>NW_027211670.1:8322500-10722500 GCF_022749685.1 Semicossyphus pulcher | reverse complement strand
GTGTGTGAGTGTGGTGTGTGTGTGTGTGTGTGTGTGTGTGTGTGTGTGTGTCAGGAGCTTTGTTTTAAAGGTCTCTCCTATCAGTCATTCAGCGATGCCCTGCAGCCTGTTCTGAAGCATGCATCCTGCTTGAATAGGCCCTCTACATTCACATTTTCTACCTCTCACACACACACTCAAACTATGCAGCATGCTCACACTCACTCCATCAAATAACAACAGTAGAACCACAATAGTGAAGGGTAACTCTGCTTTGTTTTGGCTTTGTGTATTTACAGTTGGCGTGTCAACTGATCACTATACTGTTTCATTCTCCAATGCAAACACAAACTTCCCTTTTAATGCCACGACCTTTAAGCTGCTTCTCTGGGCTTAAAACAACACAGACGCTTGTAAATACAAAAAAAAAAAATCAGCGCCGCAAAACATCCGCACACCACACACACTCTTACACAACATGTGGATTTACCGACCTGAGTCGATCCTCTGACTCACTTTGTTTTAAGTTTGAGTTTTTTCGTCTGTGTGTTTCCCTGTGACTGTGTGTGTGTGTGCGTGTGTACGCAGCGATCTCTGACGGGGCTTGCGTGACTTGTGTGGAGTGTGAGCAGAGAGTGGAAAGGTTCCTCTCTCGCCTGAGGGAAATAGCAGTGTGTTGTGTGCATCTAACCTCTTTTAATCCCACAGAGCGTTTTTTAAAAGGCCGTGTAAAACAGCAAGCCCCTTAGGTAGCGGCACAGTGAAGGTAGGCATTATGATGATGTTGACATGCAAGAACACCACAGCTCATGCAGAGCTTTTGAGCCACCACGTCATATAAGTGTAAAGACAGTATCCTTCCTAGAATTAAGGGTTAAGAAACTTAAAATTCTGGTTTTGCAAGTTTATTAATGTTTAAAATGTGAACTTCAGTCTCTCTCACTACTCATCAACAGGTTTCAGCGTTTGTCTGCCACTTGGAGCGGTTAAGGTGAGTCAGGCAGTGCCGTGCAGGGTGACTCACAGCTTGTCATTGCTTCACCAAAACATGATTTATTATTTCAAACAACATTTATCAAGCGAAACTTTTTAGCTTCCCAGCTGCAGCACACTGACACAGATAGACAGATCCTCACCTACAGGCTGCTCTGTCTAACCGCTGCCAGTAACTGCTGGCTGCAAACAGCTTCAGCGAAGCAGCTGGGGGTAAAGTGTCCTGCTGGAAGGCCGCATGAAGACTGTTTGTAAGGGAAAGGGAGGAAGTCGCGTCCTCAATGTTTTTGAATTTAAAAAATGTACTTTTAAAATTGTATATGTGCTGTTGTCTGCGTGGTAGATAGCAATAAAGGTGATAAATGTGACAATGATGAGAACTGCAACATATCTGGTATAAAGCGGTTGTCAGTTATCACCGACTCTGCTATACAGGTTTGATCAGCTCACATGCAAACAGTGGTTACCAGCTTGTTGACAAAGTAAAAATTCAAACATCTTTTATTTTGTTTGTTTTTAAAGAAGGCATAAATACAGAGATGCAGCTGACGATTTCTGACTGGAGTTAGAGGTAAAGGAGTCGACAGCCATGCTAGCAGCTCTGTGGGGCTGAACCATAGAATGTATAAAAAAATGGACGACATGACAGCTCCCTAAAAGTGAAGCCAAAACATTTGGAGCGCCCCCCACTGACTGGCTGCAGTATAGGTCATAAAGCCCGCCTCCTCCATGTTAACAGATGGGACATGCGACATACGGCTCCTGCAGCCGATCTGTTCCGGATTAGCGTAGAGGTGGAACGGTGAGAGGAGACGTAACTAAAACAATCACGACAGTCATTGAAGTTTCCATAACTGTGAACATCTGCTTCAGACCAACACAAGAAGCTGTTCTGCTGTTAAACACACCGGTGTGCGGGATCCTTGCTGTTTTTTACGGTAAGTTAAGTGTGTGTTTTGGTTAGCGGAAGTGGCTACGGCAGCGTCATCCACCAATCTCTGGCTCCAAATGACGTCACCATCACAAGATGGCAGCGCCTATCACGGGGGCTATTTTGACATCAATTCCGTACAATGAGAGCAGATGGAAATGCATCGTGCATCTATATATACAGTCAGCACGAGGACAAGGTGCTGCTGACGACAGGAAAACAATCACTTAAGCCACCTTGCGTAAGTTAGCGTCTGCCTCGATCGCCACGACGACATGATCTCTGACGACAGAAGCGTTTTCACTAGCAGGTGACACAGACTCTGCAGCTCAGCGGTCAGTTCTCTGTGTGCTCTGATGAAGGGCTGCACTAATGTGACATCAGACTGACTTTTACTGTAGTCATGAAAAAAGAGAAACTGGCAAGTTTTGTTTTACACTGAGCAACAATAAAAGTAGCAGCTTGACGTGTATCACTTAATTTGCTTCACTATCGCACGTACTGCAATGTTACGATTGCACATGCACACATACGAAATGAATCGTGCAGCCCTAGCTAACATGCAATGGAAAGCAGGTATAAGTCAACCTCAAGGATTGCGTGTTAGCATGCCAACATTTGCTAACTATCACACAGGTGAGACTAATAATAATAATAATATGAATAATAATTGTAACAATATTTTTGTAGTAGCATGATCAGCTTAACATTTCAAAGATACAGTCCATCCAGTAGTTGTCAAGGCATTTGGACCTCACAGAGACACTGGAGAAAAATACATGGATAACCAAAGACATTAGGATTCATCCTCTGAGGATCATAAATGTCTGTATGAAATATCAGGGCCAGTCCATCCAACAAATGCTGAGATATTCAGTCTAGACCAAAGTGGTGAGCCCACCAACTGACTACAATCCTGACAGACAAACCACCCGCTTTACACAGAGCTTTGTTGTGATCACTTGTTGTCAAAGGCTTTGCAGTGACTATTACAGCAAAAGTGTTCAGTAATTAATTCATGCCACATTGTAGCCCCGTCTTTGGTGCTGAGTAGTTGTGGTGAGTCTGCGCTGCCGTTCCCCCGAGATCACTTGTTAATCAAAGAGTGCGGGCACAACTGTGGTGGGCTTTTTTTTATTTTGTGTTTATGTTGTTTGTGTTTCTTTTATTTGTCTGTTGAAAAGATGTTGCTGCTGTCACGCTAACTGCGCAGTTCTTCTATTTGCACCAAACAAAATCACTGTTGTTACTGCTGCTGCTGCAAAAGAGTGAATCGACACTTCTTTTGTACATGCACAATTAAATACTAACAAGGATTTCATGAAACGTGTTTATTTGAGGGAATATCTACCATATTCACCCAGCAGCCATTTTTCCTCTGATGTCATGCTCAGGGTGGGAGGCTAAAACACTGCTAGAAGGTTCTTCTATTGTATTCCAGGTCATGTACATGTATCATATCACTGCTTCCCATTTAACAAGTAGCTGAAAAGACACTTGATAGTGAAAATCCTGAGACATGTTTGATAGCCCATTGGCTAACGTTAGAGCATTAGCATTCACCACTTTGCTAGCTAACGTCTGATATTAATGTATCTTGTTCCACTACTTAATGCTGATATTAGCTTTCAGACACTTCCTAGCTAACACTTAAATTAGCTACTAAGTGGTTGAATGCTGACGTTAGCCTTGCCTAGCTAATCAAATGTTTTAACTTGTAATATGGCCAGATTTCCCAACAGATTTTCACTGTTCATTTGTATAGCAATCAAAAGCAGTAAAATGACGATGATTTATTAATTTATGATTTAAAATTTTATACATTTATGCGACTTACAAGAGTAAGAGTAGCAGTAAGATTACAACAACTACTGAGCTTCCTACCCTAAAAGTGACAGAGGAAAAAAGGCTGGCGTGTGAATACAGGCAATAGTAGGGGTGGGACGAATTATCGATATGGCAATATATCATCGTCCTGACACATGCAATACAATTATTGATATGCTGGCGCCGTATAGATATTTTAATTTACAAATACAGTATACGGTGCTCACAAAACAGATTAAGCTGCCACTTTGACTCTCCGTCTCACTACTTCATGACTCCTCATGCTGGCACTTATGAAAACAATGAGGCTAGCGTGAGAGGAAATTAATTGGCCAAAGAAGAAGTTGACAGCACGATTAAAAGATTTAAAGTGCTGATTTGTTCTATAGTTTCAAATTGAGCGGTAACAATAATGACACGCTCATAAAGTGCCAGAGAAAGAGGCACAGTGAAGTTAGCCCGAAGCTAATGGGATGGGCCTGAAAGAGAGGGCGTAACAGGGATGAGTGAGTGAGAGAGGGTGTGACGGGTGGAGGGAGGCACCCTGCTGGTTTCCAGCCTGAATGACAGAGTGACAGGTGGAGGGGGCTGGCTCATGTGGTCTTGTTTGTGTGCTGGCCCTTTGGGACAGGGGTTCACCTGTTCTACTCATGTCCTGACAGGTAGATTCCCCCCTTCTGCCAACGACCCCCCGCCCAGCCCAACCCCCACCCCATGCACCACCCAACAGATTCTTTTATTCCATCTCAGGGTTCAATCTGGTCAGTGCAGCCCCCTTATGGTCTCGTCTGTGGGCGGATGTGTGGCAGCTTAAAGATTCCCATCTGCTGTCCTTGACTCGGTGCCAGAGAAGCTGGGAACGGCCATCTCGATGCAGGAAGTGAAGGGAATCTTTGAGGCTTTGCTTCCTGGTTCTATGCTCAGGGTTAGACAGCATGATGTGATACTTGTGTTGAATTCAGGGGGGAGTATTGACACCTACTTATCTTTGCCCATTGGTCAAAAGTCAGAGTTTATAAGATTTATGTTGGGATCATCTCGGATTTGTTTGTGCTCAGTGTAACAAGGTTTCCTTGGAAATAGCTTTAGCATGAAAACTTAGTTTATCTTTCAAATTAGTTCAGAAAATGTATTTTGATCTTTGGGGTTGAAGTAAGATTAATTTTGGTTTGGTTTTGGTGGTTGAGGTTTTGGACATGGTTTCACTTTCTTTAGAGCAACATACCACCCTTGTTGAGCCCACACAGTCCGTTTCTTTTTGTATATATCAGATTTTTAAAAATGAATTCAATTGCAGACAATACAATAACACATTTCATGTATACTCAATGAGCTCCAAACATTGTATTTGGAGCCCTTAATCCCCAAATAACTTGTGCATAAAACTTTTTTGTACTCATATAAACATAAATGCAAACAGACTAAATAACACAATAACAGCCTGTTCTTTAATATGATCTCACTGCACTCCACTCCATCTTGTTGACCTATGTGTTTCTGTGTGTTCCCCCCACGGCAGGAGACAGGGAAGTGGTGGCCTGGTGCCAGTAAACACTGAGCTTTTGTTTGTGGGAATCGGCCTCAGGTGCAGTTGACCCCTGACCTGTAAGCCTGCAGGTTGAACAAAGGGCCATTAAGGAGAGCTGGGCATGTCTCCACTCCAGAACGACTGAGACGGAGAGGTTTACAGAAAGTGTGCAAAGGGTCAGGACGGATGAGGAGGTGGACATTTTAAAAACAATACTATACACATTGACAATATAGCCGATAGAGATTGATGGCCTAGACTTAAGAAATCATCCTAAAATCATGCAAAAATAGTTCCTTTTGTTCCCTATTTTGAAGAATAATCAATTCACTGACCTTTCTGAGGGACAGTCGCCCATCAAACAAGCGGCGACAGCGGCCATCCACACTTGTGAATCCTGAGCAGGTCACTTCATCATCATCTGATCGCTGAAACAAGGTTCCTTTGGAGGTATCCCCTTGTTCCCCTGTCACTGATAGAGATAGGGGCTTGTCCTTTGGGCTATAGCTGGTGACAGGTAAGTCCCTTGGATTCAGAACCAACGCACAATGCCTTCAGTCACATACAAGGCCCTGAGGGAACAAGGGGGTCGTGGAGTGTGAAAAGTTGGGGTGTATTGGGCACCCTGTTTACAGACACCTGAAACTGACGGGTGGATCTTTGGAGCTTTTCAATCCTATCTCTTACTTGTTGGCTTACTTTTTATTGTTAATCCAGCCAGTAGAGGAGATACTGCACTGTGTGTGTGTGTGTGTGTGTGTGTGTGTGTGTGAAGCCAGACCTCACTCCCCCTCTCAGCACTTCCCTCCTCCTGCTTTCCAGCTCAACACTGCCACCCAGTGACCTCACCAAGTGAAATATCATCACTCAGTCAGTCATCAAGCTTCAGCGCTGAGGTCTGCGATGAGGTAGACAACATGACCTCACTGCCGGGGAAATACAGAGGACAGGATGGGATTTTCCATAAGACCGTGCAGGGAGTGTGTCCAGACCCCCCCCCCATTACCCCCCTTACACCCTTACACTGTGAGCTAACAAAGACAAGTGCAGAAAAGTCAAATGGGGTACCTCTTTTTTAGATGTGTTTATGACTGCTGCTCTGATTTTCCACCCTAGTTATAAACGCCAAAAACAAGGAAGACAATGGACGAAGTCTCAGTGCCAACTGGGGTGTTTGAGAAAATCATCATCATCACAGGTGCCGACATCATATAGTGACACTATGGTTCTTTAAAGTGACGATTAGGCCATGTACTCAAGCCAATTGTGTCAAACATCAGAGGCAATTATACATACGCTTATTACTCCTTAACTGCAGGTAATCTTTACCAAACAAAAGCCCTGATTGAAGGTAATCAGTAAAATCGCATGTTTAACAGCTTTGACTTGTTTCTTCAAACAGAAACATGACAACAGAACATGTATCAATGGCGTCTCCACCTTTGGACAGACAGGTAAACTAGGTTAGACCTGAGAGTCATTTGTGAGGTATTAGCAAAGTGTTTCTGTCCCCAAAAGTCTTTTAGTTCACCGTCTTCTGCTATTATCTTAATAGAGAGCGCTTCATTAGTGGTTCTGCCGAGGAGACGGACGGCCCGTCAAAACGTAGATGTAATTAGTGATGGGGAGGAAACAGGAGCTGAGGGGGCCCATCACACCTCCAGGAGATGTGAGAATCTATAGGTAAAGGTGGCTGAATAATTCAAAGTGGGCGGCAGTGAAGCTGCTGGAGTCTGAATGTCACAAGACGTACATTTGGATGCATACATGCTGATGCGTAAACACAATAATAATCACCAACATGTGTACGTTTTCTTTTGTCATCAAATAAAGACAATTATACTCTAAACTTTTTAGGACCAAACTTTGTGTTAAAAACGTTTCTAAACGTTTTTATGGTTCGCTCCGTTTTAAGCGAAAACCTCATAAACTGGAGTCTCAACCAACAACCAAAAACCCCACAAAGTTAGAAACTAGCTTGTGGACATTTTGGGGCATTTAGCTGCCAGAAACAAGATATATATATTTTTTGCAGTTTTTGCAAAACAGAGCTTATAAAAAAAGACTCACGTTTGTCAAGTCACCAGTAAAATGCGATCAAATAAATGATAATGTAGATCTATTCCTGCTAAAAATGCTATTTTGTGCATTATTTTTGTTGTTTACCTGATCATTTTAAAACCTCACTGTATGTCAATGTTGTGTTTTGCAGCCGATTTCTGCAACATGAGCAAAAATCAGTTATTGCATTTATAAGTAAACTAACATTAACATGACGAGAACATCGGCTCTTTTCTGTCAGTGCTAATTAGGGTTGATCGTCTTCCTTGTTCCTAGATTAATGTCTCCTGTTAGCTCATGAACATCCTTAAGAATTAAAACAAACACTAACCGAACACATACAATGATTATTAGGTATAACCTCTTTATTTTACCACAGGGCCACTTACACATGTCTTTGCACATGTGGGAACACACATCCCAAAAACACACTCAGGTCTCAGCGGTCTGATCCCTCTGCTCTTCTACACCTTGTAGGGATTACAGGTGTTGGTTTTCTTTCCACTGTGCAAGAGGAACCAGGGTCCTGCTCCGATGTGCCCGAGCGTTTGTACGTATACAAGAGCCCGGGAAACCTGATCACATTCAATAATTCATGACAACTCTGAAACCCCTTCACCCCCGTCCATTAGTCCCTCTAAGACCTCTGGCCTAACACTACTTTGTAACTTCTTGAACACAAGAGAGCGTGTCTCCCCGCTGCTGTGTCACAGCGACAGTGACTGATATCACTTGACATGCTCTCCCGCTCCGTCTGCAGATCAGCTGGAGCTTCACGTATCGCTCATTTGACTTGATGATTTTAGATTGATTGGCAGAGCTGCGGTATTAAGTAGCTGTCAGTGTGGTCGGTCGCACTTTGTCTCCATTTCCTTAATTAACATGTGCTTCTTCGTCCTGCCAGCTACACCAGGGGAATAAATCCTCACTGGCAAAGACATTAAGGGTGGTGTTGGAGGGTGAAGTGACAAGGGATCCTGCTTTATTAATAATGCACAAGGTACACCACAGAGTGTGACTAATCCAAACCTCTTGACACGAGATGGCCGAAACTTAGCCACTGCATTACACTTGACACATGTCAGGATCTGGCAGCACCTTGGCCTTGGAGGTGTGTGCTTGTGACTTTTGTTTTTGTGTACACGTGTTTTGAAAGGGAACAATATATGCAAATTAGGCACCTCTGCGTCGCACCAATCATACGCTGAAAACGGTTTGCATCGTCTTTGCATGAATCCATCTTGAGTAACAAGCTGGCAGCACAACAGAGAGCAAACTTTAATTGGAACCTCGCCTTGAGCACTCTGTGAACTTAATAAGATGGGTTGATCTGAGGTGAATATTTGATTACATTGTGTCAACGTGCTGATCTGGATCCAGCGTGACACCCTGTTCCCTGCCATTACGGGTGACGATGTCGTTGGAAGGTGAACAAACAGATCGCCACACCCGAAACAATGTCACCCTGTTGGAAACCCAATGGGTCCAAATCCTTGTTTGTCCAAGGTTGTATCCCACCTTCTCAGGTAACATGGAATTTCCAATGGAAATAAAGTGATAAAAATATCTCCTCACTCAATTCAAAGGCTTTGTTATGGAGGCCGACGAGAGCAAAAGTGCTGCAGGGGCCTAAAAGAGTTTAATTGGAAGAACGATGACTGGATATGCAGCAATTTTAGTTGCATTTCTTTCCTGGGATGGGTTCGTTTATGACATTGCATAATTTACATATTTGCATCACGTGCAGATTTCTTCCAAGATCTTTGCAGCACAGTTTTAATCTGCAAACTTTCTGTTGTTGTACTTGTTTTTGATTTTTTGTGTTTCTGAATTTGCTGCCAGTTTCTCCAAATAAAAATCGTTTGGGCCATTGCAGCACGTTTGCCTTTGTTGTCCACCGTACTTTATTGGCAGGAAAATTTCATGGAACAAAGCTATTGTTGCCAAACCACAGACGATTCAAATTTACAATAATTATAATATATTAAAATGCACAACAATATTTGCACAATGCACATGTTACATGTATATATCAAGAATTGTGTTGCTAGATGTGCTGCAAGTCCCTCTCTTTGTACAACTGTATCTTTTCACTGTCTTGTAGCTCCAAGTAGTTTTCTTTCCTCTCTCTTTTTACTCGTGCAGACGAGGGGTGTAATTGAGCTCCAGTTATTTGTAGTGTCGTAATCTAATGAGCAGCTAATGGCACAGGTAATGTCATAACACTCAGCGGATCCCTGCTTACTCTACCACCTGCTGGAATGCAGGTTTCCCTTGATAATTGGGGCAATTAGAGATTCCCCTGCTCCACTATCCCTGGTCCTGGAGGAAGCCTGCTATTACTATTATTGCACAACCTGGCCAGGACGACTCACCTCAGGGTCTATGACCAGCTTATCTTAATTATCATATCAGCTTGCCTCAGTTAGGCGTCTTTACCTGATAATATGCAAGGGCTACAAATGCAGCGCTAATGTAAATTAATGATAAGAGAAAGTCCATTCACAACATTATGGCTGCTACAATGATGCAATCGCAATGCGAATATGACCTGAAATAATGCATACATAAAGTTGTGTGTATATCTACTCGCACACATATGTACACAAGTCCTCACCTGCACAGATATACAAAGCAAATGCGCTTTCTTCTGTTGTCACTTAGCTCACAAAGGCAGCAGTGACAACTGAGATCAAACAGAAAGCAGAGTCTTTAGGGGTGGCGGCACTGGAAACGCAACTGTAGAAGCGGCTCTCCTCATCTGTCATGTGCAGGCGTTTCATCTTGTGCCTCCTGACAGCTGATGGCAATCATTTTCCTTTGTTTGTCAAGCAACGGCAGCCCTCACCTAAAGGACCCCCTGTATTCTAACACGCGAGGCTTGTCTTTTATCAGGAGGCCCTTCTTTTGTCTCCATGCTGTCAGAGGGAGATTAATCCCCCTCACACACACACACACACTGTTACCTCACATTTAAGGCCACCTTGTTGCTGCTCGGGGTTGGGAACCACTTCAGAGAAAAGACAGGGAGATGACATGGGAGAGAAAAAATACAAGAGGAATATTGTGAGTGATACAGTGTCGTTTCAACATGAGCTAAACTGAAAACAAACATGAGATATGTAACAAAAAGCTCGGGCCTAGGAAGGAGCCCAGGGGTACCCCTCGGATCCAGTGTCTCCACCAAAGCTCTTGTTTTCCAGTACACAGTGACGGAGACAGCAGACACAGTAGGTAAGTGTTTGTGTCGGGCCAGGACTAAGCCCCTTAGACTCCGCTAGTCTCCTAACGTCTACTCAGGTTCCTCAGGTTCTCAGGGTTGGACCTGTGTTCTGTTCCCTGAGCGCTACCATGACACTGGCCTCAATGGCCACAAACACAAACAGTAATTGTGATATACTTACACAAACAGGCGCACACACACACTTAATGTAACACCCCTCCCTTTTGCATAAAGAGCATCCCAATGGAATGCAGTGGTGTGTGTGTCTGACGCCATGCTAAGCCACCTCAGTCCTGCTGAGGAGTCTACTTTTGCAAGCCCTGTCGTCTGCGTCTGGCCATCACAATCATGAGAAAATCACTAGGTGCCTGCGGGGCACATCTCCCAGGTTACAGGTATGCCTGTTGACACATGCCAAATCCCCCTCTTTCTCCCAGGTTGGTGGTGAACGCGCTGGAACGCCCTGTCTAAACCGCAGACATCACATAGGCCGCTGAGCAGGGCAGGACATGTCGGTTCACGTGACGGGACCACTGGCTGCGTCGGTGCCTCGTAAACATGCGTGAGTGCAAATCTGTTGATCTGCACACCAAGCACACTCACGCACGAGCACACGAATGCACGCACCCAAGCCGATGAGCCAGGTATTGGTGCTGCTGCTGCCTCGGGGGTGTTTGGGGCCTGCAGCAGCCACAGTTCTGCCTGTTCTAGTCGAGCTGCTGACGGACGGGAGTGCTGGCACATTCCTCTGACAGGTGATGGGAGCAGATCCTATTTGATCTGCCTCCGAGTGCAGAGAGAAGAGGAAGAAGCAGAGAAAATAAAACAGCCCTGGATACCTCTCCGGTGACAAAGCTGTGAGGTGGTAACATGAGGTAGCTGCTGATGAAGTCTCTGATATGAGCTGTTAAATATTTCTACTTAATGTTACAGATCAGAGGTAGAAGGTTACTGAGACCATCGAGTCAAGTGCTGTTCATGAGAACAATTTTGAAACAGAGCTGACAGTTCGAACTTCTGTTCTGTATCTTAACAAAAAGATGCAAAGAGTCTAATACAGGCGATCAAAAGCAAAAGAATTGTTTTGGCCCTGGCTGCAGAGGGAATTTAGGAGAGTTCAGGGGTCACAGGTCAGATAAAGGGAATGTAAATGCCTGCGTCCTTGGCATTGATAATTGAATTAATTTGATTGCAAATTTACTTTATTTTGTATGACTTTTACTTTTAGTTTCTATTGTGGTATTGTGGTTATAATTACACTACTACAAACAATGTTCATCTGTATTTCACTGCAGTAACGCACAGTGAGGGCTGAATAGACAATGGCACAGAAACAAAGCTCCTCTACGCGTGAAAACTGATCCGTCAATCATATTTCCTTGAAAACATTTAGCCAGACGTGCGGGTATGGTTACAGTCGGCTCATATTACAGTAAACCATTCATAAGCTCAGCCTCTGGCACATTAACATTTCCCCTTGCGTGTGACATCACAAAGTCTCCCATTTATTCTCAGTTATGCTTCAAACCACACTGTGTACATCACAATACACCTTAAGACTACCAACCACAAATGCAAACAAGCCCATGACGCTTTCTACGCACCTTGATGCGTCGTTGTCTCCTCTCAGCAACCATAATATCCTTTAATGTGGGTAGAAAATGCAGGTTTTTGTGATTGATATGCTACATTTGATGCGAGTATTTGTTATGCCGCCATGGTGACTAAATCTACGCGTAGGAGGAAACGGGCCTGGAAACCTGAACGAGGAGCTTCAGACGATCAGGTCGCCATTATTTGAAGAACCAACAGGATGAGACTGCCATCAACACATTGCAAGGAGCTGACGCATATACGGCCTGCTGTGCCAAGCTACCAAATGTATGTCAATACGCTGAGAATACTGTAGGCACGTCTATCAGCGGCAGCTCTGCCTGTTTGCTTCCACTTGCAGGTATCTGTCATTGTAGCGCAGAGACACAACAAGCTAGCAGGCTGTTGTTGAGAGCGCTTACAGCCCAGGAGATGTATTACATTTCAAAGCCGTGCCGGCCTGACATATGGACAGGCATGAGCAAGTTTGACGCATCTTAAAGCTCAGAAGTGAGTACAAAAATGAAAATAAAAGCCTCATCAAAAGAAGTATCTATTTGGATGCTGCAGACTGTTACAGAGGTGTTTAATTAATTCTACTCGCTTGTGGCTCCAGTCTTTCTGGTTTGTTCGTGTGTTTGTGTGTAGCCGCTGCCTCACGTGCTCTGCTTGTAAACAAGGCCGTCTTGTATTTCCTGTTGCCTTTTTGACACGCCACCCCCCTCGATCCACTGTACTGAGTAGAAGAGAGGAGAAGAGGAAGGCTGTGAGTCTTTATATGTTTTTAGAAGGGCTCCTACGATACGGTGTGTTCACATGTACATTTATGTGTGTTTGGGGAGTGGGGCGGTGGATGTCGGCTTGTGGAGGGAAGGTGGTTCAGCCACCGCCCTGACTGACTTCCAGTCTCCCCCGGCAGAACCGCAAAACCCCACTTCCCCCCTCCTCCTCTTCTCCTCACCCCTGCAGAGGCCGATGCCAGATTCAACACAGCATCCACCAAACAAACACAAACTCCCACTGTTCTCCTCTACGTGGCCCTGCAGCGGTTGTGCAAGACGTTTTGGTAGAAAATCCTTGTTTATATCGCAACCATAATACAGCAGATCTACAAAGAGGGGCTCCACCCCCGCGCCAGAACCACTCAAAACATTACTGACCACCTTCTAAACACTGAAATTGAGCCTCATTGCAACGTAAAGGTTTGGGGCGATGGAGGTTTGGCTCAGCCCGGAAAAATTCTGCTCATACTTTCAAATGCAGGAAATAAAATTTCACAATAAAAGACCCAATTTCTTCTTCAGATGTAACCCGATGAACGTGCAGCGTGTTTGACTGTGTGAAATGTGCATGTGAATTTTTGCTACTTGAACCCATCTATACGTCAGAGTGTAGGAGGCTTAGGAGGGCTGGTCCCCTCATGTCCCCCTCCATAAACCTCCAGCACGCCTCCCAGTCTAAGCACTGCCACTCTGTAATTGTGGAGAAACCACAGCACACAGCCCCATATATAAATACCCTATTCTCCCAGCCTTGTCAAAATAAAGGTTGTGTGGGGAGAAACAAAAAAGGGCTTTTTTGGTGGCCCTCTCCCCCACTTTGGAGCTATTTTTTAAACCAAACGGACTCTTTACCTTTGGGTGAAGCTCTGTAGATTTCGGTGACACATGAAGACAAATTCGAGGAGGTTCCGTCCTTGTTAGGTTTTTTTTTTTTAGGCATAGCTCAACATCAAAAGAGCTAAAAATAAAGCAGCGTCCCTCTGAACGCAAGTTGTGAAACTGCCACAGAGGTTACTACATGTCAATATGTTGACACTGACTGACACTGGAGTGGATTTAACACGGCATCTTATTACAACACGTAGCAGAGAGGATGGGGGCCGGGAGTTAAAAAAGCTTAAATATAAAGAATTGTCTGAGCTGTGTACACACGGCGGCCCGTCGACGTGCGGAAGACTTTGATCTGTGTTTTTCAGGGAGACTTCCTCGTCGTCTTCGCGGCCCACTCACCTGTCTGTGTCTGCAGCAGGTCTCGGCTCCTCTGAACACTCACACACAAAAAATGCTTTAAAAGTGCTTTAGCTCTCTGGTCTCAGGGCAGGTATGAGACCAACCAGGTCACTAAATGTGAGCCAGACTTTTACAAATAGGTGTTTTGTCATACAGGAACTTACAGGAACTGGCCCATTAAAAACATTATCTTATTTAATTATCATATATTTAATTTATTCATACATTTCTTGGATTTGAATGCATCTAAACCCAAAGAAATTATTTTTGATTTTATAAGATATAGCTTAAATTTGATGTGAACACTGAGGCTATTGTGAAGAGCGGGCGACAGAGAATTCTCCTCTTAAGGAAAATGAATTCCTTTCCATACAGTCATTTTTATCAACCCTTTATTAAAAGTCTTTGCTTTTCCTGATCTGCTGGTTTCACAGCCTCACATTAAAATACAGAAACATTGACATCCTCCAGAAGGCTGCAGGTATTTTAGCTCCTTCTGGACATTTTAAGTCGATCTTCTCTGTTGCCATCAGGACGTCGTTATATTTTACCTGCTTGTAAAACTAATCGTTCATCCCCTCTGCAGTTAGATTTCTAAATGCTCCTTAGGTTTTTATATTTCTTAGTGTTAAACTTCTTTCTGTTTTTATCCAGTTTGTCTAAATATCTATTTAAATTAGATCTTATCTCATATTTGAGCTCTTATGTATCATTTATTTTTGTCTGTTTTGACAAGCTGCTGCAAACCAATTGCCCCTAGAGGCTTAAATTAAGTTGTTTAAACTAAACTGAATTGACAATCTCAACCCATCTTGTCTCTCACAGCAAACCCGCAGCATGCAGGGAATTAGGGGGAAATCTTTGATCTGCCTAATTTCTTGCAAGAACTTTTTTGTTTTGACATGTTTATTTTAGGAAAATAGAGAACTCATAGTAAGTCAATTGATACATTTAGCAATGCTTATAAGAGTTAGTGAACAGCAGGTTGGTCAACATTTGTCCTATATGGAGAATGGTTTTGTCAAAATAAATTACTATTAAATTGTGTCCTTGTTTCACTTAAGCAGTATCAAGTCACAGTTACTTTTAGTACACTTTTAAATTCAAAGTAATTGGTTAAATATTACAAAAGAGAACGCAAGTGAAACTCAATATCTCATGTTTTAGTGTCACAAAATTCAATATGAAATACCTTCGCAAAGAATAGTTTGAAACCAAAGTGCAAAAATGTCCAAAAGGGATCCGAATGAATTCTTAATGTGAAACCTTGAATACATGAATGCTTCATCTGCCTCTTTTACCGGGTGTGTGTTGTCCTGCTGCCAATCTGTCAGGTCTTATCAAAGTAAACCTCAGAACACGGTGATAGTAAAACTTTATGAAGGTGAGATTCAACATGTTTTAAAAGTTTGCTTGATTAAGTAAAGTTCTGGTTTCAGAGAATTTACGGCCCTAAAATGTAAGTTTCTTATTGTTTTTTGCACAATGGCGATAAATCACATCTTTACATGTTTCTTCTGGCTGCTGCCTTCAGGCCAGAGTTGTTCCTCAACTGTGAAAACAAGAGACTGAGCCTTGCTAAGCAAGCTTACAAGATACAGTATAAGACAGGTCATGCATGTCAAAATAATTAGAGTGACTCATGAGTGTGACAAAAAAATCTGTCTATTCAGTGATACGGTTTCATTGAGCACTTAAGCTGCGCTGCTCACTGCCAGCTCAGAGATCATGACTTGATTTTGAGCTGGGATGCACTCTCCATGCAGCCGGGATGTAAAACACATGCAGCGTAAATGTCCTTATGAACATGCACACACATTGCATCGTCCACACATTTCCTTCCCCTCGTGCTCTTGTCTCATGCACATCCACACGCGGGCAGGCAGCCATGGGAGGAGGGAATGCGAGGAATGCTCCAAACCCCGGGCTGGTGTTCTGACTCGTCCCAGACTTCATGCCGTCACCGCCGGGGTCTGTGGCCAGACCTCCCTGTGCCAGACCCACTGGCTCCAACACCCGCCCAGGCCAGCCGAGCTGCAGCTCGCGACCCATAATTAACCAGCAAGCCGCACTGCAGCGCACATCATCCCCCCCCTCCCATCCCCATGCTACACTGCAGGGGCCCCTCGGAAACTCGGGGGAAGAATACACAGCCTCGCACCGCAGGATGCTCTGGAAGACTCTGGAGCAGGAGGTATTGATGATGTATATATGTGTATTAACAACAAATTGTGTCAACGCTTTCCATTATTTGCTTTTAACTGTCATGAATTCACTGGATATGTTCGACACCTAATTATAGGCTGTAAAGCGAAAGATGGCGAGGATCAAAGTCGCAGAGCTAAATGGTTTTCTGAAGAGTTTACAGACTCGAAGCACGAGAAAACAAGAGTGTCGCAGCGTTTGATAAAGAAGAGATAAGTGTGTGTGTGTGTATCTTAGTGTGCATTAGAAGTAATGCCAGGGTACCTGTAAGTCTTCCAGACTGGCATAATTATGGTTGAGACGTCTGGAGGCGCTATGGAGGAGTAAGCAGTTATCATCTTCATTCTTCAGAGGGCTGCTCTCTTGTTCAGGCAGGAAAGACCTTTATTCAGGGCGAGGTTTCTTAAGAGCAGCCAGCGGGTCTTATTCAGGAATCTCATGCCAGCCAGGTTCGGTATGTACGAGCTAAACGGTGGCAGCAGTAGGCAGGTGAATGATTTATCTTGTTCTTTTTTCGAGCCAATCAACTTTTGATTACTTGCTTTGAACAAGATTTGGAAAAGCAGCGACACAGCTCCATCAAGTGTCAGACGCAAAGTCACGGCTCCTCTTCCCTGTCGGAGAGAGCCTCCTTCCCGCTGATGTGGGGTCATGGCTTGTAAATTTAACAGGGCTTCCTCGAGGAATACCTCATCCTTTGAAAGAGAAACAGGAAAATTACATGGTGGACAGCCCACTTGGTTTTTCACCCCCTCTTTCTTGCACTGTAATTTGCTTCAGGAGCGGGCCGGCCTAAAATAACCTTAACCTAATATTCACAACATAGGAAGACTTTGAGAAATGCCGGAGGTCTCCCCTTGGGTGGCGGTGGACCGTGCTCGGCTTGTGGGCGTTTAAGAGATTGTTTACTTGCTTACCTCTCTTTAGGTACATCAAGGGGACGTAGGCGAGGTGCTCATTTGAAACATACCCCACCGCAGCTTGAGATATGACTCTAAACACGGTCACATGTTTGAGGCAGGATTGTATCCCGTAAGTGTCGTGTGGTTCATTGCGAAAATACTGCGCAACAGATTCTTGACGTCTTGGCGAATGGGTCGGCAGTCCTGTTTCAGCATTATTCCCCACGTCTCAACAAGAAAAACCACTAAACCCAATTGATGGGCATCAAAAGAGAAATGCCCATGATCTCACTTGAACCAAAGTTTCCTACAGGCAGGTTTCTCATTAATCCAGGGCTCCGCTTCTCTTCTCCATCTCCTCATCGTATTTCCACGATCAGCAACCATGACGCCCCAGATGTTTATACAGACAAGGTTAGAAAAGGAATCGGCCCGAGCTTGGCTCCAGGGTGCACTTCTTAGATTCAATATCCATAAATCTGACAATGATTTATGGGTTACGATTCATGGTATGTGCGCGTGCACGGTAAGAGAACCGTTTCATCTGCTGCGTGTGACAAGTAAGTCAGTGCATGTAAAGGTGTAGGCCTACTGTTATAACTGCTGCTGCTAATTACTTGATTTATAGCAGGTTGAAGTCAAATCAAAGTCTGATAGGATATCATGGATTTACATAAAGCATTAAGCAAATTGCATTTTAAAGCCAGGACGCAGCACACATGCCTGCAGTCATAAATATAAAGCCTGCACTTCCTCATAAAATCCCTCGCATTCACACACAGTCACACAAACGTACCCTCGCAGCTCCCCTCCCCTAAACCCCCAACACTCACACACACACACTACACCACAGGCACCACACACACACACACACACTCGTTCTCATATGGAATATCGTGGGTGGCGCTGGACCGGTAGAGGGCTCTGTAAATAGCACGGGAGCAACCCCTCCATTTGAGCGACCCAAATTTCCTTTTCTGAGGTCGGCTGCCTGGGCTGGAAGTGCTGCGAAGCAAGCCTTCAGTCGCCACGAGAGACCGCAACGGCCACGCTGACAGCACTTCAGAGGGACCACGGCATGGCAGGGGTGACCAGATGGCCCTCCACGCACATCACGTTGGCACACACACCTCATGCGTGCGAGTACCCGTGCATAAAGACGAGCACCTCTACATACATGTGTGTGTAGGTGTATGCATTGCAACACAGTCGCATTATAATGTTTACAAGGAGATAAATACAGGTCAAAGTGTATACATACATGCTGCACACAGGCTGTACATTCTGTCACAGACAGTCGAGACAGTGGGTGGGAGGATGTGTGCGGTGCATGTTTGTGTGTTTGGTTTGTCTGCGTGTGTAGGAGGCGATCAGTTTGCTTTACTGTTTGACTCTAAGTATCAGTGACACTGGTTCGTTTTATATATGTGTGTTTGTAGGGAGAGTAAAACTCCACGGATGAGGGATGGAAAAACATTGAAATGGAAGAGGTCCTGACCACCACCACCACATATCAGGTCAATTTCATGGCCGGCCTTTAATCCTGCAGGTATTCTGTGTGTGCGTTGGTTAAGTTGTAACTCGGCCATTTGCAGCTGCGGAACTGATTTCAGGGTTCAGATTACCGACACTTAAAACTGAAAAGGCTTCCAAGTGTTTCAAAATGTTTGATATAAGTCAGGACTCTGCCTGTGTTTATGGTTTACAAAGCTACTAAGCATGGTGTAACTGTATCAATTTAGTTCACAATCATTATAGTATATTAAAGTCATAGCTTACACTTGGGGGAAATACTCTTTTTTGTTAAGAGTTAAAAGAAAGGACTAAGGGCCTGTGTCCACTAACGGCCTTTTCTGAGCTGGCAGCGCCCACGACCTCAATTACAGAGTGCTTCTCACGGGCGCTTACTGTTGCTAGGTTACGAAAGTTGTCTGGCGGCACTCCCGCTTGCCTTGGTAGCGAGCGTTTATCACAGAAATTTACGAAGAAAATACAAAAACAATGTAAAGGAATCGTGTCCTGCTGTTAGCAGCAGCTCTAGGTCTGGAAATTGTACCTGCGAAAAAACGAAAGGGCTAGCTTCTCCTCCGCCATTGTTGTGGCCGAAGTTGATATCTGAAGTCCCGCCCCTTCTTGATTTTGATTGGTCAGTGAGGGACAAGTGACATTGATGAGCACGGCGGTTGTCCAAAAGTTGAGCTATTTTCAACTGAGAGCGCAGTGAGCGCAGCAACGAAAAACAGCTGACGTGGGGGCGCTGGTTTAGCTCTGTTGGTAGAGCAGGCGCCACATGTACAGAGGCTACAGTCCTCGTCACACTGATCGCAGGTTCGTCTCCCGGTCTACCGGTCATTTGTTGCATGTCATCCCCCGCTCTCTACTCCTCACATTTCCTGTCTCTCTTCAGCTGTCCTATACAAAAAAGGAAAAAGCCATAAAAATAATCTTTAAAAAAACTAAACAGCTGATGAAAACGCTGAACTGCACTGGTTTTGTGTAGAAAATAGGTGCCTAAAATACTGCTAGGAAAAAAATGCACTTTCTCTTTTGTTCAGTCCGTACAAACAAACAAAAAAGTTTCACATTTACTTTCTGGAATCTAACCAATGGAAGTTATTGAAAGCACCGCCAAGAAAAGGTCTGGCATATTACATAACACAAAAACATGTTGTGACTTTGGTTTTTGTAGAGATTAAAAAAAGAATATATGATGTGTTAGTGAGTTATAGAGGTGCTGGTAGACAGAGGCCAGGCTACCTCTTTTACTTTTTCCAGCCTTCGTGCTAAGCTAACTATCTGTTAGCTGTAGCTTTAAAGGAAGCAAACAAGTGTAAAACTAATGCTTTAAAGAATATGTTTTTAAAAGTTTCCTTTATCCACTTGCTGCTTTGTGGATTTCAACCTGGGAAGTTTCAATACCACTTGACAAACTAAATTAAACTGTGGTAGTTTAAAAAGTAGATAACTACAGTCTTTGGTTGAGAAAATTATTACACAAACACATTTACAAGATACACATTTCAGTGAATCTGAAATTGCCAACATTTATATTAGATGGTGTTTCAAGGTAGTTTGAAGCCCTAGCGATGCCTCAGCAGTGCCAATAAACAGTTAAAGTGCCATTCTCAGAGGTTATTACACCATATCGTGCACAAACGCTCAGCCAGAAAACACAAAGCGCTTACTAGAAACTGAAATGAACTGTGGGAAACAGTAAAACATGAGGGTTTGGGCAGCAAAGGTAGCAAAAACAAAAGTGACTACCCCACTTTTCTCCTTCAAAGGCTTTTTGTTTGTAGTGGATGGAGCGAATGTTGCCTTTCACGTCGGCCATTTTTACCCGGCACAATATTTTATAAGCCCTTCAGAAAGGACCTTTTGCTTCCTTTTCCTGTGGTTTGGCCCGGGCCGAGCTGTCGGGAGAGGGGAACAGCCAAACCCAAATGTAGATGCTCAACTTGGCAGACTTTCCACGGAGTGTCCTGACCAGACAAAAGCAGGGAGAGAAATACAGCCATTTATTTATATTCCGCTGTGGTTTTGCGTGTTGCGTCCTAGACTTCCAGACCCCGGGTTGGATATTCTGTCTGCGGACGAAGACAGATGGATGGGCTTTCCATTGACATACTTTAAGGAAGCTTCAGGATTAATGTCAGATCCATATGTGTTAATCCAGTGTGAGGTTTTTGATGTGCAGCACGCCCCTTTCCCCCCGCCTCATCTTTACTTTTTAAACACAAAATGCTGTAGGTCTATCTTTCAAAACAAGTTAGAGTTAAAGACAGAGTTTCCTTCTGTAAATACTTGACATTTGGTATGATGGCCTATAATCGCAGCGGCAGGGAAAGTATGAAATTCGAGCATCGTCAGAATCACCAGTTTAGCCTTTTTTTCAATGGGGGATGACCTCACCGCTGTCAGCCAAGGTATGGAACCAATTTAGAGGATCTCCCCTGAATTGCTTGTGTGTTCAGATTTGTCAAACACATCTGGGCTCTCCTCCCCTTCAGCTCTGTGTACTATGGGGGAAACTGCGTGTTTACAAGAGGGGTTAGAATTAGGGGTTAAAACAAAAGCTGAAACCGAGCTCGAGCCTCTCTGAGTCACACCTTGGTCCGGTTTCTTTGTGGGAGAGCTCCTAAATGAGTCAACCAAAGCTATTCCTATATAGGCTTTAAAGTTAGGAGAGGGGAGGGCTATATATGTTCACACACAAACACACACATACACACACAGTGGCTGTGGCTAAAGCTAGACCTCTCTGGTCAGGAGCCGGTGCCAAGAGCGAGTCGAACAGTGGAACACTGGGAGTCTTGTGCCTGGTTTTGGAGCCGCTGGCTTTCTCCCGACCTTGCTTCAAAATACACTGCGGCTTCGAGGAACAGCACTCTCAGCAGTAGGGAGGCCAGGCATGGTGGAAAATTTAGACCCAACAAGAAAGAAGTAGGGGAAGGGAAAAAAAGAGGCAGGCGAAATTTATGTGCTCATTCACATTTGCGGCCGAGAGCGTTTTCTTAATGCTTCTAACACACTTACTGTAAAAGTTCTCAGAGAATTTCAAATCTGAAAGTGAAAGAAAAAAGTGCACTGTAACAGGAGTCTGTGACTCTGTGCAAACAATGGTGGGACGGCATGTTGCAATGTGATGACAAGCTGTTGTATGATGACAAACAGATGTTTTGAAACTTCATGTCATATCAAATTATGTTTTGTTAGAGAATACTTTCAGAATTTACTTTTAGACCTTACTTGTGTCTTATCAAGCAGCATTCATTTTTTTATGTAAAAAACTACTTTACCTAAAAATCTAAAACTTTTTCATCTCAATGTTGTTGTCGTATATACGACAGAGTATTGGGACCATAAGTGAAATCAAAAAATTCACTACGATTTTGAGAATAAAGTCATAATACTATGAGAATTAATTCGTAACATTATGAGAATAAAGCCTGTATCTTATTTTGAAGAGCAGCCAGTCGCCTGCGCTAAAATGACTAAAATCATCAATCAAAGCTTAATTATTATTCTTAATATGTGAAACCTCTACTAATGTACTGATATATAGCTGTTTAGTGTGCTTGCGCATTACTAGACAGGAGATCTCGCATGTTCTCGCGAGGTACATGTGTGCTATGCTTCCATGCTACCGGGTGTGTTCAATAAATACAGCTCTGGCCTCCAGCTCAAGTAGAGTTAAGCCTCCGGTGCAATCATCTACAAGCATAACTTCACATGATGTTCACTGTGAAGTTATACTACACATGTTCCTCATCTTAGTGCAGGCTGCTCTTCTGACATTTATAATATTTAGGCTAACAACAGTCTAAAATTACGACTTTATTCTTGTAATCTCAATTTTTTCACTTTAATGTGGCCCGAATACTCAGTCGTACGTATTAAAAAAAATACTTTCCCTTTAACAATTAATTTTGTTATGTCCTATCAAGTCGTATAAAATTTTCATGATTTTTGTAAAGACTACCTTATTTTGAAATCAAAAACTTTTACAGCAAAGTCTGATCAAGTCGCATAAAAAAATTACGAGAATCCTAAAAACTTTTTATGAAATCTAAGAATGACTTTCCATTAAAAAAAAACGTATCCAGTCGCATAAAATTTTAGGATTTTTTTTAGAGAATCTGTAAAATCAAAAAAATTCAGCTTAATGTTATAGAGTTGTATCAAATCTAAGACATTTCTGCAAAGAATACTTTCCTGTTACACATTTTTTTAGCAAAGTCCTATTAAGTTGTATAAAATGTAAATGCTCTTTTGTTGAGAATACTTTATTTTAAAATCACAAACTTTTGCAGCAAATTTGACCAGAATATTTTACTTTGAAATCAAAACTTTTTTCACCTAGGCCTTACTCTTTTCAAGTTGTTTAAAAACTACATTTTTTTTTACAAAGAATACTTAACTTTAATACCATTTTTTAAGCTAAGTCTGATCAAATTTTAATTATTGTAGTAGAGAATATTTTACTTTACAATAAGAAAATAAGTCAAAAAGAAAAAAGCAGGGAATCACGCTCTTCCATCGGGGAAAGATTTACATAGTTCCCTCTTTGTTAATGTGTTTGCATTACTCACTTGTTACAGTGTAAGCCTGCTGATCCAGCAATTGTAAGCATGACACAGACTAGCTCCTCTGACATCTCACCTGACACCAGAGGCATAATAACACCTTGTCTTGCTAATAGTGTGTGTTATTGCTGCTGCACCCTGTAATCTCTTCCCTTTCTGACGCTGGTAATGACTTGAAATATCAATCTGGCCTGCAGTGATACAGTCCATACAAACACATGCAGACACAAATAGTATGTCATACGGTGACACAAACACGAACGCACAAATACGTGTGTGAACAAACACACAGAGCGCGCACAGTGAGCTCACCTGAGCTGGAAAAGGAAACTTACTGTTTTGTTTTTATCTTCAGGCGACGACTGATCCTGTGTTGATCTGAAAGTAAAAGAAAAAGAGTCAACCAGCCCACATGCTTCTTCATGAAAAGAAGGTTGGTCTTTCTTTTAATTGGTCTGTCTCTACTTTGAAAAATACCCACTAAAAAAGTCCCTATCTCTGTTTTATAGCATGTAACTGATTGCTTTGAAAGCACACAGGTGAGAAGGCAGCCACATTAGAACAAGCAGGTACGGTTGAAGTACCGTCAGAGGCCCGAATCAAAGACAGTGGAAACTTCTTTTATACCCCAGTTGAGGCCTTTCATCATTTTATTTGCTTGACTGTAAGTGTGTTTTCTCTGTGCGCCAAACAAAGCCGAGACTATACCCCATACATGCAGCAGAGCATGTCTGAGAGCACGTTTGATGGTTTCTGTGTGGGCCCCGTCCTGTCTGCCTCGGTGCTAATCCCACGGCTCTGATGCACAAATTTGTACACAAACACAGCATTCATACAGTGGGAACATAGACAGTTAAAGCTGACAGACAAACATACATCTTTATCAGACATTTACTACTTATTTTAGTGTCCTGTTTATGACAGAAGTGCACGTGTTCGTATGTGATATGTACTTATATTATATAGTCCCTCCAGGAAGTTGCCGTTCCAGGCAAATTCAAACAATGCCCGCTCAGTTCGCGACATTAACATTTCATCCTTTTTCTCCCACACTATACAGTGAAATCATAATAATAAATCCAATCCAATCCAATGTCTTCTTGTAATCATTAATCCATGTTTCAATGCTGTTAGTCGTGCACTTAGCCACGTTCTGAGGCCTTGTGTTGAGTCTACTGACCAATCAGAGACTGTGTTCTAACTTTCCACCAACCAGAGGCTCCGTTTCAAATGTGAGTCACTACTGATCTCATATAGTCATTGTACAGTGAGATGAGTGACAGAATAAGTATTTCATAGCAATTTACTTTATTTTCATTCAACTTTCATTCAATACAAACAGCTCGCTCAGCGAAGAAACGGCTTTGATGGATCGCTTGTCCCCGTCACTCACGGTGGATGTGGAATAGGGATGAGTCATGATTTTCAAATATTCGAACTAGACATGAATTTATGTTTTTAAAATCACCTCATCTTAAAAACATAATTTTCCCATTGTTTTTACCAGCATCTAGTTGTAATCAGTACCAGACCGTGGCTGTAGCGCAACTGAAAGATGTTTGCCGACCGCCATTAATTAACAAAAGAAGAAGAAAGCATTAGTGCCATGTACCGGTAAAGTGGAGGTGGCGCTGTGAGATTCCGAAACCGGAGGAAAATGCAGAGACTCCTGAAGCCGTCAAAGAGTTCTGTGTGAAACTCGTCAAAAAAATAAAGAAAAATGAGGTATTATTAGTGTCAGTCTGGTTTAGAGGAAGTCACGTTTTCCTTTGATGTCCTACTGACTGTGTTAAACTCGCACAAGCACCTTTTTGAGCTGTATTATATAAGAAATACATAAATCAATTCATTTTCCTTTATTCGGTAGCGCTGTTTGCTTAAAAAGGTTTGTGTTTACTTTGGTGAGGCCTGAATAGTCGGGACTATGTTGCCTAAAACATAATGAGTTGTCGTATGATTCTCACCGCAAGAGAAAAAAAAGCCTCAAAACTTGCATAACAAATTTTTAAAAAAGACACAGCCAGGGCGCCGGATTAGCTCAGCGGCGGCCCATGTACACCATGTGAGGCTACGATCCTCGATCGGTGGCGCCGGGGTTCCTGCCCTCAGCCCTTTCATGCGCGTCATTCTATCTAACCCTGTTTCCAACACCATCCACTGTCCTCGCTATCAATTAAGGCATAACAGGCCCAAAAAATAATCTAAAAAATAAAAGCTGCTGCGAAAGTATATTTGCCTGAAGACAAATTCTAGCAGCCATTATGGGGTAAAACAACATAAAGCACATACAAGGAAACAATAGATGTGGGGGCTGAATTAATCAACAAGACAAAAACAAGAAGACAACAACAAGATTTCTAGAGCGCCTACCAGAGTAAACACTGAACAGCCACAGTGTAGACAGTGTTTGTAGAACAGTGTTGCATAGTTACGTCTGTTTATCCATTTTATCCAGTTATCACTGTGTTCTCTTGCCAGATTCGCTCATGGCGAGCAGAGAAAATAAAACAGACGGTGAAACCGTGGCTGCAGATTGAGAACCCGGGCGCCAACAGACCAATTGATTAACGTGGGTGCCAAAAGGGAGAGGGCAGCGCTTTGGGGGCGCTTCGCAGAGAGCACGAGACGCCCTTCAAGATGGTTCTCGGGGATTTCATTCGTAGAAGGCTCCAAACCACATCCCGAAATCAATCTTTACAAACATGCGTAGAAACGTGTCTGATAACTCTTGTTTCTGAGTGCTCCTGAACGCAGCACGACTCAGCGCATCCCCCCCCCCCCCCCCCCCCGAAACACAGCAGTGAGGGAGACATGCCCGGACTTGTTTACTGCCCCTACTACGACATCAGTGATCGCCTACGAACTCTTTTCGTGGTGTGTGCGTCCATGAATATGTAAGTTAGTTTTGCACCGATGTTTATGTTACTCTCTGTAACATAATCTTAGTCTGTTGTGGTTTCGTTCTTCGCCCTATGAGATCTCGTGGCCAAATCTCGTGCAAGTTGAAACCAAGTT
The DNA here is from genome assembly GCF_022749685.1 of Semicossyphus pulcher. Lineage (NCBI taxonomy): Eukaryota > Metazoa > Chordata > Actinopteri > Labriformes > Labridae > Semicossyphus > Semicossyphus pulcher. The sequence continues at coordinate 10,696,145 of NW_027211670.1, read as the reverse complement.
CGTTTATTCAAAACCATGAGCCGGATGTTCAGACTAAAAATCTGAAACTGGAAAAAAAGTTTATTAGCTGTCTAATTCATAAAATTGTTAATATCGTGTTGATGTCATGTTAGATAAAAAGGACATGATGTAACTTCTTCGGGGTCAATTCTTAATGTAATTAAAAATGTTAATAATCGAATCGAATTGAGAAATCCTCATCGATACCCGGCCCTAATTATGAACCTCCCTACCAAAAGCTCTAAGAGATGCACGCTCTGTGACTTTGTCTGAAAGGTGCTCTATAAATAAAGATTATTCTCATATGCAACCTGTGTTTTTGGAAAAGTACTGCTGCTTTCCTTTCCCAGGTGAGAGGGTGAGTTATACCCGAGGACCTGAAATCAAACATGTTTTGTCTGCTACTCACTCACAGTTTACACCTCAACACACCTCAGCAAACTTCAACACAGAGTGAGTTATGATGCACCGGCACGCCTATGGGGGAGGGAGGGAGACAAACCAAGAGAGAGAGAGAGACAGAAAGAGAGAGAGAGAGAGAGAGGAGGGGGGGTAAAGAAGATTTTACTTTGGGAACTTCTGGGAGAAGAAGTGTGAGCGACGGGATGGAAGGTGGGATGAGGAAGAGGAAAAAGGGTCAGGGGGGTGGAGGAGCGGGAGGGGGGGAGACATGAGGAGTGAGTGAGTGAGTGACTGACTGAAGAGCTGAAGGAGGGTAGGAGAGGATGAAGGGAGGAAGGAGGAGGAGGAGAGAGAGGGGGGTTTGCTTCCTGTCGCCATTCCTGCCTGCCCACATAGACAGAAAGAGAGAGAGAGAATATCTGGGCGGACTGCAGGCCACATGACATTCTCTCTCTCTCTCTCTGGGTCCTACACGCCGAGTGATGTGCTCCCTCCCTCCCTGCCTCCCCTTCCCGTTCCCTCCCCCTCTCCCTCCCTTCCCCTGCCCTTCAAAGCTTCGACATGTCATCTCCCACCACAAAAACAGAGGTGGGAAGACTCGCTGGCGCTACCGCTGCCTCAGGGTGTCTGGCACTAAAGCTGCCTGCAAATACAGCAGGGAGAAGAGGAGGAGGGGGAGGAGGAGGGAGAGAGAGAGAGAGAGAGAGACAGAAGGAGGAAGAAGGAGACAGAAAACTCAGAAGAGAGAGACACAGAGAGAAGCAGGACTCGTAAAGCCCTGGGCATCAAAGTGTGTGTGTGTGTGGAGAGGAGCTGTTATTAAAGGTGGAGATGAGTCCTGTCTGTTTTTTAAAGTGACACTGCTGCAACCGCACCGTCTGCCTCCTCTGTGTCTCTGTCTCACATATTAAAGCAGCTGACGGCGCTTTATGAAGACAGAATGAGGGAAAATTTCACAAACTTTCAGGGGAGAAGCCTCTCAGATTCAGAGCTCGCTGTGTGGCCTCTACCGCCATCACGACCACAAAAACACAATGATACCCATAAAGGCTGAACAAATGGGATGAACTGTACCGAGCTTAATGTAAAATGTATGTGGCCCGTAATTGAAGGTATCTTTCTCTGGCTCTAAATACGTCCCATGCACGAGCGTTCCTCGTGAATAAACGATTCCAGGCCGAGTGTCTGCGAGCGCAGATACCACCAAATTTGCAGATTGATTTAAGGAGCAATTATGCACTTGGCTTTTGAACCTCTGAGGCTTTTTGGGAATGAATCGGTGATTGGCTCCGCGACAAAGTAAGCACGTCTGACCGAACGAGGCCTCGCCATAGGCCGAGAGCGTCGGAGAAGCCACAAGAGCCGAGCAAACAGGAAGATGGCTAGCGGGGGCCAAGCGGGGGCCTCTGGGGAGCGGTGGGTTCTGACCCAAGAACCAACAGATTAGCACTTTAATGAGGCTGGGAAAGGACAACGTCATGTGACATGCTGATGAACAGCAGAACAGATAATCAGTTAGGAAGCCCACCTATTATTGTCAACGTCAATGCTATACTTATTATCCATTATAAGGACTCTCTTAGTCTCATCTATTATTTAGACTTTCTCCTTTAATGTTGTTTAACTGCATCATGTGTGCTTTTTACTTTATTTTTTAAGTATTGTGTATTATACTGTCTTACTTTTATTACTCTTGGGGCCTGAAAACATAGAGCAAAGGGACTGCTAATGAAAACTAGCCTTTAAGTTTAACTTGCATTTAGACCTTTCTGATTTAGAAGAAGACGTGCTGTAAAATGTACTGCACTTTAATACTTTTTTTCCATCTAAAAAGTGGGCTGTGTCTTATATACCTGTGTGACCAATATACCAGAGTAAAATGCAGACAGAGATATGTTATTCTGTTACCTTATTTTACACAGACGTTTACATTATCACATCCCTGCATCAAACTGTTTCCGGGTCAGAGCCGCTACATGTCGTATTTACAACATGCCGCAGTGCTGTTTTGTGTTTTCTTCACTGTTTTAAGCGAGGAAAACACAAACTTGATTGTTGCTAACGTTTCGTCACAGACATGCATCGTCATGATCGCCACCGCAGCCGCCACCCGTACAACAATCAACATTACTGTTGGCAGCCAGCTACCGCTAGCTACCGCTCCGGTGGCTAGCAGGATCACAAACTCGACGTGGTAAAAACAGATGGTAGGCTGTAATTTGTGTTTTAAATGAAAATAAATTGAAATTGTGTTTAAATAACATAAATATACATCTTTTTATTAATACATAGCAATAGAAAACCTTTTTCCCTGCGACAGGCTGCAACTTATATTCCGGATTTTAGGCTTGAAATACACACATGCACTTAAACAGGATCCTATGCACATATGTATTAACAGAGAGCTGTCAGAGTGAGGGGGCTGCACATGGACATGCGCCCCGAGCAGTTGGGGGATTCGGTGCCTTGCTCAAGGACATCTCAGCAGTGCACACCTCCAGCTACCAGCCCCTATTCCACGCTTGGTCACAGGGCTGGGCAATATGATAATATATCGTTAAAGCAATGTGAAAATGTCTATTGTATGTGTTTTTCTATATTGTCTCTATTTTTACACACTTGACGTTCTAATCCTTGCATGTGAGAGCGAACCGTAGGGAGAGGCACTGCTTATTAACATGGATATTAACATGCAGAAAAGGACTCAGTACTTTTAATTTGTCAAGTGTTTAATTCACACAGGATTATCCAAAAATAGGCTATTTCATATATCATGATATCATTATCAAGATATGAAAAATCCTACATGGTGGCATAGGCCATATCGCCCAGCCCTACTTGGTGAGTACCTGGACTTAAACCGGCCACCCTCCAGTTCCCAAGACAAGTCCCTACAGACTGAGCTGCTGACTACCTCTATTTATGAAGTCTCTTTTCAAACAAAGACATTTTAAGCATCCGGATTAAAAATTAAAAGTTTCACATTTCAGGATTTACTTTGTTGGGATTTAGATGAGAACATTGATACCACTCTCGTGTCTCATAGCAAACAATGGAGCTAAAGTTAACAGCCGGCTAACTTTGCTCACCACAGAGACAAACAATGCTACCTTATCTGTGTAAATGTTTCACATGACCTTAATATCAGAAGTTAAGCAAAGGCAAAAGTTTGAAGAAGATTTCTTGTGACCAAAAGCAAACCACAAGTAATTGCATAACCGCCCACTGGTGACAAAATAATAACAGAGCAAGCAGCTAGCATAACCTGTAATGTAACTTTGACACGGTACCAATATGCAAATATTCAACAGCTAAAGGTCATGACACAGTTTACAGGCATAAACCAATGAAAGAATTCATCCTGACAGTAATGCCGGAACAAAAACAACAGAGGAAGTGTTGTTTTACGAACATTATCCCACAACATGAGGTAACCATGAAACATAAACTCTACACACGGATTTTTAATCACTTCAAAGTTTACAATCAGCTGCTGCAAACACGGGCCTCTCAGTGCAGATCTGTCTGCTGCTGAAGTGAACCTCCGGCACCTGACATCACCTCCAAGCAAGCGTGACCACCGCGATAAGACTTCCACGCAACCTGCTGATGTGTGCAGGTACAGGCAGGAGAATGCTGCTTTATCTAAGAGGGATAAAATCGGCCTTTAACAAGAGAAAACAAGATTAAAAATACACATCAATCGCTGCTTTTGGTCCCATGACCCCGGCCTGTCACTTTATTTTTCATAGAATAGTGTCAGATTCACCGCAGTAGCAGCCTTGAAGCCCCCCAGTCTGAGCATGCAAAGACAGCAGAACTTCATTCTCAGAGATGCCTTAAAAAACCAAAAGTCCGCCTCTGTGGAGAAACCACACTAAAGTGCCACAGGGCACCAAACGAGAAAAACAACTCGGGGAGCGAGAGAGTTAGGAGGCATTCAGGCCGACTGCGACAGAGAAAACTCATACGATAATTTATAGGCACATGTTCACAAGGTTGTTCCGCCTACCATTGTACAGATTGAGTCTTTATTACACACTGTCTCATCTATTGTAGTGTGTGATGAGCCCACGTTTACATGAAAACAATTAGTCGGATCCTCGCAGGATGACGCAGGAATAAATACAGTCATCTTTTCTTCAGGCAGGGCAGCTGATACGTGCTTGTGATGCATTTACCTACAAATGTACCTCAGTTTTGTGCCTTTATCTGCTGAGAAATTGGGGCCAGTGTGATGCCAATTTAAGCTGAAAAAAAGTGTCGTTATGGTCGTGTACATTGTGGTCTGAGCAGATTTCATTACACTAAGTTTTTCATGAGCGATGCAAAACTAACAATTTCCAGCAACAAGGTTTTCATCATTCAATAATTCAATCAAGTGAAAACTTCAACAACAAATATCCAGATTTATGTGTAGTGGTAACAAAACATTGTATGCCTGCACTTCAGTTTTAAAACGTACAAACAAAGCACAAATGTTGACCATAAAAATCAAAGAGGAATCATAATAAGCGTCACATTGCCCCCGGCCGAGGCTGTGAAAATGCGCATTCTTTCATTTCTGGGGGGAACAACAAGAACAAGCAACAAGACATAAATTCATTAAGAGGACTTTAAAGTCTGCTTGGAATATGTGAGGTGGAGGAAACATGCTGGCTTGTGGCAGCGACCCTGCAGGCTTTGGGTGCTTGTATTTTATGTGTTAGGCAACACTGCCACCTGCTGGATGCCATGTATTCTACAGCAGTTAAACAATCACACTAAAAGTCCTAAATACATGCACCGTGAAGAGTAATTCCTCATTTCAAATAGTCTTAAATAATAGGAAGGAGTTTGTTCTTAATGTCAAAATATAAAGCAATATCAGGGTAGCAAGGAGTCAAATATTCAAAGGAACGCCTCCTCTAAAAACGTGTTCCTGTATCATGTTCCCCACTGCGCAGAATGATGTAGGCGATGTGAGGGGTGTGGATCTTTCAATATCTCACAATTTGATTCCCGATTCACAATCAATTCACAATCAATGCCCTATTTGTCACAAAGGGGGGCTTATTTTAGGATTTACATCGATTTTCAGCTTGTGTGCTGGCGGCTGCAGATTCACGCTCACAGCCGTGTGCTTTCGTGCATCGCTCGCGTTTGTTTACCAGACTCGAGCTGCCGGGTGTCCGTGATGTGGTGAGCGGTTAATGTCACAAAAGACTGGGTGGCTCGAGAGGTCCACGCATCGCAGGTAAGAGCTATTCTGTGGGCGAAGTCAGGGCTTTCCCCGACGCTGAGAGCTAGCTAACGTTAGCAGCGCGTCTGACTAGCCAGGACCGACACAGTCCTTGCTGGAATTGTGTACAACAGAAGGCGTAAATGGCGCACATAAAGCAATGCATACTGCGGGTTTGCCGTGCACAAACTGGCTGCTGTTGAACATTTAGTAAGGATGAAAAAACGCAAACGCTACATTTTCAAAGTTATGCTCAAGGCTAATTCATTAGCTGGCTTATTGGACAGTCAGGTAATTACATAAGGACCTGCCATCTTCTCTGCAGGGAAAAGCCAACAAACGTCTCGCCTCCTGTTCAGGGCCGCCACAAGAGAAGAATCAACATTTGAGAAACACTGAACAAGCTAACAAGCCGGGTATGGTGAGCACACACGCTACTGACTGTAAATCATGCACACAGATAAAGTAATACCACAATGCCAGTCACGTAAAGAGGGCAGACTTCTTGGACTGTCTGTTAACACAAGTAACTGCACAGCAAGGAGTAATATTTGTTCAATATTTGCATGAGGAGTTCTCCAAAACGCTGCAATGTCAAGTTCACTGAGGTGAACCAAGCAGAGAGCGAGCAGTATCCACCTGTCGCTCAAAGCTGTCACGCCCCCAATCATGCAGAACTTTAAGCCTTTATATTATTTAACTGGGTGAGTTATATAAAGCTTCGCTCCTGCAAGGGTGTCATGAATGGGGAAATTAGTTTAAGAGGCCAAAACTGCTTTTTATACATGTTTGATTCTGCTTTTAACTTAATTTGATAGTAGAATATTTATATTATTATTTTAAGAAAGAAATGTCATTTCAAACATTTAGTCTAAGTAATAGTTTTACCACACAACAAACCCAACCTATTATTCAGATAAGCAAGTTTCTATGCATCTCAAACCCCGTCTGGAGGAGAACACCTTCATTAACACATATATTTAAATAGCGCAGTGACCACCCTTTGTCTCTTTACTAACTCGACTGACCAGCTGCAGTTAAGCCCACTTTGTCTCCTGAATTGACTCATTTGTCAGCGTTAAGATGCACCAGATCGTGTAGAGATAGCAGGTCTAACAGTCGGCCTTAAAGCCGCTCCGTCAGGCTGAGAGCTGATGATATCTGTCCTTTAGTCTAAACTCACCGCAGAGGAGCGTGTGTGGGCTTTACTCACATCTCCAATCTGATAACACAGCATCTGTCAGCAGGAGCTTATGGCCCTCAGCTCTAACAACGAGGTGTCAGAGACTGGTTCTGTCAGGCAGCGCCACCCTGTGTCAGACATTAGCCTTTACCTGCAGCCTTCTTTAGGAATAAGATCTAATGATTTAGTGAAAAGTAAGACTACTTGATGTAACATTTAGATCAGAAATATACATGGAAGCACTTACTTAACAGCATATGAAAGCAGTTACTCACATTAATAAAGATTTTATCACTGCTTAAAACCACAAAGAAATTATGCACAGATCCTGTATACTTCATCTGTCATGTATAATTTTCCTGCCTAATGATGATCATGGACGATAGAAACAGATGAATTAGCGTTCCATGTGGAGTCAATAAGTGTCACCGAATTAAAACTGTAAATCCATGAAAGATTTATTGTAATTACTCTAAGCTGAAGCAGACGAATGGGACTCCCTAAAGGAAGAACTGAATTCATCACTTGAAAGTGGCACTCTGCCTATTTAGTGCTGCACTTTTGGCAACATAAAGATAAAGAACTCACAAGAGACAGATTGTTAAAGAGTTATAAAGTCGAATCAGCAGAGGCTAACACCAGGACTCAAGGACTCGAGTATTAAATCAGGTTTAAGCATCTCTGGATCCTACATTTCAAGTTTTCTTGCTTGAATTCAGCAGTAAATTTCTAGAAACATCTCCGCCTGCTAAATGCTCAATACTACCGAACTCTATATCTCCAGTTTGTAATACAAGCTTCCAATTAAAAATGTGGCACCAGGGGATTGTTATTGGGTGAGCTAATTTAGGAAGCTATGGGGGGCTTGATTGTTTATAACAGCTACTAATATTTTTTGTTCAGTTATCCCGGGTAAATGGTTGAAGTAAAGGTTACGAAATGTTCAATGCAAGCAAAATTAACTGCGTACATTTCTACTGAGCAAAGTGCAGCAAAAAGCTACAACCACAAACAATCCCCACTCAAATCAAAGACACACAAAAAAAAGCCTCTGTTTGTTTTTTCAAAATCCTTCAGCTGTGAACAAAAACGACTGTAGCACTTCTAGAATTAAAACTTTATAATAAAACAGATTAATCTTATAGTACTATGAAAAAATTACAACTCCTGCTAGGTAGCACAGGAGTGATGAGAGAAGAAAACTTTTAGCTGAGGAAGCTTACTTATAGTGTTGTTCAGCTTGTTGTATTGTCCTTATTATCCTCCATGTTTGGCTTTCCAATGTGTCCAACACTTTAACAAGATTTCCGCTTGACAGCTATAGACAGGCAAATGTTTTCAATGATGGTCCTCTGAAATACTCGCTTTTCCATGTAGGTTGCTGGTCGCAAAAGTTTATATCCCAACATCCCCGACAGACGATCACACATGCGCGCAGACACGCGGGTAAAATTGCAGAGAGTTAGTTTATCATTATGATTATGACTATGATTTAAACACAAGGGGGATATTCCACTCAAGAGATGTGCAAGGCACACAAGCCTTTCCACAGGAAGACATCTCTTAATATAAACTGTCACACAATTCTGCCACGCACTGGCCTTCTCTCAAGCAGCAAGCAACAGACAAGCAATTGCGCATTTTCAGCCTTATATTCTGAGACCACACAAATTCATACAGCCAGGTACAAGGATGTGCGTCTCGACCACCAAATGCATTGAATTTATAATCCAGCAGAGGGAGGAAAATCACGCACTTACTATTAGACGTCTTCATAACAAAACAATGCGTCTGCTTGCGTGGTCGAGTCCATCACATGATTAAGTCGCTGTCTCAGGTCTTGTTCTCGCTGTTTATATCCAACAGTGCCAAGTTACTGTTTTTAGAGTCCCCACTAGTATTCCTCAAGAAGTTTTACAAACGATACAGACGATAAAAATACCGCGCCTAGAGGCGGTGGATGATTTCTTTGCAGTAGCACGCGAGTTTCGTAGATTTCCACAAACAAGTTTTCTTGAATGACTCCAAAATAACTCAATACATTGGTTGTGTGGGCTATTATTCCGAAGAAGACGTGTTTTGGGGGAATTCGTTTGCACACCTCTTGGTTAATTTGCCAACCGAAAAGTTACAAATTCGCTAACCGGAAGTGGATTAAAGGTCAAGGGTTCGGTGCGCGCTACGCTGATTGGCCGGATCGGATCACATGTGTTAGCTTCTTGTTTTTCCCTCAAAAATAATCTTTCTTTTTTTTTTCTTACCTTTTTTAAAAAAACGAATTACTAAAAAAACTTTCCTAATTTAGGCTTTAGGATTCACAAATTAAAAAATTATTATGATTATTAGATTATTAAATGTCTTCTCAGGGGTAGCTAGTAGCAACAAGCACCCCCAAGCCCCTCCCAACAAAGGTCAATGGTCATCATTTCTCGTAATTTCCAAATACCAGTATGATTTTTATTATATATTTATATTTAAAAAATGCCCCATTGATGTTTTCAACTGTATACAACTGTTTATATTACAGTTTTGATTCCATAAATATTTTCATCACAAAAATAGTGGTTGGAGAGAGGGGGTGATACCCTAAAAGCTAGAACATTGCTGCCAATACTCTGAAACTCCACATCCCCAGGCCACCTCTTAACATTACACATTTTTTGGTGAGCCGTTCAAGTACAGGGATGCGCTATGATCCTGGTTTGATTCAGGCTTGGTTTTTTTTTTGTGTGGGATTTTCCCAATCGTACTCTCCCCTAATTCATGTCTCTACTATCAGCAATGCAAAGGAATAAAAAATTACCCCCAAAATCATTGTATTTCACTTTTAAAACAAGAAATGAATGAGCTGGATCATTTAGGCCCTTGTTTTTAAAGACAGGCCATTGATTTTGGATGCAATTTTTTTATATTTGAGGAAATTCTCTTTAAATCGTGACAGTAATCAATAAGTGAAATCCACTGGAAAAAAATATCTGGCTGTCATGGCTTTCGTAGGACGGCTATATGTTTGTATGCTGCACAAGAGTGGCAGAAAAGGGTAGTTTGATAAAGCTTATGATAAGAAATATTGGCCTTGTTTGCCTTCTCCAGCTGTCGCTGTGCTATTTAGGTCAATAACCACAATGTACTCAGACAGCAGACAATCATATAATATATTTTAATTAAACACAGACAATAGAGGAGTCACATATCTGGAGGTGAACTGGATCAGTGGAGAATATCAGACCGAAAACCCAGAAATCTGGTCCATACCCGCTCTCCTGCGTCACATGCTGAAAATGCAGCGTCCTGTCATTACAGCAGCTCTTTGTGACTGAAACATTTCACATGCAAATGTTCTCCCTCTGATTCCTTTTGATTCGAGCTCTCCACGTTAGCTGTGCGTTAGCCTGCACGCACACAGGAGGGCTGTTCAGGTCTAATTGCCTTTCAGGCCTAATTGTCCCTGGTCTTTTCTTGCTTTTAGAAGCACCTGTGTGCGGATCAAAGCATCTGATGTGTGTGTCAGCTTTGTTTCGAGTGGGTGTCCTTACAGCACACAGATTGTCAAGTAATTGCCTCTCCAGAGTGTCTATAGCTGCAGTGTTCGGAGACAAGCTCAGCTTTTATAAAAAACAGAGCTAAGTAAGTAAAGATCATGAAAAGGTTTAATGATGAGGGATGAGATTGGAAATATACAATCTTTTTCCCCATTTTTGCAGGAGTTTAAAAATTACCATTTTTGTCCATCTGCTTGACTTCCAACAATCAGTGTTACATGTGTGGCTCATTTGACCTCTGAGGTCACATCTGCTTAATAAACCCAGAACAAGCAGTGATCCACAGAGTCAATTGACTGACTAATAAAGCTCTACCTTCAAAGCAGACGGTCATATTTGCAAAGCATCGCTCAAAGACTCCGACGTGTCCTGCCCACGTCCCCGCTGATATCAAAGAAGCATGTGCACATCACAAGGTCACAAATGAGTAACGGGGGAATATTTTTAGACCAGATGTCCAATAAAAATGGAGATGAAAGGTGACCTTCCCAAATGTAAATATTTGAGCTACGAAATTATTGGAAATTCAGTTTTTTTCCACTGCTAGTAAATCTTTTTAATTCAAATAGAATAAATACTGTATTCAATTGAAAACATGTGATTTATCAGATTTGAAATGTATTACAGCTGAAAAATACTTAATAATTTAGTTGGAAATCGACCTCGTATTGAATTATAAGCAAATTTTGAAGCTTAAAGAGGCAATGGGGGCAAGTGCATAATCACATTTGGAGGGGAGGGTCTAGCTGCTTGGGGTCTGAGGTATAAATGCACCCTGGATGCAGTTGGGGCAGACAGAATAGCAGCGAATCCCATCAGCAAAACCACATTTTTAAATGTGTCTTTTTTAGCCGCTGTGATTGAAGAGAAACAGAACTGAAGCCTTTCCCTGTGGCTGTGAGATGGATAACTGGAAGATCCAGCTGGTTGTTGTTACTTTTTGTGCTTTGGTGCAAACTTACCAGGCTTCTACTGTGGACGAGGAGAGAGGGCTATCTGAAGACTGGAAGGTGAGCATCAGAAATAAAATGTTTTTACCTTATTAGAATAAAACTGGGGACATTTTTGAACTGCAAAAAAATGTGGCAATGAATATGAAGGGATTCAAGTTAATGTAGGAAAGATTTATAGATATTAAAAAAAGGATATCAAATTCTTATGTTCCTAATTTTTACAATAAGGGGAAAAAAATGTTTTTTCAATCAGGATGAGTCACTGGAGGCAGGTCTGACCCCCCCGCTGGCCAGTCTGATGAAAAGATCCAAAGCCCTTCGCTTCTACGGACTCATGGGGAAACGCTCAGGAGGTCTCTGGCTTCATTTCTGCATCACAAAAAAAATGCATTTATACACGCACCTTTTAAAAATATATATTTATACATGCCCTTAGAAATAAATAAAAAAAGTATACATGCACATTTAAAAAAAAATTAAATAAAATGCATGCACCTTTTTAAAAGATATTTGTACCTGCGCCTTTAAAAAAAAAAGCATTCATTTATGCAACTTTTAAAAAAAAAAGTATTCTTTCGCCTTGTTTTACATTACTGTATGTTTGTGGTAATGATTATGATGGGCTGGAACAGGACTATGAATAAACAGGTTACACTGGTTTCTTTTTCCCTCACAGGTGTAAAGAAACCTTTTCAAGTAAACAGACGTAAGTGGCTTGTTGCTTCCAATCTAGTAAAATGTATCGCTGCTATCACTTGTCTTGCCTCTCATGGCAGCATCGTTGTTTTTAAAACTGTAAAACTCCTCTCTAAACGTCTTCCTCACATTTGTAGGGAATAAAGGAGAAGTGTTCGTGGGCCTGATGGGAAGAAGCATTTCCAGCGACAGTGAGCACAAAATCGAACTCGTTTGAAAATATCAAGGCAGCTTTATTGATATTAAAAATATCAAATTGCTAATACACATTTAACATCTATGATTCAAAGTACAAAGCAAAGACAGTCAAATGTTGAGTCGAAATATTTCCTGTTCATCACAGAACCTTTGACCAGAATTATTCCTTCTGCAACCACGACCACTGCGACCGATGTTCCAGAGAAACCACGCGAGAAAGGTATGATTGTATCAGTAGAAAAACCTGAGGTCGTTTTATTTCTATGTGCACTCTTACAGTGGTTTTGTCTTCTTTTTTTATATTTTCAGGAAAGTTAAAAAGAACTGAACTTATTATTTTTTCATTATTTGGCAGGTTCATCAGAGGAATGGGTCCAGATCCTATATTGATGGAGTTAGAGAAAAGAAGTACATTATTTATCATCTATACAATTTTACACCGACCAAAGACGTCACCATACATCATTTCTCAAATACACTCTGCTTACAGTTTCATGTCATGCTAACAGTTATTGTATTAAACCCAAAACAACAGCCGGTAAATGCTGCCAAATCTAGGTATGCTTTTTTTTTTTTTTGCATGAGAAAAGCTAAACATTCATGTTATCCACCACACTGGACCATTTATCATAACATTCAAAGCTTAGTGGAAGTAGGCAGTTTAGAACGAATAGGACAAAGGAGACGCTCTACTGTTGACAACGTTAAAGCCAAAAATCAGCTGATTTGTAACGAATGCCGTTTAAAATATAAACAAAAGTAAAATATAAAAGTAAAAAAAGTACTGAGACACAAAAAAAAGAAGGGTAAAAACATGAAAGAAAGAGAGAGCACGGGTCTTTATTGACAGTTTCGTAGGTCGAGGCTACTTGTGGCTGGTGAGGCTGGAGGTGAGTTCATTCAGTAGCCTGAGGTTCATAGTGCTTATGTCCCTTTGGGAGGCGTCCACTTCAGCGAGCTCGGGTCGATGGTTTTGTTGCTGTTGCCTCGCTTGATCTCCTTCGCTTTCCACTCGTCGATCAGGTCCTAGGAGGAAGGATATAGTACCAAACGGGGATGTCAAATAAACAATTATTGTTCAACATGAAAAACTGCATTCAGACAGCAGCCGAGCCTTGAAATGTTAATGTCCAATATTCACTCATGTCCATCCATGTTAAAGCTCCTGTGAGGAGTTTTTATCTGGTTATGAAACAGACTGAAATTAATTCTGATGCCTCTATATGAGCTACAAAAAAAAACCAGACCATCAGCGACAAGAATATTTCTATAAAGTTATTTTTAATGCCTGAAGCCGCTGGTGGGGGGTAGGTGTCAGATGAAGCGATTAACTGCACGCTACCTTTGTTTACATTTTCCAGAGCAAAAATATAAAGTGAGTGATACATATGACTGTTAAAGAAAGCAGGATGAGATTTTTTGTTAAAAAACACCACTTCAGCATGTACAGGACAAAATCAGCAAAGAGATAAGAGGTACAGCTTTGTCCACAGGGGGCGCCAAAATCAACACACACTGAAAGTTCCTCACAGGAGCTTTAAAAAACTTTTTGTCAGGAGGAAAATCTCAAGTATTGATTTCAGAACACTCAAATTATTCAGAGAGATGAAACAATGAATACACTGGCCTTATCTTACCTGTCTCTTCAACACCAAGTGCTTTCCCTTCCAGTATTTGAGCATCTGAAGAGACTGCAGCGTGCTCACTATGTCCACCGGGTTGACAGCAGTCTCCTGACTGATCTCTGTATGCCAAATACCATAATTAATGTTAAGTATATGCATGTGTGTCCTTTGTCCAAGACATCTTTTCATGTGTTAATAAATGTGTTCCCGTCATCAAGTTGGCTCGACTTTTGTGCTCTCACTCACCTTTAATAGAGATCTCCTTGCCTTGGAAATTGTACATGTATCTGAGTAACACTTCCTTCCAATAACTACGGTAGCTGATGAGGCCCAGGTCAGACAGTGGCCGCTCCGGTGAGCCCACCTTCTCTTCCACTTTGGACAGCAGGTAGCCTTAACAAAGCACAGAGGAGGGTCAGAGAGAGCAGCACATGAAATGAACGTGGAAATAACACTAATTTTATTCATTGTTGGCACAGTAAACAAAATGAGGTCGTTAACGGCAGCTGAATACATACTGAAGTCAATTAGCATCTTTCCGAAGCCTTGCCTCATGTACTGCGGCATTGTCAGGATACAGGAAACGTTGTAGTTGAGGAAGGAATTCTTCTCCTAGAAGAAGTAATCAGGTTTAGTTTGCTTCTGTGTCCAATAATTTAGATTTATTAGGCGCACTAGAAATGGTTGCTGTGTTCTTCATTTACCTTGGAAAAGTATCCCACTAAATGGCAGCCGGTGTTGTCGGCCTCAGTCATGACATAGAAGAGAAACGGCTCCACGTCGTAGTACAGCGTTTTGTGGTCCAAGAAGAGCTTGGCGAGTAAACACAGGTTCTGGCAGTAGATCTGGGGATAAAATGACACCAACTCCCTTCATTACGGTTGATTTAAGTAAGTAAGATGACACTGGCAAGGATGTTTGCTTTACTGACGTGTGTGTAATCTCCCAATATTGACTGAGCCGAGTGTCCCTACCTTATTCTTCTTCCCGTCAACTTCAAACACAGATATGGCTCCTTTTCTGTACACCTCGTCTCCTGGGGGATGCTTCCACACACACTTGGCCTGAAAGACATTTGTTAAACACATCAGTGTTAGATTCAAAGAAAAGTATCATCTTATAAAATTATTATGGAGAAATTGTAAAAAAAAAAAAAACTATTACAACTAACAAAAAATATAATATAATAATAATAATAAAGCTGTGGGTCTACAGTTATTGTCCTGACATGAATGGTGTATCACAGACTGCCTTCGGTCTCCGGCTCTCACCATGTGTCTCCTGAGGATGGTCTGGCTCTTCATGTACTTGAGGCAGAATTCACAGACATAAAGGCGGCCCAGACGTGCGTACTCTTCCGGATACGGCGAGTGGTACCAGGTGTCCAGCTCGTAGCGGCCGAACAGGATGGTTTTAATCATGTTGCTGCCCTCAGTGATCTGACCCTGGATACGCAGCTTCTCCTGCAGGAAGGGAGACATACTGTTACAGCTGGTCTTAGCGTCTACCAGTGTGTATTTTTATTCATTAACTGGAATTTATAACCAATTCTTGAAGTATTTAAAATCTTAATGTGGTACGGATGTAGATTTGAGAGAGCCTATTACCAGATCTTCAGATGCTCGGGCCTGAGCTTTTCTGAAGAGCTCCAGGTCGTATTCGCTGGTGATGTTCTCCAGCAGAGGCTCCCTTGTGTTGCCGTGCATCTGCCGATGCTCCTGTTGACCACACAGGAAGAGGAAAAGAGATAGGAAGATATATCATCCAATAATCTACACAGTGCCAGTTGCAATAGTGATGAATGAAATGCAAAGCAGCAACTGCATGTTTGCGTGCCAGGGATGTACCATGTGTTTCTCTTTCTGCTCCTTCTGAAGGCCGGAGTTTCGCCCTTTCCTCAGCTCAGCCACCTGCTCTTTGTACCTGCTCTGTTTGGATGTTGGAGTCTGGAATGAAGATATAAATGCATTCACTTTAACGGTGACAGCACACCTGCACAATAACAACTGTTATTGTGTTTTGTCAGACAAAGTATTAAGCAACTCTGCAGCAGTAATGCAGTCCTACATAACACTCATATGCTTCCTGTTAGAAAGTAAAGCTAATCACTGTGATGCTAATCATCCCACTAATAGACAACCTGGTGACGCGTTGCATGGCGTGAGTTGGTTTCTTCCTGCGTCTTCACTTCCTCCTCTTGTTTCTCACGGCTGACGGCTTTAACCTGATGTAGAGAGGAATGGAAGGATTATAGTCAGTGCGAAAAAAAACCAGAGTAAAATTCAACTTTAAATCACTGTAGACATGCAAACAGCATTAATTTAATATTAAAAAAAACCTATAAATAGTTAAAATAAAAGTTTAAAAATACAGGACAAAAGAAGCTGACAGTGGGGTAAACTGTTGGCCAAGCCTTACTCGCTACTGACAGTAGACATGCTAATGAAATATATCAACAGAACATCAACTTACAGATATGAAAGTATGTTAAGTTACTCACCTTGCATTCATCCGCAGACAGATTGTGGTAAAGTGGGCACCCTGATACAGCAAAATGACGTTCATGTTTTCCTGTGAGGTGACCTGGGAGAATTTAGGAGAGGAGATTATGATATTATGATAGAAAAAATTTTCAGAAAAATAATAATATTACAATTGATGAACCATTTGCAGAACATGTTCGAAGAGGTGTTACCGAGTGAATTGCATCCTGGTGTCGGGCATTTCATGTTGAAGTTGTAGGTCTCGTGACAGCGGCGGCGTTTGGGGCGATGCGAGAGGTCCTTATCGGAGTCCCTGTTGCCTTGATCTTTGGACTGGCTCTCATCGTGGGAGGCGTTGGGGCTGGAGATGTCCAGCTCAGACTCTGAGGAGGGAGCGTTTCCCGTGGGCGTCAATGGTGGAGATTCATCGTGGTCAACGGTTCGCTTCAAGTCCGGAGTATCTAAAGCAATAGGAGTAAAAAACCACCACTTTGATTAAGCTGCTGAGATTAAAGTACAAAGTAAAAGCTTTTTATTTTAAATACAGGATATGTTAGCTGACCCTGAGAGCTTTGGCTAAGGCGGGTGGAGGCTCTGGTGAGGCGCTGTCTCTTGGGCATGTTCCCATCACTCTCTGAACTATTGGTCTGTTCTCTTTCAGCGGAGGAGTCAGAGTCTTCAGTTCCATCTGAACCACTCCCGACCATATGTCTCTGTGAGGGAAGAAGAAAAACCTTTATTGAGAGGCATCCTTAACAATTCTGTAATCAAAGTACCAAAATTAAAAGCTGATAAGTTATGGTAAGTGTCAGTAATGCTAATTTGACATGACATAAGTTCTTTCAGTAAAGACTAGCTTACTAATGACAGTTTAGTTTGGATATATAGAACAGATTCCCAACACTTCCCTTTATGAAAAGAGCTTTTTGCGTGTTAACTGTTGCTATCTCTGTAATCGTGCCTAGAGAAAAGGCCACAGACAGCTGTTAGCTCGCTGTTAGCTGGGTCTGTAGTAACGTTAGGTTAGATATCTGTGACTAACGTTGGCTAATTAGTATATATTTCCACATTAAGCATTTGACACTTTCAAAGGGCAACAATAATGTAGCAGCAGGTAGGCATTAGCATTGGCAATCCGGCAAAGTAGCTCGCCCGGTTAGCACTTCAGCAACCTATTATTATTGTTAGCTTAGCCTCTCTTGTTAGCTAAGCTGACCCCGTTTCCCTATAAGCTAACAGACAGCGGCACCAAACTACATTGATAAATCTCACAGTTTAAGATGTAATGCCCACCGGTTTCTTTCTGCTTGCACCAATACATTTATTTTTGACATAATGCCGGCCAGTGTGGTCTTATGGTGAATTCGGCGTACAAATAACCCACAAATTACAGTTTTATTTATATAATATCCGTAGTGAAGATTAGGGTTTGGTTTAGATGCTTGTTACCAACCACCAAGGTATATAACTTAAGCTATATTAACGTAAACTGAAAATGTCAAATATGAGTACTAAGACATTTAAAAGCAATGAAAAACGTTAAAAGCTGCTATCTGGGTTGAAGGTATGGACAACTAATGCCATATTACAGCATGTTAAAAAGTCAGAATATTGAATGTAATTTGGTGGAACGTTCACCCCATTCGGACTGTTGCTAACTTAGCTAACGGCTCTTGTGCGACCTACATTTGTTCGTACCTGTCGTCTGCGAGGCATTTTCACCTAGATGAGCAGCACTTCCTGTAGATTTGTTGTCAAAAAATGTGAAAATCCCCTAAACTTTAACAAAAATACGAAAGATAAGTATTTATTGATTGTATCAGGCAGAAGTTTTTATGTACACAGCGTTGCCTGGGTCTCTCGCGCCACATTCCCCACACAGACAGAGCAGAGAATTGCATTTCCGGTGGAAAATCTATTGCAGGTAGGCCGCCAGACCAGCAGAGGGCGACTCTGCGCCTCACTACGAAATCCTGGTAATCAATTTAGGTTCAAATGGGGCTCTTTAAAGCGAGGAGCTTTTTACTGGTTATTTAACAGACTGAAATTAATTCTGATTACTATATATGACCTACAAAAGCAAACCAGACCACCAGCCACAAGATTGATTATTTCAATATAGTTCTTTTCAGTGCCTGAAACTGCGGGCGGGGGTAGGTGTCAGACGAAGCGATTAACTGCACGCTGCCTTTGTTTTCCTTTTTTCAGGGCAAAAAATGTGAAGTAATTGAGTGATACATATGACTTTGTGTTATGATTTTTTGTTAAAAACCAACACTTTATGTACAGGAGAAAATCGTCAAAGAAAGAAGAGGTACAGCTTTGTCCACAGGGGGTTCCTGTGAGGAACAGGAGCTTTAACTAGCCTATAACAACACCTGTGTCCTCCTTTTGCTAAACTAACATTTTACTGCACCTTTATAATAGATTAACTGTATTTGAATTATCATTTTATTTTAGTTACAACGTTACACTACTACTTATAGGCTAAATCTTAAATCAAAAACCCTTATTTAGTAGCTTTTTCTGAAGCGGTTAACCTTATCTAATGGGTTTCTCAAGTGGTAAAATAAAATGTTTAGGTTGGATGTAACGTTTTTAATGAGAATTAAGAAGATATATGGCTGAAAGATCAGGGGGAAAGTTTTTAGTGCTTAAGTTAAGAAGTATTGATTGATTTATACTTCTTTGTTTTTTTTAAATCCTACTGTCCTCAAATAGTTGTGTCAAGATGAAGGAGTCGCCGTTTTTGTCAGTTTTGTACATTTCTTATGGTCTTATCGAATTGCTGTTTTGTATTTTTTCAGACGTCCCATTTGTTGACATCTCTGATTTGTTTTGTGTCTCCCTGCCCCCACCTTCACCCTCCCAGCACCCGGTCGGGGGAAGCTGAAGTACTGAAGAGCCCTGAAAATGCATCTGTTTTCTGGAGAGTTCCACTGACAGACTATAAACAGCAGGGGAAGGGGTTGTGGCAGGCAAGGCTCTCAGCAGCTGATACCAACTGCTCTATATATAGCCTGCAGGGCCTGGTCACTGCGTTAGAGCACACAGCACGATCAAACAAGCCACATGGTGTAACTTTCTGGTGGTCAGAGGAATAAGAAAGTCGCTTTTGTTTTAGTTTTGTGGAAGAATAAGAATGAACAAGCCCAAAATTGTCAGACCAGAGGACAGGTAAGTGACAAACACATGTGCCTATTTACTAATAATCCTCTTGATTATGCAAAGATGTCACTGTTGGAAAAAACTAATACAAGTGGTCATGTATTGGATTCACAAGTGTAGTCTGTCTGTGTCTTAACAGCCAGCCAGCACGTGCACTGTGGTTCGACAGGAAAAAATATGTCACCGTTAACTTCATGGTTCAGAGACCAAAAGATGTCCGGGTGGATATCCAGCCAGACAAAATGATTTTATGGTGAGTTAAACAAGCTGTGGCTGCCTTTCTCTGCCTTGTGTAATGTAATCGTACTCCAAAATGGTTTGGTGAAAATTGTCCTGTCTCCACAACAGCTGCAAAAACGACACAGAAGATGTTTTCTACAATGAGCTGCACTTCTTCGACAAAGTTCAAATTCATGTAAGCATCCTATTTTTAGGCCTGATGAGACCAGTGGAATATTTACAGCTAAATTAATAAATGTGATGTTAAATAAAAGTGTGTTTTTTATCCTTTCATTACTTTAAAAGGACTCCAGAGAGAAGGTCTATGACCGCACCATCAATGTTTTGCTGAGGAAGGTGAAGCCTGACTATGCATGGCCTCGTCTGCAGAAGGATGAAGCTAGAGTAAGTCTGTGTGTTTTAATTGGTGTGTTGCATGAATTTTTACATTATCAATCTACAGCATTGTCCACATCGCCTCACATTTAAGTCTAAAAAATGTTTTCAGTTGTCACATGATTTTTCAGACACATGTTTGTATCTTTGAGATTTTAATTGATTATATTGAAAATGTGATATATTTCATAGCATTTCTCTGCAACCATTTGCAAACCAAAAGATACAATGTTATGTCCGGACCCCTCATGACACACTGTATCTGAAAAAAAAGAAATTAGAGACATGGGCTTGACACCTGATTATTGCAAGTTTAAACTGAAAAATGTCTGCATTTCTCCCAACTCTTCTTTGGTAAACAGAATGTAAAATGACATTGTCTCTCCTTCTCTTTGCAGCCCAGCTGGATTTCAGTAGACTTTGATAACTGGAGGGACTGGGAGCACGAAGAAGACGACGGAAAGGAAGAGTACGACAGATACGTGGATGTGAGTATAAAGGCACTGTGTCCAGAGATCAAGTCAATTCTGATGAAGTCCAATCACTGCTTTGGTTTGAGGGTTTTGATTCAGGCGTGTGTGTTTGGCTTTCCTTTTTCAGATGATCCAAGAAATGTCTTCCAATAATAAAGGAGAGGCTCCAGATATGGGGGATCTCAGTGATGTAAGTGTTTCATTTTGTTCCGGTTAAATCATCTGTGTTTATTCGTCCTTGCTTCATAATAAAAAAAAAAGCCTACAGAATGATGGATAAAATACAGCATATTAAATGATCATGATATATACAGTATACAGAATTATTCTTCTAATTTCAATTAAACATATCAGAAACTCTGATTAATCATATAAGAGTTTATTTTGACTGTTTTCTTCTTCTTTCCTCTCCCACAGTCTGACTGAGACTCACAGTTCCCTCTCTCCTGTTGTTGAAGCCCACAATAAAAACTTTATTGCTTAGGATACCGATTACAATGTTTGCTAAAACTTGTTTTATTTGCAGATGATTTGAGGTGTTATTGTCTAAAATACTGTATTTACGTATGTGATATTTTCTATGGGATTATGTATTGACATATTATTGTCCGCTGTGCACTGACATATTATAATACATTTTAATAAAATCAATTTTACCAACCACGGTGTGAAGGTATTGTGTTTGGGGTAATATATTTAATGTTCATAGACTTTGAACGGTCATTAAAAGGCTTTATAGTGGGGTTATAGGTTGAGCATGGCAGAGTGTTATTTTCAGTCTGTCCAGAAGATGGCAGTATTGCAACACAAGAATTAAACAACAGCGCAAACACACACAAATCACTGTTTATATATAAATAAAAATATTTTGTAACCCCCTGTCAAGACCGTTTGATTCACGTGTCATCAGAAAAGCTAAATTATATTTTAGAAAAATAGTTGAAATTTATAACCCTTCAGTTTTCTATTTTTAGAAAGAAGTCACTAAAGTCGGCGGAATGAAGTTTGGACTTTCTTGCTTGCCGTACCAAGCTGACAGCCTTTTCTTACATGCATTACATAAACTCATATTTCAGGCTCAGTTTTTCCTCATAAACACTCCAGAATGGCTTTTCAATGTCAACGAGACTGCTACATGAAAGAGGTATGAACCTGACAGTTTATCAGCGCTGGATTTTTTAATAGCATGCAACAACACTTGACAGACATGTAGCATTCATTCTCTGCTGAAGTGGTTAGCATGGTTGCTAACTACAGTGAGAGCACCATATACAGTATTTTGGTAGCACGAGCTACTTACGCACTGCAACTACTTTATTTAAGGCACTGTGCATTAGGTATTTGTTGAGTTATGTAATGTTGTGTCCACGAATTAGCACTGTGTAGACCAATAAGGAATCCTAGCGAGCCACTCGCATTCATGTTGTCAACCACAGCCCATCGTCAAAATGTAGGATTTTCACATTTCACTGTTGCAATGCAATTTATCAGTCCTAATATATAATATAGACACTATCTTGGAGTTAGAATGCATTCAGTTGCTAAAGCAGTTCTTTATTTGTTAACCCAGACCGTACGTTTAGTTTTCAAGACTGAAATCACTCAGCAGTTGTAGATTAATGGCAGTCTCTCTCCCTGCAAAATATAACATCCTGCACGTTTTCATTCTATGGGTTTCCTTTTAGTTTGTTACCTCTGTAGTGTCCTGCTGCCCCGCTGAACTCAAACAAGAAGTCAACGGAAAGAAAGAAACTCTGAAGGGCTTCAATGTCAAGCTCCAAGACACCATATTGTTTCCTGAGGGAGGCGGACAGGTAAGCTGGTTTTTCAAAATTAAAGTCTCCGGACCTAGAAAGCCCCATTCAAACATATCAAAAGGCCATACTTTGTGGTATCATTCAAATCATTTGCATGTGTAATTTGTGCTTTCCTCCTTAAGCCAGACGACCACGGGCTGATTGGAGATGTCCCGGTTCTGAGAGTGACCAGACATGGGCCTGACGCCGTTCACTTTGTAAGCTCAGCTCTCGAGGTGGGTCAGGAGATGCCAGTAAAGGTGGACTGGGAGAGGAGGTTTGACCACATGCAGCAACACTCAGGTGACTAACATTAAATCATGACTGTCAGGGACTGTTTTACCAGTTCAGTCCAGTTTTACAAGATTGAACTGTAAGTGCATGACCTTGATCTTCATCTTAGCTATTTTCTCTCTTCTGGACTCGTAGGTCAACATCTGATCACAGCTCTGGCAGATACGTTTTTTGGATACAAGACCACATCCTGGTGCGTTACCCCAGTTCTGCACTGATTCATTTCTTTATGACCTTAAAAACACTTAATTCCTTTTTTCTTTAGGGATCTGGGGCGTCAAAGAAGCACCATTGAGCTGGACACTCCCTCTATGAAGCCTGCCCAGCTCCAGACCCTGGAGGAGGCTGTTAACGAAAAGATCAGAGCCCATGTCCCCGTCACTGTGCAGCTTCTCTCTATAGATGATCCTGCTGTAGAAAAGGTGAATATACAGTCCTCTTACTGTGCAATCAATGACTCATGACAGCATTTTATAAAATGGGAATCTACATGTGCTTAATGTTGTGTGTGTGATTCAGGTGAGGAGTCGAGGGCTGCCAGACGACCACGCAGGGCCCATTCGGATCATTGATATCGAGGGCGTCGATGCCAACATGTGCTGTGGAACTCATGTGTCCAACCTCAGTCACTTACAGGTTGAATATGTCATATTTTGAGCATTAGATACATATGAAGTTATTCTTATAATATACTCATTGTGTGCTTTATTTGTTGTTATGTTACTTTCAGGTAATAAAGCTTCTGGGAACTGAGAAAGGGAAGAAAAACAAAACCAACCTGATCTTCCTGACAGGAAACAGGGTGTTGAAGTACGCTGAGAAAAGCTACAGCACGGAGCGATCACTGGTGTCGCTCCTGAAGTAAGTTCGAAATCTGAATGATCATCAATGTGAGTTTAACTTATTCAGACCGTAAAATGACTGAAAATCTCTCTTATCGTTCAACAGAACTGGACCTGATGAGCACGTAGAGGCAGTTGACAAGCTGCAGAAGTCTGTGAAGCTGCTACAGAAAGTAAGAACATTTCATCAGTGAATTCCTCTCTCAATCACTGCTTATGACACAGGTACATGTACAGTGTATGTTTCTGGAAATACAGCGCATTTCAGCTAGTCTCCCTCACCATCGTTGAATTGTCTCCTGCAGACGAACCTGAGCCTGCTACGAGACATGGCCGTCCTCGTCGCTCAGAACTTTAAGAACGACCCCCAGAGAGGCGACTTCTTCAGCTATCACAAGTAAGACCCTCCTCTTCAAGTTCAAAGGCTCATCTCTTCAAGGTTCAAGGGTCAAGGTTTACTATCCCTGAGGGGCAATTTACTGTACAGCGAGAAGTGACCACACAATAATCAACACAGCAATACCACACAAAACAACAAGAAATAATAAGTAGTATAAACATACCACAAACCATGTTGGTGATGTTATAAATCTCTATGGTGGTGATACACGTATCAACTTTTACATCGACAGATGACGTCAGTGTTCACTGTTGACTCGACACACAACCTCCTCTAATGTCAGATCAGCAGCGACCTCTTGTGGTCAACATACAGAATTACACCAATCACAGCACATATTTTGGGTAATGGGATCTCTCTGGCCTGAAACATTTTCTGAACAATGGCGGCCGTCCAAGCGCAGTGGAGCGAGGAGAAGTTGTTGATGTAAAAGTTGATACGTGTATCACCACCTTAAGCAGTCACCCAGACATCGCGAGAGACAGTGATAAATACAAGATGACTGAATGGTGCCTCTCTTTCTTTCTTCCTACAGAAAAGAAGGCGACAATGAGTTCATGAATATTATTGCCAATGAAGTAAACACTGAGGTGAGATCATTTCCTGATTTTATAGTCTTTATATTTTAGCAGTTAATTATTTATATTAAACCTTGTTTTGCTTCCAGGAAACTTTGGTCTTCCTGACTGTCGGAGAGGAGAAGGGACCTGGTTTGTTTCTGCTGGCTGGACCCAGTGGACCAGTGGCCGACATGGGACCACGGTAAGAATAAACCCCCACATTAATTCAGCTTCTACCTAAAAACTTTCATGGATGTTGGTATTCGTTGATTCTTTGTTTTGTTTTCCAGGGTGTTGGAGATGCTCCAAGGTAAGGGAGCAGGAAAAAACGGACGTTTCCAGGGCAAAGCCAACAGCCTGGCACGAAGAGCGGAGGTGGAGTCTTTCCTGCAGCAGCAGTGCAAACATCGCGCCTCAGAGGAGGAATAAGCCAACATTAAATGACGTGTTAAAGTACACAAACTAAGGGATAGATCATATGAAATTGTATATAATTAGACTCTTGTACAACATGTGCTGTACATATCTGAATGTGAAATGTCTCGAGTTTTTAATCACTAAAAACCTTGTGTTAAAACCTTATCTTGATGTATTTGTGGTTTCCATTTGAGTTTCTTTTTTCTTTCCAAATATTGTTCTTTATTATTTTACACCGATCAGCCATAACATTATGACCACTGACAGGTCGAATGAATAACATTGCAATAACATCTCGTTACAATGGCCCCTGTCAGTGGGTGGGATATGTTCGGCAGCAAGTGAACATGTTGTCCTCGAAGTTGATGCGTTGGAAGCAGGAAAAATGCAAGCGTAAGGATGTGAGCGACTTTGACGAGGGCCAATTTGTGATGGCTAGACGACTGGGTCAGAGCATCTCCACAACCGCAGCTCTTGTGGGGGGTTCCCGGTCTGCAGCGGTCAGGACCGACCAAAAGTGGTCCAAGGAAGGAAAACCGGTGAACCGATGACGGTCATGGGCAGCCAAGGCTCAATGAAGCGTGTGGGGAACGAAGGCTGCTCCGTATGGTCAGGTCCAACAGTGCAGGGCAGTTTGTTGTGTTTGGGGCTGCATAGTGGCAGACCCCTGTCCACCACCAAAAGCGCCTACAATGGGCACACGAGCATCAGAACTGGACCACAGACCAATGGAAGAAGGTGGCTTGGTCTGTTGAATCACATTTCTTTTATGTCATGCGGATGGCCAGGTGCGTGTGCATTGCTTACCTGGGGAAGACATGGCACCAGGGTGCATTATGGGAAGTAGGCAGGCCGACGGTCATGTGGATGTTACTTTGACACGTACCACCTACTTAAACATTGCTACAGACCAAGTACACCCCTACATGGAAACTGTATTTCCTAATGGCTGTGGCCTCTTTCAGCAGGATGATGCGCCCTGCCATACTGCAGCAATGGTTCAGGAAAGGTTTGAGGAACACGAGTTCAAGGTATTGACTTGGCCTCCAAATTCCCCAGATCTCAATCCAATCGAGCGTCTGTGGGATGTGCTGGACAAACAAGTCCGATCCATGGAGGCCCCACCTCGCAACGTACAGGACTTACAGGATCTGCTGCTATTGCTTGGAGCCAGATACCTCAGCACACCTTCAGAGGTCTAGTGGAGTCCATGCCTCGACGGGTCAGGGCTGTTTGACAGCAAAAGGGGGTCCTACCAAATATTAGGCAGGTGGTTATAATGTTATGGCTGATCAGTGTATACTGTATATGAGGGCTGGCCCAAGGCCATTATAATCTGCAATTAAGAGGCAGACAGTCAACTTTTATATGTAAAAAACAAACAAAAACAAACTCTATTCTCCTCCGATCCCTGCTGTTTCAGACACATTAAAAATGCATATTTTCTTCCTGACAACACAAACACATTTTGAATAGTTTTAATATATTTAATTTAAAATATTTGCAAAAATGTGAAATACAAGAGACCAACACTTGAAATGACTGTTTTCCGGCATGATTATTTTGAGTAACTGAAAAATAGATACATTGGAATGCAATCAAACAGTCCTACAACTAAATTTGACACAAGTGAAATATTCAAATTATAAACTGCTGTTTATCACCTTATTTACACACAGTGTGCCAAAATATT
The DNA here is from genome assembly GCF_022749685.1 of Semicossyphus pulcher. Taxonomy (NCBI): domain Eukaryota; kingdom Metazoa; phylum Chordata; class Actinopteri; order Labriformes; family Labridae; genus Semicossyphus; species Semicossyphus pulcher. The sequence goes on along the minus strand of NW_027211670.1, from coordinate 10,669,584 downwards.
AAAACACCTAACAATAATGTGCAGTCCAGTAAAACTCAAACATACAGCCTCAAAATTCCCACTTTTCATCTCATCACTTACAAACACGACACCAAGTAATTAAAAATTCTAGTGTGGATTACAGGACTGTTGGATTGCATCAAAATGCACAAAGAGCTATAACATTTGTGCGTTTGTGTGTGTGTGTGTGTTTGCGTGATAAAAGCAGTGGTTTAAAAACAAATCACAGGTTATTGCTGACGTGTGTGTCACATTAAGCGGTGTACAAAGTTTGAAAGGTGAAATGTGATGATTTAGTGCAACAGTGCAAGCACCCCACCCAGTATAAGTGAACCTTTATAAACACTATAGGCAGTAAAAAAAGACTTGAGATGGTTTGGCAGTAGCTTGTGTGATCCTGTCGACGTTTAAAAATGGTCCTTTACTGTTCCTCCGCTCCTCCTCTTCTTTGTGCAGTTACTTTAGTGGTTTCACTATCTTCATTGAGATGTAGTTCTGGAAAAGAAAAGAAAACAATCAAACCACTGCTTCTCTTAAGTCTGGACAGAGTAAATATACTATCTGGATCAGCTGATTTAAGAACAGAGTGTTCTCAGATGGTTCCTTTGTTCGGTCCTTACCGGTAGAGAGTACAACAGGATGGCGAGGAAGAGAATCACTATGGTGAGGATGATGAGTCCGATGAAGAGGCACCTGAACCGTCGCCACACGATGAACTTCATGGTCTTACAAGGGCTGGTGAACCAGAAGAAGGACGTATCTGGGCGTCTGATGAAAGACAATCACATTGTTCATGTAACATGCAAAAACTCCTCCTCAAGAGTCTTCAAGTCTTTAAGTTCTTACTTGGGAGGGTCCAGTTTTGGGTTCATGTTGGGTTCGTCTCGTCCTTTTCCTGCAGGTTTCTCATCTGCATCTGCTTCACTGACAATCTCCAGTGTCATCTCCACTTTGCCCTGCACACAAGGAAAGGTAATGAGAAAGAAATAATAACAACAAATACAGCTCTGGAAGAAAAGAGAGACATCTCCAAATGTTCCCCAAATCAGCGTCTCTCTCTACATGTCGTGGTCCGCCCAATCCAGATCTGAACCCCGTTGAAAACCTCCTGAATGTGATCAAAGGAAGACGGATGGTCACGAGCCATCGAACAAAGTCGAGAGTGGCACCCAACAGCAATGTGAAAGACGGGTGGAGAGCATGCCAAGACACATGAAAGGTGTAATTAAAAACCAGGTTTATAGTTATTAGTTCAAACATCAGTACTCTGTTGTTTAAAGATAAACTTGTTTTCTTTGCATTATTCAAGGTCAGAAATACATCTTTTCTGCATCTTTTGGTTATCTTAACCAGTCAACATTTTCTGCATAATTAAAGACCTACAGTATATGTGAATATGTTGCTTGGAAGTAGGAAGAAATATTTTACACACAAGCCTATAGAATAACTTTTTTTGCAGCGGTCTCTTAATGTTTTTCCAGAGCTGTAAATTTGTGTCGTGTTCATTCGGAGCCCAAAAACAAACGGAATAAGCAACCAAAGTAAAAAAAGATCAGTAGTTTCCCTCTGCCATTATTCCTCTTATTTGAGTCTAAATATGAACATTTCTCTGGCAGAAACGGCACATTTTAGGGGAAGCTCTTGACTTTGTTCTGGCAGTCACTCTACGGCAGATTGGAGTCAGAGAAGAGGGGGGCATGAAGCCTAAAGCAGTTGAAACAATGATTGTCCTTGACCTCCAAAATTCACGCCGTGTCGGGCTAAATGTTCCCATCCAACCCTTTCATTCTTCATTCATTAGCTCAATAGATCAGATTTGGACAAAAAGCATCCATCTATCTCTGGCTGTACTTTAATTCATACTTACACCGATGACCTTCTGTCCGTCCTGCTCGATGGAACAGGGCCACCAGCCTCTGACCGACTGCTGAGCAAACAGGGACTTTGCGTTCTCCGTCTTTTGCGGGGCGCCGATCTCCAGATTGTCCATCATCGACAGGGAGCACTTCTCTGGGGTCTTTGCAGGAGCGACCAGGTTACGCAAATCCAGCTCCAGTGTGCCTGTGAGTATCACACAACAACAATCAGGCATGTAATGATGGTTTTTATATAAATCACACACCTTAAAACAAGTGTTTTTGGTCTCGTACCAAGGTAATCGTCCAATGAGAATTTGTCGTTGTCCCATATCTGAACAATCAGCTTGGGGGGAATCCTGAACTCTGTTTTGTCAAGACTCCAAAAGCGCTCCTGTTTGATAAAAAGAGGGAAAAACGTGTTCTCACTTAGCTGATTATTCAACGTGGGCCTTATTTTTCCTCTGTCACGTTTAAAAAGGTACTTTTATTCTAAGATTGATGGTCCAAACAAGGCTCACCTTCTTGGACACGAGGCAGAGTTGTTCAGCAGGCAGGTATTCGAAGTCAAAGATGAACCTCCAGTTGAAGTTCCCGTCTCCGTCCAGAGACCTGTAGTGGACGTCAGTCTTCTGCTTGTCCTCCTCCATGCCGGGCATCCAGCTGGCAGAGGTAACAACAGGTGTGAGCATTCATTGTACTATACAGATTTTATAGGATGCAGCTTCTTTACCTTTATATAAACAATATAATAAAAGTAAATCAGGTAAAAGAGGCTCGGATGCAGCTTTAGCTATCGCAAAAAAGCAGCCATACCCTTTGACGTAGATGTCGCTCATGTTTTCGCCCGTGATGCTGGTCTCGTCTAAAGTCACGTCGGTGGTGTTCCAGACGACGGCACGCAGGAAATACCTGAACATTAACAGTCAGTGTTAACTCTGTGACACCTGATGATGTGAGCGGTGATGATGCACTGAAGAGCTGCACGGCGCTCACCTCTTAGGTTTGCGTGGTGTGATGTCAAAGGGAGGTCCAGGGACGCCGATGCTTTTTGGGAAAACATCCACCCACATCTGAAGGGTCCCCTAAATAACACAATGTAAAGGTGTTACTATAATGCAGTGTGAGGGTGGATGTAAACATGTCCAGATGAAGTATGTGCGAGCTGTGACAGCTCACCTGAGACAGGGTGGGCTGGAAGGTGCTGTAAAGAGTCCTGGACTCCACGTGTTCGGGGACGAGTCCCTGTTTTCTCAGCACGTGCAGACAGAGGCGTTCTCGGGCCGGACCCAAGTGCTGATGGATTTCTTTGTTGGCCTCTGGATGTGAAAACATTTACTTTATCAGACTTATTAAATGAACGGAAATGACAACAGTCTATTACGACATTAAAAAGTAAATTGTGTGTTTTTAACACCCTGTAGGACATCATTTATAACCCAGCATTCTTACATTAGCATACAGTTAGCATGGCTGATTTAGTTTTTCTCGCTGAGGGGTATTTGCTTGATCAAACTTGTATCACTGAGCGAATGACTGAACGGTACAGTAAGAGAACTGCAAGCCAATTCAACTTGTGCAAAAGACATATTGTCCATGTGTTGCTAATCCTTTCTCAAAGGCTAAAGGGAACCTTTAAAGACGCAGGGTGGGAAGGAAACCATTTAATCAGCCTTCCCCATAGTATCATTATTGTTGCTGCTAATGCTAATAGTAGACCTGTTGACTTCAACTGTTACAATTACGATTACCTCAGCCTTTATCATTACTCTGCTTCTCTCGCTAATTTATTTATTTATTTATTTATTTAGCCAATCTTCACTCTAGTCTACCACTATTATTGGCATAGTAACCATAAGTATGTGTCTGTTGTTGTTCATGTAACAAGGACATATGTTGTTGTGGTAACAAGAACATATGTTGTTGTTGCTCTCTCTGCCTGTCTCTATCCTGCATCTCCTTCTATCCCATTTTCGGCCCATCCAGTCGAGGCAGATGGCTGTTCAACATGAGTCTGGTTCTGCTCGAGGTTTCTGCCTGTTAAAAGGAAGTTTTTCCTGCCAATGTGCCGAATTGCTAAGTGCTACTCATGGTGGATTCATGTTGGGCCTCTCTTTAAATAACTTAACAAAGAGTCGGTCTAGACCTGCTCTTTCTGTAAAGTGTCTCGAGATAACCCTGGTTATGATTTGGCACTATACAAATAAAATTTGATTTAATTCGACTTGGATGTGAGGTTTTACTCTCTCTAACCAACAGTCCAATCAAAACCTGATTCAGTCACACGACTACGTTTTAAATAATTGACATTACCAAACTGAGCCAGTGTGTACTCTTTGCCGTTGAAGGCGAGTGATGTGCCGTTGTCTTCAGTCCTGGGTTTGGACAGGCCCTTCAGACGAGCCAGGTTCTCCAGAATCTCAGATGGCTTCATCTGGTCTCGCCACTGGTTTATACCAGAACTAGGATGAAGATAAAAGAGAGATTATTACTGCATGAATGGTACTTGTTCATCAATATATATTACTTTAATTATTAATTCATTCATTCATTCATTCCCCCCTCCCCCGAGATGGCCCACACCCACATGCAGTAGGTTTGTGGCAGGCCGCAGTAGGAGTTGTATCTGGAGAGGAAGCGGTTCTCCAGGTCGATCACCGTCTCCCCGACCTTCTCGTCGCGGCTCAGGAGATCGTGGTCGTAGACGGAGATTTTCAGGTCTTTGTCCTGGGGCAGGAAACACGTCATCTCAAACATCCTGAACAGAAAAATGGTTGTAAGTCAGAAGTTTCACAAGATTTTAAAAAGGTCTCGTAAAATGCGTCATAGCGTTTACCTTCCAAACACGGGGTTGGTGGTGTTGGGTAAGTAATGGTCTCTGTCGTCGATCGTGTTCCTTCCCAGGGAAATCCTGATGTATGGATCGCACTGAGCGGGAGAGGAAACACAAGGTTAGGCCGAAGGTGCTGACTGGATTCACGAGTGTAGAAATCTGCTTCTTTTAATGATCTTAACACGGATTCATTCTCACTCTGCCGTTGTTGTCTTTGGGCTGCAGGTCTACAGCTCGGATCACATAAACCCTGACCAGACACTCCTGAGGTCCGCTTTCTGGCAGCTCTCTGAACTGCCGCGGAGGAGGAGCGATACCGGGGTCGTCTGGCAGAGGGTACACCTTGAATGAACCCTGCAGGTACGAGAACACACAAATCAGACTTACCTTTTGTGTTCTGTAAATATTAAGAACTAATAACAACTCAAACGCTGTTTTGAATTACTTAATAGTGTCAATTTACCTTCAACTCTCCAACCACAGAGGGGTCATCGTCCCCATTTTCATTCTTGCCTCGCTGCAGCTTGAAGGTGCTGCAGAAATCAGTCAGTCCTTTGAATTCTGGGACGTCTTCCAGTTCGCATTCGTACACCTGAGAATACAGTCAGGTCAGCTAAAGCTCAGGAGAGAAGCTTCTGTGACAGTGACAAGAAACAAAGCCGACTCACTTTCAGGGTGTCGTATCCCTTTTTCAGATAAGGGCCACATTTCTCCTGGTCTCCGACCGAGGCGTAGAGTTTACTCCACCAATCAACCGTCTCTTTTTCCTGAATCATTAATTAAAACAATTGTATATTTAGTTTTCTGGATTTGGTTTAAGGATCTGAATAAGTTATATTCCGTTTTTTACTCTCACCTTCTCTGCAATCTTCGGAGAAAGACGACGCGTCGTGACAAAAAACAGAAAATAAGTCACAAGAATAAACCCTTAAAGCAGCAACATGAATGCAAAAACTCAACATACAAAACACAAGTTAGGCTAAAGGGAAACAGTAAATGATGACAGAGATTGAAAAGGAGCAAATATGAAAACAAGGGCGTAACAAATTGGAATTTGCAAAATATGCTACCGCAGTAAGGTTCCAGGCCTCTAGGGGGACCCCTCACACCACCTGTTGCAACAACTTGGTACCGTGGTTACGGTATCCATGCCTACCATGAGTGCAAACTGGATTTGAATTAAGACCAATAAAATGTTTCAATCTTAACTTTAGAAAGAGTTTATCTTTTACTACGTAGCATTGATTTTTAAATATTGACATATTTCTTGTCCGGCACCTCTGAGACGTGATTTTTATTCAACAAAACAAAGCTTTCAATTGTCATTGTATTTATAAGCTAGATATAGTCAGACATTTTGGGACAAATGTCTTTTGACTTTCTTGCCTAGAGTTGGATGTGGAGATTAACACCTCTCTCAAGTCTGTATGCTTAAAAAAGGGAGAGCAGTTGGTTAGCTTAGCTTAGCATAAAAACTGGATACAAGAGGTATAGCTAGACAGGATCTGTCTAAAAGGTAATAAAATCTGCTTTCCAGTACAAACTGTCTGTTAAGTCCGTATTAAAAACAGTGTATAACAGGGCGGTAACTTCCAGGCTATTTCTTCGGCAGGTGCAGTCGATACCAGGGGACAAACCGAGACTCCAGGAAGTGACTGTGCCTGGCCAATAAATAGATAACCTCTTATATTAACTGAACCTTTACTTTTTACAGTTTGGTTAAATTAAATTAGTGAGCTCTACAGGTGTTAGGAGGCAGATTTTGTAACTTTTTTACAGATGCTAGCTAGCTGTTTCCTGTTTCCAGCCTTTAAGCTAAGCTAAGCTAACCCTCTGCTAGCTGTAGCTTTATTTTAAACGTAACTTTTTACTTTTAGAATATTTTCTCTCTTTACTTCCAGCAATATGAGTGATGGTTTGATAGCACTGTTGGGCCAATATAGATGTTACGCCCCTGCTTTGAAAGAAACGATTAAACATGCTCATTTAATTAAGAACAACCACAGTTATTGTGACATTTCCAGGTGACGAGGTGAAGCTGCTGTAGCGTGGTGGATTACGTGATCTCAGCCGTCCAGTGTCAATGCTGCCCAGCCGTGTGAATTAGAAAGCTATAATACGTAATCATACATACAAAGTGGGAGGAAGGGGAAGCCATTTTGTTGACAGCAGCTGACATGCTGTACATGAACTGTAAGCCAGAGCAGTTTGTCAACAGTCTGTCAAATTTGACTCGAGTCAAATTCTGCACTTCTTAGTGACATGTGGCGACTTCATGTGTGTTTAGAAGAACATTTACTCGCGATTAACAACATGCCGTGGTGGTTTGCTGTTTACCTGAGTGTCCAGCAGCGGCCTTGATTCGTCCATGTTAATGGAGACCTGTTTGGAAGGCGAGGCCATCATCAGAGCCACTGCAAAGAGTGAGAGGACGACATAAACAAGGCTTTTTTTCTCTCGTTTATTTTAATAAAATATTCGGAGTCATTTGTCCTGTTGTGCGTGCCTCCTTACTTTTGGAGGACATGGCTCCCTCTGCGGTGATGACATACGGGTCACATCTGAATTTCTCCAGAGAGGTGATCGTGCATTGACCCACCACAGGCTTCCTGCCGAACGGGCGGTGGTCGATCACCTTCAGCACGATGGGAGGCGTGTACATCTCCTCCTTTGGAAGCAGCTGCATGAAGCAAAGAAGATGTCAGAAATACATTTTCCAAGACACTTGTTCTACTTCACCCACCCCTTTGTTTGTGTCACAGTCTCTTACCACTTTGATGAAGAGGACAGAGCTGGGGAAGTTGGGGCTCTTCTTCATGTTCTTGATGACGGCTGACTCCACTCTCTGCCCCCCGCACTCCACCACCAGGCAGGGTGACGACACCGAGGCCAGCTGGTAGGACTTCATGTTCCTCAGGCCCCACGCTAGGATCTGGATTAAGTGACCACACATACACACACAGGGAGGATGGATTAGGAGACACTGTGTGTATCAGTTCAGAGGGAGAGTGTCTAAGGTGGTGTGTTACCTCCACAGCAGTGAGCTGCACCACCGGCCGGATGCCCTGAGGGACCATGTAGAGGTTCTCGGCTCTCTTTGGGGGAACAAGGGGAAGATCTGACTCGCCCGACTACAGACACAGACACAGGAGTGTTTTTTAGGGTTGAGAGGCAGAAGGACAGCATGATTCATAAAGTCAACATTTATCTTCATAAAGCCGCATAATGTGAGATCATGATACAGAAGAAGAGTTGTAAATGTTACTTTGCACTTAGAGTAGCTCCCCAAGATATACATGTTAATAGTCGGGCAAAAAATGATAAAGACCTTATACATTATTTGACACTAGAGATTTTTTTTGCAGAAGAACATCTATTAATATTAATTGACAATAAAAATATAGTATGGATGGGCTCTGTTGGAGCAGAAACATGGTAGGACATCCTGGGGGATCCCGAGGCATTCCCAGGCCTGACCAGTGAGCTCTGGGTCTACTCCGGGGTTTCTTCCCAGTTGGACATGCCTGGAAAACCTCCATCGGAAAGCGCCCAGGAGGCATCCTAATCAGATGCCCGAACCACCTCATCAGGCTCTTTTCGATGCAAAGGAGTAGCGGCTCTACACTGAGCTCCCTCCGGATGCCTGAGCTCCTTACCCTATCTCTCAGGCTCGGACACCCTGTGGAGGAAACTCATTTTGACCGCTTGCATCTGCGATCTCATTGTTTCAGTTACTACCCAAAGCTCATGACCGTAGGTGAGGGTTGGAACGTAGGTCGACTGCTTAATCGAAAGCTTTGCCTTCAGGCTCAGCTCCCTCTTCACCACGACAGAGGGGTATCTTCTGTAAATCCAGTTATATCTGTCATGTGCGGCGTTTTATATGACTCAAAATGACAATAAAAGTACCTTAAATTAAAAAAAGGAAACAACGTTCTTACACACACAAACAGGACCCTTTAAAACTCTGTATCAATGCCTCACTATGATAACGCTGTTGTTGTCTGTTCTCTTTACTTTGAGGGCAAACCTTGTCTTTCAGGATGAGTTCAGCAGCCACCAGAGCCTCTCCCGCCATCACACCTTTCTGGATGACGGGGTGCCACAGCAGTTTGGGTGTCTGATCCATGCTTGGATTCAACTTCACCATGGGGCTGCAAACACTGCGGCCCAGCATCTCATCCTTCCCCTGAGAAGAAGATAAAAGAAGTTATGATAACGATCATGTGTGACGTTGCAACAGCACAAATAGTGTAAGACCAGAACCTACCACTTGGTCGTGGTCGTAGAACTCTAGAACAACATCAGGGGGTCGGAGGGCGACGTTGCGGGGGTCTCCATAAATCTCTATATCAGTGAAGATTAGCGTTTGGTCCCAGGTCGGGTTCAGTGTCGCCGGCAGCTTCTCTGTCGTCTTGCTGAGATGCAGGAAGGAGACGTGAGCGTACGGATCTGTGAAGGAAAGAAAACAGGTGGTTCAGAGGCCACATTTCACATCTGTTATCCAGCCAGTCTTTATATTCAAACCAAACATTTAATCTTTTTGTTGAGCAGCAACAATCTCACCAGAAAAACTGTCTTTGTCCATAGATGCCAGGTTGCGTGCCTGATATACGTAGACACGAAGGTGGTACACATATGACCCTGCGATGAGGACATTATTAAGTAGGTTATATTTATGTTTGTTTGTGTGTATGTACATGATTGTTTCTGTGTGTCATTTACTGTCAAAGGAGCAGGACACAGTGGGCGTGTTGGCACCAAACATCTTGCTGGCGTCGGCCTTGGAGCCTTTCTCCTTCTCCTCAGTATCAACACCCTGCTGTGTAAACCAAAGCAGACATGTCAGAGCTTTACTTCATGCGTCACACTCGCAATGACACACATACTGATTATTAAAAAAAACACACTGTGTTACTGTAGATGTGTTTAATGCGTGAGTAAATATTTGAAGATGTTTGGTGACTCAGTGAGCTCAGATCCGGTTCAGGCTTTTATTCCAGCCCTTCCTGAAGTACTCGCACGTGAACGGATGCTGGTGAAACCAGATCCTGACCTTATTTTCCTTCCTCAACTCACCAACGCTCCCTCCAGTTGGAAGATAGCGGATGCTCCCAGCCGGTCCTCCGGTGCCATCTTCCGCCTCCAGCGCCTTCGACGGAACGTGTCCGACGAACGCTCCTTCCTGTGAAACTTCCAGCCAATCAGAGAAGAGAATTCCCAGCCCTCAGGGTCACCTAGGTCCCGCCTCTGTGACCAAAAACAAACAAGAAGCTCAAACAATTTTAAAGAATGAAAAATTACAGTATTGTGTTTTACAAAATCAGCTTTCTAAATATATTTGTAAAAAACAAATATGGCTGCCTGGGCTCCTCCTGCAGGGACAGCGGCTCTCCTGCGAGGTCGAACCAGACGCCTCCTGCGGTGAACGTGGTAAACCTTCTCCGCAGGGACCCAGGACAGAGGCTTGTCATTAGGAGGGATGGTGACTCCATACTCCCAGCCTGTAGAGTGCACACACAGAGACATGCTTACAGACTCTTATCCTGTGTTTCATTATTACTCCTCCCAGTAAGGAGACAAGAGCAAGTCCTTGTTTACAAGTCTATAAGTATGTAAATTAGATATATTTTGGTCCTATGAAGCATTTTTGAGCGACTACGTGTTACTCCAACAGGTAAATGTCCGCACCTTGATCATCCACGGCTCGGTTGTCATCCACAGTCCACTCGTCCTCCCAGACCCAACCTGGAGGACAGTCGAACTCTCCGGGGTTACGGCTCTTCTCTCCATTCTGTGCAGCAAGAAAACTTCAAGTTAGCGGCACAAGTCTTTTAATAAGTTTCCTTTATGTTGACCAAATGGACCACAAATTAAAAGTTAGACATCCGGAGGAAAGCTAAATGAAATGTGCAACCACTGTGTGTTTCCATGGCGATTAGTACCCCGGTTTGAGCCTCATCCTGGTTCTGATCTTATCAGGGATGTTAACATGAGAAGCCTGATTATTAGAATCCCTGTATACATAGTCATGACAGTCCTGGTTTCACATCATCTGTTTGCAGTGTTGTCTGATGTCTCACCATCTCAGTCACCAAGTTCTGTTCTGACAAAGATTTCATAAGCCTGGATAAGGTGTTTACATGCCAAATGATCCTGGTTTCAATTGAAGTACTCGAGGTAGAGTTACCAGGCTTCTCAAAAGCAGGGTAAGGGCTCAACCAGGTATACAGTGTTGGGGGTAACGCTTTACAGAGTAATCTGTCAGAGTACACTGATAAATCTTTGGTTGAAACGAGTTACGTTATGCGTTAGTTCTGCAAGTCAAGTAATCCATAACGAATCTGTTACAGGAAAAAAAAATGCTGTGTTTCTCTTTTCCTTTTGTCGCCACTAAAAACTACAAATCCCCAAAGCACTGTTTCTGTGTCTCTCCTACTTCTTGGCAGGTAACTGCGTCCCAGCTGTGTCAGTGCGCATGTATAGCTAGCTAATTGAAGTAGCAAGATGGCAGAGAGGACAGCGTTTACTTTGTGGAAATATTCACATTATTGTGAATTTTTGGGGGCGAAAGGGACGAGAACAACATGACGGTGAAAAGTAAGTCTTGTCTGGAGGATAAGTGCTCGTCAGCTGCGGAGAGCTCGACTTCAAATTTGAAGGAGCATCAAGAAGCTAAACACAGTGCGACCAAGAGCCCGTGTTGTATTGTTGCCATGGAAACAGCTGTGCCTTATACTGTGCGTCTCTGCCCAGTTCACTGTCAGATCGTTAGCAGAATAAAGAGCTGTAAAGGTTATATTGCGCCCGTCATTCCTGTTGTTAGGCAGAGTTACAGATTATGGGCCGTAAACGAGTCAGTACATTCAAAGGTAGGCTACAGTAGGCGACACGCCGTCCTGATAATATAACCGACATGTGGAACAAGTCGCAAAGGGGTTTACCTACTACTATCATAACCAGGATAGTAGTGTGCATGTAAACACACACACTTTCACACTTATGAGTAACTAAGAGATAAAGTGTGTCAGGCTGATGATGCTTTTATTTTGTTGTGTGTCAGAGATTAGGATGTTTCTGTGTGATATCTAAAGCTCATCATTTGTACATCAGCTTTAATCCTCACCACATCAGTGAAGGGCTCGGAGGCGCCCTTCCACTCTCCGCCAGGGAAGCGAGTCTCGTTCTGGAACACCTCGTCCATGAATTCAGTGTGTCCGGCGTCTGCCTCTGTTAACAGACTGAAACACAAAATCAAACATCTGTGAGAAAGATGAAAACACTCTTTACAAATGTCACAACAAAGAGACGCTGTGTGGGAAATGTGGCACCCTCTAGTGGTAACTTAAAAATAAAGGACATCCTGGCACAGCGACTTTGGTAAGAGACGTTGGTGCAGCGTGAGAGAGAAGAAGGTTTGCTTTGACAGCGTTTGTGTTTACATGCTGGGAGGAACCAAACTGTTGGCTTTGCCCCAGTCAGTTATTTCAAATCAAGCTGCTACTTTCCCTGCAGTCGTCCTGTGACGAATTAAAAGAGAAACCAACATAAAGACGTCTGAAATAATCTGCATTTGTTATTTTTCTCCACTTTCTCCTTTATTCATCTGTACAAAGCAGATACGCAGCAGCTACAGATACTCCCTCCCAGAAAGGTGCTTAAACATGTACAAAAATATGATGCATGTAAATAAGGAGTGAGGATTCATGTGCAGAAAAGGATTAGTTCAGTGTACATAACCTCCAGCTCACGGGCACAGTCTGGTACTTTGTCTTTAAATCGTGCTCTGTGGCATGTGAGGAATGTAAACAGTGGAGGGCAGACTGAGCCCACTTCCTCTGCAAAATGTGGCTTTCAGTGGAAAAAATAATCGGCAGTGCAACTCCAGCTCATACATGCAACTCATCTTCCTCTTGGTCAGCTGTTTTAGGGAAATTAGATATTAAATGTAACTCACGCTTTCTCTGGGTCAATGAACCAGTCCTCTTCCCACTCCCATCCTCTGGGGGGCATGAAGTACTCTTGTTTCAGCTTCAGTTTGCCCGTAACGTCGGAGAATTTGTGGCGGCCCACCAGTCCTGTGGTCCCCCACTTACCAAACACCTGCGCCTGGTTCTCGTACTGCAACGACAACGAGGACATGTTTAGTTTAAGGCTCCAAATAAGCAGCATCTTCTGGCTAACAAGGTACATTCTTATATTGTGAGAGACCAATGTGTTATTCAGTGATATACCATTTCAGCGAACACACTGAAGGTTCCCTCAGAGTACGAGTTGAACTTCTTGTCATGTGTAGACAGACCGAGCCACATGTTGACTCTAATCTGAACTGGCACCTTCAGGCCCTTGGCCTTGTCCATGGGGTACTGAAGGGGATGAAAAAAAAAAATCACATGAGTGTAAGGATTTCAGAATAATTAGTTCTAGTGCAGAAGCTCATTAAAGTTATAATCTTGAAGCAGGAGCACACTTCCCAGATATTGTAACGGTTGTAACTCTTGATTTTCTATGCCGCTTTCCTTTTCCGACTGTTTGCCTTCATCTGAGCGTCGAATTTGTTTCTTTTTCTTTGGATTTTCACTAATTTTTGAAGTTTTATCTGCATTCATCGATCTTTTCTTTGTTTGTTCAGCCATAGTAGATTACTGTTTACTTGCACCGCTTACAGAGAGCGGAAAAGCAGCCGCTTAGCTCCGCCTACCCTCTCTGGCAGACCAACCACTGCTGGCTGATGGAAAGCGCGTCACTAACTGGGCGCCGAATGTGATTTTTTCCGTGAATGTTGCCACAGACACCCAGTCTGTAATAATACGATATACTGCACATGCAAAGGCTTTCATTAGTGGGCCATAGGCTCAATCAACCTTGGCGATAGATAGACTTAACAGACCTTTATTTCAATGAAAATCTTTGAGATTATACCTTTAAGGTAACAAACTGGTCCCTTTGACATTTCCTTTAATGTATTTAGCCTTTTTATCTATTCAGCTTTTCGAGTGAAATCTAACCAGTCTAACCAGCACCTGTAAGAAGACGGTCTGCATCTTGCCACAGTGCTGCCCACAGGCCTGCTCGCTGTATGTGGAGAAGAGGATCTGGTGAGCGGGGATGCGACTGTAGGCCACTCTCTTCTCCCCACGTAACATCCAGATGATCACATCAGGCATGCTGTTCTGGGGCTGGACACAGAGACAGGAAAATTATGTCACATGCAGAATCATGGATAGGAAAAAATTAACAAGTGTTAATTTTAGATTTAGTCATTTAGTCACATCTTTACTCTTAATAGTTTTAGTGTAGGACAACATTCAAGTCCAGTTTAAGTCAATAACAAGTCATCACATTTTAGTACTTTTTCTCTCTTGAGAAAATATGACCCCCCCTCCGGTCTCCCTCTTCTGGTTTTCACCTGTTTGCTTCAGGTAAAATTAAGACCTTAAATTTCAGCAGATCATCCAAACAGTAAAAGAGCGATGAGGACACCGCATCTAAAGATTACTTGTCATCATCGCTTCTCATTTAAACAGTCTGACTGAAGCAGACAGCCGACGATCGCCCCTTTTTCTGTGAGCGCGCACAGAGCCTGAAGCAGAAAGCCTGGGTAAGAAAAGAAAGTTTATAACCACCTTTGTGATACTTATTGTCTCTAATTGGTGCTAATTATAATGGATGTTGAATGCCTGACAGCCCATCACTAATATTTTAGTCTCGTCTTCTCTCGTTAACGAAAACCAAACATACCTGTCGTCACAGTTTTTATTATCAACGATCTATTTTGAGCTCGTCAACGTCTCTCCGACATGGAAAAATAGTCAGTGACAAACATTTAACACTAGTGAGTCCACGCTTGCTGCGTCCGTACCTCCTCAGCCAGCACTTTGAGTTTTTCGGCCCAGGACTCTAAGTCAGACAGAGTGTCCCGGATCTCTCGGGCCTCCTCTCTCATGCGTCGGGCTCCCTCCTTGATGTTGGTCAAATCGCTGTCCCGCAGCTTCTTGATCTGGACGTCCAGAGATGTCAGGTTGGAGCGGCCCTCCAGCTCGGGTGTGGGGAAACTGGAGGAGGACAGAGGTGAACGACACTGTGATTATACTGAATAGTCTGTCAGTACAGTCTCAGATTACCTTTTACTACATGACCATTGTTGTTATATGTTTTTTGGTTAAACTGGAATTATTATTCACTTACAAAGATGCAAAAACAACAGGAATTATTTTGTTGTATTATTCAGCAGCACCATATCCTCTATTTACCTTTCCAAGTCTTCAATCAGCTGAGTGAGCAGCTTCAGCCACACCTCGACCAGTTCGTTGTCAGGCACTTTTGCCAGGATGCCAGTTTTAAACGCCTCCAGGTTGGATTGCTGCAACAACCACAAAACAGGGGTGAGGATTAAGCAATAATAAACATCTGTAACAGACTCTGGTACATGCACACACACGCACAGAACATTAGCACAACACAGTGTGCTTTAACGGCTGCAGATATAAAGGCAATAATTCAGAAGTTGTGATACTAACTAAAGCAGTAATTGTAGGTGTTTGAGGATAACAGAGGATAATGTTGTGTTACCAGGCGGTGAGAAATGTAGAGGATGATGTTGACTGAGTCCAGGCGGTGGCTGATGTCCTCCCAGAACGAGGTAACCACAACCACTGGCTTCGTGTCCGCCCAGGGCAGGTAATAGTAGTGGTTACCTGGAAAAGTTACACATTTAGAATCCTCTTAACAAGGAGAGCAGGTTTTACATCCACACATCAGATATACGTTTCCCCACTCACCATCAAACACAGCGCAGCTATACTGAGTGGTGGAGGCCAGGGGTTTGCAGGTGGTGTCTAATTTGTTGCCGTAGTTACCGATGCTGACCTCAAACTGGATGGGCTCTCCTGGTTCCTGGATCATGGAGGCGCTGTGGAAGACTGCACACAGACAGTACTTCCTCCTCCTCTGGTACTTCTGATGAGGGGAAAAGAACAGAAGCAGGGCGTGGAAGAGAAGTAGAAAAGACAGCATGAACAGATTTTAAGCATCATAAGAAAGTAGACCAATGCCTGTAATTCAACACCAGCCACGTATTTCTGAGTGACATAAGTTATATATTGATAAATAGTCACAACACCTGCACCACCAGGATGTCATCGCTGTGGATACTGTCGACTGTTTTGTCTTCCTTTCCCTCTAGTTTAGTGGACAGCTGCACCAGGACCCTGCCCCTGTAGGCCACTCCTTCGCCCTGCAAAGATTATAAATGAACTGTTGGAAAAAACAAGGGACTATAGGCCCAATCCCAATCTCCACACTCACTAAATTTGAGGGTTCAGGCTGTCCCACTGCCAATTCCAGTGCATGTTGTGCACTTTTCAAAGCCCAATTGCATCCTTTCTGTGTATTCACATTCACTGAGTCTTCCACAGTGACATGTAGACAAAGCACGCATAGACGTCGGATCTTTTTAGTCACATTTTTACTCACATTTACTCTGTAAACAAAGCAAAGTCAAATTTACTGGACTTCTTTCAGCAAATTGACATGATTACAGTTAGTCCTCTGGATTGGATGATTCGAACTGCATCCCTAGCAACGGTCTGTTCTTCATAGCAACGTCTGTTATCGAGAAATAACAGACTTCGGAATATCGTGATTAACCAATCAGAATCAAGTATTTAACACAGCAGTGTAATAAACTACTAAACCAGGTAACTTGTAATGTCATGATAGTGTGTTCCTTTTTATACCATTTTGAGCCCTCATGGACGCTCACACTCACACACTGCACACCTGACATCAATAAAGGGCTCAGTGTTCATGCTTTAGGGTGGAGATTGAGATTGAGTGATTAAAATAGAAGTGAAGAGAAAGATTAAAATGTTGGTGAGCGATTACATCCTGAATGTCGTCAACACTACCTTGCCATAATTAAGGTCTTCGTAGGGGTCTGGCAGGCCGGTGAACTCTCGGGGGCTGCCGTACAGGTTGACATAGCAGGGCCCAAAGACTGGCAGGAAGCCCACCTCAGACTGGCCTGTGTTTGCTGTGGAAACAGACAAAGACGTAACCTCTTCATCATTGGACTCAAAGCTAAGCTGAGCAAAGCAAAGCTTTATTGTTAGTATGTTGGTGTTGCTGTTCTGGAGGCGGTGGTCATGGACATTTGAAGCGGTGAATGCTGGGTAAGCAGGTGGCAGGCGCTACGACAACAAAATGGTTAATGCTAATAAAAACTACAGTTAAAACACAGCACAGAGAAGCTATTTTTAGCAATGTGCACACACACAATCAGCGAATTAGCGTGCGCAACATGCTTGGTGCCAACATGTCATGCAAAACAGAGCAACAAAGAGCTCAGTTGAACCTTCATATGACGGCATTTCCTCAATTCCTGCATGTTCCTCTATTCCAGGAGAAAAAGGAGAATTCAAACACCGTTTAGAAGAGTAACAATGCTTTTAACTGCAAATATATAAATACATAAAGTATCTGGTTAAAATGCACTTTGGTTAAGATTATTTCCATTTTTTTCATGATTTATTTTGAAAATCCAAAAATACCTTCTATCTCTCCACCAGAGGAGGCTATCTTGGCCAGGTTCAGGTATGTCGTGCCAATAGCATCATTTCCTGTCAAACGATCCCTGTAATCACACATACACACACACACGCACACACACACACACACACATAAATGACTTACTGAATTTACTGATAAATAACCTTAAAATCATAGTGTGAAGTTTATCTATGAAGAAAGTGTGTGGAAAAGAAAAACACGTCTCTCAACAATGCATCTATCGGCTCTCAGGCCCGAGTGTGTTTTCAACACCTTCTGAGGCACACACAGTTTTTCTAACCTTTCCTCCTGCACTGATTTCCCTTCAGCCTTCCTGGTCCTGAGTTATCAGGCTGTTCGCACACTCAAATAATGAAAAATTGGCTGCCAGGCGCTGCCAACAGGATCCCAGAGCATGCAGCTGAGGGGAAGGGAGGGGCCTGCAGTGCATGAATCATAGGCTGCTACATTATTCTCATGTGGTTGGTGATTTGGCAAGTAAACACACACATGCGCACGCACAACTGACCACATTTTTTAGTGCACTCTCAACTCTCAGAACAAAATAACCCTACCTCTTGAACACTGTATATAAATAGTAATCTTTTTAGACTCACCAATCAAAGACTGTCAGTTTGACACGCTCACACATGGAGGGGAACTGCAGAACATACAACAAGCAGGTTAAAAAAGTGACACTGAAAATGAATTAATAACATCTATTTCAGTCCTTTCAGCCTCTTACCTTTACTTGCAGGTTCAGCACTTGGTTCCACTCTGGGTTCGCGTTCTTCTCGATGACCTGAGTACACAGCTGGAGCGACGGATAAAACACACATTGGCATTTCTTCTGTTACACAAACATGTTAATTCAAGCATGCTGACATGTAGCACTGAGGCTAAAAACAGGAAAAGGACCTTTTTTCCAGCAAAGCGAGCCTCTAAAAAGGGGTCGACCAGGTTCTTCTTGTTTTCATCTCCTCCAAAGATTCCTTTCATGGTCTGAATGAATGCATCGTCCACTGAAATAACACAACATCAGAAGAATTAATTGTTGGTATTTTAGAGGTTTACATCACTATGTGATTCGTAAACTTGAGCTGGTCTCACTCTGGGGAACGTCCTCCGCTCTGAACACCTTCAGCGACAGCGTGGCCCACCGCAGAGTCACGCTAGCCGGCAGCAGCAGATTACTCTCGATGTCGTCCTGATCATCGTTCACCTCCCTCTTCTCCACCTGTGTGAAATGGAGAGAACAGATAAAAGAACATGAGAGAGAGAGCAGGGGACACAACCACCACATTTACATGAGGAAAGAGGAAGCACTAAGCGCCCAGTGAAAGTCATCTGGGTGATGTTGTCTGTCAGTCCTACCGGAGGCTCGTCTCCAGCCCCCACCACGAAGAGGCTGACTTTGAGGTAGCCTTTTGCCCCCGAGTTAGAGTCATCTGGGTCATTCAACAGGAGCCACTTCCTCATCACACAGTGGGCTGAAAAAGGTCACACACATATGAACAATAATATCATATTTAGAAAGTAACATTAAATGTGTTCAGGTTTTGCTAACTGTTTATGAAGTGAATACACAGATTAGTTTGTGGCATAGACATTGTGTGTGATGTTACTTATTAGGGGTGGGACAAAATATCGAAACAGCAATATATAGTTGTCCTGACTCGTGCAATACAGTTATCGATAGACTGGCGCCAAATATCGATATTGTCATTTACAAATATATGACGCTCTGAACAGATTTCCCTGCAATTTTGACTCACCGCGTCTCTTCTTAACGACTCTCCACGGTGACGGAAATTAATTAGCCGAAGAAGAAGTTCAGAATCAGATATCGTGATGTATCCATTACCGCTGTATCGTGATATTATCATTATCATGGACCAGTATCGCGTATCTTATTATGAATTACCCTTCAATTCCCACCCCTATTACTTATCCACTAAATAACAGAACTTTTGGCAACTCGTTGGCAGCATAAAACAAGTTGTCAATGTATTTAAATTAAAAGAGCTTTATCCATCCAAACATAACACTGATATATAATCCCCTTTTCAGTTCATGGGGCGAATACATGAGCTAACAGTTGCTTTCTGAAACATACAGGAGATACAGAGCACAGTTTCATTTATTTGGAGTCATGTTTCTGGCCAATTGGTGAATATGAGTACATGATTCCCTCCCGTTAGCTCCATTTTGGTCCCTTCCAACTTTACAGCTGCTAGCTCAAAGCTCCTGTGAGGAACTTTCGGTTTGTGTTGATTTTGGCGCCCCCTGTGAACAAAGCCGTACCTCTCATCTCTTTGCTGATTTTCTCCTGTTCATGCTTCAGTGGTGCTTGTTAACATAAAATCTCATCCTGCTTTCTTTAACACTCATATGTATCACTCACTTTAAATTTCTGCCCTGGAAAATGTAAACAAAGGCAGCGTGGAGTGAATCTCTTCGTCTGACACCTACCCCCCTGCGGTTTCAGGCATTAAAAACAACTGTATAAAAGTAATCAATCTTGTCGCTGATGGTCTGGTTTGCTTTTGTAGGTCATATAGAGTAATAAGAATTAATGTCAGTCTGTTTCATAATCAGCAAAAAAGCTCTTCACAGGAGCTTTAAGTGCACCACTGTGTTCACAAGCTGGTTGCTAACTTTATCTGCCTTTTGGTGCTGAACAGGGACTATATAGCGTTTCACTGGAAACAGCTGCTGCTGCTGTTGAAAGCTAGCCTAAGCTATGAGAGCAGAACGATTGAACAAAAAGAAAAAGATGCCAGCTGGAAAACCTAAACAACTGAAAGATGCTAAAAAGCTCTGTAGAGCTTCTCATTTGTTCATCTCTACGAGCAACACTATTCACTAATAGTTTATAAGTATCCATGTGATTAACTGTTAATACAAAAAAGTTGACATTAGCCGCTTTAATGAAACAACCATGCAACAAGACTTTTTAGTTGTATGTAAACCAAACCTGCAACATTACAGAAACATCTTGTCTTCATATATAAGAATCACTCAAACAACCCTGCAACATTTTGACCTTTCATACACCAAACCACAGCATCCTGTAAGCAATGTATATGACACACAAATCACTGGTTTGTGGTAAGCTTACCTGGTTCATCATAGACGTAACCAACATCCAGCTGTGAGAGGACAAAAACAGGTCAGACTCATATAAGGGCTCTTATACCTACAGTAAAAACATATATGTAAAGACGCCAGGTACCTTGAATTCTCCCATGAGACTGTCAGCCCTCAGTGAGTAAGAATTATAAATCTGCAAAGACAAGAGCAGGATTTCAAGGTTCATATTCAGTATCTACACATATTGACAGAGGATAGGACCTAAAACTGACATGTGTGTACTGACCCGGAAGCTGATGTGCTTATCAAACAGGTCCGATGGCAGCATGTGGACATTGTAGAAGAAAATCTGCCGAAAATACAAACATTTTTGGAAAAGTTTCCAAGAAGAAAAACAAGGAACACATTTAAAGTAGACACTCGAGGGCATCCTTGTAATCTTGGACGGCTGAGGTCTAAACCAGGATAAATTATTTTTAAAGCGCGAGTACCTCGTCAAAGAAGGGGTTGTTTCCCCTCTTGATCCTGGTCCTGTGCGTGTCTCCGCACACGCTAACCTTCACCACGGGTTTGACGTTGTTGCCAGACAACTGACGGGCCTCAATGACCCGGACACGAATCTGAAACACACGTAGCATCACAGTAACAGTGTGAATGTGTGAATCTGAATCTGACCTAGAGCACTGCAGAGTGTTTTAAAAAACTGTGAACAAGAAGAAGATAACTTGAGTAAACATAGCTCTTTTAAACCTAGCAAAAGCACAATGTATGGGTTATTTAGCTACTTGCTATTAGATAAGAAGCTTACTAACAGGGCTGGAAGCAGAATTGCCTCATGTCTAAAAACACACATTTATGTTGTAGTTGTAGGTTTTATTTTTGTCGATAAGCTTGTAGCTGCTTAGAAAAAAACTTTTCAAACTGACCTGGAAGTCCTGAGGTTTATTGACTAGTCGGTGGCGACTGTGGGCCCTGGCCAGCCGCTTACGGATGTTAACAGACTGACCCGGGGACAGCGGGGCCCCAGCAGAGCCACCCTGGACCCCATCTGGTTGAGTCTCATCACCCTCGTCACCACCACCACCTAATTAGCAGAAATGAGCAGAGATCAAACACCTACTACGCCTCCAATCAAATTTAACGCTTCCAGTTAGTCTTCACTGCATCATTAAAATGTACACAAACATACCAGCATCCACTGTGGCGTCCCCCGAGTGAGGATCGTTGGGGTTATGTGCAGCGTTGGCTGGAGGATCATAGCTAACCACAAGGTCGATTGTAGCCTGAAAGGAAAAGATTAGTTAGTCTTATTTATTCCCTTTAAAGAAAGATGTATTTCTTAATTCATAAAGAAAGAAACATACTCCAATATTCTGCCCATTTTCGTTGACCAGAGGAACATTTCTAGATGGTAGTGACCTCACTTGACCTGCAGCGAGGTCTCTCAAAGGGATCTTGGTTGAGCCGAGGAATCTGGAGGAAGAAGCACAGTAGGTAGTTAGATGTGTGTCAGATACTGTAATGTTATTTGTTTATACCATGTGACTACAGTGAGAATTCACTTGGTGACAATCATGCACTGATATCCTAATGTAGCCTAATTCACTATACTCACATGGTGGCCATTTTGCTCCAGAGTGGGAGGCTAAAATGCTGTTATGTTATAGAGCTGAGTCTTTATGTTATTAATGAATGAACATAATCTGACAAGATTGACAAGCTATAACAAACACATTTTAGTGGATATTGGTTAGCCAACTGGCTACTGTCAGAAAACAGCTAATGTTAGCATTCAGTTACTTCCTACCCTAACCCTTGCTAAAAGTACTGTATGTTAGCTGGGAAGTGGTTGATTGCTAACATTAGCTGTTTTTCTACAGCTAATGTTAGCATTTAGCCACTTCCCAGCTAATATTACTGTTACTTGGGAGTAGCTGAATAGTAACTTAAGCTTTTGATGGTGTTGCATGATACGTTAAAAAAGTGTAAGGTGTAAATTACTTGCTAAAAGTATGTTAGCGAGAAAGTGGTTGATTGCTAACATTAGCTGTTTTTCTCATGGTAGCTAATGGATTATCAAATGAGTCACTTTTACAAAGTTAAAACTTTGAAACGGTGATGTTAGCATTCAGTTTTTCTAAGATAATGGTAATTTTAACTAAGAGGTGGCTGGATTTTATCAATAGCTGTTGTGTGACGGTGCAAACAGGTAATCAAATAGGTTGTTTAAGTTAAGTTTTTTAATACCTTTCCTAAAGTATAACACTTTTAAAAGGTGATGTTAGCATTGAGCTTTTTCCTAGCTAAGGGTATGCGAGCTAGGAGGTGGCTGAATGTCAACTTCAGCTTTTAAAGTGTAGTATGATACGATATAAAAGGTGTAAATTACTTGCTAAAAGTATGTTAGCAAGGCGGTGCTTGATTGCTAACATTAGCTGTTTTTCTGATGGTAGATAGTGGGTTATCAAATGAGTCGTTTATACAAAGTTAAGTCTGTTAACACTTTGAAACGGTGATGTTGGCATTCAGCTTTCTAAGCTAATGGTAACTTTAACTAAGAGGTGGCTGTTGTGTGATGGTGCAAATAGGTTATCGAATAAGTTTTTATGATGTTAAGTTCTTTAATAACTTTCCTATTGTATCATTTAACACTTTCAAAAGGTGATGTTAGCATTGAGCTTTTTCCTAGGTAAAGGTAATGTAAGCTAGGGGGTGGCTGAATGTTAACTTTAGCTGTAGCTAATAGGTTATCAAATATGTGTTTTTAACCGCCGGAGCTTCCCACCCTGTGTGTGATCTTAGAGAAAAATGGCCGCCGTGTGAAAATGGTCAAAGGTCTAAAGAGAAGCTTAATTTCTAGCCGGCAAACACGTCAATAATCACAGTTCAGACTACACAGAAATGAAATGCTGCATGTGTGCTCAGTCGAGTCACATTCACAAAAGGGGCATATAGAAGGTCGCCACCCAGAGCTAACAAACCCTGCCTGCACAGACAAACAAACGCACCCCATGAGGCGGCATACAGTCAACACTGCACAGAAGCTGCGAGCCAGTGATTCATGTTTTTAAATCACCTTTGGCTTCCTGTAAAGAGAACTGAAATGAACCAAATAATCCATCTGTTTCCATTAAAGGTCCTATAATACCAGGTATGAACAACAGAACCAGGAGGATATTAGAGGTGTTCAAACTGGACCTCTCACAAAAAACATTATCTCTACTGTCTGTATCAATTACTCAGTAAATCTATTACCTCTGCAAACATGTCAAACTGTTTCCTTATGAAAAATGTATTACATCTAATTACTTACGATTAATCATTAACATTTTAATGATCAAGCAGAAATCCAATGAGTCAAACCGCCGTCGATTTAGGTATGCGAGTAATGGGCCCAGATGAAGTTTAACTAGAGCTGTGAGAGCTGTGTGGCACACATCACATTCCTCTGTTTACTGCTTCATTGTTATTCAAGGACAAAATAAAACGAAACTAAATGTTGGAAAGTGTCTGTCATTGTGAGATCTGCCACCATGAATGCTGAACTCTTTTGCTATACAAGTACAATTGTGACTTTTGGCTGTCTTTTTGTTTTAGTTTGAGAAGAAAATGTCTCTCAAGTGCTTTGTTATTTCTTGCCGTCTCTCGTGTCTGTCTGCCTGTGCAGATAAAACCCAACCTAGGGAATATAAAAGTACTGTACTGTTTGTGACTATTGTGACATCTTTTGTTTTAGCTAGCTGTATCAAATAAAGGGGCAACTCCGTGTCTGTTTGGCTGCATTAAATAATGCTCTCTGTATTGTGTCCAAAGTAACACAATGTAGCTAAAGGAATGCAGTACATCATGTAGAGTGTAATATCTTTGGGTGGACTCAGGCTTAATATTTTGGCAGCATTCATGAGGGGAGGAATTTCCCTAAGACAGAAACAGTGACTCACTATGGACACCGCATTAAAATGACATCACTGAAGACTGAATGATGAATGATATACAATATTATGTGTATTTCCCCTTTAGTAACCACTTTTGCAAGGCCTGGATAGAAAAATTCATAGGACCAGGAAATTTGCAGGAAACAGATAATTACATGTTTTCAAGAGGCTACATTATGCAGCTGCATATCAGGTTACCATGACTTCTCATTACTGCACAAATAGCTTGGGCAGAGTTGTGTTGGGAGTAGAGAGGATGGAGGATTGTTTTGGCTGCACTCGGTGCTCTGAATCAGGAAGGAGGCTGACAAAGGGATTCTCCAGGGAGTCAGTGACTCTATAAACCTGGTATGTAGCTTCAAATCTGACAGGAGGACCAACAACTGCTCTTGGTTTTAGATGGTTTCATAACATAAAGAGAATTGGAGTTATGCTGCATTCAAGTGCTCCTCGAAATTGTCCAGAGTCGGGAAGTCTTTTTTTCCTACTTCAGTGTGTTCATGAGCTTTAACGTTGTAATGTGGGAATAACATGAACGCCACTAAGAAGATGGGCAGTATTTTATTGTTTAGAGCAAATGTAGATCACTCTGCTTGGAAAGCAACTACAAGTTACAAGCAATGACTGTACATAAAGATGGACGACGCATCTCCATCTACTGTCATTGTGCTAAATTGAAGCTAAAATACCCCTCCGTGACGGGCACTGCCATCTTGCGCTGGTAATGTAATTTGGAGCCAGAGCTGCGCAGTAGAGATTGGGGGGTGGAGTTGCTGTAGCTACTAACCAAAACACAATCGTGTACCAAAATTTTCTATGGCTTTCCGAGTTGTTGTTCTTACTTAAGAGAGTCTATATTACATTTCCCAGATTATTCCTACACTACATGAATGCAGGGTTAACCAAAGAGTGACTGAAGTATGAATTTCAGGCTCATGTACCCTCTGTCACATAAAACTGCCAAACTATTCAAATAGGTTGGTTAGGCAGCTGGATTCAGACATAAGCCTGTCAGATATTTATCATTTTGCAAATCCTCCGTTTTCAGCCTGACTGCGTTATTATAAGAGCATTCAAATATGAAAGTTACACATTATGCCTGAACTTCCTCCAAAAGTTATGGGGCAGTTACTACAGCCTGTCACTGAAGCTACAGTATGTTGAACAGACACTGAAAGGCGTGCTTTGACTGACAAATGTTCTCATTGTTTTTCATGTAAACACACAGCGCAGTGACCAAAAACAGGATGAGTCAGAGGATACTTCTCACAACGGCTGACTAACTCCCCACGTTAAAGCCGTTGATAGCGGACAGATAACAGACAGCAGAGAGTCTTAACACTTTTCGGCCTTTCCACCCCCCCTAATATGATGAAGTTCTCACTTATGTAAACCAAACAATCTGTCTCAATCAACTATCTGTGAAGGGGAAGGACGGACTTTGAAGACATGCAGCTCTTGGCTCTGCGTTATTTCAATAAGTTCCCTCCCTCCCACTGTCATAATTCATTTCCTCTCCCACAGATGTGTGAGGATACATGAGGGTGATGATACAGCTCTTCCCAGATCTCTTATTAGGGTGTGAAAATCAGCAAACATAGATCTGTAAATATGACTATGTGTCCTTAGTACAGCACTGCAGGGCTGAAATCTTTTTCATAACGCGGTAGGTGAAAGTAGGTGAAATATTTAGACAAACCTCCTGAAGTCCGACTCTCTGTTTTAAAGGACAGGAAATAAAACAATAGTCAAAGGTTTGGATGGAAAAAAACTTGTCCAGCTATATCCTTAGAAGAGTTTTACCCTGTTTATTAGCGCTCCAAACATATCAGTGCAGAAGCAGTTAATATTTAATTGTAGTGATAAGATTTCAGAGGCCTTTTCATTGGCAGGTTTAGGTTATGAAAAACCTACTATTCAAGGAAACTTTACAGACTCCAGCTCTGTTTAAAAGCATCACAGTGTCGTCCTCGAGTTAATCATTCTTAATCTTTATTTAAACATTTGTGGGATTAAAAAACCTCTGCGACAGTTACATGCAAAGCCGATAAACAGCCGGAGATGACAGTTAATTTATAACCACTTCACAAAATTGCCTGTTGAGATCACCCAACTGTATCACCTTTTAGCCAGCTAGCTTTGTGTCCACCGATTGGTTTGTTCCAGACGGAAATCTCTCAACAGCTACTGGATGAATTGTCATGAAATCTTCTTCAAACATTCATGGTCCCCGGAGAACGAGCCCTACTGACCCAGGTGATCCCCTGACTCTTCATGTAGTACCACCATGAGGATGACATTTGTGGTTCAGAGTAAAATATCTCAACATCTATTGGATGGATCGTTGTGAAATATCCTACTAATATTCCTGATCCCCAGAGGATACACCCTGCGTGACTTTAGTCATCCCCTGACTTATTCTCCGTCATTACCAGCAGGTCAAAGTTTAATTCATTTAGTAAAATATGTCAAGGCACACCTTCAGATTAACACTACATTCTGTACACACATTCATGGTTTGCAGAGGATGAATCCGACTGATTGATCCCATGATATTTCCTGTAGTGTCATCATGAAGTTCCTTTTTCTTGTATTCTATTGAAACATCTCAAACATCAGACCGATTGCTGTGAAATTTGCAACAATTATTCGTGGTCCCCAGAGGATGAATTGTAAAAGTAACTTCATAAAGTTAAAATTTTAATGTCCAGTACTTTCGGTTATGACTTAACTCATTTAAAACTACAGACTCCTGTCTACCTCAGATGTACGGAAGCCCCTAGTGGACATGCATCCATTAATTTTATCTACTCTGTTTTTCCGTGATAACTAGTAATTTCAGGTTGTTTTCTCAATGTCGACAAATTTTTCCCGTTACCTTACGATAACAAAGCTTGTTCTCCCGTGATAACAAGTTATTTCTGGTTGGATTTTTTTCGAAATCTCAATATTTTTCTCATCATCTCGGGATAACATAGTTGGTTTTACAACGGATTAATTTGGCCCATTATCTCGATAGAACAAAGCTTGTTTTTTCGTGATAACGGGATAACTTTCTGGTGATCTAGAAAACAAAACAACAGGCTGGTCACTGTGAAGTTACAGACCACGACATGCCATGCCGCCGTTGGCCGCACTAATGAGGTAAGCTAAGTCTGTTTCTATGTTCGTTTTCGTGCTTTTGCAACTCTGGGGATACGATCATCTGACGTACGATGGTGCTGCGTTGTTGTCTCGAGATAACACGATAAATAAATCAAGATCTCAAGAAAACAACCGGAAATAACTTATTACGGGACAACGGAGTGAATAAAATGTATGGATGCATGTACAGCTTATTTAACACACCAACATAGCACAATGTCATGACTATGACTGTTAGCTTGTTAGTATGCTCATGTTAGCACTTCGTTCAAAGCACAGCTGTGCCTTGGTATATCCTCAGAGAGCTGCTAGCCTGTAGCACGGCTGCAGACGTGTGGCTGTAGTCTGTTCGGACTTCTCTAAAATACTAAAACAGAACATGTATTGTTTGTAAAATGTCTTTACTTCTGCAAATCACTCAAAAAATTTTAATAAAATAGACGGAAATCAAACTTAATCATGTGCCCTCTCACATCCAAAGAATAAATGCTTATGATTAAACTCCCTATAGGCAGACCTTATGATCAAGATGCTGCTGCCGTTTACACTGAAGAAACCTACGATCTCCTGATTCCTCTAAAATCTAATTACATCAGAAAACACTGAACGCTTTTTTTGGCTTCCTCTTTAGTTGCCACGACGACAGGGATAACCCACAACAGCAGCTGTAAAACTGCTTGAGAAAAAGAGAGAGAGAGAGAGAGAGAGGGACGTCCTTTTTCTGCTCCCCTCCGTGTAGATCTTCAGGGAGTGTGTCAGACGAGCCAGCCCAGTGGAAAACTTTACTCAGCTGAACATGGTCTCCTCCCTCATTTATGACTGTCCCATGCAGCGGGGAAACTTTTACAAGGCAAAGCATATTAACAGGAACAACATATACCTTATTCAGTCTTTTTCACATAGATCACAGAGACAGAAACACTTTTGTGTGCTTGTTTTTCTTATCACAGACGCGACTTTGATCGCTTTAATTAGCGATGACGAGGAAACATTCTGTCTGGTTGGACTGATTGGTCCCATATGTTTCAGGGGTTTTATTTGGATTTGGCAGATGTTAACTTTTTCTGCAGCAACTAAGAAACTAAAAGTGCACCGTTTCAGCACAGTGTTTTCCTTTAAGAGTTTTCCCTGCCCTGAGTGAAAGAGTGCAACACATTTCCCTAACAGAGAGAAAAAGAAGACAAACAGCGATTCATCCATCCATTGTTGCCCAATCAGGACCAGTCATCCCACACATCCCGGCAAGTCCCAGCATGGCAGGCAGGGTGTGAGGGGGTAGCAGCAGCCAGCTACATAACTCAAACACTGGGTTACTATGAAACTTATTTTCCCTGTGTATCACTGTGACAGTAGATGATAATAATTACCTCACCAGAGGGCGTGGCCTTTGGTGTGAACAAATAACTATTTTGCAGCCAGGGTACTTCAAACGATCTCGTCCCCTGTGTTGTAACTTAAATCAAAATTACTGACACCAGAGACGAGTTAACACCTCAGCTGCTGTTGGCTCACCTGCTGCCTGATTGAACAGACTTAATTCCCCCAAAAAAAAGGTTCTTGTAGAGACAAGAATGAGTTTGCAGAATGAGGCACACAGCTCCTCTTTCATCACTGCGATCCCTCTGTTGCACAAAAGCTAACAGGGAGCTAAGCCTCAGAGGCTGCACTGCACTTACTTGTTACTCCCAATAGTCTCATAGTCTTTCACAACCACGTCTATGAAGGAGCTGGAGTCCAGAGCGCTGCCCTTCAGGTCAAATTCGATCACCTGCAGGACAAGATGAGGGACAAAAAGCCCATGAGATTTTTTTTTTTGTGCAGAGAGACATTAAACTCCTTGACTCACATACATCAAGCACATACTGTGACAGTCATATGATGATTGTCACAGTATGTATGTTGAGCATGTGATGTTTAGTAGTTGAAGTGGAGATACTTTGTTGTAAATCAATTCTCCCTGCTGCACTAAATAGCTGATCTAACCTACCTCTAATCAATGTAAGAGAGTGAGACAGTTTAATCTGCATGTTTGGCCGTGTGTGTGTGTGTGTGTGTGTGTGTGTGTGTACTGGATGCTTACCTCATTCCACACAGGATTCACCTCACTGTCAATCGATCTTGTTTTCTTCTTCTCATCTGAAAGGGAAATTATTTTTTGTGTGAATATTATGGACTGCAATGTCCATCATTTTTCTGACACTCCTTCAAAATAAAACACTTTATTCTTTACATTATAAGCAAACTACTGTTTAGTACATGATCAATATGAGGACACACATATGTCTCCCAACACTAGAATATAACTACAATTATGTTACCCATTTATTATTGTTAAGTTATTGTTGCACAGTTCTGTGTTTCTGCCTTTACAGGGAAGCAGGAAGAGAGAGGGTGCCACACCTGTGGCTGATGATGATGACAATGAACACAGCTGAGGGCAACTCAGGCTGATTGCCAGGATCGTTTCCTCTTTAGGAGCAAATGCCACTCTTTGTTGGACACAGAACTCTATCTGATATGCTATATCCGTAGCCAGAGGCTGATTTTAGATGAATCTGTTAACTTTTATACATATTTCTTTTCTCTGTATTAGCCAAGGTGTATTCTGCAGGTTCTAACATGGTCCCTTACCCAGCTGTCTTTGCGACTTGGAAGTGCTGTGACATGTTTAAGTCCTAAATTGTGCAATACAACTGATGCTGAAGTTTTTAACGCACTGCATTTACAAAGACTACTTTAATGTGAGACTTTAAGTTAATAAAAAAAAAAGTGCAAAAAAATAGTACTGCTGTACAGTTTTATAATGCATGGGCTAGCATAAAAATATGTAGCCGTCATACATGATAAAAGTGACTTTGAACCTACTATTTAGCGCCAAATGCACACTTTATTCACGTTATAAGACCAAATATTACGCTACAAGTGACTATGAGGCTTTTAAAGTTCGTCTTACCTTTAAAAATCACAGAGACAATTGGGTCAGGACTTCCAACTTTCTTTTTAGGCAGATTTTTAGCCGACTGTACTGCGACCCGCAACATGGCACCAGCAGGGTTAAAATAAAATAGTAATAAAAAAAAAAGGTTAATTCATTGACGTTGAGGAACGTGATGAAAAAGTATAAACAGGACGGTCGTGCTCCGGCATCCTCACCGCCCCATCACTGAAGCTCACGGGGCAGGGCCGAGTGTATTTCCAGGTCCCGGTGGTGAGGACGAGGGGAAATGAGGGCGGTCACGGGGGTGGAATTACCTCTGAGTGGAAGCTCGCGAGCTGCTGCTGCCACCGTGTGAGTGTAGCAGAGGAGACTGCTGAGCCCGAACTACAGTACGCTATTCACACGGAAAAGTTGACGAAATTCATGCATGTTTTATATAATTATATACTGTATATATTATTGAAATATTAAAGGGGCTCCGTTGTATAGACATATAACCTTACCAACAGTCACAGTACACATTCTCAAAAGGTTTAAACAGTAGCAGTGATTCTTCATTGAATCAAAAATATATTGCTCAAGTTTAAAGGATCATTTTCTAAAGTTTAAATGTCTTCAGATGCTTCCTAATTACTATTACTCACAGTCATAAAAATCCACCATGCTCCAGGCTACACCTCGCCTCTACATGTTGGAGTATTATTCAAATACTTCTTCTAAGTCTCCACCTAGTGGCGGTAGCGGGTAATAACATGCATATTTGACAGTCGACACTGGAGCCATCCCAGCTTCATAGGTAGTTGACCATTGCTCCAGGGCTCTATGTAAAAACTGTCTGAATACCGAACAAGCCTGTCCACATAATGAACATGTAATATAAAAGTAACGTGTCCTAGATTATGAGCTAATGAAATCCTTGCTCCTGAGTGGTCAAACGAAACTACATTCAGTCAGGTTCTGGAACTATCTTGCAGCACTTGTAATTTACATAAATATTTCAATTTACCTGCCTGCCTTATATTTGGTAACTTTAGTTACTAATTATTATGCTTTTATTTAATCACGATAAGTATAATAAATACAGAATACAATATATAGCCCTTTATGAGTGAGTGAGAACGTGTGGATTGGCAGTGTGCTGATGAAAACAGAAAAGCCTTTGTGATATACGTGTTGTACACACTCTCCCATGCACCGCAACTCCACGTACATCCACCATACCGTAATACAGTAATAAGTCTGACTTTTAACGATCTTGTTTCTTCATAAGATTTTGTTAATGTAAAGTCAAATCCTTACCAGTGAGGACAGTGAAAAACCTTGAATGTTACACTAAGAAACCCCTTTCCTTCTTCAGACTCTCACATATAAAGAAGTCTGTTTGGTTATTACAGAACAGCATTAACATTTATTACAATGAAAGAGCAAACTCACACTTTCACCGGGTGCGGGAAATGCTCTTCCCCGAGCAATTTGGGGATCAGTCTGGAAACGAATTCCTCCACGCCCTCTCGAACGCCGACGATCTTAATATTATGTCTCCGGGAACGGGCTTCCAGGTCCAGCACTTTGTTTTGAAGCTGGCTGTTTTGCTTCGTTAGCTCTAAGTACTTAGCCTCAAGTGTCTGCAGGCGTATGTCAAGGTCGCTAGCTGCTAGCTCTTGGTTAGCCACATAGTCTGCAGGGCGGCCTGCGAGGCCATTAGCCACTGAAATTTGTTTTCAAGAGCATCGAAGCGCTCATTAATGCCATGTAGGACCGACTCAGACATCTCCTTGCACATTTCCCTGCACATGGCGTAGGTTTTGTCAGGTTGCTCCATCAGCACCGCGGAGGAACTGCTGGGTTGGCCGCCGTTAGCACCAGCACTAGCTCCGGTAGCTTGGCCGCCAGCAGTTTTAACTTTGCTGGAGGTGCTTGGCTTCGGCATGGTTCAACTTTGCGGCGAGTTGAGTCCGGACACAAAGAGCAGACACTTACTGTGGGCCTGTAGGTTAGTGTTACGTGGTAAAATGATAGTTTACCGAGTTCACTGGCTAGACAAATCTACATCTTACACATGCGCACTAGCGCCCCCTGGTTAATGTAGGTTGATGATGGATGGCCTTCATCAGTGCCTCAGGAATCAATCCAACTTTTAAGTGTCCTTTTTCAAATCCAGAGTGTGCTTTTGAATTTGACTTTATCAAAAGGTGTACATTGGTTACAAAAGTAGAGGAATAATTGAGTTAAGATTGTCAGTGGACCTCAAAGATGCTACTTGAAGAAAAGCACCATCTTGTGGCCACTTTGTGTTACTGTGAAATCTGTTCATCTATGACTATATAATAATAATATAATAATATAATATATAATATAATATATAATAATAATATCTAAGAGTACTATTAATGAGTGCACAGAAGGTTGGAAGGCATAACTGTAATATGTTGACATGTGAAATGGTAACTGTGAATCTGCAACATCACAAACAAACTGAATTTATTTTCTACCTTAAAATCTTTTATTTGTTGCGTCCTCTTCCGCTACATAAATTTTTCTTTCACATATCCTGTTAAAGCTCTTATTATCTAGCCAATTTATGTAGAATATTTTGCTCTTTTGCGTTTACATTGTCTTTCTCCTTGATGCTATGAAATAAAGTTATTTGATTTGAGCAGTTTTTGATCATAATTTCACAAATAAAAGCCTGATTTTTGTCATGGTGGAGAGTTTGTTAAATGCCATTTTCTGGGTAAAATCATCACATCACAACTGAGATGGTTGACAAAACTTAACTCTATGTTGGCCCATGCACAGTTTACACCAGGTGTGAACGAGAATAGTTATAGTTTAAACAGCATGGGATATTAATATTACAAAAGCATAGCCTATAAGTCCCTTTAGGCCCGCATGTTTGGGACCATGGTTCATTTTCAACTAGACAAGAAACAAAAATGCATTAATTCAACCTTTTAATTAATGTCTAAACCATAGACTGTATTGGTCTCATGCAATGCACAAATAAAGACTACAGAATGAACATTAAACGCTTAAAATGGTAAAATATTATTCTAACAAATAGCTGAGACAGAAATTAGCCAGCAAAAAGGAATTTCAAGGGCATTTTTCTACAAGAGAAATTGATGCTGCGATTTTAATAAGGTGAATAATGTGTAAATGAACTTACTAATAAGATTATTTAGGCGTTATTTTAAACAAATCTCCATAGTAACTCTGACTGACGTCAGGACAGTTCTAACATCTTATTAATCGAACAACAACAAACTCAAAGTCTTTTCGACACAAACAAACTGAGAGTTGGCAGCATATATCGGCAGTGGTTCTCAAAGTTGAAAATTTCCAAGGATTTCTACAAGAAAACGACCTTCATCGACGACTTTTTCCCCCGGACATCGACTGAACATCGACAAGGAGCAGAACTGTTCCAGGATGCCAGACGTAAGATTTACTCTTTAAGAAACAGCTTGTTTACTGTCCAGACTGAACGATGCATTGACCTGATGATGAGTTTGTTAAATTACATTTCTAAAGGGTTAACTGATCTCATTTGACAGCCGTTTGACAAAACTGAACTCTATAAATGACTGTGCACAGTGAAACCGGAACACTACGGACGTAATTTACATTTTGAACAAGTGTGAATGAAATGTCGCAAAAATAATTATGGAACCTGTCTAAGCAAGCACCAAGTCCCGCATGTTTGAAGGGACGTTATAAGAAACACGACTTTTTAGGCATTTAAAGGGTAAAGTTTTGCTAATTTGTTCGCCTTTGTCTCTGTCCAATCTTATTATTTATATCCGGTTAGTTTTGTTATATATTTTGTTATATATATATATATCTTTTTTAATTTTAATGCAACTACATACTAAAAAAAGATTTATTTATAATATTTATTAGATTTGCACTGTGTTAATAGATATGAAGCTGATTTATCTTTAAAAGATAATAGGCCTAGTTTTGACTGAAATCCGTATGCTGAATGTGGGTTTATCTTATCGTAAATAGCCTACTTTTTTTGTATTTTTCTACTTAAATTTGCTGCAAATGTTTTTTTCTTAAATATTGTTCTGATGACAAATTATTTTGTAATTACATTAAAAAATATGTAATGTTTACATAAAATATGTAACTATATGAAACCGGAAGTTTGTCAGCTAAAACATATTCAGGTTGATATCTGCTTTAAAAGTAAATAGCACTTCAAATCTCCATAGTAACCGTTACAGACCTGCTGCAGGTTGGCAGGTCAGTGACGTCAGAAAATACGGTGCAGAACTGTTTCCGCATGGCAGACGTAAGATTTACTTAATGGCTTACTTTAGGTTTGTTAAATGACATTTTAAAGGGTGAATTCATCTCATTTGACAGCCGTTTGACAAAACTTAACTTTATAAATGACTGTGCACAGTAACACATTATTACGACATAGGCTAATGTGAATATTTGGACGATTGTTAAGAAAATATCCCAAAAATAATCATGAAACTCCTTCAGGCCCGCGTGTTTGTGTCCACGTTATAAAGATAGCAACATTACCTTTTCATTACTGCTAAGGCTAATTTAAATTTTGTCATTTAAATAATTTTTATTTTTGTTTTTAGATTATTTCATATTTAAACGCATGATGCAAATTCAGGTCAAACAAGTTGGTATGATAACATAATTTAATGCAAAAAATTAAATAAGTAGGAATAAGTAAATGAATACTATTATTTTCTAGAGGAATTACTTTCCCAGAAGTAGTATTAATATATCAGATTTGATATTAATGTTGACTTAGTTTAGTGTTGAATACACACAAAATCCTGCTGAATAGTGGATGATGATATGAGACTCCATCTTTTTGATGATACAGATGTTGGCAGGCGTTTGTGTCATCACCTTTATACAAGCTAACTTCTTACCTGTGTATTCATCAGGCCTTTTACTGGGATACAAACTCAAATATATCATAGCTTAGCAGGCTGTGGGTTATTGAGAGTAGTAAAAAAAAATGTAACTTGTCAGCAGTGTGATATTATTGTGCTTTCAGTTGTTTAATTCTACAAGTGTGCATTTTGAATTGTTAATGGGAGAAGCAAATTACAGCCACATACAGTTAAGTATTCAAAACAAACACTGCTTAAAAGTCATGTGTTTGTGTATCTGTGACTTCATTTTAATTTTAAATGAGTCTTATTGTACTGAAATCTAAGGATGTGAGGACTTTGTTCCCGAGAGTCATTTTGGAGAGATGTTGAAATGTTTGGCTTGTTTCTGTCGTCAGGACGACCGCCGCGCCACCTGGACCGAGGTCCCCGTCCACGGCCCCGGCATGTCCGTCCCCAGGAGGGTCCCGGCAGCAGCAGGAGCAGCAGCTGGGTCCTCCTCAGGTACCCCTCCTAGGTTCCACCCTCACACACCTCCTTCTAGCTCTCCTCCTCGCCCTCCCTCCTGCTCTCCTCCTCGCCCTCCCTCCAGCTCTCCTCCTCGCTCTCCCTCCGGCTCTCCTCCTCCCTCTCCCTCCGGCTCTCCTCCTCGCCCTCCCTCCGGCTCTCCTCCTCTCTCTCCCTCTAGCTCTCCTCCTCGCCCTCCCTCTTGCTCTCCTCCTCTCTCTCCCTCTAGCTCTCCTCCTCCCTCTCCCTTTTTTCCTCCTCTCTCTCCCTCTAGCTCTTCCTCTGGCTCTCCCTCTTGCTCTCCTCCTCTCTCTCTCTCTAGCTCTCCTCCTCCCTCTCCCCTTTTTCCTCCTCTCTCTCCCTCTAGCTCTTCCTCTGGCTCCCCCTCTTGCTCTCCTCCTCGCCCTCCCTCTTGCTCTCCTCCTCTCTCTCCTTCTAGCTCTCCTCCTCTCCCTCCCTTTTTTCCTCCTCTCTCTCCCTCTAGCTCTCCTCCTCTCCCTCCCTTTTTTCCTCCTCCCTCTCCCTCTAGCTCTTCCTCTGGCTCTCCCTCTAGCTCTCCTCCTCGCCCTCCCTCTTGCTCTCCTCCTCGCTCTCCCTCTAGCTCTCCTCCTCGCCCTCCCTCTTGCTCTCCTCCTCTCTCTCCCTCTAGCTCTCCTCCTCGCCCTCCCTTTTTTCCTCCTCTCTCTCCCTCTAGCTCTCCTCCTCCCCCTCCCTTTTTTCCTCCTCTCTCTCCCTCTAGCTCTCCTCCTCGCCCTCCCTCTTGCTCTCCTCCTCTCTCTCCCTCTAGCTCTCCTCCTCTCCCTCCCTTTTTTCCTCCTCTCTCTCCCTCTAGCTCTCCTCCTCGCCCTCCCTCTTGCTCTCCTCCTCTCTCTCCCTCTAGCTCTCCTCCTCGCCCTCCCTCTTGCTCTCCTCCTCTCTCTCCCTCTAGCTCTCCTCCTCCCCCTCCCTTTTTTCCTCCTCTCTCTCCCTCTAGCTCTCCTCCTCTCCCTCCCTTTTTTCCTCCTCTCTCTCCCTCTAGCTCTCCTCCTCGCCCTCCCTCTTGCTCTCCTCCTCTCTCTCCCTCTAGCTCTCCTCCTCGCCCTCCCTCTTGCTCTCCTTCTCTCTCTCCCTCTAGCTCTCCTCCTCACCCTCCCTCTTGCTCTCCTCCTCTCTCTCCCTCTAGCTCTCCTCCTCCCCCTCCCTTTTTTCCTCCTCTCTCTCCCTCTAGCTCTTCCTCTGGCTCTCCCTCTAGCTCTCCTCCTCTCCCTCCCTTTTTTCCTCCTCTCTCTCCCTCTAGCTCTCCTCCTCGCCCTCCCTCTTGCTCTCCTCCTCTCTCTCCCTCTAGCTCTCCTCCTCTCCCTCCCTTTTTTCCTCCTCCCTCTCCCTCCAGCTCTCCTCCTCGCCCTCCCTCTTGCTCTCCTCCTCTCTCTCCCTCTAGCTCTCCTCCTCGCCCTCCCTCTTGCTCTCCTCCTCTCTCTCCCTCTTGCTCTCCTCCTCCCTCTCAATTTATTCCTCCTCACTCTCCGTCTAGCTCTCCCTCTAGCTCTCCTCCTCCCTCTCCCTTTTTTCCTCCTCTCTCTCCCTCTAGCTCTTCCTCTGGCTCTCCCTACAGCTCTCCCTCTTGCTCTCCTCCTCGCTCTCCCTCTTGCTCTCCTCCTCTCTCTCCCTCTAGCTCTCCTCCTCTCTCTCCCTCTAGCTCTCCTCCTCCCTCTCCCTTTATTCCTCCTCACTCTCCGTCTAGCTCTCCCTCTAGCTCTCCTCCTTCCTCTCCCTTTTTTCCTCCTCTCTCTCCCTCTAGCTCTTCCTCTGGCTCTCCCTACAGCTCTCCCTGTGGCTCTCCTCCTCGCTCTCCCTCTAGCTCTCCTCCTCGCCCTCCCTCTGGCTCTCCTCCTCTCTCTCCCTCTAGCTCTCCTCCTCGCCCTCCCTCTTGCTCTCCTCCTCTCTCTCCCTTTTTTCCTCCTCACTCTCCCTCTAGCTCCCACTCTGGCTCCTCCTCTTCCTATGGCAGTTCCCTCACTGTTTCATCTGTTAACTCACATTGCTCCTCTGTAAGCTTTTCCCCAGCTAGGTTGTCGGGATCCAGCCGTTGCTCCTCCCCCTGCCTGCCCCCTATGCTGACGGAGGAGGAGCAGTGGCCTGGTGTGGAGCCCGAGGATCCGGAGGACATCGCCAAGAGACAGCAGCGGTGGACGGTATGATTCCCTCCAAGCACAAGCAGACACAAAATAAAAGCACTACTACTTATACTAACAAAATAATGAAAGACAATGTATGCGTCACATAATACCAAACTTAAATACCAAACCAAATCAATTGTCTGTTTTTACATGAATAACTTAAACAGAACAATGTCAACAATTACAGGCGGACCCCCCTCTGAGGACAGAGGAGCCCAGCCAGCCTCCTGAAGATCCCCCCATCCCTTCATCCACCTCTCTTGGGCTCATCTCAACGGGTCCGGAGCAGAAGTGGGTGAAGAAGGTGCGGGGACTTCTGAGGCTGAGGAACCAGCAGCGTGGAGGCTCCGGTCGCAAGCGTCCTGCTAGGAAGGCAGAGGGACCCCCTCCACCGAAGCGTCCGAAGAGCTAAGTGCCTTCATATAGATAAGAAATAATAGGTTAAGTTAGTATAAGTTAAGTTAGTATAAGTTAAGTTAGTGTAAGTTAAGTTGAATTAAAGGTATAATAAGTAGGATTTTTTCTTGCATTTTATCAACACATTCAAACTGGGCCCCTCCTCCTGGGCTCTTGGTCATCAGAAGCTCACTCTCACTCTCTCATGCGAGAACACGCCGCCGAGCAAACACCGACTGCATCACAATTACCTTTTGCGCTAGCATGCTAACCACCAGTTAGCCTGTCCTACCAGAGGCACCTATCTGTCCAACAAAAAGAAGGCCTGCTCTGCATCGCTCTTTCGCCATGTTCGCCGGTCTGAATGGGGCCCAGTTGCTAATTTGAACCACTCGCACACTCACCTATACACACTCACCTGTGATTGGCTCAGGGAACTACAACAGCACCCCACCTGAAAACGTCCTGTGCAAAGAAAAACAACAGAATGGATGCAGAGGGAAGGGTCTCACAAGGGTCTGCACACACACTCACCAACACACATGTATAGAGGCCCATAAGTGATGATTTATATTATATGTGTAAAAGTCCATATTTTACTTTTCTCGGAAAATCCTACTTATTATACCTTTAAATTAGAATAAGTTAAGTTAAGATAAGTTAGTTTTGTATAAGTTAAGTTAGTATAAGTTAAGTTTGTATACATTTAGTGTAAGTTAAGTTGGGTAGACGGTAGCTCAGTCTGTACGGACTTGGCTTGAGAACCGGAGGGTGGCCGGTTCAAGTCCTGATACAGACCAAGTAAGGAATTGGGGCTGGTAGCTGGGGAGGTGCCAGTTCCTTTCCTGGGCACTGTCAAGGTGCCCTTGAGCAAGGCACCGAATCCCCCAACTTCTCGGGGCGCATGTTCACGTGCAGCCCCCTCACTCTGACATGTGCATGTCCATAGGGTCCCGTTTGTGCATGTGTGTATTTCGGGCCTATGTTTGTGTAGCATGTTTGTAATAACGGAGTGAAAACACTGAACTTCCCCTCGGGGGTTAGTAATGTATCTCAAAAAAGAAAAGTATAAATTAAGTTAGCATATGTTAAGTTGAGTTAAAGGTATAATAAGTAGGATTTTTTCTTCAATTTCATCTACAACACAATCAAACTGGGCCCCTCCTCCTGGGCTCTTTGTCACCAGAAGCTTCCTCTCACTCTCCCGTGCGAGAACACGCCCAGTCCCCTGAGCTAACACCCACAGCATCACGGTTACCTTTTGCGCTAGCATGCTAACCACCAGTTAGCCTGTCCTACCAGAGGCACCTACATGTCCAACAGAAAGAAGGCCAGCTCTGCATCGCTCTTTCGCCATGTTCACTGGTCTAAATGGGGCCCAGTTACTAATCTGAACCACTCCCACACTCACCTATACACACTCACCTGTGATTGGCTCAGGGAACCACAACAGCGCCCCTCCTGAAAACGTCCTATGCACAGAAAAACAACAGAATGGATGCAGAGGGAAGGGTCTCACAAGGGTCTGCACACACACTCACCAACACACATGTATAGAGGCCCATAAGAGATGATTTATATTATATATGTAAAAGTCTATATTTTACTTTTCTAGGAAAATCCTACTTATTATACCTTTAAATTAGAATAAGTTAAGTTAAGTTTAGTTAGTATAAGTTAAGTTGTAAGTTAAGTCCACTACATGTGGTCCATCAGAGTGGAGTCTGGGTTCATTCACCAGGTAAGATTGTCTCTTTGTAGTGATCAATTCCCTACGCGTGCTACTGGATGCAGAGGAGCGTAGGAGAGACAGGATGTAGGAAAGCCCCAGGATGATGATGCCCGGAGAGCCAGAGACAGCTGAGGGAACAGGCCCGTGACGAGAGAGATGAGGACAAGATGAAGGACCGCTCCGAGTAACCATGGTAACTTGAAGATGAATGGCTCTATACTAAATGCACAATACACTTTATATTTTAACTTATATTTGAGTTGTTTTTTTGTATGTCTCCAATTTTCCACTGTATTTTTGGAGCCATCTGACACTTTCATTTCATTCAGGGTTGATAAAGTCCTATCTTATCTCTTATAGTACTTTGTTTCTAAAAAAAAAACAACTGCTATTACTTTTTCAGAGAATCCATGAAGTGCTCAAATTCACATCTGTCTTCACGAAACTTCAAGATGGAAATGATTGAGAAGAGCCCAGAAGAGCCCAAAGACGAGGAGCGACCCCAGGACGCAGAGGGCAAGAGAGACGACATGAAGAGCAAGGTAAGGAAGAGAAGTCATTTTATCATGCATCATTATCATCAATTCTCCTGGATCACTGCACAAACCTTAAAGATGGCTCTTTAGAGATTGTCGTTTCTGCTCTTCCTTGTAGCTCGTCTCCTAACTTTACTGTCCTTTCTCTTCAGGTTCAAGCGGCCCGGCCTCATTGTGCAGTCTGAAAGAAGAAGAAGAAGAAAAAAAAGTCTAAACTGCAGAGAAGATGCTCCGATCCAGAGACACTTTTCCAACCGTACGGTTGCCCAGCTGATGAAGAGGACATCCAGGAATAAATGCAGAGGAGCAGCTGAAAGACACAGGAGAGCGACGTGTCGACATGCAGGCTACGCTGAGAACACAAGTAAGTGAAAGGTCCCTTTCTCTTCAGGTCGCGGGCCGAGATCAGTTGTCCCTTCGTCGTCTGCAGTTTGTGCAAAATGCAGCCGCTTGTCTTTTAACTGGAAAAAGAAAGCGTGATCGCATAACACCAGTACTGGCCTTGTAGTTTCTGCTCTTCCTTGTAGCTCGATTTCTAACTTTACTGTCCTTTCTCTTCAGGTTCAAACAGCCCGGCCTCATTCTGCAGTCTGACAGTGAACACAGAGGGAACAGCACAGTGTCTCCTCCCTGGCCTCAGCAGCAGAACGCAGCAGAAGAAACAAAGAGAGATGCTCCGATCCAGAGAAGTTTCCAACCGTACGGTTGCCCAGCTGATGAGGAGGAGATCCAGGAATAAATGCAGAGGAGCAGCTGAAAGACACAGGAGAGCGACGTGTCGACAAGCAGGCTACGCTGAGAACACAGGTAAGTGAAAGGTGAATCATTTGTGCAGCTGTGTCTTAAATGTTTAAAAACTTTGCTTATAGACTTTGTCTGGGTTGTTGTTACAGAATACTTCCAGAGTGTCATGTGGTAGATGCAACTGATTGAGAAGACCGCAGAAGAGCCCAAAGACGAGGAGCAACCCCAGGATGCAGAGGGCAAGAGAGACGACATGAAGAGTAAGGTAAGGAAGAGAAGTCATTTTATCATGTATCCTGAGTTTTCAGGCAACCTTAAAAGACACAAGCAAACTGTATATACATATACATATTTTTGTCTGCAACATATGTGTATTTATCCAACTAACCTTTGTAATGTTGGTCTGTTTCAGCAGAGAGCACGGAGCAAAGAGAGGACCAGACGAAACAGTCCATCCAAAGAGGCAGAGGGACGAGTCAGGAGACAACAAGACAAGACGTGCACAATGTTTCGCACAATGAGGCTGCAAAAAAAAAAAAACCTTCTCAAATAAATGTCAAAGAACCTGAAAACTCTTAACAGGTCACTATTGGTCTTTTACTATTACCCTGAAATAAGAGCTTTAAAAACATTTGGTTTCCTTAAACATGTGGAACAGTGTAACATGTAGACTCTGCATTACTGAAGGTATTCAGAACATGAATGACTTATCGAACAATCTACTGCAGATACCAAACTCAAATAACTTCAGATCTTAAAACAAAGGAGTGAGTCTAACTTAACTTATAGAGACGGGTTCATTAAAGACCCAACGAGCATTAATGGGAGTAAATCATCATTATTTACTGAGTTCAAAGCAAACGATGAAGAAGATGCTCCTACCTTACAGCTTTAAGTGGTAGTCAGCACTGATCCTTCAGACGAGCAGTCCTGAAACAGAGCAAAGCAGAG
Source organism: Semicossyphus pulcher (assembly GCF_022749685.1). Classification (NCBI taxonomy): domain Eukaryota; kingdom Metazoa; phylum Chordata; class Actinopteri; order Labriformes; family Labridae; genus Semicossyphus; species Semicossyphus pulcher. The sequence goes on along the minus strand of NW_027211670.1, from coordinate 10,627,340 downwards.
GATCATCCACTAGAGGGAGCTACATGATCAGTAAAGTATGCTTTAAAGCAATCTAACTGGTGGGGAAATTATCATATTTCCTTCTAAGGGACAAACATCATCCTCATGGCTGTTATTATAGTTGTTAAAACGTATCTCTATCTGGGAGATCAATGCCGTTTGCTACCTGTAAAACAGCTTGTATTTCCACTTTACTTTAAGTTGACCAATGTTGTTGTGTTACTAAAGTTTTACCCTTATACCATAAACACAAATCAGCTGATGAAGTGTTCAGTTTAATTATTTTATATATATATAATATTGTTTAAAAGGCATCATGTCTTTTCATTCTGAAAAAAGCGATGTAAATGACATTAGAAACATCTTTATATAAAGCTTGCTGAAGTCTGTTTTAGGATTAGGATTCAAGATTTAGACACAGCAGATGGTAGACAGTCTGTGTGAGCATCTGAGGGACTCTGAAAACAACACAAAAACACATGACATACAGTTAAATATGGTTCAAATATTCAGTTGTCCACCACATTATGACAACAGAAAAAGCACACAAGAGTTCTTAGGGCTTTCAAAATCTTAATATAATATGGTACAGATGTAAAGAAGCCATGGAATTCCCTACTCTGTGTGTAATACAAAATATACTGGACTTACTGCACAGCAAACAGAAACATAGCAAGTTGACCATCATTTTATCAGATCCACAGAGGGTAACTTACAATCAGCCTATTCTCCAGCAAACAACAATGACAATAAAGCAATCTCAAATTAATTAATTTATGTCATTGCCATAGCCAAAGACAGTCAAAAATTATTAGTAAGCCTGGTTGCTCTTAATGCTCTTGTTTCCAGTTTTATGGGGGGCAGAAAACACTCTCTTAGGTGGCCTAAAAATTAAGAATAAAAATGCTAATATTTCTGTGTCAGGACAATGAAAAACTTCCTAAGTGGACTCATCTTTATCATAGCGGGTTAAATCAAGACAGCTCGGGAATATTATCCCGTTTTTATCATCCCAATGCTAACTTATGAACAAATTAATTAAGTTAGCCTACGTTACAAACGCACACACAAGCTATGACATAACTCCGCTCGTTTTGTGGAGTTAACTGTGTGTGGAGCTTTTGAACATTTAGTCGACATTACTGAGCTAGCTTGACATCCAAGTTATGTTAACCTCTGTGTAAACTAGCATTAACATTCGACAAATAAATGAAGAAACAAGACCCTAACACATCCAGCTAATGTTAACACACACAGCTAATGTTAACACACACATTTTATTAACTTACTCAGGCTGTAAGCTGTACCTTAATGCAATGTTATTGTTAACATTCGGTAAATGAATGCGAATGCCTGGCATTGAGCTGTCTGCTAACACTAGCATAAACAATTAACTTAACGCTATCACTTTAAGCGAGCGTCTATGTTAATGTCAGTTACCATAAGAACTCCCTGACTAAATATCACAAACTTTGACAGATATTTTAAGCAGCATTACCTCAAACTAGTGATAAAAGCTAACTTACCGTTGGTCTTTACATTTTCTTGCCTCAGCTCCCGCTGCCACAGTCAACAACCTTTACGTTGGGGCAAGTTTACATTTGACATGTAGTGAGGGGAACTATTGTCTCTCCTCCAATTTGACCTTTGACACTTTACTGTGTAACTTTAGGGCTTAATTTTTCTAAAAAGATGTGTTTGTCAAGGAAGGTTGACACAAAATCCATTATAAGTTAAGAACATCAAGTCTTTCAATTAGATTTACAAATTCTACCAACACTTTCTTGGGATAAATATCCCAAGAGCATTGTTGGCTGCAATCTACAGTTTAATGCCCATAAAGGGCAGACTCAATGTTCCTCATGTATGATAGTAAGAATATGTGACACATGGAAAGTCACTTTCAGAAAATAGAGAGGAAGATCAGTTCAGTAGTCTGTTTCTTTTAACAGGTACTTAAAACACAAGTCAATATAAACCCTCAAATAATGATGAAGTTTTCAGGAAATTAAGTTCATGGAAAAGAATAAATGACCTAAGTATGGAGAAAATAATAAATAATACAAATAATATTTTAAAACTTACATCAAAGTCCTGGCACTGTAGGTCCGCAGAAAATGATCTCTCTGCCTCTGCACAGTATTGTTGAATTACTCTGCCTAAGTTCAAACTCTGTTATCAGGTGCACAGTTTTCCTCCACCGGTGGGAGTAGTCCACTTTAGTTAGAATTTGAATACAGGGCTTATATTAACTGTGTAACTGGTAGTTTAAACTTTATAGCACACGTCAACCTTGCCATAGTTAAAAGAAAAGAGTTTTTGTCAAAGCAAAACGCTGCCGCCATTTTTGTTGCTTTTTTTTTAAATGTAAAACTTGGGGCTCTTTGACAGGGACAAAGGACAAGGAAATTAAGATTCAAAAGCAAAGCATCAAAGTAAAGGGGCCAAGAACACTTGAATTTTCTTCCCTAACATGTGTCAAGCTAAAAAAAATCCCCATACAATTCCCATAATGCAACAAATTCGTTTCTTTGGTAAGCCCATCCTGCCTGACAGATGGCCACATATTTAATACTTCTAAAAAGTTGGAAACTGTGGAGTAAAATTGGCAGCAGCAATCTTGCCTTAGAGGTACCTTGGAGGTAAATCCAGCTCTGCCTTTAACCTGAAGTAAACTATTTTATATTTACAATATATTGTTGTAATAAATATTGCTCTGTGAATTAAGGTTTAGAGAACTACTTTATCCACTTACCGGGCGTCATGTTTCTCCCTGGCCGGAGTTGCTAGCTTGAATTGTCCGGCGTGTTCACGGATTCCGCTGCAACTGCAGGTGTCACTGCTGACAATAGCTGGCTAGCTGACAGCACACAGTGCACTGAATGGATACAAACTGTGTGCAGTTTAAGTTCGCTAACTGTGTGGCAAAGTAGAGTGTGTGGGTTTGTTATGTGGGCATGCATGTCCCATGTCCATTGTGTGTAAATGATCTGGAGTCCGTTTGGTAGGATTTGGGTATAACTAAATGATTTAATCTAAATAAATAATACAGAAAATTAAGGATTTCTATTTATAGATAGCCTATTATTCTTGTAATTTGTATGCAATATATGTATTTTAAAATGCATTTGGCAATGATAGCGATGCTGTTAGATTTTAAAAGCTGTGTATATGGTTTGACAAGGGTACATTCTGAGTTCTTGTATTGGGCTGGTTTTGTCACACAGACCTGGCAACCCTGGCCGTATTCGTCAACAGAGCTGTCAATCATCCTTTTGACAGCATCAAATAATATTAATATTAATTAGTTATTAATTATGAATCCTTTTAATCGCTACATTATCTAAATATTAAAGGGGCTCCATTGTATAGTCTTTATAACATATCCCCTTCCCAACAGTCACAGTACACATTCTCAAAAGGTTTAAAGAGTAGCAGTGATTCTTCATTGAATTAAAAATATATTGCTCAAGTTTGAAGTTTCAATGTCTTCAGATGTTTCCTAATTATTATTTCTTGCTGTCATAAAAATCCACCATGCTGCAGGCCGCACCTCGCCTCTACGTGTTGGAGTATTATTCAAAGACACCTGCTGTGCCTCCACCTAGTGGCGGTAGCGGGTAATAACGTGTAGCTATATTTGACAGTGGACACAGCTTCATAGGTAGTGGACCATTGCTCCAGGGCTCTTTGTAAAAAAAATTCTGACTACCATACAGGCCTGCCAACATAATGAACATGTAACATAAAAGTAACGTGTCCTAGATTATGAGCTAATGAAATCCTTGCTCCTGAGTGGTCAAACGAAACTACACTCAGTGACGTTCTGGAACTATCTTGCAGCACTTGTAATTTACATAAATATTTCAATTTACCTGCCTACCTTTTATTTGCTAACTTTAGTTACTAATTAATGTGCTCTTATTTAATCACAATGTTTATTCAATACAGAATATTACAATATATAGCCCTTTATAGTTTAGGAAAACACCGTATTGATCCCAGGAGATACACTATCATTTGTTCATTCATTTGTACACATTCATCAATAATGTTACTCCTATGTAATGATTTATGTTATTCAGAGTACATTTCATATTTTTGGAAGGGGTCTCTACATTGACATATTTTAAAGCCTGAGGCCACTAAACAAGCTGCTGTAGACTGATGGCTTGTGAGTGAGAACGTGTGGATTGGCAGTGTGCTGATGAAAACAGAAAAGCCTTTGTGATATACGTTGTTGTACACACTCTCCCATGTACCGCAACTCCACGTACATCCACCATACCGTAATACAGAAATAAGTCTGACTTTTAACGATCTTGTTTCTTCATAAGATTTTGTTAATGTAAAGTCAAATCCTTACCAGTGAGGACAGTGAAAAACCTTGAATGTTACATTATGAAGCCCCTTTCCTTTTTCAGACTCTCACATATAAAGAAGTCTGTTTGGTTATTACAGAACAGCATTAACATTTATTACAATGAACGAGCAAACTGACAAGAAGTAAGTGATTTCTTCTTTTATTGTAATGCAATAAGGAAACATTACTTGGACCAAGATAATCTCATGAGACAGATATAAAACAACACATAACAAAACTCCATTATAGCTTTCCCCAAATGAATGGGAAAAAACACTATTGTCACTTATAAATCGTCATCTTTGCATTTCTTTTTGTGAAACAAAAATCATTTCCATACTGCACTAGGCCTATGTGTCAGAGGTGACTTGGTTTGAGGGAGAAAGAAAGAGGGATAGAGAGAAAGAGGGAGAGAAAGACAGAGATATACCTTACCATAGCTCAGCTCCTCTGAGAGGAGCCTATCACACCGATGAGGGACTGAGTAGAGCCACGCTGCTCCGGGGGCCTGGTTGAAATCGTCCCCCGGAGCAGCGCGGCTCTACGGTCCGACCTGGAGGGTCCAGGCCCCCGGAGCAGCACGGCTCTATACGGTCCGACCTGGAGGGTCCAGGCACCACGGCTCTATACGGTCCGACCTGGAGGGTCAGGGCACCCAGGGGCAGAGCGGCTCTATACGGTCTAGGCCCCCGGCTCTATACGGTCCGACCTGGACCCTCCAGGTCTCCGGAGCAGCGCGGCTCTGCGGTCCGACCTGGAGGGTCCGGGCCTCCGGAGCAGCGCGGGACCTGGAGGGTCCAGGCCTCCGGAGCAGCGCGGCTCTATACGGTCCGACCTGGACCCTCCAGGCCCCCGGAGCAGCGCGGCTCTATACGGTCCGACCTGGACCCTCCAGGCCCCCGGAGCAGCGCGGCTCTATACGGTCCGACCTCGACTCTCCAGGCCTCCGGAGCAGCGCGGGACCTGGAGGGTCCGGGCCTCCGGAGCAGCGCGGCTCTGCGGTCCGACCTGGAGGGTCCAGGCCTCCGGAGCAGCCGGAATGGACAGGAATGTCCTGGTCCACTCATCAATAAGCCATCCGTCAGTGTTTGACCACTTTGAGAGTCAACACATCACTGGGGAGAGACAGCAGGTTTCCAAAATGACTGAGAGTCTGCGGGGGGTAACAGAGACACAAACCTCACAGACAAGCCCTCAGTGGTTAACCATTTAAAGAGGCCAAGTTAGTCGGGACCCAGGAGGGTTAACATTGGTGACTTATGCCCCAGGACAATTCAGCTGAGCTTTCATAATGAGGAATAGAAGATGTTAAAGTAGCCCATGTATATTACAAATACTCAAATGTGACACAAAAGGAAACACAAGCTAAATAAGTTGTCATACAGTTATAGCCTCACAGACTTGTATAACTAATGCCGTTTAATTATTGCCTCAGCACCTTTGCTCACCACTTCAGCGAGCATGAGCTAACAGAGCGGCCTCCCACTATGTTTAATGAAGGTATCAGGTCCCAGTGGAGTCTGGTCTGCAGGGCAGTTCCTTGCGCCTGGTCTAATATTAGACCAACACACACTAGTGGCTCACAGTGTAACTGGCTCTAATATCTACATCATTCATCTGACACATGATGCAACAACCAGAAATGGACAACAGGTAATACAGGTATATAACAAGAAGACACCTGGACTCACCACCGCAAGAAAAACAACATTAGGACGGCCTTGCTCCATTCAGGTAATACTCTTATTTAATCTTATCTAATCATATTTAATGCTCAAACATAAAAAGTGCATCAAAATAGAAATCAAAACAAGCAAATATTGTCTTACATTAAAGATATGGCACCTTTATTGGATTCCCTTTTTGCAGGGAGAGGGTCACAAACTATACAGTTAACAAATCAACTATGTTATTTGACATCAATAAAGGTTACAAGACTTTCAAACATTAAAATATAAATGTAAAAGTTTACAAAATAATCCTTTAAACTGCAGCAATTAACTGCAGGCTGTTAAAACAGAACTGAAATATTCACCTTATATAGTTGATGTGGTTTGTCTTTGAATCCAGCAAACTATTCCTGCTTTTAAATCCTTGAATTTCAATGATTTTCTTACAGTGTGATTTCAATTCCTTCTACTGATTCATAAAGTATCAAGTCTGTGAGGTTTAATGCTGAATATCATGAGTCGCATTTGCTCCTGCAGAGTGTGTGAGTCCATGCTCCTCAATCTGTTGCCAACTTATTAGGCGAAAACATGACAAGGGCCGTTTTGGCTTCAATTCGGGCTTTGAGCAATGCAATTATTTTAAAGCAAACAATTCAACATCGACTGCATCATTACAGCACTCACTATAAACACAGTGTCCAATGTGGTAAGAACACGTGCCCTCTCCATGAAAGACTGCTTATTGTAGGCCTTCATAATAGTATACAGTGTCAATGCTTATTTTGTGCTTGAAAACTGCATTTTTGCACAAGGGCAGATCAGAGCAGATTTTTAGATATCTAGCAATGTACTCTAGGTTTTTAGATGTTCGCTGCCACTCACTCTGATACAATGATCCCTAATGGGGGAATGGCTGTGGTGCTCAAAGTCATTTCTACAATGGCCAGGTTTTCAGTGAAGTTTCTGTCACTTTCCACTGATATCATACCCGGGTTATGGGTGCCATGATGGTCTTTATCTTTCTCCCTTGAACTCCACCTCTCTTGGCATACGCCTTTATCAGGTTTGCAGAGTGAATATCCAGATCGGAGAAGAACTTTGACTGCAAATGGATTGTTGTGATTCTCTTGAATTCTGCAATCACCTACAAAAAACAAAACAATGGTAGACAAAACTTAGTTTGGCTATTGTGATGTCACTGTTAGGTACACGTTTGAGCAGTTCAGCCCGTTCAAGACATGTAAATGCATAATACATGTATTTATCTCTATATTAGTTTCCTGCATTCAAATGCCCCCATTTATCAGAGTGCCAGCAAAGGCTGCTGTTGCTGGCCTTCAGTAAATCCTAATCAGTTTGAGTTACTTCTCAGATTTTGCCAATATGTATTTTACATGACACATCCAGTGCACTCCATAAATAGTATATTCCAATAAAAGTAAAATGGGGATGTTCTTTCACACATTCATTCACTTACCTCTCGCACATGGAAGAGAGCTGGCCACCTCGTTTTGAAATCAGCCATCATGGGTGCCTCTCGAACTACCTCTTGCCTTCGTTGTGCAAAGGTCTTGTCAATCATTGAAGGCATTCACAGTAACTTCAGGGCATCCAAGCCGCCTGAGCTTTGTTCGGTAGTTACCAAGTTTATACTTCAGGCTTGTCTTCCATCAGCCATACCCGGTGACCGAACCTGGCTCTTTCAAACACGGATGTGTTGTTACAAGAGCTTCTGCTACCTCATCAAACTCCCCGTCAGAGAGGTACACTTTGTACTGGACGATCGCTTCAGCTAAGCCATCAAGAACGGCAGATTTAAGTTTAGTATCAGGATTCAACAAAGCTCCAGTTTCTTTGAAAGCAGCGTTGGCCCTGTCCAGCTGTAGCTGAGTATCGTAAGAGAACCGGGGCATGGGGAAGACAATGGGCCATGCAGTGGATCTTGAGGAGGTGGACTCAGGAGAAGACAATATGTCTGTATCAAATGAGCTACCAGCAGATGAAAGGGATGAGGAGTCATCTAGAGGGCAGGAGGTGGCAGCAGCTGAGTAGGGAGGGAGCAGGGAGGTGGCAGCAACTGAATAGGGAAGAGGCTGGGCAGGTGCAGCTGAGTTAAAGATGACCTTGATGGAACTTTTGTCCTGGATGTCTGATATTGAGACCAAGTTGGTGAATTCATTCCCAAACTCAGCATCCACGAATTGAAGCCTGAAGTCCCCATCTACTCCACACTGTCTCTTTATTTGCTGTGCAAGTTCACTGACAGACTCTGGCATCCCATCTGGAAGGATCAATCTCCGGGAATCGTTTTCTCCAAGAATGACTCTGAGTTTCACTGGAGCAGCCATCTCACGACAGTCTGATTGAGGAAAGAAAAGATTCACTGTTTTAACAAGGGTAGATCTGATTTCAACAGAGCAATGAGGGCAAAAGTATGGAATGCCATGTCCATTAAATATGGCTATGAAATAAATCCTGAAATAAACGAGGGAACTTTGATTTCATAATGCCACATTTATTTCCCAGCTGTTTTTATTTCCATTTCTAATATTCAAATGAATGGGGCCTGGTTATCACAGATTCAGACCAAAGCAACAAGAGTGGGGCAGCACTACCACCACCAGTTGGAGGAGAAGGAGGTGGAGGAGAGGAGAAGATGAGAAAGAGGAGGAGGAGAGGGAAAAGGAGGAGAGGAGGAGAAGAAGAAGAAGAAGAAGAAGAAGAAGAAGAAGAAGAAGAAGAAGAAGAGGAGTGGGGAGAAGATGAGAAAGAGGAGGAGAAGAAGAAGAAGAGGAGTGGGGAGAAGATGAGAAAGAGGAGGAGAAGAAGAAGAAGAGGAGTGGGGAGAAGATGAGAAAGAGGAGGAGAAGAAGAGGAGAAGGAGGGGGAGAAGAAGAAAAGGACGAGGAAAAGCAAGAGTAGAAGAAGAGTGCTGCTGTATGTGATTCAGTGCCATCCCTCTGCTGTTGCTATGGTCTGAATCTGTGATAACGCCCCATTCATTTGAATATAAGAAATCAAAATAAAAAGAGCTGGGAAATGAATGTGGCATTATGAAATCACAGTCCCCTGAAATAAAAGAGTCCTTTGAAAAAAAAAAAAGAAAAGAAGAAAAAAGTAGTCATTTGAAAAAATGTCCTAAAATAAATTTCACTTTAATGTAAATGATGTGTATTCATACCTGTGATTGGAACCAGTTGAGGATGACCCTTGCACAGTCACTGCTAAGCTGGAGGGACAGAAGATACAAGCAGTAATTAACAGGATGCCTAGAAACTGTTGGAAATATGTCATTATCAAATGAATAAACCAGCCTGTCACACTCCAACATCAAACTCAAGGATTACCCCCAATTTTTGAAAATGGCATCATAGTGTAGCAGGACAAACTACTGAAATAGCTTATATGCATTTCACCTGTTAATAAGTAAGCCGGAATAAAAACCAGCAGGTAACGCCACGCACAGCTCATGCATGTAATGTGAACAAGCCGTTGCAACCTCGGGAGCCTTGCGAGCTTTGACGCACCTGTGTTGCGTAGCGGCAACACAAAGCAGCACATTCAATGCAAACTACTGATGTGCAAGTCATGAGTCCATCGAAACTGGAGATTCACTTCAGTAAACCGGGAGTGCCGATTCCTCATCCCAGCTAACTCGTTCACTGGGCTTTTACACTAGGGGCCCGGGCACGGGTCTGCCCCGTGATATACGAGACTCCCTCGGCACTTGTTCGCTCTCCCAGCTCAGAGCATAAGACCCGCCCGGAGCGGAGCCTCTGCCTCGGGCTGCAAGAATCACTCACTCACCCACAAGTTCCATGCAACAGTCAGTAAATATCCATGAATGAGCATCACAACCCCCGCGAAATGACTTATTTCGCACTTATTTCGGTCCGATAACATTTGAAAAGTCTAGAAGAGCTGCACTATTTAAAATGAGTCTATCCCATTTAAGTTAGCAGAGCGCGAAACCGGAAGCTAGCCGGCTCAGCATGTTAGCATGCTCTATGGGCGTTGGGGCCGGAGGGACACGCGTGACCAAATATCGCTGAAAATGATGGACAAAATGCTGGTGACTTTATGCACGTCATTTTGCATTCAGATGGATGATAAAAGATTGTATCTTACCTTTTCCAAATGAACGCAACGCACGCCAAGTGTGTTATTCTTCGATACCGTCCTCTCGCGATGACTGCCGCGATATTCCCGGGCACGCTTGGAAACCTACCTGACACGCCAGATGGTTTGTGATCTCGCGTGATCTCGCGAGTCCATCAAGGAAATTAGAAACCACATTCTGACTACATTGTTTCACGTTATCTCAACATGACGGAATCTAACAAATGTTAAGTTGTTGAATGTCATGCAAATCCTATGTGATTTCATCACGTTCACCTTGTAAATAGGAAATTATCTTGTACAAAATACATGTTACACTTTTGTAAATGTAATAGCCAGCCAATTTCCCCTTTTTGAGTGCAGGTGCTGTGGCCAGCACGGAGCCCTACCCATGCAGTTGCGCTTATACTCCACCGGGTGGCGACAGAGCAACATCAATAATACAGTCACATCAATTTTGCATAAATTGAACATAAAGGGTCCAGGCCCCCGGAGCAGCGCGGCTCTACACGGTCCGAGGGCCTGGAGGGTCCGGGCCCCCGGGGCAGCGCGGCTCTGCACGGTCCGAGGGCCTGGAGGGTCCGGGCCCCCGGGGCAGCGCGGCAAGTCATGAGCGGCAAGTCATGAGCGGCTCCACGCGGTCCGAGGGCCAGGACCCTCCAGGCCTCCGGAGCAGCGCGGCTCCGCGCGGTCCGAGGGCCTGGAGGGTCCAAGCCTCCGGAGCAGCGCGGCTCCACGCGGCCCGAGGGCCTGGACCCTCCAGGCCTCCGGTGCAGCGCGGCTCTATACGGTCCGACCTGGAGGGTCCAGGCCTCCGGAGCAGCGCGGCTACACACGGCCCGAGGGCTGGAGGGTCCAAGCCTCCGGAGCAGCGCGGCTCCACACGGCCCGAGGGCCTGGACCCTCCAGGCCTCCGGGGCAGCGCGGCTCCACGCGGCCCGAGGGCCTGGACCCTCCAGGCCTCCGGGGCAGCGCGGCTCTATACGGTCCGACCTGGAGGGTCCAGGCCTCCGGAGCAGCGCGGCTACACACGGCCCGAGGGCCTGGACCCTCCAGGCCTCCGGTGCAGCGCGGCTCTATACGGTCCGACCTGGAGGGTCCAGGCCTCCGGAGCAGCGCGGCTACACACGGCCCGAGGGCTGGAGGGTCCAAGCCTCCGGAGCAGCGCGGCTCCACACGGCCCGAGGGCCTGGACCCTCCAGGCCTCCGGGGCAGCGCGGCTCTGTACGGTCCGACCTGGGTCCAGGCCCCCGGAGCGGCGCGGCTCTGTACGGTCCGACCTGGGTCCAGGCCCCCGGAGCGGCGCGGCTCTGCAGCATACGGTCCGACCTGCGTCCAGGCCCCCGGAGAGTGTCTCCATCGTTGAGGATTTCCGACCTGCACAACTCCTACTTATAACCTCGGTTGGGAACACATCGTGACGTCTTCGATGAGGTCACGAGCCGAACATGTCATGACGTGTCATGACGTGTCCGTACTCGTCACTATATGATGGAATGTTGTGGAATTTGTATAAAAACACTCCGTGTCTTTTACAAATACATGTCATTTTTGAACGATAACATAATTTTGATAAGTTCTGGATTTAAAAAAATCTAATCCATACTAAATATAACATAGTTAGAAATAAGCTTTATGTTCAATTTATGCAAAATTGATGTGACTGTATTATTGCTGTTGCTCTGTCGCCACCCGGTGGATTATAAGCGCAACTGCATGGGTAGGGCTCCGTGCTGGCCACAGCACCTGCACTCAAAAAAGGGAAATTGGCTGGCTATTACATCTACAAAAGTGTAACATGTATTTTGTACAAGATAATTTCCTATTTACAAGGTGAACGTGATGAAATCATATAGGATTTGCATGACATTCAACACCTTAACATTTGTTAGATTCCGTCATGTTGAGATAACGTGAAACAATGTAGTCAGAATGTGGTTTCTAATTTCCTTGGTGGACTCGCGAGATCACGCGAGATCACAAACCATCTGGCGTGTCAGGTAGGTTTCCAAGCGTGCCCGGGAATATCGCGGCAGTCATCGCGAGAGGACGGTATTGAAGAATAACACACTTGGCGTGCGTTGCGTTCATTTGGAAAAGGTAAGATACAATCTTTTATCATCCATCTGAATGCAAAATGACGTGCATAAAGTCACCAGCAGTTTGTCCATCATTTTCAGCGATATTTGGTCACGCGTGTCCCTCCGGCCCCAACGCCCATAGAGCATGCTAACATGCTGAGCCGGCTAGCTTCCGGTTTCGCGCTCTGCTAACTTAAATGGGATAGACTCATTTTAAATAGTGCAGCTCTTCTAGACTTTTCAAATGTTATCGGACCGAATTTTGATTGCGAAATAAGTCATTTCGCGGGGGTTGTGATGCTCATTCATGGATATTTACTGACTGTTGCATGGAACTTGTGGGTGAGTGAGTGATTCTTGCAGCCCGAGGCAGAGGCTCCGCTCCGGGCGGGTCTTATGCTCTGAGCTGGGAGAGCGAACAAGTGCCGAGGGAGTCTCGTATATCACGGGGCAGACCCGTGCCCGGGCCCCTAGTGTAAAAGCCCAGTGAACGAGTTAGCTGGGATGAGGAATCGGCACTCCCGGTTTACTGAAGTGAATCTCCAGTTTCGATGGACTCATGACTTGCACATCAGTAGTTTGCATTGAATGTGCTGCTTTGTGTTGCCGCTACGCAACACAGGTGCGTCAAAGCTCGCAAGGCTCCCGAGGTTGCAACGGCTTGTTCACATTACATGCATGAGCTGTGCGTGGCGTTACCTGCTGGTTTTTATTCCGGCTTACTTATTAACAGGTGAAATGCATATAAGCTATTTCAGTAGTTTGTCCTGCTACACTATGATGCCATTTTCAAAAATTGGGGGTAATCCTTGAGTTTGATGTTGGAGTGTGACAGGCTGGTTTATTCATTTGATAATGACATATTTCCAACAGTTTCTAGGCATCCTGTTAATTACTGCTTGTATCTTCTGTCCCTCCAGCTTAGCAGTGACTGTGCAAGGGTCATCCTCAACTGGTTCCAATCACAGGTATGAATACACATCATTTACATTAAAGTGAAATTTATTTTAGGACATTTTTTCAAATGACTACTTTTTTTTTTTTTCTCAGGGGACTGTGACTCTTGGGGACCGGACCGTATAGAGCCGCGCTGCTCCGGGGGCCTGGAGGGTCCAGGTCAGACCGCAGAGCCGCGCCGCTCCGGAGACCTGGACCCTCCAGGTCAGACCGCAGAGCCGCGCTGCCCCGGAGACCCGGACCCTCCAGGTCAGACCGCAGAGCCGCGCTGCCCCGGAGACCTGGACCCTCCAAATAGATGTCATTTTTGAACGATAACATAATTTTGATAAGTTCTGGATTTAAAAAAATCTAATCCATACTAAATATAACATAGTTAGAAATAAGCTTTATGTTCAATTTATCACAGCACCTGCCTCGGGCAAAGGGAACATGTCCTGAGCAGAAGGTGGGTGAGGTGTTGCAATGCTGCAGTCGATGTTGAATTGTTTGCTTTAAAATAATTGCATTGCTCAAAGCCCGAATTGAAGCCAAAACGGCCCTTGTCATGTTTTCGCCTAATAAGTTGGCAACATATTGAGGAGCATGGAGTCACACACTCTGCAGGAGCAAATGCGACTCATGATATTCAGCATTAAACCTCACAGACTTGATACTTTATGAATCAGTAGAAGGAATTGAAATCACACTGTAAGAAAATCATTGAAATTCAAGGATTTAAAAGCAGGAATAGTTTGCTGGATTCAAAGACAAACCACATCAACTATATAAGGTGAATATTTCAGTTCTGTTTTAACAGCCTGCAGTTAATTGCTGCAGTTTAAAGGATTATTTTGTAAACTTTTACATTTATATTTTAATGTTTGAAAGTCTTGTAACCTTTATTGATGTCAAATAACATAGTTGATATGTTAACTGTATAGTTTGTGACCCTCTCCCTGCAAAAAGGGAATCCAATAAAGGTGCCATATCTTTCATGTAAGACAATATTTGCTTGTTTTGATTTCTATTTTGATGCACTTTTTATGTTTGAGCATTAAATATGATTAGATAAGATTAAATAAGAGTATTACCTGAATGGAGCAAGGCCGTCCTAATGTTTTTCTTGCGGTGGTGAGTCCAGGTGTCTTCTTGTTATATACCTGTATTACCTGTTGTCCATTTCTGGTTGTTGCATCATGTGTCAGATGAATGATGTAGATATTAAAGCCAGTTACACTGTGAGCCACTAGTGTGTGTTGGTCTAATATTAGACCAGGCGCAAGGAACTGCCCTGCAGACCAGACTCCACTGGGACCTGATACCTTCATTAAACATAGTGGGAGGCCGCTCTGTTAGCTCATGCTCGCTGAAGTGGTGAGCAAAGGTGCTGAGGCAATAATTAAACCGCATTAGTTATACAAGTCTGTGAGGCTATAACTGTATGACAACTTATTTAGCTTGTGTTTCCTTTTGTGTCACATTTGAGTATTTGTAATATACATGGGCTACTTTAACATCTTCTATTCCTCACTATGAAAGCTCAGCTGAATTGTCCTGGGGCACAAGTCACCAATGTTAACCCTCCTGGGTCCCGACTAACTTGGCCTCTTTAAATGGTTAACCACTGAGGGCTTGTCTGTGAGGTTTGTGTCTCTGTTACCCCCCGCAGACTCTCAGTCATTTTGGAAACCTGCTGTCTCTCCCCAGTGATGTGTTGACTCTCAAAGTGGTCAAACACTGACGGATGGCTTATTGATGAGTGGACCAGGACATTCCTCCAGAGGCTTTGTTTGAGCAAATCAGGTTTGCCTGAAAAGTCAGAGGAGGGGGTTTGGGAACACTCAGATGATCTCAGGCTGGACTCGAGGGGAGCTTTGGGCTGTGGTTGCATCTGCGTGTGTCACCCTGAAATTGATCTGAAGAGCTTGTAACACTGACCAATCTGGATTTATAGAAGGGTTTAAACAGTGAGACTCAGGTTATCAGTATGGATACTTTAAAGAAGAACAAACATCCATGGATTCTTTATGAGAAAGAAGCACCACACAGCAGGTTTTGGTGAGTTTGCTTTACATTTTTCTTATTATCCTGATCTTGATCATTTAATCTTCACCTCTGTTAATAAATTTATATGGCCTTTTACTGCATACGAAGCCTGTATGTGGCATCTATCCTAAAATTTTTCTTCGGTCTCTTATTTCTACTATGAGGTACGTCTGCATCTCTCTGCTTCAGATTCACATATTTTCTCCAACATGTCTTTCAAACACAACAGCCTTCACTTTCCCTTTCTAGCACCTAATGCACTTTTATTACTTAATTATTTTACGGTTCCATTATTCCCCTTTGATTGTGACTAATGTGTATGATGTTAAAGAACCACTCATGCGTGTCCTGATGGACCAGGAAAAGAGCTCACAATGCTGAGACATGTGTAATAGTTTCCCTGAGCAACACAGCCACACAGGAGCTGCTGGTGGAGAGACACTTTGATTGTTTAAACACATCGACTAAATCCTAAATAACCCTACATTTCTCATTCTTCATATGCAACATTTACCAACTGCACGCATTAATATCCACTGTTCAGTTTAGATATATTGCTAGGTTTGTTACCGATCAATTTGCATCAAATAGGACTTCTTAATGTGATTAAACATTCTTGCTGGATGATGAGTGTGATGTACCAGTGCTGCCACTAGGGAGCGCTGTTTTCATTCTACATTTAGTCCACTCAAGGACAAGACATCAGTGAGCAACAAACACTAAGTAAGTGATTCTATATGACATTAAATTGTACCCTTTTCCCCTCATGATGCGGATTATGACTTCTAATAGTATAAACCGATACCGAGTACTCCTCTAACATAAGTGCAATAAAAAAAAATATAACATTAAACTACAAGTATTGTACTGATGTGTTGTTGTATGGTTTGTACACTGACAAGAATCTGTACCTCAATACAAGCTGAGTACCGAGAAACGAGCTAAGCTAAAGTTAGCGGTAGCTCGGCTCGCAGCCCTTCTGACATGCTGTGTCCACCAAGTAGCATTGGAGAAAAGCTAATTTTAACAAAAATATCATCTTTCTTTTGCATTTTTACCAATACTTATTATCCTGATTATATATTTAAAAAATACACCAAAAATGTGTGATTGGAAAATATGGTACTGATAGCTGACATTATGCTAGCTTGGACAAAAGATTCGCTCTCTGCTAGCACCAAACTGTTGTTATTTGCTATCGCTGGATTTGACTGAAATTAGTTCCTCTTTGTCACTCTTAAACAATTGTGGCAACTAGCAGCTATAATACTGTATATAATAATGCAGTGTAGGCTAATGTTTGGGATAAGAAGAATGGGCAATTTTTTGGGAGAGCTACTATATCATGGTATCAAGTTTACCGATACCTTATACCTGTTACCCCAGGTTATAGGCCTTAACAGAGAGATTTACAATACAATACAATAATAATATATTTGTCACTCTTTCCTACAGTGATCCAACCTGTGGAGTCAGCCCTGCAGAGAAGCTGACTACAACGCACCTGCAGCTCCTGAGAAATGCATTTACCTGTCCGAAAACTGGAGTACAGGTCCATGAAAACTCACCAAATAAAAGAAGGGGAGGAAATGAAGAGCGAGGAATGAAGTTAGAAGAGTTTCAGGAGGTTCTGAGGTCTGTGATGGGTCCTGATATTGAAGACACATGGGTTAAACGATTCTTCAGTGAGGTAAGAGAAACAAAGAAATGTCTATGTGAAATTACAAAAGGATGATAAGGTCACTGTGGGTCTATTTTAATGCACCATATCCAGGTAGATATCACCTGTAGCAGGGAGGTGAAGTGGCAGCAGCTGTGTTCCTACCTGCTGTTGGAGTACACTGAGAGACAGCGAGCATCCATCCCCAGAGCAGCACTCCTGGACACACAGCCGCAGATCACACACTGCTCCCATAACAAGGTGGGAATCCACAGGTTCAAATCTGTGCCTGGGAATGAATGGTGGATCTTCTTTGGACTCTCCCATGTTTAACAATTACACTGAGAAGCATATGAGGTTGCCAAAATTAGTTGTAGACAGTAGTTGTACCCACTCTGAGTTTACCAGCCCAGATTGAGATTAGAAAATAAATAGATGAAAAAACAAATATATTACAATTAAAGTTACTAAATAAAGTGACTACATTTAACTAAAAAAGAGTCTTTCATGGTGAGTATTTTCACTACAGCTCTACAAAGCTTTGTAGGATCTTTTAGCTATTTTCTAATTTAATCACTTTAATTATAAGTCCCACCAGTCTGCAGTAGCACTAAACACTAGTCCTTGTCTCATTTTCTAATCATAAGCAGAAGATTTTGTAGAAAAGCAAAAACTCTTCTAACACTTTATACAAACTGGGCCAGCACCAAACCGCAGACAGAGGAAGTAGCAATTAGCTATCAATCATAGGTCCGGTGTTAGCAACCTGAAAAGGCAGTTATTGTCCTCAGAGGTTAGCAGGCACTAAAAGAAAGCTAAAAAAGATAGTGAATATTGGATTTATTATGGTAGGGTGATCAGAAACATGACTCAAATGCAGAAAAATTGATGTTTTGTGCGTGCTGTACGGGTACATAGTCAACTGTTTTGCTAGCATGTTAGCTAGCTGCTTGTCTGCGAGCTTTTGAAAGTTCTCTTGCCCCTAATCAGTAAATAATTACATTTATGTTTCCCATTTATTGCTCTAGATTGAATATGTAGTCCTGGGATAGTATAACAGTGAATATTTAAAGGGGGGAAGTTGGTGGTGGGGGTTTTAAAAGGGGAATCCTGTCTGATTATTAGTTTTTATCGTAGCCTCATGGCTAATCACAGTCTTACAAATAGGCCTACATCACATTGGCTTTTTTTCACACCTTTTTAATAGTTTTCACTAGTGATATGGAAAAAGATGTTGCTTAAACAGCATAATGAAGGCTGTAGCATCAAGTTTTTTGCTTAAAAGTAGCCATAAGCCTTTGTGTGAGGTTATACTAACAGCATTTTTCCATCCTTCTGCACTCAGTTTTCAATACTCTTTTCTCTGGTTCTTTTTTCTTAAAGTAACACTTTTATTTCTCCGTTGACCTTTTTAAATTTTATTATTCTTAAACTCTTTCCCCTGCAGCGGGAGTCGACAGTGCGTGTAGTTACCATTTCCCATCCTCCTCCGCTCCGCTATATTAGTGTCAGTAAGGGGGGTCAGGTCACCGTCTGGAACAGCAGCCTACACATCCTGAAAAGTCTAGGGGTGAGTGACATCATCCACACTCACACAGAACACACTCGCACATTTTATTTTACACTTTAATTAATCCAGCTTGCAGGAGACCCAATGGAGGAGATGGCCAACACGAGGAGATTCAGAGGCTGGACCACGGATGCTGTCTATATGGGCAATGTCCACAAGGTTGCCGTAGCAACTGACTGCAGGGACTTGCACTTTGTTGATGTTTCCATGGCCGCTATTTTTCAGGATGTCCACTTATTTGGTAAACATGATTGCTCACATTGTACAAAACTAAAATGAACTAAAAACTGTTCAAAAATGTGAACTTCAGAAAATCAGAATCTTTCTCTCATCATTGATCACAGGGTTTCGCAATGTCCCGACTGCTCTTTGTTACTGGCACGATGTTCAGGTAGGACCATCACTCATAGGACATATTTTTGTAAAGTGGAAAACTCACCCTGACAGAAATAAAATCCTTACTTTATTTCTTTAGTGTCCAGAACAACCCTCTCTGCTGCTACTGGGGGATGAAAAAGGAGGAGTCCACCTCATGTGGTTCCTGAACCCGTCTAAAGGTCTATTCAAGAGTCCATCGAAGAGAGAAAGATGCCCACAGAGGATCTTTTTCCCAGTAAGCTGGACCTTCATTTAGTTGCTGAGCTCAATCTTCCAGATACATGTTTCCTTGAAGATTATTACGCTCCATTTGACAAACAACACTTGTTTTATCGTCATCCATCATAACAGGACCTCTGCGAACACAGTGACATGGTCTCCTACCGTCACATCCCCAACGTCCACCAGGAACCAATCAACAGAGTGATGTTTGAGCCCAGCACCAACGTCTGTATGACATCATCAGAGAGTGACGACACCTCTGTGGTCTTTATGAATGTGACAGTGAAGCGAGAGCCTTATGTTTGGAAATTTGAGCAGGTAACTGACCACACCAAGTGGCTTTACCTGATCTTATGTGCAATAGTAGGTGTGTAGAAGACCACAGCTCTGCATTTGATTGTGGTTTAAAGCCATTGATATCGACTATAACTTTGAGAGTATGTTTTGACTTTAATTCAAAATTCAAAGCAAGAAAGGCGGTGTTATGATACTTGTGATGCTCAACCTTTGATGTGGATCGAGGTCAGATGGACACGTGTGGGTCACAGCACTCTGGTCAGGGTGACACCGACCTACCAAGGAGGATCAAGCTTGAAAATCAACCATCACTCTATTTTAATCAGCAGCTGTAGAACAGTTGATTATACAGCACTTAATGTCCTTACAGGGCAAATGCTATGTTACAAAACCCTTCAGTTATTTACAGTGTTTGGGAGGAGTGAACTAAACATTATTTAACTATTAGTTCAAACCATAGACTGTATAAAAGACGGACATGACAGCTCCCTAAAAGTGAAGCCAAAACGTCTCTATCGCCCCCTGCTGACTGGCTGCAGTATAGTTCATAAAGCCCGCCTCCTCCATGTTAACAGATGGGACATGAGTCAAACTATAAAATCGAAAATACACGTCAAATAAATGTTTGTCAAACATTATAGTTAGTTATTATCATTCAGATGCATGTCCAAGTTTATTTTTAATCAGTTGTTTGATGCTGTCGTTGATGATTGACAGCTCTGTTGACAAATATGACTCCTATGACTTTTTTTTAAATAATATTTTTTAATAATTTGTTTTATATATTATCGTGAATTTAAACCTTTTTTAACAAAAAACTGGATCTAAAACACTTCATTAAGCACAAGAGTAGCATTGCTGTAGTTTAACTTCTCAGCTAGCTCTTCACCACTTATATCAAGAGCACAAATGAGATGTAAGTCACTAAGTTCACTCCCTACCCTGCAGTGGCAGACAGTACCGCTGACTGTGGAAGAAAGAAGTAATGCTTTTGCACAAAACATTATTAAAGTGGGCGGTGATGCTTCCTGTTATTCACAAAAGCTTTCATAAATGACCACACTAATTTTATACTGCAGTTAACTGTCTGGAAATTTGAACAATGAACCCACCCATAAAAAAGTCCCTATTTTCTGTTAACGCAAAGCTCATATTCTCTTCTCAGGGAGCTAAATGCTTTGACTACAATGAATCTCTGCAGCTGCTGGTCACAGGAGGTTGTGACCGAGCAGTCAGAGTGTGGACTCGTTTTGTGACCTCCAGTCCTTTGGCGACACTGCTGGGTCACCGCACCACTGTGTTGGATGTTGCAATCTACCAGCCTGTTGGGCAGATTTTCAGCTACTCCAGAGATGCTGTGAGTCATGAGAGTGCATCGTTGACCCTGACAATTTGTAGATTTTCGTTTAAGCGAATTTAAGCTAATGAACTGATGTTTTTTTTCTCTCTAAGGAGCTGAGGGTTTGGGACATTTCCAGCCATCACTGTCTGAAAACCATCACCCTGCAGTTCCCCTGCCTGCAGCTGGGTCGAATCCCAGAACACGGCAACTTCCCCTTCCTGCTGCTGAGCCCTCCTCTTCCTCAGCAGCCTCATTTAATAGTGGGATGCAAAGATTACCTGGCGCTGCTCAATCTGTCTGAAACAAGAAGAGGAGGGGGCGGATGGTTTATGGATGAAGGACCAAAAAGTGGTCCTGCCCTCTCCTTTGCTCTGTATAACTCCTCTCTGAGACAGGTGGTGACCGGACACGTTGACTCATCTGTGTGTGTGTGGGACGTAGAGACAGGGAGGAGGAGGCTGCAGATCTTAAACACTCATGGAGAAGAAGAACTCACCTGCATGGCACTGGACTCCTCCCACAGAAGACTGATCACTGGGGCTAGCAATGGCACTATCAAGGTTTACCAGCACATCTTCTCAGTGTCACTTTGTATAAAAATAATGTGAATTCAACCATAATTATTTTACATGTACTAGAAATTAAGTGTTGTACTCCTTGTGCAGGTGTGGAACTTGCTTAACGGTCTCAACCTGCACAAGCTGGAGCCCGTCACTGACTCTGAAGTCACCGCGTTGACCTGTCTCCATGAGAACCAGCTGCTGGCTGTGGGATGGAGCCAGCGGATCGCTCAGTACAACATCGCAGCCGCCAAGGTAAAATTAAAAGGTGTTTCACAAAGAGGAGCTAAACGGCAGGAGAAGTGGTGCACTTTCCTCTCTGTTTGGAAGTTTTTGCACCTGTAACCACACTGATCAGTGATGTCACAAGATCATGGGGTACATATACAGTAAATGTCACTGCAACAAAGAAGTGTGACCCCTGGAGGTCAGCAAAAAACAAAATCCATCCATCCATTTTCCTTTTGCTTATCTGAGGCCGGGTCGCGGTGGCAGCAGGCTAAGCAGGGTGAACCAGGCGTCTCTCTCCCCAGCAACGTTTTCCAACTCCTCCTGGGGTCTTCTGAGGCGTTCCCAGGTCAGGCGGGATATATCATCCCTCCAGACGGATGGGAAGGAAACTAATTTCGGCCGCTTGTATCGGCGATCTCATTCTTTCGGTCACTACCCAAAGCTTGTGAACATAGGTGAGGGTTGGAACGTAGATCAACTGGTAAATTGAAGGCTCAGCTCCCTCTTCACCACGACAGTCCAGTGCAGCATCCGCATTACTGCTGATGCTGCAACGATCCGTCTGTCAATCTCACGATCCGTTTTACCCTCACTTGTGAACTTAACCCAGAGATACTTGAACTCCTTCACTTGAGGCAGTGACTCACTCCCCACTCGGAGCAGGCAAACCACTGTTTTCCGGCAGAGAACCATGGCCTTGGATTTGGAGATGCTGACTCTCATCCCAACCCCCGTCACAGTTGTAGATTCAAACAAAAAAAAGGGAGAGGACCCAGATGCAGACAAAGCATTTATTTAGTTAATAAAAAAGCTAAATGCAAAACAAAAGGCTTACCGAGTTTCAGAGTCCAAGGGGTGCAGCCAAACACTGTCCAAAGGCAAAACAAGGTCCAACAAGACAGGTAACAAAAAATCCAAATGAAAACACATCAGAAGGTGAAACACACAGAGAGCAATGAGGAAAATCCAAAAGACTCCTGGAAACATGAACTGAAACTGAGACAGGGGAACACAAAGACTAAATAAACCTGGGAGGTGAGGCTAATCAGACACAGGTGAGACAATCAAGGAGCAGGTGAAAACAATTAGGGCAGCGCACGTAATCAACATACATTGGACCATTCCACCTCGCCTACTGTGTCCCACAATGCAAAGCGCTGGAACGTCACAACAGCAGTTGAAATGACAGACAGCAGCAGAAGAGCAGGAGGGGGCGCTATAGCTAAAGAAGCAGCTTTTTGCTATTGGCGAGCTCTTGTTTACTTCCGATCTCCAAACTGGAAACTGACGCCTGGCGTTGCACACTGCAAAATCAATTTGAACAGCTCCGTACTAAATACTACCGCTGAATGCAGTATGTAGTATGTAGAATATAGTATTTTAAACTCAGCCAAGGTGACAAAGTAGAACAGGAAATGATCGAAACAAATAAATGTAACTAAACAAGACTAAATTATGGCAAGAACACAGAATAAATCAAATACAAAACTAAACGATAATAATAAGAACTCATGACAAACCGCCCCCTGTGCCTGCTGGAGGTCCCAGTTTGATGAAGCCAACACATCTGCAAAAAGCAGAGATCACTACTCTTAAGCTTTCTGGTTGTAAATGCAACAGCAATGATATTGTTACCTCACATTTCAGGAACATTCAAGGTACACAGTGAACTTTTCTTTTGGTAAACAAACAAAATTATGTTTCACCCCAGAATGCATTATGTCCTTGACACATATTAAATGTGTTGAAAGCATTTTTTTCTCTTGAGATATTCTCATTCTATTAATGGAAATTGAAATTCCCTTTGTTTGTTTTTTATAGATTGCTAGCTGGTAGTTTCCTTCTTCCTTGCTTCTCTTTGGCGTAATGAACTCAGTGGAACAGCATGAAACCAGCAGCAGTCATTATTAAAACATTGCTCTACAGTGCAACCAGTGGTCAACACCTCCACAGGGTACATTATATTTAATAAACTCGAAGTAGTGTGGAGAACATTCAGGGTGATTTGTACATGGAAAACACAACAGAAATCAGACTGTTCAGTGAGTAGAAGCGTCAGCAGAGATCTTTACCTGATGGACAAGCAGGAAGAACCGCCCACTTAAACAGCATTAAATACATCACAGAAGCTTCTCACTGACAGGTAATTCTGGGAAGTGTCGCACACACATCCACTAATGACCCAACAGCTTAAATATATCAAGCCGCGCACGTCAACAGTCTTAACCCTCACACTCGTTCTGGTCCACAAGTTCTTCCCCAGATGTTGGATGCTGGATGCTGAGTCCCAAACAAACAGCGGTCCCCATAGTGACTAATCTGGTCGAGGCTTAAAACGCAGCGCTTTTCTTAAGCCTCAGAAAATATCCTGCAAGCAAATAATTAAATCTGACCCCTTATGTCTTTTTAATGCAAGAAGAAAAATGTCTGGAGCTTTTCAGAGCGTAAAAAAAGATTCATTACCTCCACCTACACACTTCTACACGCTGACCCTCAGGTCTGAGGAAATAAAGATGAAGTATCTCACTGCCAGGATAAACACCAGTATGAACCGCAGTGTGAGACAAAAGTCTGGGTGTGCAGACGTACATATTTTCACACCTCAAATTCTTGTGTTACATCTTACCTCTCGACCTTTAAACACCGTCTGCTCTGCGGTTACATTCATCCCTGCAAGGCGACAGTTACCTCGGCGTTCATGCTGCTCCAGCACATTCTTGTTCCTGTTTTTTCCCCCACTCTTATGTTTCTTATTGTAAAGCTCTCCGTGTGGGCACAGCCAGGCTCCTGAGGAAACATTTTCAGGCAAAGGAGGAGTAAAAGATATCAGCCAATGATCTGATTAAAACCTGCACCTGGTGAGATCAAAGACATCCGCGCTGTGCAAGAATTCTGCATGAGTATTTCTCTGACGTCTTTGAAGGATCTGACCACAACACTGTAGCCCAGGGGTGTAAACAAAATCAGTAAACCAGAGCAGGAAATAGAGCTGCTTTCCACAAGGAACACAAACAATTACCCGTTCTTTCAGAGCATTTGTAAACTGTCACAAGATGGGATGTGGAGTGCACTTTCACAATCTTATTTGCACCTGTCTGTCTGCTGTGTTGAGGATTTGTACGTAAGAGCAGACATGTCCTGGAAGTCCTGCGGCGTCCATAAGTCAGACATCCTGGCTGTGTGTCAGTGCTCTGCTCTGGGCGTCGTTGCCACATCGAGCCACGATGGAGAGGTCATCATCTGGAGGCTGGAGACACAAGGACCGCTGCTGAAGCTACAGAGGCCGACGCAGAGAGGGTGAGAAATCACAGCAGTGTGTGTTAAAAAAAGCATTGTTTGCATGCTGACATCCCAATATAAGCTCAATTTGAGTTGTCTCCTGACTTTGACAATCACTTACAGAAGTGTTTCCACTTAATTCTTTCTTATACTTCGACTTAACCACACAGCTGAGAAAATATTTGACGTGTTACTGCATTAAACATGCTTAAAGGCTTAAAATAAACTACAATGCATTGTTAAAGATTAACCCAGTAGTCTCTAATCTTTTTGGATTGTGGCTGGCAAATGTTATGTTTCGGGTATAAACAAAAAGGAAGGATTTATCAAATAAAACAAAAGACAAAAAAAGGACAAAAACCAAAATGCTTACTGTAAAAAACCACAACAAAAGTCCAAAGAAACAACTTAAACAAGCTCCAACGAAGATCCAACACAACAGGTAAAAATCACAGAAAGCCAGGAGGAAAAGAGGATCAGGTTTGACAAAGGTTTCAAAGAGATAGACGATGATGAACTGGCACAGAGACATGGGAAGACAAGTGCTGTTTTCGAAATCAGATACTACATACTACATACTACATACTGCGTTCGGCAGTAAAATGTAGTGAGAAGCTTTTCAAATTCATTTTGCAGTATGCTTCACCAGGTGGAAGGAAACAATCAAGGAGCAGGTGAAAACAATAAGGACGGGGCACATGATCAAACAAGCGGGAAAACACACAAAGGCAGGAAGTGGATCAACGAGAGACAAAGTGACAAAGTAAATAATATCTGAACTAGAGTATAAACTAAATACAAAACTAAAGAATAAATCATGACAAAAAGGCGACACACACATTGATCCTGTATCAGTCTTACTAATATTATAACATCAAATAGCCTATATATGTAACAGTGGGCATTTTTCTCAGTAAAGTTTGCTGCTAGTATCTTTGTTCTTTTATTTAGGTCGGGTTTTGAATGTAGGCTTTGAATGCAATAGAATATATTGTTGTTACAGTTGAAGGATCTGAATACTTCCTCATACTAACAAGGAAACTATCACAATAAATACCCAAATATCAACATCAATGACGACACTTGTAGTTAAAATTGTGGCCACTCTTTATTTTCATGTGTAAAGTTACTCATTGTTTTTGTTTGTTTGTCTTCCCTCTGATTGTCACACGTAGACCTCTGCCCTCTGTGGACGGCCTCTTGTTCCTGCAGCATCGGGCCGAGAACAGACAGCTGAGAAACAGAGGCGTCCTGGTGTCGTCGCAGGCCGGCTGTCTCTGCTTCTGGAGCGTCAGTGGACAGACGCACGTCTACGGTTAGTCTGACGCAGGGAGCATCGTTAGGAAGAACTACATTCAAAAGTACAAACACAATTTTATGAGGGACATGGAAGCACCAAACTGCACAAGCCTTTGACAAGCAGCTGTCAATTGTAATGACCCTCCCCTCAGCTGGATGCACAGACAGGCCGAGCAGTGACAGTCAGGCTGAACTGTCGACTTGGCCTCCAGCCTGTACCATTCCTGGCAGCCCACAACTATGTCTCTTTCCAGATCCCATCTGTGTTTAGTGGTGAGGGATTCATGCCCTGTGACCGCTGCATATGTGTACGAGCATGCATGTGTGTACGAGTGAGCCACATGCACTTGTGTCTGTGTGTATAGGTCTGTGTACAGTATGTATCCCAGCATTTTTATAGCAGTTCTTTCCTACTTATTCCAGGCCAGTTCTGTGCCCTGGAGCAGCCAGGTGAGCGTGTGCTTTCCCTGAGCTCAGATCAGTCTAAAAACACCATCCTGGTCTGTGGAGACACGGCAGGCTGGCTCCATATCTCTAACTATGCACTGGAGATCCAAAACGAGGTAAAAAGGCTTTGTCTTTGTCTTTGCAGAACTGATGTGAATACGTTTAAAGAAGTATTGCTTATTAAAGAATCTCTTCCTACGCAGCCTGTTCGTGAGCGTCCTCCTCTGCTGCAGTGTTGGAGGCCTCACATCAGAGCGTTAGTAAGTGTGGAAGTCCTCGAAGTGGCTGACGGGTTTTTCGTCCTGACGGCTTCAGCTGACGGCTCCGCTGGACTGTGGACTGTGGATGGAGATCATGTGGGTTCATTTGGGCAGGAAGTGGTGTGGAACATAACTGAGGCGAGCACCTACCAGAGGTGAGGTTTAGATACTCGTTTCTCTTTCATATTACGAATAATAATAATAATAAGAACTTTATTTATATAGCACCTTTAAAAACAAGAGTTTACAAAGTGTTTTGACAACCAAGCAAAGGAAAACACAAAACCCAAAAGGCAACAGGAGAACGCACACAACGTGGCCAGAAGCAAGACCAAGGACAAAAGAGGAGGAGAGAGGAGACAGAAAAGAAAGGCTAAGAGCAATAAAAAACAGTCAAAGAGAATAAATGAAGCAGGAAGAAGTAGACGCAATAAATAGAGATAAAAGACGTAAAAGCAATAATAGAAATAAGAGAGATAAAATAAAGGAAATAAAGAAATAAATGCACTAAAAAGATATAAAGTTCAAAATGATGATTTAAAGCCAATAAGAAGAAAAGGAAAGTGTTTAACCTTGTAAACATCTCCATGTGGTGTTTCTCATGTGCTACAAGACACATCAGGGACAGCATCAGCAGTCATCTCCATGGCTGGGCCTGACTGCTTTTAAACTGCAGTGTACCAAGGACAGGCTGAACAACACGTTTTCAGATTGGCAGGTTTGAGATGTCACAAACCTAAGGAGCCAATCCCGTTTATGGACGGGGTGACGCTATGTGTATCATTATGTGCAATCTATGGCAACCACTTCAGCGATGAGCGAGCCAGCTTTAACCCCCATCGTAGCTTTTGCAAACTCACTGCTGACTACTAACGTTAACGTCAACATATTGCCAGCTGACTGAAAACGTAGTTGTGCCGCTGCGTTCCTAACGGTAACGATGTAACAAGTTAGAGAGCGATACATAAAATACATCACCATTCTGACACGTCCACTTGTATGCGACCCTGTCCAATATGCTCCTCTTCTTCCTAATCGCTTTCTTGTTCGAATATATGAGGCTGAATTACCGCTATATTAACACTTGCCATTGTGTCGCGTACAGAAGCTAACGTAGCAAAATAGAAAAATCGAAACAAGCATTCAGCTTTCTGAGTTTGATGGGCAGAGTCGAAGGTGAGCTACATGTGCGAGGGAGGGGCCGGTTGGAAATGTGCATAGTGGGCGGGGCCTATGCAGATTCGTGATTTTTTAATGAGGGAGAAGGAGGAGATGCCTCAGGAGGATTTTTAAACGTATTTTGCAGAAAAAAACATATAAGACACAATTAATTATTTTAAGCAGAGCATTTTATATGTCGTGACAGGAGCTGGTCTTTAAGAAGCGATTTAAAAGATGTCACTGATTTTGCGAGCCTTATCTCCTCAGGCAGGTCGTTCCAAAGCTGAGGGGCCCTGATTGCAAAAGCACGATCTCCTTTGGATTTAATCCTCGACTTTTTACAAAGTATGAGGAAGAAAGAGGAGGTTGAGAAACAAGTAAAGCTGATCAGTTTCAGGATTTGGTTTACCCACTGAGGGTTAACGTTCGGCTCGCTGTGTGGCTAACTTTTGAGCTAACTCTTCCGTGTTCGGTGCATTAGAGGCCGTAAACGCTAAACATGTCTGAACCTACGCTGCCTGTGAACCATATTAGATTATAGAGTCCAAATGTGAAGGATGACGTGTGTAAACATGGCAGACTTTTTCAACATCTCTGCCAACACATAGTAGAGCGTGCGGGACACGTCCAAACAAGTTATGATGTCAACTTTGAGCCCTGAGTGCTTTGGGCCCAATCTAATATAGAGGACTACGTCATGGTTGAGTGTGTCCTCCAAAACAAACTCCCCTCGTTGTTTCCACTGACGCTGGAGTCTTTAACAGAAGCTGCAGTTTGGTTAAAGGTCATAAACTCTGGCGTGGTTCAGGCTCTTTTCTGCGCGCTTCACTGCGTTTGTGTCACATGTTGGGTAACATGCAGCAGAGAGGAGAAGACTAATTTAAGAGGATGAAAAAAAGTGCAGTGAAGTGAAAGAGTCAGCACATGCTTCGATACATAAATACACGTCTGCATGTATGAAGCTCACTGAGGAGCAAAATCATAACAGTTTAAAATCATAGTTTGGCTCACGTAGAGACTCGTGCTGATGGCTGCCTGTGGTCCCTAAATGAAGACGTACCACCTGGAGGACTGTGTTTAGATTCTAACGATTGTTTTTGGTGATTTAGTGCGAATGTGTGTTTAAGGAAGGTAGTCAATTATACTTCTGTCTGTTGCAGCCTCTGTGGCTTCTGATTGGTCAACCAACCAGACCAAGCAGAGAGCTACACAATATTACAACGTCTCTGTTGTCGCTCTCAAATAAGTGTTTGGGTTTTTGTTCTAGGATGGCTGAACATGTTGCTCCATAATTAAATATCTCAGCTATTAGGGGGGCCTGGAGCCTATCCCAGCTGTCAGTGGGCAAGAGGCGGGGTACACCCTGGACTGATCACCAGTCAATCACAGGGCTGACGCATAGAGACAGACAACCTTTCACGCTCACACTTACGGGCATTTTTAGAGTCACCAATGAACCTAGCATGTCTTTGGACTGTGGGAGGAAGTCGGAGTACCTGAAGGGAACCCACGCATCCACGGGGAGAACATGCAAACTCCATAATATACAGTACAATGCATTTTTCATGGCTTTTTAACATAAATATGTGCCCCTTTGTCCCCATGTCTAGAGAAAATAACATAATCTTTTTTCCTTTCTTTCTCATCTGTTCCAAATAAGGAAGTACAATTGGTGGCTGCAAGAGCAAAAAACAAATTGAACTGCCATCATCTGAGGATGGGAAGACCCGGTGCAATGAATTTAGTTTTGAAAATATTTCCACAACGGCTGCACGTTGGTGCAGTGGTTAGCGCTGTCGCCTCACAGCTAGAAGTTTCCTGGTTTGAATCCCGGTTCGGACGAAGGGACCTTTCTCTGGCTTCCTCCTA
Organism: Semicossyphus pulcher; assembly: GCF_022749685.1. NCBI lineage: Eukaryota > Metazoa > Chordata > Actinopteri > Labriformes > Labridae > Semicossyphus > Semicossyphus pulcher. Next base: position 10,597,547 of record NW_027211670.1, on the reverse strand, counting down.
CAGTCCAAAGACATGCTCGTTAGGTTCAGGGTGTACCCCGCCTCTCGCCCAATGACAGCTGGGATAGGCCACAACCCTTCCGTGACCCTGAACAGGATAAGCAGCATGGTTGGGTGGATGGATAGAAAAATATCCACAATGGCTGCACACTGGTGCAGCTTTTAGCGCTGTTGCCTCACAGCTAGAAGGTTCCTGGTTCGGATTCCTGTTTGGATGTAGAGTTTGCATGTTCTCCCCATGCATGCAAGGGTTCCCTCTGAGTACTCCGACTTCCTCCAACAGTCCAAAGACATGCTCGTTAAGTTAATTGGTGTAAATGTGAGCATGAAAGGTTGTCTGTCTCCGTGTGTCAGCCCTGTGATTGAGTGGCGATCAATCCAGGCTGTACCCCGCCTCTCGCTCAATGACAGCTGGGACCCTGAATAGAATAAGTGGTAAAAGATAATGGATGGACGGATATGAACAGTTGGAAAACTCTCATACTTAGTTTAATATTATAGTTTATGACCAAATACAAAAACATAGAAACTTCCCATCAGCCCAAGCTTCTAATATGCGTCTAATGTTAATAAGCAAATGCTAGCGGGCTAAAAGGCTAAACTAAGATAGATACTTAACATCGGCATGCCAGCATTGCTACTGTGAGCATGTTAGCATACTGACATCAGCTGTATCTCAGAGCTGCTAGCACTGCTCCAGACATTTGTTCTGGTCATACCTTGCTCTAAGCACTAAACACTATGCCCAAACACATGTTTAATAATGCAGAGGTGTAATCTTCCAAATAAATCTGCATCCAAGAATTCCAGATGAGCATGAATGCACCAAATGTTCTCTCCGACAAACATTGTTATGGTCCTAATTGTACACACATTTCTTAACCCATTCAGATGTCTTACAAACAGCTAATCAGCCTCTTTGGGTTCTTATTAGATGAACATTCATGTTTGCATTATAATCAGCCAGCTGTTATTTAACTAATAAAACAGTCACAGGCTCATACGTACACGCAGAGTGCAGGCCAGCTTCTCCACAGAAATGAATACCAGCTACACTTCTGTTTCAAATCATATCGAACAACAAACACTCGCAGATATCGGACTCTGTGACAGAACACCATCCAGCAGAGATCACTGATCGGTCGAGTTCAGTTGCATGAACAAAATTGCGAAACGCGTCCTTTCTAAAGTAAACAGCTTTGTGTTTGCACAAGTGAATCCCCTGCAGCAAAGAGTAATACCGTGTGACATCTGCAGGAAAACGGAGAAGAAAGTGAGAGAGGGGAGGACTGAAAGTGAAGAGATGAGGCTCAGCGGGGTCAAAGGTCAAGTACCTGACCTTGTCATCAGAGGTCAAACTTCACAGGGAGAATGCTGTTCAGAAGGTAACTATTGCAGGCAAACAGGTGTTTTAAGGTGCTTCAAACACACACACACACACACACACACACACACAGCCTCTCCTTGACCCAGAGTCACATTGGGCCGTGCTGTGGGAATGTCCCATCCAGTAATTACAACTGTCGTCAGAAGCCTTCGAGACATGCGTACGGGTGCTGCTGCATGAAAACAGGTTATAAGTACTGGTCAGTTTGGCCTTCCAAGCTAATTAAACCCGATACTCTGATTAAATTATGTCCAATTTCTCCACATTATGAAGAGAAGAGCCAAAGCATTCCTCACATACTCCTCCTCTGGAGTCTGGAGCTCGACTCGGGAACATTCGGGCAATGTTCTGCTCCAGAAACGCAAGCCAGATTTAAATTTTCTTTTCAAAAGCTCACAAACGCTCAAGGTCTTTGTGTGTGCGTGTGTGTGTGCGTGTGCGTGTGTGTGTATCTGCAAGACATTTCCTACACTTTCCTTCCACCGTCTGCCCGTTACTCAGAACCTGCCAAAATAAGCGATTAGCTGTGCTTTCTCAGCAACCACACCCAGGCAGACACTGTTATGTACACACACACACACACACACACACACACACACACACACACACACACACACACACACACACACACACATTAACTAACATTGTCTCCTCTCATCCACTTCAGCTTCATCCTCCAGCCCTGCAGACAGTGCCCACGAGCAGCCTCAACAACCCCTGGTAACCTCCAAACACACAATCAGCAGCTGATGAGTGTAAACACAGCGCATGGTTACATCACACTCGTCTTTCTCATCTCTATTGTCTTCCCTCCTTCCTTCCATGCACTCATATTCATCCGACCATCATCTGTAATCTATGTGTCAGTTTCTGTGTGAGGACTTTCACCAGACGGGAGCTTCGTGTCACAAGGGGAGACGTCTGTGTGATGAAATTCGCCACAGCAATCACTGCTGATTGGATGTTTGTGCGCCGTCAGACTTTTGTCCTGCAGGTGAATTTCACGCCAAATACTGACTCTGATTACCTGATTTTTATGTTCTGTTGGTGCTCAGAGGCTGCAATAACAAATAATTCAACTGTCTATTTCATCCTTTTTCACTGCACTTCTCTGTTGTTCAAAAAGACTCAAAAATTGTGAATTAAACGAACCTAAAAAAGAAATAGTAGGACATTTTCAACAGTTACATGGAAGGATTGTTATCTATATGATGTTTGTGTGCTCAATATGAAGCTTCAGCTTAGCTTAGCACAAAGACTGAAAACAGATGGGAACAGCTAGCCAGGCCCTTTCCAAACATCATTTTGTCATGTCACTCTTCCACTAAAATTACCTGTGGTGTACCACAAGGTTCACTCCACTCAGCCCAGCGTCCCTACGTCTCTTTTCATTGTTATGCAGATGACACACAGATACACCTTCCTTTGCGACCTGAGGACTCTAAAAGCCATGATACTAACAGACACTCTGCTGCGGTTTTTACATGTTTACATCTTTTGTCCTATTACTTTAACTTCATATTGACTGTACATTTGTATTGTCTTGCTGTGTCAGTCATGTTGTTTGGGTTCTTTTGCTACCCATTAACTGTGTCCCAATTCAGGGGCTGCATCCTTTGGAGGGTTTATTTGAAGGCTAACTGCGTCACAGCGGCGTTTCAAAGGCTGTCCCACTTTGAATGCTCCTTCAGATGCGGCCGACAAATGCGTCCTCCTGGAAGGTTACATGTGGTGCATCCTTCGCGGCCCAACGTATCCTGAGATTCATTGCACGCCAATTCAAACGAGATGGCAGACTCTTAAATGTCTGGGGAATATATTTTTAAATATTAGTTTGAATAGCTAGTGATACAAATGTTAGAAAAGAAAGGGTCCCTGAAACAAATTATCTTTAAAATAATAGGTTAAGTTACGTGACGATAGTCATGATAGCTAGTTAGCCCGCTAGCTACCTGCTGCTAGGTGACAGGAGCAGCGTTTGGTGAAGCAAGGTTAAGGGTGGTAACAGCTGGTGATGCAAACAGGAAATCCTCCGAAGACCAGAAGGTCACATTTCAGTTTGGCTTTAGTGGTCTACGCAGACTACAAATGACTCATCCTTTGTAGACCGCGGCCTTTGAAGGATGCAGCCCCCTTATTGAGACACAGCTATTATGTCCACAATTGCTTGTTTGTCAGCAAGCACTTTGTAAACTGTTGTTTTTAAAGCTGCAATATAAATAAAGTTATTATTATTGTGATGTTGCTAGCCAAACAGTGAAGACAACACAAGTGCTGGTGGGAGGATTTAGCTACATTTGGTCGGAACCAGGCTAGTTGTTCCTGTATTTCTAGTATTTATGCTAAGCTAAGCTAATGTCCAACTTCAAAACTAATCGACAGACATGAGAGCGACATTTATTAACTATCAAACTTTAAACTAAAGCCCTCACAAGTACATTTCCTGTAAATGAGCTTATTAGCATCATGAAAGATGTAGCATCTTAAGCTAGTATGTAACTTTTGTTACATGTTTTCTAACAATTTAAACACAAAACGATGTATCCTTGTCCCTTATATAACTCATAAAAAGCTGAAGTGCTGCTACAGTCTGACTTTGATTACGCTACTTGTGCTACTATAAGCTACATTTTAGCTTCCCATTTTAGCATCCCCTACCCTGTTATTGTAGCTTGTGGCTTCTTTTCAACTTTTAAAAAGCTCTGCTGCCGCATTGAAACATTTCTGATATATTTTCATCAACACACATTTTGCCTTGCTAGTGCTGCACAGCCAACATTATTTTCAATGCATTATGTAAACCCTCTATAGTGGGAGTGTTTATTATCTTTGTGGTATTGTAGGCTTGTAGACATCCAGTAGTGGTCAGTATAAAAATACTGGTCAGCACATGCAACTATAAAAAGTTTGATCAATGCTGGAAGAATGTGAGGGCGAAGTTTCACTTCCGTTCGCCCAGTGCTGTGGCTGCAGGGCTGCATGGTCAGGATGAAATTGTCCTATAAATGTGATTTATGAGGGAGAATGAGAAAGGGATAAAAGAAGGAAACGGGAATATTTCTATTTCGGACACATCTGTTGAGAAAAATTTCTTTCATCTAAGTGTTTGGGTTTTCACACTCTGACCACAGCCCCTTACTATTGTAGTTTGCTGCCACACTGCATTTTTAGCTGCCACTTCATGTGAACTGACTGCTGAGAGGTCAGACAGGAAGTTAAAAAACTTCCATGGTTTCATCTCACTGCTTTGGACGTTTGTTGAAGGAGGAGTGCCTCGCTGACTCTGCTCCATATTTATGAAACTTTTTTCCTGAGCCTGAAAAGTCTGTTCTTCATTTTCTTCCTTTTTCTTCTCATATTCCTTTTCCAGTAGATGCCTCCGCTGAGGATTTACCCACAATCCCCTGGGTGTGGTAGAGGAGTTTGACTGGCAGCAGTAGACTCAGCTCACAACAGCTGGGAGGAAAAGTGAGCCTGCTACCTGTCCAATCAGATATGAACTAAGACTCAGACATGGATGCATTTTTTCTGCCTTCCTCTTATTTTATGAAGTCGCCTTGAAACTGTAAAGTGTGTTTGTTTAAATATGTCATATGAATCCTGCTCTGGCAGAATTTCCTCTTCAAAACAACCTGTCAGTTACTGCACTGACTTTGTTTAATGTATTTTCTGCGCTGCATGTGCACTTTTTTCCTCTACTTTTTCTCTTGCATATGGCGTTTTTTCAAAATGTTATCTTTTATCTCATCTTTTATCTCTTTTTTTAACGAGTAGTTTTGTTTTTGTGGAATAAATATACATGCTGAGACTAAGATGAGAAGCAATCTCTGAACCCACCCGCTATCGTCGTCAGTGACGGGGAATTTTGCAGGCATTCTTGTTTAGCCAGCGTTAAGCAATAAGGACTTCAAGCCAACACCGTGTGCTGCTTTGTTTACAGTCCAGTTAGCAACTTGGGAATTTGAGTAGCGACCATGTGTTCAGAAAAGTGAAGCGTAATTCGCCCCTCAAGACTGCCCGTTCATCTGTTTCAGGTGAGTCTCAGTTTCACTGTAACACAGATGCTTCAGCGGTATGACCCCGAAAAACAAACGTTTTTCTTGTGATTTAGTTTAATTAACTACCTTTGCTGAAATTACAACATCATGCAGCAGATTAAATGAAGCTTTGTCAGGTCCTCACCTGAAGGTTGAACGGAGGTGCGTTACGTTCCTCCTGCTTTTGCTCTCCACACGGACTGTTTTTCCTGCATACGCCGCAGCCTGCTGATACGTGATTGGTCAATACAACTCGGACTACAAGCTTACTATAAATGGAAACCTGAACACTTCCCGTACTAAAAATCCACGCCCCTGCCTACAGATTCTACATTTCTACTTAGAATCTGTAGAGATTAGAAATTAGATGAATATTGCTGAAGATGAGTTAAAGCCAACCCGACTTTAGTTTAGCTCTAATCTCTACAGATTCAGCTTAAAAGTGTAAAATATGGAGGCACGGGGCGAGACAGGCTTTTGTGTGTGCAGGAAAAACAGTCTGTGTGGAGAGCAAAAGGGTCTGAATACAATCTGTCGTAATGCCATCCCGACGACCACCAGCGGTTATATGATGACGATTTAGCTTCTTATTAATCTCTATAAACAGAAATATGCATGTTAGTGCAGCTAACATCTTTAACATCTCTAATCATCATATAGTTCAACTCCAACAACATTCACGCTTTTAACGTTCCTAGTCGGACTGGAAACAACGCAGTGCACGGAAAATGAAGTCTTGGCTGGAAGTCCTTTACATCGTCATCAGAGGATAGCCGACGGGATCCAAGTTGAACTGTTGTTGAACAAGACTATGTTAAAAACTAGTATGTGGCTGACCGCATTAGGTCAATGTGGGCAATGTGTTACAAGGACAGGTGAGGACAGCGGTCGAGCAGCCCCACCTAGTCCCCGAACAAAGTATCCAGAGCCGTATGGACAGAGAGCCCCGTCAGTGGAGGTCCAATATGCTCCATGATCAGCCATTGCAATGTCGCAACTCTCTCTCTCTACGGCTGTGAAAGTACCGTCACTCAGTCACTCAGTCAGTCACATACAGACGCGTGTGTAGGGCTGACCCTGGCGGTCAGCCAAAAATAATGCCAAAAATTGTTACTTAAATAAATAGCTTGACATGATGGTCTCAGCTAGTAGCCAATTAGCCTAGCTTGGCACCAACGTTGGAAAATAGGCAATGGCTAATGCGGCTCTATTCAAAGGTTAAGAAAATCTACCAACCAGCTCCTCTAACAGCCAATAGTAACCTGTTTATTTTAACACTTAGTGTAAAAATAACTGGTTGTGATGTTAAAGGTTGTTATGCGAGTTTCCTCTTCCTGGAGTCTCCTCACTGTAAGGAGGAGTCAAGCTAGCTGCTTCCACTGTTTCCAGTCTTTGTGCTATGCTAAGCTAAGCTAAGCTAGAGGTTTTTTCCCTGGTTAAGTGCTGTTTTAAAAGCATGTTTCCACTGCATGTTCTTCTTGTGTTTATGGAAAGGCAGCTTTTTGTCGCCCGTATTGTTGTAGCTCTTTCATCAGCAGTGTCAAATGTCCTGATATTTGAGACTTCTGGTTCATCCAAGCAACCATCAGGACATCTGAGCCGTCAACACAACCGACCCTGAACGCATCATCACAGGTCCGCTGAATTGCACAAATTGGCGACACAAGACTCAAGGCTCTTGTTTCTGCTCGTCTTCTCTCCCTGCTGGATGTCTTTGCACCCTCTTTTGCATGTGCATGCCCGCTCATCCCTAAAAAGCGGGTTATTTTAAGCACCGGTCTGGATGTTTTAGCGGGGGAGGATGCCAGCGCCGAGCCTTTTCTCGAGTTTGTGTCTCAGGGATAAATACAAACAGACGCAGCTGCATCAAGTCTGCACTTTTGCCCCTTTAGACATCTGTAAGATACTGAAGTCCTCCTGTTGGACACTAAGTGATGACTCCTTTTACTGTTTTTGTGCAGTGGAATAAAAACTAAATTACATATTTATGTTTCCCATTAGGATTTACATTAGAGCCTTTTTAGATGCGGGGTAATTTGCCTTACAAGTCAGTGTGAAAATACAGCTTTAAGAGAGCATTGAAAGCACATTCAGTTGTGAAAAATGTGGCCTGTATTGAGAAAAGCAGATATTTTTCAGAGCGTGCATTTAGGTCAGGAGAACAACAAAAGCATCTCTTTGTTTTTGTAGCTGTGGTCTTTGAAAAAAACCATCCAGGAGGCAGACACACACTTTGCGTGTGTGTTTGTGTGAGGATGCAAAACAGCAGCTTCTCCACAATCCGGCTAATTATCGGGTTAAACCGTCATTTTACTCATTTCCAACATCAGCAACAGCTTCTCTCCTTCTCTGAGCCTGTTACGTCTTCAGAGCAGCTAAAACACCCTGGAGAACGACTCCCAGACAATGATGCGTAATTTCGCCAGACTTCCACGCACACACACACACACCCAAACAGACGACAGATGTTTCAAAATACCACAGTAACAACAACACAGATGCAGGCTGGGAAATGCCCTGCGAGGTCTTCATTTGCTCCAGAATAAAGCTGCTTTAAGCTTTTAGAGCGTGTGTGTGTTTTCACAGGATTCAGAGAGGGGAGGGGAGGGGGGGGAAGAAAAGGTGGCCTGTGAAGGAGGGGAGGCGTTAGTCCTCCCTGCGTGTTTCCTCATTTGAAGTTGTGCAAGAGCTTGGATTTTTTTTCTCCCCCAAAACATGCGTTTCTCTGCAGATCAGTGTGACAGGGAGAAAGTGAGGGATTCATGTGTGGGAAACTGCAGCAGGAAGGAGAGCGCAGCTGGGAATTTTTCGCCTGGAGCGAAACAGACCGGAGCCCTTCTGTGGCGCAAGAGGCAAGAGATAGAGGGGAGGAAGGAAAAAGAGAAGGAGGAAATAAAGAGGTAGAAAAGTTTAAAGACGCGAGGATGTGAAGAGAGAGGCGTTCGGAGGAGGCTCGATTAGATGAGGGAGGAGTGAAAGAGAGCGAGGAGGAGACGGGGAGATGACAGAGGGAAGGGAATCTTGTCTCTGCGGCGGCTTGGAGGAAAAGCAATGTCAAGGCAAGTCTCACACACACACGGAAATCCACACGCACACACGCACAATCTTCATGCCAGGAGCAGCAAAACACAACGACTTTTCCAAGTGTGTGTGCGTGTGTGTTTTCTCCCCTCGTTTTGCCCTCGCTCTCAATCTACTACCCTGTCATTTGAAGTCTGTGTACATACCTGCACACACACGCACACTCTCCCTCTCTACTATCTCTCTCTCACGCTCTCTCTCTCTCTCGCCGTCTCTCTCCAGCAGCAGGTCCCTGGAAGCAGCCAAACTGTCAGTGACTGTTGCGAACACATGCTCGCTCTCAGCTCGGCTCTTTCGCTGCCAAGGAAGGAGGAGGAGGAGGACGAAGAGGAGGAGAAGAAGAAGTGAGGCTGGAAGGAACAGACAGATAGAGGAGAGAGGGAGAGAGACTTGGATGTGCTTCATCTGACTGTGTGAGAGACTGAAGGCAGGGCGACAAGTGATGCCATAGCATCCAGGAATTAGTCAGGACCTATCTTTTATTCTCTTCCAGTTTCAAACATGAGGAGAGACCGTCTCTTCTTAGCCGCGACCCTCACTGCCATCTTCTCCGCCGACCTCTACTTCATCCTCCTGCCGAAGTTAAGGAGCGTGGGGAGAAAGTCGGGTCACTTTTGCTCGTGTGGTCCTCAAAACTTCAGCCTCCCCAGGCACGGGGGTCTGGCCACCCCTCAGCTCTCAAACTGGACTTCCTTGCCGCCCCTGTACGACACCACATCTGGACCCGATGATGGCATGTCGAAGCTGGAGCGGCTGTTTTCCCACCCTCTTTACAACATCCAGACTCTGGAGCTGGGGCCGGAGGAGAGGCTGCTGCAGACGGAGCAGCTGATGGAGTACTACAGGAGGAAGGCGTCGCGCTGGGAAAGGTCAGATTGAGGCGTCACTTGTCTTACACATTCAGATTTGGCTCATTTTGGCCACAGTGCAGCTGATTTTGCAACTTTATTGTGAAAGAACAGCACGTTGGAGCGCTCTTACTGTGTAAGCACGTGTTAGGGCTTGACTGTGGTCAAAGGGCAGGTTCACTGACATTACAGACAAACACACGCACACACACACACATAAACACACTTGGGATTTGGCCATGATAACGAAATACACCCACACACACACACACACTCACACACACATCAGGATGTGCTCAGACAATTCCGTGCGTCATTAAAAAAGAAGAAGTCCAAATGTCGAGTGGGCCACAAGCGCCACAAACATGTCATCCCCGAGAGCTCGCGTCTGAGGCGCTCTCTTTAAGGTAAACAGGGATTTAAAGCTGCTAAAGCTCGTGTTAATCTGTGGGAGACGGCGCTGTCTTGGCTTGTGAGGCTGTCTGTCTATCCCGACACTGGGAGATACACGATTTGGGCTCCAACGGTGGAAAATGGGAAGAAATATGAGGGTTGGATCTCCTCTCGCTGTGTTGTAAATGTGCATGAGGCTTGTTTGAGGCTTGCAAAATGTTGCAACAGCATCCAGACACTGACATCTAAGAGATTTTGTTTTTTTGCATGCTCTTAATCAACCTGCTCTTTTGTGTGTCCTCCCGGGCCAAAAAATCACAAGTAAAACATCCACTTCCTGTTTGCTATCTCCTCTCTGACTCTGCGCTCTGTGGCCCACACTTGCCCTGATTACTCTCCTCTGTCACTTTGCCGTTGACCTTTGACCAAACTCTTATTTTTATCCCTTCGCACCATTATCGGAGCGCTTTATCCAGCCCGTGATGGAGCTTGTTTGGGTCGTTGAGATGACCGTCCCACTCAGTGCGGTCGGCTCTGGTGATGCGGTCCCCCTCTCGCCGCAGGCTTATTTGTTTTGGTCTCTGATTATTCCTCCTTGGGCTTTAAGTACAGCCGAGAGGAGAGGAGAGGAGGCTGTGGAAACTAAGAGCTGTGTTGGAAGCAACAGGGAGCCCGTGAGATGACCAATAAAGATGAAAAGTGAACGAAAAAGTGGGCTACAGTTTTCTTAAGAATTCAGTAAAAATCACTCACCTCCTGTAGCTCCTTGTGTTTCCTTTTTTTTTTAACACATTCTGTTGCAAAGAAAACCTGTTGAGTGAACTGTGCAATGGATCTGGCACCAAGTGCTCTCGAGTCTCTCCAAAATAAAATACTGCCTCTACACGATGTTCTTAGAAGTGATTCCCAAGGAGCGAAGCTCTGCCGTCCAAGTGTATCTCGACCGCAGCCAGAGTCTATTTCAGTCAGCCGCCGACATGCCATTCAGAACGACTCGACATGAACGAGATATTATGTGAACTCTTTGTAAAGTATGTGTCAAATCATAAGCATTCACCTCCCTCCTCAGACATATGAAGATCTTCCGCGAGGCAGCGGCAGAGTCCAACATCAGTGTGACCGAGCACAAGGTGACCTTTGACCCCGACGCCAGCTGGGTGAAGTTCCACCTGGGAATAAACCGCTACGCTCTGTACTCCCGCGACGACCCCGCAGTGCCAAAACTCCTGAAGGAGATGCAGAGCATGACGGTCATCAGCGCAGGTGACGGATGGAGGGATGGGGTTCTTCTGTATGTCAGTCTAACAACAACACAGGAGACAAAACATTCTTTACTGAAGTGAAAACTTTTTTTTTTTTTAAATAAGAAAGTATTGTTTATCTTCTTTACTGAAGTCACAGTGACAAAGTTCAGTCTCTGATATGAACTCGGTATCAAAGTAAAAGTAGCTACAGGCTGATTCTGTGCAAAGCTAGCTGAACAACACGTCAGATGTGGGAAATGATTAAACCTAAATTTTTTTTTTTTAAAAACCAATACATCGAATACAATGAAAGTTGACATTGCTCCAGCGTACAGTTGGACGCAGTAACGGGAAAACAGAGTAAATAAAATGTATGAATGCATGTCTGCATTTAAAAACTAATTTTGACGCCTTTAATGGAATCAATCAATCTTTTGTCTCCTACAGATTACACTCAAGATGAGAAGGCCCTGAAAGGAGCGTGTGATTGTACCCAAGGTACGTTCAATGCACCACAGAACGACACGATGCTTCTCTATCTGTCCACGTTTCGATGCTCTTCATCTCGTCTGTTCAGCGTGTAACACCCCGGCTGTTCGATCTCTCACTGGCCCCTTTGTTTCTCTCTCTCCTGCCGTGTTCGTCGGTACCGTCAGAGACAAACACACTGCCGCCTTTGTGATACGGAGAATTATATTTTCATTCGGCACCAAAACTCAGATTTGACTGTCTGTATGAGACGCGTGCTCTGGGGCAAATTAAACAGGCGTTTGTTGGTGTTTAAAAGTAGAGCTCTTAATGAAATGTTTGATGTGTGTTCGCTGTGAGAGGAGCCAACGTTTCCAGGCTTTAACCTGCAACACCTACGCTTACCATCTCTTACTGTACCTCTGAGCAGGTAGCAAGACAAAGCTGCAAATGGATGGATAATTGGAAAAGTGACGCAGCTGTCTGCTGGCTTAGTGTGACTAATAAAGCTTTGGACACAATTGCATGTGTGAAAGCCGTTTTACACCCTTTTAATGGCAGAGATATACACACACTTGCTATAGTGGTTTTATATTTTATTTTACTGCTCTCGTACATGTTTGTCCTCTCTGTGCCTCACCAGCACGCTGAACTATCTGACCGCACAAACATCAATTAGTGAGGAAACACGACAGAACAATCCGTCTCGCCGGTTTAAATTTAACCTCAAAAGACTTTCTCATTATTCCAGTGACCGAAAAGCGACAGTTTTCATCCTCCAAAACCCAGTTCAGTCCTCTTTCCCAGTAAAAAGTAGTGATTGTAAAGCTTTATATGGTTGTTAACTATTAATATCCTCAAGTTTCACAGAGCACAGCAGGAGGGAGGCGGCGCTGCGGTTACTCTGGCCTCATGCTGCGACATAATATACAGCCAGACAGAAAAGAGCAGGGCTCAAGCTGTGCGACCAAAACCCCCAATTACTCTATCACAGGGAACTGGCAGATCGAGGAAATATTCCAGTTTGAACTAGCCTCTGGGGTGTTACGATGAAAACCAAATACTGACTCAGTTACCTGATGCTCGCTGTTTGCTTTTGTCAAGCTGACATTCAAAACCCAGAACCTGCCACAAAGTAAAGAAGGTGTGACTGTCTACATAATGTCCCTGTCTCTCTCTGCTGTAGTTGTGAAGCCCAGCGGACATCACCTGAAACTGGCTCTGAAGATGCAAAACTTTGCTAAAGCCATGTTCAAACCAATGAGGTGAGGACTGAACTATGATGTGTTCCTTCTGGTCGACATGAAACACGGCTGCTGGGGCTCGGTGGTGGAGTTGGTCGTTGACTACTACAGTCTGCATGTTGAAATGTCCCCGGGCACGACCCCAAATTCCTCCTGAAGGCACGGCCATCAGCGTATGAATGTGCATAGATCTTGATTAGAGATTGGTATACCAGCCTCTGCCATCAGTGTGTGAATGTGTGTGTGAACGGGTGAATGTGACGTGTAGTTTAAAATGCACTTTGAGGTCTGAAGACTAGAAAAGCACTATTTAAGTACAGTCCATGTACCATCAGTGGATTTTATGTGGGTGCCAAATAGGCTTAGACAGATTAATAGAGATTTAAAGGAATCTGTTTGGAATATAACATCCATTGGTATAAAATCATTATTGTATAAAATAGACTGTATACTATAAAAATCGAGTTTGCCATTATGGACATCTCCATGTTGGTTATCTGGAGCTATAGTCTGACAACGATATAACCCCTGGGGACAACAGTGAGCATGCCGGGCGTGTTGCCAGCGGTTAACGATAAACGACTTCCAGTCAAGACTTTCTTTCCTGCGTGCTGCATTGTTACAGAAAAAGAACTTGTTTTTCTTGTGATTGACTTTAATTAACGGGTCTTACGTTTGCTGAAATTTCAACATCACGATGCAGATTTGTAAAAAGTCAAAGTGAAGCTTTGTCAGGTCTGTCCTCAAGAGGAGAAGAAAACTACTTTTAAAATGCTCGTTTGTTGACAGAGGTCGGACTGATCATTTCCGATGCATTCGAGGAAGTCGGGAAATCTAAACGCTGAACGGCTTTTGTGACACAGCATCAGAGAATTTATTTCAACTTGAATTTTAAAACTAGAACGGACTGTTAGCTGAACTTGCTGCAGATGTCTGTTTATAGAGATTAATAAGAAAATAAATCGTCGTCAGATCACGCTGAGCCGGGATGTCATTAGGGCGCATTACGTTCCTCCTGTTTTTGCTTTCCACACAGACTGTTTTTCCTGAATAAGCCGCAGCCTGCTGATACACGATTGGTCAATATTACTCGGACTACAAACAGAAACCAGAACACTTTCTGTCCCAGAAACCCACGTCCCTGCCTACAGGTTCTACATTTCTATGTCGAATCTGTAACTAGAGATTATTTGGAGCCAGAAGTGACCATATTAGCAGGAGAGGATGTAGCTGCAGAGGAGCGAGGGGTTGGCAAAGCTATGGAGTCTACACACATGGTTGTTTCATTAACTAGCTACACAGGGTCAGCGTTAGATTATGTGTATGCTTGACACAGTAAGAGAGTCTGTCCTAAGTCCTGTCTTAATTTACCTCAGGCTAAATCATCTAGTATCCTCTCAAATGATGGTATTTGTGATGTTGATTACATACTACAGGCTATTGTTACTGACAGCTTGATCACTGTTTGTCTTGACTGTGTGTCTGTGTGTGTGTTAGGCAACAGAGGGACGAGGAGACTCCAGAGGACTTCTTCTACTTCGTTGATTTCCAGAGACACAACGCCGAGATTGCTGCCTTCCACCTCGACAGGTGCACCCCCCCCTTTCTCTCATAAAAGGACAATGAAATTATAGTTATTATTTTTTATTTGTTTTACTATCATTTCTTATCTCTGTGACACTGCTCTCTCACTGATGTAAGTCGGCGGGGTGCTTCCGGGTAATTTTAGTTTGTGTTACACATCTGTCTCTTTATTGCTCCCAGTATTGGCTCTGGTGCACACTGAAGTGCGACAACTGTTTTTTCTTTAGGCTCTTTTTTTTTAAAGCCCAGTATGTGATGCAAATATGAAACTAAAAACAAAAATAATAGCTGTTTCAAAAGCTAATTGTGTAGCACACTCATTTGAGCTTGTTAGTCCACTTCATGGGTCCCGACTAAAATATCTCAAAAATGATTGCCTAGATCAACAGTAAAATTTTGCACAGACGTTCATCGCCCTTAGAGGATAAACCTACCAGCTTTGGTGATCACATGACTTTTCCACTAGCACTATCATGAGCTTAACGTGTGGTTTTGAGTGCAATGTTTCAACAGTTGCTGTTAATACCAACGTTCATGCTCCCCACAGGGTGAATCGTAATAACTTTGATGAGTCACTGACTTTTAATCTTGTGCCGTCATCAGGTCATGATGACGTTAGTCTAGTGGCCAAAAGTTGTGTTTAGTTAGCCAATTAGCACATGTTAGCATGCTGATGCACTAGACTAACATGGTAAGCATGGTAAACAAACCTGTTTTGCATCGGCATGTCATGTGAACATGTTAGCATGCTAATGATCTGATCTCAATGATGAAGCGCTGAGCCAAAGAACTTACTTAAAGTGACAGTAGCATGGTGGTCAACCCTTATGATTTAGATATACAATGTATATGGCAAAAAAAAAACACTTAAAGTTGTAATCTCGAAGACTTCAGTTTCGTTCTCTTTGGCGGCACCTATGGTGATAAACGGTAATTGCGGGAGCACACCAGATATCCAGACAGTGTTGCATGTGTGCCGTCCACGGTTGGCTCCGGTTGTAACTCTTGATTTTCCTCGCTGATGGTCACTTTCCTTTTCAGACTGTTTGCTTCATCTGAGCATCAAATTTGTTTCCTTTTCTTTGGATTTTCATTTATTGTTGAAGTTGTATCTGTAGTCATCGATCTTTTCTTTGTTTGTTCAGCCATAGTAGATTACTGTTTACTCGCAAAACTTGCAGAGACCGGAAAAGCAGCCGCTTAGCTGCGCCTACCCTCTCTGGCAGACCAACCACTGCTGGGTGATGGAGAATGAGTCACTAACTGGGCGCCGCTTGTGATTTTTTCCGTGAAAGTCACACCAGACACCCAGTCTGTAATAATACTATATCTGCAAGAGCAAAGACTTTCATCAGTGAGCCATAGGCTCAATCACCATTGTGTTACCTCATTCAGCGATAGATAGATAGATAGTGACTCAACAGACTGTTATTCAAATGAAAATCTTTGAGATTATCACTTTAAGTTACCAAAAACATTCTAATTTATTGTTTCCTCGAGGAGCAACGCAGCGCAAAGCTATAAATTAAACTTAATCTCCTGGTGCCAACAAGTAAAGCCTCCAGCCTACACATGGATTGCAACATGTTACCAAACCCAGGATTTCCAAACTGGCCCGACCAGCACAAACCACACTCTGTGGACAAACACGAGAACACACACGTCTTTCATGAAATCGCACATAAGCTGAGGTGACCTGATTCACCCTGAATCACAGTCATCTGAGCGAGACGGTATCATTAAGAAGCCACACACACTCAATCATCGTTTCACCACGCAGACCAACAGGAGGGAGCGACGTCAACAACTCAATCACTATAATTACACACAGATATTACACTGAATATCTGCTCGTATTTTAAGTATTCATTAGTCTTTGAAATGTAAGAATCAGATCAGAAAACAGTTTCTATCACAGAACACAAACAGGAAGAAACTTTCCTGTCTGCTCTCGCCTATTTTTAATTCCTGCTGTTGTGTTTTTAATCATGTGGCTGTGTGTTTTCTCCTTGTGTTGTGTCTGTGGTGGCTGCCAGAAGCTCTCATTATCATCGCCAGCAATCAGTAGTTGGGGAATGCCGAGGATTTGAGAAACCGCCATTCAGCTCCACACTCTGATTGTGGTTTGATTGCTGTTTGCGAGTCATGACTGAAATATGGCCCTCAGGGAGACATAAGCTCTTGATAGTGTACTTGAACGCAGCTCAAGTTAAACAGCGTGGAGACTGACAATAAGGTGTATTCATTGATAAGAATCAGTAAGAATGAACCGTGGAATCCTGTTAAACAAAACACGGAGGTCGAGATAAGGACGCTATTATCTTCAGAGGGTTCATGTTACATTTACAATGAATTTATGAAGGCGTGAACTGTGTGACTGCAAAGTTCTTGCTTACCGAGATGACTTATAGCTTATTGGGGTTTTCCTCTGAATCTCTTCAACCTGTTTTTCAGGATCCTGGACTTTAGGAGGGTCCCGCCGGTGGCTGGCAGGCTGGTGAACGTCACAGGAGAGGTGCTCCAAGTCACCCACAACGAAGACCTGCGAGGGGTCTTCTTCACCTCACCTGGTGAGGAACAAGCAGGCCTTTTTTTAACTGCATTTTTATCTAGTTTTTATTCATACTTACTTTATTTTAATTGCCAGCTGTGTTTAGCATGTATAGACATTATTCTCAAGTGTTTAGACACTTAAAACAGAACAAAAAAAGAAAAATACCCCAACATAAATATCTTCTCCACAATGTATAAATAGTGATTGTCCACTACAAGGTATGAATGTATAGGTAAAAATACATACGCCATATTATCCCTGGGAAAAGATGTTATGTTATGTGTGTAAAGAGAGACTGTAAAAAGGTAGAAGGGCTGAGCAAAACTGGGTTAAAACCCCATTTTATTAATAAAATTGCAGCAGAGCTCCATCATTTAATAAAACAAACACATTTTTGGAGCCTTAATAAGTTTATCACATGAGCAAAACTTTAAATTTTGGGAAATAAAGTTATTTTCCTAACCCCCCTAAAAGTTAAACATGATTTATGCTGCTCTCACTTCGGTACACTAGGTACAAAGCTAACAGGTGGCTACAGCCAGTTAGCGTTAGCTTACAGTTAGCTAGGCTAAAAATGTGTTGGAAAAGGTTTGAAATGCTAATGGGTGGAAAGGACCAAGCGAAATCGGGTAATTAGCTTATTGTATTAATAAAGCCACACCAGAGCTCCGTGTATAATGTATTTTTCCCAAGAGTTAAACAACATAATTAATACCACTCTCATTTCTGTACACTAGCTAACAAGTACAAAGCTCACAGTTGGCTTTAGTTAGTTTTCAGTAAGCTAGGCTTAGCAAAGAAAAACAAGGGCAGGGGGGAAAACAAGTTGTGTTCTTCGTATGTATAAAACAAAAAACAATGTAATAAATTCATTCGTGAACTTTAGATGTGCTGGTAACTTTTAGACAGAGCCTGGCGAGCTTTTGCTGCTCCAACCCAGCTACTGTTTTGATGCTGAATTAAGCTAACAATCGCTGTTAAGTGTTAGCTCCATATTAACGAAATTGACACTAGCGTGTTAACATTAAACAGCAAAATATAACTTGATGAGCATGAAGTTTTCCTTTTTAGTGACCC
The DNA here is from genome assembly GCF_022749685.1 of Semicossyphus pulcher. Lineage (NCBI taxonomy): Eukaryota > Metazoa > Chordata > Actinopteri > Labriformes > Labridae > Semicossyphus > Semicossyphus pulcher. Next base: position 10,579,631 of record NW_027211670.1, on the reverse strand, counting down.
TTCACCCAGCTGGAAGGAAAGCCAGAAGGGTCAAAAAGCAGGAAACTCATTCATCTCTTCTTCCCAACAGCAAACAACACGTGTTTCTTCTCCAAGTGCCTGTATGTGTGTAAGACGGAGTATGCGGTGTGCGGGAGCCCCGACGTGCTGGAGGGCTCCCTGTCTGCTTACCTGCCCGGCCTCAGCATCGCCCCCCGCATCTCCATCCCCAACCCCTGGATCCGCTCCTACACCTTCAGCGGACGAGAGGAGTAAGACCGCCATCTCGACACCGACATTTTATTTTGTATAGCAAAGATTTTTGTCTTGGTGATGGGAACATTGTGGCATTACATTACCTCAAAACAGGAGATCTCTTACCGACTATAATCACACTGCGGTGAGACAGTTTGTGGCATCCAGTTAGACTTAATTCTAGTGTTTTTCAAAATAAAATGAAAGACAAGATTTCCCACAAATTATGTTGATGCTGAATGAAATTGGGTGTTTATCTTTTTGGTCAGACGCTTTTAAAAATAAAGAAAAATGGTAGAATAGTGTAAAATGTTATCTATCTTGACAATTTGAAACTGACTTCCTGTTTTGAACCATAAATCTGCTCTGTAGAAGGCAGTATAGAGGCAGAGAAAGGCTGCCTATTCTTTCAGTAGTAATGCTTTCTGGTTACATCTACCTAAAAATAATATGGGCAATTTCATCCACAGCTTTCTCCAATCTTGTGATGATCAGTAAAACCTTTTAATGAGTTCTCAGGATTAGAACTTTAAATAGTCATCTCTGTCTCTTTTTAAAGGTGGGAGGTGAATCCCTTCTTCTGTGACACCATAAAGCAAATGTACCCCTATAACTCAGGCAACAGACTGCTCAACATTATAGACATGTCCATCTTCGACTTCCTCATAGGTATGTGATACCCACTCGTCTACTAGCCACATTTTGCTTTCAGAAATAATTTTTCTTATTATGTTTCTGATAAGTTTTTGGCCATACTGTTTATTACAGGCAACATGGACAGGCACCACTATGAGATTTTCACCAGATTTGGGGATGAAGGATTCCTTCTCCACTTGGACAATGCCAGAGGGTGAGACAAACACATCACAGAGCATAAAATTACTGTGAAATTATACCTTGTGATTTCATTTCCTGCTCACTTGTACTCAGTTTCGGGAGGCACTCTCAAGATGAGATGACCATCCTGGCTCCGCTGTCTCAGTGCTGCATGTAAGTGTCACGTTATAGAGTCTTTACATGTGTCTGTGGATTTATGGTGAAGATTTACTTACTTTTTTACGATGGCCTTGACTGAAGGTCAAGAAGGAACATTTCAAAAACATAAAAACATTTTGAATTTTGTAAAGTGTTGTGTTTTGTGATGTGTTGTTTTATATTGTTAAGTGTTGTGTTTTGTAAAGTGTCGTGTTTTGTAGTGTCGTGTTTTGTAAAATGTGTTTTGTAAAGTGTCACTGTGTTTTGTAAAGTGTTGTCTTGTATTGTTAAGTGTTGTGTTTTGTAAAGTGTCGTGTTTTGTAGTGTCGTGTTTTGTAAAGTGTCTTTGTGTTTTGTAAAGTGTCTTTGTGTTTTGTAAAGTGTCGTGTTTTGTAAAATGTGTTTTGTAAAGTGTCGTGTTTTGTGAAGTGTTGTCTTATATTGTTAAGTGTTGTGTTTTGTAGTGTCGTGTTTTGTAAAATGTGTTTTGTAAAGTGTCACTGTGTTTTGTAAAGTGTTGTCTTGTATTGTTAAGTGTCGTGTTTTGTAAAGTGTTGTTTTGTAAAGTGTTGTGTTTTGTAAAGTGTCTTGTTTTGTAAAGTGTTGTGTTTTGTAAAATGTGTTTTGTAAAGTGTTGTCTTGTATTGTTAAATGTTGAATAAGGATGAAGTTTTGTTGGGAAACTTAACTTCTCTTCCCTCCTTCCTCAGGATAAAGCGCTCCACACTGATGCGTCTCCAGCTCCTGGCCCGACGAGAGTACAAACTCAGTGATGTGATGCGGGAGTCCCTGGAGGGAGACCCCTTACAGCCCATCCTGACGGAGCCCCACGTCTTAGCGCTGGACCGCAGGTTACAGAAGGTCCTCCGGGTAGTCCAGCGCTGTGTCCGACGGCTGGGCGAGGACGAGGTGATCACGAATGACTTTGTGAAATCCACAGAGAGGCCTCAGACTTCCACAGAGAGGAAAAACGTGAGGTAACAGAGGATGAAGAGTCGCTGCTGCTGCTCATAGCTGCTCTTTAGAAGAGAAGACTTCACGATGAAGCTCAGATGGTTTCGATTAAAGGAACAAGCCATAAATGGAAGACGCTGTGAAATCTTCAGAGGGGTTTGTCGGGGAAGGAAGGAATCTCTTTGTGCAGGTTCAGAACATGAATCACTGAAGGCCTTGAATTCCTATCACAGAGGGAGCCATAGTTTTATTTCCTATTGTTAAGGGTCATAAATTCCCCCAAGGGTGCATTTTATGACGGGAATCTTACTTTACATGTTCACCTGCAACATCAGGGTGGTTTGATATGTTTAAATTAGGACCTATCAAGGAAAATTTAAAGACCACTTTTACCTGAGAAATTTGCTGCAGCAATGGAGAACGAATTTTGAAGAGAGGGATGTGATGCACTGGATCAGGTGTTTGTTAAATAAATGCTGGTGATTACAAGATTCGTGCGTCTGATTTAAAATGAGAAAATAAAGATTATTTATAGGATGGCATGGTGCAAGTTTTGAAAAGAAGTTATATCCGGCAGATTACACAACTAGAAGTTTGTGTCTGTTTGAGAAAAGTGCTACCCATTAAACAGCCATTTAGTTCACTCCACCCCGTTTTCCAGACTTGTAATCCTTCGGTCTCATCAGAGTGTTTAAACAGCTTTACGACGTCACTGTCAACTCAAACAGGCTGAGACAGAGAAACATTTATAACATATGATACCAATGAAATAGCTCTAAACCGAGCCAACTTCTGCGATAAATCTGTGCATGTATTTCCTCTTTGGCCTTTTACTTTTCTCTTTGTTCTTATCAGACAAGCCTGATATGTTCCAGGTCTCTACGTGATGTAAAAGTAAGACGAACAACCACAAGTATTTTTAAGAGACTTTGTGAGGCATGCCAAATAAAGTCAGACATCCGCCTGATGCAGCCGGCAGGGAGGCTGATAAGCGGCAGAGATCATAAAGTGTGCTCTCTACTGCAGCTTTTATGCAGTTTATCTACATGTAAACCTGGCGACAGGGATAAACAGACGGGGAAGTGAAGGAACAAACGCCAAAGAGCCATTTTTAGAGCAGGAATATTAGTGCTTCCCAGAGCCATGCACAATTGCTTATAATTAAGTTTTTGCTCATGCTTTGAAAATATCACTGCATGGAAAAATTAACTAAGTTGTCTTAAAGGGCCAGTTCGCTGATTTTCAACCTCAATCCTATCAAAAAATGCTATTTTGCTCTGTAGCCTTGTAGGACGCCATCTGCGCCATCTAGTGGAGGCCAGGGAGCTCGCTAAACTACACTTCCTCAATCGAGGACGCCCACATCCGTTGTCATGTCTCGTTCATAATCGCCAGATTTGAAATGTAGACATCAGACCTAAAGATTTTTTAGACGATCCACCGGTATATTCTCATCGTGTTTCGGATTCTGTACCGCTCTGAGCCATTGCCTGCAGCGATCAATGTCCTTGACTGGAAAACGGTAGTATTTCACTCCAGCAATGCATGCTGGGTGCTGTAGGAATGTAGAATGGGCGAAACCACGAGCTATTTGTACGACTTTCTCCACAGCTATGGCGCCAATTTCAAATATTATTGCTTCTATCGATTACAGAGAACACCAGCTTTGACTGACAGTGGCTTTTTCCAGGGGCGAACTGCTCCTTTCAGTCATAAAAATCCTGTTAATAAGAGTAAAGTGATACTGTGCATGATTAACAAGACAATGCATGTTTGGAAATATTGTAAACATTCAATATGCAGGTATAGACAAAAAAAAACGTTGACTATTGCCAAAGGTTTTGGTGCAGGAATGAATACCAGTTATCAAAAGGGGCTTTCGTCACTTAAAGTAGCAACGTGTCTCCCCCTAGTGGACAGATGTTGTGTTACATCTGTTTCCAGAGCCATTTTACCCCCTCTGTAACAAATACTAGTGAGATTGTCATTATAATACATCCCACATCATTTAAACTGGATACATAAAAAGCTCAGTAAACTTAAGGCCTGAAAAAAACAAAAGCGGACACAAAGCTGATTATTTTTACTTTTTTATTGCTTAAACTGCCATCTGGAACAATCTATACCAAAAGGATAAACATCTTTGCACATACAGGAGGTCAAACTGAATACAGGGTAGAATAGAAAAAGAATGGTCCTCTGATCGCCTGCAGCTCTCAGCGCTGCGGGCCTAACAAACTCACTGAAGGTCGGGCTAGCAGGAGTGACTGACGACTACTGAAAGCCCAGGTTAGGTAAGCTAAGGCAAACCGGGACGATTGCAGTGTGGTTAAAAACATTTTGGACTAAAACCGATGATGCTGCTATTTACATGAAAACTATATTTCGACAAAGGGTGAGTCAAAGCCTCGGACCCCGACAGAGCCGTTTCCTGTGGACTCGGATAAATCCACCAGGATCCAACCTCTCAGTTCGGGAGGGGTCAGATGAAGATGATGAAAGAAAAATACACTCACTTCCATTCACAAAAACTCCTCTCACTAACCTGACTACCCTGCAATCGGCACCAAAATCAAATCTTTTTGGACGCACAAACACACATCTCAATTCGAAGCGCAAACACGCGCTCTGAACGAGACAGAACAGACACATGACTGGTTCTGGTAACAGCTAGTGAGGCAGGAATGAAGAGTTAAGCCTTTAATCCAGAAGTCAACATCGTGTGATTTGGTAAAGATCTTTAGAAAAAAAAAAGAGAGAAAAAAGAAGATAGACAGACGAAACATTTTATGCCATCTAAATAGTCATGAAGCAGTTAAGCTAGGGAGTAACAAACCAAATATTTGCTCCTGCAGCTGCAGGGCACGCCTTTTTTTAATACACGCTTCCATTCATACCGGATCACTGGATGCCTAAAACATCATGCCAAGTAAGCATAGAGAACAGATCACAAGCTACTCTGATGAAAAGACAGCCACCTTTTCAACAGGCAATAAGCAATGACACTAGTTTTAAATAAATATCTGCTCGCTCTGCCCGTCGGCTCACGCGTGATGCTTTCATACATAAATACTTCTGATGTCCTGAATTCCTTGAACCATCTCGCTTCAAGACGTCACTTCATTAAAACCTGTTTGATCTAGTTTAAAAAGTTTAACCCATGACGTTTGTACACAATACAGTTACATACTGGTTTGTCAGCTGACAAGAAGAAGCTTTTTTTTTTTACTTTGTGGCACTGGACACCTAAAATAGAATTTATGGAAAAATAAGTGTTTACAAAAGACAGATAAACGTATTTATTTAAGATCACCATCACTCCAAACCATAAGCTCATCATTAATCAATGATAATAATATAACTATGATCCTTTGAACTATACTATGAGAACATTTCGGATTACAAACCATAGCAGAAGTGACCAAGTTATTTGGTATATACTAAAAAAATTGAATACTGAAATACACTTAATACTCTTTTTTTTTTAAACTTTCTTTTTATATTTTTCCCTCAGAGTAGTCAAGGCAGTTCTTGTATGGTCGCCTACAGAGGACAATAAGGGTAAAAACTACTTCCTGTTTGGAGCTGAAGAGAGCACGCGCTGCATTTCCACGGCTATGCATCCTCACGTTGTAACAATCATCAACATTTGGCACTAGCCTGGTAGCTGCACGTTAAAAGAAGAAGTTCACGCCGGATCACTGGATACTGATTAAAAGGAAAAACAACCACCGTACGGCTGAAACCAAAAAGCTAACTTTGATGCAATCACAAACTTCCTGCAGCTTCTTTGCTCTTTATCTAATCGCCTAAAAAGGAAACTGTAACGGGGAAGAAGCAGTCCTCTCTTCACTTCTACCTACAACACATATCTGAAACAAACTCCCCAAAAGCGCCACGTAAAGGTTGATTGTCCTGTCTCATCAGTCTGAGACCCTTATGTCTTCCAGATCTCCAAACAATCCTGCTCTGTGTTTAAGTCTAAAAAAGAAAGCGTAACCAGCAAATACATATATAACATAGGTAACATGTGGTGTAACTGTGCCTACAAGGTAGCGTACAGCAGCTGGTACAAGCGCTGGTGAATGGCTGAGAGTCACCTCTGCGTGACGGGTGGAAACAACGAAAACGATCTCCGTGTGGGAAATGATAAAAGGGAGAAAAGCGACCAGAAAGAAGAAGAAGAAAGTGACAAAAAAAGCAAATTGCATTGTGGACCCTGGGTCTAAAAGGAGGAAGGGAGGGTGAAGGGTGGAGGGAGAGGGAGAGGGTGGAGGAGGAGGAGGAGGGACGGCCCCTTCAGACAGACAGCGAGACGAAGCTGTTGTACTGTTGGATGTTACGTTTGAGAATGTCTGAACAGGGACCCAGGACGCGCTCGAAGCGAGGTCGGTCCAGCTTGACGCACTTCAGCGGGCCGCGGGCGACCACGGTGGCAGCGCGGGGGCGGTTCATCAGCAGAGCGATCTCACCTGAAGAACACAGACACACATGCACAGTTTAAAACCTCGGAAAACAGAAATCTTTCAACATCATAGAACTAGAAACGCATGCAAAGAGATGTCTGAGATATTTTACCACTAAATAATAATGTTAATGAATGAAACAGCAGACGGCGGTGATGAGGCTTCAGTTCTTACCAAAGTAGTCAGATGGTCCTAACCTCCCCACTTCCACAAACTCCTCGTTCTCTGAGCGACGCTGCAACACGGCTGCAGAACCCTGACAAACACACACATGAATATCATTCAATAAAGATTTTTATTTTGGCTTTTATTAATAGGACAGCTGAAGAGAGACAGGAAATGTGGGGCGTAGAGAGTGGGGGATGCACCAAATGATCGGCAGCCCGAATTGAGCATTTATTCGGGCATATGTGGGGACAGGTACTCATGATACATCCTGCATTCATTCATTAAAACACAATGAGTTACACACTCCTTACAACACTACTTAGCGTGTTCATTTTTATGAGAGTATTACCAACTTATTTTAGTAGGTCTAGAGTCATCACATTCACAAGGAGACATAATTATCATTGAAACAAATAAAAACATAAAACACTGAACTGAGCAGGTTTTCAATCAACAGCAGAAATTTGGCTTTATAAGTAATTTAGTGAATTTTTCTTTTTCTCTTTAAGAGAACAATACATTTTTTTATACATTTTTAATACTTTGATCAAATTAGGCTGTAAATAACACATTATTATTATCTGTATTAGGCTGTGTCCACACGTACGTGGGTATTTTTAAAAACATAGCTTTTCGTCTAGACGTGTAGATGGGGTAAACAGAGTTTTTGGCTTGTTATCTCCATGGTGACGTGTCACTAATGAGGCGACATTCCTTGCAGAATGACGGACGTAACAAAAACAGTGATGCGTAACAGGACTTTGTACATGTTTACACATATATGTTCAGTTACTCGTCCACTTCATTGAGGGACAAGGGCGTCGGGATAGATTTCAGAGTTTTGACTGGCCGTGATTCTTCTTCTTCTTTGCATTAACGGGTTATATCGCCACCTGTTGGTGTGGCATTCTCATGAAAGCGTTTCTGTTGTGTTTTTGCATTTTCTTTATGATGGGGATTTTTTATAACCGTGCTGTGTGGACAGGATTTTTTGGGGAAAGTAAGGAGGCAAAACCTGTGTACGTGTAGACATGGCCTTTATCTGTGGACCGTTATTCAAGCAATATCACATGAGAGGGAGTGATGTTCTACTGCGTATCAACACTGCTGTGAGTCGGTCGTAGGCTCGAGGCCGTAGGCCTTTGGCAACTAAAAGTTACCACAAATCAGCTGTTTTTTATCATGTATGTTTATGCGTAATTTATCATCAACCAGTGAAATAAGAGTCTGCTGTGTGATTCAGAGGTACCAGCCTGATTCATGTTGACATACACAGTCTGCTGTAGTGTTAACAGTATTCAGAACACCTGGCTGAGGCGGAGTGATACAGAGTGAAAAGTCCCAGGGATGTTGTTCTCTCTCATGAAATGCCTCTTGTCCAATCAGATTACTTGGTTGGAATTTTTATAATAGCGGCGTTTTTTTATGTTCTATTAATCCCACAGCCTGAAACCAAAATGATCGTATTCAAAAGGGACTGAAGCAAACATTTGTCCTATGGTTGACTTAAAAGTAGTTGCATATCGATTTTTGTTACTTCTCAGCTCTATGAGAAAAAATATGAGGCACTATTTTCACATGACCACCAGAGGGCGCACATGTGTCAGAGACAAATTGGGTGTACTAGTTTATAGACTTACAGCAAAAATATTAAATAGCATTAAATCACAAGAGGATCCAACACAGCCAAAATGGATTAAATTACACAACCAGAAAAGACGGACGGGGGGGACACGTGCTTCCAGTGACAGTTCAAAGATCAAAGGTAAAATGCTGGTATTGTGACTAACACAGTACGTATGAAAGCACGTGTACATGTGAATGAGGCTTTACCTCCAAGATGATGAAGAATTCGTCTCCGGGCTCTCCCTGCACAACAATCTTCTGTCCGTCCTCAAACTGGACGGGCTCCAGGGCGTCAGCGACCGTCAGACGCTCCCATTTGTCAAGAGACTCTGAGAGCGGAGGAGAACAGAGAGGAGAGGACTCAGATAAAGTGACAGAAGTCTCATCTGAGAAGGCTGTACCTGTGATCAGCTCTGTGTGGAGTTATTTTTATACTCTACCCGGTTATTTTTAACTCCAGCACCAAACGAGAGTAACAAGCTTTTATCTATTTTTAAGTTTCGGGATGTGACTGATTTGAAAACACAAACCCACCTAGAATGGACACTTTCCTGAGGAACTCCTCGTACATCTTCCTCTTTCTCAAAGTGCTTCCCTGCAAGAGTCAGACATTTGAATCGTTGTGATCGCATTCAAGTGAAACTAAAGACATTAAACAACATAAATGACAAACATTTCACAACCGAGCTTTACTAACAGGCTCGGAGGTACTTAAACGCGTCTCCTCACCATGAGTATTCTCCGGTAGCTGTCTCTGTCGATGCCCCACAGCTTGACGTTGGTCTTGGCTCTGACTGTGGCCGCCCTCGGGGTGCCGTATATCAGAGCCAGCTCTCCGAAGCTGCCTCCCTCCCCGATGCTGGTCACCCATTCATTGTTCACATACACCTGGAAGATTATCAGGAAGAAACCAAGGTGTTAAACATATTGTTTTTTTGTTATTTACCAAACATTGGGTTTTGAAAATCCATGATTAGATACTTACATCCATCTCCCCTTGGTCAATAACATAGAAATTGTCCCCTTCGTCACCTGGATGCATAAAACAAGACTGTTAGCATCACACAAAAACATGCTATAAATTGGATACATGGTGTTTTCTGAAGGGTGGAGTCTTACCCTGCAGAATAACTGTTTCTCCAGCAATGTAGGTGACTGGAAACATTGCATCAAATATGTCGCTGAAAAGAAACAGATTTGAAAGTTAATAAGTAACAATGATCAAAACTTTATTTATAAAGACGTTAAAACAAACAAACAAACAGGTACCTCCTCTCGTTGTCGTCCAGGTGTGAGAAGAGAACGTTCTTTTCAATGGCTTTGGCCAAGGCTGCCATCGTCTTGTAATCTTTAGGAATTACCTGAAAAAAACAACACAAAGGTTTGAAATGTTTTAACAGTTTCAACAAAGTAAAAGTTTCACAACACTGTTAGCATTAGCTCGTTGATGTAGCTGCCTGCACGCGTTTACCTTTCGGACGTAAGAGGCCGCGTCCTCCTCTGTGTAGACCTCTGCGCTGAACGCTCCTCTCCGCCTGCGACCCTTCACCACGGGGTTCATGGGGGGAGACACCTCCTCATCTCGTGAGTCTGAGCGGGAACTGCTGGCCTTCTGCTGGTTCTGGATCTGCTTGGCCTCCTCCTGGAAGAGAGGACGGGAGGAGGGGAGTGAGCGGACTGTCGGCCAAAAAGGTTTATAGCAGCTACAGTTCATTCAGGTTAATTCAAGGATTATTCAGAGAGCGCTGTTTCTGCAATAAGTGCAACACAAAGCAAAACACAGAGACATACAACATCTAGAAAAAACATACAATAAAATAAATGTTTGAAACTGCAATAAATCATGCGATCAAATAAAAAGTAATGTGGAATTCATATTACTTTTTTTTATAATAAAACATTTGAATGAAAAATCAGACTGTGCCTAAATAGTGTTATTACAGATATTTATGGAAAATGCAGAATAAGGTTTTGAACACAGCTTCTGCAAATATACATGTGACTCAGAAGTCAAAATCCTGATCAAAGCATGTGTGTGCACATCTTACTTTTCTGAGTGAATAAGTTAAAATGCCCTCTATGGTGTCTTGATGTTTTTTAATTTATTATTAAGTTAAATAACTTGCTTGTTATAAATTGAGCTCACTGTGGTTGTTTTACTTTTTTGCTGCCAGTATGTTTGTCCACTAGCTGTGTTCCAATCCACAGGCTGCAGCCTACGAAGGAAGCGGTCCACGGAGGATGCTCCATTCACAGTAGATCGTTAAAGCCGAACTGAAACGAGACGGTCTGGTCCACCCTTGCGTCACCAAACGCTGCTCCTGTCGCCTAGCAACAGGTAGCTAGCGGGCTAACTAGCTAGCATAACTAACGTCACGTAAATTATTTTAAAGATAAATTGTTTCAAGGATCCTTTCATTTTCTTAAACATGTGTAACACTCGCCATTCGACTGAGTTGAAAACAAAAACGTTTTAAAGCGTATTCGTCTGCCGTCTTAAAGTCGCAAAGGATGCACCCTATGGATTCTTCGGGGCCCGGGAAACGGAGGACGCATCTGAAGGAGCCTTTGAATTGGGACAGCCTTCGACGCGCTTCTGTGACGCAATCTGCCTTCAAATACGGCCTTCGAAGGCTGCAGCCCCCTGGATCGGGACACAGCTTATGTATGCCTTGTAATTGTAAAGCACATTGTGAACATGCTGCTAGGTATTCTTCAGTTTACATAAGGTTGATTAATTGTACACATTTTCCTGTAATATCATTATTTTTCAATGTGCACAGCTGCATAGTTAACAAAACACATAAAACCGAATACAGAAAAATAAAATAAATTGGACATAAATTTGCAACTGTCAATGTAAAGTAGGATTAGCATTCTTGTTAGCAAGCTTTTAATTAGCATGATTTCAATTGATTGATATTGCTCCTTGTTCTTAACCAAATAAAAAGGAAACATTCTGACCAAGTGTAAATGAAAAAAGGTACTCTTATTGTACAAATTTTTCATCGATACCTTTTATAGGGATGCACGATATTATCGGCATGTTATTGGTATCTACAGATTATGGCTTGAAAATGACATATCGGCATCGGAAGATATGTCATTTTTCTGCCAATATTTTCCGCCAATAAAACAAAGCTTTAATAACGCCTAAATGCTCGATGATTCCCTAAAAAAGCTTGACGTACTGCTACGACATTAGCTCGGCGCGAGTGCGCACACCACGCCTCTTCAGTCAAGCATGAAGAAGGGTGCAAGATGTCAGATTTTGGACAGCAAGGTTGCTATTTGCAATGGTTGCTCAGCATGGGTCATGTGAGGAGGGGCCAAATCTCATCATCCAAGCCTGTATAATTTTTACAAATATTACAGTTTTATTTTAAACAAAATGCTACAAACAAATAAATATGGCAGCTTAAGTAGTTCTTATATTGCCCAGTGAATGTGTAGGTTTTAAAAAGCAACTGTATTATGCTATTTCTGCATCTGCCAGTGGGCATGATATCAATTCCACTACAGGGGAGACTTGATGTTCTTTGCACTTAGGTGGGAAAAAAACGTGCCTAATATATCCAAATCGGCCATCAGTAAAAAGGGTTGAAAAATATCGGCATATCGGATATCAGCAAAAAGTCCAATATCGTGCATCCCTAATGTCTTTTTTTACACTTTATTAAACTTTACTAATTTTAATTTTTAAAAGATCCTTGACAATAGGAATTCTGCTGTTTTACTAGCTTTGCAGTTTTATATTATAAATCTATGTTCATTGTTTTGCACCAAAACACCAAGACCAATTACCTGCATGTGTAAACCTATTTGGCCATACACCTGATTCTGATTCTAATGATGGCAAATATTAGCTGGGTTATAAGACAGTAACAGCCTTGTGTGATTTAAGTGTATATAATGATCAGCTCTCACTGTATAATCATTTGTCCAGTAAGGAAAACAACACACACACACACACACACACACACACACACACACACACCTTCTCCAGCCTCTCGAAGTACTCCCTGAGGAAGGCCATGGGCCGGTCTGGCCTGGAGGTGCACAGCTGGACAATGCAGTCCTTCAGCAGCTGTTGAATGTTGTGTTTCTGCACGTACTGCTCACACTCCCTCAGGCTCCGCTCCTCCTCGCTGCTCGTACTTCCAGATGCCATGACGACAACGGCGACCCTGCTCTGTGACCTCTAACCTTTAGTACTGGAGAGAGTGGACAGTAACAGTGGGGAAATGGGGGGATTAATTCAGATCATCACCATACCACATGGATTCACTGGAGCAAAACAAAGTAGGGGCTGTCTGTGTGTTTGGACGGGGAATGGACAGACAGACAACATGAGAATGTGAGAAAAATAGAGCCAGAGTGAGAAGGCACTGGGAGATGGGGTGTTGTTTTGGCACTGTGGAGCCTGAGTGCTTCTCAGTGTCAGGAGTGAAAACTGGTCATATGATGTGATCACACAAATCTGACCAGGGACGACAAACCAGGACAGGCACGCTGTCTGTCCGGGGTTTATTTACTCAAAACAATTCGACTTTTTCACCAGCCTGAACAAAGCCTTCCAGCCTTATATTAAATGAATGGTAAAAGGAAGAGCAGCGAATCAATCCACTGTGATACAAACCAAACCATTAAAACAGCAAATGTACTCGCTTGGGGTTCTAACATTTACCGTCACAATACCGCTGCAGAGCAAAATAGCCTGACAGATCTCAGATCATGTGATATAAGCTTCTTCAGATTGCTTGATCTCGCTGTGTAGTCTAAAACAGGAAGGCCTGCAAAGCCGCGATGTACCCAGCATGTGCAGTTTAGATCACTAATTGAGTGAACCAAGTCCTGGGGAGCAGAAAGACACTCAGATCCTCCCTGTCCCTGTGTTTCATGCATGTGCATCAGTTAAATAGGATTTTGGTGGTTTCTAATCTGAAAAGGGAAAGGGAAGACATGTTTTCAAAGATTACGCTAGCCTAACCTTTATGCAACTACCTACACTCGTGGTGGAAACTTGGCACAAGATGAACAAAGTAATACTGTTGTCATACAAGGTGTTATAAATTAAGAGCTAAACAAAAAGGGTTTTACTGACTTTAATAATTTGTCCTTCTTGTTTTATTTTGAAATATCTGAGCTAGTGAAAGCATATAAATAAAATGTAATTCTCTAATTGAATCACAGCTGCAGCGCCCCTTCTTCTGTCAATTTAATTAGAGGAAACACTGCGATGCACAAATGACCTTGCTGAACAAGTGATAACGGGTTATCCTGGATGTTACATGGAAATTATGCGTCTAATGGTCAACAAATTGAGCAAATGGTTTGGCCCCATAGAGACAGTATGAAGCTAATGCCCTGTCTGTAACACCGTCTAGGTCAGGAAGGCTTCATAGGAGGATGACGGCTGCAGCAAGTAACTTACAGCAAGCGGACCATTGCTAAAATGCTAACTACTCTTTGTAACAATAACCAATAAACACCAATTACAAATTAATAATAATTTGTGTGTTTTTTATTGACTATATCAGACCAACGTTACGTTGAAGAGTGTGTCCAATTTGATGCATAGCTTGCTAGCTCCGTGCAAAGGCAAAGCTCTCCTCCAATGACGCCATCTTGAGTTCTATCATAAACAAACGAGCGACGGAGGAAACAAATTTCACCTATCCAGAGGTCATGTTATTCGTGTACCGAAAAAACGAAAATACTCACAAGAAACTGTAAATTCCTGCCGAGTCCTTCGTTAGCGACTCGGGATGGGTGCAATTTCTCTTAGCGTACCGTTACCAGATCCTCCTCGCTTCGATTTTTTTCCCGAGCCCTGGACCGCTGCCCCACCGGATACGGCTGAGAACCAATCAACAGCCGTCACTGACGTCAATTCTCCCCGTTCTGACATGTGAGCCCGTAACCCATGGCAACCTTAAAGGAGGCGCACGGAAGCCGTGACGTCAAGGAAATAGTTCAGAAAAGAGAAAAAAATCGATTTATATCTGATTAAAAATTACCCTGATAAGAGGACTCTTACATCGGGTCACTAGATCACTGCAGCGTGCATAAACTGTCTAACTTGAGGGTATGTCGTGGACAGATATCTGGGAGAGAACAAAAAAGTCAGAAGTGGGCTCCCCCGGAGTACAGATTTTCTCATTTCTCTACAGGCCTGCAAATACACGGAAATAATTAATATGCAAAACAGTGTAAAAAAAAAATCACTTAGAGTCAAGATAGTGTAAGAGTATGTATTTAGAGCCTTTACTTGAGTAAAGGTAGCGATACATCAACATAAAATTACTTAACTCGAGGAGGTTATAGGTCCTGCATTCAAAAATGGACGTTTTTATTATACATTATTATCTAAATGCACTTAAACTATAAATAGAAAAAGTACTAATTTAACAAAAAAAAGGTTTTATGTAAAATCTGCTGTAGAAAAATTTAGTATTTAAAGTAACACACAAAAAGTGAAAAAATTAAGTCAATACAAGTAGCTAGCAAAAAAAAAATATTGACACCTGTTTATATATACTTATTACATTTCATCGATTCATTGTCTGTGGCCTGTTAAACATGTTACATTTCAGGGACAATGTTTAAGTATTCAACATTTTCATATTGGTTTAAACATGAAAAAGGATTTATTAAAAACAAATAAACACATACCCAAATTTATGTAAATATAAGCTGAACCATCAAACAAAAAACAAAATATTCTTATTTTAAAATATTATATGAACACAAAAGTAGCTTTGTGTAGCAGGTGAGCACCTCTCACATGGTGGTTGGTGTGTCGCTGCACGGATGGGCAGTAAAAAAGCTTGATACGTCTTTTATCCAATGAAATCATCAAAACAATTCCTCGTGACAAGACTGAAGGTATAATTGGCCAATCAATCGGTTATTCCCCTAAAGAGGAGGACCTTATTTGATTGACATCTGTGTTATCAAACGAATGAGAGGCATTAAACAGCTCGTACAATAGAACCGCTGCAGTCGAGGTTTTGGCAAGTTGTCGCCAGCCAATCGTGAAGCACCTCAGAGTGACGCATCCTCCCATCAGCTGTTTTTGTTTTGCTGTGTGGATATTGAAGTTAATAACATAATAACAACAGTGTCGACTGACTTAAGAGAAACTGCTCCTTAAGGAGGTGTTATCGATTATCTTCCAATCGCTCTGATTTGGGATTAATCACTCGGTGTGTGATGTTTTCCTTTTGAACCAGTCTGCCCGGACATTCCTCTCCCCGAAGAGTGTGAGCGTGGCGCTTGGAGTCGGGGGAGCAGAGGAGGGGAAGCGGGTTCCGGCGGGGATCGACCCGAGCCCAAGGCCTCCGACCTCGGCCGGCGACAGGAGAGGGAATTCGGCGACTCGGATGGAGCCCGAGGAAGCACCGGACGGCCCCGTAGTGCACCGAGGCTTCATCTGTGCCTCGTTTAACCAGGACACCACGTAAGCGACCTGCGGGCTGGGCCCAGCATGAACTCAATCTCCTTGATACACCTGACTGTTGCATAATTATTTTCAGTAACATTACATACTCTGGTTTATATTCTGACCATTAGCTATAGCGCAAACAAAGCAGCTGTGTGTGTTTACAAAATAAAAGCGTCTGTATGCCTCATTAAAACTTGCAGATTAGTCCATACCAGCTGAAAGTGAAGTAGGCCACTGTGTTAATCTTTAAGGCCTGTTGCACATTAAACTAGATATTTAGTAACCAAACTTCTGACTGTTGTGTAATAAGACACAGATTCAAACATTGGTTTAAAGCAGGCCTATTGTGCAGTATAATGTCTGTCATAAAATATAGCATGTTTATACTAACAGTAAGGGCATATGTGGTATTTTGTGGTAGGTTATAGCAACATTATTCAAAGCAGCTTCCTAAACAGATGTTCCTGTGGTTTGTCTCGCCTCAATAATCATTTTGACTACCACCTGCGCTGCTTATTACCCCAGATCTTGCTGGACTCGCTGACTCGTACAGCTACAGGTGTGTCCCCTTACATAAACACCTCCTCTGGCTCTGATAGTAAAACCAACCAGGTGGACAAACAGCCACACCGAACGTCTTATCTCTTTGTCATTACAACCTCAGCCGTGATAAGATAAGAAAAGCTTCCTTTGGACAATTGATAGATTTTAATGCAAGCTGTGTTGTCTTAAGAAGGTGAGATAGTCTGGAAGAAATGGTGTCATGTCAGGCTACCTCCTTGAGTGAGATAAACACTGGATCTGACCTGGTGTCTCTTCCTCATTCTGTTATCACAGCCTGGCCAATCATGGTTCAGTTATCAATAGTAATGTAAGAAGTCATCTCAGTTCATAGACGACAATTATAGAGCAATACACTGTAGCAGAGTTCATGTGGAGTTGTTTCAGGATCTTTTTTTAATCACTGTAATTGCAAAGTATAATTACAGTGTTATTCAGGTATTTTTAACCTTGACACTGGTGGGTGTGGCTGGTAAAATAATCTGTGTGTTTATTGTAGCTCTCTGTCAGTGGGCACCAAGACTGGCTACCGGCTCTTCTCAGTCACTGCCGTGGACAAACTGGACTGCATCCATGAGGGAGGTGAGGAGGACACTATACTTCATGTGTTGTTGGATTACAGGAAGTTCAGCTCCCCTGCACGGCGATATCTACACTAAATAATGTGCATGTTTCAGGGCTTATTTATAGAAACCCAGTCACGCATACACTAAGTAAACTGCCCCCTCCCTAAGGTGACACGACTCAAGCGTGATAGATGTTTTCACAGGTTCATTTGAGCTGTGGTCGGAACAACATGGTCATACAACAGCTCAGACAGGCCGCAGTGTTTGCTCTGCTGCATGTAGAGCTTTCTAATCCTCAAAAGCAACAACGAAAGAGAAAGTTTCACACCAGTTTGAGGAAGTGTGAGCTTAATAGTGTTCTTTTTGTCCGGGGACTGACGGTTTATCTGATAACAAAAGGGCCATTGTCATTTGCAAGATTTATAACATAGGAATTTACAACAGAAGATTCTGTATTTGCCTTTATGACTAACTGTACATGCACTACTGAAACACTGAAGCTTTTCAGAGTAAAAGCATGCAATAAGCAGCAATTAATGTCTCTCTTCTGTCTCTCTCTAAGTCGAGTGTCCAGACGTGTACATCGTGGAGCGTCTGTTCTCCAGCAGCCTTGTGGTGGTGGTCAGTCTTTCCATGCCTCGTCGAATGAACGTCTACCACTTTAAGAAAGGCACAGAGATCTGTAACTACAGCTACTCCAACAACATCCTCTCCGTCAGGCTCAACAGACAGGTGAGAACAGGAGATAGATCTTTCCTTTCCTTAAAGCTGTTGCTTCTGGTTTGTGTTTTCATGTACATTCTCTTTTGTCAGCGGCTGGTGGTGTGCCTGGAGGAGTCGGTCTACATCCACAATATCAAAGACATGAAACTACTCAAGACCCTGCTGAACACACCCACCAACCCCTCAGGTACGCTCATGCTGTCAAACGGACATCGTTACTGTATGTAGACTAACAGCTTGTGCCTCAATCATCGTCTGTGCTCTCTCGTAGGTCTCTGCGCTCTCTCTGTCAACCACAGTAACTCGTACTTGGCGTACCCCGGCAGCGCCACCATCGGAGAGATCACCGTCTACGATGCCAACAACCTGGTGAGGCTGCGTTAAACCCTGTAACACAGCAACAAAGGAATGAAAACACAACTGCTGTCATGTCTCTTGAAAACCCCTGAGGTCAAGCAGCGCTGTGTTTTTGCCCTTTTAGAGCACTCTGACGCTGATCCAAGCCCACGACAGTCCCCTGGCCGCCCTCACCTTCAACTCCTCCGGCACCAAACTGGCCAGCGCTTCAGAGAAGGTGAGGACTAGAATCCCTTGTTTCCCCTCCTTCTGTTTCATCCTCCACCAGCCTCCGTCTGAACACTTTCTCCTCTGCAGGGCACCGTTATCAGAGTCTTCAGCGTCCCTGAAGGAGAGAAACTGTTCGAGTTCCGCCGAGGGATGAAAAGGTTAGCGCTCGCATCTTCACATAGTTCATTAAGAAAGTATAAAAACATTATACAACTTTAACAGTGTACAGAAAGATGCCGATTTAGACTAAGGGCTCAATACAGGAAGGTGAGCAGTTAAAATTAGCCTGCTATTCTCAACACTGGTGGTTCAGGTGAGTAAGACACTTTACTCCTGCTGCCTCAGAGTATCAGTGATTAAGGCAGCAATGTGAGCGGTTGAATAGTGGAAATCTTAGATTCAGACAAACATTTAAGATGCTGTTTCCACTCAGGTTTTAACATTTGCAGTGTCTCAGGTTTATTCCAAAACATGGATGAAAGTCTATATTTAGACAGACACATTATTCCCCCCCAAAAATGTTCTGACCATTAAAAAATGGGTGGCCTGTAGCCTGTAAACAGTCCCTCCAATCATCTCATTTGGACCGAATTCAATTATTACATGGCCTACCTGACTGTCTCCGTATCTACCTGCCTACCTGCACAAACTCTGCCCGTGCACTCTAGCTATTTAAATGAAACACACAAAAGAAAAATATTGAGAGAAGGAGAAAGAGAAGAGTTTGTAGAGAGAGGTGTGTTAAAAACAATATGGAGAAGGCAGCGCCAGGGTGAGGTGCCCTGTCCACCCCCTCTGGACCGGGCTGTACGCTCTACCTTCCCCTTCTCCCTCATTTTCATGACGGAAGGGAGGAAAGAGGAGAGAGCAAGGAAGATGGGGGGGTTAAGGTTAGGGTAGAGGGTAACCCTGACCCTAATGATAAGCGCTCAGTAAAGAAACCCCTCCCCTTGTGTCCTCATCCCAATACTTACAATTAACCAACCACATGACCCTTAGTGGTCACCACAACCCAAACAGCATTGCCAACTTCAACAGACCCAGGCTCTGTTCATGCAAGCTCCAGGTATTGACAACGCCAATACTACCTACCCTACCACATGGCTTGTAATAGCCCCACCAACTCAAACTTGTAGTTAGATGGGCAGCGAAAGCCAACGCATCAACAGGGTTATTAAGTGGGCCCCTCCATACACCGGTGTTTCCTCAAGTTAGGCCAACAACTAAAGCTAGCCAGCAAGTTAGCTAGCTCAATACAGTTAGTGATGACCATGATACACTGCACGTTATCTACCCCAGCTTTTATCCTAACAGTTTTGTCCTTTTCTGTTTTTTTGTGATTGTGTTGCAGATATGTTAGCATCAGTTCATTGTCCTTCAGCGCAGACGCCCAGTTCCTTTGTGCCTCCAGCAACACTGAGACGGTTCATATCTTTAAACTGGAGCAGCACAGTCCCAGGTAAACACATACACACATTATGCTGCTACTTACTGTAAGGAAGGAAGCTAGTGGTTTATTTTCTGTAGATCAAATAATGAATGAATTCATCTATACTGGCGAGGAGTATTGTAGGTCCTTTTGTCCAGATCAAATAAAACCTGGTTATTTTCTGTCAAAAAGCACTTTTGATCTCTTGAAAATGTTTTCCTTTGAAGGATTAAAATAACATGAAGTTGTCAGAATCTTTCATCCAAAGCGACTTACAACAGCAGATACTTTCTCTGTATTAGAAGTGATTTAGCCTTGTCCCTCTCTGACCCTGGCATGGTTCAGAGAGGGACAATGCATGGTGTGACCAGCTCCCTCTGCTGTACTCATGAAGTAAAGCAATCCAGCAATGATCCTATGAAATGTCACTAACTATTAAAGAAAGCTCTCCAGTGCTCTCCTTTATCTTTGCATATTTACCTGCGATCTCATTTCCTTTCAGTCGAGAGGAGGAGTCTCCCACATGGTCAGCCTATATGGGTAAAATGTTCACAGCAGCCAGCACCTACCTGCCCGCACAGGTGTCCGACATGATGCACCAGGACCGAGCTTTCGCCACAGTACGACTCAACATGTTCGGTCTGAAGAACATCTGCGCCCTGGCGACGTAAGGCAGAGCGAGAGAGAGGAATGTATGTCTGGTATTCCTGCGCAGGTTAATTTATATCATGTGTGTGTTTACTTTGTCAGGATTCAGAAGCTCCCTCGCCTGCTGGTGGCATCCTCAGACGGGTTTCTCTACATTTATAATGTGGATCCACAGGATGGAGGCGATTGCGTCCTGGTGCAAAAACACAGGTGTGTGTCTTATAGGGCTGAATCACCTCTTAATGCCTACATGTAAACTTTACGCTAGGAAAAATACAAGGATTATGTTAGGTAAGTTGACAGTATTGTAAAGTCTTTGTCTGCTCTGCTCCTGCAGGTTGTTTGAGTCCAGCGAGGAGCAGGTGGAAGAGCAGGAAGAGGAGAAACAGGAGGATGTCTCTCCTCAACCAGCCAGCCAATCATACGCTGCCACTGTGGCGCTGCCCTCCACCCCTCCCTCCTCCACCACTCTCATGGGTACAGTGTTCTTTATAAGTCCTAAACATACACTGCTGAAAACCTTTTCATTGCTTAACACTGGACTATTTAACAGTTACTCCTTCAGCCCTTCAGTTCACTGTTTTATTCTCGCTCTTATAATAAATGTGCTATGTTTCAACTAAGGCTTAAGATTATCCTAAAATTGGTTTTGTTTCATAAATACTATAATCAAAAAGTTCTACAATATCTGGCAGATATGTAACTAAGAAGAATTTACTTTTAGTCATTTTAAAAATCATGTTTTACAATATAACTGCTTACAATATAAAGGTTATTGCTATTACTTTCAAATTACAACCACTTAAACGGGTGGTTGTAATTTGTCAGAAGATGTTATAGTTTTAAATCAACTAATATATCATCTGAATTAAGATTGTTACGATGAAGAGGTGAAAATATATGTAAATATAGCATACTGTTAAACAGATATGTTTTGTTATATGCAGGATTTTTTTTAAGTCGCTAAAGTGCGCGTTTCTCATAGCCCTGTCTACAGCGGTACATAGCTTAGCCTCCATGTTGGTACTCCGGCCGGGTTCACCAAACAGGTGCCTTGCTGACTATGATATACTGTACATAGTACACTTACTATTGATAAGTACCATAGACTGTATAAAACGTGTCTCCACCAACTGTCATTGTACAAAATACCCTGGAGGCCGGCGCTGCCATCTTACACTGGTGATGTCATTTGGACCCAGAGAATGCTATCCTTCCGCTAACCAAAACACACTTTTAACTTCATGAAAAGATTTCGCATGTCAGCGTATTTAACAGCAGAGCAGCTTCTTTGTGTTGGTCTGAAGCAGACGTTCACAGATATGGAAACAAGTGATTGTTTTAGTTCTGTTTCCTTCTCGCCGATCCCCCTCGACTCTGCTAATCCAGAACAGATCGTAAAGCCGTAAAGATGTCAACAGAGCTGTCAGTCATCATTTTTACAGCATCAAATAACTCATTAAAACTAAACTTGTCAGAAAAATGAACACTTGGACTTAAATCAGCATGACAAGAACTAACTATAATGACAGAAACAATGTTTAAGAAAAATGTATTTGATGTGTATTTTGATTTTATATGTAGTCTGTTAACATGGAGGAGGCGGGCTTTATGAGCTATACTGCAGCCAGTCAGCAGGGGGCGATAGAGAGGGTTTGGCTTCACTTTCAGGGCGATGTAATGTCTTTTAATACAGTCTAACCCCCTTCAAAAAAAAACAAACCATCCCTTTAAGCTTTAGTGTACGACAGATATTAAAGAGTTTAGATTATAAAAGTAGGGATTGTCAGTAGAGGGCAATGTTTGAAAATGTCTTTGTTTTAGGCAAACCAGCTGCAACAAAACCATGTTTTTTTCTTTTTGTTTTTTTGTGTACTACCATGAATCCTACACAGCAGCAGGTATACACTGAGTTTTCCCTTCTTCTTTTCCCAGGTTACTCCGAGGAAGGTGGAGCCCAGAGGGGCGAGATCATCCCGGAGCACGAGTTCGCAGAGAGTCCCGTGTGTCTGGATGACGAGAACGAGTTCCCTCCAGTCGGCAACTAGAATAACTAACCAAACCCCGCCTCCCCTCCCTTAATCATCCAATCCCTGCTTAACAATCAGACTCACTTGTTTCAAGCAGGGACGACGGACAAAAATATTCCTGTGTTGAGATATTGTGGCAACCCCACCCTTCATGTACCCCTGCTGGCCTAGGGTCAAATGTCGCCAAGATGTTACTTCCTGGTGTTTCTGTATTATGCGTCCCTGTCCCTTTTTTGTAAGGAATTAAGATAAAAAAAAAACACTAAAATAGAGTGGAAGGTCCACTCATTATTAAATAAACATTAAGAACATCTTTGGAGCTTTCTTAGACAGGTTCAAAGACAGTCTAAGAGTCCCACTTTAACTCCTCCCACTGTTAACACCAACATTACGCCATTAACAAACAGTGTTAAACCTTTTTTAAACAGTGACTGTTCACAGCAAGAAACCCTGACAATGCAGTGATAAAATTGTTGCAGTTATTTTCATGATAGCTAACAAATGAGGATGTGGTCGGTCCAGCACAGGATCATTGAGATGACTGAATATAACAACGAAGTAGAGGAGACAACAGGTGGACGTGGCCTGCAGCTTTTGTAGAGCAACCAGGGGCCAGATTCACACAAATGCTCTTAAAGGGCCAGTTCACCAATTTTCAACCTCAGTCCTATCATGCTATTATGGGGAGCTAATGCCATAATGGTAGGAAAAAAAAATGCAATTTCGCTCTGTACCTTTGGAGGACGCTATCTGCATCTGCAATGGGCCCTGGAAAACCTCCGCCAGACTACGTAAAACGCGTCATCTGGTGGAGGCCAGGGAGCTCGCTACACTTCCTCAATCTAGGACGCCCGCCTCTGATGTCATGTCTCGTTCAATATCGTCAGGTTTGAAATGTAGACTGCAGAACCGAAGATTTTTTAGACGATCCACCGGTGTATTCTCGTCGTATTTCAAATTCTTGATCGCTCTGAGACATTGCCTGCAGCGATCAATATCCTTGACTGGAAAACGGTAGTATTTTACTCCAGCGTCTCTCACTGGACCGTTCCTTTTCAGAGTGAGGGGTGCAATGCATGCTGGGTGTTGTAGGAATGTAGAATGGGTGAAACCACGAGCTGTTTGTACAACTTTCTCCACGGCTATGGAGCCAATTTCAAACATCATTGCTTCTTACGATTACAGAGAACACCAGCTTTGACTGACAGCGGCTTTTTCCACGGGCAAATTGCTCCTTGAAGAGAGACAAAAGATAATTTTCTGCAGCTTCTAAAGATTCCATCTGCAATCAGATGATAATTTGATCAAAGCAGTTAAATTTCATAACTTTATGTTTTGTTTTCTGTCGTTTAAAACTCTGAAAATCTGTCGTAAGTGCATTTTTGTGAATCAAGCCTCTGGAATTTCGGAGCTTCTCAATGGGCATTAAACGTGTCACACCTCAGGAAAGAGGAGCAGCAGCTCACTCACTCAAGAAGGAAAAGATTGTGGGTGCGGCACTATTTGAATCATGATGCATGCAGTATGTATTATATGAGATGCAGCTGTCATACTAGTCATGGTGGCGATAGATGCGGAGTAACAAATGTAACCTTAACTTGTGTGTGGAGGTCTCTGTGGGAGGAGCAGTCAGCAGCTGAATGTGACAGTCTGATGTTGAGCTGAAGTTACAGGTCCTTACGTTTCACTGAAGACTGAAAACAGTTTGTTAACATGTGAGTCATTTTTACTTTGATGTATTAAATATTTTTTTGCAAATAAGTATTACACGTCAGCGCATAGACTTCCCATGCGTGAATATATATTGAGGATTTTTACCGTGTGTATAATGTATATATAACATTTATATATAGTACTGTTGTAATAAGTAACATGGTAATACCATTTGATTTGCCAAAAGGTGGCGCTGATAGGACACCCTTACGCTGCATTGAGATGTTCATTCTGGGCATTTCCACCAGAGGCTAATAAAAGCTGAGACATGATTCAAACTGTGTCGTCTTCTTTAAAAAAGATGTGTGCTTTATTTTTATGTTTAAATCCTGTGTTAAATCTCATTAAATAAAGAACAAAATTATAAGTTTGTTTAAAGAGGCTTGGTCCGTGACACTTTATTTGTTTAACAGACAAAACAACGATAATATGTTACAAAAAAATTGATCCTTAAAGGCTTATTTTCCCTCTTAATATCAGCTCTTCAAAGCACCTTTCTGCCCTCTGTGCTTGTTTGCATGTCTCCTCCTGCATCTGGACATTGAACCCTCCCAAACAACACGCTCAACAAACAACCAGCTGAGCACATCGACAGGAGACATCTGTCTCCGCATCTGTTTGCTTACATCAGAGCTCCCCTCTTTTTGTGTAAGTGTTTGCGTGTGATTTCCCACCCTCAGCCGAGCGTGCGGCAGCGGCAAACAGCCTGTCCGGGGTCACAGCAGGGCGCTGCTGAATCGTCCGTGCTGTAATCTGCTGCGGACACAGACGGGTCGGTGGCGATGTCCCACAGAAACTCCTCCCTCTTTCGGGCGATCCTCTCCGCTGCTGACTTGTATTCAGGTGTCTCGACCGCCAGAGGTGTTTCCTCAGCCGCGTCACGGTCCAGATCAAATATCAGCGGCGGATCATGGAGCTGCTGCCTTCCTGTTGCACCTCCACACGCCTCGGCTGCACCTGAAACGAAGACATGTGTTTCTCTTATTAGCCTTTTAAAAATGCTTTTCCTTTCCTTTAGACGGCTCTCATTAAGACACAGGATCTCATTCAAGAGAGAGCTGCCAGGATATTTAAATATTTATATTAATGCAGCTTGATGCTTCCCTATGAGAATGAAGCTGCTATCAATTAGACTTAAGCTAAGAAAATATGCCTGCAGAGATAAACACACAGTCCACTTGACTGGTACCGCCATTTTGACATAATGTCATGCATACCATCCATCATGGTGGCAGGCCATAACAACAGTTTGAACTACAGTAATAACACTGCTGTAGCCTACACTGTAATGTAGTGAGGCTGCGTTTTGCACTGTGGACACATGTGACCTTTATTGTACCTGTGATGTAGAAAGCTTTGTGTTTCCCTGTTCGGACTGTCTGCAGGTCACCAAACCTCCCCGCAGCGCCACTGTTTGGGTGGAAGAGGAACTACAAGGAAGAAGAGAAGAGCTAATCTCAACTTGGGAGTTCCAAATACTGAAAAATATGTGCATAAATCAGTTTAAGATTAGTACCTCATGACCAGTCTGTTCACCATGTAGGAGGATATTTGTAGCGTCAATGCCATCATAGCGTCTGTCTGAGGGGGGAGTTACACCTGCCAGGGACAGAAGGGTGGGGAAGATGTCCATACCACTGCAGGAGCAGAAAGAGAAGAAGAGAGGATGTGTGGTGCAAATTGTTTTTTTTTTTCCTCTGTCAAGGGCCAGGTGATATTTATGTGTGCATGTCTGAATCACCTGATAAGGAGACTCTAATGGCTCACAACTCTATGGCAACAACGGCTACATTAGCATGGTCTATAGTCTTGCTAGTGCTAGTTATGAATTCCTTACATATGCATGAGGTCTATAAAGTACTCTGTAAAATGGGAGTACCTGAGCAGGGCAGAGCTGGTGGTGTTTGCAGGGATCCTCCTGGGCCAATAAGCTACTGTAGGCACCCTGTGACCTCCCTCCCAGGTGGTGCGCTTAGCTGAGCCTCCACCTAAACCAGAAGCAGAGGGTTACATAAGGACTATGAGGACATACAGCAACAACATGTACAGTAACTTTTTTTTTAATTTCTCTTACCTCTGCTGGTCTGCCATTTCCCCATGAAAGGTCCTGCACTTCCTGCATATTGGCACTTCTTCTCCCAAGGACCGTTGTCACCTAAAAACAACAAACACACACACACACACACACACACACACACACATTTCTAGGGAAACAATTACATTAGCAGTGTGGAAGAACAGTTCAGTCCAGCCAACTAACCGGTGAACCAGATGAGAGTATTGTCTTTGTCCATGTCATCAGAAGCGCTCTTCACCGCCCCCACCAGGTCGTCCATCTCTCGCAGGCTGGCCGTGTACACGTCGCGGTCAGTAGTAGAAGCATCTGGAGGGAGGGGAGGGGCCAGGGGGACGTGCATGTGAGCTAACGCTAAGTAGAGGAGATAGGGCTGCGCTCGCTCCCTGCAAAGATAGGTTGAATGTCAGACAACACAAACATAAACAGAAATTTGTTAGTCCACGCTGCCATTTAATTTTTCTTTGTAGGAATGTGAACGTCTTGGACCAGAGCATCAGTGACTTTGAAGTGGCTTCACTGAATCAAAGCCTGCATACTTCTAGGTCTTTGAAGCACATGACTGAAAACCGCCGCATGAGTTCACATGACCCCGTGCTATAGCATGAAGGCCTGATTTTCACAGAGAGCTGCAAACAGCAGGGTTTACTGCTGTCCTCCTCTGCCTTCAACACACAAACACACACAGTCCTTGTAACACATTGCCCACAAAAGCGCACATTGACCTGATGCTGTCAGCCACATACTAGGTTGTTGTTGTTAAGAGTAGGCTAAAACTTTCCTTTGGATCAGCCCCTGGTTGTGTTGCTTTAGGCTTTGACCCCAACTGCTATAACTGTTATAATCCTTATGTACCTAATATATCCATTATTGTAGCTGTTAATGCTAATATTAAGACCTGTTTGACTTCAACTGCTACACTTATTATTATCAATCACACTTAAATTGTAATTACCAAACTTGTCATTGCTAATAGTACACATTGTGGGGCCCCGGTTTAGCTCAGCAGTTAGTTCGCACGTCTCGTGTACAGACGCTCAGCCCTCGATGAGGCGTCCCCAGGCTCGACTCCTACCCTCGGTCCCTTGCTGCCTGTCGCCCCCACTCTCTCTTCCTCTGTTTCCGACACTATCCACTGTCCTCTCTCTCAATAAAGACATAAAAGGTCCATAAGTCTGTATTATCTGTTGTTGTTGTTGCTCTGTCTGTTGATCTCTCTCTTCCTGCTCCTCTTCCCTCTATCCCACTTTCTCGTCCCATCAAATCGAGGAAGATGGCTGTCCACCATTTTTATTTAAATAAGTATGAAGACTTAATATACTGTGTACTTCCTCCCAGCTGTTATCAAGCACTTGCTCATAGTCTATTTGAATGGGTCTCTGTAAATAATATTACTACTAGTAGGGTCTACACCTGCTCTAAATATCAACTGTAATCAGATAAACTGTCTGTATGACAGCACTATGATGCTGTATAATGTCAGGTGTAATTGGACTTTCTGCCTGAGGCTCCACCCTCTTGACCTCTTGATTTATTATGTGTTGTATTAATGGGTTGTTCCCTAACAGCCTACTATAAACTAACATGTTGTCCTCTGTGTCTGCTTGCAGCTGCTGTGTACCTTGCGTTGTGAATAATCCTGGTTGCAGCAGACTTGTATTGCTCTGTGAGCGTCCACAGGTCGAGCGGCTGCTCCACAATACTGCTGTTCTCAATCAAAGGAAGGCCCACTTTGGAGTAACAGCCTCCATGTACACTCCTCTGCAGTCTACACATCGAGAACAATAGAGCATATTTACTTTATAAATCTCTTGGTATTTGGAAGAGGGTTGGGTGGCAAGAGGGTGTCTTATATATTATAGAAATGAAGAGCAACACCTGATTACATGCGGCCCGTATGAGTAACAGGGAGGGCACCGAGGCAGGTCGTATCCTGGTTTGTCGGTACAGCCCATGTCATTACTGTAAGGGATCCCTAAGTAGTAGTCAAAACCTGCTCGAGAGAAAATAAACATGACATGAACACAACTGTATTTACTTGTTACCATGAGAACATCAAACACACATCGGTACCAAGACAAAATACTCCTCAAAATAGAGTTTTAGCAATCTGTATGATATTAATCTCCTACAATAAACTGTAATAAATAATAAATTTTCCCAACTGCTTTAACTTTACTCATGATTTGCCCATTAAACATCATAATCACCTTTAATCTGGTGTGTGTTCTGGCTTAAAATAATCTTATACGACCTCTGTGTCTCTGATCGACAGTGTGATCTAACTTGAAACACTTCCCAGGCACCTTATAAACCTTTTTTTTCGCTGACCGCCAGGGTCAGCCCTACACATGGGTCTGTATGTGAGTGAGTGAGTGAGTGAGTGAGTGACGGTACTTTCAGAGCCATAATAAAGTACAAAATAAATAAATAACAACAACGGCCTTAATAAAAGCATTGTGTACAAAGAATTAGAATTCCAGATCGGGCTTTTACTTTGAAAAGGCATACGGAAGAGGCAAAAGGAAGAGATCTCATCACACTTCATTTTCACCGCGTATTTTGGCCGAGAACCGCGCGCGAACCTTCTATTCTCTACATTTTCGGTGCGTGAATTGCGTGAGATACGCGCGTGTCAGCAACATGAAGACTCTCATCTGTTTTCATGCATTTTAAAAAGAAGCTCAAGACTCACTTTTTCAACTTGGCTTTTAACTGATTTATCCTGGTCTTTTAACTATTTTATTCTATTTTTAATATCTAATAATTTTATTGATTTATTCTTAATTCTTTTTGCACTTTATTGCTTTTATCTTATTTTTTCTATTTTTATCATTTTATTTCTTACATTTATCTCAGCCTATCTTATTGTCTTTTAGCCTTTTACTTTTTAGCTCCAGTGTTTCCTCATGGGAGCCCTCCACACTGGGAGTTGTGTCTGGTCTGCCCGCAGGGACGTCATCCTGGAGATCCCTCAGGCCCGGAGGACTTTGTGCCCACTTTGTGCAGAGTCTATCCCGGTCTTTCCGGGTCGGGGTGGTCTCTGTGGGTGGCACTCCCTGCGGGCGTAGACTGTGACCCCTCCCGATGCGGATGGCTCCCATAGGTGGCGTTTTCCTCACCTGTTCCTCAGTGTCCTGCCATGTCTCTCTACCATGTTTTATCCTGAGTGCGTGTGTTTGTGTGTGTGGGTGGGTGCATGTGTGCCTCTGCGGGTGGGTCGGGAGGGGCAAGTTTCCAGTATTTGTATTATTGTGATATGTTTTTAATTCTAGTGATATGATTTTAATTTTTCTGTGAAGCACTTTGTGTTGCATTCTTTATGCATGAAAGGTGCTATATAAATAAAGTTTGATTTGATTTGATTTGATTTAAAATGTAAAATGAACACGTCCCACAGCCGTCAAGCACACGCCTAGGTTTTGACCTAGTCTTGTTGTTCTTGTACCAGCACGTGAAACACCAAGTGGTACATTAGTTTGCATTTTTCCTGTTTGAATATATGTCATCATGCCCTGGAGCTCTGCTGCTGTTAAATAGCATCTGATGCAAAGAACTTTACTGTGAAGATACTGTATAGTGTGTTTGCACTGAGCTTCACACCTTTCAACACCCTTCACACTAGCGCCTCAGAGTCATGACTGTAGGGACCCCGCAGTGATCCCTCACCAGGTTTCCACCTACTGAACAGACAGCTATGCCCATTGTTGGTCTAGAGATGTCAACTCTCGTTCACTTCAGTGACCCGGATCTTCGGATCTCGTTCAGCTGAACGATTCGTTCATTACATTCGTTCACCAGGTCGTTCAGTGACTCACTCACTCTCACTCGTTCACGAAAAATAAGTTTAGTTTGTGTTCATCTGTCAGTGGTTTACACATCTGTGAATTGACCTGTATACACAGATGCACCTAATCGGGTCGCTCGCTTCGTTCAGTGAACGAGAATGGTCTTCGTTCAGTGAACGAGAGCGAGGGAGAGACAGAGAGAGAGAGAGACGATCGGTCAAGCGATACGTTCAGTCGTTCTCCTAACCAATGATGGTGATTTGATACATTAGATGTGATACAAACAGCCCTCCTCTGAAACGCAATTGGCTCGTGCTAACATCAATCAGTCTGGTTTCCTAAAACAAGAAGTGGGGAGCCGCGAGCGGAGCCAAGTGAACGAAAGGAACGACTTTGATGCATGAAAGTGAACGGATCATTCCGTTCACTGAAAAGATTCGTTCTTTTTGAACGAATCGTTCAGGACCGAAACATCTCTATGTTGGTCCTGCACAAGCTGGAAGCAACGGCAACTGGGAATCAATACTTAGTTAAGACTTTGCAGATGCCTTTGATTTTAATAATAGGTGGGTTTCTTTTAAAGCCCAACTTTGCATTTTTACTTCTACATGTGTATTTTTGTTTTACTTTAATCTTGTTTTTCTACACAACTATAAAACAAACAAAAAAAAGAAAGAAAAAAACATGGTCCATGCGGAGGTATGTAAGCACCTTGTCCTCTGCTCTGTAAGAACTAGAAAATGTGTGAACAAGAGGCCAACAACAGCATAATGGAGGACAGACCTGAAGATCTTATAATGTGGATCAGAGGCAGAGGGTGTTTGAGGTGAAGAAGGAATAAATGCGGGGCTAAGGCTTTGGTTGACGGGTAAGTGATAGTGGGGGTGGGGGTGTTGAGTCAGCTGTAGGCAAAGAGTCAGGGGCGAGTGTGTTGTCTCGGAAGACGCAGCTGCAGACAGTTGTTTGTTGTTTAATCTGTTCCCTGGTTCGCTCACACGCTCCATGTGGCTGGAATGACCTAGAGAAAAAACTGACGCCACAACACTGAACTGGAAAGATAGAATCGTGTTGGCTAGAAAGATGATTGTGTTGGCTTGTATATCTTTGGTTTATGTGGCATATAGAAACGTTTGATGTCCTTCAACTCATAAATAATGCTCGTTTGTTTCACCGTATTTGCATCCCTGCAATGCTGCTGATGCGTCTTTGCTAATCCTCAAGGCTGGACTGTAACCATTGAACAGTTTTACCTTAAAACCAGTCACCCTCCGCTCTTATTTACATCTTCCTCCTCTATGAATTATCCTATTGTAGCTTGAGGCTGTAGCTTATAGGGTTTCCTGGGGTTTCAGAACACTCTGTTTTACCTCACCTGAAGGTTTAAATAGGTTGTTTTCTGGGCTGTGTGATTATAAAAAGGATACCGCAGAGTTAACAGAATCAAAACACAGCTAATAATTGATGGGAAGAGGGTATTTTTGCTCTTAAACTTTGGTTCATGCATTCCTGCTGGAAATGTTTGCCTACCCTAACCCTAGCCCAGAAGCCAATTTTTTACTTACTTTTAATTTTAACAAGTTTTGACAGTAAATCTAATGATTTAGGCTAAAAAGATTATGGATTAGATTGACGAAAATTCACACAAATCTTCTGATATTCCTGCCTTGTACGTGCCTTTTTTGTTTAGTTGGGTCCCCATGGGTCTGGGAGGATGAATGTCCAGCTCCCTCTTACCTCTGTTAGTTGGACTGTATGGTCCATTGTGACCGAGATGCCATTTCCCGATCATGGCGGTGTAGTATCCCGCCCCCTGCAGTAGCTGAGGTAAGGTGGCTTCAGACAGAGGCAGACCGGCCACAGAGCCAACAGCAAAGTTGTGAGTCACCCCGTTTCTGAGGCCATAGCGGCCTGTCAGGATGGCGGCGCGGGACGGGGAGCAGGTCGAGGCTGGAGAGTGGAAGTCTGTCAATCTGGAGAAAAGTAATGACATTAGTGCTACATAACAAATCAGGTGTGAGGCTGATTAATAAATGATCTACCTGAGTCCTTGCTCGGCCATGAGGTTGAGGTATGGTGTGTTGATTGCTTTCTCCTCGGGCAGGTTAGCATCCAAGTCTCCCCAACCAATATCATCAGCCAGTATGATGATGAAATTCGGCTTGTTTGTTGTGTTATCAACACTGGCTCCAAGTTGGGGCAGCTTGTGGAACAGCAGACCACACATCAGCATCCCAGACAGAAGAAGCCAGGTGAGAGGCTCCGCCATTTTGGATCAAAATCTGGAATGAGTGACATGAGTTATCTTTCACTCTTAGCTAGTATTCAGTTATTTCAACCATCGGCAGAACTGCATTGCAAAACACTGTGACTACAATGCAACATATTACATGTTAAATGTCCTTCTCCCCTTTGAGTACTTCTGACTGTACCGTACAAGTAATGCAAAAATGAAGTAAACATCGTATTTTTGGATCTGCAAAGCAATCATCCCCACAAATCTGTTTCTGTAGAGTTTAGGTACACTCTGTACTTTTTTAAGCTTTGAAAACACAAATCTGTTGACTAAAATAGCATACCAAATACGAGACTATATATGTTCACTTGATGGGTATTGCAAAGTCCTACCAGTATCAGTTCAGTTTTGACTATGATTTAATATGTATCTCTTGGGTGCTAACCAAACTCAGAGCCACAAACAAAACAGTTTATTTCCTTTAGAATAATTAGAAAACACTCAAAGATTTGGGAGAAATGATCCCTGACAGAATAAAGAAACAGCAATTTAATGTCATTTAAGTAAGACAAGTGGTGCTTAAAGTTCTCCCAATGACCTGTCTCCTTGAAGGCAGGTAAAAAAGTGCTGCTAATGAAATCAGATAGGTCTGGTGAGAACTCTTGATTGGCCTAAAGCTGTTTACACCTGTAAATTGTGTCTCTCCTTCACCAGACCAGTATATCAAGCTAAACGTGCCCAGAAACACCTTAATTGACAAAAATAGCCTAGTCAAAACAGAAGCATTGCCGGATGTGAATTAAACTGAAACAGTGTACAAAGTAAAGGAGTTCAAGAAACTACTGGAAATATTTAAGTTTGCTGATAGACTGCACCCTTAAATAAATGACAAATACTCCTCTCGGCAATGTTCTTATTTTCTGATTTAATTAAATATGTCATACCAAATTAAATCTGAAAGCCACAAAATCATTCCCCCACAATTTGTCTTCTATTCGCTCCCTACACATCAGCCATGGTAAACAACTCTGCCCCCCACAGTTTGGGGGTTGTGAGGGACTCAGCAGACGGATCTGTCGATAGAGAACTGGCTAAATCCAGATCTGTTTAACCCTTTTCACCCCCCTGCCTGCACGGGAGGGAGGGAGGGAGGGGTGTCATGCATACAAGCATGGACAGACAAGCATGGTAGTATGTCTCCCAACGTTTATGTGAGTTTGCGGACATATGCACGTGGGAATATGTGTAAGTAAAGTTCAGGGTCTCATTCACGCAGTACGCGACACTAACGGGATTATCGCTGCAGTATTTGAGCGAAGGAAGGACTTCAGTCTGACATAATAGCTACAGGTGAGACGCTGTTTCTTTATACGAGTGAGTTTAATTGTGAAAAGTAACTCTATACGGCTACATATTCATTCAGCGCTTCTTAAATTTAACACACGGCTCAGACAAGGCGACGTTCAAGTACTTACATAGTGTTTGTAGCATTTTATAAAGTCACAGTGTGCACTGAGAGCACGAGCCGCGGCGCAGCCTGACTGGGAGCGTTGCGTCACCCGCGTGAGGACGGACATATGGCTCCGGCTTTCAATGGCCAACCCCTCAAAACATCTTCACCAGAAAATAAAGCTAACAAATTGCCGTTTTAAAACCAAATTACCAAGGCAACAAAGTAAAGCAAAACGTGCCTTGTGTGTATGTGAAGTCTTAAATTATTTAATTAAAAAAAACAAGGGAAGGGATTTGTAGCCTACGAACGGACTGGCTGTGATTACTTCATAACAGAACTACAATGTTTCTTTATGCAATTAAGCTTAAGTTAATTTATGTCAAAAAATTAAATAATAATTTGGTCCTAATGCAACTACTTTAACATTTTATTCTCAAATAGTAGGCAAAAAAGGTAAATACTTAAAGGAAAATTATTTTATTAAAGTATATCAAAAAGCGGTACTGTTTTCCAGTTAGCGTTCAAATCTCATCCTGCTGTCTTTAGCAGTCATATTGCTCACTTTACATGTTTGCCCTGGAAAATGTCAACAAAGGCAGTGTGCAGTTAACTGCTTCAGTGATTTCAGACATTAAAAATAACTATATAGAAATAATCAATCTTGTCACTGATGGTCTGGTTTGCTTTTGTAGGTCATGTAGAGTGATCAGAATTAATATCAGTCTGTTTCATTACTAGCAAAAAATGTATTGTTAGCAGGTAAGTAGGCCAAGCATGCCAATTGACTGCTCCCTCCTAACTTGTAATAACTAGGCACTGTCTTGGTAAAACTGCATTTTTGTTACCGGCCAAGACACACCTGTATAATTTCCTGATCTGCCCTCCCACTCACCATTCTTTTCCTTCTGCTTTATATAAATATTAAGTGCTACGTGAGCAACTGTGTTTCTTTAAACTGTACAGCAGGTTTATGAAATAATACAAGGACACAAGTGTGATTTTGCTCCAGTGTATGCCAGGTAACATATAAAGTCAGGTTTTTCGCTAATCTCTACGTACCAGTGCAGTATAGGAAAATCAAATGTAATGACTATAGCTCTTGTCTTTGAAAGACAGGAACAACTGAGGTACAACACATACTCACGTCCCATACTATATGTGCAGTAGCTCTTTCCTCTCCGTCAGGACTCCGTACACTTCTGTATGTGTAGGACCAAGTGAGCTGAAAAGAAACAACAATTTATTGTGAAATTTGAGCAAAAGACTTTGGGGGAATATTACACAACAGGTTTCTAACTTTGAAGTGAATCAAAGTGCACTGTAGATAACAAAACCAAATAAATTCTTTCTGCATTAATCACTTTGGTGAAGTCTTGTTCAGAGAGGGCCTGAACTTTTCTGCTTCTCTTCCTCTTCACCATCTCTGGTTACAGCACTGACAGTGTTTGTTTAGAGTGATGCACAGAACAACTTTATTTTAAAAGCAAGCGGCTAACAAAAAGTAATATATAAGAATCAGAATCAGCTTTATTGGCAGGTATGTGGGCACATCCAAGTACAGACACACATAAACAGACATACTAAACTTAAAAACAAGGACAGGTTAAATAAAGGTAACACAGACACTTAGACACTAAAAACTAAATCTGATACTACTATATACAGACCTATGGATACAAAAATATTTTACAAATTATTAATATATATATATTATTTAAAGAAAACACAACACTTATAGACAATAGTGCCATGGTGCAATAGAGAGTGCAGAGAAACATATGGTTGTGATCAGGTTGTTATGAACAAGAGGTAGCTGGGTGTAGTATTTACAGAGAAAGTGGATTGACCTTCGATGTAGTGATAATATATACATGATAAGAGGGTAAGTTAAGCAATGACAACAAATAATAAATAACATATTTCTCATGCACAGTGGATGTTTGTATAACTCACATATGCGCGTGATTAGGTTATTACACATTTATAGACACGGTGCTGATGAGGATTGTGTGTGTGTGTGGGGGGGGTGCGCTTCTCCTAAAGTCCACTGTCGTCTCCACAGTATTGAGCGGGTTGAGCTCCAGGTGGTTCTGACCACACCAGAGGACTCGTCTTTGTCCCAGATGAGGTGGATGAACGTTGTGTCATCTGCAAACTTCAGGAGTTTAACAGAGGGCTCCCCTGGGGTGCAGTCATTCGTGTAGAGGGAGAAGAGCAGTGGAGAGAGCACACACCCTTGGGGGGGGGGGTCAGTACTGATTGTCCGGGTGCTTGATGTGCTTGACCGACCTGTTTGCCCGGTAGGCAAACTGCAGGGGGTCCAGCAGGGGACCTGTGATGTCCCTCAGGTGGCTCAACACCAGTCTCTCAAAGGATTTCATGACCACAGGCGACGGGCCTGTAGTCATTCAGTCCTGTGATGGAGGGTTTCTTGGGGACCGGGAGGATGGTGGAGCGCTTGAAGCAGGAGGGGACTTCACACAGCTTCAGAGATCTGTTAAATATCTGGGTGAAGATGGGGGCCAGCTGGTCAGCACAGACTCTCAGGCAGGAGGGAGGGAGGTCCTGGAGCCTTCCTGGTCTCCTGCCTCTGAAAGAGCAGGAAAGAGGGGGAAGGATCATATGAGTTAAGGTTTTCCACATGTAACTTTACCTAACCTTTCTCTGATGAGAAGAGATGCGCCCCAGACCCTTCAGACGCATTGAGTCCATCTTCTTCACAGCTGAAGAAACTGCACGCGACAGGCTAATGACACAAAACGGGCAAGCGCACAGCTCGATAGTGTCTGTTTTAAGCTAGGTTTGATCCGAGTTATTAACTCGTTAATTCTACATAAAGTTGTGGACACTGCGGCTGAACTTGCAAGAAATGTGGCTCATTTAAAATTACAAAAATGTACGTATGTCTGTGTTAGAGTAATTTGCTGTTTCTGTGAATAAATACAAAAATATAGCTTGATTTGTGGCGAGTAGTTGTTACGTGTGTGCGCTAGGCTAAAGTGGACAAATCCGACGCGCGTGCGTTCAATGCGCAGTCATGCTTTATCAAGCACACTACATGACTTAAATAGTAATGGGAATTTCGGCTTATTTCAGTGAAATAGGTGATAAGATGTCTTACTCATACAGATATTTAACGTTAATAAATATGTGTTTATTAATTATTTTCTTATTTGTTGTAAGACATAAATATGCAATATTCTTTATATTTAATACATTGGAAGATCCGGTCATATGGATGAATAAAAAGTGAATGTAAAAGAATACCTATCCTTTTTGTGTAACAAGCACATCCTCTCTACATAATGATACTGGTAATAAATAAAAATTAAAATCTTTACAGGCAAATATTTCTGCTGTGTACATTTAAAGGGCCAGCTTCTTAATGTCAACCCACTTGCAACTGACACATCAATACTTAAAGGTTCTTAGCTGCTTGAACATATGTCAACATATTTTTCTTATTTTACTCAAGTCACTCAATCACTCAAAGTACACACATTGTATTTCTTTCTTTATATAGTTTCACCTACCTCTGACCACTTTACAGGCCATGGCACAGTGTGGATTCAGGAGACCGCGTTTCCTTGGGCCCAATGTGTACACAGAGGCCCCTGATGGAGGCTGGGGATGGGTGGTGGCCGGGTCCTTCTTCATCGTAGGGATTTGCACATATGGCACCATCAAGAGCTTCGGCATCTTCCTCCAGGACCTAATGGCCGAGTTTGGAGAGACCAACAGTCGGGTCTCCTGGATTGTTTCAATCTGTGTATTCGTCATGACCTTCAATGGTGAGTCCAGTTCATGTGGCTGAGTAAAGCTATAGATTGAAAATGACAATAAAGTTGTGAGAATGAATGCACCCTAAACAAATGTGTGTTCTCCTTTTGTCCTCAGCTCCTCTCTCTGCTGTGATGACTAACCGCTTTGGCTTCCAGCTTGTTGTGATGTTGGGAGGATTACTTATTTCCTTGGGTACCATTGCCACCAGCTTTACCCACTCTGTCAATCAGATGTACATCACCTATGGAATAGTTGCAGGTTTCGTATAGCTTTCCTCTTCCCTTTTTAGACACCACATAGTACAATTAACCTTTGGATGTATTTTTCTGTGAAACTAGAGTTAACAACAATGCATCTTTTCCATTGTGCAGGTATTGGCTACTGTCTGACCTTCCTGCCCACTTTGACCATCCTTTCTCAGTACTTTAGTCGCCGACGGTCTCTGGTCATAGCTGTTGCCTCCACTGGAGAGTCCCTGTCAATGTTTTCCCTAGCACCAGGTGAGTGAAGAGCTTCCACTGGGATTTATGTGTACAGCTGAAGAAGACGAGGCTTTATTGGGGGAGGGTGGGACACCATATTTGTTCTGGAGTTTTCAACACCCTGATAGAAAAATCAGAAAAATTACACACCCCTGAAAATTTAGATGCTGAATAAAAGACTTATACCATAGACTGTATAAAAAGATGGACAACATGACAGCTCCCTAAAAGTGAAGCCAAACCCTATCTATCCACCCTGCTGACTGGCTGCAGTATAGGTCATAAAGCCCGCCTCCTCCATGTTAACAGATGGGACATGAGTCAAACTATAAAATCAAAATACACGTCAAATAAATGTTTCTCAAACATGGTTTCTGTCATTATAGTTTGTTCTTATCATGTTGATTTACAACCAAGTGTTCATTTTTGTAACAAGTTTAGTTTTAATTGGTTATTTGATGCTGTCAAAAGGATGCACCCGTTACGGGGCTATTTTGGCTTTAATTTTTTACAATGAGAGCAGATGAAGACGCGTCGTCCATCTATATATACAGTCATTGACTAAAACCAACAATAAAATGTATCCAACTAGTATTCCCAGTGTAATGGTCCAAAAACTTTAAAAAACACATCAACAGCCACACTTGCACTTGGTGTTATGTTTCTTACTTAACCTGGACATTTTTATTTTGGGTCAATCCCACATAGACCACCCTGCTCCCATAAATACTCAATGTACTGTAGGTGTAGGTAAATGTAGGTAAATAGTCCCTAAAAATACACTACTTACTCCTGTTTATCATATGTTAGATAAACACTCCAGTGCACAGCTAAAACCAAACTGTACTTATCCTAAACCAATTGGCTTGGGCTATGTGCCACAGACAGGTATTGACAGACCAACATTTTAGTCTATTTTTAGACTTGTTGACAATAACAGAGTTATAGAACATTGCTAGCCTTGTCCTAATATAGAACCATGTGTACCACTGACTGCCAATGTGAATCTCCAAGTGCTCTATGTGCAAAATCTTGAACACCACATACTGAAATAGTGGTAAATCATTTCATTGATGAACCCTCACCTAATACCTACTTTTGCCCCCAGCCTTTTCTGCACTGAGAGACCATATTGGCTGGCGACGCACCATCGCAGCGATAGGAGCCATGCAGAGCATCCTCATCCTCTGTGGTATTCTTCTTCGGCCAATCGTTATCAAACCCAGAGCGTCCCACGGGGCAGAGACTGACATAACGTCCCCAAAGGAACTGGAAGCCCTCAGTAACAAGGACAATGTGGAGGGCAAAAACTCAGAGGACCTTATGATGAACAATACCTCACATGCACAAAATACCTACAGTCAGGACAATGAGCTAACCAGAACCTCTGTGAGCACCGGAGACTCTGGTGTCCAGTCGCTAAAGGAGGCTGACCAGAGCAGCCCAGAGGAGAAGAGTTTACTGCACAAAGAAGAAAGGGCAGAGACAGAGCGGCCGTCTGTGGAAAACAGTGTGGGAGAGATTACAGATTGTGAAACGCAGGAGAAAAACAACAAAGATGCAGACAAACAATTGGTGACAAATGAAAAGACACCAGGGAACGATAAGCTATCAGCAAAGAAGACAAAACTTCTGGATTTCTCCATCCTCAGAGAGTGCAGCTTCATTCTCTATTCTCTGTTTGGACTGTTCGTCACGCTCGGCTTCTTCGCCCCTCAGCTCTTCGTTATCGAGCTGAGTGTGAGTCGAGGTGTGGAGCGAGAACACGCCACTTACATGCTCTCCATCATGGCCGCGTCTGAAATCGTTGGCCGATTTGCCATCGGGTGGATCCTGACACGGAGGCAACTCAGGACGAGGAAGCTGCTCGTGCTTCTGGCGTGTGTCGTTTTCATGACTGCTGATCTGGTGGGATTTACTTTGGTTACTGAGTTCTACGGCCTGGCTGTGTGCTGCGTGTTTTACGGGATCTTTATGGGAACCCTAGCGTGCACACACATCCCCATGCTGGCTGAGGATGACGTCGTGGGCATAGAGAGGATGTCTTCGGCTGCTGGTGTTTATGTGTTCATTCAGAGCTTTGCTGGGCTGGCTGGACCGCCCCTTGGAGGTAAGAGTTGTCTTGTCGTGCAAAGATTATAAACGATGACTATGGTTTCACTTTATGACAACTTTTATCATCTGAGTACCCACAGAGCATTCATGTTTTAGATATATTACATTGATTTAAACAGATACGATGTAAATACTAAACTCTAAGCTGAAAGATGATAAGCTAGACAGGAAGAAAGACTCAAAGACTTAGAAAGTAATAATCTTGCAGATTTTCATTTAAATAAATGTCTGTTAAGTCTCTATCTGTCGCCAAATGAGGTAACACAATGATGATTGAGCCTATGGCCCACTGATGAAAGCCTTTGCATTTGCAGTATATAGTAAGGTTTTCCATCAGCCAGCAGTGGTTGGTCTGCCAGAGAGGGTAGGCGCAGCTAAGCGGCTGCTTTTCCGGTCTCTGCAAGTGTTGCGAGTAAACAGTAATCTACTATGGCTGAACAAACAAAGAAAAGATGGATGACTACAGATACAACTTCAACAATAAGTGAAAATCCAAAGAAAAAGAAACAAATTCGACGCTCAGATGAAGCAAACAGTCTAAAAAGGAAAGCGACCGTCAGCAAGGAA
The DNA here is from genome assembly GCF_022749685.1 of Semicossyphus pulcher. Lineage (NCBI taxonomy): Eukaryota > Metazoa > Chordata > Actinopteri > Labriformes > Labridae > Semicossyphus > Semicossyphus pulcher. The sequence continues at coordinate 10,539,029 of NW_027211670.1, read as the reverse complement.
AATCAAGAGTTACAACCAGAGCCAACCGTGGACGTCACACATGCAACACTTGCCAGAAGGTGCTGCCAAAGAGAACAAAACTGAGATCTTTGAGATTAAATCTTTAAGGCTGGAATGCAAAAATGCTGTTTTAAGGTATTTTTAGAATGATAGTTGTACCATGTAATATAGGCTGGAGCTATACGTATGTAACATCTGATGTTAGTCCTATGACATAAAATCCTATTTATAGAACAGCAACTACCTTTTAAATCATAATCAGGGTCGAATTTATAATTATTATGGCCCTAGTTCTAATACCAATAATCGTAAATCCAATACAGTCAAAATGTGGTAATGTGGCGAGTAAGCCAGACAATGCACCATATGCCATAATTCATGAGTTCCCCCCCATAAAAAAATGTAAAAATTTACTTTTTAGAGTCTTAAAGAGTAACTGATATTCCAGTACTTATCACGTGACAATAGCAACAACAACAGTGCGATGCTGGCGCCGATTGTATTGTTAGTCAAAGCAAAATGTCAGTAAACAGGTTTTTCCCGTCACACACGTAAAGGATGTTTGTTTTTTTAAACTTAAGATCATTTAAAAAGGAAAAAAAATAAATAAATAAGGCAGTTTCTTGTTAAAAACAAGGTTTCTATGACCATCGCTGGCAGGCACAGGACATCAGGAGGGGGGCTAAGGAAGTCAAGATTGGCTAACGTTAGCTCAGCTGGTTTTTGGGCTAGGATTATTTCAGTGTAATGTGTCAGGCAATACAATATCAACCACATCACATCTATACAGGTTGAGTCGTACACAACTCTTTAAAATGGAGAGTCAGAATCAGTATCAGGAAGGAAACAAATAGTTAATTTATTGCTGATTTTAAAGCTTTCGTCTGGTACAGCTGTTTGCTGGTTTAAAGGGCATCTCCATTTTTAGTATCTAAGCTCACTGATGTAAATTTGAAACACACTGAGAGACACATTAAAACAGAAGAATGGGCAAAATTGATGCAACAGATGCCGAGATATCATTAATCCTTAGTGTGGGTCATGCTAAAAGAAATCATACACTCCAACCGAATCCTACAATTCCCACAATGCAAATGGGTAACTCCTTTCATTAGACCCTCCTCTTTCTAGTAACGTCTTGTACACTGCATATTTGAAATTGTCGGAGTGGTCCTTTAATGCCTCTTTAACTCATCCTCTATCCGCAGGTGTGCTGGTGGATGTGACACAGAACTACGGATCAGCCTTCTACTCGTGTGCAGTGGGCATGGCAATTAGCGCCGTGTTCCTGGGTTTGGTTAAACCTGCTAAGAGGGGAGTAATCTGTGGGAGGAGGAACTCAAAACACCCGGAAGACAAACATGAAGGAGACAAGGACACAGAGGAAAAGGATGCAGCGCAAACACCAGACAGGAGAACTGACAGTGCTGTGGATTGCGCTGAAGTGGATGACATTTCAGTTCATGGCGAGGCGGAGGCCACAAAAGACGACCCGGAGGTTATACATTTTGCTTAAGATGATAACGGTGTATAAGGGTTAAAAAGGATCAAGCCATTTATGGATAAAAGGCTTTCAAAGACTACTGCTGGGAACTGCTGACGTGACAATAATACAGTGAAGAGAAAGACCAATATTAAGTGTTTATGATGCGTTATTTTATGGGCTGAGAGAGCCATGTGGGGAGCTTTAAGGCCAGAATATGTGCATAGTCATTGTGCCATACATACCTTAAGTACCAAACAGTGTTTTTCTAGAGTCAATACCATTAAAATAATTATTACTTAGCTTTAAGTGAGTACGATTTGATAAAGTGCAGCTTTAAGAAACAATGGTGTGAGATATGGCTGGGGAAGTACATTGTAAATGGACCACGAGTGATCCAGTGTTAATGGAGGTGGCTCAGATTTAGTTATTCCAATATACTGTTTAACCCTGTTACTTGATCAACTAATTAACTGCTGGGGATCAAACCCATATTGGTAACCAGAGAAAAACTGTGATGAAAATGAAGCTGCAGGAGCAATACATTGCACTAAATCTGTAACGTGTGTTATAGAAAATAAAAGCTCAGGTGATCACATGTGATTAAAAGTATTTTTTTTAAGTCAAACTGTCTCCATGCTGAAGATGCACTATGTCAGACTCAAGCTATTTTTGTAATGAAAATGTGTTTAATAACACTAAAAGAAACGTGATTTGAACCTCTTAATTATGTGTATTGGTTTTTTTTTTAACATCAAACTTATTCAACTGCTCGCGTATACATTCAATTCAATTCAAAATATGTTAAAGATTTAGTCCCAGAATGCTCAGAGGCAACTTACTGTACCCATGTGCACCTTTAAACATGTCTTAATATATTTTGCATCTTTCATACAGAACTGCTCAATATAAATGATCATAATTCCTCGACAGTCCTGCTGTAAAGAGCATTTTCTCCTAGATATAATTATTTTCAGATACACATTTCAACATACTAAGGCTTTTGTTTTGTGATTATAAAGCAGCAGAAATGTAAAGCGCAACGAGTCCCAATCATTATCCAGATTTACTCCAAATGACTATCGGTCATTTATTTTCCAGTATGTGTAGACACCTGCGGAGCCACAGTCTGGATGTGTTAAAGGCTTCAGTGGGTTTGTGAAAGTGGAGCACAGACTGAGCGGCAGAGACCTCCTCTGGTCTGGATGTCTGACTCTGATCCTCCTCCATCCAGTACAATAAGGCCTGTTGAACAAAAAAATAACCCGTCCCTTTAGTGAACTGATCTGTTCATAAACCTCATCAAAAATGATTGTAGAGATATTGTTCTAATATCGCTCAGTCATTAAAGCAGGGGCGCTAATTTGCAAAGCAAAATAAATTCTTATATTTCTCTCAGTTTGTATTAGCTCAAAACTTTAAAGTCAAGGTGAAATGAAAAATGTCATTTTAATCCTTTTAGATCACATCGCCGGTAATATTGTGCATCTATTTGACAATATAGGCCAAAAAAAACACAGAAATTCAATTTCTTCGTATTCTCAAAATATCATAATCCGATCATTTTTTCTTCCTGTAAAACAAAATATAACGTGTGCCTACGTATGCTAGGACCAACCAATTTTAACCAATCAATCTGCAACATTTAGCCGCAGAGCACCGAGAACGCTCGGTCAGTTAGCTAGCTACTGCACTGTGGAGAACGTCTGTCTCCGCCCACTTCTCAACGATCAAATCAAATCCCTCTAATGATATGTCCCGCCTGCACGTCCTGTTTCACTCGGAAATAAGTCACGATACAGAAGCTAGATACTCAGTGTCTAGTGTCTCAGTGTTTTGCATGTTTGGTGCTACAAACTGGGTGGAAATAATCTGGATTATTTTGGCATATGAGGCTTGTGCTGTGTTCCACACAACTAGGAACTCAAGTTTTTCCGACTAGAAAAATTGCTCTGGAACGCCATTCAAAGTCGGTGTTCCTGCTTGTGAACTCAGAGCAGATTCATCTAACCCGACTTCACAAGAATCAGATTCCTGATGTCACACAATGGTCGCACCCGTGGAGAGACACACTGAGAAGTAACGTTATAAATATATTTGCCTGAATTGAATTGAAAAACAACTACTATCATATAGTAACACATGCCAATGTAATAAGGTAGCTTATTACCTGATACTACAGTCTACTGATATAAAAAACCTTGCACTTTATGATGCAAAAGATGAATTTAATATATTATCATCCTAACCAGGGTTCCTCCTATGTAAAATGTATTTTACCTTGTATCTTTCAGCTATTTTAAAGCCGACTGCCACTTGCAGCTTGCGGAGGCAGACGGGACAGAAATCCAGGGGACTACGATCAGACTCCTCCAGGTGGTTCGAGCCCTGCATGACACAGTTCAACCACTGGCAATGCTTTATTCCAAACATGTGTCCAATCTCATGAGTCATTGTCTAGAAAAGAAGGTTTTAACATCAGGGTTTTCTGACAGCAAAAAAAACAACCACAAAACAAACAGTATTGAGTTTTTTATCAGCAGTACTGTTAAAAGGAATGGAGGGCCTTTAGCAAGACCACTCAAGGTCCATAGTACCAACATTGAGTGTTTGTGTTTTGTTAGTAACCTGGCAGGATCGAAGCAGCAGGGTGCTGCTGATGGGGGGAGTGTAGTATCCGTCGAACACAGAGTAGTCCCCCTGCTTTGGCTTAAGCCGTGTCTTCAGCCTCCCAGAGTAAGTCCTGCTGTAGAAGTTGTCATCATACCTGGCAAAGCTGAAAACACCCATTCCTGCAAAACAGGACAGACTGTCCATAACAAAATCTTCTGGGTTGTATTTGAAGCACTTTAGCGCCATCTAGTGGCAGCTCAACCACATTACACCACCAGGGACTAATGCTGACTGGCAACTGACGCTCTCCTCTTTCATATTGAGCTTGCCCTAGACATATCAGTGTTTCAACAGTCGATTTAAGGGTATTTGAGTGTGGTATTATTTTTTTTAATAGTGACAGAGAAAGATTTTTTTTTGTGAAGGCTTTGTAGTAAAATCTCACCCATACGGAGAGAAGCCTCCCCAAAAACAAAGTTCCAGGAGTCTTCGGGGTAGAGGTCAATCATTGTGATTCCAACAATACAAAAAGCATCTTTCGGTTTCCTTTTCTCCAGGAATCGTAACAGGTCACCTACAATCCAAGAAAAACAATAACAACAATGCATTATCATGCATATTAAAGGCAAGTTTCTCATCATTTTACCCCTCTTTTTCTTATATTACTACCGGGAGAGTGGCTCAAACCTCCCAACCGAGATGATACACTGAAGGCTAGCTCCAGATCTCTTACTTACCAGTGAGGATCTGCAGGTTGTGTGAGTTACTGTTAACCCTGAAAGAACATCTTGTCTCTGCTACAGTAACTGCAGGCAGCAACTTTACAGAAAGCCCGTAGAAGAAGGCCTGGCAGTATTCTCTGAGCCACTCAACATACAGGTCTGTCTGGGCCCCCACCTCCCCAAAGGAACCTACAAGAAACGCATATATTACATAGTTTAAGTGCTAGTGGGTTATATTTTATTGCGCAGACTTTGAGAAATAGCAAATATGAACATGCAAGATGTCTTCTCATTAAAAAAATGTAATATAAAAAATCTATAAGTGTCTCTTAAACACACCCACACACTTCACAAGTCCCAAACAAATATTGGCTGTAAATGCACGAGCCACAGACATACTCACCTATGGTTTGAATGTAAATCGTTCTGTGGCTCGCATCAGGGGTCTTGCGATAAGGGTCTATGTAGAAGCTCTCAAAGTCTTGAGGCTCCTCAGGGTGAGCAACGATCCAGTCTGAGTCAGAGTGTACCGTGATGGGCTTGAAAAGGGAACCTGGCTGCCCTGAGTGAAATCCTTCCTCCAGAAGATGACGCTCTTCTTTTGAGTACTTGCTGTAAAGTGTAACCAAGTCCTGGCGTTTAGAGATCAAAGCTGTTTGCAGTGTCTTCACAGAGTGATGGATCACCTTCATCTGTATGGGAGACATACAGCATTAACATTGTAGCAGATGAAGTCAAGTTGAAATGTACAAAAAGCTCTTGTTATAAAACAGAGATAATTTGTTCCTTGCTACAATTTTAAGTGTCTGACCCCCTCTACCTCTCTACCTAAAGCTGTACAATTAACATTGCATTGTGCAAATGTGTCCTAGTTATACCTACGCTCTGTCATATACACCTTTGTAGGAGCCAAAATGTGACGCTAGTAAAGGCAAATGCATATATGTTACATAAAAACTATAGAATTAGTTAAAGACACCTATAAATAACACGTGTCAACACGAAAATATGTATGTTTGCTTAATAGCTTTGTACATACATGTTCAGAGGACCACACAAGTGCACAAATTTGTAAGTAGATAAATTGTGAAACCTGCCTTGAAAGACAGTTTTCATATCCATTCTAATGCTGTCTGACAATAAATTACCTGACGAAGTTGTAACACTTCTAAACCCTAGTCAGCATACAATGCTTCACAAACCTTCTGTTCGACAACTACAGAAAGGACAGTCCTCGAGACTTTTTCAAAATCCCTCTCGGCCACGAAAAAAAAAGGGGGGGGGGGGGGGGGAGCTAAAAATGTAGATAAAAAGCCCAAACGCAGACAAGTGGTTCACCCTGATGTTGACCCCGGAAATCGTATCCACTCCACAGTTACGCTGCATTCACGTGCTCCTTGGATGCTCGGGGTTTCAGAGCTGTAAAGTCGTCCTTCCGACTTCGGTGTTTTCATGTGCTTTTCTGTGGGAACTATATGGAAGCCACTTGTGAGATGTGTAATATTTCTTTGCTCAGTACTAATCTTTGTTTCTGTGAAGGGACAGCTAATAATTGTTACAACCTTAGACGAATGAGCCAAGTTTTTTTCCACCACCAAGCCAACATTTACTTAATCCACCATGTGTCTGCGAAATATGATGCTAAGTCTGTCAACACAGCAGTCGGGTACTCCGATTTTCCGAGATGTTCCGACTTCAGAGAGCCTTCGCCTGAAATTTCCCAGTCGGAAATTCGTTTATCCGATTATTCCAACAACACGTTAACGCAGGGTTATTCTAATGACGTCAAGTAAACAGAGGGGTGGAGCTTACTTCGTGCGACATTGACGACCAGCAAAAAAGACAAGCTCACTACCATGGCACACCTAACGACTCCGGAGTATTCATGATCCTACTTCGGACAACATATAAATTAAATATTCTGTTAACTTAACTTATTTAGTTTTTTTTACGCTGAACTGCTGTCAATTCCGGGAACAGTTAACTGCGGTTAACGGCGAGTAACGGGAATACGAAAGCGGAAGAACTTTCAGTTAGCATAGTGCAGCAGGAGTTAGCTAAAGTAGTTAGCTTGACAATTAGCTGATTATACACTGGAAGTTAGCAGCTAGCGGGCTAGCTTGGTCCTGTTTCTGTCATGCCCTAAGTTCCTCCAGATTTCACTTAAACAAGGATAGATAGAAGTTAGCCGGTTAGCTTTTAGAAGCACAGCAGCCGTCTGTACCAGCACCGAGACGTAGGCAGGGCGGACTGGACTTGGAGCAGTGACAGGTCTGAATTAACCACAGCAGAGGTTTGAGCTTTACTACGGCGACTTGTGCTTCAGCCATCAGGATTGCTCATTCTTACATCGCAGACTTTCTGAGGTTATGGGACTGAGCTGAGCCACACTAATGGTCGTGGAACTGTAACATTGCCAAAGCATCCAAACAAGATCACCCAATCCAGCTCACAAGGAGCGACAACATTTCAGCCAAAAAACAGACTGCAGACATGCTGACTGACAACAGGTAACTGGAACAACCATTGTTACACATGTTGGCGTGATACAAGCTCACCAGTCCATACAGTGTAGCATTTAATAATTATAACTTTATGGTAATGCAACACACTAGGCATGTGTCCGATTACAATAATCTAAATCCAAGGTACTATCCTTTACTATTCAGTCTGACATTGCAGTTTCAATGTAAAATCGACACTATGTACAACCTCTATAAAAACCGCACTGAAGGTATGTTAATCAATGTGTTCTCGTAGTGGGAGTGCCACATGTCTGATCATGTAACGAGTGTGAGATGCTATTTTTGGTTCCTCTTCCTATGATCTCTTTCTGGTTCTCTGCTTCTCTCCGCCCAATTTTTCTCTCCCCGTGTCTGCATAGTTTCTGTCAAACCATCTCTGTCACTTTTATGTTCACTCTACCAGCTTAAAGCACGCTCTGATCCTTCCATTTCTGTTTTGCACAGGAAACGACATCGTAGTTGTGACAGTGAGGAGGACCAACAGCTGAGTCCTCAGGCCAAGAAGTCAGGAGGGGGTCCCAGCCTGCTTGTGTCAGATTTGGATTCAGAGGTGAGGCTGACTTGATCTTGACATGTATCTTTAGACCATCACACAGACACACTGTAGGCTAACCCCGATTTCATCTGATTGTATAATTAGAGTCATCTTTTAGGAAAGGATATATCTGTTTGCTAAGCTAATTTATTCTCCACCATCTAGCTTATGTTTTAAAGCCTATTGCCATTTGTGGATATAGCCTGCAACTAGGCATCATGCATATAAATACACGTGACTCTGCGTTGCATTTACAATGCACCATGGTCAGAAACAGCTCTGAATGTTTTATTTAAAGCATCTGCATCCATCCATCCATGAAGCCTCACTTCAGAGCCTGTCTCTGCTCTGTGTTTGCAGTCTTCCAGCAGCGACAGCAGTAATGGGATCAGCAGTCCAGATAGAGCAATAGTGGTCACCACCAGGCCGTGCATACACAGCCAGAACAACTGCATCACCCACAACTCGCTCAGCCCAAAGCCTGGCGATTCTGCTAGCTCCTCGCAGCATGGTTTCCATGGCGACAGCAGCAGTGTGTCCTATGACGACATCAACAGAGTCCTGAGGGAGGCGCACTTCAGTAGTCTGCAGACCAGAGGGCGTCCGGGCTCGACATGACCAAGACCTCTGACCCCTCTCCTGACCTTATGTCCCTCGCTCATCAGTGCCGACCGGCCCGATGGCTCCTCTCTGAAAGCCTCAAGGGACACCCTCGGGTCAGGGGGGCGGGGACGACGTGTGGGGAGGTTTACAGATTTTTGGGCACAAAGGCTCATCCCCACCTCGCCATGTACCATTTGTCAAAACCATAAGCACATCCGCCTTTCCATGGCCCAGCCACTGTGGTTTTCTGTGCAGTATTGATGTGTGTTTGTATGTGCGTGAGCGTGTGCGCGCACCCTTTGCACTTTATAAAGAGGCATCATTCTCTTTACATGCGTGCGTCGATGCGTGGACATTTCCATTGGTGCTAATCACAAGGAAAGTGTGATGAACCAAAGTGCTTGCAAAATTCAATAAAGCTAAGCACTTTATTCAATAACTCCTCATTCTGTTTACTCGACTGCTGGAAGTCAGTCGCATGTTTGTGTCAGTAAAGAGCGGGTTTTAGTGATCGCATTCGCAAAGGAAGTTCTTCGATTTACATTTAAGGAGCACTATTAAAACAATCCAACAAAATATCATTTCAGCCCTTTTTTGTTTTCTGTAACCAAAGCAGTGAAGTGAAGGTTACGTATGTTTGCAGTTTCACTCTCTGAATGAATCTCTAATGTTTTAGTGTCGCAGGTCAGCTGGTGTAAGGTAATGCAACTGAGATTCATCATGAGCCTCACCACCAAAGTCCAACCTCAGATTAGACTCTGGCTAATTATAGAGCTGTGAGAGCAGCACTGCAGTCTGCAGCTCCAACGTCACGCTCAGCTCAATGCTCCTGAACACAAAAACAGCCTGAAGGAAAAGCTCTCTGAATCACGTTGTGTTTACTTCCTCAACATTTTACACATCATGTGTACATGTGCGTGTGTGTGTGTCGTAAGCTTGTCGGCCATACTTGTTCATGTATGGTTCACTAAGACCAGCACACTGTGTCGCAAATAAAATGAGATGTGAAAGTAATTCATATTTTATGTAAGCGTTCAAATCATTTACATTGGAATAAAAGCGTTGCTGGAGGTGATGTCACCGACACCATGTAGAGCTCTGTTGTACGTAATAAAAACAAGAGTCAAATATTAAGTAGTTATTGCTGTAACAGAAATACAGCATGTTTTATTGTTCTGCAGCAAGTGCAACAACGCAGCTTGTTCTCACTGAAAGAAAATGCATCATTAGCTTACATCAGTAGGTTGGATTAGCGTCCGTGTATGTAGCTTGCACTACATTCCACAGCACAGTATGCAACTGAAGTAACAATAGTGTAATGGTGAACATAATCTGCTTTTTATTTGGTTACATAAGCAACCGGCTATTTGCATTATGCTGATGTTGTTTTCACACATAATTTCACACATTTATTTGCACACAGAATCTTAATTATGTATTCCTCTATTAGTCCTCCAAACAGCTTTTAATCACAGACATGCACACTTCCACCACTCTCACATGTATGGTTTGATCGATACGGGGTAGACGTCATAAATAATTTGTAAATTAACACTCAGACAACATTTACAACAACATAATAGCTTAGTACCAAAAGATATGGAAGACAACTCTCATTTGTAGAGTTTATAAGAGAAGCAACTGTAGTGCAAATTACAAATCGAGGGGATCTTCCCTCAGAGGTGTAGGCCGTGCTGCGGAGGCGTGAGAGTCTTTTCAGTTGGTTTAAAGGAAACCTGAGATAAAGCAACTGTCAATCATAACCTGTAATTCATTCTTGGGCAATACTGCAAAAATAACACATCAGCCAAACAGAAACACGGCTAACAGACCAGTCTTAACTTATGACAGGTAAGAGGAGTACCAACTGAGGAGTGCACGCATCCACACTACAGTCCTTAAAGTCTCTTAAACCCAGTTTGCTCGTTAATACAACTTCCAAGTAGGCACCATACAGACAGCTGTTCATAATAACAGAACCCTACTATTAAGTGAATCTGCTTTGTTTATATATATTAATAAAGTTGCAGATCAGATCTTGGTTTAGAAAATTAAATAGATTTCTGTAAGCATATACATGATGACATCATTAGTTTAACTGTTACAGTCCCAGCTGTTAAACGTCAAAAGTTGAGAAAGGAGAAGGCCGACACCGGTGGGCTAATTTCAGATGGACCTGAATTACAAATTGAAAGAGCGTCTTCATTAATGCTGTTATGCACGACATGATTCTCCATTATGCTGTCGTCCATTGTGTCCGTCTCTGTTTGGGATGCTTCTCTTCCACACAGGGGCCTCCCCTTGGTCACCAGCTCCATACCGCTGAACAGGGACAGTCTGCTGAGACAGGGCTGCTCACTCTGGAGCTCAGCCAAAGGGGAAGAGTTCAACTCGGATTCTTCAGCGATCAATTCAACCTCAGCAGTCCTGACTGACTCTATCTGAACAGGAGAAAGTGTCTCCTCATCCTCATCGTCGCCGTTCATCGGCTCCTCTGAGGAGTCTCTCTGATCCGAGGACAGACATGAAGGGGAAGATGAGTGATTTGGTGTTTGGGTGACACCTGTAGGGGGGATGTCAGGCTGATGATGGTTGAGGTTGGTGCTGTCAGCAGAGTGTGTTGGGAGTAAAGGGTCTGAGTATACGGATGTTGGAAGCTGATTGGTTGATGTCTGATGGCTGTTTCTTGACTCCTGTTTGGGTGCGTGTAGAGATCCACCCGTCAGAGCCTCAAACTGTCGCAGGATCTGGAAAGAGGAGATAAGAACAACAAAAATACAGCCCAAGTTTTAGTTGTAGTTCGTCATCATGTGCAGCTTACTTTTTACATCTCTCTTACCTTAGTAGCTTTGTTGGCCACGGGTCCAGCAGCCCCCTCGCTCAGCTGGCGGAGCCTTCGTTGCATCGCTCCAAACATTTGTTCCAGAGACAGGAGGTCAGAGGTCATGAGGCATGACACAGCACAGAGTGCGCGCTGCAGGATTGAAGGAAAGCAAACATACATATATTAAAAGTGCAAAACATCATCAAGGAAACCTGGATCATCAGTGAAGCCTGCTATTGTTACCATCTTCACAGCGTTTGAGGGATCTTGAAGCTTGCTTGAGAGCAACTCCACCACGACCTCACAGTTGAGAATGGAGCACCTGACGGATTAAACGAGACAGAAATGATGCCACAACAATACGACAAATAAAACATTTAATGAAGGGACAATAAGACCTCATTTTAAATTCACTGACTCTTTGATGAAGTGCTGGCTCTCCTCTCTCGACAGAAACACTCTGGATCCTTCCGTCAGTCTGTTGATGAGCGCCATCTCCTGGCCACAGTCCCCTAACTGCAACGCTTCCACCCTGGAGAAAAGACAGAAATCATGTAGTCTGACATTTCTAGCTTATCTAGCTACATCTGCTAGCTCTCAAATGAGCCTGAACTGTGGTTTAGCTTTGTGGCTCACCGTTCTGATAGGTCCCCGCTGCTCTCTCTGCTGGCTCCTGATTGGCTCCCCGTACCTGCTGACTTGCTGCCCAGAGAGGCCCGGCTGTTCACTGCGATGTCCTGAGAGGAGTTGTGAGAGGAGCTGTTGCCGCTGTCGGTCTCCTCCCAGCCGCCTCCCACCTGCCCCGGGCACCGCTGGGTCAACGCTTTGGCAAAAGAACATTTAAAATCAAGCATACATATATCTCGTTGGTCATGATTCATACACTGCATGTTTACATGGTACCGATTATGTCTCACCTTTTGTTCTGCGGGGAGGCATGTTGTAGGCACACGCAGGCACAGCCACCTCTATAGGGGCAGAAGGTGCAACCACAGCCCGGTAATGGTTCTCATGGAGACGGATGCCCTGGTGTTCAGTTGGGGGAAGCACAGCACTGGCCACCACCTCTGCAGCTTTCTGGATCTTATCCAGCAGTGAGTCACTGCCTGCTGGGAGGGACAGGTACACATAAAGTAAAGACATAACAGAAGGTAAGCTTGGTTGCTGTGTGTGCTGGTGTGAGACTCACCTGTCCCCTGCTTCCCGGGACTGTATCCAAAGCCTTGCATACCCGACCTGTGGGTGGCTGCCGAGCCCATACCTGCACAGGAACGCACAGAAGACATATTACACTCAGGGCTTTAAAATACACGTAACATTATGTATAAAAGCTTCAGGAGACACTCAGGCTCTCTCTAATATTTCATAAAGTTTTGATTTGTACTCCAAGACCTACACGACCTATTATCACTCACCCATTGTCGGGGGTGCTAGGTTGAGCGGGGCGTCGCTTTTGGTTGAAATTGTATCTGTGAAAAGCAACCTGGCCACTTCCTGTAAGTAAAGAAAGTAAATTCTGAGTGTGTCACAGATGATTTGAAATGATGTTTAAATTCTACCTGAGCCTCACCTGTGCTGTATTTCTCACTTTCTGGTACAACGCGGTGCCATGGATGGGATCAGGAGGGCCGCTGTAAACTTAAAGAGCACAACAACACACAACAAGTGAGTATTCAGGTGAGGGAGCAGCAACAGAACGATGAGTGTTAAGTGGAGATAAAACAATATGTCTAACCTGACGCTTGCTGGATGAAGGTGGAGTTTCTTCGAAGTTCTGTGAGGAAATGGTTTGAGCCATGACCGCAGAGATGCACAAAGATCTTCAGCACCTGAAACAGCAGAAAAAACATCAAGAGCATCAAGTTACTCACAGACAGGAAAGGGAGGAAAAACACCAACGTGTAAGTCTTTGTAAATTCTCACCTTGAGTTTGACGTGACATGACTCCACCTGCAGCCTCTCCAGGAGGTACTCCAACAAACACTGACCACAACCTGAAGACTCATGGGAGATTTCTACAGTGTGATGATGGTTGAGGATATTTCCATAGCGCGATACACTCAGTGTTTGTCAAAGTAATTCTTAGAGTACTAGAAGATGACAAAATAACTATGAAGAAAACATTCTTTCTTAACGCACTGGGAAATAAGGGATGTGCTTTTTTAGAACTGACTTCCTGCTTTTAGAGTGACATCAAAATTAATTCCTTACACTTATTTTTACTGAAAGTTTCAATTAGTTATGGCTTTCTAGAAAACCATACTTATGACTAGAACCGGTGTTCTCAATTAAAGAGCTTTACAATCCTTTACAAAAGGAAAATACATCAATGAACTTTCCTCCGATATATTATTGAGCAATGGATTTCAACACTTTAAACCAGTAGTCAGTTAGCTTCTTAGTGTCTAAGTGTCTGTGTTACCTTTGTCTAACCTGTCCTTGTTTTTAAGTGTATTATGTCAGTTTGTGTCTGTACATTGAGAGCTAAGAAAACCAGAGTCAAATTCCTTGTATGTGCCCACAAACTTGGCCAATAAAACTGTTGCTGATTCTGAATTCATATCAGCTTAACAACATTATGTGCCTCTATGAGCCACGTGTCATATTTACGTCACCTTATAACCATAACAGAAGCTGCCAAAGGATACTTCCAATCTCTTGGAAAAGGTAACCAGGACAGGGGTTTTCATCATCTGCGGTGGCCTTCATCAGAGTCGGGACCTTGAGGTGGTGAAAAAGATGAAGGTTTAAGAAAATGGGATTCTAAATCAGGAGATAAAAGCTCACGGTAAGGGACTGTGTTATATTTCATGAGAACTGCATGTTCCATGTACCATTTCAACATGACCGCACTTGTATACTTTACAGTTTAACGACGAAACAGATACTGAAATTGACACGAAGTTGCAGGACACCAGGGTCTGATTACCAGATTAGTTTTTGCCAAACATGCACATTATATCAGAGTTATATCAGTGTTGCATGCTTATCTGTAGACTGTAGATCTGTAAACGACTCGAAGGCAATTACCAGATTTGTTGTTCATGCAGTTAGCTCGCAGGCTGCTAGCAAGCTACTGATGGCACAACTTAAACAGATTAAAACAGTCACGATTACGTGCGCCATATTCGTCATGCTTCTTACAGCTCATAGCTAATAGTTTTTACAACTAGTAATGACTGTAAACAACACTTACTTTCTGAAGAAAAGCTAACCGTTCCATAAATGTTGCCATGATTTAGCAATCCTGACTGTTGGTTACTCATCTTCCTCCGAGGGGTACGAGAAGAAGGTAGTGCTCGAGGTGACAGCTAGCCAATCACGGAACAGCAAACACCATTCGCAAAGTCTATTGGCTTTCTGGGTACGCCCATGGCTGAGAAACAGCGAATCAACTTGAAGAAAGCTAGAACGTACTATTTGATTGACAGGGACATGAGCGAATCACATCACCGAATATTCAACCGGACGTTTCCTTGATGACAGGGTCAACAATATGGCGCTGTCCATGGTTCACAGTGGCTGGTTGATGTGTATTTTTCATTTAAGTGTTTCATACGTTTGCTAGTCCATTTAAAATATTGTGAAGTGGCGCATCTGAATTATCGCTTCACCTCTATCGTGCTCGTCAGCTGAACAATAAAGGACCTCTGTTAAGGCCTGGGCAGGAGCCATGTCTGGGTCACATGTTTGGAGTCGCAGTCGAGAGAAATTAAGACTTTTCCCCGAACTTTTGGCACAGTGTTCAGCAGAGGTAAGCATTGACTAAAGGTAGGTATTTGGATGCTGTCATAGCTTAGCAAGGTCTGTTCTGTGTCGAACTCAGATACAACTCATGACATTAAAATTCATTTCAGCCAGCTGCAGCCACTTGAAAGGATCTCAAAACAGTTTTCCCTCAGAGACTTAAAGCTCCTGTTAGGAGCTTTTCACTGGTTATGAAACAGACTGAAATTCATTCTGATGTCTCTATATGACCTACAAAGCACACCAGACAATGTGAAACAGATTAACTACACGCTGCCTTTGTTTACATTTTCCAGGGCAAAAGTTTAAAGTGAGTGATACATATGACTTTTAAAGAAAGCAGGATGTTTTGTTAAAAACCACCACTTAAGCATGTGCAGGACAAAATCAGCAAAGAGTTAAGAGGTACAGCTTTGTCCACAGGGAGCGCCAAAATCAACATAAACTGAAAGTTCCTCACAGGAGCTTTAAGGAGGATGCATTTTTTTACAGTTATGAAAAGAGCACATGAAATTGCAAGTTACAAGAATGTTTATGAAAATTATCAGACCTTTGGATCCAAGTGTTGGTTGTAAACCACTTGACTATATGTACTTACTTAAATTTTAATTCTGTTAATTTATATAATATTTTCCCAAATAATAGCCAGTGGTCAAATAAGTCTTGAATAATGGCTTGCCCAATAAAAACGCAAGGCCCATCCCTAAAACATGCTGAAAAACAAGAGTGAACAAACTCCATTGGTTTTCATGTTTTGTACTTTCCATTTAAGAATATCTTTTCATTTATCTTCCAATGGTTAAATTACAAGAGCTGTACAGGAAATGTGCAACTCTCTGAATATTACACAACACGTCACATCAAATGTTTCACAATAAAAGCTTAGTTAGGAAATGAAGGGATTCTATCTACTGATTTCCTGTGTTGAGCTTTTGCAGTATAATGCACTAACTTAAACAGGACAAACTGGAGCAGACAAAAACAAAGGCCTTGTACTTAAACATGACCAATAATACTGATCAAACAGAGTGAATACGAATTACAGGCCTCTGTCTTTCACAAACCTGTTTCAAATAAAGGTCTGGTACCTTCTGCAGTTGAGGTTATGGCCCCGTACAAACCCGAGTTAAATGCACTGAACAAATCAATGAGTGGATGTGCCATAATTTTCTTCAGTTGAACAAAGACAAAACTGAGGTAGTTGTTTCTGGAGCTAAGGAGGAGCGATTAAAAGTCAGCGCACAGCTTCAATCATTAGTGTTGAAAACCACTGACCAAGCCAGAAATCTGGGTGTAGTCTTGGACTCAGACCTGAATTTTCAAAGCCACATTAAAACAATTACAAAGTCGGCGTACTACCACCTCAAGAATATATCCAGGATTAAAGGACTTATGTCTCAGCAGGATCTAGAAAACCTGGTCCATGCATTTATCTTCAGTCGACTCGATTACTGTAACAGTGTCTTCACAGGTCTCCCTAAAAAATCAATCAGACAACTGCAGCTGATTCAGAACGCTGCTGCTTGAGTCCTCACTAAGACCAAGAAAGTAGATCACATCACTCCAGCTCTGAGGTCTTTACACTGGCTCCCTGTCTGTCAGAGAATAGACTTTAAAATACTGAACAACGCGCAAAGCGGTGAACGGTCAAGGGCCAAAATATATTTGTGATCTACTGACACAGTACGAACCATCCAGACCCCTCAGGGACAGGTCTGCATTCTGTCCCCAGAGTCAGATACAAACATGGAGAAGCAGCATTCAGTTTTTATGCTCCGTATATCTGGAACAAACTCCCAGAAACATGCAGGTCTGCTGAAACACTCGCTTCTTTTAAATCAAGCCTGAAGACTCACCTGTTCACGGCTGCTTTTTATTAAACTATTTTAATAACTGTTCTAATTTTTTATATCTGCACTGTAGCTTTAACTCTCATCTTTTTATATTTTGGCTTCTGTTTTAGCTGTTTTTAGTTTATCTTCACTTTGCTTTTTAATGTCTTATTTTATGATGCGTTTCTTTGCTTTTGTTGTTCTGTGTAAAGCACTTTGAATTGTCTTGTTGCTGAACATGTGCTATATAAATTAACTTGCCTTGCCTTAAGGCCCTAAAAACAAAAAAATAAGTAACTAATATTTAATCGAGTTTTATGTTAGTGAATCGTGAATAAAATATACAGTATATATAAGTTTAAGTTGTAGTGCAAAGCAACTTAGTAGGACAGTAGAGTACATACAAATCACAAAATGTTCTTTTAATATTTCAAATGGTCTTTTAAATCAAGTTAACTGATGATAACATACTTCTGTTTCTCCTTCCTGATGCACACTTGCGTGTGACTCAGGCAGCAGTGTACGGGAAGTGTGTGGCAGCCACTACAACAGGCCGACAGGAGCTGAAGAAAGACCTGTGTGCCAAGGAATTTGAAGCGCTGAAGACTTGCTTTATTAACGCAGTAAGTGGCAAAGATAGTTATCATCATTCTGATCTAATGTCAAAGTGACAGTTGGCCATAGTTCAAACATTTTTTTATTTCTATCACAGGCCAAGAAAAAACCTAAATGAATGGAAACTGTCCTGACTTTCTAAGAGCGGCGAACTGGGCCGACCTTAGCTGTCACATCAGCTGTTCAGAGCTGAGGGAGAAGATGTAAAGTGTGGATTAACTTGAAGATAATGTCTTCTTATTGGCACTTTAAATGACACGAATATGTGTGATGACATTGTTGAAACGGAGCCATGTAGAACTGTAGCAAAGGTGAATAAAGCATTTCTTACATTATCCTCATTTATTGTCTGAACACAAACCAACAGCCATTAATGCGATAGAGATGTTTTTATTTATTTTTATCAGCAAAATGTACAGAAATACAATGCACATAGAAAAATAGTCATAAAAATAGCCTCTTGTACAAAGCAGAGATCCAGCATGTGTTGAAGTGCTAACTGATGGAGTTTTCAGAACAGTTGGATTACTAAGAAACACCATGAACACGGCCCATGTTTCCTCATGTCCTGAACACAGTGTACAAAGTTCTCATAGTTACTGTACTCTTTACAGTAAGGTCTTATGGAGGCAAACTATTTAGTTTGATAACATCACCACTGCAGCATATTGATTAGAAGGCACTGATGAATCAACAAGGAGGAGATACCGAAGGTGGAATGATTAGTAACGGCAGTCATGGATCCGGATGGATCAAGCTGCTTCATGGTCCACAGTTTATCAAACAGTAAGGCTACACTATTATTATACCTCGTAGCTCCAGCGTGAGGCTGAATTCAGTTACTTTCATTTGAAAGTATAGAGAAACAATTCAAACAAAGGCGCTTGAACCCACAATTCATCCAACACATGGTTTAGTGCGGGTTGAAAGAAACCCTTAACATTGATCACCCCTCACATTTACAGTATTTACACTTTAAAGTAACAGATAAACTCAAACAAACCTGCACAGGAGACGATAAAGCGAAGGCAGACTCCACAAAGCTGGTGAATGAAGAGCGTCGGTGACTCTAACAAACCTTGTCCAAACATTCAACACAGAACGGTATTTGCATAGATTTAAACACATTTCAACAGTAACCTTATGAAATTCTCCCCAACACAGACAAAAATAAGTTAATATTTACAGACACTTTGCTCTTAAATAAAGACTTCGGGTTATTTTTGGAGTACACAGTATCAAGAAGGAGAAAATGTTCCTCTTAGTCCATAACATCTCTGAAGTCGCGAAAGAATATAAGGCAACAATATTGCGGTCCACAGTATCACAAGTTTTTTTGCAGGTGTAAAGTATGCATCTGGTGTGTGTGTTATTTTGCTCCATCGTCCTTGGAGGCCTGTTTAATCTGCCGTGAGTGCACCATCGCCCCGGCCAGCAGCCGCTCCTCCAGGGCCGCGTGCAGGTCTGAGCCCCCGAGCTCCAGCAGGGGCTCCAGCCCCGCCACCCCCCTGGACATCCCGGGCTCCTGCGGGGGCCCTCCAGGTCCCAGTGCCCTGCGCCTCCTCCTCAGATCCATCTCTCCCTGGTCCCTGACCTTCTCGTGGGAGCCCTGAGGCTGAACTTTGGCTTTGACGGCCGAGTCTTCTGCACCTTCTCTGGGGTTCGCCTGAGCTACAACTTTCTCTTTGAGGTCTCTTCCTCCGTTCTTCAAAGCTTCTCCGTCTTCTCCTTCGGCCCCCTGTGCAGCCATTCTGACTTCTATGTCTCGCTCCACCTGGGCCAGCTTCTCCCGAGTCTCCTCCTCTGCTTTTTTCTCTTTCCTCTCTCTCTCAAGTATTTCATTCTCTGCTTTCTGTATATTCTGCTGAAGTCTTTCCTCTTCTGCTTTCTCCTGTGCAAGCTTCGCTCTCTTTTTCTCCAGCTCCTGTTCCAGCTTCTCTCTTCTCTCCCTCTCCAGGCGCTGCTTTTCCACACTTTCCTTCACTTCCCTATCAATCCTCTCTTTCTCAACGCGCAGCTTTTCTAACTCCTGCTCTCTGACCAGTTTTTCCTTCTCCCTTTCAAGCTGTTCTTTTTCCAGTCTCAACTGAACCTCTTTCTCTATTATTTCTTTGTTCTTATCCACCCTTCTTTCTTCATCTTTAAGTTGAGCTACCTGATTGTTTTGTGGTGCAGGCTGATTGTTTTTCTTTCCTAGTGGAACCCCCCTCGCCCCCAGCTCATTCTGCTTGTGTTTGTCTTCTCCTGCTGCAACAGGGACGTCCTCCTTATAAGCTGCTTGAATGACCACTTTAGGAGCCCCGACATCAGCACCCTCATCCCCAGCCTTGACCTGATTCTGGGCTACGGCATGAGGCTCCACTACTCCGCCCTGTGGAGCTCCAGCTGCAGCTCCAGCTCCCACATTGGGCTGCTTTAAATCTGAGGCCAAGCCAGGCTCTTTGGGTTTTGCTGCTCCGCCTTCCACCACCTCCACGTGTTCTTGGATGCCTTTCTCTGCCTCGCCTTCACCAGCCCCTTTAAGTTATAAACACATGGGTTTTTAAATTACACAACAACCTACCTAATGTTTTTGTGCTCTTTGTCAAGTGTTATGTCTGCAAAATGTGTGTACGCACCAGCAGGCTGTTTCTGGTGGATCTCCTTGTGTTGCTCTTCTATGACAGCCAGCAGTTTCTCCTGCTGGTCCAGAAGTCTCTTCTGCTGCTCCTGCTGGTCCCGGAGCACTTTCAGCAGCACGGCGTGGTTGATCTGGCCCTCTACATGACAGAAATGTGAATTAAAATAAGTCACCAACAGCTCTGAGAACATTAAATTAACTAAGAAGTTTAGTCGGGTGGATGTAGGGCCAGTGACTAAGTGAGAGGGGAATGTCCCACTAGATCTTAGTGCTGTCTCATTGATCAAACTCGCATACAGTGGAACGGGCTGCTGCAAACACACACAAACTATGTTAGGGGGCAAGGTGAGTGGGTGGATTCTACAGTGGCGCATTATTATAGTACACTATTGTTATAGTTTTAAGATAACAACATATGTTAATATACTGTATTTGGAAGATACCTGGCCCACTGAGTGAATGACAAAGCGACAGACGGAGATAAAGAGGAGAGCACAAGAAGGAATTCATACCTGCAACCAGCTTTTTTATCACTGTGACAGGAGTCCCGCAGAGAAAGGAAGAAAAAAAAAAGGGGGTAAAGATGGAGAGAGAGAGAAAGGGCAAAAGTAAACAGAACGAGAAAGTCAAAAAAGCCAAAAAACGAACCAGTAGGAGGACTGGAATTACACCACTGCTGTGCTTTACATCGTTTGTACCATCAAAAAGAGGCACAGTAAGCAAGAACAGATCACACAGGTTAAATTATGTCAAATAAAACAAGCAAACAGAGTGGGAACACGCAGCAGCAGAACACTGTAGATCCATAACTTTGTTACAAAGAAGCCATTCAAAAGAATCTTTATTAATTATTAATTGCATATGTGATGTTTCTGTACGATGAGTATTTGGGCCACATTGAAGAAAACAAAATCTAATATAACGAGAAGAAAGTCGTAATATTACAAGAAAGTCGTAAGAGAAGAAAGTCGTAATATTACAACAAAGTCGTAATATTACAACAAAGTCGTAATATTACAACAAAGTCGTAAATTACAAGAGAAAAATAGTTGTTATATTACGGGAAATTAAGTCGGAATTTTAGGCTATTATTGGCTTATGATGGGGAATATCAGAAGAGCAGCATGCGCTAAAATGAGAAGCATCTTGTCAAGTTACGCTGGTAAATGACAGGACGCTTAACGCCGGGGACACACTGGATGCCGAAGCACTGCGAAGCGCCGCGCAACGAAAATCGCGCAAAAAATAGACCAGACGCCGAAACGATCGCTGCAGGGTGCGAGCCGGCCGTGAGCCGGCCGCGGAGGTGGGCGCTGCGGCGCGTCTGGTGTGAACGACACAATCGGTTAACATGGGCGCCGAAAGGAAACGGGCTCCGCTCCGCGGCTATTCGCGGAACTTCGGCATCCGGTGTGTTCCCGGCGTAATACCTCTTAAGCTGGAGCTACATTTATTAAACACACCTGGTAGCATATAGCAGATGCACAGCTTTACATGACAATACTTGAGTATAGGTTTAATCTTTTGGTTAAGTATTTGATAGTATCAGGACTCTGAAAAGTGATTTTATTTGAAAATGACTTGTGATTTTAGTCATTTTCGAGCAGGCGGCTGGCTGCTCTGCTGATATTCCCTTTCAAAATAACACATAGGCCTAAAATTACGACTTTTTTTCCTCATTAAATAACGACTATTATCGCAATATCAGATTTATTTTTCTTTAATGTGGCCCTAATACTCTGTGATTAAGTGTTACACTTGTGTTAATTTGTGTGCCCTTCTTCTTCCAACCTGCCTCAATCCATTTATGCTTCAGTTCCTACACTGTCCAGAGTGAGATAGGAGGACTCTTGTAGTGCCTGTATTTTTCTGTACACTGTATACAAACTGCTGTGTCTTGCAGTCCAAGGACCACTGTATCTATTAGGCTTAAACATGACCACACAGAGCTGGGGCTGCATTGTATTCTGGTCAATGGAGGCTACTGTTGGTGCAAAGGCAGTGGCAGTGCATCTCGTTTGGCCAAAGATTTCTACTCCACTCACCGTCCAACTTCTCGTCTGCTGTGTCCTTGCTGTCTGCGGCTGCAGCCTTCTCTGCAGCAGGCTGATGCTCTCCTCCTTCAGGAAGCGGGGCTGAAGGATCCACAAATATCACAAGGTCAATGTTTTATTTCACACATTAAACCACAGTTATACAAAAACAGCAGCATATACCCACCTTTCACTGCAGAATCTGGAACTTTGCCAACATTATCCACTTGTACTGCTGCTGCCTGTTTGTCACCCACAGCTATATTCGCAGGATCTTTCACCGCATCGAGCTTGTCGACTTTCTTTAGAGGGGGAACTTCCTGCTTTTTGCCTGCGTCTGCAACCTGCTTGTCGAGCACCTCGTTAGACAGGATTTCACCTCCACCCAAATCCACTTCCTCTTTCTTCACAATATCTGCTTGCTTTGGTTTCTCTTCAACCTTGTCTTCTGCCTCCGCTGCTTTGCCTACACCGTCATCTTTCTTTGGGTTTTCTGCTCCTGCAGGTTGTTTTTTGTCCTCCTCCAGCTCTGCGTTGTTCTTCCTTGCATCCACGATGACCTCGTCATGAGGGATGGGAGGTTCATGGCGATGGGCCTCTCCCTCTGGCAGTGCGACACCTGAGTTAATTGTCAAAACATCCCTTTTTCTTCAGAATTCAGTGAAGAATAAGTTCGATTTAATTAAAATCGTGTAGTTTCCTTACCAGCATCAGGGCGGTCTAACTGCACCTCCTGCTCCTTCTTCTTCTCCTCAGGTACGTCCACAGGTCCTTTAATCTGGGGGGGCTCAGCCTGGTCCCTCTCTGGGGGTTTTACCACCTCCACAACGGGAAGGTTAGGCTTCTCCATCTCCACTGCCTTCTTGTTTTTAGGATTGTCTACATGCGGACACACAAAACACAATGTATTATGACAAAGGGACTGGATATCACCTCGATGAAATGTCACATATTAGACATTCAAAAAATAATATATTCTCAAGATCCTTCAGCATTTACACTCAGACAGGAGCAGTACTAAGCAAGAGTAAAAAATACCTATCATTAAAACAGCCCCTATATACAGTCAGTTGGAAACTATAAGACACACTACCATGACTAAATAACAATAAATGTGACGCCTCATTTATTCCACCGTTTCTCTTGTCTTAGTTAAATGACTGTATTCTAGTGCTTTACTATTAAACGCTGGCCCTGACGTATACTCTTTATTTTCTAGTACAGTTGTGTTTATTACACACATTAACTGCTGGCACTAAAATAAATGAACACCTCCGTATATATCACAGGAAGCATGCGCACAGATACGCCCAGATGTAATTAATTTCAAGCCGAGTTTTTTTAATGTATGGATATAAAACTATACACCGATCAGCCATAACATTATGACCACTGACAGGTGAAGTGAGTGACATCGATTATCTCGTTACAATTGGCACCTGTGATGGGTGGGATATGTTAGGCAGCAAGTGAACATTTTGTCCTCGAAGTTGAAAAGCAGGAAAAATGGGCAAGCGTAAGGATGTGAGCGACTTTGACAAGGGGCCAAATTGTAATGGCGAGACAACTGGGTCAGAGCGTCTCCAAAACCGCAGCTCTTGTGGGGTGTTCCCGGTCTGCAGTGGTCAGGAACGACCAAAGTGATCCAAGGAAGGAAAAACTGGTGAACCAATGACAGGTTCATGGGGGGCCAAGGCTTACTGGCTGGTCTGTGTGGATCCAACAGAAGAGCTACTGTAGCTCAAACTGCTGAAAACGTTAAGGCTGGTTCTGAAAAAAAGGTGTCAGAACAGTCAGAGCATCACAGTTTGTTGCATATGGGGCTGCGTAGCTGCAGACCGGTCATGGTGCCCTGCTGACCCCTGTCCACCGCCGAAAGCGCCTTCAATGGGCATGTGAGCATCAGAACTGGACCACAGAGCGATGGAAGAAGGTGGCCTGGTCTGATGAATTACGTTTTCTTTTACGTCATGTGGATGGCCGGGTGCGAGTACGTCGATTACCTGGGGAAGACATGGCACCAGGATGCACTCTGGGAAGAAGGCGAGCCGACAGAGGCAGTGTGATGCTTTGGGCAATGTTCTGCTGGGAAACCTTGGGTCCTGCCATTCATGTGGATGTTACTTTGACACCTACCTGAACACTGTTGCAGACCAAGTACACCCCTTCATGGAAACAGTATTCCCTAATGGCAGTGACATCTTTCGGCAGGATAATGTGCCCTGCCACGCTGCTAAAGTGGTTTGAGGAACACCTCAACTAGTTCAAGGTGTTGACTTGGCCTCAAAACTCCCCAGATCTCAATCCAATCTGTGGGTTGTGATACATGGAGGATCCACCATGCAACTTAAAGGATCTGCTGCTAACGTCTTGGTGCCAGATACCTCAGCACACCTTCAGAGGTCTAGTGGAGTCCATGCCTCGATGGTCAGGGCTGTTTTCCTACCAAATATTAGGTAGGTGGTCATAATGTTATGGCTGATCGGTGTATTTCCACTAGGTGGCAGCAAATACTGACACAATTGGTGCTGTATAATAAATAAGCAAGAGAGAGAAATAAGAGAGGGAGATGAATGAGAATTAAAAGTGACAAACAGGAAACAGATGAGGGGGTCAGAGCACATGGGTTTCACCTGCTGGTGTCAGTAAACAGGTTAAAAAAATACAATTGAAGAACCAGGAGGTGACTCTTAATATGAACTGGAAGGGTTCCTCTACATCTCATCTTCATTTGTTTTTAGTCTGCACCCCTCTACCCTCCCCAAACCCTGATATCTCTCTCCCCTTTATGCTTCTGGAGCTTGCAGGCATTTTATAGCTGCCACCAGAGATATGGGGGGGGAGACGAGGTTGTAGACAATGTATTTTTGGGGGGAGGGGATGGCAGGAGATATGAACAGAGATGGAGGGGCAGGGGGGGAATTACTCGAGTTTGAAGGGCATCACTCTCGCTCCATCAATGTCAAGCACTCAGCGCTGCTCTCTGATATTATCAAGAGGTTATCTCCTCACCCCGCCTGTCTGTCTACCCGTCACTCTGTCTGTCTCCATCTTTTCTTCTCACACAGATGAAAGAAAGCTTTTCTTGTCTTTTAGTACCTCTGGCCCCTCGCTTCAGCCTCATATTCTCCTTATGTTGCTGTTTTAGGCTGCTGCAGACAGTCAATGAATTTCAAAACAAAACAAGAAATAAACATGTCTCTCGTGCTGCCGCTGCCTTTTGCATGAAATATTTACATGCAGTGCTAACGTCCAATCTTAGAAGCTGCAGACGACTCTGGCTACGTACCGTTGAGGTAAATGTTTCCATGGCTCATTAGTTTACCACTTTCATCTACATCCCATCAAGTAAATAAGCGATTCCAATCCATTAGCACATGTCGTGATCTTTACCGTGCAGGTCAGGGAGGTCTGGTAGCAGCAGGTTGTTCTTGTCGGCTGCAGGAGGAGGAGGAGCTGGGACCTTGGTTCTGGGGCCGCTGGCTGAGATGGAGAGGGTGGTAAAGGTGCTGATCAGCAGGATGCCCAGACCCACACAAAGCACCAGCTGCAGCGCAGAGAGGAAGAGGAGAAGGACAAGACGTCAGAAACAGTGGATGACATATTATCACTGACTGAGAGCACTTTTTTCGGATTATGTCACCTGAGCGATGAAGCTTTTCTTCTGGATCTTTCTGTAGATGAGAGCAGGGCATATGAAGCAGATGAGGCTGCCCATGGTGGCTCCAGTCAGACCCAGAATGGTTTCCACTAAAGAAAGAAGAAAGGGGAACACAGGGATCATATTGTGTTCCTGTCGAGCAGTGACTCCTAATCAGGGATACAGGGAACAGGGATCAACCCAAGGGGGTTAAATTGCAATTGTCAGGGTGTATGTGGCAGTGTTAAATAACCAGTTGAATGAGTCACTAAAAGTCAGAACAGGTGAAATTGTAAATTGTTACCTAAAAGTAATGATAGATGGATGACAATAGAGTTGAAAAAGTTAGCTAGAAGTAACAGATGTACAACTGATATAGTTAGCTTAAAAAAAAAAAGTAATGCAAAGGAACTGTTACAGTTCGCTAAACGCAAAGAAGAGAGAGCTCAAACGGTTAGCTAAAATGAATGTACTGTTGAAATAGTAAGCTAAATTAACGGACATAGAGTTAATAGAGTTTTCCAGATGTAGTGGATAAAAAAAGCTAAAAGTAAGTGATAAAGAGTTGATCAACTTAGGCTAGCTCACAGTGATGGATAAAGAGTTGAAATACTGTAGTTAGCTGAAAGTAATAGAGATAGAGCTGATAGAGTTATCCAGAAGTAATGGATAAAAAAGCTAGCTTAAAAGTAAGGGATACAAAGTTGATAAAGTTGGCTAAATGAGTTAGCTAATATTGAAAGAGTTGAAATAGTTAGCTTTGATAAAAAGTAATGAAAAGGAACTGCTACAGTTAGCTAAAAGCAAAGAAGTGAGAGTTCAAATGGTTAGCCAAAATGAATGGACATGGAGTTGCTAGAGTTATCCAAAAGTAACTGATAAAAAAAAGCTAGCTAAAAGTAAAGAGTTGTTACAGTTAGCTAAAGTATGGCTAAAGGAGTTGGCTAATAGTGATGGATAAAGCTAAACAGGCATGTACAAGCTTTGTAAATGATTAGCTTAGCGTACCGGGTAAACAGCTCAAAAATGTGAGCTTAAGTAACAGATAAATGTTTCATTTCTAGACTGCAATCTTGATCAAACCTGGATATTGACTATCATTTGTAAGCTAAAAATAATACAAGTTCATTTTAGTGGTGTAACGTAACATGCACATTAATATCAAGTGAAATATACACATTTGGAAACTGTTGGGTGTTTGTGAATGGGTACTTGAGCTCTTCTTATGGGCAGGTCGGGGTGTCTTAATGAAAAACGGTTGGAAAGCGCTGCTGTAGAGTTTTCAGCTCAGGACAAAGCACAATACTCAAAGCAATCCTATTGTCTGCGCTCTACATCTCCAGCTCCATTCATACCTGCCTCCGCCATTTATAATTGGCAGTGGCCCATCCCATTCTAACATCCATGGCACCCTGCTCCTGGCAGCAGCGAGCCCTGCTGGCCCCGCCCCCTGTCCCCGAGGACCGGGCCGGCTGGGCGTCGGGCCTGGAAACCCATCGTTCATCCAGAGGACGGACACCATATTGTCTCCCTCAGATTTAGTGTCCATTCTCTCCAGGGTCTTTACCTCCCTTCTCCTCAGTCTATTAGTCTGATTAGATACACAAAGAGCTGGCCAAAGCCGCTGTGTGTGTGTGTCTGTGTGTGTGTGTGTGTGTGTCCACCCAATCAAGTTTAACAAACAGCAACTGTATAAAAGTATGAATAAAACATAAACTCATGCCAACCTTTACATCTCCACCATTTTGGAGCTGTTTGTGAGTGTGAGGAAGACTCAAAGAACCAGACAGGGAGCCAATGAATGTGTGTACATGGATTTGTGTGTGTGTGTGTGTGTTGTGAGAGTCTGGGAGAATAATAGCCCTATCTTCCCGTCTGCCCGTCTTAAAAGAGATAAAAGTTAGGGTCCTGATTTAAGGACTGTGTTAGAGTGTGACAGTCACTGACTCGTAAAGTCACATTCACACACGTCGTAAAGCTGCACAGCTACTCCGCCCACATAAAGGAGCACATGCACCTTAAAGACCTCCAGTCAGGGAGCCGTACACAGACGCACACATACGATTTCAATCCTTTCAATCCATGCATGATTGTTTGCACACACAAACACACAGAGGATGTACCGTTGGGGATGAGAATGCCTCCCAGCATGGTGCCGAACACAATGCAGAGGGTGATCATCTTGAAGCGCAGAGGAGGCATGTATCCTCCGGCGGCAAACGTCCCGTCCTTCTGCTGCGAGACGGAAACAAAGAGGAGGATGAGGATGCGTCTTACAAATGTCTAATTCACAATTTTTGAAGGTCCAACATTCTTGTATCTTGTCCTACACAGTAGAGTCAGTTCTACTGGTCTAGTTCTTCATCTAGAACATAAGCAGCCAGCCAATATACGGACGGTTTTAATACCAAAGATGATTTAAATTCCCTCTTAAACTTGTAATAATGTTGTATGTGGGTTTAGGAAAGTGTGCATGTGACAGGATTTGAAGGCAGAGGTGTTTATGTGCCTGCAACATCTGGATAAGATATCACATCACAGTTAAACTCCACAGCTGGTGTTTCCAGGGGGGCTCTGTTTACATTAAGCAGCATGTTTCTGTTTTTATTGTTATTAAACTGCAATATAGAGAGGGTGGAAGTGTTGGTTTCACATTTACAAGGCATGTACCTACACTGTATATTTCACGATATTTAAAAAGAACAAGGAATTTGCAGAACATAGGATTTAAAATTTTATACATTACACACTGACCCAGTTTTATTATCATGCAAACGTTCACACCAGCGTGTTTATTAGCAGCATTCAGGCTCACCTGCTGCTCAAAAAGCATGGTGTTGATGGCCTGGCGGCAGGGCAGGATCATCATGGGGAATCCGACGGCCACAGACATCATGAATCCCACGCGGATCATCTCCGTCACCAGGTTGGACGGGAAGTTCATCAGCACGTTGCCGGCGATGTTCTCCGTGAAGCTGACGTAGCCAAAGAAACCCACCTGGTTCAGAGGGAGGTGGAGGGAAGCAAACACAGGGTCAGAAGGAAAGTGGGTAAGTTCCTCAATGCTTTCTAAATGAGACTAGGTGTTCATACCTGCAAGATTAAAGAAATAAAAGGTACAAACATTTAAAAAATCATGATAAAAAACTGAATAGAAATACTTTTATGGCAGATGTTCGGGTAAAAAAATCAGCACAAGCAGACACCTAATATCCCAAATCCTAAGGTTTCCATGCAACAGCAAAATAGCATTGGCTGTCCACTCACGGTGATGTAGAAGATGGTGACCACGTTGAGCGCCGAGGTGAAGATGGTGCTCATGCGTTTGACGGACGGCTCGTCCAGGCTGTCGTACGTCGGCAGCACCTGCCTGTGAGAGACAAGCAGCCCAACAACAAAAACTTTTGTCTGCCGCATGAAACACACTGCTGCTGCTGCTGCTGTGATGCATTCATGTGCTGTCTGGATTATCAGACATGCAACTTGTGCTGTTGGAAGTGGCAGTCTATCAGAGAGTCAGGGAGAACAGTCCCAGCAGAGTCTACATGCCAGTCAAGATGCTGACTTGTTTTTTGGGGCCGGTAACTGCTGCAGATTTCTTTAATGTGTGAACATATGGAGGCCCGTTTGTTCCACTCAATCAAATGATGCATCTCTCTCGCGTCTCGTTCTGTCAGCATCCAACGATGACAAGAGATTTCTTTTTGTTTGTTTCGTTTTAACACTTTGGGAGTGCGATCAGTAACACAGACGAATTAAGCTTCAGATTTATTGTTGAACTAATTGGACAGTAGAGATGTTCCAATGTCCAGACTTGAGTATTGGCCGACATGAGTAGAGTAACACTAAATTCTTACATTGCTAGCTTTGACTTGCAAACCAACTTCACACTGTCTGCTAACATCGCACATAGACTGTATAAAAAGATAGACGACGTAACAGCTCCCAAAAAGTGAAGCCAAAACATCTCTATCGCCCCCTGCTGACTGGCTGCAGTATAGGTCATAAAGCCCGCCTCCTCCATGTTAACAGATGAGACATGAGTCAAACTATAAAATCAAAATACATGCCAAATAAATGTTTCTCAAACATGGTTTCAATCATTATAGTTAGTTCTTATCATGCTGATTTACGTCCAAGTTTTAATTGTTCTGACAAGTTTAGTTTGAATTAGTTATCTGATGCTGTAAAAAGGATGATTGACAGCTCTGTTGACAAATTAGGCTCCTGCAGCTGATCTGTTCCGGATTAGCAGAGTAGAGGAGGAACGAGGAGAGGAGACGTAACTAAAACAATCACTACAGACATTGAAGTTTACATATCTTTGAACGTCTGCTTCAGACCAACACAAAGAAGCTGTTTTTTAAGTTAAGTGTGTGTTTTGGTTAGCGGAAAAGGCTACGGTGGTTCCACCTACTGCGCAACTCTGGCTCCAAATGACGTCACCAGCGCAAGATGGCAGCGCCCGTTACGGGGGCTATTTTGGCCTCAAATTTGAACAATGAGAGCAAATTGAGACGTGTCGTACATCTTTATATACAGTCATTGTTTTTAACATATTCAATTATGGTATAGGATCAGTGCATTGACTGGTGTCCCACTGCTACCCAATACTGCTTATTAGTCTGTCTCAAAGGCTAATTCTGATACTGGTATCTGCATCTGTTGGACAGCCAGTCATGCATACTACTTTACTTGTCAATAAGAACCAACATTGATCCTATAAAGTGGCAGATTTTAACCATTTATTACCTGTTAAAATGCCCCAGAAAGCCAGGATAGCTACAGTTAGATGCTTGTAAATATGGACATCAGCATATAAGTTGTGTGTCTGTTCTTCTGACATGAACGTGAATGCAACACGTTTTTCAGCAGTTGGATTTTTTCATATAATGAGCATAACATTGATATCATTTGCAGTGTAAAACGAGAGCAGATGGAAGTAATGTCATGGCAGTGGGGGTGAAGTAGGAAGTGTTTGTCAACTTACGAGTGTGCGCATGTGTGTGCGTGACAGTAGTCAAGGCTGGCTGCGGGTTGAACCCGAGTCTGTCCGTCTATAAACGCAGGTGTGACGTGCCTGCCTCTGTTGCTCTCTGTCCTGCACTATAAGAATGCAGCAGTGTGGAGGAGACCGTCGGCACATTAACCCGTGAATTTACAGGCTTTGTATAAAACAGCGAGTGCCCGGCAGGGTTTAGAGCATTGTAAACTTCTTAGTGCTTGCCTCCTCTCTTTCTCTCGTGTATATATGTGAAAGGAAGAAACGGAGAGAAAACAGAGAGAGAGAAAGAAACCATAACTTTCTCTGCCTCTCCTTCTCTCTTTCTTTCACACGCTCTGGTTTTATGAGCACGCGCTGTCCCGTGGTGCTATTCCTCGATGCTTGTTTAATCCGCAAACCAGTAAATCTGATGGCCAAGGTTAAATAAAAGTGCATATAGTAAGTGGGGAGCTAAAGCGCTAATGGTCACTCAATAGTCCTGACTCGGGGGCTGATGTGTTTTTTGGAGGGAATATGACGGAAAAGTGAATGTGGGGAGGTGTGTTTGGTGGGCCTGAGTGTGTGCTGGAGATAATATCATTGGCTTGAGGGTGAAACGTGCTGACAGTAGCATCACAGAGGGACAATTTGGCTGCACATGCTTTTCTTATGTCTCGCTATTATGAGCTAACTGCTCCTCGCTTTTCAAACCGCGCAGCCAAAAAACAACGGGGCCAGCTCCCATCCCTCCGTAATGGTGATGTTAAGTAATGTTTTAAACGAAAGTAAACACATTTCATGAACGTAATAAAAATCCAATGTGCTGAGAGCTGTTTAATCAGCCCGTGAATACATCAGTGTGTGTCTGTAACGTGGCGGCAGTCCAATGTGTTGATTAGTGGTTTGGCTTAAGCTGCCTGCCGCCTAACGGAGCGCTCGCCTCGCTCGACCTGACCGCAGGCCAAGAAATCGCCCTGCCAAATATCACTCAACACTGCTAGTGGGAGCCCACGCACAAAACACACACACATAAACACACTTTCTTCTTCTTCAGTCTAATAAGCGCACACCTCACTCCTACGCGCCCGCCATACCGTAATGTTACGTTAGCTTTGTGCGATTATATTAATTAAAGTGTCGTTTGGGTCTCAGGGCTGCAGTCGCCCACTCCTGCCACTTACCTCACCCTCACTCACACAAACAAGCCCATACAGGACCACCACCCAAACATCTGGCTCCTAATGACCTAACTGTAACACACCCTACGTCCTTTTAAAAGTGGAACCTTCAAATCAAAGATAAGACTTTGTCTGTACACCCAGATCCCATTAGACCTTCACCCGCTCGACTCACCGCAAACCCAGAGCAAGCGCCACAGCGTGAGAGGACAGGACAAAACAGTGAGAGAGCATGCAGACGGAGGAAGGTGGAGAGATGGATGAATAAGGTGACTCGAGGAAGCTCCGATTAGTGACAGGAAGTAGTGTAATCTCTGTAGTCTTTGTGAGGAAATTAAAGGAATGCGAAGATCTGAAGGAAAACTATCTCACCCTCTAAATGTGTACGGAGGATCTGACCCTTATTTTGATCATTTAAAGTTTCATATCAAGTAAATTGATTAGAAACTGATCAAAAGGTTATTTTTAGCTTGCACTTAAAATATGCTGACTTTGTCTTTAAAAGTTGCATGAAAACTGAATGGCGTTGTTTTCCATCTAACTGTATACTTGTCACATCAGAAAAATACAAAAACAGATGAATAAAAAGCAGGTTAATCTTCAGGTTAATTGTGGCGGGGGCGGATCTAAGGGTGGAGCAGAAACAGATGAGCTGCAAAAAGCATGTTAGCATAAAAAAAAAGCAGCCTCCTTTAATTACCACTACAAATCCCTCAACAACCCATTATCTTCACCACAAGTTTGTGTGTCTCTTTGTGTGACAAACTCACCCCAATCCCTCCGCTCTGGCTCAGAGGGATGACGCCAGTAAACATGCACTTATTTTGTTTCTACATGCAGCAATGAAAGATGTAATTCAGTGTGCCGCCGCAGGAGTTAGACAGTGGAAAAACCCACCACATGATTTTAGGACTACTGTCAGATTTTCCCTCTATTCTAAGTCCTATTTTTTTTCCTCTAACATTAGTTTCATTGCATTGGTCCTGTGCGGGTGGAGGGGGCGGGAGGAGTACTTACGACTGACAGGCGAAGGCCATCCCACAGATGGGGAGACAGCGAAACACACCCTCCAAGCGCACCACATAGACCTGCTCTAGCCACCAGCCACTGAGCAGCCCGTGTTTGAACGAGGACAGCACCATCTGAGGGGAAGGAGGGGGGAGGAGGGGGGGGATTACGGCCCGAACCAAATGAAGAAAAGTAGGGGAAGAGCACGAGGAAGAGGAAGGGAGGGGGGGCTGCACCCATGCGGACGGCTCACAGAGAGATAATGAAAGTAATGAACGAGGAGAGGAAAGGAAACGAGAAAAAGACAAGAAAACGCAAACCGAACAAAAACCTGTTGGGTCATGGAGGTGATGCAAAATGATTTAAAGTAAAGATCACAAATTTGATAGGAAGGTTATGAAAAGATAATCAAGACAAGAACCTCACAGGTTTACGATCAGCATGTGTTTCTTAGGTCTTGCTCCTTTAAATTACCTGATTACGTCCCAATCGACAGCAGAACCCTCCACCACCTCTGGAGGGAGCGGAGGTGGAGGACTGACACTTTCACTTCAGTATTTGTAACTCCTTTGCCTTATTACTACTGCCACCAAAACACACACACACACACACACACACACACTCATAGAGCTGTAATGGCTCAGACCAAACCCGAATTAAAAGGTGAAAAATGGGGATGACTGAGAGGAGTGGGCGGAAGGATCAGGTAGGTGGGAGAGGAGTTTAAGGAGCGGGAGGAAACAGCAGGCTACCTTCACTCTCCACCTGCCGTGACAGTGGTGTTATTCTGGGGGTGGTGTCCGTGCTTTACTTACGGGTGACAGCAGAAGGTTGTGGCGATAATGGGCAGGCACTGAATGACGCCCTTGATGCGCCACAGGTGAACCCGCTCCAACCAGGAGCCCGATATTAAGCCATAGCGCAGTGACGACAACACTATCTACAGCACCAGCAGCAGGAAGAGGAGCGGTGGGACAGAGGGGAGCAAACAAAAGGGTGCACAGGAGGAGGAGGAGGAGAGGAGGTAGTCGAGGAGGAGTGAGGGAGAAGAAAGGACACAAGGAAGAGAGAGAGGTAAAGTGGTGTGATGAGCAGAAAGGAATAGGAGGGAAAAATGACATCACTGTTAGAGGGTTAGGGGTCTGGGCTGGGCCGGGCCAGGCCTGGGTCTGAAGCCAGACACACACCACACCAACGCTCCTGGTTATCTGCATGCTACAGATCTACAGGTCACATTGCACAGAGAGACTGTAAACAGCAATGAAACGTCTGTGGAAGCAGCGCTACACGTCAATGATTTGGAGAAACACAAACTCTCTTTGTGCGAGTTTAAAGAGGAAATGAGCTGAATCACATGAGGCAGAAAACTGTGCTGGTGGTAGGTTTGTTACAGAAAAAAAGGTACTCGAAGATGTCACTGAGGTAGCTTAGAAACCCCTTTAACATTTTCATATGTGCTAGAATATTATTCACAATATTAATAAGGCAAAATCGGTTTATTGTCACCCTTGTTTGCACAGTGGATGTATTGTTCTATCCTTGCTAACACATCTAGGATCCTGTAAAACAACCTGCACAGTGGAAAGAAAATGAAAAATAAAAATGTTTTAACAGCACTGGTTGGAGTTCAGCCTACTTTAAATGTGTCAAATAAAGTCTACACTACAGCTACTTCACCTTGAAACTTCTGTTTAGGGAAATATTTTCAGGAGTCAGCTCCCGCACAAAGGCAATAAGGATGTTATTTAACTTATGATCAGAGAGTATAAAGAGGACTTACCATACATGTGTTTATTTGGTAAAACATTGACAAATATAGACCCATAATTCCCTGAAGTTGCGAGGGATTGTGATTAAGCAGAGCTGACTATCTGACCTGCACTTACAGAGCTTAAAATGTCTCTAGTGGCCATTTCCCAGTGGTGTCTCCTTCCCATTTGGGAAAGTCTTGTTTCAGCCTTTAACGAGCAGAGGAGCCATTGTTTTCAGCCTGATGTGATTCAGTGCTAATTTGCTCTTTATATTAAAGAGGAGCAAGACAGTGTATTGGTAAGGAAAACACAGTTCTGTACGATGGAGCAAATAGGGAAGAATTAACACAGAATATAACATTTTCCAAAAACAATATTTACAAAGGATTTAAAGGCATCGGTAAAAGGGAAGGGATTAGAGGTATCAGTATTCATATGTACTTTGTATTTGTGGAAGAAGAAGATAATAAACAGTACATTGGCTTCACAATGAACTCTGGTGCTTTTCTGCTGCTTTCACTGTAAAGCTGAATTCATAAAAGTATTTTATCTTCTACAAGGACATTTCTTCTTTATGCTTTTTGATAGTCGAGCTGTCTATCTGTCTGCGCGTTGGCGGGCTCACCGTAAACATGAAGAGGGTGTAGAACATGAGGGCCATGGCGGAGAAGGACTGGATGGAGGACATCATGTTCCTCTGCAGGCTCAGAGGGAGGACGATGAACAGGGACACGGCAAACAGGAGCAGCACGCGGAAACCGAAGGTCACCTGTAGAGGAGAGAGTGACTTGATTCAACCTTACATTTCTAGCGTGTTTTAAAAGGAAAGATAAGGAGAATAAAGAGAGCAGATTCATAGTAGTGTTAAGAATGTTTAAAGGTAGAGGGAAGAATACTGATGTCAAACCTGTAATCCTAACAGCTGAGCGAAGAAATTGGAGCCCAGATCAGCTATCACAACGTAGAAGGCAATACAGGTCCCCAACATCAAACCGATCATACTGCAGGCAGAGAAGTGAAATAAGAATTACTATTAGAGGGTATGGTTTGGGAAATAAATCACTTAAGTTGTTATATATCTATTTTAATTGTTTCATAGAAAAATCAGGCATTATATCCAATCAAAGAGAAGTAACGTGAGGACTTGCCTCGTCTCCACCAGAGTTTTTCCTGGTTTCCCGTAAGCATGGAAGGCTGCAGAGAAGGAATGACTTATTTACAAGAGTACAGTCATCATTAGCATCATTGTGGGAAGTGATGTGGTTTCTGTTCTGTTGCCGACAGTTTTTCTTTCTGCTCAGTCATGATGGCTATCATTGCTCCTGCAACTACCAACTCATTCCTCTATTTCAACACGTTAATACATGAAGTGCAGAATCATTGAAGTAATGTCAGCAATAATTAAAAGCAGCAAATTTAACAGAAATATACTTTAAGATGCCACTCTATGATTTAAACTCACCCAGTCCCGCGTAGGTGCGTCTTTTGGTGTTGCTCGCTGTGTGGACCAGGAACATGCAGGATTTGTGCGTCATCCACGAACAGAAGAACAACAGGATAGTACCCAGCACGATGCCACACTGGGAGAAGACAGAGGGGACACGTAGCACCATTTACAACAGCAGTCAGAGAGGAGAGCTTTATATTTAGTACACTCCAAACAAGAAGGTCTATAGAGGAAGGATTTGAGAAAGAGTAATACACACAGTATACTTTAAAACTAAAGAATGTGCTGTTTCTATGTACTGGATACTCACAACATGAAATATACAGACCCACACACCATTATCCCCCCACAAGAGTGTTACACATAAGTTTGATCTATAACATAACCAGACCAATAGCTTTTAAAGCAGGTCATAAATAATGCACGCATGTTTAATGAGGCTTTCTTCTAGTGCCAAATCTAGTATTTTGAATAACACAACATTATATTAATCATTATTAAGTGTGACCCACCTGCATTGTTAAAGTGAAACAAATTAAAAACAAAAATTGTCATTGTCATTATTAGTTATATACTGCTATTACAATTAAAATCTGTGTTCGGATTACACTTAATTGAAAGTAAAAATAGTATGTTATGTTATGTCGTATTTTCCACATTGTTGTAGGAGAGTAATGCCTTGCCCTAAAGTATTTTGACAGAGGGTACTTCAGCTGACAGCGACAATACTCAACTTGTTAAAGTTTAACAACAAATGTTAATGCCGTTTATGTTCAACCAAATGTCCTTTCATATCATAAGGAAGTTGCCAGTGTATAACTTGTCACCAACCAAATTTCCCTTCACGCTGCTATCCTTGTTGAGCAGCAACACGAAGCACAACAAGGCCAAAGTGAAGCACACTGTAGTCGATATCAAGTGGAAGGTTGTTCAATGTATTCGGTGTTTGTTTAACTGGTTCAGCGAGATGTATCGACAACGTCATGATATCTGTGGGGGCTGTATTCAGCGCTGCTTTTGATTTATGCATTTAATTAGTAAGGTTGGAGGAATATTAGAAACACCTCTTTGTCCTGACGTATTATATACAGGTGTCAGGAACCTTTTCTATTAAAAGGAGCCTATTTACCCCCCCCTCCCCGCCAAAAAAAACGTCTGGAGCCGCAAAACATATTTGAACTTTACAAAACAGATAATGCAGCCTATTATGTCTAAGCTTATTAACATTACTAATAGATCTCAATGAGCATTCAATTATATGTTTTACCACTTTATGCATGCCGACTCTCCATCGGGCGATTATATGATGAAAATACCATGTTTTGTTGCATTTATGGAATTACAACTACAATAAAGAAAGCGGTTTACATATTTGTTATTTTTATTGGGGAATGCTGTTATCAGCAGAACACAGAAATGAACACTGGTGGGGGAAAAGGTCACTGGAATGCCGACATTAGCTAGACTGGCAATGAAGAGCTGCCGGTTTACTTTGGGTTCTTTTTCATGCAAAAGATTTATAGATTAAACATAGTTGTTCGCCAATTTGCACTTTTAAATTCGCAGTTTTCATATGAGACTTTTCTTTTTATTGATTTGACATCCATGACTACTCAAGCCAGTGAGACTCATAACTAGCCACCGGTAAGTCTGGAAAGTTAACCTGACTTTTCCCATTTTACTACATTAAATGTATATACTACTGTATTTAAGAGTGAAATATTAAAGCAACTTTACATTCAAGTGTATTCGTCATCCAGCTACAGTTTTACCTTTTCTAATTAAAAGTTCAGATACAAAACATAACATTTGTACATAAACTATGTACATTATTTAAAGATTAACTACCAAACAGTATATGATGAAGCTCCACCTTGAGAAATTACAACTCTGGCATTTCCAACAAATACATTTAACAACAATAATGACCCAGTAACACATGATGAGTTAGGGTTAGTACATTTTGTTGCCAATACTTCTGTTGAAGTAAAAATTAAAATGCAAGACTTGCTCTCCTTTAACTTGAGTAAATAACTGACCTAAATATCTACATCTTCCACCATAGCGCATGGTCAAAAAAATACGCTGGTGTTTCTGGGAAGGATTTTATCGCGGCGCGTGCAGCTTCAGGTGACGCACCTGTTTGAAGCAGAAGGGCATGGTGAGCACACTGACTCCGACGATGCTGTTCACCACGTTCATGATGAGACCCCAGTTTGATGCCGTCATCTTGAATGTCTTGTTGACTGGTCCTCCTTAGGTGAGAAAATGTCAAACAGCACTGACAGCTGTGTCAAAGCGGGGCTGTGGGACTACTTTATGTTTGTCTCCTCCGCCTTTCAGTGACGTGGCGCTCTGGGAGAAAACACAGAGACAACTTAGTTATCATTTGACACACTTACCGTTTTTCACCGTTATTTTTTCGTTTTAAAAACCCAATAAACAAACTTTAATATAAGATACATTATATTAAAGTCAAACAAACCGTTAATAATGTAGCTTTTAGCTAGCAAGCTAACATAACCTTTAGTAGTTAAATTAACTCACCTTTCTCTACGACTTCTGCGCCCTCCGCCTCGCTGTCCTGTTTACGTTATCATCGGTGATTTCTTTCTTTCAAACGATCATTCGTCGTTAAAAAACTACGTCTCCGTGTCCGTATATGCTACAAGTTGGCGGAAACTCAGTTTAAAATGATAACTGTGGATCCAACCTGGCTGTTTTTCTGAACGCGTATCCAGGAAGTGGAGCTTACAGTCGAGGAGGTGAGAGAAGACAACACGGCCTGCAGGCTCATCACTGTGGAAATACTTGGGCGCCCACTAGTGGCCACACGGCAGTCATGAATTTGGTGCCATAGGACAAACTTTGAGGTTTAAAATCCAGCTTTAAAATGATGTCCCTCTTTCTTTTCTGTTGTGTTTGAGCTTTCCTTTAAATAATGTTTTTCATCATTTCTGCATTAATGCATTTCAGAGGGAGGATTTGTATTGTTTAAACCATTATATGTGTTTGTCAGCTGGGGCTTCAAGCTACTTTTCAGATTAAGAGACAGCGACAAGATTGATTATTTCTATATAGTTATTTTTAATGCCTGAAACTGCTGGCAGGGGGTAGGTTTTAAAGTGAGTGATACATATGACTGTTAAAGAAAGCAGGATGACATTTTTTGTTAAAAACAACCACTTAAGCATGTAGAGGACAAAATCAGCAAAGAGATAAGAGGTACGGCTTTGTCCTCACTCTCAGTTTTTTCAGGGGGTCGGATTTAAAAAAAAGTCAGATCAAAAGGAACTCTGAATTTTTGGCTTTAGAAGGATTTTACATGAAGGACTTTTATTGCGTTGTTGTATTGCTACTTTTACTCCACTTCAGGACCTGAATAGCTTTACCACCACCGACCTGCTCTGTTATAACAATACCAACGGACATGCATGAATCCTGTTTTTCCAGATGCCTCAGAGATCCCCTCCAGGAAAGGGAAACAGGCAACAGAGGGATGCAGGGCTAAAGGTGTGAGGAGGGGGGCGCAACAAAGACTAAAACAGAACAGGCCCAACGTGCATGATGACGTCAGAGAAAGTGGTCGGCCCGAGCACCTGAAAATGTTGCTGGCAGTATAACCGGGTTTATTTCCGTCATGCAAACCTCCTGCCCGGTGCCCTCTCTAATAGGT
Organism: Semicossyphus pulcher; assembly: GCF_022749685.1. NCBI lineage: Eukaryota > Metazoa > Chordata > Actinopteri > Labriformes > Labridae > Semicossyphus > Semicossyphus pulcher. The sequence continues at coordinate 10,499,193 of NW_027211670.1, read as the reverse complement.
GACTATTGTGTTGTTTGACCAGGAAAGAGGAGAAGGAACGAGAGGGGGGAAGAGGGGGTGGGCTGACCTGGGAGATTTCCCCCGGCCGGGTGTGCTTTCCCCACGGGGACGAAGGATTTTGAGAAACAGGGATGTGATGGAGGTTTGAGAGGAGGATTGTACAGACGTGTGCTTGCGTGTGTTTGTTTGTTGCAAGTCTATAAATCACACTTTTATAGACTTAAATATAATCATATGATATATTTGCATCCTTTGATGCACTAATTGAGTCTGATTTTTCTCGTGCGGCCTATTTTGGCCTCTCATTGTTTACCATTCTTGCATTTGACCCAGTCATAAGGCCCTTATTTAACTCTACCTTCTACGTAAACGATATAAATAAAGTTCATTGTTATCATGTGTGCATGTGTGCGAGTGTGTGTGTGCATATGTATGTGATCAGAGAGGTTAAGACAGGAAAACCCTGGCCATTGTGCACCAGTGACCCCTCAAAATCAATGTGACAGACCGGTTGATTGGCTGGAGGGTCCTGTCTCTCTGCACCTAATCCCTCAAGGTAGACCCTCAGCCAGGCCTGCTGCGCTCCTAAGTGTGTGTGTGTGTGCGTGTGTGTGTGTGTGTGTGTGTGGATGTATCTGCGCTTGTATGTGTGTCTTTCTGCACCTAATCCCTCAAGATAGACCAAAGGCCATGGGATGGGGTATTAGTGCAGTTACAGGGGGTCAGGCCAGCATGTGTGTGTGTGTGTGTGAATGTGTGTGAGTGTGAGCACTACTCCACAGTAGTCCAATTAGACGGCAGAGTACCTGTGTGTGTCTATGGGGCTCAGTCATGTGTAGTGGGCTTTAAGGTGGGGTTGGGGGGCAAATTTTAGGGCAGATTTGGACGGATAACCCAGTCGGGGCGAAATTAGACGCAGGCATCTGGATTTGACCCCCGGGCCCTCGCCGTGACCCCAGGTCACTCGGGGGTCACGGGGCACAAAGCAGAGCGCTGACCCTGCACAGGTCAAGCATGCGGGCGGCTGAAAGGACGCCTTTGTGGGGCCTGGCATGCTCACTATTTCCCATGAGCACCAGGGGGACTGTGTCTGCCCAGGAAGCTGGGCCGGAGAGCGGGCCAGACACGATGTGTGTGTGTTTATGAGAGTGTGTGTGTTGATGGAAACCATAATTGATTTTTGTTTATATTCTGCCTGTTTGCTTTATGATTATCGCCGACTGAAGGTTAAAGTTTAGCCTGATTTTTATTTACGGCTCGGGACTTGGAATGTGTCTGTTTTTGTTCACGATTCTGTTTTTTTTATACGACTAAAACTGTCGTGCAAAAACCTAAAAACATATTTAAAACTGTCGCTGTCGGGAATATCTCCCCCTCATTTAAAAAAAAATCCCCCATTTTCAGCTTTTCCGTCTCAAATCCTGTCCTAATTTTCTTAGCGCCTGCAAAGCTGACATTCTGTTTATGTTTGTGTGTTGAGATATAGCTAAGAGTTGTAGGTATGCCTGTGGTCGTTGCTTGTGTGCATCTGTTAGCGCCTCCTTAATGAGCGCATGCACGCTGCCTGCAGTCCTGTGTGTGGCCCTCAGAGAGCGAGAGAGAAGCCCTCTGCTCCAGTAATCACATTTAATTACGGCAGCAGCATTAGACAGCGTATGAATGGGGTTTTTAGGCAGGCCTCTCACACAGAAATTGGCTGCATCCAGCTGAACATTGCCCACCTTTGTCCTGCCGGTCCTGCTATATTCTATTAAGACTTTGTCATTTGACCATCAGCAAAGCACTAACAACTGCTGGACTAATGCTACACATTAAAAACGGAGAGGTAAAAGGGAACAATAGGCGTTTTCTTGGCTGAACGGCTCGCGTCTGCCCCATTAATGAAGCAAATGGACCACACATTAGACTCCATCCACAATTACATAGCACCTCGACTCACAGATAAAGAAGGTGCAGTAAGAAAATCCTCCACGTCTGCTTATCTGAGGCTCGAGCAGCAACATAAGTGGGTGTTTCTTTATTTACTTTGTTAATCTCCAGCGGGGGGTTCTTACGCTGGGGAATCAATTTTTAAGATGACGTGGGATTTTAGGTGGAAGAGAGAGAAAAGTGTCAAGGTCCCACCTGCGTGCATGGGTGTGTACTTGTGTGTGTGAGTGCGAATAACACACATTAATCACTGTGTTTACATGCAGGAAGAATTCTGGTCTTACGCACACGAGCAGGTTTTAGGTCAGCGAGTGTAAACATCACAACTGGGATTGTTTACAGCCCAAACTAAACATGTTACTGTGAAACTATTAAACATTTTAGTGCTTTAAATTATTGATTACAAATGAGCACCCCCAAAGCATTATGGGTAGAATTAAATAGTCTTTATTCCCTTTTTGTATTTGCTTCTACAAGAGTGTCTGTTAATTTTCCCAGTATCTGACAACGATTAGAACCAAACCACTAAAAGAATGAAAGGAAATATGATAATAAACATACTGTACGTGTTTTAAGTGTTTTTATAAGCAAATAAAATATGGTCAAAATATTAGCTGCATGGTTTTATTTGTTTAATATAAGACAGGATAAAACCAGCATCAACAACCTACAAGAAACTTAGCAAAATCAAACTTGTACGGAAGGCCAAGTGGGCCATTCTTTAAATGTGTTTCTTTATTTTCTGTTTTCTCCCCCAAAAAGGTTTATTGTCATTTTCTCGTTATTACATCACATCAAAGAAACAAACAATCACAAAACAACAGTTTGAGACCAGAAATGCAAACATTACACACACCCACAAGTACATGCACACACACTCACACTCAACTAGCAAGGATATCAAATAGAGTAAAATAAATAAATGAATTGTAATATTAATAATAATAATAATAATAATAATAACAATATTTTATTAATGATAATAATATATGAAAAATAAATAAATAATAATAATAATAATAATAATAACAACAACAACAACAATATTAAATTAATGATAATAATATATGAAAAAAACATAAATAAAATAATAATAATAATTTTATAATAAAATATTAATTAATATTAATAATTTAAAAAAAATACCATTTTACAATTTCCTTTCAGGTGAAGGCTACATTCTCAGTCTCTATGATGTTCATGTATGGTTCCCAGAGCTGTCTGTCCTCTTGCCTTTAGCAATGTAAGTTTGTCTTTCCAGACCGATACAGTTCCAATGTTCCTTTATCCACATTCTCAATGATGGAGCGTCCATACTCTTCCAACATAATGCTGCAGCTCTCCTGGCGTGAAGAAGTCCAAAGACTTTTAGTCTGTTTCTGTGTTTGGATAAAGTCCTCCGGATATATTCCGAGCACACAGAGTTTGACGTTCAAAGGGAGTCTGGTGTTAAACACCCCTGACAAACATTTTATAACATCTTTCCAGAAAATTTTGGACATTTCCACAGGTAGGGAAGAAGTGTTCCTTTCTCGTTCTCATTTGGAATATTAGCAGACATAAGTTATACTGAAGTATTTAAATCTTGTATTTATTGTCTGCTTTTGCGCCTTTAAACAAGCCTCATTCCAATCTGCCTCGTCTATATCTTCTTGTATATCAGTTCTCCAAGCATTTAGTTTATCTAGTGTTGAATGTTTAGTGTATGCCACCAGTGTGCTGTAATATTTAGATAGGCTGCCCTTCCCTCAGACTGTCATCTGTAGTGTTATAGTGTAAAGGGAATAACCCCTCATCACCTACGCTGTTTTGTGTTCCTCTTTTGACAGCAAGTAAACACTAATTCTTTACATTAAGGTTTGTGTTGAGTGAAAAAAGTGTTACACACACGCACACACACACACACACACGCACCGTGTTGGAGATAGCGCCCAAACTGACCATAAATCGAGTGTGTTTTTAAAAGGCCAGACTCATAAAGAGAAGAGGTGACAGAGCAGCACTGATGGGTCAATACGGCCCTCATCCTGCCACACACACACACACACACACACACACACACACACTCTCTGATGTCACAGATATACATGCATGACCACACGTACACACACACATTAGCATCAGAACAGACTCCATCGCATTCATATATTCAAACATATCTAACCACACACAGTGTATACTGAAGCACATGGAGTACAGTATGTAAAGACACACACACACACACACTTACACAGGGCTAGTGTGTGGTGAATGGTGTGTTTGACTGGAACAGAATGACTGTGGGGATTCATGCTGGCTTTCCTCTATTAAACTCTGCAATAAGGCTCACTGTGTATGGGAGTGCTGACATCCCTGCCCACCTCCGTGATATACAGCCTGTCCGCGTGTGTGTGCGTGTGTGCGTGCTAAACTCTCTACCTGTTCCCGATGATCTACAGCTCCGGGGGACATTTATACACCATATACGAACATTTGTGTGCATTTGTGTGTGTTTAAATCAGTGTTTGCGAGTGAGCGTGTCCACATGGGCGTGCGGCCGCGTGCTCCGCGCCTCAGGTCCGCGATGGTTTGAGGTTTTGGCTCACAGAAGGAGGGAATTCCTTCAGATTTGGGGCCGAGACAGAGGAGGGTCTCACTGGTGACTCCAAACGTGGGACGGGGGAGCGATAATTTACAGCCGGAGCGGGCTGCGACTGAAGGGGACTCAGTAAAGTGGTGGAAACAGGCCGGCCCGTATATCTCTCGGTAATTGACGGCGTCCGAGTAATGTGCCGAGTTCAGAGCCAGGAGGGAAGGTTTTTTTTTTTATCCCAGGTTCTCCTCAGGACTCCTCCACAGCTCCTTTCTCTCTGGCAGACTGAAAACAGGCCTTTCATTAGGAAGCTGCTTTAACGGCGCTCTGGTGCCAGCGGCATCATTAGGATTTTAGGAGTGGCACTTATCACATGAACAGCCGGGTCCTTACCCGAGCAATATTCAGATTATTCCTGCTTTTTTTATTGCTGTGCTGATTTATTATAGACAAGGACAGAGGAGACAACAGCCTGAACTCCCCAACAAGCCCGGTAAATAGTCCTGTCTCGTGTGACAGAGCCCAGACCGAAAAAACTAGCATGTTTGTCTCCTGAAATCGTGATAGGATTTTTCCCAGCCACGAGGAGATAACATACATAGAGGAGACATGACGAGAAACAGACAAAGAGTTGACATTGAAGTAAAGTTTGTTTCTTTTGGAGGTGAAATAAGAATTCTTTCAGTGTTCGTAGGTCTCGTCCACATGGAGGACTTGTATTAAAGGAAGTTAATGTCGAGGTTTCTGTTTGGATTTTCACAATAAAACTGAACTTAAGTTTGTCTATCGTTTCATCTATCTGTGCCAAGAAGCCATGCATCAAGCCAGCTGCTTGTCTTTACATGTTATGTGACTACTGTAGGTTTAAAAGAGTCTAAAGTTTGGTTCACCAAAATAAAAGCGGTAAGTACGGATAAAGTGGTGCTGTTTGTTTGCTACTTTTTTCTTTTGGTTTTTACACATCTGTCTGTGTTGGTTAGCTGGAGATCAAGCAGGCTGACATTGATGCTGATGCCTCTATATGACCTACAGAAGCACATGACAACATCATTAGATATATAGATAAGTCTATTTCTATATATAAATCTTTATTGTTTCTGCCTCCACCAGCTCGGTGTCGGATGAAGTGATCGACACGCAATCAACGGTCTTCACAGTAGCTTTAAGATGAGATAAGATAAGATAAACCTTTATGATCCCACAACAGGGACATTTTCAGTGTAAATAGCAAAGAAGCAACAAAGATACACACAGTTAAAGAGGGGGTATTATGCTGTTGACATATATATAATGTTACAATGTTGGATGACCAGACTAAACGTGGATGAAGTTTCCAATCTGTAGGTAAAAGTATGTTGGAGTAATCCCCAGGCTTCTCAGCTCAGTCTGCAGGCTGCTGCGAACGCCAGGTTTCACACTTTGTGACGTCACAAAGTGCAGCCTCAGCAGGCTTCGTAGTAGGGGTCCAAAATTCCGTGCCCCAGAAATGTGCGACCCAGAACCGAACTGGACCTGCCTCTTATATGAAAGCTGGGACCCAGACCTGCACAGAAAAGAGAAGTGTCGGACCCAGCCCGGGATGGGCAGAACAGACCCAATCAGCACCGACTTCAGAGCTGATTACTATTAACAAGTTACCGTTTGTCAGCTGTCAAAACAAAAGTTTTTGTCCTACCTGTGTGACGCAGCCTTCTCCCCTGTGCCTGGCTGTGCAGACAATCCATCCTCCACCAAGAAAGTTCATAAAACACATCCATGTTTTCTGCTTTCAGTGTCGTGTAGATAAAAACAGCAATGCTAATCCGATAGTTATTTCAGATTAAAAGTCCACTTGCTGTCAAGCAGACGGATGACAAACGCGCGGCTCGTTTAGAAGCTGCTGGTTTCACCTCTTTACATTTGTTTTCTTTCAGCGAGGAAGGTGGGCTTTAACTTTTGTCTGAACCTGCAGTCATGTGACACGTCACTCAACTCGTTGTTGCTCTCTCTCACTCACACAGCACTTTAATCATGACCAGCGCTTTCTAATCACGGCCAGGTTTTCCCAGATCCGTTCGGGTATTCCACATAATGTAGAACAGACCCGGAACCGGGGGTTATAGAACGAGTCCCGACCCCGACCCTTTTGGGTCCTAGTTCGAGTCCCAGGTCCTTGAGTTCCGGCGGACCCGTGAAGACCTCTGCTTCGGAGAGCTGGCCAATCAGAAGAAAGTGGGCTTGAATGGGCGGGGTTTCTTAAAGGGACAGAGCTGTCTGAATCGTCTCAGGCAGAGGCTGCACAGAGCACCAGTGTGAGAAACATGTTTTATAACTGTAAATTATGCTAAGCTACTCCACAGGTATCACAGAGTGAAGTATGAAATAGTGAAACATAATTGCACAAAAGTGAATTCATTACTCAGTTAATTTAATAACCCAACATTGTTCTTTTACACAATTTTCTACCAACTAAAAAGGAGCGTGGAAAACGTTTGATAACCTCAGTGATCAGTAACAAATAAAATCAGTGATCAGATCTCCCAAAACCCAAAATATCTGCATCAAGTACCACTTATGAATTAGTTTTGTGTCACTTTTTAATTATTGAAAGCAAATGAAGGGCAGCTACACCTTGAGAATGTCCAGAAGCTCAAAACTAAAGCAAAGGTCAAAGGTCAAATCCAACCCCTCCGCTTTGAATACATGTTAACGTCTCACCTCATAACACCGTAACAGGACAGAAGAGAAGTTGACTCGTGAAACAAAACTCCACAAACAGCTGCTGATTTTCCCTCCCCTGTATCTCCTGCTCGTTTCTCATCTCTGTCACCACTTGAGCGTGATGTCAACGTGTGTGTGCGTGTGTGTGTGTGTGTTGGTGCAAACACAGCAGATTCCCCTTTTTAATAAACAGGAAATATCTCTTCAATCGCAGCAAATAAGACACAAACATTCACTTGTCAGCACAAATTACGGGCCGGTGCTCACGGTAGAGGATGTTATCTCGGTCCGGCAACACACACGTTTACGCACACACACATATACACACACACCTCAAACTAAACATGTGAAGATTAATTTCCAGTGATGTTTTTTTTTCGGCCTGGTTTTCGTATCAAGTCTTCCAAGGCTCACTCAAGTCTTCTACATACTTCTCCACATTCCTCCCTTTTCTTTTTTCCCCTTTAGGACACACTATCCCTCCTTCCCTCTCTCCCTGTTCACATGCCTTCCCCGCCTCTACTTGTTCTCTCCCTTCCTCTTCCTTTCTTCTGCTCTCATCGAAATTCAGCTGTGTAATTCCCTCTCTCTCTCTCTCTCTCTCTCTCTCTCCGAGGACACCATTGATCTCTCCCTTCCTGCGTGTTTGAGAAACACTGGGCGGGCGAGAGCGAAGACAGCGAGAAGGACGAGGAGGAGAGAAACAGGAAGCGGGGAGAGAGAGCTGAAAAGGGGGTAAAGAAGAAGAAGAAGAGGAGGAGGAGGAGGTGGAAGGGGGAGAGCCAGATAGACCCCCCCTTCTCCTCTCCCTCCTCTCTCTCTCTCTCTATAGTGGCTGGAGAAGAAAAGACACGGGCTTCCCTCGTGATCGCATCTTCCGCCCCTCTTTTTGAAGCACGGAGAGACAAGAGAGCAGCTATTTACTGGAGCCCACACATAATGGCCACTTTTATTTACTTTGCTCCATTTAGCTTCTGCCAAGGACTCTCTAGTGTGCGGGCCAAAAACAGAAACCCGAGGTGTTTTACAAACTACCAAACACCCCCCTCCTCCTCCTCCTCCTCCTCTTCCTCCCTCTCTTCTGTATGTGTGTGTTCTTTATTTATCCGCAGAAGCAGCAGAAAAAAGAGATTTGTATCCTCGTCGCAACATGTGGTCACATTTATATATGACCTGCCTTCAATGCTCCCCCAGGCCGGGCCACGCTCACACACACACACACACACACACACACACACACACATGCACAGATCAGACCCCTGCTCTGACATCAGAAAGGTCAGCAGTCCCGTCCAGGCCGCGATGAAGCTGACCCTCTGTCCCGAGGCGAGCCGGGTGTCCAGCCGGTCCTCGCTGACCTTTACCGAGAGCTTCATCAGTGGCAGGCCTCGGACACACATCAGGACGTCTTTACAATCCTCCTAGAAGAATCAAACGCGCTCCTATTTGTTTATGTAGAGCTCTCTCGTTTAATTCTGTAAATCCATCTAATCCCAAAAGCTACAGAAAGTTATTTAAAGAGGGGTTTTGTGAAATTTGTCAATTTCACACAGCAAAAGTTAAGAAAAATCCAAATTTAAATCAGTAAAAATCTACTTACAATCCTAACGTTGGCTCCTTATTTTAACAGCAATATAAAGAATGTAAATAGTTTTAATATTTGAGTTTAGTTTTATGTCACTGTCCTTTAACGCCCTTTGCTGTTGGCCCTAAACTGCTGACCGGATGTGTCATTAAATAAGAACAACAGCCTTGTTTTATGTTTCTGATAAAGTCTTATTGATATAATCCAGAGGATTTCAAAGGCTTTATTGGCCAAAGAAGAAGAAGAAGAAAAATGTCAACCCTTTAATCCTAGTGTGTTAGTGACGTGATGATAGAAATGCTGAAGTCATGGAGTGAGTTCACAAAATAAAACCACAGCCCCATCAGAATGTTTGGACCGGACCTCCCTCTGTATTTAAAATGTTTTATTTATTTTATTTTATTTTTTATTTTTTTGGCCTTTGGCTTTATTTATAGGACAGTTGAAGATAGACAGGAAATGTTGGGAGTAGAGAGTGGGGGACGACATGCACCAAGTGATCAGCAGACCGGGAGTCGAACCATCAATCAGTGCGACGAGGACTGTAGCCTCTGTACACGGGGCGCCTGCTCTACTAACTGAGCTAAATAGATTATTTTATTTTATTCAATTTATTTGAGTTAAATTGTTTTTTCAAAAAAAATTGATATAGTTTTAATATCCAAATGGGCTAGAATAAAATCCTGGTTGGGATATACTCACATATTAATTAATGCATTTGTGGTCAAACGTTTAACATATTAAAAATACCGTAAATACTCTAAAACAGCCTCCATGTGTGAGTTTAATTTCAGTGTGTTCACTATAAAAAGCGACCTACAGAATCTACTCAATAAAACTGAGGCAACAATTTGCACGTTTTGAGTGAAGAGTACATTTAACAACTATCATAATTCTACTCAACATTTCTCATTAGATTAATTAATTAATTAATTAATTTAATCAAAACGCTTCAAAGTCAATATGCCAGAATTAGCACAATAGCTATCTAATCAATAGCTAAATTTTATCCTCAAGCAGGTACTTAAAAAAACACTAATTTTACAATCACAGGACACCTCACAAGGCGGCCCACGGGACGGCACACGGACATGCGCACAACAATTTTACATGTAGAATAGACACATGAGCGCATGACTGGTTTGTTTTTAACCAATGAGTGTTTTTTTAAACTTTCATGCCTTTGTTGAGAGAGGACAGAGGATAGTGTTGGAAATATGGGAAGAGAGTGGGCATGACACACAGCAAAGGGCCGAGGGTTGAACCCAGGGCCACCGCAGTGAGGATTATAGCCTCTGTATATGGCCGTCAATTTAACCGCTAAGCTAAACCGCTGAGCCTAAAGCTAGGATTGTTTCTTTAAAGGTAAAGTTAAAGATGTCGCAGTCTCTGATACGTGCTGGTAAATTGTTCCAGGAGCGTGTGCCTCGAACAGATACCACCATTTGGCCAAATTTAGTTCTACGCCTACAGTCTCCTGTCGTTTGTGCTTTGTGGTATTTATCGTATTGTTTTGTTTCTCCTTAAAAAATCATTTAATGGTGGGTGGCAAACTAATTACTTAATAAAAATGAGTTATAATAATTCTCGACACAGAGACAGACAACTTTTAACGCTCACATTCACAGGCAATTTTAGTGAACCTTACGTGCATGTGTTTGGACTGTGGGAGGAAGCCGGAGTGCTCGGAGGGAACCCACGCATGCACGGGGAGAACATGCACACATAAAGGCCCTCTACGTTCCAACCGGGATTCAAACCAGGAACCTTCTAGCTGTGAGGCGACAGCTTGTGCCTGCTTGTGTTAATTTACTACTAATTTACTGACACACAGCAAAATGTTAAACACACATGCGCACTTTGGGTAGATTGTATTATGTTATATTGGGTTGCATTTGTTCCTGTTGAAACTTAGGTAATGCAGGTAAGCTTAACTAATTTCTATTAATTCACTTTTAGTATAATTTACACAATTTGCATGGATTTTATTCACTACCCTCAAACACCATTTTTTACAGTGCACATTAGCTCAGCTTACTCACTGTTTACAATGTTTATGCACTTCATTTTGGATGCTTTCTAACTACAAATACTTCCTGTGTTCTTCATTTTATCTGCAAAGTATGTACGCTGCTCTAAGCGATGACTCGTTCAGGAAATCCTGACACAGCTGCCGTGCATCTGCTGCTCAAGGACAAACTAACACTGAAAACAAAATCTACTGAAACAAGAATCTGACTGAGTTCAAGTTTCTACAACTTTTGGGATCACGCTCGTCTGAAACAGGACGTTTCCTTCTCTCAAATGACTCTCACAAGATCAGAAGACGTTGCAGGCTCTCTCGTCGCCTTCCTCTGTGTGTGTGTGTGTGTGTGTGCGCTGACGTACAGTGACGGACGCCCCTCTTGCCCCCGCGCTTTGATGCCTTCAGTTCGGGGCCTCTGAGCCTCCTGCATTTAAAAACAAATAAGCTGCCACATAAAGATCATCCCTCATTTCTTCTGCAGTCACTCAGAGCCCACCCCTCCCCCCGACACACACATACACACACACACAAAAAAGGATGCGCCATCACTCAACGTGCACACTGACCCCCTCAATCACTAACATACCAACCTCCTTTTAAAAGTATTACTATGTGGCCTGTCCGATGCACGCACGTACACACCTCACACTCGCGCACACACACCAGAGGCGAACATCTGTAAGGGATTTGTACAGTGAGATGATACCCAATAATAAATAATGTGAACATTTGAAACTCATTTCAGTCCCCCTCTGTGTGACCCCAAACAAGGTCAGAGGAAAGTGTGTGTGCGTGTGTGTGTGTGAGCGCGTGTGTGTGTAGGAAAAAGGACGGCAGAACAAGAGAGAGAGAGAGAGAGAGAGACCCTGTGTGCATGTTTTTTTCATGCATGTCGATGACGTGACGTATCCCAGGATCCCGCAGGTGTTCCCAATTCCCCCGTTTCTCGGCGACCTCGCCTCGCTGTCCGCTCTCTCACCCTTCACCGTTTCCCCCTTCACAGAAAAAAACCCCTCCCTCCATCAAATCTCACCTCCTCTGCTGACTTTTAATCAAACGGATCCTTTAATTGAGTCAGTTAATCAGATTCAGATGATCCAGGATCAGATCTCAGAGTGTGTGTGTGTGCGTGTGTGTGTGTGTGTGTGTTTTGGTATGCGGCCAGTAGGGGAGGCTGTGGATCATCCTTTGAGACGCGTCCTGTCACTTCCCATAACACAAAACCAGCTGATGCTAAAGGTCAAAGGTCATCGGACAGGCCTGGATTTACAAAATAAAAGCCCCAGAAGAAAAGTTGAGCAGATAACAGAAGAAGGTGGATCCGACCTCCTTCTTCTCCTCTCTCTCTCTCTCACTACAGCCTGTTGCATATTTTGTTGTCGCCATGGAAGCGGTTGTTTGTTTGAGAGCCTGACGGGATCATCTGTTATGTCACCTGACCTCACTCTGAACCCACGCACACACACTTAATTGTAGCGTGACATCATCCAAAACAAGACACCTTTAACTTAAAGCGACGCCCCACCTTCTGCTCTCATGTGTGTGCGTTGTGTGTGTGTGTGGAGCCTTAGAGGAATGTAGAGGCTCAGCTGTGTGTGTGTGTGTGTGATTTTATGTAGGTGAGGATGGGGGAGAAAAGGAGGGAGGTGGCGTATGACATGTATGTCAGCTACGAGGGAGGAGGAAGGAGGGAGGGAGGAGGGAGTAAAGTGTGACCCTGTGACACACACACACACACATGCACACATACGGGGAAACGTGCACACACACCTTCACATCTGGTTTGGCCATCCGTCCTGTTCTCAGTTGACGTTCCCCTCCTCCACACACACACACACACACACACACACACACACGCACACACACATTAATTCTCCTCACCCCTTTCTCTATCACTGGCAAAGTAAACCCACCATGTGAGGATGATGAATGGGCCGTCCTGCACCGGAAGCACACGTTAGAAACCCCCTGCCACCACACACACACACACACACACGCTTTCTCTCGTCCACTATCCTCTCTTCTCCTCTCTCTCCTTGTGACCTCATAAGCCTCCTTCCTTCCTGGTCGACACATCTACCCTCCCGACACACACGATCCTAATGTGTGTGTGCAAAGAGAGAGAGAGAGATAAATACAGTCTTGCCTGGGCGTCCATTGTCGTTCACACACCTGCAGGTCATGTGTTTGTGTTTATTGTCTCTTTTTACACTGTAAAAACATAAATCGCCAAAAATTCTATTTTTTTCTCCAAAAAATCTTTATTGCAAATTTTAAGCATGACAAAAACAGCCTGTTATCATGAAACATAAATGAGTTTAAAACATAATCCATGCTAAATTATTTCAGTTCCACACCGCAAATGACACATTTCATCTTTTCTCTCTGCAGTCTCAGACATCAGACGTAAAGTTGACCTGAGGGAGTCTGAAATCAGCCGGGGGAAATGTTGAAACTCCAGGTGGTCCACAAGCAATTAAATAAAGCATCACTGTGCTGCTCTATTTGAAACACACACACACACACACACACACACCCACACTAGAGAGAGAGAGAGAAAGAAAGAAGCCCTCTAGATGCAGACTCTGAACTGTTTCTTTCCCCCCCCAAAAAAAGAAGCGAGTTTCATTTGCTGTCAAAACATTTGTAGTGGAATTAAACATATGGATGCCACAGGCAAAGTGAGGCCTGGAATATATTAGAGCTGCACAATGTTACACTAACCCTCCAGTATCTTACACCGCTCCCAGAGATTAATGGAATAAAGAGGAGAGAAAGAAGGAGGAGGAGGGGGAGGAGAAAGAGTGAGTGTGTGTCTGTCTTTCTCAGGCCAACACTGCAAAATCAATATTTCCCCGTGACACACAGCTCTCACTGTGGGCCGCGTTCACGCGCAGATACCCCCGTTAAAACCTAAATATTAGCCGTCCTGAGATGCAATCTGACGTCGGAGTTAATTAGACACGTCTGTTTGAAATTGTAGTATTTGATTTGTTTGTGAATCTCTTCCTGAGGGTTCGAGTTTTCAAAATAAAACCACACAAACGTTGTCTGTACGCAGCTTCTTTTTTGTAACACACACTCCCGCAAAGTGTCTCGTCTTTTCCTCGCTTTTGCGCCAAGTTCCAACACGTTTGCCCCCCCTTCATACGCTGGTGTCCTTTCAAAATAAAATATAAAAAAAGGAGCACCAGGAGCATAATTCTGCATTGATTTCCTCTGTTCTGTTAAATGAGTGTGTTTCAGCACGGCGGGGTGATCGTAGAAAAGAGAGCGAGAGAGAGAAGGGGAAGAAGGAATGTGCAGATACGTTCACAAATGAATAGCGGGCTTGTTGTATTATGCCCTCAGTCAGGAGAGAATTGAACTATGCGTCTCAAAGGGAGCAGAGCATGATGGGAGGAGGGGGGGGCACAACATGAAGTCTCTGCTTTCAAGAAAGGACCGACTCCAAAGCTGCAATATTCTAACCAAAAATAACTCTTATTTTGAAAGGTCTCGCTTCTTGTTACCTGCGTCAGTGTGACACCGCTTGCTGTGATATTTGTGCGATAATGAGTCATAAAGAGTTTCAGTGGTTTGACCCTTTAACATATATTTACTCATCAGGCGACTCTGTCTGAAAAGCTGCTGTTTTAAATGCAGTTTAATGAGCAGCGAGGTCGAGTCGCGTCACTTTAAATTAACTTTTATTTTCAACAATTAATAAATTGTTTTCTATATGAGACTCTTTGGAGTTGTTTGTTCTGCGACTGACATTTAATCTGTTCATGAGAGCTGGAATTTTAAATTGGGCTTTTATTTTTAGAGTAGAAGAAGACGATGCACGAAACGACCTGTACAGGATATATTTATTTTATTAATATACATGTTAAAGTCCAAAATTGTTCTGCAACATTGTTTTTTATATTCATGTTTATTTGTATACATTTGAAGCAACATTTAACAGACTTGAAATACAATAACTTTTAGTCAGTAAATAAGTGGGTTTAAAATTATGTTGCAGTTTTCCACCAGTGCGTATTTGTTAAATTTAACCAATTATAAATGTTTCACCTGGTTATTTAAAGAACCATCCCTCACTTATACAAAGTGTATTTTATATGTTGTAATAAACAATTACAAAAAAGTTATATGAACACATATGAAGCAGTGAAACAACACAAACTATAATCTAAAACCTCATATTTCCCGCGACATCTGAACGCAACATAAAGGTGTGTTTCCGACAGACCGCCGCACAACTCTTGTTCAAACCACATCTGACGTGCTGCGAGTGTGTTTACAGGTTTAGAGAAATGCTCGTTCTCCTCACTGCTCACGGGGCGGCAGGTAAAGGCCCCTTCCTCCCGCCTCCTCTTCCTCCTCTCTCTGTTTGTAATTACTGTTTACGCTGTTTACCGCTAAACCATCTTTCTCCGTGTACTAATTTCACGCTAGACAGCCACAAAATCATTCACTATTCTCGCAATATGTGGAAGTCGTAGATTCATTTTTATTTTGCAGGCGGGTAACAATGTGCCAATTTAGCCCGTGTAGCAGTTTGACCTTAAACACTCGCTTTTAGACACAAACCTGGTTATTTGAGCAGAAATTTTACTAACAAAAGGCGGCGACGGACAGTTGGCCCTCGTGGACTAAATTTGGTAAATGTAGGGGCCCTGTGCATATTTTACATAACGATTCTGCCCATTATTGCAATTTCAGAGATCCTACAGTGTGAGAACGACGAGCAATTTATCATTCATTGCGGTAAATCGCAGCGGAGACTGCGTTTAATTGAGTTTGTATTGTGTTTCGTAGCTGGGTGCCTTCTCGCTATAGGGTGGGGTGTGGGGGGGTTGCTCTCCCAGGTCCTCCTGGTGAAGGGTGGGGGGGGTGGATAAGGGGACCCCACCTCACCCCTCCTCCTCTCTGCTCCGCCTCTGTCTTACCAAACAATCAACTGGTAGCGAAAAGAAGCATCTGTGATGGAAAGTAAGGCTCGCATATTGTGTTCTCTGAGTGGCTGTTTGAAATTTTAAAAGCTTTCCTGGGCTGTTTTCACCGATAATGATGAGTAAATAAAAAAGTAGGTAAACTTCCATTCTTATGTAAACGCACGGCTGTCCAAAAAAGTTAATTATATGTTTAGAAAAGCAGCAACGTTTGCCATTTCTTTAAGTTGATATCGACATTAAACGAGCCTGGTTTTGCGTCAAAATCTGTTAAATAATAAGGTTAACAAACGTTTTACCTGCACGCACGCCTGATTTATAAGCAATGTACATTTCTCAACGCTGTTTGAATTATCGCACACGTTGCACGCGCTGCACTGTTATATTCCACTTCACGTGCCCGCCACTTTGTTAATTTGCGTCTTAATTGTCTGCGATGCAATTATGGAGATATGAATGTTCTGCATGACGCCCATCAGAGCTGCACGAGGACCGAGCAGGCCAGTAAATCAACCCTCTGACACCCCAGGGTCCCGGGCTTCATTCACAGGACAGAAAACTTCCATGTTTGTGGCCTCGACTCGCTGCGTAAAAGCTGCTCTGCGCGGACACATCCCAGCATGCCCCGCTGCTGTGGCCCATCAAAACCCTCTCCTACTCTGCTGACAGAAAGATCTGTTTTATTTTGAATTAAAGTTGGACTTTTGGGTGCTTCAATAGAAGCCAGCAGCTTTCTTTAAGGTTTGCATAGATAACACACACACACACACTCACACACACACACACACACACACACACGCGCGTGCGCACAGCTTGTTTGTCTTGCAAATTTCGAAATAATTCACTGATAACAATTACATGAGCACGCGAGACACACATGAACGCAAAAGAGTCATTTTGCAGGCAAATAAGCTACAACTGAAAATATCAAACCTTCAGCTGCTGTAATTATTTAATTACAATCATCACGTGACGTAAATATAATCACACACTTCAATATCTAAGTGTTGCTAACAGTCAGTGAAAGACTACGTGTACTCTAAGAGGGAAAAAAGTCAAAAATGCCAGAATCTTTATAAATATATCATTTTTAATATCGTAAATATTATAAATATGTTACACGAAGGCTGCACAAATATACATGTAATTATAATGAGGACAAGAAAATATACTTTACACAAGCTACTGATACAAAATCTCTTTTCTAAATATTATAAAACACTCACAAACAAACAACTAACACTTCATACGTGAAAAACAAATTGGGAAATAAAATTAAAAAACATAACTCAAAATTATTGACGTATATTTATTTATTTAAAGTGTATTTAACTCTTCGTGTATTTACTTTCTTTGCTTGTTGTTTGTCTTTTTTCTTTAAAAACTAAATTTTAAACAGTATTTATTATTTAACTTTTTAAATTTACGATCATTTTTTCAAAATAAAAAACAAACGTTAACAAGTCATATGCATTTATTTCGCTTTTTTACTGTCAAACTGAAATATTGAAAAAGACGTATTGTGAATTGTATAAATTAATTAAATAAATACATTATTTTATTATATTTATTCTGAAATAGTCCTAAACTTATTATATGTTGTGGGTATATGTAAAACGCTCGCGCAGCTGTATGTATGAAAGACTCGATTAAAAGAAACGGAAGTGATGGTTGCTCGTGACTCTCCGCCAGCTGTAACGGTAAAATTCAGAGTTTGTGACTGTGTGTGTTGTTGTTGTTGTTATTATTGCTATTATCGCCTCATCGAGCTGCCACAGACTAGTTACCCGTCCTGCTGCAGTCACTTTGAATTAACCTCACACACACGGAAACTCCTCACTGCCTCCAGCAGCCACAAACACACACGTTACAGCGTGTTTTTCAAAATAAAGGCACTCTATTCAGTCAAAACAGCCAAACACCAACACGTGTTTTAGTTCGTTTGCAATTATGAGACATTATTCAACAATAGGTGAGTGAAGTATCGACTGTCTTTACGGTGAAACATTTGAACGGACAGAAGAAATGAGAAAGCTGCATTTTGTGAAAAATGTTCAAGCGGAAACAGAAAAAGTGCGAATAAGATAATAAGGATAATATGTTGGCGTTTTAATGAGCTGCAGTTGTTCGTGCTGAGGTGATGAGGAGAACTAAAAGCGTGTTCTTCAAAGTGAGCAGACCAGTCCACCGTGTGTAATTATGAAAAGTAGGCCTGCTTCTACAGACAGCCTGAATTTGACACTTCTCAGACGCCTTTCAGAGAAAATATAACCGGAAATAGTAATTAAAGAAACGTTAAAAGTCCCGAAAATTTTATCTTTCAGCGTAAAAAAATAAGAAGAAATCAATCTAAATGTGTAAATTAAAAGTGCTCTCACAGTGGTGATGGACTCACTCAGGCTTTTAGTGTGAAAAATGTTCTTGAAAATGTTATCGCGTCAATTTGAGCTTTTTAACATATTTCACTTTTTAAAACTAACTAGCAAAACAATTGTATTTTGTATTTTGAGTCAGAAAAAAAATAGAGGTCAGAGTAATAGAATCTCCTGACACACACACACACACACACACACACACAAAGGATCTCAACATGGCGAATGTGGCTCGCCCACACCCCCACTAGTGATCGTTTTTTTTTTTTAGGTTTTATTGGTTTGGGTTTTAACGCCTTGAACGCACCACCGAGTGTTTCAAACGGATTTTAAATTAAGGGAAAGAATCCGGAAATGTTTAGATTTTCAAAATAATTTTGTTGCAAATTACATTTAAATTGGTAATATAAGCTATGTTTAAAATTACTATTAAAATAAACTACGGTGTAAAGTTAACGTTTCAAATGAAGTCGTTGAATTCAGCTGTTTAAAAAAATATTTTTAGCCTTTTTTTTTTTAAACATTACTTTGTGTAATTACACGGTTATCAATAATTGTAGATAAGAAATGTATTTAATTTTTTTGTACTCAAAAAATAAAACATTATTAAAGAACATATAAAGAACAAATAGTAACAATAATATCCGTGACGCTACTCTGCTGACGTACAGCTGCACTTGCATGTTGTAGCCTAAATAAATGAAATTTTTTAAAAACATAAAATTTCTCACCTTTGCAACAAAAAATAAACTTTAAAAGAAGAAAAAAATGACGTTTAAGTTCCGTCGTGTTTTCCACTTCTTCAGTCCGTCTTCTTCTGTGTGTAACATGAGACGCAGCTCGGCTGCAGCCCTCCTGCAGCAAAATAAATCTCATATGCAAAGACGGCTTTTGAAAATGGCGCCCTGCAGCAAACGCCTCCCTGTCAGCGAGGAGGAGGAGGAGGAGGAGGGAGAGAGGGGCAGAGGGGGGCGTGCCATGTGCGTCGTGTTACGCGCAATGGGGCTGCAGCCTCTGCTCCCGTGTCGGTTGTAGTATCTGGATATAAAACCGTCCCCGGTATTCGCCGGTATAGCCTCACACGTAGACCCCCCCCCCCCCCCCCCCCTTCTCTTTCTCGTCAACAGCACGTCGGTACAACCACCGGAGAGACGCGTCGTGTCATTACGCACCGAATAAAAGCGCACTTCTCGGGAGTCCGCGGCTCTTCAAGCTTTCCCATCCCCCCATTCCCTCTCGCTGTCTCTCCCTGCGAAAACACGGAGCTGTTTCCCGTTTCTCCCGCGATTTTCGCGTCAAAAGGTTCGCCGTTCGCACTCCCTCTTTCCTCTCTTCTTCCCGGTTTTCCGTCTCCGTCCAGTCCTTCGCTCAGTGGCGGATTTGGCGCAGAATGATCCATCTCCACGTCCACACCGCACCATTCCGGTCGGTGCAACCGCGGAGTCTAGCCAGCAGCTGGGGCTTCCAGGGGAGAGCAGTGAAGAGGGGATCTCTCTCTCTCTTGCTCTCTCTCTCTCCCTCGCTCTCTTTCTCTCCCTCCTTCCCTTCACGGCGGAGCAGCAGCGGCGAGGGAGAAGAAGAGGAGGAGGGAGGAGGAGGAGGGAGAAGGAGGGGGAAGGGGGAAGCCCACGCTGATAGCTGGAGGGAGCCCCAGCGCGTTGAGCTTGTGTGTTTGTGTGTGTGCGTGTGTGTTGTGCGCGCGCGCATTATAATCGTTGCTAGGAAATCCTTTCTGTGCTTGTGTGAGGGAGGAGGATCTACAAGCAGGATGAGTTCGCAGCTGCAGTTGAAAAAAATCCTCTGCAGAACGAAATCAACTTCGGACTTTATCCTCACCTTTTTTAAACTAAGGGTGTGTGTGCGTGTGTGTATGTGTGTGTGTGTGCGTGTGTTGTGATCCTTTATTATTGTGCACATTACTGTTTGCATGCATGTGCAAGTGTGCAGCTGTGAGTTGATCTGCACGTGCACACAGTGGACGTGAGAGGCTACTTCATCCATAGTGATGAAATTGATTGAGAGCAGTGCTATAGGTGTGTGTGTGTGTGTGTGTGTGTGTGTGTGTGTGTGTGTGTGTGTGTGTGTGCGCGTGTGTGTTACTGGTGGTATTTTCAGATAAATCACTCTCGGCTTGCAGAACAGTCAGTCCTCACCTATGTAAACGCACCCCTGAGGGCAACAGATTTATCTGCAAGAGGACGCTTCACCTCCCTCACACACACACACCCACATGCACACACACGCACACACTTCCCCCCTCCCCCCCTTTTTTTCCTCCCTCTGTTACCCCCTTCCCCTCAGCGTGGAGATGGATGGCCCATGTCCCTTTTGTCTCGATGCAAATGGACTTTAACCCCCAATTAATGGATAACTCCCCAGAAAGGCCTAATAATGCTGCGCTCACATGATGCACACACACACACACACACACACACACACACACACACACACACACACACTTCTCTCACTGCCGGCCTCTGGTTTGATAAAACATTTAGACAGTTTGTCTGCAGAACATTTACACTTCTTTATCACGTGCACCTGAGCAGCAACACATCAAAAAAGCGCTTTTATTTGTTTAATTCTACATTCTTTCAAAATAAAATCACCCACACAACCACTGAGGCTCGATAAAATCCTCCATGCCTGCTCACTGCCTGCTTCCCCACCTCCCTTTATAACCCCCATAACGCAGAAATATCACATTGTTGTAATTCTATTTATGTGCAGACATTTGAACTTTCGGGGGGCTTGTCGTTTCTCGTGCCGAGCGCAAACACAACATGATGACAGACGCTCGGGGTTTAACATGGATGTAGATATGATCCCCCATTAGCTGTGGCGCCATGCTGCTCCGCAACATTACCACGGCACTAAAATTTTATTTGAGCAGCCGCTCGCTCAGGTTGATCAGGAGGAGGAGCGGGGAGGAGGAGAAGGAGAAGAAGGAAAGAAAGCCTCAAATAGAGCACGTTGTGCGTGTTTTATTCTGGTGAATAATAAACCCACTTCCTCTCTGTTTACCTGTCACCTATTGCTGCATGTCAGGAGAAAGACTGCATTAGATGTGAAAACTCATCTGGGGAAGAGGCCACTTGTTGCAGGAGGGTGAGCAGAGAAGGAGGAGGAGGAGAGAGAGAGGAGGGCGTAAGAGGTGGAATCATTTCATCCAAGTAAGATGGATGTTTTAATGCGTGTGCGTCATGTAAAGGCCTCCACATATGCCACATAAACATATCTGTCTTTATGCAGGATAGTGGAGGAGAGCTGTGGCAGTGTGTGTGTTTGCAGCGGGCCAGTTTAAGCACATACAGTATGTATAGTTAAGTTTCTCCTCCTGCAGAAGTCAACAATTCTACCTTAGTTTTACGTCGTAGTATGTTTAAAAACACAATCAAAAAGATACTATCTGTTGGATGGATTCGCTCCGTGCTCAGGAAACCAAACAGCACACCACATTTGGTCTAAATAAAACCAAACACACACAAATCACGATTATAAAACTATGATCCCATAAACTTTCCATTTTTTCTCCAAATGTTACTCAGCGCCCTTTAACCGGCTCATTAAACCTTCTGAACTTTTCAACTCGTTGCTCCAGTCTCATGATCAACAACAGCGGGTGGATACACAAGCTAATGTTGCTGGGGAAGACGGCTGCAGTCGATGGAGATCTGTCAGTGGACTACGATATATACTTCCTGATTCGACACCTGTAGCAGTTTACAGTTGCTCATATCAGTTTAATAATCAGTAATAATTTAAAAAGTATTCGAAACAATCATCATTTAGTATCTGTAGCCTCTCCTGATATTGGGTTTTCACTGGGTGTGACGACTCTTGGATATTTGCTACCAAATTTAAGACATTTCCACCACAAACATGGCAGCTAGTCAGCTATTTACAACCAGCATTATCGCCATCTGCAGGTGTTATCAGTAGCTGTGTCTCAATTCAGTGGCTTCAGTGGGAGGACGCGAGCTACGAAGGATAAGGGCCTGTGTCCACTATCGCCGTTTTTTTTGCTGGCAGCGCCCATGGCCTCAATTTCAGAGCGCTTCTCACCGGAGCTTACTGTTGCTAAGTTACGAAAGTTGTCTGGCGGTACTCTCCTCGGCAGTGACCGTTGAGTGTGTTTTAAATTGCTCTGTATGCTTAACATTTGCTTTTATTCAAAGTTATAAAAAGAAAACATGATGTCTGGAGCTGCTGCTAATGCCAAGACACGATTCCTTTTCAAGGAAATTGTACCCTCGAAAAAACCATAGGATTAGCTTCACCAATTAGTGATGGAGAAGTGACATTGATGAGCACGGTGGTGTTCCAAAAGTAGAACTATTTTCAGCTGAGAGCGCAGACACAAAAAACAGCTGACAAAAAGGGCATTATTGCGCTTAGGATGCTGAGCGCTGAAAACGCTGAACTGCTTTGGTTTTGTATGGAAGGCGCTGCCAGAGCAGAAAATGCTGTCAGTGGACACAGGCCCTGAGTCATTCTTAGCCTGCGTAGTCCGTTAAGGCCAAAGTGAAATGAGACGGTCTGGTCTACAGAGGATTTCCTGTTTCCATCACAAGCTGTTCCCGGACTTAACCTAGCACCACAAAACGCGGCTCCTGTCGCCTAGCAACAGGTAGCTAACTGGCTAACTAGCCATCATAACTAACGTCACGTAAAATAAACTTTCATTTTAAAGATAATTTGTTTCAAGGCCCCTTTTGTTTTTTTAACATTTGCATCGTTAGCTATTCGATGGTGAAACCAAAAACTTTACATTTAAAAGTGTTTTCCTCGGCTGCTTGAGAGTTCGCCGTCTCGTTTGAATTGCTGCACAAAGAATCTCGGGAGCCTTGAAGGATACACACGATGGATCGTTGCCCGGGAAAAGGAGGACGTATTTGTCGGCTGCATCTGAAGGAACCTTAGAAATGGAACACCCTTTGACGGGGTGCTGTGACGCAGTCGGCCTTCAAATACTTCCTTCGAATTGGAACGGAGCGTATGACAGTGGGAGATTATTAACGGCTGCAGGTCTTCAGGTTTGACTGTGGTTGTCTTTTTTTTCTCAAAAAGAGTTTAATTCCACTGTTGATGAACTATTTTGGCCGGTAAGAAGCCTTGGCACTAGCTAACAACACAGAGCTAACGTCTAGCACTGCATTGGAACAAATACGTCTAAGCTAACGTTACACATACATGCTAACTGCTAACTATGACACAGATAGTAAAAGCATTTCTTAACTCACCATTCAGTGACCAAGGCAGGACTTCTGCTTCCTCCTGAGCTACACAACGCCTTATGTCACATGCTGTTGTTGTGTGCAGAGAAAAGCAGCTGTCAATCAAAACGTGTGACAGTCTTGAGAAATGGTCTGATCAGGAAAACAGCTGCTACATGAGCTGGGTTTTCTAATAGTTCACAATGTTTATTTTTAGAAAGGTTTTTATTGAGGCTTCATAAGACTCTTATCTCTGATCTTAAATGCATTTTTACTGTTTCAGGACGCTCTGCAGGCTGAATCTGCAGATCTGTTCGACTCAACATCTTAATGATCAGAACTGACGGTCTTAAAAGTCTTTTTGATATTTTCAGTGTGAATGGACAGAATCAGGTGCCTCCGCCTCAAACAGTCCGCATTTCGCTCTGGGTTGTAATCTGTGTGAAGCGCCTGATATTCTGCTGATGTTTAGGCTCATTAGCTACAGCTGCGCATTACCGGTCAACCTCAGGCTCTGAAGGGAGACATCGGGTCAGAATGGGGAGATAGAAACAAGAGGGAACAAGAGTAAAAGTAAGTCGACCCGTTTGTGGCTTGAACTGATTGGATCAGCGTCAAGGTGACCTTTGACCTCCCAGCTGGGCCTAAAAACCGTGTTCCGACACACACTTCCCTTTTCTTCTCACTTCAAAGATCACATGACTCTCCAGTCGGCCATGCCAGGGCCGCGTGATGCTGCTGCAGATGTGGAAGAGACGAAGAAGAAGGAGGGGTGAAAAAAATTATAAAAGGAAGAAAAGAAGTTTTTAGTGAAAGATTGGACGGGGAAGAGCGTCTGGGCGGGGGGGGGGGGGCGACCGGAGAACAAGCGAACGCGTCAGCAGACAGCGAGGAGGGGAACGGGAGGAAGGGGGGGGTCACAAAGCTAGCTTTGTTTCTGCTCTGGCTGCAGCATTAGCAGCTGCAATAAAAAAAGCTCAGAGAGGAGAGGATGGATGCGCGGTGGCATGGAGGGGTGAACGGCCCGGCGTGACTTTTAAGAGATGTCTCTGTTTGTCGTTCCAGCGCGCTGCGGTTTTAATGCCGCTGCGTGGAATATGCACACACACATAGCTCACAGAGAGATGAAGACCTACATGGCAGATCGAAGATAAAGAAACCACTGTGTGTCCAGTGATGTAACGCTCTTTTATGACTGATACGCATTACAATATGAGAGCGGAGATGAAAGAATTTAGTGCATATCCCAGGATGCTTTGCGGTCTTAGCTCACTCCTTTGTGGCTGTCTCAGTTATGCAGCTATGTTCACCTACGGGGTCACTGGGCCTCTATAAACTTACGTGTGTGTTTCCATGCAGGCTTCTATATGTGTGTGTGTGTGCGCAGCCTCCAGGGCAAACAACGTCCGCTCTCCAAAAGTCACATGACCATGTAAACTGCTAAAAGGCGGCACCGTCTTCAGGTCCGGTGGCACCTTGAAGTGTTTTCCATTTGCCAAAAAGAGGAGCCGGCCTCAAATTGGAACCAGAAACAGGTTTAGCGTCTGATTCTTAACCTATCGCAGCTGTGTCACACACACACACACACACATATCAGGGGTCCACACACACACACACTTAGGGCCTGAAGCGGGTTAAGAGTGAGCAACTGTATTACACCACAGCAAATGAGAAGCATCACATGTACGGAGTAAATCTCCAACATTTGTCCACGTTTATCAATAAGCAGCATATGTGTGCGACATCACGGCCGGCTCAGAAGCTTGTCGGAAACACACACACACCAAATGTTCCACAGAACGAGTATTGTCTTTTCTGCAGCTGCTGCGTTTTGTAATGACTGTTACAGATGTTTCCTGTGTAAATGTGTTCATTGCATAATCACATAGAGGGTGATATTTTGGTAAACAACTTAGATATATAATGTAACGCAACAAGACATAGAGGAATATCTCCAATAGGGGCTGCATGTGTTTATTCACACTAAATGAAGGAATCCAGCAGAGAGAACCACCTGACACCTCTGATAGTATCTCATCGAGGTGTGTTTAGCCAACACAAGCAGAGAGCAGAGCAGAGAGCGGTTTACAGCGGCCTTGTTTGGGATCCTTCTAATGAGGGAAGAGGAGGGTCGCCTTTCAGGCTGCAGGCGACGCTTTCCAAAGCAGCAGAACCGTCCTTCATCGCAGCTGAAGTAGACGGATGAGTGAGTGCGTGGATGGCATCTCTTTAACCGTTCGGTCAGAGGCCAGCTTGTGCGCGGCCGAGGCTTCGGTTGAAAGACGAGGACCAGAGGCGTCGCTGCTACAACATGAAGTTAGACCAGAGGGATTTTTTTTTTGTGAGGCCTTATGGTGGAGAATTTTGAGTAATTTCTGATTTATGGAGCTTTGCTGCGAGAGATGAAGCAGAGAAATGGCTGTTTAAAGCTGTTTTAAAGTTACGGCGCTGGTTTAGCTCAGGCGCCTCGTATACAGAGGCTACAGTCCTCGACGCAGACGCCGCAGGTTGGCCCCTTGTTGCAAGTCATCCCCTATCTCTCTTCAGCTCTCTATTAAAGGCAAAATGGCCCAAAAAAAAAGTCTTGAAAAAATTAAAACAAACAAAGTTCATAAGCTGTCACACAAACGTTTCTAAATTACAACCACAAAAAACGTTGCACAACAAGGGTGGATAAATGGCTGGGAAAGGCTTTACGAGGTGGATCTAAAGACTTTATTGGTTATTATTATTATAATTGTTAAATCTGAAATACTTTCCTTAAAGTGACAGAAGGATTTAGGAATGTGGAACTACAAATAAGTTGCTTCATTCTGCAAAAGTGTCAGAAATGCCTCTAAAAATTCAGTGTTTTGAAATGTACACGCAAACATGCAGTAATTCTAATGAGAAAATAACTTACAAATAATAATCCAAGATCAGAAATTTAGTGCAATAAAAATGTAATACAGGGTTTGACTAACTGCAAAACCCACAATGCAACAGTAGGCCATCTGAGAGACAAATAAAGGTCACGTTCCTGTGTGGGCGGGGTCTGCCGTGACCCTCCCACTTCCCCTTCCCATAAATCCTTTCAAAAGCAGAGCCAAAACTGAAGTGGAAGGATTTATGTGACTATTGTTGCTTTTGCTTCTCGAGAACAGTTTCTATTTTTCAACACTGCGACGAGGGCAGCGCTGGTTTGGGGGAAAGCCCGAGCAGAGTTTGAACTCTGTGAGTTTGTTTAAGTGGATCGGCCTGTCGGGGCCGCTGAAGTATATTTCTTGTTGTTAGATGAAAATGTCTGATGTCAGTCGCCGACCCTCTAAATATAAATAACATATCAGGGGAAACCAAAATAATTCACATGATGTTTGTTTTAAAATCAAATCAGGAATATGAATCATTGACAACATCTGGAGGGCTGATGGGAATTTTCTTGTTATGACAAACAAATTAAGTCAACATTTTTTATTGAGATGAGAATAAGAGTTTTGACTTTTTACTGCTTTCTTTCTGATTTAATCTAGACTGTAAATCATTATTTGAAATTTGTAGTTTTCAGGAGCTCATCTGTAGTTTTTTTGGGAGCTCGCGCTGAGTAAACCCCTGCAGACTAATTACAGCAGTTATTCTAATAGAAGCTGTAGCAGGCTGCATTTCCACTGAATTGAAATAAATTGACAGAAACCTGTTCCTCATTTTCCCGGAGACCCCCTGGACCCGCCTCTCAGGGGCGCCCTGAGGTCCCCGCACCCCAATTTGGGATCACCCCCCCCTCCTCTTCCCTCCCATCTGCAGAACCCCGCGGGGCTCTCGGCTCCGCTCCTGCGCCGGGACGCGGCGATGCAGGGGTTAACGCGGTGACGTGGTTGCTCCTGAAGCGGTGACCCGCGGGGGCAGCTTGTGGGGGCTGCAGGGGGAGAGGAGAGGAGAAAGCCGAGGCTGAGGTCCCGTTTGGGAAGGAAGGAAGAAAGGAGGGAAGAGGACTCGAAACAACCGCCGCGTTTTTCTCATTATTATTTCCAAAGTGCAGCTTCTTCCTGCGGCTCGTTTGTTTTACGCATCTCCAGTAAAACGCAAAGTGTGTTTGTGTGTTTTCACTGCGCTGATTGCTCTCAATTATTTCTTTTGTCTCTTATATTCCAGAGCGACACAGCAGAGCAGACCGAGCTCGTCTTTCCGCGGAGCGCGAGCTGGAGATAAATTCACTTTTTACGTACAAACTTGTCCGGACCGTTTGGACTTGATCAGAGGCTGCGGGGCGAAACGCGCAGAAACGCTGAGGACCTTTTAACGCCCGTGCTAAATGTTTATAGTGCTTTCTTAAGATTGAACCCGTGTGTGCACGGCAGTGCCGGCGGGTCATCCTCAGTGAGAAAATGCCCCAGAAACTCGGCAGAGAAGCTAAATTTAGCAGCCATTAATGCTGCGTTAGGTGGATTTTAAAAGGTGCGTAAAATATGACCTCCAGCCGGCAATTAGGACTAAAAACAGCCACTGTAAACAAATATTTGTGGATTTTCAGAGTAAAGCTGGAGCTCTTTTTTCATGCAAAACAAAAAAGGCTGAGTTGTTTGGTACGGCCTGACTTCCACCATAACACGGTTATAGGTTCGAGACACATGAATGATTTCCCAAAACCTCGCTGTCCACTTTGATACAACTTTTCTGCAAGTCTCATGTTGTCAGAAAGATGCACGCGGAAGGCGTCATTTGGGCCTCCTTTCACCCTCACCCCCTCCTCTATGCACAGATTCAGTTCAGCACAATTACAATGCAAAAACAACACCAGAACACTGGTGAGAAAAACATCTACATCCGTGCGTCTTTGTGCGTAAATGTGCGTAAGGCCTGCTGTATGTATTTGTTGTTGGGGATGGGAGTGGGTGTATTCCTTGTGTGTAACAACAAACTCACTTGATGATGTCCCTTTGCCCCCTCCCCTGTTTAAGAAAAAAACACTGAAAAAGCCAGCAAGCTCCCCTCTCTGCTAGACAAGACGAGTTAGAGAGGAAGAGCGAGAGAGAGTTTCTCCATCAATTTCCAGTTTAATGTCAGCGCTAAAGCTGCACTGTAGGAGAGAGAGAGGGAGAGAGGGAGGGAGAGAGAGAGAGAGAGGGGAGACGCGTCATCCAGACATAAATTTGCAGTTATACAGCCTCATGGAGACTCGCATCTACAGGATCCGGAGCTTGTAGTCGGGAAAACCCCTCAGTGGATAAATCCAGCAGAGAGCGAACGTGTGAGGAAGCGGAGAGCTATTTAAGTCTTTAAGTCTATACATGTGAAAGGTCCGGATGCAGCGAGTATAGGAGAGGGATTTTTTTTTTTTTTTTACCGCCGAGTTGACAAGTTTTGGGAGGAAGAAAGACTCTTTTTTTTGTTGTTGTTAATTTTTCAGTTAAATCCATAATTACAATTGTGTGCTGTTTGGAGACGGCCGGTTTGTAGGTAGGTGTTTGATTTAGTTACATGTGTAATCTTTGTCAATATTTTATGTTATCCAGTGAGGACTTTGGGAATATATTGTGAACGTTTTGGGGAGTTTTGACGCGTAAAAATTTTTTTTTGGGATAAAATAGGAGACCTGAAAAGTTTTAAACGCACGGCGTATGAGTAGTCGCATGTCCAGCGTCCAGTATGTGCCAAAGACAGAAATGTGATTTCAAACAGGGTTAATGCCATGTGTTATACTTTTTAAAATACGAGCATGACGCACAAAGTTTGCCTACTCGCTTTTATACGTTTCCAACAATTTATAATCTCTGAAAATGTTTTTGTATTTAATCCCAAATGATCACTTACAACTCAGACACGCTGACATGAGAAAATCTCTCTAACATTTATTGTGCAGCTGATGTAAGAAGGTTTATCAGTTGGGGCCTCTTACGGGGGCAACACACACACACACACACACACACACACACACACACACACACGCGTTGATTGAAGCATGTAAAGTGTAGCTCCCTTTAGTTGATCAGCGCCACAGTTGGGTGTTACAGTTTGTCAGGCTTACTTGTGTTATATTAAGTTACACGGTTACACTGTGTGAGGAGGCTGTGTTGCAGTTGATCTCCTTCTCACGCACACAGACGTTAAACATTCACACACACACACACACACACACACACACGCGCGCGCGCGCGCACACACACACAAACACAATGAGCTTCTGGTAACGCTGTTGGTTTTATAGCGATCCATGAGAGATGACACGCGTGTTTTAGGTCACGTGTTTGATTTCTGGATTTAGTTTGAGAACACGTAGAAGACAGAAGTGGTGGAGGTGATGGATCCTCGATTTAGATGTTGATGTAAAAGTTGTACAAAATTCTCACCGTGTTCATCACCTTACCGAAATCTTCTCTTATTTAGTTTGTAAACTTTACTCACATCTATGTTGAGAATTATTTTAGTAGCGAAGTAAAATAAAATGTTCCAGATTTGTGCATCTGATCGCAGGAAAGACGGTGCAGTTCTGTTACACTGTTGTGCTTCACTGTCCAGTGTAGTCACGTCCAGTTTAACAGGTGCTTTACTTTAATAGGTCAACACATAAAGGCTACTTATTTTAAGTTTGTGTTTAATTATTATTAATATTATAATTGTAGTAAATTGAATACAAAGAGAAGTAAATGGATGGTGCATTTAGGAACATTTGTATTAAATTGTTTGTTTACTTTTTTTACTTTGATACTGCAAATTCTTCAGTCCCGAAACTTTCTGCCTCCTGTGATCAACCACTGAAACGCTTTTGCGTCTGATCTGCAGCCATAACTCAAAATGAAACTATTATTGGACATATCTAACAGCTGATCCGCAGATATGTTCTGATACAGTCACTCTGAACCAACACAGGACCAGTGAACAGTGAAGCGGCACGCAGCGCTGGAGGAAAAGATGACTAAATATGAGAATTGTTTTCTTCCTTTTTTTCTTCCTGGTGCGTCATTTACGCACGGCACTGCTTACTATTAAACATGAGTCATGTAGAGAGCTTTGTTACAAAATAAGAGTCTGTTTTTACGGAAAGAATCGCAAGAAGGTCAGCTGACCTCTTGACCTCATGGCCCATAGTGGAGATATTTACTATAACAACATGTTTTACTCTTTTACTTTTTCTTCCACGCGTAATGTTTTTATGATCTTTGCTGATTGGAACAACCAGAACTCCAAATATGTCCTCTTTTATTTCCATGTTACAAGTTCTGGCAGAGAGGTGCATTCTGGGAGACGGAAAGCGACGGCACACGTCAGGCACACGATGTATTTAATCCCATTATTTGCGTGTATAATATCAACATTTCACGTGCTGCTCAGTTTACTGGCTGTTAACATCACATTCTCCTCCCTGCCTGAATATAAACCACACATAAAGCTCACAGTGCAAACAGCGCGGGAAGGCGCGCTACGGCTGTTTACGTTCAAATGGTAATGATGATTAAAGCCTCCACCTGCGCGTATAAATAGATGGTGGCGCTTTCATGTCGTCCGTACAGGCCTGCTGGTGGTTGAAGCCGGAAATGTGGCTGTGTGACAGGTACTCATTTGGTGCTCCCTCCGCAACCACCATCATCATCTTCCTCCTGATCCAAAGGTGTCTGAAACCTTTAAATCTTTCTTTAAAAGATCGAGAATTGAGTCGTTTTATTTTGTCCATGTCAGACCTTTCACATCTCCTGACCCCTCTCCTCTGCAGAGTCTGTCAGGATGATCAGAAATAACCGCATCTGTCCTGCACACACAGAGCAGAAAAGGTCACGTTGTTTGTGTGTGTCCAGTCGACTTCTGACTCCATCATGTCTCCTTCTAATTCTTCTCCTGCTCTGGTTATGGATGCCATCGTCGTTTGATGAGGTCCGTATTTACAGTGCTTTGGCCAGAAAATGTTCCCACATCACCGCTGCTACACGCCCAGAGCGCACAGAACAGCCTTGTTTTCCATAACGCTTGGCAGCTACATCTCGCGTGCTTTTCTACTCTAATATGGCTCCATTGTCTCGTGGGGTTGCACCACTTTTAGATAGCCGGGGCGTCTCCCTGCTGAACGGCCCCTGTTTGGAAATTCGCATCATTAAAGGTTCATCAGAAATATCTAGTGAGGATGGGACGTTGCCCCTGTATGGAGGGCCTCCCGTGGAGGCAGCGCTCCATTTGGAGCTCATTTAAAAGCAGCCTCGCCAATGTGTTTCCCGTTCCCTGTGAATTATGTTTTTTTTTCATGTGGTCCTGCTTAGACGTTCAAAAGTTTATTCAATTAATGTTGGGGATGCAGTGGAGGGTCTGGCGCCCACTTCACGCACTTTTTAATGTGCGGAAAATGGCTTATACACCTTCTTTTAAAGGAGACACAACTCCTCGTAAAACTCTTAAACGGATGCATGTCAGGTTACAAAATGTACATGATCAAAACCTGAAGTCTAACTACAAATAATGTCTGCTCCTTCATTTATTTTGTTTGGTAATTATTGAATTTTTTTGTATCCAAGACGCCACATCTCCAGAGCAGATAAGCTGTTTCTGCTGGCCGGACTGCCCGGCACAAAAACGGCCGGGGAAGTGTGGCTCCTCACGGCAGAGGAAGAGTCTCGCTCACCGGTCTAGTGTGAGCCAAGAAAAAAAAAAGGGGGGGTGGGGGGAAAAGAAAGGGAAGAAGGAAGCGAAGAAGGGAAGGTGGAAAGTGTCAGTCAGGAACGCTTCATTGCTCGAGGACAATCCGCGCGCAGGACCGGTCTGTTTCAAGAGCAATCAGTCAATCCGCATTAATTATCCGCGCGCCCCCCCGCCGTATAGGGTAGCTCGCGCTGGCACACGGACCAGAGGAGGCAGGGGTGTGTGTGTTATGCTTTCTCTTCCCTCTCTGCACACACACCCACACCCACACACACACACACACACACACACACACACACACACACACACACGCACCCAGCCCCCACCTTTTAAGTGAAAAAGAACCAATAAAAATCAAGCTATAAAAGGCTTTTCCTTGTCACTAAATAAATTAAATGCAGATTTCTGTTTTAAGTGGCGGAGCCCTTTTGTGAGCTGCGGAACAGGATTCTTTATTGTCCCTCTGTCATTAGTGCTGAAGGCAGCACTGTTGGGGAGAGGAGAGGGAAACCAAGTCATTTCAAAATAAATAGATTTAGAATTATACATTTTAGTTTGGTTAGCATACTGCGTAAGACATGTCGACTTACTTTGCCATTATTTCTGCCATCTTTCTGACGCCGTCACAGGTTGGAAACAGGAAAACTGAAAGCGCAATCTATAATTCTAAAACTTGTTTTAATGGTTGACACAAGTGTGTGTTCCACTATCTTTATTACTTTTATAATACTGCAGGATGGTAAATTATGTAATTGTTCACATCATTGCAAACTTGTTGGTTGTTAAGTAATTTTTGGATCCAAACTTCCTGGTTGACTCCAAGCGGTCCACGTGACATAAAGCATAGGCTATTTAAGAATAACATACATACAGTATAGCCCTTTTGCTTCTTATTGAGGCTGCACACATAAATATAGCCAATACATTCTGATTGACGTGGAGCTGCAGCGTATGGCTTATCTTTTCAGTGTTCTGTCACCTTGACTGACTCGCATGTATAAATGATGACTCACGGGTGTGTTTCTGTCTGTAGAGCACATTTGGACTCTTAAAATATCAATTAGAACAATTTTGGGAGTCTGAAGAATTAAGCAGGATTCTATCTTTTTGCATGTGTGTGTGTGTGTGTGTTTGGACACGTGGTGGCTGAAGCCCATCGCACAGCGCAGGGCTCTGGAATGCAGGCTGTTGTGTAAATAGGAAACGAGGGTAACGATTATCTAATAACAGGCGCGATAAATCTGCTCACTTTGGCGTCATTTGATTTGAATGATATATGTATCAATTAATTCTCCTGCGTAGATGAGAGTGTCGTGTTTTGTGCGTGGACACAGTTTTATCAGCTCTCTGTAGCTGCAGAGCAGCTCGGCTCTCCTTTGTCCGGTGTGTTGTGTTGCTGAGGGGCTGAAGCAAAGCAAAGCAGCGAGTGTGTGTTTTAATGTGAGGAGACTTTATGAGCTGCGTGTTTAATGTTGTCAGCTCTGGACAAGTTCAGCTAAAATACAGTGGAAGGTTTCTTAATTTAATAATGAGTGCATTTATTGCTGCGTTACTGGTGCAAAGAAGGAATCACGATTTATATGTATGCCAAAGAGCCATGACGTCAATTTGTGATCAGTTTTGCGGTGCAGTTTTATTCAATTATACACTTAAATAATTGTTTAAAATTTTCTAAAGATGCGTTTTTATACGTATATATTTATATTATTTTAATTTTAAAAAATTTAAAAAATTATTACTTTTTTAAAATTATATTTTTATTATTATATAGACAATTTAATTGAATCATTAATTTATTTTATTATTCAGTTTTCTATTACTGCACTGAAAATAATTGTTTGAAAAAAAAGCTACCTCTACCTATAAGTTCTGTTTACGTTTTTCAGAATAAAATAGGCTACTTACCCTAATTTATTATTATAACTGACCCACCGTTTAAGCTGCTCAAAGCGGAAGTGTCCACTTAATTATTGAACAGTTGGTAATAAAAAGTTTAAGTCAACATTTTAAACGCAGCAGAAAAAAAAGAGCCCAGACCTGACGAGTCAGTGTCGTTACTGTTTTAACATTTAGGTGAGGAAATATCACCATTTTAAACCGTAACAGACCTATCGCTCTCTTTCCAGCGTCTCTTTTGTCGACAGAAACTTTCCTTCGTGTAAAAAACACGAGCTCTCTCGAAGCAGCGCTGAAGCTGTGTTCCGGTTCTTGTTGCCGTTTCTTTCCTCCATTTTCTAAACACAAAGTTGTTATTGCACCATTCCGCGAATCTAGCCTCCACATTTAATACAACGTGTAATTTCCCCCCTTTTACCGTATTCCCTTTGATTTAGTCACTCTTGACTCTCCTTTTGCTCTGGGGCCAACGGGGTTCGCCGTGGGGGGCGCCTTGAAACCGCCCCTCCTTATCTCCTTTCATCGTTCAGCGCGGGGCCGCCTTGAAACCGCAGGGGCAGTAATTGCTTTTTTCAGGCAGCCCAGTGCGGACTGGCCAGCAGCCAATCAGAGCCTTGTTTACACTCGGTGATTGACAGCACTCTGGCAACGTGCCAGCCAATCGGGAGCCTCGTGGAGACGGAGCCCCTAGTTTTAACCCTTTCCCTCCTCGTATAAACAAACCTGGACGGGAATATTAGCCTATAGCAGCTCATATATTTCGACATGGAAACACACAAGCCCATATCCTTCCACTTTTAATTGGCTAAATTAGTGAACCGTGCGCAAGGCTAACCCCGGGGACAGTAATGCTTTCAAATTACGCAGTGATTCAATTTGCCCGTGTGTGTGAAAGTGTGTGTGTGTGTGAGAGACAGTGACAGGTAAACAGACATACAGCCATAAAATAGAAAATCTTCGATAAACTGCAGCCATGTTGTTTAAAATGTACGTGTAACTCGTCTAAACCTGCACATAAAAAGGTTGTTTTTTAATCCCTTCTGAATAATAACCCTGCTCTGTTCAATTGTTGTTCCTAATGTTGTTATAGTGTTGGGAATTACGGCTCTTTGGAGGGAGCCGGATCTTATGGCTCCGTTCATTTCTAGAAAGGAGCCATAAGATCCGAGGTGAGAGAGTGGTCAGACTTTTGCCTGCACTATATTCTCCCACGTCAATACACACGCATATTTAAAATTCCGCACTTTTAAAACAGAATAATGTAGGAACACTTACACAACGTAATTGATTTGCCAATAATTTATGATACAACTCTGTGTGACTACAGAGATGTCAACAAAAAAAAACAACAAACTTGGTGGAGGGTTACAATGTTGCTCACTGTCCGCACTTTGTTGTGGCGACGTGATTCCGCTGCAGGTGACCTAGTATAGCGGAGTTGTAGTTGAAAAAAGCTGTCTGAGGTGATTCGGCATAAAAGGGGGTGGTTCTAGGGCGGGCAGTGAAATAACTATAAAAAGAACGGCTCACACCTACGACTCTGTTCACATCTTCGCACCAAAGAGCCGTTCAAAGAATCGGATCGTTCGCGAACGTCACAACACTACGTACTTAAAAACAGCTTCCTTTATGCACAATAAAGCATATTGTCTGATTTATTGAGCTGATACAGAAGAAATGCCCTTTTTTTTAATTTATGTTTTTGTAAAGGGACCAGGTACAATATTAAACATAAATGTGCGCCAAGCCTCTGATGTAGGCTGTTGTTGGGCCTACCAGTGATAGCTTTAAGCTAGGTGACGTTAAAACACACACGTAGTTGGAGCCTAACCTGCACGTTCAGAGCAGTGTTGCCTTTAATGACGCAGCAGGGAATTAGATTTTATAAAACCAACCTTAAGATTTACAACAGTATCCCAGTGGACACATTTTCTTTATCAAACTGTCTCTAAACTTTACGTCTAACAATAACATTTCATAAACTCCTCTTATCTTAGAGTGCAAAAACGCTTTACACCGCAAACGCAGCCTCTCATGTCCAATAAATGACTAACAGATTTAAGCAAATAAGGATTTATTTAGCAAAACACATGCAGTGGGGCGAATTTTCCCTAAAGGAGCATCAATAAAACTATCATATCA
This sequence comes from Semicossyphus pulcher, assembly GCF_022749685.1. Lineage (NCBI taxonomy): Eukaryota > Metazoa > Chordata > Actinopteri > Labriformes > Labridae > Semicossyphus > Semicossyphus pulcher. The sequence goes on along the minus strand of NW_027211670.1, from coordinate 10,463,220 downwards.
TCGCTGTCACAGAGCAAAATAACGCTTCACTCGGAGCACATTTGAACTGAGCTGCGGTGGGATCACACGGAATAGGATAGATGCTGTTTGCTCTCCACCAGTGATCAGAAAGTGGAGGCAGCGCTGCACGGCTCCGGCTCCTCTCCGCCGAGCTGTGCCGCCTGTCTCCTCGCATTTGCTTGTGCACGCAGCGCGCCGAAGGGCTGCAAATCAAACGCCCGCCGTTTTTTCTTCCGCGGCTCCGGCTGCTTCCGGATAGGCTCGGCGCGGTAGCCAATGGGAGCGCGTGTTTACCGTCAAAGGGGGAGGCGGAGGAGGAGGAGGGAGGTGAGGGTGTGTGTGTGTAGGAAAGGGTGGGGCGGTGGTGGGGGGCGCCTCACGGGCACGCTTTCACATTGTCGTTCTCAAACCAATAGGCCTGCGCGTTCACCCCTCCCCGCGCACACACACCCCTCCATCCTCCTCCCTCCCTCCCTCCTCCTCCTCCTCCCGGCGTGTCTGAGTCTCCGGCTGCATGAACGAGCCTCGACTCACTACAAGCCTGAACTTCTACGATGCGTCTCTCCCATACCTCAACTGAGTGCACAGCTCAGTCTGCAGCAGCATAGGATGTAATCAATCCCACATGTTTCACCTCTGCGACTCGGGGATTTTCACTTTGAATATTTTTCTACTTTTTCTTTCATTCTACACTACTCGCCCTGCGTTGGATATAACTTACCAGTGAGTAGCAAATTATGTTACAGCTGTGTTTTGTAATCTTTGGAGATTTTACTGGATGTCGATTTTGGTTCGAACGCTGCATGCAAGAGAACATGATGAAAATGTGGCGTTTTATTTTGAAGGTTAGGCTTTTATTTTCCAAAATAGTCCGCTATTATTTACTGTCATTCCTTATGAGAATTAAATAGTAAAATGTAAGCTGTTAGGACTCTGTTTTACCTTCAGCAACAATCATCTAAAGACAAATCTCATTCAGTAATCATGGTATTTACATTAAAGCAGCATGTGTCTCGCGGTATTACAGCGATGTGAAGGATATTTTTCCACTGTTTGGTCCAGTCTGGAGCTCTGAGGTGTTCGGCGGTGTGTGTGTGTGTGTGTGTGTGTGTGTGTGTGTGTGTGTGTGTGTGTGTCACTTTCTGATTTGACCTCTCTTCACAGCCAAATTACTTGTGTGTTTCTAATTCATTCTCTATTCAAGCCCTCTCGCTCTCCCTCACGCTTGTAGTCTTATAGATTATAAATTGTAGTTTATTCTTTGTTACTTTCCTATTGTGAGTGTGTGTGCTCGTGTGTCTGTGTGTGTGTGTGTGTGTGTGTTTGAAAGGGAGAGAGACTAGGGCAGTTTTATTGCAAACTGCAGTGCTCCCTCCCCTCTCTCTCTCCCTCTCTCTCGGTATGAAGGCTGTGCAGACGCCGGGCTGTCTTCGCTCTCGGCCCGGCTTGTCTCTCCTGTTTAGCCGGCCTCTGTACATCCGGATTTAGTGTCCAGGTTATTCTTTGTGACTTCACTTTATTGCTACATTGTTGAAGACAACGATCTGGCCTCTGAACCCGAGCTAATCCAAGTAAATGCCCTTTTTATTCATTTTTTTAATCTTTAGTCCAAAGGTGCACATATTTACAGTCCAACAGATTTTGGTCAAAAAGGACAAAACGCGTTTTTTGTTGGAAGCCTAAATTGCACGAGATCTTAAAAAAACCGACAATTCTTTGCGGATTTTCTGGCTTTTGTGTTGAGTTCATGTAATGTCGTTTTGAGCACTATTGAATACTTTTGTTGGGGGGGTTTCACGTGGCGATAGTTTGGCCCTTTGCAGGGCAATGTGAAGGTGTGTGTGCGTGTTTGCGAGGTGTGTGTGTGTGTATGGGGTTTTAGTGAGTGAATGCAAAGGAGGTCTGAACGCCTTCCACGTACACACACGCGCGCGCGCACACGCCACAGCAGATCCACAAATGTCCATTTTTCCCCAAACTGTTACGCACGATCTGCTCACGCTGTTTTGTTTGCGTGGCGCGCGATAACACTGGCTTTAGATTCAGGTTGTTAAATGTAGCCTGAGTGGCTCTCTGTTGACGTGGAATGTAAACACGGAGGACGTGTGTTTACGGCCTGAAAATTTAAAAATGTATAGACAAATGTCAGCCGAGAGTGGTGTATGATTGATGTCCCGTGGAGAAGGGCCATTGTTTCTCACAGCCGAGGGGACAGGAGAGAGTCCATTTTGCCTTCCCAGTGCGCTCTCAGCAGCCTGCGTTTCTCTCCTTATTCCCCTCCTTTAAATCCTAGAAGAAGTCAAACATTATAACGTGTTTCCCCACAAACAATGAGGGAAATAAATAATTCAAATGCACTCACACTTTAGGGTTAAAAATCCTCCAGGAAGCATTTGGATATTTGGATGCATTTCATATTTGAGTGTTTTTACGCACAACACGCACTCACATTTCCAGGCTCTGTCAAAGCAGCTGAACTTTGGAGATCCCTCCCATCCAAACACGATTCCTAAAAGTTGGAGTCCTTGAGTGTGTGTGTGTGTAAAGGAGACCTGAATCTCTGGGCTCATGCAGCCTATATTCCTGTGCACTTCATAAGCCCCTGGTCCACCAGAGCATTTGATATTTTCTTTGTTCCTTTATCGTTGATTCCTGGGAGGTGCTATCAGCATCTACACAGCGCTAGATGGACGTGCCATGCATTGAAAGGCCTAATAGATGGACTGCTGAGGTGTGTGTGTGTTTGGCTCTCTCTCCCTTTCTCCCTATCTGAGCGTCACATGGAGCCCTATTTAAGTAAATGACCTGGGCTATAAGGCATACATATAAAGTCGATGATTTCCGAGTCTATTTCACTGTTTATTGCCTCGCTCCTTCGCTCTGGAGCAGAAAGGTGATGTGATTTGTGTTTGTGATTACAGTGTAGCCTACATGTACTGTACGTGTAGCAGAGATGCATGGGGTTTGCCACTGCCAGGAGGCGAGGAGGGCGAGGAGTTGATAGAAAAAGCTGTTTTTAATAATGAGCAACAGTGCAAATAAGAATCCTGGTTACAGAGGTGCAAACTGCAAAAAGGCAAACATTAAAGGTGGGACAAGTTTGGTGAATAAATAAAAATAAGATCAGTAAAGTCAGATTTAATTTATAAACGCCATACATCAAACACTATTGATCCAAGACAGGGATGTGTGTGTGTGTTTGTGTGTGTGGCTGCTGGATTTTATATCAATCCACGTTTCATCGCCTTTTTTAGGATTTAAAGCATTTAGAAAATACTGTCATGTACAGTATAACAGCCACGTGTTGTACAGTGGATTACATGTGTGGCAACTACATGAAGAAATAAATCTTCATTTATATGAACACAAATGTGTAATAAAAGCAGAAATGTGTGTTTCCTTGAATACATATTTGCGTAAAAGCTGCTCTCGCTCAGAAGTGTTGCGCAAATGCTTTTTCTCCATATTTTAGTACAGGAGCCCCCGAGGTCCAGCTTGTTTATGACCAGTCCTTGTTCCCTCTAAAGACTTAACAACTCGTCCTTCATCGAGAGAGCCTATTTTACCGCTGTGAACTCTTGTACTGTATATGCACCATTTGTTTGTACCTGAGCCAAATCTCCCCCTTTCCCCTCCATTCTTTGCGCTGATAAAGAAAAGCTCCCGTGTGCGTTATTTGCATCGTGTTTGGTCACAGGAGGAGGAGGAGGAGGAAGAGGAGGAGGTGGAGGAAGGGGGGCTGCAAAGGCTTCTCTGTTAGGACCAACGATGTATAGTGAAGAGAAATGCACATCAAGTCAAATTTTCTCTACAGGACAGACTTTACTCGCCTTCACGTGCTGGCAAATATCGCGTAAACAAAATCGCAAAAAAAGGAGCAAAAGTAGGAAGAATTGTATGTAAATGTTGTTCTTTATAACGTTTCTGTGAAACCTGAATCGCTTTTATGAATTGCTTTTGTTGTTTGTCTAAACCTGAACAGCGACTGTCTCTCACTCCAGCCTTTTCTTCAGCTCTACATCCCTGCTTGGCTCATTATTGTCAGCGCTTTGACGCGTCTCCTGCTCTCTCTTTTGTAGGACATGACGGGGACTCAGTTTCTACCCTGCAAAGCCAAAACTCCGCTCAATGCGAGGGGAGCCCGAAGTTCATAAAAGGGATTATTTGCATCTGGGTGCCTGAGACCTTCGGTGCCTCCGGATTTTACTTTGGGATTTGGGATTTATCGCTTCTAAAACCGGGATGGAAAGCCGAGATTTCGCTCCTCCGCACCACCTCCTGACGGAGCGGAGCGCGCTGGTTCACAGCGCCGCGTCTCGGATGGCGCAGGGCGGACACGGCTCCGTGCAGCACCCCGCTCACTTCCAGCCCGGGAAATACTTCTCATCCCACCTCTCCATGGCTCCGCACTCAGGTCGGTGTTGAATGCAGCTCTTTTTTATGCGCGTGAATGACAAGTGTGTGTTCAAAAACATCCAGTTCCTCTCTTTTGTTTGAAGCATATGTTCTGCATATAAAAACTTGAAGCTCTTTGGGACGAACTAGAATTTACTGCGGAAGGAAATTGCTCAGACATTTAGAAATTAGCGTAAGTAAATTTTATGTTTTACTTAATTTCATGGACTGTTTATGACATGTCTGCTTTCTCTGTTTAACGCTAAAATAAACACAATCTATCAGTAGTTCTTTTGGTTGGCGTAAAAGCAAAACTTGGAACATTGTTGGGAATTTCCCCTCTTAAACAAATTAGATTAACTTGAAATTTACGGCTCACCTCCCTTTTTTATTTTAGACGTAAACGTGTCATAATTTTACAAATATTCCAGGATTATTCGCCTTTATCTTTAGGGATTATTAGGCGTTTCCAGTGGCATAATCTTGTCATAGATTTATATGGTTTCATCAATTAGTAAAGTACTAATCATTGCCATTTGATGTAATTAATTAGAATTGGGTAATTCCACTGCTTATATTTCCCATTAAACAATAAATTAAAGCTATTAGCTGAGCTCGTCCCTTGTTTCCAAACTGTCTCTGAGGCTCCACGAGCGTAATGGTGGGTGTATGGGTTTGGTGGTGCTGGTGGTGCTGGTTCGTACTGGTCACAAACTGGGGGTCGGAGTGGGGAGAGGAAGGGGAGCTACGGCTAATGGAGGTGCGGGGTAATACCAGAAAATCCGGTTTCTATATTGAGCGGGGACGTGACGGGGTGCGAATGGGTTGACAGTGCATGCATTAGATTTAACAAGTAGCTTTGGTATCCTGTCTCAATAGGAGGGGGGCGGAGGGGTGTGTGTGTGGTGTGTGGAAGGTGTGTGTGTGTAGAAAGAAAGAAAGAAAGAAAGAAAGCAAGCTTGGCTCGGATTCATACAGTGTCTATATACTGGACTAACTGGATGAATGTATGTAAACGTGCCCGATGAGAGATCTCATTAATTATCGTTTGCTAATGCGGCGGTTTCTTTAAATAGACGTTAAGACTCGGCTCTATGAATGATATCGTCTGCTGTGTGTGTAGGACCCACACATCCTCTGTCTGCGCTCATTTGCATATTCATTAGTTTTACACAACAGCAGAATCGACGCACACGTCCCGGTCCGGCATTTTTTAACTCAAACATTTTAACAAAATAAACCATTTCCGGTGAAAACTCGTCCCGGTGTTTTTAAAAAAATAAAAGCCGGACCATTTACGTGTTTGACGTTCTGGTTCAGTTTTTGACCGCGTCACATGTAAGGAGCCGGATTAAACATATTTTTTACGAGCTTGTTTTGCCTTAAGAAATGTTCTAACACTTTTTATGACTCCAAACTTACTTTACACGTTAAGTTTTAAAAGTACGTAACGGTCATTTTTACTTTTTATTTTTATGCTTTTATTTTGTAAAATTGTATTCACATAGCGTTTCAATAGAACCAACACTAGAATATTTATATTTATAATCTTGCATAATTTATTTAAAAAAAAAAAGTCTATATGTACAATAAATGTGTCATTTTAATGTGTAATGTAAACAAAATATATTATATTGTATATAATTCTGCAGTATATGTACGTATTATGGTGTGATACATACAAAATAATTTACATAATTATAGTTCTATATTGTACTATATTTAAATAAATTATAAAATAATTCAAACTGTATAATTTATTCTATATTAATAAAATATTTAATATATTTCATGACACATTTAGCGTCAGGTCTCCTTTAAATTTAACTCAGAAGATTTGACCAAAAATGACACCATTTGAATTTTTAAACCACGGTGCAGATAAACGCGCATTTACTCCTGATTTAGACAGATTATCCTCCACTTTGCACATATTTCTTCGCGCTGACATGCATTATGCTCCAATTTAAAAATGATTCTGTAACGTTGAAAGGGGGAAAAAGTGTCGTAATGCAGCCTGATAATGCTATTGAAATATATTCAAGAGGGCCTCTCACTGGGTCTCAAGGTGCATGACACTGTATTGAGATTCCAGATATCCAGACTCTCCATGCATGTCCCTGATGGGGTTTTGACTGACATGATGGGCATAGAGGATTGTTGTTTTGGGATGGGGGATGGGGGATGGGGTCTGTGTGTGTGTGTGTGTGTTTGCTAGGAGGTTAGGATGGGGGTTACCTTTGTGCTTGCCCCCCTTAGAGATTCAGAAAGCTGTATGCCTGGCCCTAGGCCTCAGCACAGGGGGTAGATATGATGTGGGGTTGGCCATACCAGGGCAGCAGGAGGAGGGTGGGGGGGGGGTGTTCTGACGGGGGGTATGTTTCAGATCTTTGGAAAAGAGGCACACACACACACACACACACACACACACACCTCCTACCTTCTCGCCAGACAGAACCGAGTGTATCGCTTACCAAAATTCAAAGTCTCATTCCCTGTATTTCTTCATTTCCCGGAAAACGTGCAATCCATCAATTTATCCGAAGCCTCTTATTTAGATCAGCATGGTGTCTGCTTGAATACGGTCGCGCCTGACAAGGTGATGGAATGACAGGCGCATACCAACGCCATAAGACGCAGCCCCCATTTGATAAAACCCCACAATGATATTACACAGGCGTTTAGATTACTGATAGGAGCAGTGGGAAAGCCTTTGTCTGTCTTTCCCCTCCCTTTGCTTTCATTACACTCTCTCCCTCTTTCTTCCCCTTTTTCTGTGATGTTAGCCCCTGGGCAGCAGTTGTGCAAGTGTGTGTGCGTGTGCGTGTGTGTGTGATTAAGGTTAGGTTTAGCCTGCAGAAGCACAGGTGTGCAGTATTATGGAGGGCGTGGCAGAGCTTGTCATTGAACAGGTGTGTTACTTCCCAGACAGCAGACGGTTTTTGTTTACATGGCCGTGTATGTGTGAGGCAGTGTGTTTGTGTGTGACCTAGTAATACAGACGGAAAGAGAAGGCATTCATGTGACATGTGCACACACAAAAACAAACACACACACACACAGGCCTTAAAAGGTTTCTCTCTTGTATTTTGCGTTTCAGATAAGCCACAATCAGAATGTTTTTGTGGGACTAGATCATCCCTCCGCCACTTCTTCGGCCTTCTTTTCTGACCTTTGTCTTCTTCTCCTCCATTCTTTCCTCCCATTCAGTCTTGTTAGCAAAGAACAACATCCTGCAGTTAACGTCTACGTCTCTTTGCAGATGATGCCTGTGTCTATACGTGTGTGTGTGTTGCATGCAGCCTGTCCATTCATCATGACGCTGTCAGCAATGCCTCTCCTCTCATGGAAGTTTCTCGGCCTCGGCTTTGATCGTTATTGCAGAACCGACCGGACACGCCCCCTTCACCCTCCTACCTGGTCGCACACCTTCACACACAAACAAGCTGCATGACGTAGAGAGACAAGATGATGTGTGTGTGGAAGTTTCTGTGTGCTCGTGTGCAGAATTTGAGACACATGAAGGAAATCTCTACAAGGAAATGAAAGGGAGGAAAATGAATACTAGCATTTAAATGATAGATGCATGGAGCAGGAGGAGAGAGGGAGGAGGAGGAGAAGGAGGAGTAGAGGGAGTAGAGAGGCTGAATGTTTCCACCTGGTTGGTAATCCGGTCAGATTACCACCGCCTGACGGCACCCACTGGCCGCCTTCCCCGACTCCTCAGCCTGCCGCCTCCGCTGCCTCTAAAGAGTGCGAGAGAGTGAAAGCGAGAGAGAGGAGGGGTGTGTGTGTGTGTGTCTGTGTATGTGTGTGTGAGATGAGTCAGCAGTGGATGAGCTTCAGACAGACACCCCCTCCCCCTCCTCCTCCTCCTCCTCACCTCAGCAGCACTGTACCCGGGGTACAGGAGGGCACATCCTCGGGTGCAGCGTGCAAGACGACCCCCTGTGAGGAGGAGGCAGCTGGTGGAGGCTGCGGACAGACGAGCTGTGATTGGACGCAGGGAGGAAGGAGAAGAGTGTTAACTGTCAATTCTGTTCAATTTTTAAAAACATACATAAACAGGAAAAAATAGAATTGGACTCAGATTTAGGTCAGGATTGCAACAACCAAACACTGGGTTAATTTTACACCATTTCTACTGCAAGAAAACCAATGAAGAAGACACTGAGTCGATGTTATTAAGTGTTATCTTCATGTTTAAGTGGAACAAAAACAAAAATGTTGGTACCAGTTTAACACAGGAAATAGAGCTTTTTCTGTGTAGCGCTTGGAACACTTATTTTTAATCTTACTGCAGGGTTATTAGGCCTAAATAACATCGGAGTAAATACATCAACAATAATGTATTTACTACTGTTGATGGTTTTAACCAATGACTGTAAATATAGATGGGCGACGCGTCTCCATCTGCTCTCACTGTATGAAATTGAAGCCAAAATAGCCCCCCAAGGCGGGCGCTGCCATCTTGCAGTGGTGACGTCATTTGGAGCCAGCGGGTGGAGCCGCCGTAGCCACTTCCGCAAACCAAAAAACACACTTAACTTACCAAAAAAACCCAGCAAGGATCCCGTTTGCGGCGTGATTAACAGCAGAACAGCTTCTTGAGTCGGTCTGAAGCAGACGTTCACAGATATGGAAACTTCAGTGACTGTAGTGATTGTTTTAGTTACGTCTCCTCTCGCTGTTCGTCCTCTACTCTGCTAATCAGGAACAGATCGGCTGCAGGAGCCGCATTTGTCAGCAGAGCTGTCAATCATCCTTTTTACAGCATCAAATAAATAATTAAAAATAAACTTGTTAGACAAATGAACACTTAGACGTAAATCTACATGATAAGAACTAACTATAATGACAGAAACCATGTTTGAGAAAGATTTTATAGTTTGACTCATGTCCCATCTGTTAACATGGAGGAGGTGGGCTTTATGACCTATACTGCAGCCAGTCAGCAGGGGGCGATAGAGAGGGTTTGGCTTCACTTTTAGGGAGCTGTCATGTCGTCCATCTTTTTATACAGTCTGTGGTTTAGAGGTACGGCGTTTCGCCTCGGTTACTACCTCCGATGCCGGCTCAGAGGCGGAACGATTGCACCCCACGATTTCCTCCGTGTGTTTTACGTAGAAGACGAAGCGTAACAGAAGGATGATTTCTGTATGGGTGGACTGTTTTTTGCTGGCATTGAACAAATACAACTGTACACTTTCTATTCCAGCCATTGACCATGTTGGCAATAGAACATGTTTGAATGCAGGTGTTGGTTTAGCTCAGCTGCTAGAGCAGGCACCCGTACAGAGGCTACAGTCCTCATCGTGGGTTCCACTCCGTGAGATTTGTGCCATGCATTAGTAGTGATTCAGAAGCATGCCTTAAGCACACATCCTCCGTACTAATTCTACAAAACTCTCATTTTGCATTAAAACAATTCAAGTTGTCAACTTCAAAAACTGGGGGAACAGTTTAAACACTCACACGTCTCCAAACTTAGAATAAAATATGCAGCGCGGCCAGAGAAACGGGCTAAATGAGTCTGACTTTCGGAAATTGTTGACGCATTAAAGGCATTAAGTCATTAAGTCATTAAGCAAAGTCATTAAATTCATTTCCATTACAAATTAGACTCTTGTGTATACTTTGATATTTCCTGCAAACCCGCAGCTCATCATTTAAATATATGAATGTTTCTAATCAGATTGACCTCGCGGAGACTGTGACCGAGCCGTCTGAAAGGTCGCATCAGCGCAAAGATAATCAAACTGTGAATCCATTAACCGGAACTCTTTCTGATGTTGGAGTTTGGAGTGCAGCGCGCGTTTGTTCTGAAGCACAGTCGCCGCTCTGACAGAAGACTTTTGTCTCGTCTCCAGCTCTCGTCCAACATGTGAACAGCTGCTTATTGTCGGCGGCGGTGATTTGAAGGGAGCCGGGTGCGTTTGGTTGCGACATCTCCGGGGTGTGAACACACACCACCATCTGATGACTTGGCATGTGAATGGAAAGCGCCAGACTTCCTGCGTCTATGTGCTCTCTTTCTCTCTCTCTCTCCTCGTCTTCCTCCTTTCTTCTTCTTCTTCTTCTGCTGTCCCTCACAGGCCAGACCTCCACCCTTCTTCTTCGCTCCTCTCTTGCCACATGCTCGCCCTCCCTCTTCCTCCTCTCCTTCTGCTTTCCTCTTTCACTTCCCGTTCCTTCTGCGTTTGTTCCTCTCGCCTTTTTCGAGTGGCCCTCCCCCCTTCTCTCTCTCCTCAATCGATCCCCCCCCCCCTCCTCTTATATCCAGCTCCCATCTCTCTCGAACTCCCCACGCACCCGTCTCCTCCTCGCCTCTCTCAACACTCCTCCTATTTCTGTCTCAATTTCAGCCTGCTTCCTCTCCTTTTTCCACATTGCCTCATTTGTTTCTCCCCCCAAAGCGTCCTCTCTCTTTTCTTGCCTCCCTCCACCCCCTTCTCCCCCCACCACTCGGCCGGTTGTTAACGGGCCCGTCCCGGTGCTGCTCGGCCCACGGCCAACTCACTAAATCAGAAACGATTGGAGGATTTGGCACGAGGGAGTGAGAGCTCAGCGCGGCGCCTTTTGAAGTCGGAGAAACGAGAGAAAAATGACATTTTAAACAGCCCGCAAAACACAAGGCTAAAACAGCTTCTTACTCTGTGCAGGGGGAGGAGGGGGCGCTGCATGTGTGTGTGTGTGTGTGTGTGTGTGTGTGTTCAGTTAAGGATTCAATGTAAGGTGTTCTGTGTGAATATGTTGCAGCCGTGGTCGGGATTCATGACACAAATGATGATATGTGAAAGACAGCAGGAATTTGTTCATTCACAAATGTGTGTGTGTTCATTTAAGGATTCAATAGAAGGTGTTTTATGTGAATAAAGACGACTGTGGCTGCAATTTATGACTCAAATGCGGGAAAACGACACAAGGTATGCAAAAGAGACAGCAGGTATTTTTGGGTGCACAATTGTGTGCGTTATTTAGAGAAAATAAGGTGTTTGGTGTGAATACGTGGCTGCTGTGGTTTGGAATATGTGATACGAATGCAGGCAAAAGTCACAAGAAATGCGCACCAATGTGTGTGTGTTTGTGTGTAATCATTTAAGGACACTCTATAAGATGTTGCATGTTGTGAACGTGTGGCTGTAATTCATGACACAAACGCATGAAAACGACACAAGACGAGTGAAAAGGAAGGGGGCATTTCTGGGTGCATGAATGTGTGTGTGTCTTCATTTAAGGATTCAGTGTAAGGTGTTAAATGTGAACATGTGGCTGTAATCGTGATCCAAATGCACGTAAGAGACACAAGATATGTGTTCATTCACAAATGTTAGTGCACAAATGTGTGTGTTCATGTAAGCTTACAGTGTAAGGTGTTTTATGTGAATAAGGGCGACTGTGGCTGGAATTCATGACACAAATGCATGAAAACGACACGAGATATGTGAAAAGAAAGCAGGTATTTTTGGGTGCATGAATGTGTGTGTGTGTGTTCATTTAAGGATTCAATTTAAGATGTTGTGTGACTGCAGTGGTTTGGAATGTGTGACACAAAGAAAGCAGAAATTTGTGTGTGCATGAATGTGTGTATCTTTTCACAAATGTGTGTGTGTGTGATCATTAAAGGACACTCTATAAGTGTTGCATGTGTGGCTGTAATCATACAAATGCACGTAAAACACACACACAAAAAAAAAAGCAGGAATGTGTGTGCGTGTGTGTTCATAAGGGCGACTGTGGCTGAATTCACGACACAAATGCATAAAAACGCAGGTATTTTCGGGTGCATGAATGTGTGTGTGTGTTCATTTAAGGATTCAATGTAAGGTGTTTTGTGTGTGTATGTGGCTGCAGTGGTTTGGAAATCGTAATACAGTTGCATGTCATAAGAAATTTGAAAAGAAAGCAGAAATTTGCGGCGCACCAACGTGTGTTTGTGTGCAATCATTTAAGGATCCTCTATGAGGTGTTACATGTGAATATGTGGCTGTAATTATGACACACATGCACGTAAAAGACACACGATATGTGAAGAGAAAGGAACGTCTGTGCACACATTTGTGTGTGTGTGTGTCCGTTTGTTAGTGTGTTAATTTAAGGATTTAATATAGGGTGTTTTGATGAATATGTTTCTATGGTAGCTGGGAGTCATGAGTCAACTGCATGATGAAGAGACAAGCAATGTGAAAAGAAAGCAGGGGGTTTTTGCTGTGTGTGTGTGTGTGTGCACAAATGTGTGTTCGCTTAAGGATTGAATGTAAGGTGTTTTTTGTGAAGACGTGCCTTCTGTTGCTGGAATCTATGAGACAAGTACACGAGGCAGAGCAAGATGTGTGAAAGGAAAGCAGGGGATTTTTGTGTGCACAAATGTGTGTGTGTGTGTGTTTGCAGGCGCTATATTTCCTGCTATTTTATGGCTCCGCTTCTTCCGAGGGGTCAAGGCGGTCCCCTGTTTACGCGACGTGACAGAGAGGTGACATCACGTTGCAGAAAGGGGGGGGTTAGACATGATGTCACAGTCTCGCCACATCCACAGGTCTGCACCCCTTGCAAAAAAAACACACCGTAGAACCACCCTTATCGCCGCTGCACCCGACACCTGAGACACACCTCTGGGTCACATTCACGCCTGAGTCATCGTCACTCGAGCTGACTCGTTCGGCTCTCTTTTTTTTCTTCTCTTCTGTTGTGTTTTTCGCTTCTCTATTCGATTCATTTCAGCTCTGTTTGGCTCATTCATATTGTAATGGAGTCCATTCAGGCGGGTCTATGTCCAGTTTGTTTTGCTGTCAGGGGCTCAGATGGATGGAGGGGCGACGTAGGTTCATGTGGAGGTGAGGTTAAAGAAGGTGGAGTGGTCGGACGGCCTACTGAAGCCTCGGCCTTTTGAGGCGTCTGCTGCTGTCGTACTGATGGAGCTGATGGAGTATTTGGTGTGAAAGACGGCTAAAGTGCTCTTAAATAGGATATAGGTTAATATCAGTGTGTGTGTGTGTGTGTGTGTGTGTGTGCGCGCGAGACAGGGGGGAAGAGAGAGAGTGAAGCAGCTGTGTGGAACAGCATGGATCGTTACACAGTGACACACATGAAAGCATTAAGTATATTCAGGAGCCTTCGTTGAATATACATGGAGCTGTGTGCAGCTTTGTATGTATGTGTGTGTGTGTGTGTGTGTGTGTAAGTATCCCCTCCCATGCTCTTGCCCGAGCCGAGAGGAAAAAAAACAAGGAAGGAGCACGAGAGAGAGAGAGAGAGAGGGGGGAAAAAAAACAAAAAAAAAAAAACAACAAAGATCCGTCATCAGTCATTCATGGCTAATCAGTCTCGTGGGACGTGCACACCACACACACACACACACACACACACATGCTCCGAGGTCCTAATCCTACCGGGACTGCTCGTGCCTCTGTGTGTGTGCCTCTAAATTTTTGGATCCAGGCTGATTAGAAGCAAACTCTCCCTTTATTTTTCTTTGCATACGTCTCTTTACTTCCTCTCTCTTCTTCTCTTCTTCTTTGATTGCTGCTAAAGTGTCTTCTTCTTCTTCTCTACTTTTGTCTCTTTAATAACCGCCTACTGTCTTTCCCCGCTTGTTTTGATGTGTGTTTTTGTAATGTTTGGAAGCATGTGTGCATGCATAATATAGGGACGTGTTGTGTGTGTGTGTGAGTGTGTGTGTGCACTTCTCTCGGCTTTTGCACGTGTGTGTGCGTCTTACTTCATTAGAACGTCTTAGTGTTGTTCTTGTTTGCGTTGTAGCTTTTTATTTTTACTGTTTGTCTTAAATCAGATAATCTTTAGTTGCATGGATGTTATTGCTAAAGCTGAATTATTAAGACTATAACTAAATATGAAACATGATCACAACATTAAATATAACATGACATGCATACACGCTGTGCAGTAGAAACAGCTGTTAAGTAAATCAGGATGTTTAACCTAATTTTTCTGGTTATTTATGCACGAACAATATGAAGCTCGCTTTGTGTAATATTCTCTGTAAATGGTGCGTTCACTTACAAATTTAAGTTTGTAGTTTACAGCACTAACCAAGTAGTCTTTTCTCGGTATTGGCTCATTATCATGATATTAATATGCAGATTTTATGTGTAATGTAAATGTGTCACAGCCTGTTTGTCTCAATGGCTAATGCACTGTTTCACTGTTTCCTCTCTCTCTCTTTTTTAAATCTATGTATAACTTCAAAAAACAAAAAAAACAAGGGAAAAAAAACTCTCTTGAGATTAAAAATCTCTTTATCAAGAGTGCCATGGTTAAGACAGGCAGCAGCCCATTAAAGCTCCTGTGAGGAACTTTTGGTTTGTGTTGATTTTGGCGCCCCCTGTGGACAAAGCCGTACCTGTACATGCTTAAGTGTTAAAAGTCAAAATCTCATCCTGCTTTCTGTATCATTCACTTTACATTTTTGCCCTGGAAAATGTAAAGAAAGGCAGCGTGCAGTTAATCGCTTGGTTTGACACCTACCCCCCCGCCAGCGGTTTCAGGCATTAAGAATAACTATATAGAAATAATCAATCTTGTCGCTGATGGTCTGGTTTGCTTTTGTAGCTCATATAGAGTCATCAGAATTAATTTCAGTCGTCACAGGAGCTTTAACAAAGTTCCTGACCAACAATGAGCAGCCACACATACAAAGATATTACAAGATATATGACTATAATACAATGAAAGACATGAAATAACAAGTAAAACCAGCCAAACTTGTGGTGTAAATTGACCACAATCATAAATATATCAAGCCCAACATCTACAGCCAGATGTGCCTGCAGCCAAATTATACAACATCACCAATGAGACAAGCTCCGTTCGTTCCACGTCAAAGGAGCAGCAAACTTAAACGCCTTTTTCCCCAGTTCACTTCAGATATAATAATAGAAATATACAACAAGACTAGGTGAAAACCTCGTATGTGGATGACCGCATCAGGTCAATGTGTGCTTTTGTGGGCAATGTGTCACAAGGACTGTCCTTAAGAGGCCGATGACAACGTGTTTGAAAGCAGGTGGGCGCTGCGGACGTAGGCGAGGACAGCGGAGGAGCAGCCCCGCCTATTCCCCGAACAAAGTATCCAGAGCCGTATAGACAGAGAGTCGCGTCAGTGAAGGTCCAATATGCTCCATAATCCGCCATTGCAATGTGGCAACTCTCTCTCTGTTAAACTACCGTCACTCAGTCACATGCAGACCCATGTGTAGGGCTGACCCCGGCGGTCAGCCAACAATATAATAAAAAACAACCCAACAACCTTCCACCCCCCCACCTTAAAACAAACCAAAAAATACAGCACATCCTGAGTTACAGTCGCCACACTACGTAAAAAAGGAGGATAAACACAGCAACGTGGTTTACATTGGACTCACAAGTTTGTTTAAAATGTGTTTTTTTTAGCTCATTTGATCATATTCCCTCTTTATTAAAGGTAGAACTCAAACAATGATTATATTATTGTTATTTTTGGCTTTTGCCTTTATTTGATAGAACAGCTGAAGATAGACGGATAAGATAATCCTTTATTGATCCCAGAGGGGAAATTGGGGTGTTGCAGCAGCACAAAGACAAAATAGCAAGTAAGTAAATACAATATAAAAATAAGAATAAGAATCGACAACCGTTATACAAGTAGGAGTAAGTGACAAGTTCAAGTGGCATGGTTTGGGTAATAGCAGCAACATTTTAGCTGTATTAGATAATACAGTATATGAGGTACAAAGTATATGATATAGTATATAATATAAGGTGCAATAGAGAAGTGCCAATTAAATACACTATGTTATATTACAGTATATTATGTATATTATGTAGTATATGACACATCAAGTCAATAGTGAAAAGGAAACGTTGGGAGAAGAGAGCAGGGGACGACATGCACCAAATGATCACAGGTGTTGAACCTGCGATCATCACGACGAGGACTGTAGGCTCTGTTTATGGGACGCCCGCTCTACCAACTGAGCTAAACCAGCGGCCCAAACTTCAACAATTAACTATTTATTTTGATAATTATTTAAAAATTCCCACCATTTTTCTAAAGCGAAAATACCACAACCTTGCAGGTTCCATCTCCTCAATTATTTCAGTATTTGCTGCCTTTATTCTTTTTATATTACTGTCAATAAACTATGTTTGCAGTGTCAGCTGGAAAAAGCATCAAATCTGAAGACATCACCTTGGGCTCTGACATATTTTGATTGGCATTTTTTCACTTCTTTTTTGACGTTTCATTTTTAAATCATTAGCTGAATAATTGAGAAAATAATAAGTAGATTTATAGAGAAAATAATTGCTTGTTGCAGCCCTGAAACCTTTATTTCCCACTCCTTCAGCCCATTCTTTATTTGGTTTATTTTCCTTCTCTCCCCCCTCTTCCTCCTCTTTATTTCCTCTCTGTGGATCTCTGCAATAATCTTTTATTCCTGTGTAAATATTACAGCAATGAGGGAATATAAAGGATGGAAAAGCCACGCTGAAATAAGGTCACACTGGGTTATTCTCACCTGCTTTCTCTCTCTCTCCCCCCTCCCTCTGTTGTTGCTCCCTCTCTCCTCCTCCGCTCTCTCTCTCTCTCGTGTTCGCTGTCTGCTGATCCCGCTCTTCTCTCTTGTTCAGTCTCTTCCACCTCACACACACACAGGCACACACTGACTGTCTGACGCCCACACACGCACACATGCAGTACGCACACGCACATTTACACACGCTGACACCTGCATGTCGAGCCGTTGAGGGTCTAATTTAAGTAAAGTGCTTCTCTAGGAACCACAACCCCTCAGCTCACGATGATGGAGGGTGATACGCAGCGGCGTGGCTGAACACACACACAGTTATACACAGACGCACACACACACACACATCCTGCTCCAGTCACACTGAGATGTGACTCTGCGCGGTGTGGGATTGAAGGAAGCGCTGTGGATGCTTGTAAGCAGCTTTCTGTAATAAAATGTTGGGAATGTGGAGACACAGATCAGACTGAAGGTCAGTAACGTTAGCACTAGCAGAGCTGGTGGCGTTCAGTGTCTTGCTCAAGGACACTTCAGCAGGTTCGATGCTGGAGGTTGCTGACATGGATACCACTGTGTGAGGAGTCAGGTTAAAGGATGTCGTCCTCTTTGCAGAAACCGCCCCGCTGCTTTGCTGCTGCGTAGGTGTGTTTGTTTCCACTGGAGTGTGAGCTAACTTTAGCTGAAGCTGCAAATCTGAAGCCGCAATCACAAACCTTCATGGAAAAAACATGAAGAGCTTTGATGTTTCTAAACTTAGTCTATAATATAAGTTAAGTTTAAATACTACATGGCTTATTTTACTTTTGTTTCTCCTCATTTTCTACATAAACAAGACGTCTTGAAAGCAAAGCATAATCTCTAGCTAGCTTGCGTTAGCTAATACCTACCACATTTTCTATCTACAGATGTTATCGCTGTTTTTTTGAGGCAGTGTCAGCAAAGTGTGAACACATCACTGATGTATTATCACCTTTAGGTTGATAAAGTGTTCTTGCTATCAAACTGTTGTGTATCTAGGCTACACCTTTATATTAGCTTCATTCACACGTTTGTTTACGCTCCAATTTTTGTCTCCACCAACTGCTGTGGTAGATGTTCTATCTATCTATGCTAAATGTGGTAAACGTGACATAACTGTGTCTGTAAGCTGTTTGGTGCTGAGGTAGAGTACAGTCCTTTTTAAGCATTTATCCTGCTGGGGAGCTTCTCAGCTCAAAAACGTCTCTACAAGAGAACAGAGACCGAAACAAACATGTAAACTTTCATACAAGAATCAAAAGAAATGCTAAAACGCTTCGTAGAGCTAAGAGCTTCACAGCTTAGTCACTTTAAGCGACCTCTTTCATGTTTAAGCTCGTATGTGGTCTATTGTTAATATAAAAGTATTGATTTTCTCTTCTTTGGAGGAACATTGGATTTAAAATTACAAACCTTTGCTTTGGACTGCAGACAACTGCTTAGCTTAGCTTAACATTTAGCTTTCTTCAACTTTAAGTTGCTGGTCTAGTCATGCTGTTAAACCCTCTTGTTAACATCAGCCTATTTTACACTGCCAGTTCAAGTCAGGATTTTTACGTCTCTGTAACGTTTCGTCTTCCATGTACAACGCACAGAGGCAGTACGGTGGGGCGAAGTCGCCCTGCCTCTGAGCCGGCATCGGAGGTAGTAACAGAGCGTCAGTGTAAACGGCGAAGACGGCAGGACGTAACAGCATTGTGTGTGTGTATGTATGTGTGTGCTTGTTTATACCTCGTACCTACGTTTTGCTTCCACAACGCCGGAATGCTGTGTAAAAACACACACTGGGGCGGCCTTACACCAGCACTGCTTGGTCCAATGTAAAATGGCAAAGGCGTAGTGAGGGCGGAGCTTCGTTATGGCGCTGTGGAGAAATGTAAAAAGGGCTTCTGAAAATCAAGCTACAGAAATAAAGTTGAACTTAAGTTCTTCCTTGGATTGTTTGTATTGCAACCTTGTTTTTATATGAGTACTTATGGCTGGTAAAAAACAATAAAAAACCCACATCTTATTAGATTTTTAAGCTTAAAACTTTCAGTGCACATCAAGTCAAGAGCTGATTCTGATTAAAAGTCAATTTAATTTAAACTAAATGCCTCATCTCTCGTCTTAAACTACATTAAATTGGGCCAAATATCGAAGCATTGCATCACACGGTCTGCACACATTGTTAACGTTTACTGTCAGGGTCTTGAGTCATGATCAGGAATAAATGTTAATAAGTAAAAGAGTCATTGAATGCAGCACTGAAGAACATGTGTTTAATAGGGACGTGTGTTAATGTATTGGAGAGTGTAATTTGTAACTATAAAGTAGTGAATGTTTATGAAGTAAGACACGTCTACCTGTTCGTCTTCATACACTTACATCACACACACACATCCCTACACACACAGACAAGCTACACTGAATTGCATTACAGACTCACCGCAGGCTTTCCTGAAATATCAGCAACCTTATGCTTTTAATTATCCTGAGTGTGTGTGCACGTAGCATGTGTGTCTCATGTCTGACCCCTTTCCCCCAAAATTCCTCCTGTTTTCTTTGGTGAAACATGGAAAAACTTACTCGGAAAGCCCCCCTCCTTCCCGCTTCCTAAGAATCCTGCATGTGTTGTGAGTTTCTGCTCTCCCCGACCATATATGGTCCTTCCTGCTGCCGTGGGTGGGTGGGTGTGTGGTGTCCAAAAAGTCTGTGGTCGGACGCAGGAACATTTTCCTTTTCACTCGGGAGTTTACTGGAGAAATTTCTGGGCCACGTTCGCTGACGGAAGACGGATTTTTTTTCCGGCTCGGGGTGACACAAGGTGCAATGTACGATTGTTTTGCGTGCTTTTATTTTGAAAGAAGCGTGCACTGTGTTTTGATGGTTTAAACGCACACAGTGAGATTGGATGTAAATACAGTAGCTTTGTGCGTGCAGAGGGATGGTAGTAGAAATTGTGTGTGTGTGTGTGTGTGTGTGTGTGTGTGTGTGTGTGTGTGTGTGTGTGTGTGTGTGTGTGTGTGTGCGTGTGTGTGTGTGTGTGTGTCCGCAGCCTGGGAGTCAGGCTTTGAGCTGTGCTGTTCATAGTCGGCTGATTTATGCGCCTCACAGGGAAATCTCTCATTTGTAGCTCTTTCATCTCATTTTTCCCCTCCACTCTTTCTCTCTTTCTCGTCCTCCGTCCTCTCTCTTCTTCCCGCCGTAATGTGATTCAGTGCAGCCGCTCATCCCAGGCGACATGCCATGCTTTGCTCGCACACCCTGCTCTCTCTAACATGAATGAGTCAATTGATGAATAATAAGATAGAGCAGAAGGAAAATGCTATCTGGATCTAGTCGAGCAAAAGAACTCCTTTTCTCCCCCCTGAACGTTTTCTTTGTAAGCACCGCTCGGGCGCTTACTCACACTTTCAATGTGTTTGTGTCCCCTGTGCCATAATGCTTTTACGGACCTTTGTGTGTGCGTGTGTGTGTGTGTGTGTGTGTGTAAGCGCCTTCCACCACCGCCTTGTTTGAGTAGCCCTGTCACTTGTGCAATTCTGTGGTGTCAAAACAGATCAGAAAGGTCTGGCTTGACTCCTGCCCCTACACACACACACACGCACAGGCATACACACATTAAAACACACACTCAGACCCACACACACACACACACACACACACACACACACACACACAAATTGAAGGCTCAGTGCCAGGGCCCTTGGTGGTTGGAGGCTTATGAAAGGGTCGGACTGACGAGAGGTTGCCAAGTGTACGGCAATAAGCGTAACAGCCAAGCTAACGAGAGTCAGAACCTCTGACACACACACGCACACACACACACACACACACTGAGACTGTACTGTCAGGCTCTCTCTGTACCAGCGGCAGAGTCGGCAGGAGAAAATGTGTGTGCGTGCGAGAGAGAGTTCAGTATATCAGTGTGTGGACAGAGGCTTTTGTTAATTGGCAAATGTGACAATGGAACACGAGAGGATATTGATCTTCAATCGGATGCGGATCGATTTGACTCGTCATCCTTCCAGGTGTGTGTGTGTGTGTGTGTGTGTGTGTTTGTGTGTGTGTATTGATCAGCAGCAGTCCATTCAGAGAGCTGCAGCAAAGAACACACCTCCATTACTTTATCGCTTCCTTCTCCTCGTGATATTCTTTACATCTGCTCCTCCTCTTCTTCTCCTTCCTCCTCCTCCTCCTCCTTCCTTTCTCTCCTCAGAATAGCGAGGAACCTTGGAATGCTCTGGTCTCTTATCTGCCGCGTCTCTGTTTTGTTTCACTGCTGGGAAAAGCACACAAAAGAGGGAGCAGGGTTGTTTCTTTCACACAGATTCTGGCCTGCACTACAAATAATATAAATCAATTAATTAAATAAACCCGAGAGCACGTCTGTTATGATCCAAGAATGAGAAAATAACCTTGACTTTTTTTTTTTATCAACAGACTCTTAAGATTTAGCATGAAAGTGTTTCTAAACATGAACGCAAAGACCTGACTGATCCATACTTAATTAAACGCGTCTCAGAGGTGTGAGTAGACTCTTAAAAAGTGTGTCTTGTACAATTTGGGCCAACTTTCAAACATTGCAGTTAAATAAAAATGTCATCCTAAAATACTCCCGCTTCTTTATAGGTGTTATTTCAATAAAATCACCTCGCAGCTGCGATACCGCGACAGTTTTCCTGGTGAAAAAAAGCTTCTTTCTGTTATACCGTATTAGTTTGAATATAAGATTTGACATACATCTGAAAAAGTGGGATCTCTTATATTCGGGGTCCAAACTTTTGAAGGCCAATATACGTTCACAACAGTAGACGGCGTCACTTAGCTGTAAACAAGTGTACCCTTCATGACTGAGGTCAGCCGTCACTCACAACTACAGCGCCAGGGGGATGAAAGATGGGGAGACACCGTGATCGTCCGGAACAAATGGCTTAAAAAGTAGTTCGCCAACAACTGAGGCGGAGTAATGATGTCAATTTTAAGATAATTGTTGTCACAGAGTGTAATGTCGGAAAATTGCGAGCTCCAAGAAGGGGGCCTCTGTGCCCTGTCCTCCTGCACTCTCAGCAGGCGTAGCCCGGCCCCCCAGGACCGGCCTTGCCCTCCTCGGCAACACTGCATTGTACTGCTGAACCGCCACGTCTTAAAAATGCTGACAGTCTTACCTAACAGATGAAAAAATCGTACCGTGGTCCTCAAAGCGGATGCTTCCGAAAGATTGACAGGAGAGTGTGACGGTGTGGACACACTGGACGCGAACTCACTCAGCGTATTGCAAGCGGCCGATTCGCTGCTCAAAGCATGCTGGGATACCTAGCGAGGCGCATCAGGCAATTTCATATTCATCCTTTTTTAAGAACACGGTGTTATACTGTGAAGAATACAATGTTGGGAGCTGTTTGGATTGAAAAGACTCCTCAATTCACACCAACAAGTGACCAGCGAGGCTGGGCGGGAGCGAGTGTAGGCCAATTGGTCGCATGCAGCGTGTCCGCACCGTGAGTATGTTACTGAAAACAGAATGAAGGTGTGCCCTTTAGCAGAGCTGCTAAAGGACTGCTCTACAAATCGACCTCACGCCACTCCGATGGTTATGATTTATTAACATGTTGAAGGCATTTTATTTTATTTAAATGCAACAATTTAATCTTAAAAATACTGAAAACATGATTTTATTTAACATGTAAAATAGTTTTCTTAATAAAAACACATTTGGTCTGTTGTGAGGTGTCTTATAAAGGGAAGCTATTTAAAGGCATGTTCTCGCCTCTCACATCCTTCCTGCCTGTTTCACTGAAAAAATGGCGTCTCTGAAGCTCCGGCTGTTCAAATCTGAAGCTGCGACACCAAAATCCTGACGTTTATACTGTTGAATCTCCAGATTTGCTGCTATCAAACTCCCGCTCTGGAAACACGACGACATCCCAAAATGTATGTTTGGCCCCGTTATCCACGAGAAGACCAAAAATATGCCAAGTAGCGAAACCTGCCCAGAAAAGCGCGGCACGTTTCCAGCGCTCCTTTTCCCTTTTTTATCAAACAGTGTTTAAGTGTTTTTGAGTGGATTTTCCCCTCAGCAAATCACATTACAGTCAATCATGAATAAACTGAAGCAGATTTCTCTCACTGTAAGTACAGCTGACTGTATTAGTGAGAATAGAAAGTCATAATTTGGATTTTTATTACCTTGGATTGTCAACATTGGAGGATTCGCTGCCTGTGTGTTGACACACTTTTCCAAGTCCTGATGCCAACTGGGAAAAATGGGAGCACATTTTCGACTTTAATTACCACTATGGAGACAGAGAGGGGCTGTTTTCTCCGTCAGCAGCCTGTTATTGATGCTAAATAACATATGCATGTGTAGAAATAAGCTGCATAATCATGATGTCAGCCAGGTCAGGGGTGAGATTTTGAATCAAACCCACAGAGGAGTTAGTCTCTCACTTCTCCTCTGAAACATCTCATCAAATGTTGGTAATTCTGTGTTTGCTTTTTCTGCTTCTCCGGGAAGCTACGAAAAGGATGCAGCGGCGACAGATGGAAAGGGAATGTGCGGATCGGGATAAAAACAAAGGCGGAAACAGAGGGCAGGAAGAAGACAAGATGAAGAGAACCGAAAAAAAAATTTCAGGGACAGAAAATAAGGTTTACGTTAGCGGCTGGCCTCCGAGATGGTTTTCCATATCGGCAGGCCAGAGGGAGCGGGCGAAATATGATTTTCTCCTCAAATCGCCAACAGAAAACAGACAGAGAAGGGGAGGGAGAGGAGGTGACAGGAAGGAGGAGAAAAGGAAAGGAATGAGTAAATGGAAAAAAGATGGGGAAATGGGGGGAAGGGTGGAGATTAAAGGACAGCTGTGGGAAGAAAGTCGACAAGGAATTCTGAGTATTTACATCACTTAACTCGCCAATCAATATCACTTCTGGTTGAAATCGGTGTGGCTAATTTTTTTGAATGTCTTCTTTAATATAAGTCGACTTTTACGGCCTGTTTGAGACACTTTAAAGACGCTGGGAGTAATTTCAGAAATGCATGGCTGCTCAGCTGAAAACTGTCTCTTCTATTGTCTGCGATAGATGAGGTACAGTGAGCAGTGTGTGTGTGTGTCTATTAGACGTGTGTGTGTGTCTGCACAGCCAGGGGGGCTTGTGAAACCAGCCTGAGTCTTATATGAGCTGTGTTTTATTATGACTGGCTGAAAGGCCACTGATCCACCGTCGCACAAGAGAGGAGGATTGAGAGAAAGAACGAGACAGATACCGAAAGAGAGAAAATAAATGTCTGGATGGGAAAGCTTTGGACGATCGTTTTTTTCTGACTTCCTCAAAATTTATTATGACTGCAGAGAGTGAAAATATCAAAAGCAGAAGATGGAAGGATCTTTTCTTTCTTTTTTTTGGTGCTTTAGATCCAGCTGTGTAAACACACACACACAGTTTTTTTTGTCTGATCGTCTGTTAATGCACACGGCTGCAGAGACAGATTGGCAGACAGTTGAAGGCACTTGTGGTTGTGGTTGTTAGGGCGTCGGGTCGTGGTTGAGGTGAGGGTACTGTACATATGTGTGTGTTCGCGCGCGCATGTGTGTGTGTGTGAGTCAAATACAGACTGTTGTGGTTGTGGTAATTGTCTCTGATGCGAGGCGGCATTTATGGGTAGCGACTCAGCCCACCACCTCTCTCTCTCTCTCTCCATCCAGTGACTAATTACCTGGCTCCCCGTGGATTTGTCTCCTCCTTCCCCTACAACTGTTCGGGTTGTTGCGCTAAATGAGAGCACGCTGATAAGTGTAGAAACGTTCAAGCAGAGCCAAACCGAACGGAGTGTGTTCGCTCAGGATGACATTGAACATCTGAGCTTGCCCTGAGTTTAAGAAGGGGAGCTCAGTTTTTACTTCTTGTGCTGAGAATGAAGAAAACATGCAGCCCGTTGTTACGTCTACTTGACTGTTTAGAGGATTTAACACCTTTTGGGGGGCTTGATATTGGGTTTACAGCTTTCTTATTTTTTTTGTCTGTAATATTGAATGGTAAATGGGCTGCACTTATATAGTGCTTTTCTAGTCTTAAGGCTCACATTCCCCCTTTCACACACACACTGATGGCAAAGGCTACTATGCCAATCTCGAATCAGGATCTATGCACATTCAAACACTGAAGGTCTGAAGGAGCAATTTGGGGTTCAGTGTCTTGCCCAAGGACACTTCGACAAGTGGACTGTAGCAGTCAGGGATCGAACCGCCAACCTTCCGACCTTCCAACCACTGAGCCACAGCCGCCCAGAAAGTTCGAATTAGGGCAAAAGAAAGACATTTAAATTGGATTAATACTTTTTTGGGTTGCAGGTACCAGGACATTTGTAGTGGTACAGAAATTTGAATCAACCAATCAAATTGCTTGATGGACAGATCTGAAATACACCTTGTGGACTTTTGGCTAAAGTAAGGGTTGGATATCCACATAACCTTTCGATGCACGGATTAGCGTAAGTGACATTAACATGTATTCTCTGAAGAAGTATAAGTTTGATTAGCAAGAACTTGATGTCAAAGTCTCTTGGTTTACAATTCACCAAAGGTGGCACTAATTGTTGTCCCTCAAAAACTCTTATAAAACACGTGGTATAATAAAGTGTGCTTCTTCCCTATACAACAGACATGGATCATTTCTCTTACGGTAGTTCTTTAAGTCGAGCTGAAACGGCATTTCGAGAGTATCTAGCTTCCGTATCATGACGTTTTTCCGAGTGAAACAGGACGTGCAGGCGGGACATATCATTGGAGGGATTTGATTTGATCGTTGAGAAGTGGGCGTAGACAGACGTTCTCCACAGCGCAGTAGCTAGCTAACTGACCGAGCGTTCTCGGTGCTCTGAGGCTAAATGTTGCAGATTGATTGGTTGAAATTGTTTGGTGCTAACTTACGTAAGCACATGTGAAATATAGTTTTACTGGAAGAAAAAATGATCGGTTTTTGATATAAGAATACGAAGAAATGGATTTTCTGTATTTTCTTTGGCCTATATTGTCAAATAGATGCACAATATTACAGAGGACGTGATCTAAAAGGATTAAAATGAGTAAGTTAAAGTAAACTTATGAGATGCTAGTTTTTCCTTTCAAAGTTTACACTTGACCTAATTTTCTTTCATATTTTCGAAGGAGAATCTCACCTCGCCACACCTGTTTTACCGGCACCTGGCGCTAATGCTTTCTTGTTCTTTTGTGAACAACAGCCATTATGACCAGAAGCCAGTAAAAACAGTGGAAAAATGTTTTTAAGATGACTCGGTAGTCGCATGAACTTGTCGTGTAAAGACTATTCATGATCCATCCCTATTGCAGAGTAATACAACAAATGTGCGCTTGCAGATATGCAGTTGAGTCTTTGATACATTGATGAAATCATGTTGCTGGACAATCCTGCCTTTTGGGCTGGAGCCCTCTTTTACTGAAGCCTCCTCGGCACCATCGGACTGGCTTCTTTTTTTAAATAAGGGGTGTTTGGTGTGGATGACATTTTCTAAATATCTAGTAGTACAGAATAAAAAGTCAAATAGCAAATCCCCGTTTTATATCTTGTAACCTGCTGTTTACTCATCTGTCCTGTATTATTAGAGCCATTTGAAGAATTACAGCTCAAACTGGTTCCACATAACCTTCGACATTCAGCCACTGTGTCGGGCGTATTCTTATTCAGGCGTTCAAACACAAGTAACACATCAGTCTGACTCCACTTGAATCTTTTCCCTGATTGTAATTGTAAGAGAAAAAACTCAGACATGTATGTCACACGTGGGGAGAATGTATGATAAGAATTGGGACACTTCCAGCTGCAGGGTGAATGAAGCTTGAAGGGATTAATTTCTCTAGGGCAGGAATTTCATTTTTTACAGCTCTACTATGAAATATTACAACCATGCAGATCCACCATGTCTGATTTTTTCTTCTTCTGTGGTGTTGCTTGCTCACTGGCACCTCAGTAGACCCCTCACAAGAGCAGCGTGTATCCGCGACCCCCTCCTCTAACCTCTACCCTCTCTCTGTGTGTGTCACTCAGGTGCTTCCTTCATGGGTTCCTTCCTGGCCAGCAGTCTGGGGTCCCCGCCCTCCCACCCTGCTCACCCCTCCGGACCTGCTGCCTCCCCCTCCTCCCCCTCCTACAGGGCTGGACCCCATTCGAGGGCTTCCCCTATCTGGTTCCCCCATTCACATGAAGGTACGACACACACACACACACACACACACACACACACATGCAGCAGCGCAGAGTGCTCGGGACTCTGGTTAATCCCGGGTCTTGGTTTGGGATTAGACCGAGATGGAGCCATTAAGTGGTTCAACCAACGCTGAGCTGAGGCCAAACACACGCAGCAGTGACGCCTCAGATGATGCTACTTTTAGAAACACACCCACACACCCACACACACACTCCTCTGTATGTCTGCGAGCATGTGGCTTTGTGTTTGTGGTTGTTTTCTACTCTCGATCCCGAGCAGCGCGCCGCTTTTTAAACTGGTGCACGACCAAAACCTTCCTCTTCCTCCAACCTGTAAACACACACACACACACACACACACACACACACACACACACACACACACACACCTTCATGCAGTTTAAAAAGTCATAAACAGAGGTTATCAGCAATATGCTACAGGCTCCTTACAATCACTCCCCTCCATTCACTCAATCATCTCTCACCCCCCTTTCCTCTTTTAAGGGCGAGTTTTAAGTTTCATGAGCTTTTACACCCCCCTTTACACACACACATGCGCGAACACACACATACGCACATGCACACATACTGAAACTTACCCCCATTTCCACCATCCTCTCCCTCCTCACAGCCCCCTCCCCCCTGACCGCAGCCCCACCCTCAGGGCCCCTTCTGGGCTAACCGACCTCCAACGGCCCCCTTCCTGATCAGACACACACACACACTCAAAAATGTGCGCATCCACATGCATCATGTCCTCTTTCGACTGTTAACCGTTTGTGGTTAAAGAATGAGCTTGACTTAGTTATCTGTCCCTTTCAGGTAGTTGTGTGTGTGTGTGTGTGTGTGTGTGTGTGTGTGTGTGTGTGTGTGTGTGTGTCTGTGTAAGAGGATTTCTTGTTTGACAGTAAGATGAGTCTAAAGAGATAACCTCCAAAAAGACAGAAGCAGCTTCCGCCACAGGCTGTGTTTCTCAACTAACTGAAAACGGTCAGAAACAGAATTTCACGTTTCACCAGTTTCACTAAATGTGAGAGTAAACCATAACGCACTCGTTGTGTCGGAGGAGTGAAATGGAAACCAGTCAGCCTTTTTGTTTCCGCTGTAAAGTAATTAAGCAACATCACACCCGCGGTCGTGCTGTTATACTGAATATCAGCACGGCTGTGATTCAGTCATAGCAACCTATAACCAGAGATAATCACAGACGTGCTGATATTCAGTATAACAGCACGACCGCGAGTGTGATATTACTTTTATACAGTTCAAAAAGTAACATATATTATTGAACAATTATAAGCAATGACAGATTATTATATTTGTTTATCCTTCATTTGACTCCAACACAACAAGTTCTGCTACTTGACAGAGCAACTACTTTGTCTTATGTACATTTGTGCACGTGTATGTTTACACTCATCGTGCAACCTGTTGGCCTCTGTGATTCAGAAGTACCAGTTTGATCAATCACGATAAAGATTGTCTGCTGTAACGTTAATCAACAGAACACCTGAGGCGGAGTGATACACATAGTAAAAAGCTGCAGTGCCGTTATACTCTCTATCAGCACTATTGGATTGCCCCTCGTCCAATCAGATTACTCACTGTTGTGTAATGTTATTTAACCAGCTCTCTGACTTCATTGCATTTTGACATGTCATCGCAGTAAAAAGCACAGGTGTAATCAATAACATCACTAACGCCCGCACATTCCCTTCAGGTGAGCCAGTCCCAGCATCCTGCTGTTGCGGACACGAGTCAGTGTCAGGGGCGGGGGGGGGGGCTCATCGCACATATTTTACCGCATGATTAAATGGTCTACCTGGCAGTGCTCGCACTAACCATTGACCCAAAAAAAACTGAATTATTGTCACATTTTGCAGATTCAAAAAATGTGGTGCAATTAAAAAAAATCCACTAATTAGAGGCTTAAAAATAATTTTGTACCTAAAGCACAAGAAAGGCAAAATATGGCGATTCAAACATGCTCTAAAGTAAGCTTCTGTTAATTTGACAGTTTTTATTTCATCCTATGAGCTTTAATTTGTACATCCTGTTCATGCACAAGTGTACACACCAGAATTTAATTTGTGCCTCTCATTTGTGGAGAGAGGACACTTCTCCACCGTGGCACAAATTTGTGATTTAAGCTCATAACACATTCTTATAAGTACCGTGTTTTTACACAGAAATCTCTCCTGATGCCGCTTTAAATCTTGAAAGGAGACACGAGTTTTGTTTGTACAACTGCCTCATTTACAGCTCATCCAGCGATAAATAGCAACAGTTAAGCCCCGAAAATGAGCGCTAATGTCGCCCGGAGTGACTGCCTTAAATCAGATTCATAGAAAGAGTCGGGGGCAGGACTTCTACGTGAACGCAGGAGAGAGCAGCGGCAGTGAAAAGAGAGCATGGATGTGAGTGTGTAGAGGGATGTGTGTGCGCCTATCAGACAGATTTTGCGTCTGTGTGGCTCAGCTTTGATGTCTGAGCACACACGCACACACATATAAGCTCACACGCACGCACACACGCACTCACACTACAAATGATTGTTTTTAAGAATTCAAGCCAGGGAGCTCCGGTAGGCGGTCTGCCAGCTGGCTACGGTCCAGAGAGTGGAGCGTAGCCAGCAACAGAGAGAAGAAAACCTGGCTGATACACACACACACACACACACACAGTACAGACACACACACATTGTCACAGATGAGACATATTCACGAGGAAATGCACAGTTGTTTGAAAAGCAGCACATATTCCCTCACGCACACACAAAAGTCTTCCTTCGTCCCCTCTCTCTCCCCCCCCCCACTCACACACTCTTTTCCTCTCGCTCGCCCGCTCTCCCTCGTCCCCACCTGTCCTTGTTTTTTGTCCCCTCTCATGTGCTCTCACTCCTCTCCTTACCTCCCTTTGCCTCTTTCCTCTCATCTCATCCATCTCAAAGCTCTCCACTTCCTTTCACTTCCTCCTTCATCTCCTAACCCCCCCCCCCCTTCACAAAATACACACACATCCTCCACAACACACACTCCCCTCTCCCCTCACCATACGCCTCTTAGCAGCACCAGATTGGGGGCTTTTCATATTGACAGCCCTGTTCTTCTGGTGTCTTCTTTACTTTTACTGTCTTTACATCGTTTGTTCAATCCCTTCTTCCCTTCCTTACCTTCTTTCCTTTCTCCCCCACTCTCCCAACATGTCCCTCTGCAGTCATTGTTCCCCTCTTCTCCCTCCCTCCCCCATGAGTTTTATCACTCATCATTACCCGGGGGATTGGCTTTAGATGGCTGATAGAGCCTTTTGGCTAATTGTTGCCATTTAGATTCACTGGTTGTTAACCAGTCAGAGTAATCACACACACACTCAGTCACACACACGCAGAAGAGAGTACACATTCATGCATTTACGTTGCAGTATGAACACACACACACACACACTGGTTCTCACACACACACATACACACGCTGGGAGCAGTGAGGGGGTGTTGGTGGTTTTGCAGTGCGACTGTGGAATGCGTAGGATGAGTTTTTATGGAGTGCTGTTTACTTTGGCCACCACCGTTAAACTTTTAACGGCTGCCAATTAACGGGCCGGCAAGGACACTCTGTGGGGCATGAAACCAGCTGCTGGAGAACACACACACACACATACACACACACACAATCCAAGCCTTTTGGCCCCATATTGTGGTCTTGTATGCCTCGTATATAGTGTGTACTTGTGTGTTTATGCGTGGGCCTGCTTTGCTGTGCCTTCCCCACAGTAACACCCCCTCACAACCCTACAAACACACACACACATCGACCCTCAACCACCCCAACATCCATCCACCCCCCTCCAACACAACCATCGAAACCTCCTCTATCCCACGATGCAGTTCAATGTCCTTGAAGACGAGGAACAGAGTGAAACGACCATTCACCTCCCAGTGACCTCCTGGGAGGACTCTGTGTGTGTGTGTGTGTGTGTGTGTGTGTGTGTGTGTGTGTTTAAAGGAGGGGGGTTTGCGATGCTTCATACTATTTGTCTTGGGTTTGGGAAAAATGTGTTTAGTAGAAGAGCAAATTCCATCAGGTTAAACGCTGCAAACACTTGGCAGTAGCTGTCGGCTGTGGTTTTTGTCACCACTTTGTCCACTGTAAATAATGTCAACTCATGTGGCGTGTTTGTGCAAAAGCGCATTTATGGTGAAAGTAGCACAAACTGGCCATATTTTCTCTCTGTTTTTGTAAAATGGCCCCATTTCATGATAGATTGTCGAGATAAACTGTTTGTTTAGAGGGCTGCTGAATGTCAGCGCTGCGGAGAAACATCAATTCTTTCTCTCCCCCCCCCCCTCTGACAGGGTACCCCAGCTATTCAGGAAGTCTTGCTTCTCCTTTTCTCCCCATGAGTCCTCTGGATCACCATAGCAACGGTCTTTATGGACAGCACCGCTTCTATGAAACTCAAAAAGGTAGGTGTTGGTGTGTGAAAAAAAGCTTGATATATTCTTGAAACTGCTTCATCAGCACTCACCCCAGGAGCAGGAACAGCTGGTACCTCAGGATCCAGTTTTCCAAGCTGTTTCTTTTCTCCATGTATCACAGTGACACACTTAAATGTAGTCTTGTTAGTAAAACTGTTGAAAAGTAATGTTTTCATCAACCGCAGCTACAGTTAGTTCCCAAATGATGTGTAAACCTTAAAACTTAACGATCCATTTGTCTCTACTTCCAGATCATTTCTACCTGCGAGGCCTTCCTCCCCAGCCCCCTCTGCTCTCCACCAGTCACAGCCTTCCTCCACTTTCCAGGACGGCCCCTGGCCACCCACTAGGCTCTTGCAGCAGAGAGACAGACAATGGGGGAGGAGGCGGGAAAAGCAACAAGGATGTTGGTGAGAAAGGCGCTTCATCCGTGTCAAAAATGAAGGAGCGATCAAGCAGCAAGGAGCGACACCAGGAGAGCAAAGACAAACAACATCAGCTCCATCATCACCATCTTCATCAGACGAACCCTGCCGCCACTCCATCCGGACACCACCACCAAGCTTACCCCCACCCTCACCATGCCCTCCTTCCTCACCTCACACCACAGGGTAGGGAGGAGGAGCAAAGACACTCTCTGGAGCGACACAAGGAGTACCGAGACACTGACTCTGGGAATCAGGACGCAAAACATATGAGTGCCTGCAAACTGTCCAGTGGTTCAGCAGCAGAGACTGGCTCTGGAGGGAAGGTGGGAGCACTGAGCAGCTGCAGTGGTGGAGGAGCAGGTAGACCTCCAACTGGAAGTGGCAGGCGGTGCTCCAAGGATGGACCCATCAATGGTGAAATGAGGATCAGCGAATCCTCAGCTTCTTCCAATGAATGTATGAGAAGAGGTGCGGCTGCAGTTCCAGCCATCCTGGCACCTCCAACACCACACTCTGTGCCCTCGTACTCCATGCCTCCTCCTCCCCCTCCTCCACCTCCTCCTCACGCCTTGCACATGGGCTCCACAGTGGCAGGAGGGTGGCTACATCCTGCCCATCACCATCCCCATCCAGAGTTTTACTGTCCTCCAGCCCCTCTTACACTGACACCCTCCAAAGACCCATCATCAACCTCTGGAGGGTCTGGCAGGGAGGCAAAAGTCATCGGCCCAACTTATGTCCCCTCAGTGGGGCCACTTGGAGACCTGGCAGCCACTGACTGTCGAGGAGCAGGAGGAGGTGGGAGAAAGGGAGATGACAAGAGTGGAGAAGGATCTTATGAAAGTCCCTCTAATCATCTCAGCAGACTAAGTAGTTGCCAAAAGAAAGACAAATCCCAGCAACACCAGCAGCAGCTGGGATATGGAAAGGCGGACAAACCTCCTGACTGGAGCCAACAGTCGCAGCACCTCCACAAACCTAGCTCCAACCTTAGCTCCCAGTCTGAGCTGCGCTCCTGCAGCCTGGACACATCTTCATCCTTCAGGGATGTAGAGGTTGTGGACGATATTTATCGGCCGTCACTCCCACTAGATGCCCAAGGGACACACACTGGTGCAGGACAGGGTACGTCCAAGAACAGCCCTGATACAAGCACTCCCCCCTTCAGAGACTGTTCCCAATCAGGTCCTCATCCTGATAGGAGGGTAGGGTCGGGGCCAGCAGCTCACAGGGAGGGACAAAAGGTTGCAAGGATACGACATCAGCAGCACAGTAGTCATGGAGCAAGTACAGAAGAGAGAGGAAGAGATGGAGGTCCGGCAGCTCCTTCCTGGGGGGCTCAAGGGGGCTACCAAGAGGAGCAGAGAAAAGGCTCCCATCATGCATCAGTTGGTAATGGGGAAGTCAGAGGGCTCAGCAACAGAGCTCCAAACAGTGACCACAGCCAGCCCCATTCTCAACCCCCTCCTCTTCAATCTCGCTCCTCATCCCACGCTACTGAAGGTGAGGGTAGCGCCATGAAGAACCTAATGAACTACAGCTCCCAGCAGCCTTTGCTGCTGCCACAGCGGGGCCCCTTTGGAGGTCTGGGCTGCCTCAAGCAGGGTGGAGAGAGATCAGAGAAGGGGGACAGAGGAGGGGCTAAAAGCAACACCTCCCCGCAAGACCCTCCCAAACAGTCGCTCCCTCCTCGCCGAGGCTCCACTAACGAGGGCGAGAGGGGTGACAGAGGTGGGAGGGAGGCTGGGGAGGCAGGCGAGGGGGAGGTGCGACAGCCTCCAGTGGGTATAGCGGTTGCTGTAGCCAGACCCCCTCATCGTTCCCCAGACAACACCCCCGGACACAGCAGACAGGGCAGGGTGCTGCCCAGCATGAAAGGTCAGACATCATTTATGCTTCTTGCACCAAGTCAATTAATGCTCTTTCTGTTCTCACTGTTGCCGTTAACACTTTAAAATAGCTTTGGTTTTGTACAGTATCTTTTATTTCTTGGTCCTTTTGGACATTACTGGGGACTTTATTCTGGGATAAATTGACCAAACAATGAAAACTTTCCAGAGAAGCTTAAAGCATGTCAGACACTAAGAGAGGCAGGGATACTGATTTGTGCATGGGTAGTGGTTGTCAAAGGTTTTCTA
Source organism: Semicossyphus pulcher (assembly GCF_022749685.1). Taxonomy (NCBI): domain Eukaryota; kingdom Metazoa; phylum Chordata; class Actinopteri; order Labriformes; family Labridae; genus Semicossyphus; species Semicossyphus pulcher. The sequence goes on along the minus strand of NW_027211670.1, from coordinate 10,429,037 downwards.
TGGATTATAAAACATCTCTTTCAGTCATAGAAATATAAGAGCTATAGAGAGCGTGTCCAGAGTTTTTTGACTGGGATGGCCAAACTGGGGCACTGACTTATGAAGGGAAGGCATGAAGTAGTGTGTGCACAACTGTCCAAATGGCATATTTTTGTCTCTGCTAATCTACTTTAACTACTAACATTAAGGTATCATACAGACGTTACATCCCTGTGTATGGATTATTCAACATAGCAGTGGCATCATATAAATCTTTCATGCTTAATTCTTGAAGGAAAAGAAGACACATCTGAATTTAAAGCACAAACAAAAGTGCTACATTTAATGACTGCCAAAAAAGCTACTAGCAGCCTGTTGCAACACAGACAAATTGGTAGACTACCCCTACAAAGTAACGTGTTTTAGAAAGTACGTTTCAGAAGTATGAGTGTTTGTAACATTGTCCTGTAATGATATTTTTGATTGGTGCATGATAGTTGCTGAATTCAGGTTGTTTTGGTTGTATTACCAATTCAGGGGTGTCGCGCCCGGTGTACCCTCTTGGTCGAGAGGCCGAAGAGAGGAAGAGGATGACAGAGGAACAGATCAGCCTTCATCACCTGGACCGAGACAGAGAAATGATCATCAGGTACACTTGCATTCACAAACACCAACACATATGAACACACACTGCACGCACACACACACACACACACACACACACACACACACATGGTAGCATCTTTTCATTTTTCCTCTCATCTGATAAGCTGCACTTCTTTTATTCTCTCTGCGTCTCTCTCCCAGTCTGAGGCTCTGCTTCTCTTTTCTCTCATCCCCTCACTCCATTTACTCTCCCCACCCTTTGATGTGGTATTTCTGCACCCCCTCACTCTCTCTCTCTCTCTCTCTCTCTCTTTCTCTCTAAGACGAGATGCGGTGCATTAATGTTACAGGCGCTAATACAGATGTCTCTGATGTATCTGGGTCTTATTATGTAGTCATATTAAGGGAAGAAAACATATAATGAGAACTCATAGACCAGGCACAAGATGATGGCTGCTCCTCTCGCCGTCATATTTCCTTTTCTTGATGATCATAATGGTGGCAGTGGTAATGAAGATGACAAGGATGAAGATAATGATCATAATGATGGTGATGGTGATGATGACAATAAGAGGGATAATCAAGATAATGACAAAGTTCACCCCGCCTATCGCCACGACAGGGAAAATAAGGATCGCGTGGAGTTTGCGAGGATTCACCCATCCAGTAGCTGCCATGGTGACCTGACCTCTCACCTCTTGGTTCCCGGAGGTGCCAGTCAGTTAGGGGCGGACCCTGCGGCGCATGCTCACCCTGCTCACCACCACTGGATGCAAAGGACAGGAAGCCCCTCCCTCTGGATGGGGCATTCATATGGTGAGTAGAGATGATGGTCTGCAGCTTGAATTCTCTCCATTTCACAAATGATATGATGTTTGATGACGTGGTTTGTGGAAGCCTACTTAGATGTCGTATCAATGAATGCTGAATTTAGTGACTTTCTTTGTTCGTCTTATCGAGGATTTTCTTGGGAATTTTATGGGGATAATAAGCAAGCTGATTGAGTCAGCAGTTGAGTTAAAGTAACCCACCTATCTTCTCGGCTACGAATGAACCATTTAGACTCAGCATGAGCAACCCGAAGAAGCTAATCAGATATCGTGACGTATCGTTATCTTGCGATATATCAGTTATCGTGGGCCACGTATCGTATCGTGAGTTAGCCTGCGATTCCCACCCCTACTAAGCAACCCAGAATTATGACCCAGCATAATAAACTCAAGAACATGTTTTTATTTTTGTTTAGGGAATCCCAGGAGTTACCCATAAAGCTCACCAGTATCTCTTTAAGTTGTAAATAAGTATCTAAATGTTGCCCCCTCTTGACTGTGTAATGTGTATTTCTCTATCCCAGGTCTGAGCCACGTGGGAATGAGCCCCGGCTTCCCACCAGGTCTGCCCAGCTCTCTGCAGCCCGTGTTGGGATCGCTCACCCAAGACCCCAACTCTCCGCTGGTAGTTCTTCCTACAGAAGCCGGGCCTCATCACCCCCTCGGTACGCTAAGCATCCTTTTACAACAGCACACACACAGCCAGCAGAGCACATATTCATTGCTCTCTTCCTGTACTTATAGCCTCCTACCTCCCCCCTTTCTCTCCATTTGTACCAACCAGGCCACTGCCATTTCTCTCCCAGAGTTTTAGTATCATTGGCTAATCATAATATAATGCTCAACTAAGTCCCTCTGTCAGTGGGACCATGTTTTATAGCTTCGTTAATGGGAGCAGCTATTCCATTGCCCCCCTCTCCATGTGCCCGGCGTTATGCAAACCATTTTCACTGGCGTTCATCTCCTTTGTGGTGTAGCGCTGGTGTGTTTGGACTGGACTTTGTGTGTGTGTGTGTGTGTGCGCGTGCATGTGGTCATCTAAAGTTAGCTGTGTGCACGTCTGGAACAACATGAGACATTGCTCGGTGTTAGGGGTTGTGTTGTACATCGCAGCCTTTTCAAGAGAGAGGGAGAGAAAAGAGTGTGTGCGTGTGTGTGTTTGTGTGTGTGTGTCAACGCTGCTTTGCAAACAGGCTGTGAAATTTAATTATCTCCCGCCTCCCTCGCCTCGCTCCGTGGGAGTTCCTGCAGAGAGGGGAAGTGCATCCACTGAACCCTTCCCCTGGGAAACATTAGCCCACTCAGGCTAATCTCACAGAACAAAGGTTCCCAGCGACAAGGCAGCCAAGGAGGGATGTGTGTATGTGTGTGTGGAGATGTGTGTGTGTATCTAAAGTCGTATATGGCTAGGGTTGGGTTTGAAGAAAATGTGTGTAACCTTGCACAGAGAAAAACCATCATTATTAGAAACAGAGAGTGTTAAAGAAGGGGAGCATCAGGCCAACATGCAGATCATCTTGCACATTTTAAAGTGCAGCTCACTCATACCTATTATTCCAATCAAACCAAACACTAAACAATCTCTCATTTGCCATCTTTCTCCGTTTCCTACTCTAGACGTCCTCGAGCAGTCAGGTCTGTGGCCCCCTGTGTACGGAGCCAGAGGGCCTCCTTCCCACCTGCAGCATCACCCTGTCTACTCCCGCTCCTCGTTCCTACGCCAACAGGAGCTGTACGCCCTGCAGCATCAGCACCAGCAGCAGCAGCGGGCCATGGAGCACATGCAGCGCCATTCCTTAGGACAGGTAAAACTACCACTAAAACGTATTTGTAGAGAGGTTACATTGTAGTCCAAACTTTTGAAATACTGTAAAGATATTATTGTGAAACAGTAGAAAAAAGAAGATAAGGAAGTGTGGACATATTGGGAACTTGTGCTAAAGTTCTTCTTCCTCATTTTGGGTAGTCACAGGGGAAATACAGCACTAGTTATCATATGTATGAAGATGTCAGAACAGATATTCAAATTTCTCAACACTAAGAGAAAGCACATGCAAAATCGAACTCGGCGAATATTTTCGAAGCCACTGACTTCCTCTTGATTTTGGCAGCAGGTCTTTGTGTTAAAAAGACTTGGTGTGGCGCTTTTGCACTTTCCAATGCCAAATCATTTGGCTACAAAAGAGTGTGGCTGACAATAACCACGTATCCACAAAAAGTACCCGGGACATTTAGTCCTTGGAGCTTCTTTTTACTGTACGGACTAAACAGTTCCTCAGACCCATTGTTGTCTGCGTGTGTTCCCCAAGTCCCTGTACTTTTGTAACACACTACTACCTGAGAAGAGACCTCACAGGGGTATAATAAAGTCCAAGGGATCTTATTTAGTTCCTGGTCCCGGGAGTGGAAAAACAATGACTTCCTCCAAAAGTTCCTTGGGAAGGTTGGGCAGTGGAAACGCAGCTAATTCGCCTTTTTTCATGGCTTTTCTGTCATAAGATTTCCTTGGAATTGTGTCTTTGTATGCATCAAAACAGCATCAAATTGCTCTGGTTTTAAAGACGTTATATGACGCAACATTGAAATGTTTGAACTTGTACGGGAAATAAGCTTTTTTCCTCTGCTTTATTATCACAGAGAAAACACGAGGAGCATGCCATCACTATAGACGACTCTCCTCACGAATCTCCCGCACCAAGAACTCCATCCTCTTCTTCTTCCTCCTCTTCGTCCACCACCTCCTCTCACGTGGCCAAACCCTTCTCTCACACGCCTCCTCCACCCAAGACGCCCACGCCGTCTCCTGGCATGTGTCCCAGCAGCCGTCAGTCCCCCTGCTACCACTCCCCGTCCAGGCGGTCGCATCCGCCGAACCCTCTGACCCCTGCGCCGAGCCCGGCTGCAGCGGCGCCGCGCTCTCCCGCACTCAGCCCTGCTCCGTCACACCTCTCTAAGGGGCTGGAGAGGGGGGGTGAGAGAGGGGAGGGGCAGCCGCCTCAGGACTACCCACAATCCCTAGAACCAGGTGAGTTAATGAAATCAGTGTCTGAATTTGAATAAAACTTTTGAAAAGTCAGATAACAAGAATACACACAGGAAACAGGAGAGTTAGAAACCAGGGGAAAAAATAGAACCGCAAAGAGGAGAGGAAAAAAAGAGAAGAGAGATGGATGGTGCTGCTGCTCTTTGAAGCGTGGTATTCTTTTGATTTGGCAGAAATTGTTTGAAGCATGGCTGATCCCTTGCTCTGTGTGTCCTTGAGTGTGTGTGTGTGCGCGCAATTTTTATCAGCGCAAGCTAAAGAGGGACAGCGGGCAGGTCAGCCATTAAGGTCACAGAAAGCATATGGGCACTCAGTGTGTGTATGTGTGACCTGCCAGCATGCATGTATGTGTGTGCCCGCACCTTCATGTGTGTGTGTGACAAGAGGAAGGTCAGTGAAATCTTCAGACGGACCCTCCTTATCCTTCAGGGGTCCTTGAGAAGTACAGGCGGAAGGATATGCATTCATCTGGCCGTGTTGTCAGGGGGTGGAGGGATACCATCAATAATAAGAGAGCTGGGGTGACAGGGGCGACGCTGCAATCACAGGAGAACGGCAGGGTGTCATCAATATAGGACAAAGATCTATACACTCAATCACACACACACACAGAATACTGTACACATGCACCCTGCTGTGAGTGTATTATGTCGACTGTAATCACATGCTTCATCCTGTCTGCCTGAACAGAATGGCAATGAATTACAAAGGCCCGACTTAAAGAGAGGGCTCTATTTTAGTAGATGCTTGTAAACAAATGTACGATATGTCGGATATGTTTTATGATGGACGACCTTTTTGACCTTTGCTTTTCCTCTTTCCTCCAGACCTGCCACCTGTTTACACCTACCCTTCCATCACGATGGGTTACAAGGCCGGGCCGTCGCCTCCCGAGGCTCGATTGGCTGAACAAGCCACACTGGAGGCGGAGCCAGCGGAGCCTGACTCCAAGTCCCTCCCACATCCGTGCCACATACAGCCTCTCCACAAAAAAGACATCAGGAGGGAAGAAGAGGATGGTGGAGACTGTGAAGTGGTGGAATCCCAGAGTGGAGTTTCCAAGGAAGAAAAGGAAGAAAGGAGGCAGGAAGTGAAAGGATGCTCCTTCTCCGAGCCTGAAAACAGGATTACTGGATTGCCACCATGCCCTTCCCCCACTCCGCTCCCAGATCCAGCCTGCCTGGCCACAGCCACAGGCAAAGCCCTGAAAGTAGCACTCTCTCTGGGTTGCCCGGGCCTGAAGGCCGGCCTGGAGGAGGCCCGACTATCCAAAGAGCAGGAGGATGATAGGAGACATGGAAAAGAGGACATGGAGGAGGAAGAGGAGGAGAAAATGGGGCCTGAACCAACAGAATGTAAAGTCTCTGTGCCTGAAGAGGAGGAGAAAGTGGAGGTGGAGGAGGATGGGGACAAAGATGGAGAGAATGTAGAGGTGATAGAGGATGAGAGTGGGATAAGTCCAGGAGAGGACGTAGTGGAACTAATCTGTGACTCTCCTGCTCCTTCCTCCTCTGCCTCCGACCTCGCTGTCGCTCCCTCAGCGAGCACAGCGGCTCAGCTCCAGGGGGCCTACATGTGGAGCCTGGAGCTCCTGATCGCTGCGGCTCTGTGCGCCACCAGAGATGCCTTGTACCCACCGGTACCTGCTGCTCGGGCCCCGAGCCCCCCGCCCCACAATGGGATGAGGATACTGGGAGAACTGGCCGAGCTGGAAATCCAGCAGAGGAGCAGGGAGAGCCGAGAGAGAGACGATGAGGGTGAGTTTGTTGTTTTCTCCACTTTGAAACCAACCCAGAAGTTTCATATCTTTTTTAATTGAGTGCTTTTATTTTGAAATTCGGCATTTGGAGTAAAAATAGGACCAAAAGGCCTAAAAAAAATCTGATTAAGGGAAAAAAACTACTTTTTTCTTGCCTAAACAAACACACACACTTACAGTGAACCACATAAAAAGGTCTGGGAGACGTGTGCAACCCAGATGTGGAGACGCACACAAACACATACACACACTGACACACATATTTCCCACTAACTGTCCTGCTTCCTTCCTCCGCTCAGACACTGTTTTTGCAGAAAGACCACATTTTTACCTCAGGGAAGGGTGTGTGTGTGTGTGTGTGTATGTGTGTGGGGACACCGAGATGGACACACTAGCTGGGCTCCAGACACAAGCCAGGACTCACACACACACACACACACACACACACACTCTCTCTGCCCAGCGTGTCCCTCAGGCGCTGGCGTCTTGCTTTGCTAATTAGACCCTTCCCTTTAAAACACTTCTCCTGTAAGCGCTCCTATTTTCCTCTCGTCCCTCTGAGAGAAAGTGTTTTTATTTATGCCAGCGTCTGTGTGTGTGTTCGTTTGCCTCTATTTGTGTGTGTGCATGCACGGCGCCGAGTGTGTGTGTAAGCTGTTAAGTAATCCCAGATGAATCCCTGCTCTCCTCCATCAGTGTCTATGTGTCTCTCCAGCGGGCTGCCTGCTCCCTGCCTGCGCCTCCTCCCGCCTCTCCTCCTCCCTCCCTCTTTGTTATTTTTTTCCCCTCACCTGCTTCTCCTTTTTTTTTTATTATTAAACCAATGTAATCTTGTGTGTAAATCCTGCCTCTGCAAGCCTTGTTGACGGAATTAATAAGTGTAAAAATCATAAGTCGCTGTGCAGCTGCCTGCGCATGTATGTGTGTGTGTGCATTTGTTTACATGTGCGTGCACGTGCTTAGCATGTGTAAGAGGTGTGAAATCAATAAGTCCTGTCGCGGCGAGGAAAACGTTCTCTAAATTGCAACACATTTATTTAAAAACGCGCTCCGGCCTCGCTGCATGGAACGTTATTAATACCGCTGATGGCGCTTTCTGTCGTGCTGGATGTGTTTGGGAGATGAAACCGATCCCAGACAGATGCATTTATGCCGCTCCTTGACGCGGAAGGAAATCTCAGCCGTTCCTTCGAGATTGCAATTACAGATTAAGGAATCAAGAGAGACTTCCCCCTGCAGTATAAATTAGCACCATTACTTCTATTTACACACAGGCAGAGGGGCCGTTTGTGTCATAGCTTCCTTTATTCTTCTTTATATTAAAATTTCAGCTCAATAAACTTCCTTAATGGCCTCTAATGATGACGACACCCACATGAACTGTAATGGTTTTTAATTTTCCTCCCCTGTTTTTGTTTCTCCCCCTGAAATCCCCCGCGCAGCCTCTTATTACACCCCCCTTTAGGGACACAGCACGGTGTTATTACAGTGTGTGAGTGTACGGCGGAAGGTATCTATCGATCGCGGCCTTCCTCCAGGATACTAAACTAGGCGTGGTGATGTCAGCGGTGATGTCATCCTGTCAGGGTAACCGGAGCGTGCCATTGGCTCGGAGGTCTGACAGATGAGACGGCATTGACCTCTGCGAGCGGGGACAGGACAAAGCCGCGTCTCTCTGCTCCTTACCTCTCGTTGTTCTCGCATCCGTTTGTCCCTCTCACTCCATCCTTCCTCTCCTCCTCTGTGTGCTGCATCTCTGCCTGCATCTCCCACACATACACACAAGTTTTAATAATGTCAGATGTCAGCGAGGAGGCCTTGCAGCTTCAGTGCACAGACAGAGTGATCCAGTAAAAGCTCTCCTCTTCTCCTCCCCTCGTCTCTCCTTTCCTCGTCTTTCCTCCCCTCTTCTCCTCCCCTCATCTCTCCTTTCCTTTCCTCTTCTCCTCCCCTCATCTCTCCTTTCCTTGTCTTTCCTTTTCTCTCCTATTCTCCTCCCCTCATCTCTCCATTCCTCTTCTCCTTCCCCATCTCCTTCCCTCGTCTTTCCTTTCCTCTTTTCTCCTCGTCTCTCCTTTCCTTTCCTCTTCTCCTTCCCTCATCTCTCCTTTCCTCTTCTCCTCCCCTCTTCTCATGTTTCCTCTCCTCCTCCCCTCATCTTTCCTTTCCTCTCCTCCCCTCATCTTTCCTTTCCCCTTCTCCAGTCCTCATGTTTCCTCTCCTCATCTTTCCATTCCTTTCCTCTTCTCCTCCCCTCATCTTTCCTTTCCTCTCCTCCTCTCCTCGGAGGGGAAATTGGATTCTGTCCATGTCCATAATGAGGAGATGTAGGAGAATAAATAGATAGCTCAATAAACACTTTGCCTCTTATTGCTTCTCCTCCCCTTTCCTCCCCCCTTCCCTCCCTCCCTTCTTCTCACCGCGTTGCACACCTCTTCCTCCTGCTACTTGCTCTCCTTCTCTCCAATTCTCCCTCACACACACTCATGCAGCAAAAATATCGCAGGTTCATGTGTGTATTCAGAATCTTTTATTTGCATAGGTGTGTGAGTGTGTGTTTGCGTGCGCGTGTGTTTGTGAACGTCTCATGAATATTCTGTTTCATCTGCCGCCGCTGTGACAATGACAGAGTTAATGACAGTGACAGATGTAGAGATCGTTCTCCATCGCTCCCCCTCATGTATGTGTGCGCCTGTTTGTGTGTGTGTTCGATTAAGCAGGAACACAAGTATACATCAAATAAACTACACAGCTAATATCATAAATATCACCACTTTTCAAGGCACCGTTTCATCGCTCCAGAAATAAATCTGTGCAGCGCGCAGCATGTTTTATAACAGCGTGTCAGCCGCTCTGTGATGCACCAATCTAAACCCAAACAATCCGTCTCCCCGCGCAGGTGAAGACATGCTGACCTTTGACCTCCACAGTCTGGCAACGTTGGCGGCCGCACGGGCCCTGGAGATGGGGGGTGGGGCTGTGCATGTGGGGTTGGACCAGCAGTGTCCAATCAGGAAGAGGCTGAACCTGCGCAGGAAGTGCAGCTGGACGCCTCGCCACGAGCCGGTAAGGGTTTATAAGAGATTGTTTTTTTTTGGGAGAGAGAGGACAGTGGATAGTGTTGGAAACAGGGGAGGAGAGAGTGGGGGCAAGACGTGGCAAGGGGGCGAGGGTATGAACCCGGTTGTGCACTTTAACCAGCCAAAATCAGCCAACCAAACGAAGACTCTGATTATTAGTCTGATTATAAACTGAACAACTTAGAAATAAGCACAGAGAACGTACTTAACATCTTTGTAGTGCACGTTTGGACATCAAAATCATCCATACGTACCCAGATTATCATGACAACACTACGGTGTATGTTGCTGTGTGTTGACCGAAAACAACACAGTCACACACAATACCGTTATCTAAATGTGATGTAATTGTTTCATATTTTAAGTGAGATGAGAAATACTTTTTTTTTGCTCATTTTGGAATAATAAAAAAAAACTTAATTTGAAGAAATATTTTCACTGATGTGACGGCGACGTGAGACTGAAACCACTGAAAAACAAAAGATATACAGCTCACTACAAAACAAATACATGAATGAATTATCTAAAAATATTTGTATTATATATTTTATGTCATTTTAATTATTTGAATTTATAATTTAATTAAAAAAATGATTCAATACAGTTAAATCTCCAATCAATTTTAGCGCTGATACCCTGAAATTATACTTCAATATTACATTTTTTCCTCTCTATTGTTATTGCTAGTTAACGCAAATGTTTCTACATGCAGCACCGGGGGGGGAGTTCCCAGAAGCCCTTGCCTTAATGTATAAATGCAGCTGGCTCGACGTACATAAAAAGCTGCAGAGATCAAACCCCGTGATTCTCTGGTTAAGAAAAAGATCCATCAAATCATGAAGCTGCTCAAACACAAGCTGGTGACTTCACATACGCAATGACTGTTGTACTCAGCGCTGAAATTCCCCTGCTTTTTGTTTGTGCGTGTGTGTGTGTCAGGTGTGCCCAGTGAAGGGCTCCATGGAGACGATGGGAGGGGAGGAGCTGGCCATGCGTGTCCAGCTGGCTGAGCTACAGCGCCGCTACAAAGAGAAACAGAGAGAACTGGCCAAGCTACAGAGGAAACACGACCACCAGTGAGCACACACACACACACACACACACACACACACACACACACACACACACATACATGCTTCCTTTTGTCCATATTGAATCGTGCATTCCAACATTCGCATTTTGCCGTGATGCTGCATCCCCCTGATTTATCAGGACTTGCAGCCTGCTCATACTTAATGCAGTTTGACCTGCAGCCGATACGAGTTTCCTTCTGCTGTCCGGACTTCATCTTTGATCCCTCTCTCCCTCCTCCTCCTCCACCTCCTCCTTCCTCTTGTCTTCCTGCAGGAGAGAGGAGACGTCTCGTAGCCCTGCCCGCCGGGGGCCCGGCCGCCCCCGCAAACGCAAGTCCACCCCCGGCCCAGCTGCTGCGGAGAGCTCCAAAAGACTCCGGTCAGTGCTGTGATCCTGCGTCAGTATAATCAGTGTGATTGGCAAGCCCTGCTCATTCATCCTGATTTCTGTTTGTGTTCTTAGTCAAAGGCACGGCTGATTTTCAAGAAGTTCTTCTTCAGCTGAATTGATTCAAATGCTCTATAGCTGATGATTTGCTTGATTGGGCACTGGAAGGAGCTGCTCACACACACACGCACGCACACACTCGGTTTAAGTGTGATGGGAGCTGTGAGCTGGGTGTGATTTTAAATGAGAGAAGCTAATGGAGATGAGGCCTTCATTAATCATCATTAATCACTTTTAATCATATTTATCACTTGCATTGATTACGTCCTGATTCTGTGTGAACCTCCAGCATACATTAACGCGGCCGGACAAACTCCTGATGTACAGTTATTACAGTGATAAACGACCCAACACCACCCCCGCCCCCACCCGCCGCAACACACAACCACACACTGTTTAACACCTCAGACGCGCACACCCTGATGCTGACACACATTCCTGCACAAGCTGGAGACGCGCACACACACAGAGCCGGTATTCAACACTCATAATGATAAATGTGTTTTCTCATGCTGCCCCACCTCTGTTAGCGTGTGCACCCCGCGCCTTGATAAAATGATTAGAGAAACTCAAGGTTTGTCACGGTTACCATGATTAGAAAGCGCTAATGAAAATGACAATGAAAGGCTCTACTCAAACATGCTGGTGCACCGCACACACACATGTACACGCACAAACACACAAAACTTGTTTAATTAGTAGCGCTGGTCGCTACGTGCCCGAACAGCATTTCTGTTGTTATTAACAAGCGACGTATGATTTGTTTATGCTTCCATCTCCTCGTGAGAGTTGTCGGCTGAGATGAAGCAGAGAGCGAAGGAATATTAGCGTTTCCAAACTGAGCACATGATTCCTCTTTACACAAAGTATATGGACAAAATGATGTGGACACTTCTATAGAGGTGAATGCACTGAAGTCGCACTGAAGTCACTTTCCCACCGCAACACGCCCTCTTAGTCGGAGTGCAACATGGCTGCCTTCCTGTTTAAAGCGGGAGTATAACAGGTGAATATCTGCTCAAATTTGGGGCAGTTGAACTCAACAGGGATCCCTTCAGTTGACCAAAGACACAGTGGTCAGTGGACACTGACATGTGGCCACGAATCGGGAGTGTTTCCTGACATTTATATGTTATTTCAAAGCCAGGGTAGTTCACAAAGCAAAGCCTGAAGGCAAACAAACGCCTTGTTGCTTGGTCGTACTTCAAGGTGGGACCTGTTGGTGAAATTAAAGTATTTACATGTCTGCACAGGAAATATAAGTGCTTTCATCATTACTTTCAACATTTAATAACATAAGTAGCCTAGTAGTGTGATTCAGTCACCTTTAAGGATGCTAATGATAACCATTTATTAGTTATTTGGCTAATTGTCTGCTTGCTTTTTGGAGTACCGTATTATAAGGAACACTAAGTTTGTCTTGGATAGCTAACACTAGCCCTTTTCACACTGCCAGTTCAAGACAGGATTATTACGCCTCCGTTATGTTCCGTCATCTATGTAGAACGCACAGTCGCGGAATGGTGGGGCGAAGTCGTTCGCCTCTGAGCCGGCATCAGAGGTAGTAACAGAGGCGTACCGGTGTGTGTGTAAACAGCGGAGCCGGCAGGGTGGAACAGCGGCGTGTGTGTGTGTATGTGAAGCATGCGATGTTTGTTTATACCTCGCACACGTTTTGCTTCCGCAACGCCGGAACGCTTTCCAGCTTTCCAGCGTGTTGGTCTGAATTCAAGTGATCCATTGGCTTCTCTTTTCTTAAGCTTTTGGTCTTCTGTAAAAAGATAGCTCTGACTTATTGTTAACTGTAAATCGCACAACAGTTCTTACCCATTTTAGAAGTCTTCCAGCTAGGGGCGCTGGTTTAGCTCAGTTGGTAGAGCGGGCGCCCCATGTACAGAGGCTGTAGTCCTCGTTGCACTGATCGCAGGCTCGACTCCCGGTCTGCCGATCACTTGGTGACTGTCATCCCCCACTCTCTACTCCCAACATTTCCTGTCTATCTTCAGAAGAAGAAGTCTTCAAGCTAAACGCTGATGCTGTCACTCGTAGGTGCTTTCTGCCACTCTGACTTCCGGTTACCGCGACTTGATATGTGTATGGCCTCTGGGGATGCAACCAATACCCGATACCAGTATCGGGTATCGGGCGGTATTGGAGCTCAAGTTATCATAAAACTACGACGAGTACCACACTCAAACACCACTTAACAGCTTGACTTTAGTCTCCCATTAGTTAAGCAGGTAGGCAGGGAAGCAAAGTTGACTGTTAAAATGTCAGCAACAGTTGCAGATGCATCATTATGTCTATTTACTTTGTTACAGTCAGAAAGTGAGAAACATCTGATGAAAACGAAACATGTTTTTAAAGTCATTATGAGAGCTGTAATGATATTAAGTACTCATATCAGTACACCGGGCATCAATATGCTGCCAACAGCCTCTGTGTCAACTGTGTGAAAAAACAGTTAAGCAACCAAGCTAAAATGCTAACAAAATTACTTTTAAACACTAGATATCAGCATGTCAAAGGATTATTAATAAATATAGAAAATTAATTCTATTAATGAGCAACTGAATCGACACGGGTTAGTGAAAATCTGGGGAGATATGGGGCCATATCTGTAAGGAATACATCTTTTATCACCCATTAGCTAACTTTAGACAACAGCTAATGTTAGTATTCAGCCTCTTCTTAGCTAAAATTATGTTACGTTAGCTAGGAGTTTAGGCCTTTCCTTTTGTACGGGTAACTCTACCAAATTCTAATATTATCTTTCAGCCACGTCCCAGCTAACAGTTATATTCGCTAGCAAGTGTCTGCATGCTACAGCTAGCTGTTGTCTGACTGTAGCTAATGGGTATCACATCAGATTTCCCTCCAGATTTTTGGTGGCCATTGTCTTGTCAGTTTCTAATTAATCCAGAAGCGATTAAATGATTTATTCCACCGACAACCTGGAACACAGCAATACGACATTAAAACAGCATGATGTCAGTGGAAAATGGCCGCTGTGTGAATATGGGCAATTCCAGCGTATGAAAAGTATAGTGTAAAATTGTCCCTTTATGTACCCAGCTTTGTAGATGGGAGCTTTCTGATATCGAACAGAAAGGTTTCACTTGGTGTGATGTTGGAAGTAAATTATTACATTTGCCCCAGATGACGTTTAATTTTGGACTCAGAGGGGTCATAGCTGAACAGTCAGGCGGGAATCAGATCTTTAAGATTTTTTGGGGATAAATTTAAGTTAGATCTTTTCCAATCCTTTTTTCCCCCTTTCCTCTCCTCTCCTGGGATCGGAGATGCTGAGAGCTAAAGCTTCACTCTGTGGGAATATAGGATTCACCTGCTTCAGACACCAGCTGCTAACAGTGTGTGTGTGTGTGTGTGTGTGTTTGTGTGTGTGTGTGAAAGGGAGAGAGAGAGTGCCGGCTGCCTGTGGTGTGAGAGAGCATGCATACAATGAAGGAATGACAGAGAGAGAGAGGAAGAGAGAGAGAGAGAGAGAGAGGAAGGGAGGAGTAGTGTTCAATAGAGGTTAGTGTTTATCGATCCAGCCCTGAAGCTCCGGTCAACGGACAGACTCCCCCGAGACTGCTTCATCTCTCCCTCTGTCTCTCTCCCTTCCCCCTCCTCCTCCTCCCTCCGTTCCTCTCCATCTCTTCTCCACTCTCCTTCACACCAGATAATTCTCATCCTTTCATGTGATGAGTTTCATATTCGCACGGGCGCTTAATATTTCTGTGTTTGCCGTCAAACTGCGCAGACGGGCAGCTGAGCCTGTCTCTTACCTCATCAAAGTTATGAGAGGGAGAAGAAGAGCGGGAAGAGAGAGGGAGACAATGAATGAGCCCGAAAGAGAGGGAGGTGAAAGTAGACAGGAGAGAGCAGAGAAAATCACTCTTGAAAGGAAATAATTCTATGATTCTGTATGATAAATTCTCATTTTAAAGCGGCTCAGGTTGTGTTTTTATGTCTTCCAGGGCCGGGCTGAATTTACTGGAAGAAAAAGCCAGGAAGAAAATGTCCAATCACGGCTTCAACAGCCTCAGCGCTGCACAGGTCGGTCTCTCACACACTGACAACCATTTCCTGCTGCGATGTTTTTTTGTTCTTTCCAGGATATTTCAATTAGCGGAAAGAAATTAGTCAATAATTAGCTCTTCCGCTCCCCGTCTACAGATGAAAGCTCGCTGTAAGCACAGAGGTCGGCCAAGCGCCCTGAGCTCCAGGCTGGCCAGGCGGGTGACCCAGCTGAAGCAGAAGGCCGCGGCCCAGCGTGGCGCTCCGTCAGCAGGCATGCTGCACTGCAGAGGGACCCCTGGTGAGGAAGGGGGATCCAAGAGTCACAGCCGACAAGGAAGAAAAGGTGGGCTCAGAGGACACATATTTGTACCACGTTCACATGGCGGCCATTTTTCTTTGACGTCACGCTCAGGGTGGAAAGCTGAAATGCTGTGGTCAAAAGGATTACTGCTTTATTCAGGGTTTCAAATCATAGAGAATGACAGAAGTGTCATATGTTTTAGATTTAGATTACAAGTCTAATGTGCATGTGTCAAAGCAAAACACTATATTTGATAACCCCATTAGCTAACGTTAGCATACAACCACTCCTAGCTAACATAACTTGTTAAATGATTACTAAACTGTGGGTAAAGGGTTACATCAAATGAATGTAAACCTTTCTTTCTGTACAGCGTTATATTATCAAGTGGTAAAGTTGGCTAGGATGTGGCTACATGCTAATGTTAGCTTTTGTCTTAACTAAAAAATGTTGTTTTACTTTAAAATATGACCTGATGTCCCTCTAGATTTTCACTATACAGCTGCTGATGAATTGAAAAGGGGTGAAATTACAACAATTGGTCAGATATGTGCGATATCATAACAGCATCTGAGCTCCCACCACGAGCATGGCATTAGAGGAACGTGAATTTTGTGAATACACTGACTCTTTGTCCATCCTAAAACTAAACTCCCCCCTGATGTTGATCCATCAGACCTGCAGCGGGACTGGGAAGTTGGTCCGACTGTAAAGAGGAAGAGGGGTCGAAAACCCAAAGCGCTGATGGGCGTCAACCAAAACAGAGCTCACCACAAGGACGGCCGGGCCTCCGACAAACAGGAAGCAAGGGACGAGAAGAGTGACAGCGTGAGCTCAGAGCACGGTGAGTGACACAGGGATATTTTTAGTGTTAAGTCTGGTGAGAACTCTAACCAGTCAAACCAGGACCATGCAGATGATGATGATAATTCAAATACAAAGTTTGATACTAGTTCATCGACTACACAAATGAGTCAAGCAGTTCTGTTTTGGCTAACGGCTAAAACTACACCAACCAGACATTGTGAGATTTCACTATGAGAGTGCGTCTGTCTGTGTGTATTTGTGTGTGTGCGTCTCAAGCGCCTGAGAGTGAGATGTCTGCCGTCTTCACGCGGGGGCCTCCTCCTCTCACTTCCCAGCTCGTTTATCAAACCGTTAAAATCGTTAACGACTTGCCACAGGCATGCAACACAGCCACCCCTTCCCTCAACGCCACACGGTAACGTGAGCCCACTCTGGTCCAGAATGTCACACCCCGGTCCTCCAATCTCGTCTTCACCTCCCCAACCTCGTGAAAACACGCTTCCTTGGAGGCTTGACAGGACAGTCTTTCTTAAAAGTAGCAAAACTTCAGAAAGACGCTAGAATGTGACTGACCTCGTCGCCGATTAGATGGCATGAAGAGCAGTGGATGTGTGTGTGTGCCAGTGTTTGTGTGAGGCAAAGTGTTGACGAGAACGGCGTGTAAGTGACAAGTGTGTCAGAGATGTGTCGACACCCGACACGACCCCCGCAGTCAGCGACACACAGCTGCCAGTAACAACCCGTGTGTGTGTCCATGTTTGCTCCCTATGATTGAAGAAGCAAGTTGTGCGTTTTTGTGCTGCTATAAAGTTTGATCAAACATGCACCAGTCAATCATTTCACTTTGTCATTGACGACGGTGTAACTTTATCTGCCGGCCTGTGAACTTAACTGTTGGACAAATATTGCTGTCAATACTTCTTGTCAATGCAGTCCCCGGCTTTAGCTTGACCACTGTTTACATTTAGCTCACGTGAAGCTCTCTGACCGATCATATTGATGTTACCATTCCACAGAAGAGGAGGAGGACGGCAGCTACGACAGCGAAGATGGAGCCGGTGACATCCAGATTAGCTCATCCTCTAAAGAAGCTTTTGCAAACCCTGCCGGGATCGCGCCTTTTTCATCGCAGGCCTCCAAGCTCCAAGCGAACCAGAAAGCCAGGAGTAAGAGACCAGGGCCTCCCGGTGAGATACACATACGGAAGATCCTGTTACTTTGTGGTTTTTTTAAGTTTTACAAGGGCTTGAAGTGAAGGATGACATGATTGTCTTGAGGTTTTAGAAGAAAAGTTAAAAAAAATAAAAGAATAAACTTTGAAAACTATGGTGGTTTAGCTAAAAACCAGATATCAAATTGTAGATGCAAGATTTCACCAGAAAAGAAGCAGTATGAACTACTACTGGTTTCTTACCATCCATTACATAAAGCTATAAATTGTAAGTTACGACATGCTGGCCAGGCTATACGAGGAATAGAGATAGTCTTTGTTCATTAAACGTATCTAGAATTGTCTAATAGGCTCATAAAATTTTGTCAAATTATTTTTATTTGGACTCCAAAACCAGGAAAATCTTAAAAACAAACAAAATCTCTCATTAAATTAAATCAATCAAGCTCTAACTTCCATGGTTTCCCCTTTACCCTCAGGCCTGGGGAGCATGCCCAGTACAGATCACAGGAGAGGACCCAGAAGACCAAGCCTGTCCAGCGCAGAAAGGGGACGTCAGGACCACCAGGGGACTAAAAAAGCATATCTGCCCAGCTGGGGTTCACCGTCTGCGGGCTGCAGCTTCGGGGACAGCCGGGGGAACCACAGAGCTCTCACAGAAGCGAACAGAGCCAGCAAGGACGCTGTGAGGAAGAGCTCAGCGGGACAGGGCATTCTGGGAAAGGTGAGACATTTCAGGAGGTCGGGTGGTATCTTGTAACCTTAAAGTGACACAGCAATATTTTACTTATGCAACTGACAAGTTTTCAACAACGTAAATCAGGCTCTGGCAGCAGTGAGTTATGGCACTACTCTGCCACCGTTATGTTACACCCTCAAAACAGGCATTTGCATCTCTGCGGCTGCGTCACCGCTGCACTTGTGTGTAAATGATCAGGGGAACTAGACAGCTTTGAAATACAGTGTTTCTGTCAGTAGCATGTCAAGATGGTCAGACACTTCAAATTATTTGGGCCAAAACTAGCTTACTCTATTAAACTTTGTTAGCATGAGTTATGACCGTATTTTCAATTCAAAACGTATTTTAATGTAAAACAAACTTAAACATTTAAATATTTCTGTCCAAACTAACCTTATGCCTCTTCAGCTGGCGCTAAAACATAAAACATTTATCACCTTGACTGTTCTCTCTACCGTTTCACCTCGCACGCGTTACTTTTACGATCGACAGGAAGTCTCTTTTTGTCCTTTCAAAATAAAATCTCCCACTACTAAAACAGGAACATAGGCTTAAAGCAGTAAAAAAGGCAAAATAAAAGCATGACAAATAACAGTCCTATGAGGCAGTCTGTTCTCCCGTTAAACAAAATTGGGTTACTTACACTGTCCCCTTTGACATCTCTTTGAACATTTTAAAACATTGAACTTAATGGGTTTAATACTCGTTCTTCATGTTTATCAGTTGTTCCTTTGCTTTGGGTTAATTGTACGCTATGGTTGCAAACACATGCACAAAACTTGTCCCAATAGGAGCTAAACTTTTTTGAGGGAAGAGAGGGAAGAGAGAGTGGGGATGACCAGCAGCAACCCAGAGAAGCTGCATCGAGCACTGTGCCTCTATACATGGGGCATGCGCTTTAACTGCTGAGCTAAAACGGCGCCCCAATAGGATCTTAACTTGAAAAGAAAATTGACAATATTCCCGCTTCCTGGTGTGCAGATCATTATATACACTACTAGTCAAAAGTTTGGACACACTTTTCCATCCACTCGTATGAGAAAATGTGTCCAAACTTTTGACTGGTAGTATATTTTTTCAATACTTGGAGCTAAATATGGGCAGGAAGTCTTATAACTACGTGCTCCTCCAAAGATCAACTTCCATCTAAGGGGAACAGAATCTTTGTATAATAAGCTTCACAATAAATTAATGCTGTCATTAAGTTAAAAAGGAGTTTATTATACGACTCTTGAGATGAGTTAATGAGTAAAAAGGGATTTGCTGCTTTGTGGTGTAAGTAGCCAAACAGTGGTCAGGAGGACAGCAGCTTACTGTAGTAAGCTGGAAAGGTGACTCAGAGAAGGTCACTCCCTTTGGCCTTCTGCTGCATGCAAATAAAGTCGAAGAAAGAGAGAAGGAAGGAGGAATTTGGAGAAGCCCTCGCCTCAAGTTCACTCCTTCCTTGTAGAAGAGAGACACACCCTGCCAGGAAGTTTTAAGATCCAGTAGATTACAACTGACAGCACCAATAACTGTGAGATGCTAAGCATCAGCTGTAAATCAGTCACTTTGTCAAATATACCACTTGTGCTTGTTATAAGTGTGTGTTTGCGTGCATGCCTGCTGTGCTAACACATCACCGGTCCGTCGTATTCGTGCAGGCAGACGTTGGCAGGACACACACATTCACTTTAATGAGAGTGCCCCCGAGGTTGTCTTAGTCTTTGAGTCATTGTGAGGGAATGTCCAAAAACACATAACTCCAAACCAACAGAGAAGTATAAAGATAATCATTGGCCATAACACTACACACACCCACATGCATGCCTGCCTGCCTGCACACACACACACACACACACACGCACACACACACACACACACACACACACCACAAGCACGAAAGTGAAATAATCACCCATGCCCTCTGGTGACGAAACTTCTGTCACTAAAATATATGGTCTCCTGATGTGGAAAACTTCAAGAGACAACACACACACACACACACGCATGCACACACGCACACACGCACACACACACACACACACACACACACACACACACACACACTCTCTCTCTCTCTCTCTCAAGTGTTTAATATTATGGTCTTTTCTTTGGAAAGCCTAAATACAAGCAGAAACCTGTTGGGCGAGCTTGCTTTCCATCATCAGTCATCTTTGGCTAGACTAGCCTAAACCGGTCTGCAGATGGAGAGTATCTGGTGTGTGTGTGTGTGTGTGTGTGTGTGTTTTAGAATGTTAATTAGGGCTCAAGCTTCTATATTAGCAGGCGTGCACCCTGCTGAAGTGTCCTTGGGCAATACACTGAAGTCCTATCAGTTCGAGAGCTGCAGTTATTACTGAAAGTGACCTCTGACCTTTGAGTGAAAGGTGGCAAGTGAGAAAAAAAAATCCTGCAGGCTTAATGGAAGTATCAGATTACAAGAGGCTCCATTGCCTGTTTGCTTTTCAGTAATGGATTCACCACATCAGACAGGGGAAAGACTTGACTCAGTCACCTGCAGATCCTGTTTACTGTTGATTAATCTGAACATATAATGACGTGATACCATATCCTGCTGTGCACCCATTGATGTCACTTCCTGTTTCCTGTCCAGGCCAAAGGCCACGCAGTGAGCCGGCTCCTACAGAGCTTTGCAGCCGACGACGGCTTCCAGTTGGATGAGGAGAGCAGCTTCTCCGAGGGCGAGGAGGAGGAAGAGGAAGAAGAGGAGGCAAAGGAGAAAATGTTGATCCACCTCCCTCCCAACATGCCTTGCAGAATCCCCGGTGGGCATAAACAGTGACACGTCATTTATAATTACGAAAGCACATGCAGGTTTAAAAGCATGTTAGATCCTTTTCCCTTGCATACACACCTCCTTCAATCCCTCCTTTTCACTTCACATAGCAATTTTTCAGCACACTTGCACATTATGTATATCTCCTCCTTTATCTTCTCAATCTATCCATCTTTAAACCACGCCCTCTCTCCGCAGCCCTGCCAAACTGTGTGCTGAGTAAAGAGATGTTAGTGGATGGGCTGAAGATCCTGATCTCCAAGGAGGATGAGCTGCTGTACGCTGCCTGTGTCCAGACTCTGGATCTGCCTGACATGTAAGCCCCTGCTTTCTGTCTTACCTCCGATACCAACCCATAACAAAGTTCTGAGTTTCCTAAAGTGATTAGTATGGTGTAGGTAAAACAAGGACCACCTTTGCCTAAAAAACAAATACGTCTTGGAAAAAAGCAGGGACAAAAGCAAAGCCAATACTCACACATAACGACATATATGACCATTATTTAGGCGGTTATCTGTTGATCCCACGATGAAAAACCTGGAAATCCTTCCTGGGGGAAACCCGGAGTTAAGTACTTAAAGACATATTGCAATAGGAGTCTTGCCTGACCTAAAAGAGAGCTGAAAACTTAGCTTAGCGCTAGTTAAATGCTTGGCAGCAATGCTTGACAAACATGAAGTCTAGACAGCTCAAAAGCCAAGACACACAGCAGTGGCAGGCAACCAAGCTGCCAGTTTTTCAAAGGACAACCTTCAAATCTAATAGCTCAAATTGTGCTAAAATTACAAAATGCAGTTTGATTTTTGAAGAATCTTAATCTCTTTCTGTTTTTTTCAGATTCAGTGTTGTCATCGAAGGAGAACGTGGGAATCGCCCCCGGATCTACTCGCTGGAGCAGCTACTACAGGAAGCTGTAAGTTTCCCTCTTCAGGCTCAATAGCATCTGTTACATTTTGCTAATTTGTAGGTAGTTGTGTTGTACTTGGTTACTGCAACTCCACATAAGTTATACGAAGAATTTTGTGGCGTCTCCAGGTGTTGGACGTTCGTCCCCAGACCGAGGCCATCCTGACAGAAGGAACGCGAGTGTGCGCCTACTGGAGCGAGCGCTCGCGCTGTCTTTACCCTGGATATGTCCATCGAGGTGAGCAACACAACTGTTGAACTTCTTTATTTCTTCTTCAGAACTGAAGAAACCTTTCAGATGAGAGATGAAACGTCTTCAAGAACTTCAACCAAGTCCAGTTGCCTTTTGGATTAAGCTTCAATTACCATGACCTGGATGACTGAGAACCTTCACAGACATAAAGATACACTCTCCCAGCAACTCATGTCCTTCATCCTGTGTGTTGTACTTTAGGAGGTCCAGGTGAGGAGGAGAAGGAGGGCAGTGTGATGGTGGAGTTTGATGATGGAGACCGAGGAAGGATCTCCCTCGCAAACATCAGACTCCTGCCCCCAGGATACCAAATTCACTGTAAGTATGGTTGCAAAAAGAAAGAAAGAGGGGGGGGGAGAGAAAGAAATTCCCTTATTAATAAACTCTTCTCTGTCAGGCGCTGAACCCTCTCCAGCACTTCTGATCTCACCTGGTCGGCGTGGTCGGCGTAGCTCTACCCAGGAGAAGAAAGACACAGCGACAGAGAAAACAGCCAATGAGGATGCGGCAGGGAGGCCCCAAGAGAAAAGACCAGGTGAGGGAGAAGGGAACAAATGCAGCAGTTTGCACTGGACCAGAAATTCTCTGTCTTTGTGTTTGATGATATGTTCCTGGTGTTACCCTCCTCCAACAAACACTGGATTTAAATGGATGTACCCATTTGTTAGGTAATTTTTAATAAAGAACACTGTATTTAGTTCATAAGGTGTGAGAAAAGCTGGCTGTCAATTTGATATGACACTCTGTGAACACCACTCGGGCTGAAGACCAATCCGATGCCGAAGCTTTAATATATACGTTATCTGAGAAGCTCTGGTCTCACTGGTAACATGACTTGCACACAGCCCTTCAGGCCATACTAAAGTTCGCAAACAAGGACTCATTTACAGTTCCAACTGTCAATAATCAGATGCCTCCAAGTCAGAGCAGAGCGCTGAGTGGAGGTATATATATAACTGAAAGACTCATAAATTACAATTACCTGTTTGCCGCCTTTCATTTACCCTCTATATGACCACATTAATCATGGCTTTATGTAGTGTCATCGGTGCACTTTGTGTCATTAAGCAACATACATGTAACTCATCACAAACTCAGGTGACAATAAAGCTGGAGGGAGGGACAGGTTTACCAGGTTTGTTGATGTAGTTTGAGTAATGAATATGTCGAAACTTACCTGGTGGTGTGAAGATCAGAGAGATAAAGGTAGTACGTTTCTCTGAGGCTCTTGGTTTCACAATTAATCTCAGTCTGCTCTTACAACCTGTCAGTCGATATTGATTATTACTCCTCTCTGTTGTCGGTTCCTTTTTTCAGTTGGCAGGCCGAAGAAAATCCACTCAGTGCCTAAGACTGTCAGCACACCGACATCAGTCACAGAAACTGTAAGCAAAGGCAATGCTTCTTTGTTGAACTGGTCAGCGCCCAGGAAGAGACCGCCAGTTGACTTCTTTCTCTTCAATGGGACGTCCCGTAAAACCCAAAGGAGAATACGAGAGCAAGACTTGGGATTCTTTCATCGTCCAACCTCCCACCATCTCGCACCCCCAATGCCTTTCAAAGGTATCTTTGGCTCCCCTTTTGAAGGTGACTCATTTAGTAGCATCGCCAACGGCTACTCAACATTTGGAAGTCCTGGATCTGGGCGACCAGTTACCTCGGTAGCTTCCATGGGGCTCCGGGACTCCTTATCCTCTGCATGCTCCTCGGGTTCCACAATGCCAGCTGGAAGCAGGAAACCAGTGAGCGAACGCGACAGGAAACAGTTCCTGGTGAAGCTTGACCATGAAGGAGTAACCTCTCCTAAAACTAAGAATAGCAAGGCCCTGCTTCGACTTGGAGGGAGTGGAGTAAGAGGAAGCAAGTATCTAAACTCTGCTGGTGCACCGCTCCGATACATCCACCCTGCCCTGCTGGTGAAGGATGGGAAGAAGGGTGGAGGGGAAAGAGACAGCACTGGGGCACATTCTGAGGGTATTCTAAAGGGTGCTCCTCCTCTGAGAAAGGATCTCCTATCGGGAGGTATTGGTGTCCAAGGTGGGGATTACAGTTTAGACTACCCAAGTGACTGCCCCAGCTCTTATTCTGAGCTCGATGAGGATGATGAGGATGATGGTCAAGATGCTGAGGCGCGTAGAGGAAGTGCTGCAGCCACTTCCCACCGTGGTGGCCGTTTTCTCTCTCGTCTCTCCGTCTGCTTCTCCTCATCGTCCTCTTCTTCTTCCTCTTCTGGTTCTATCTCCTCCTCATCCGTCTGCTCATCGGACAACGATTCCTCCTATTCCTCTGATGAAGAGTCATCCTCCGTGCTGCTGCGTCGCGCACTGCTCCAGCAGGACAAACACAAGCACAGGCAGAACATGACCTCCGACCTCCTGAGCCCTGATCCTACCACCTCCAACACCTCTTCCTCAGCCCAGGCTCATGGCTTTGTGGCCAAAGCCAACATGGCGGTCTCTGGGTCAAAGGTGAGGACAGACAGAGCAGAGGACAGGAAGGAGTTTGTGTCAAAAGGAAGTATGGTGGCTAATAGTAGCTCAGCTAAGACTCAACTGAAGAGGAAAGAAGGAATGTCTAACAGCCACCATCAGAGACAAAGCAGTCCTGTGAGTCAGCTGTCGAAATCTGTGTCGAAGGACCCAGCATCAGCTAAGAGGCAGCGGATGTCTTCACCTGAGCCTCTGTCCAACATCGCTCCTCTTCTGCCTGGACGACAGCTCTGGAGATGGTCCGGCAACCCCACACAGGTAGGTTGATTTTCAATGTTCTTTTCCATATTGAATGTTGTTAAAGACAAGGCTATTGAGGATTTATTCCCCAAGATCTTCATCACTCTAATATAGTAATAGTAATCCTTTATTTTATGCCGTTCCTTTTTCATATATAATGTATAACGCACCAGGAATAGTTGCATTTTTTTACATAAGGATTTAATAGCACAAAGTTTTGATGGGCGGTGAGAGCGAGCATGGAGGGGGCGGTTCTGGGATGCTAGAGCTAACTGTTGAGCCTCCGTGAGGTGTTGTGGGCCTAACTTGACAAAACACTGGTGAAGGGAGGTGCCAACTTGATAACCCTGTTGATGTGCTGGCTCTAACTACAAGTCTGAGTTGTGGGGGCCAGTAGAAGCCATGTGGTAGGGTAGGTAGCATCGGTGTTGTCAATACTTTGAGCTTGCATGAACGGAGCCTGGGTCTTTTGAAGTTGACTTTCTCACTTAAGCTCAAAACACATGTAAGTAATGTTGTTGTTTCTGCTGTCATACCTTGATTACATAAAGTAAATGCGGTGATCAAATGTAATCTCTCTTGGTCTCGCTTATTCTGCCACAGACTTTGTACACATCGGTAATACAATAAACCCTACTTGTTACCAATCCCTGAATTGTTACCCTGATTATTAACAATCCTGAGATAATGAAACAAAACATTTGACCTACTGCTGCAACATTCAGTTTTTATTCTGCCATGTTGTTTGCGTAGTAAACACTACTGCATCTATCGACTGAGGAGTGCAGTTTAAAAAGAAGCTGATCCTTAGGTTTGTACATGTCCAAACAAATCATATCAGTCAAATAATTTGTGTAACACAATAGAATCAATGATATCATATCATTCAACCCCCACCCCTATTTCTTTTGTCAGAAGGCTGTTCTTTGGCCTGGGAACACATTAAATCTTGCCATACCTAAGTAGACGGGGTTTAAGCAGAACAAACAAAAATCTTGATTAATTTCTGAATTGGGGCTGGTGGAGAAATAAATCCTCCACCTTGAATAAATTGACTGAGGGTACTATTTTTATTCTCTTTCCCCGACAGAGGAGAGGTCTGAAGGGTAAAGCCCGCAAGCTTTTCTACAAGGCCATCGTGCGGGGCAAGGAGACGGTGCGTGTCGGGGACTGTGCTGTGTTCCTGTCACCTGGCCGGCCCCAGCTGCCCTACGTGGGCAGAGTGGAGAGCCTTTGGGAGTCGTGGAGCTCCAGCATGGTGGTCAGGGTCAAGTGGTTCTACCACCCAGAGGAGACTCGCCTCGGGAAGCGACACAGAGACGGCAAGGTAAAGACCAGCGAGTGCAAGTGAAATTTCTGCAACGGGAATGGCCAGAGTAACAGTCCGTGACATTTTCATATAAATTTATTACCACTTTGCTTCCTTCTATTCCCCAATCCCATCTGATATGAATGGTTGAACCACCACTTAGTTCTGTTACCATTTGCAGTTCTGAATACTCAGTGTAAGGGGGGTCTTTCCCAGAAAAGTACTCCGCTGCGCAGGAAGTCATGCATTTTGCAAATTTGGCAACAGCGATCGTGGTTTTGGAATAAATAGAAAAAGAGCTGGTTAGGTAGTATGAGCAGCAACATCCATCACTTGCGGAAACTCAAATTTTATTATGAGAAAGTAAAAGCATGACAGAGGAGGTATGTGTGGGAAAGGTACTGCCAACCAAAAGAAAAATC
The DNA here is from genome assembly GCF_022749685.1 of Semicossyphus pulcher. Classification (NCBI taxonomy): domain Eukaryota; kingdom Metazoa; phylum Chordata; class Actinopteri; order Labriformes; family Labridae; genus Semicossyphus; species Semicossyphus pulcher. Next base: position 10,402,777 of record NW_027211670.1, on the reverse strand, counting down.
CTACCACTCCCCACAATTCTCTTGAACAAAATTATAAATGCATGACTATCCATTAATGAACCTTGTCGTAATATCAAATACCTTGCAGAATCTTGATCGACCCTTTTTCCTGTATCTCTCTTAGAACGCCCTCTATCAGTCAAGCCACGAGGATGAGAACGACGTGCAGACCATCTCCCATCGCTGCCAGGTGGTCAGCAGGACGGAGTACGAACACCTGATGCATGAACGTAAGCCCGGCAATACGACAAACGACCTCTTCTACCTGGCTGGAACCTACGAACCTACCACGGGCCAGCTGATCAGCGCGGACGGCATGGCCATTGTGTCCTAGCACCTCCTGCTAGAGAGAGAAATCCAAAAAATGACCTGAAGTCTGAAGTTGAAGCTTCAAAGACGGTCCATCAGAACAGAGCAGGGGACAGAGGGAAACCAAGACAAAGAGTTTGGGCTCTGCGTATTGATCCGTCCCTTGTAAGAGAAGGCGCTCGCCCCCTGGACAAAGCCCGACAGTACTGGCACTTAGAGGAGTCTGGTTTGTTTATGGGAACAGTCTGATCCATGTCAGATTTAACCTCTTTATCAGATGTGGATTGAGGCTCCCTGTCGCAGCCTTCCCTGTGGCTGAAATAACAGAGTATCTCGTCACTGCGACAAGATTACTGCAACAAAAGAACAGAAACCAAGGACATGAGCACTTTGGAGTACAGTCACTTGGATATGCTATGGAGGCAGAGTTGCAGACTTGGCTCTCTGAAACAAAGACTGCCTCAGAGAGAAGGAGAGACTTGCTGTAAACCACACTGGTTTGGATGGTTTAAAAGGTCTTTTACTGGTAGTTTTATGATGACAACGCGATTGGGAGATCCCCAACTGGACCAAAAAACACTGTAGTTCAAACTTTGTGCGTGAATGTGTGTGTGTTTGCGGAAGCGAATGCAATTACCCTCTACGGCATTTAATGAGCTCTAAGTAAATAGTGCTTTAGCGTGCGTGTGTGTGTGTGTGTTTGAACTGGGTGTGTGTGTGTTCATGCTTGCGTACACCTGTGCTCATCAAGCATAGATGACGTCATGACATGGCATCAATATGTCTCTCTGAGTGTTAATCTGTTCAGTACTTAACGTGCAGAAACACGAAACGATTTCTTCTCCTGTCAAGCCATACACGTCAATACCTCTCTCTCTCGTACCGTCCTATTCAGGTGCGAGGACACATGTACAGGAAGTTGGATTGTTTGTTCGAGCGGTGCGTGCGTGCTGGTTGAATGCGTTTGGGTGCGTGTGTGTACAGCATTATGTATAATATAACACTTTGTAAATAGTATACATATATATTTGTTCTTGTTTTTGTCGTTTTCTTTTGCAGAGATTATTTTATTTAGATTTTTTTAGGGTGGGTTTGGGAGGGTCTGACAGAGGGAGGAGGTGGGTTTGTTTTCTTCTCCCTTTGATGCACTGAACAGGATTGGAGGTTTGGATTTAGGGTCAAACTGATGTGAAGACTTTGTGGTTGTGAGCCCTGCTTTAGGCCAAGGGTAGAAATGTAGAAAGGCTGTTTTTTATAAGGAAATCAGAAAAAAAAAGCTCTTTTTAAAAGATGTGTCCAAATCGTTTTTCTCTTTATTTTACTTTGTCGGGTTTCGAATGTGCGTTTCCTGTTGGGAGCATTTTTAACAAAATACTGGAAAAGAAACTGAGTTTCTGCTGTTCTATGATCCTAAAAGAATCTAGCTCTTTATCTCCTTTAGCCTGTATTCCTATATGAAATGTAGATATTTATCTGGCATCAAAAAGAAACATACCAAAGCACCTGTGAGTTTACGCTTCATTGCATTAGAAAAAAACAATATTATGGAACAGATTAAAAAACATTCAATCAAATCTGAATCCGGGACCCCTGCAATCACCGAGGTATTTTAAGTAGAGATCCTCTCGTTGCGTTGCTATGACAGCCTCCGAGAAACGTTGCAGCAACATTGTCTGCACGCCGCCCAGCTGATGCACTTGAGGTCTCTATGGCAACCAGAATGGCATCACGTGACTGTGAAGGACAATCAGAGCCAATCAATGGGACAAAAAAAACAAGATAAGGATCAAATCACAAATTATGCTTCTTGTCACTTTTATTCCTGCTTTGCCAAAAAACTGTCTGTGTGTGTTTTTATGTTGGCTTGTTTTTCTCTTCGTCTTACTGTTTATGCAACCTGTGATGACGGTCTGATGTAAGGGGTGTACAGGGGGAGAACATGAATGCCTTTTCTTTTTTTAGGACATTGACTGACTTTTAACAACAATGTTGCTGTTACACTGCAAAGCAAAAGCTTTAAACAGAATCTAATGTGAAACTCCATTTTAAAATATTACTTTAATGGGTCTTTAATTGACTTTTATTTCAAAGCTGTATTTTCTTTAAGAAACACTGGATTCAGTTCTAGCCATCACGTTTTGAAAGAAGCGACATCGTGTTTTTTTTTAGACCCACTGGAACCTGCTTTGTACGGTCGAGATAGCCTACTAAAATATATTATGTAATTTCAGTCATTCTTTGGAAATATGACTCAAATATTTCCTCATGTACAAAAGGAAAAAATTATTTATCTTAATTTTATTGCCTTTTTGTGTTTCATTAAAAGATTCTTACAAAAAAACAAGACTTTATTCTTTTTGTCCCTTCCTGCTGGGTGAGTCCTGTGAACACTGCCTTGTGTTCATCAATGCCGATCATTTGTCTGCTGGAGGAAAATGGACCAGAGAAGAAAGGGAAGAAGAAAAAGGAAAACAGGAGAGGCGGAAGCGATTTGAAACTGTAGCTGGAGCCGACAGAAGGGGAAGAATGGGGAGAGAAAGGGAAACTGTATCTAGAGATGGTTCATGGGAGACGGCGGGCGGGTACAGGTGGGTCAGGTATTCAGAGTAATAAAAACTGAACAGGACCATTACGAGGACAAAGAAGGGGATCGACTTTCAGCCTGCAAAGATGTCAAATCCAGTTTGTGCAAGTCCTGTTTATACGCCAATATTAACGCACACAGCATGCACTCCTGCACTTTCATGGCTTGTGTGTGTGTGTGTGTGTAACGCGAGAGCCGGGAAGAACACTTGAGATTACCCCAGGCAGGGTGTGGACTCTCTGGGACAAAGTGCGCAAATTTACAGCTTTTTATTTGAGACTTCCTGTGAAATCTTCACACCTTTTTATCGCGCTGCCACCGGAGCCCTTTGTGACGCGGCTTATTGCAACATTAAAGTCTGGACGGAGGATTTACCTTTGACCTCAAATTACAGTGCGGTTGCCTCGTGGCAGCCCGCGGAAAAAGGGCTCGAACACGTCATTGCCTTGAACGTCGGCCGTAAACTACTCCGAGCTGTGTTCTTAGCGTCCGCCCCTCCCTCGACGCTTTTCTTTTCTTTCTCTCCATGTTTTACTTGTCAATGCAGGAAAAGTTGACTCACCTCTTTTATGAAAACTTTGCTAATGGTCCTTGGCCTGAGTTTAAAATCACACACATATTAAGGCTCTTTGTCCAGCGCTATGTGTGTGTGTGTGTTTGCTTTCTTTTTGTCCTCTGCATTTAGCTGGTTCGACAGTTTAACATGTTTTTGCAAAGGTATGAAACAGCACGCCTGACACACACACACACACACACACACATGCACCCATTCTGCTCACTGTTGGTCTTTTACATCCTCCTCATTGGCTCCTCAATCAACCACCGCCTTCAAAACACACACACATTAAGTGCACTCTTTGACTGCTTATCAGCAGGTTTGCATTGGGCTTATCAGGATGACATTGTTAAACTACTTTACCCAGAATGCTGCGGGAGATAGGGCCACAATGGGAGGCTGGGGGTGCCCTCTGGGTTAATGAGAGAGAGCTTTCACGTCGTAAGAGCAAACATGCCGCAAGCTGATTAGTGTGTGTGTGTGTGTGTGTGTGTATGAAGGGTCAAGGTGTCAGAGCAAGGTGTGGCAGGTTTTTATTGTGTTTTTTTTTTACTTTCTGGGTGGGGGGTAGATGGTAGCAAAGATACCACAACTGAAGCGTGTCACAAGTCTAAAGCCTTTACATTGTGAGCTACTCAATCAGTGTGCGTGTGTGTGTTATATGCTCGGATTGGTGTGAGTGTATGTTCATCAGTGTTCAGTTTTATTACGAAGTTTTGGAAAAGAAGTATAAATATTGGTGGATTTAAAAAAGTCATAAAGTGTGTGTGTGTGTGTGTGTGTGTGTGCGTGTGTGTGTCTTTGGGGGGCTCCAATCCAGAGAAAGCCCTCCATTTAGATATAGCCTGAGCCTGTCACTGAAGTGAATGAATGGCTGTCAGCTGCACCGGGATGTGTGTATGTAGATAGTTTGTACTGTGTGTGTGTGTGTGTGTGTGTGTGTGTGTGTGTTAGGGTATATTCAGGTCGCTCAGAGTGGGAGTAAGGAGCTCAGCGGTCATCTTTCTCACCTCATCCATCGTTCATATGAGCCTCTGTGAGCTCGCCGCCCGGATCCATCGTACTATCTCAGTGTGTGTGTGTGTGTGTGTGTGTGTGTGTGTGCGTGTCATTGTAGATGTCTATATAGCCAATCTGACTCATTGGTAGTTGTGCAGCATATTCTGTGGTAACAGATGGTCGGCTTACGTAAATCATGGATTGTTGGCAGTGTGGAACATGTCCAACATTACAACACCAACAAACCTCCACTGTTGTTTCTGTTTCCCAAATTATACGGCTTCTTTTACTTTCTGGCAAATTTCACTGAAAAAAATGATAATATATATTCTGCTGTATTTCTTATGGATCATAAGTGACTATATTTAGATATTGAGGCAATATTTTCAGCTCAGTTATGGAGCAGCAAATCACCAATATAGACATTAACAGTTAAGGATTTGTTGTTCTTTAAGAGACAGCTTCTTTTTTCATTCACAGTTTCTATAACTGTCGAGTGATTGTAGTCAGATTTATTATAAAGTTCACATTGTTAGATCTACAAGGGCAAAAACATTGATGGATCAATAGATTTACTTTATTGACCTCAAACTGGGAAATTGCTGTGTTGCAGCATCAGGTTATCAGAGCAAATACAGCAGTGGAGAAATAAATACACAGTATACAGTAAAAATAACCCTAACACTACAATAAGAAACGTCTACACCACAGTAATAAATAACCTTAACTACAGTAAATCTAAAATATGAACTAAAATACATCTGAGATGTAAACCTACTTTAGAAAAGCTAAACATAAAACTAACATATATCTATAAAGTAATCATACTTCACAGGGAGTAGGAGGTGTTAATGTGCCATACAGTGTTCAAGAGTTGTAAATGTGCAATTATAGTCTACAGGCTGTTAATGTGCAAATACAGTTCACATCAATTACATATTAGATTATTCTTTAGTAAGGTGAAATATCAATATTCTGTATTAGACACATTTATTTCAGCTGCAACTACTGAGCATGTGAGCAGCAAATTTTAGGGGGAAAAATCAGTTTAATATATAATGGAGCTTAATTTATTTATTTTAATTTTTCAACCACATATGGCAAGTTTAATTTTTCTCGTATCTTAGTAATGTTTTATTTTTATCTTATTTTCTATACTTTATTAATTTACTTAAAAGAAAAAGCAATATTTTTTTATTTTAACAGGACACAGATGCTTAGTAGATAAATATAAGTAGCTACTTAATCATTGTGTGTGTGTGTGTGTGTGTGTGTGTGTGTTATGCGCTCGTATTGTGCTCGTTTGTGTTCATTTTTTCCGGGGGGTTGGGGGGGTGGCTTTTGCCTTTATTATACAGGACAGCTGAAGAGAGACAGGGAATGTTGGGAGTAGAGAGTGGGGGATGACATGCAACAAATGATTGGCACACCGGGAGTCGAATCTGTGATCAGCGCATCGAGGCCTCTGTACATGGGGCGCCTGCTCTACCGACTGAGCTAAACAAGCTGTCTTTGTTTAGTTTATTACAAAGATTTGGAAAATAAAAATGTAAAAAGTTTACATGTGTGTCCGTGTTTGTAAGTAAGCATGTCTGTTAATGTGTGTGCGCTTGTGTATGTGTGTGTGTAATGTTTTATTTTTATATTTTCTTTTTGTCTTTAATAAATTGATTTACTTTAAATAATAAGAGGCAATATTTTTTTATTTTCACAAGATACAGATGCTTTGTTGATCAATTCTCAGAAGGAGAATCTTTTATTCGCTTTGTAAATGACTAATTATTAGATTTTTTATATCAATAAATGAATTAAATAATCCACTCAAACAAATTCAAATTATAGTAAATATCACTCTCTTTCAAAATATTACTCAGAACAAAAATGTATTTCAAAGTAAAAGTCATTGCAGGTCCAAGTAAAAACATAAAATTCAATTTACTAATTATAAAATTATTCCAGTTTATCAGTTTTGTGCTGAAATTATTATTAAAAGGGGGGAAAGAGCAGAAAGAAAAGTGTGAAAGGCGGGAAAAAGGAACTAAACCGTGATGAGGAGGAGGGGGGAGAAAGAGGAGCAGAAGAGCAGGAGATGAGGTGTGTTATTCAGCCCCTACGCAGGCTCAGGGTCATCTGGGGTCAAACTCACTCCATGACCTCCTAATCCGCAAGATATAACTACGGAAAAACCACCATGATGGTTTTTTCTCTCCTTAATACAGGCAACACACACACACACACACACACACATTTCTCAGAGCGGTTCTGGCGGTTATCGCTGCTGCTGGTATTTGATATTTGGAATAGTAGAGGAGTGTAGTCCGGCTCGAGTCGGCCTTCTCCAACGGTCAGAATAGGTCAAACATCCTGTAAAGTCTTAGTGGACACAGCAACCTGACACACTGTCCCCTGATCGCTGCTCTGTGGGAATGTGTGTGTGTGATATTTACGATGCTATCGAGATGCCGGCTGGAATTTATATGTGTATTTGTGATTGCCAAGCTTGTCAACTCTACCCCAGCGACAGCAGGAAAAAGATACGTACTGTATATTTATATGAAACAACCAGTGCAAACGCACACACACATATCTAGAACAGCCCTGTATGTTCTTTCCTCCTGATGTGTCGTCAGCTACACTGCAGGTCATCATAATACCTGTAATCATACACCTGTCTGGATGTAATATGTTCAGTAAATTAATGTGGAACCCGAACAGTGAGGCTGTGTTTGAGGATTTATCTCCTCCATGCTTCTTTCAACACTTTAGATGTGAATTGATGCAACATTGGTGATGTTAACGGGCAGACATTCAGGTTGCATTTCCTTACATTTCATCAGAATTTCTCAAACATATTCCACTTTAAATGAATACTCCAGAGAAACCTCACTGTAACTTTTTACACTGACAGCAATAAGAGCACAGAACCAATCGCTTAATATTGCTGTAAACAAGCGTTTCGAAAACACAGATAAAAAGATTACACCACTCTCATTTCTGTTAAACGTTCTGTGACGAGTTTTGACTGGTTATGAAACAGTCTCAGTTTAATAGACTGTCTGCATATGACCTACAAAAGACTATCAGCTAAAACATGACCACATAGTTACTTTAAATGCCTGTCACAAGGCCGGACTCTAACGAAACAACAGCTTGCAGACAGAAATGGACGTCATTTTCCCCCCTACATTTCTTCTGATTAACTTTCACAAAGCCCTTTCACACACACACACACACACACTTCACTCCTGAAAATTACCCAACAATGTCCGGGTGGGCTGCATAAAAAAATTTCACCTCGACTTTATGTGGACTTTTTCCCAGCCAGCCACGAGTAAAATGTTCGGGGTGAGTCGTTGTGTGAACGCAGCATGTAATAGTCAGAAGTGGGGGAGGAATGATGATGTTTCTGTTATGCGATCAGTGCGAAATCAGAAGAGCGGCACATAACAAGATGATTAAAAAGATCCGATGTTTAAGTGGAACGACGATTTACAACAGGCAATAGCAAAGATGTTTGCAAATCTTAAGGAATGAAGAGATGAAGGTGCTTCTGGCTGTGAGGCTTGTTTACCTGCCTCATGGTCAAAGGGCGACTCTAGAAATTTTGAGGAGCAGACTGTCTTGAAATGTTCCGTACATTGTCAGGAGTGCATGTGTGAAAAGGGCTACAGTGACAGAACACTACTTACGAAAGCAGACGATCCGATCAGCAAAGAGATCAGACGTACCCCCCTGGTCCACAAGGAACACCAGAATCGACACAAATGAAAGTTCCTCATAGCTGCTTAAAATATGAAGTCGCAGCTGGGATAGAGTTAGCTTAGCTTAGCATAAAGCCTGGAAGCAGGAGAAAACGGCTCGCTTGGCTCCGTTTGAGAATACAAAATCTGCCCATTCGACAAAAGTGTAAAATCAAGCTCTCATGGATGTGGCTTGATGAAATTCATTATAAATATAGCTGTATATTTGTTTTTTTATAATAGCGCAGACATAAAAGAAGTGTTGTTCTTGTCATATAAGCCCCAAAAAAGGCACTTAAGTGTCTGAGAATGTCACATTTTTATTCTGAAGGTCACAGTTTGGGACGCCCCTAAATTTAGGAATCGATGTGTTTTATTGTGTAATTATTATTTTGTCCCCATACATACCTTAAAAACAACCTTCCCCACTCTCCTCGCTCTACATTCGGCTGTAAGCTCTTTGTGGAGTATATCCGATTTTTCTACGCTCCTGCAAAAACACAGACGTTTCTAATATTACTGATGTAAAGACAGCTTCTTTTTCCAAATGGCTGCTCATGCTCAGGAACTGGACGAGTCTCCTGCATTTTCACCCAAAATCCAATCTCAGCTCTGAATCACAATTATCCACTGCAGTCTGGACAATTCTTAGGCCAAACAAGACAGAAAAAAAGCCTGTATTTAAATAAAACTCTAATTACTGAGACGTGGAACTAATATAACCTGATGACCTCTGTGTGTTGTGAAACATAAAGGGTAATTTGCAATGGATTTTTTTTCTTTACACTTAACGCACATGCAGATTCGCAGCAATTAAGAAAACAGACGACTGCTGCAATTATTACAAATTACAAAAGGAGCCCAGGTGATACAGGTCCCGTTAGAACAGGGCTAATGTCAGGACACAGTTAGCCTCAGTCAAACCATTTCTCATCATGAAAGCTCAGATTAATAATAAACGCCTGAATACTGTGTGTATTTTTTCACTGTGTAAACTTCTCCGCCTATAGTCCCCGAAGCCGCTCCGCTCAGCCTGTACGACTGACGATTCATCAACTGACAGCGATCCTGAGAGATTAGGACGCCACGCTGAGTGAGCAGAGCTGAACACACACACACCAGGAATGTACAGTTCAAAATCAATGGAACAGTTAAGCTTCATATATATCACACAACACAAATCAAGACAGGCGGAGAAATCCTGTTTATATTTTACTCTTTTGTTATCCACATTGACTCAGCAGAGCGTGTGCGTGCGCTCGCATGCATGTGTGTGTGTTTGCATGAGAAAGGAGTGAGAGGAAGAGGTGGAGGATTATGTGTGGATTATGTGTGTGTGATGATGTGAAAGTGCAGGAAAGGTGTGTGAGCGAGCGGCAGGTTAAGGATCAGGGTTTGCGTGTGCGTGTGTGTGTGGAGTGATAGACCCCTGTTTGTGAGGTTGTTAGGTATGTGTGTGTAACCCTGGCAGCTGTTTGCTCTGCCCTGAGTGGTCTTGGCAGAGTTTCTTTACTGTAACTGCACCCACATGTTGGCACAGTCTGTCACAGCAAGGGCACTCTCCTCAGGTGCCAGGGGTTTGTGTGTGTGTGCGTGTGTGTGTGTGAGAGGGAGAGAGAGAGAAAGAGAGAGAGAGAGTTAATGAGTGGGCCTGACCACAGACAAATTACTCTCCTCTCTGGAGGGAGTTGCAGAAAAAAACTAATTACAAGCGAGAACCAAAGACAGAAATAAGTTTAAACTAACTTTGTCACCATGTTAACCAGCGCATGTGTGTGTTTCCTGTCTCTCTATATGTGTGTGTGTTAGCATGTATATTGTAGTGCAGCCTCCTCTGTTCTATTCATGTCACGTTTCTGTCAGCTCAAAGAAAACTTTTTATCTATAATCGTCCCTTCATCTTCTTGCGTGTGTGTTTTAGTGTGTGTTTGCATGTGTGTTGCCTACATCAGAGGCCTCAGTCACGTGCTTTCGTCTCTCAGTGTGTGTGCGCGCGTTTGCGTGCTGATGGCTCTTCACTCTTTCATCTCATCAAGCGTTCATCACTCCGTCCTTCATCAATCACACCATCCAGCAGATCACTCATCAACTGAGGGTCCTGCTTTTAAATGATAAGATCTCTCCGTCTACAAACACACACACACAAACATGCACGCACACACACATGATGTGGAATGTGATCATAGCGAGTTTCGAAGGTATTCTTGCTAACACGGTGGGAGGCCTCCTGCGTCGCACCTACACATTATTCCCCCTCCTCTTAACACACACACACACCCTCCAGCTCACTGTTGGTCGCCAGCACACACACACATTGACACACACACACAGTTTCCATGGTGACGGATAGGCAGCCATGCAGAATGAGTGCATAGTCCCTTGGGACATCTCCTTTGTCCATCTCTCCATCGCTCTCCTGTAGCGATGACAAGACGTCTCCTCTCTGTCTCTCCTTCCCTTCGGCCTCGGCTCGTTATGCTGAATGTGTGTTTCAATTCATAATCTAGAATTTCATCCACAGTGTTGCAGCACAGGCAGCCTTTGTTCCCCAACTCTTTCCTCCAGATTTGCCCACTGTATTGCTCTAAACTCTGTTTCAACAAACCCAACTGAGACTTTAATCCCAGTTGAGCTGGCTCGTCCTGTAACCTCGCCGGTGTTGCAATAAGAGCAGTTTGAGTGGCAGCTCCTCGTTATGACAGAGTGAGTGTGGTATGGATGGAAGGAGGGAGGGAGGGAGCGAACAGATTGGTTGTTCTGTCAGAGATTGTGAAAAGAGGCCTTGTCACACTCTGGTTGTGATTAATGCTGAAGACGATCTTTTCATTTCCTGTGAGTCACCACCAGTTGGCATGTCGGGGCTTTGCTGGGCGGAAGAACTGTCCACACTTACACCTAGAAGGACAACAACCTCCATAATTGGTGTCCTCTTCTGGAAGGGTTAGGTGGGAAAGCATGGATGTCATCCAGGTGTAAAGGTTTAACGTTCTACAAGAGGATCTTTGGCAACACTCTGTGATCCTTCCAACCACGCCTAATTAAGGGCCTCATATCATGTGACCTCCACTTAAAAGAAAGGAAACCATGTGAACTCAAAAACTTGAATGGGAAGAAACCAGTGTTGTCTTTTTGTTGAGGTTTCACTGTATTGAACAATTTGTGGAAGTGTCCTAAAGTATTCTTTAAAAAGAAAAAGAGAAAAAGATGGACGTCACGTCTCCATCTACTCTCATTGAGCAAAATTGAAGTCAAAATACACCCTCAGATGGACGCTGCCATCTTGCGCTGTTGACGTCATTTGCAGTCAAAGCTGTGCAGTAGAGATTGGTGGGTGGAGCCGCCCTGGCCACTTCCGCTAACCAAAACACACACTTAACTTACCAAAAAATGGCAAAGATCCCGCACACCAGCATGTTTACCAAAAGAACAGCTTCTTGTGTTGGTCTGAGCAGACATTCACAGATAAGGAAACTTCACGTTCACTTCATATTTTGAGTTGGTTTTTACATGTTCACGATACACGTTTATTTTTTCTGGATCTGTTCACTAAAAAGTGACTGGATCTAGTGTTGCTGTTTATTTCAAACAAAGGTCATCCAGCTCTGCCTAACAGACATTTAACCTTGTACTGTTTTTAAAACTTACTCATCAGAGCATAACACTGTTATTTCAGTGTTCAGGCAAAAGGAGCAACACAGTTAGACTGTATGTGTCAATGAATCAGTCTTGCTGAGGGGATAAATGAGTGTCTGCTTCTTTTATTCTGAGACATTTGGCGGCACAGAGGCACCACTTGCTTCTTACACATTTGAGTAAGCTGAGTCTGACTCACACCAGGGTGACCCTGTAGCTAATGAGATATTTTATATCCAGGGGATACATCTCACATATATTTTTACATATTTTTTTCACACCTGAGCATGTTAAGGAAAATGGCACTGTTATGTAATGTAGACTTATACGTGGAGGATACATGTTAGATTAAAAAATGTTCTTCACTATTAAACTTAAATCATGACAGAAATTTTACAAGTTAAACAAACACCCCCTAAAGAATTTGATAGTTCCCATTATTTCCCGCATTTTTGTCTCCATACAAAGAAACAAGATGTGACAATTTAACGTAACAAGGAGGAGCAGAGGCCCAATTCAGGAAACTAAATTTCTTCTTAATTTGTCATGAATAGAGATTAATAAGATAATTCATATTTTTTAATAGTTTAAAACGGGACTGCAACAACTTTGTGTTCTGTTAGTTTGGATGTCTGATCGTACAAGTTACGGGATAATGAGTTTATGGTAATAATCATCAAAATATGCTTTAAACTCTCAAAGTGGCACATAAGCACTGACTCTAAAGTTACATTTTCCCCCAATTTCACCATCTTTATTGCAGGTGTTAGTATGCTTATCAGTACTTAATCATAAGTACAGAGGGGGCTGATGGAAATGTCATTAGACCTGTAGGTACTGTGTTGTGAACCAAAGTATAGAAATTTAGACATGACATTGGCAGAAATGGAAAAAAAAGGGATCTCAAAGCCATCACAATGCATCCTGAGGAATCTCCACAAGTCTATTGAATACTTGTTGAGATATCTAATTTGACCAAGAGACAGACTGACATTGTTGCAAGCATGTCTAAAAATCTCCTCTCAAAAAGTTTGTCCCAAAATCATATGACAAGCATCACATGATGTCCTATCCTTACAATGAAAGGTCTCTTTGTTCTCCCTTCTTTATCTTAATTGTGTCTAAGTCCAGATTTGATTTTCAGTAAGAGGTCAGTAAGAGTTCATCCAATGTCTATTTGAAAGTACCATGTGTGCTTTGTCTCAATGCGAGGACTGGACCCAATTCACATAGGCCTTAGCCTCTGCATAAGACACACCAGTCACCCTAAAATGGGACAGATGATGTGTGTGGAAGAGAAGGATAGGTCATAACACACAAGTACTGGCCTGGTAGCACCCTATTCATGTGGCACAATCAGTCCCTCTGAGCCTGTCAAAATGCAAGAAGCCACGTTTACATGATGATGTTGTCAAGGAGCTTCAAGCGCCTGCAAACGGTGAAGTGAATAAGAGGTTTTAGGCAATGGCAACTATCACCGCCTGTCTAGCCGTGGAGAGGAGAGGAGGCCAGCCCGTACACCTTACACCTTGAACCAAAGGACAGCGAAGATCCACAAGATCTGGCAGGAGTTGCAGTCCCTTAAAAGCAATACAAGGAAGCCTGTACAGATTCTTACTTCTCCTTAGTAGAGCTGCAGTGAAATCCAGAACACCTACATTTACCCCAACAGGCAAAAGGAGCTGAGCCAGTGTGACATCCCCATGGACCCACTACCTCCCTCCAAGAAATTTGATGTCAGGGAACCACTTCTGGAAGTAGTCCAGGAGGATGTGAAGAAGGAAAGGTCAAGCTTAGCCCCAGCCTGCAGTTGAATTCTTTAAGGGCTGAAAAAACTCATCTGGTGGGCTCGGTTGAACTTCAAGCTGCCTTTGTCAAGGTCACTCGTAATGAGGAATCGGTGAGCCATGGACAGGTTCTACTTATGCATTAAAGGGGTCACCTATCTCACCCATCTTGAAGAAGCTGGTGAACAGCCTTAGGGACATTGCATCTGTCCAGTCAACGTGCCAGGAACTGGAGAATTGGCTAAGATCAGTCGACCGATCAGGGCTCCCAGGGAGGTTCAAGACATGGATATACCAGAATGGCATATTGCCAAGGATACTCTGGCTGCTACTTGTCTATGAAGTCCCCATCTCCATCGTACAAACGTTGGAGAGGAAAGTCAGTTGCTGTCTAATGAGATGGCTGGTGTTGTCCAGAAGCATCACTCACAGACCTCTATTGAAGCAGTAAGAATCTCAGATTGCCCTTGAAATGTTCTGAAGAGGAGTTCTAGGTGGCACAGACAAGAGAGGTGTATAGTATGAATAGAGACCTTTGTGACCCAAAGGTGGCCCCGGTAGGATTGGCAGTAAAGACTGGAAGAAAGTGGAGAGCTGAGAAGGTTGTGCAGGAAGTAGAGCCACAGCTGCACCACAGAGCTCTGCTTGGAGCTGTGACCCATGGTACAGCAGGGTTGGGGACACCCCAACACCACAGTGTGGAGAAGGCAAGGAGAAGGAGAAGAAAATGCTACTTCAGGAGAAGGTGAGAGCTGCGCTTGAGGAGGAGAGGTCATGGAGAGTTGCTGGCATGAGACAGCAGGGGGCCTGGATACAGTGAAAGCAAGCCATGGACCGGGGCATCACAATGACTGATCTCTGGCAGGCAGAGCTGCACCACTTGAATTTCAAGACTCAGTCAGTGTACAATGTCCTACCTCACCCAGTAAACCACTTTTGCTGTGGCAAAGTGAAGTTTCCAAGCCACCCTCTGTGCTCAGTATATAGAACATATAGGACCTAGAGCATATATAGAGCTCTTGCCCAAAAGCACTCAACCAGGGCTGATACCCTTAACAACATAACCAGGTAATGAAACCCATTGTGGTAGCAGGAGAGCAGCCATGGGCTGGACATAAAAGTGCAGCAGAGCAACAACCCTGCTCAGCTAAGATTCTCGTCACATTGTCAGTACCGCCCTGAGGCCAGACATCCTCCTGGTCTCAAAGAAAACTAAAAATGGGCCATATGGGGCATGGAAGACCTTATGTAGGAGACCCACAAAAGGAAGATGACCAAGTATGAACAGCTGGTCAGCAACTCTTGCATGCAGGGTTGGAAAGCTAGATGTATGCCCATCGAGGTATGCTGCAGAGGACTTTTGGGGCACTCAGAGCCTGAAGTGCACTGGTCATCACAGGAATGGTGGGAAGCAGAGCCATAGGAACACCACAGCCAAGAAAGCCTTGAGGTGGCTCTAGATCTGGGGAGAGAAGGCCCATATGGATTAACGGGCACCACATGAACACAAGCAGTGGCCTGTCCAACCAGGGCCAGGTCTCTTAAGCCACTTTCCCATTGGTCAAAAATCCCACTAACACCCGCTAACACTTGGCTTTTTTGCTTAATGGGAAAGGCTACAATCGGCATTCAGACCCGGGTCAAATGACTCTGCAGTAAACCTGGGTAATTATCGCCTCAGCTCCAATCGGCATTGATGGGAATACAAAACCCGTGTCGACACATTAATCTCCTTCCCCTCTCCGGCGCGATGCTATGCTCCGTCAGTAACTTCTGTGACTCCTTGCCATCTCAGCTACAAATTCTGCACGTCTCCGTCCAAGCAGCGCTCGAACATCGTTCCAAATTTGTCGGCGCCGAGTTAGATACACAGACTGAATGAGTAAACCACTGTAACATCTTCACCGTTTACTGACCCTGTTTCGGGCGCGTTTGTAACATCAGACGGTGACGCAGCAGAAAAGAGACCGAAAGGAGCGTACTCCACTGGCAATGGGAACAGAGACAATCAGCATTTATAAGTGGGTCTTCCCGGGTCTGAAAAACCTGCGTCAACACGCTAAATTTAGGTCAGAAAGGGGTTTTAGTCGAAAGCGCCTGATGTTCGAAAGACCTGAAAAAACCCTTTGACCTATGACCCCATGATACATCACTGATGATGTGTTCAGGTGCATCATTTTAAGAAAAGAAGAATAGGTTGCCTTAACTTAACCAAATAGATCATTTGTTATTAACCATGTGTTAGAAAGGAAGAAAAAAAATGCATCCATGTGTGTTTGTATGACACGCAATGGAACAAACTGGTGACCTGGGATGGGACCCCACTGAAAATCGTCTTACAAAATCCCGAACTGGTTGTCTCCATCAGTCCTCAGTTATCATTGCTGAATTGCCCAAATAATGCACTTAATGCCATAACACTTGTTGTTGAAGATTGTTGTGATGAGCTTAAAAAAAGGGATGAGGCTACTAGGAGGTAGTGCGCAGTAAAATTTAGAGCTTGTGTAATATATCTCAGCAGAGAGACGTCATCTCAAACCTGCTTCCCTGGACTGATGGAGGGAAAGAGGAGCAGAGGGGAAGATAGGGTAACAGATACTCAAACTTTGATAGATGGACATGTCCTACATTCCCATGAGTGTATTGAAACCTCATCTGGGAATTTCGTCATGAAGTCCAAGTGCTGTCTGCCATTAGTTGTTTAAAAATCAAAATACAGCCCGAAACTGTTGCTCTCAACCTTATTAGTTGCACACAGAGCCATTTGAGGCCATGTGGTAACTAGCGTGAGGGTTTTAACAGACTACAGGGAAATGTTGAAAATGTGATTACAAATGGGAGATGTTGGATGTAATCAGGGGAAATGTTAAGAAAACATCATCTGGTTTTCGCCTGCGCTGCCCTATTACCAAGTGACTGTTCACCCACACCACAGGTTGCCTAATAAATAAGACTACACACTTCACTTTTATTGTGCGTGCGTGAGTGTGTGAGTGTGTGTGTGTTTGTGTGTGTGTGTGTGTGTGTGTGTGTTTGACCTCCCCCCCGTCCTTTGGCACGTGAAACATTTTGCTCTGCTGTTTTTACAAGCCGGGCGTTAAGCTGTCCATCAAATGCCAGGAAAATACCCTGGATCCCTTTTCCCAATATCACACACACACACACGCACGCACAGACACACGCACACACTTTGAATCCCTACGGAAACCACAGTCGCAGTAGCAGTGGTTGCTCCTCTGCCAAGCTCTTAAACACGCTGAAACCAACCTCTCCGCTCTTTAAGGCCTTCTCTTTTTACATCTCTCCTGTCCTCCCTTCTTACCATCATTCACTTCTCTCTGTAGCGCTCCCTAAATATCCTTTCTGCTTAGATACAGGCCGTGTTATGAGGCCAGCAACTGCTGAGTAGATGGCCTGTGATACAGCCGGTCTCCCTACCTAGATTGGTTTGTTGGGATATATGCTTGTAAATGTAAAATACAGCTTGACATGGTGCGAGGCTCTCTATTGCTGCTGCTTTTTACAGTCATAAGAGAGGGTGCAAAGGTTGTGTGTGCATTTGAGTGTGTGTGTTTTATTACAGGTAAACCAATATATCAAGCTGAAATTATCTTTATTAAATATTGCAGGAAGTATGAAGGTTACACCTGAATCACAGCAGCAAAATACATCCCTGTAAATTAAACCTCATGTGAGGGTGGTGTTGGCGTCCAAGATTAACTGCTACATACTATTTTGGTCATGATGATGAAGAAGTATCGTCTTTCTGTGGGTTGTGTCTCAGTCCCTCGATAACCTACAGCACATAATATTTCAGATGTTCTCCTGGAGTGAATACAAACACATCTTGCAATACAAGGCAGGTAGCGTTCTTTTTACGCAGAATTTCTGATGTTAGTCGACAGTGTAGAGTCTAGAGGAAGAAACAAAGTGTGAGGAGCAAGAGCGACCTGCAACAATTGTCCTCAGTTTGACATGGACACACTGAGTTTTGATCATGCTCTATCAATGGACTTACCAATTGACTGGGTGCTGTTAGCGGTCAGCTTACTGCAGTGGGGAATAGATCTTTTTTTTTCTGGTATCAGTTGTTTCAGGATCCTGTTTGTGGATTTTAGCTCTGCTTTTAACACCATCATCCCATCTCTGCTACAAAACAAGCTCTCCCAGCTCAACGTGCATGACTCCATCTGCAGGTGGATCACCGACTTCCTGCCTGACAGGAGGCAGCATGTGAAACAGGGAAGCAGGGATTCTGCAAAAAAAAGCATGCAGAATCTGTAGGCGAGGGGCCGGATTTGGTATCGTAAGTGTCCTGGTTTCCATTTGGTTTCCATTTGTTGTGCGTTTGTAGCCTGAGTAGTATTGGCCAGTCACGTATCAATAGGTTTTGGTTGCATGGAGGAAAAACTGTGTGGAGAGCAAAAGCAGTCAGAACGCAATCCGCACTCCCATAGGCGGTCATCTGACAACGATTTAGCTTTTTATTAATCTATATAAACAAACACATGAAGCAAGTGCATTCTTAGACATCATACCTCAACTCCAGTGACTGTAAACAATTCAGTGAACGGAAAAGGAAGTCTTTGCAGAAAGCCGATTGCTGATGGGTTCTGAGATTGGTCAAAAGTACAACAATAGCCCAGTACTCGACTGGGAGCTCAAGTTGAAGGCCCTACTCAGCTCAACTTTATTTATATAGCACTTTACACTCAACACAGTTGATCCAAAGTGCTTCACATTAAAAACAGGGAAAAAACAAAAACAGAAGAGGAGAAAAAGCTCAAAACATAGAAGAAGAGCGGATTGAGTGATAGTAATAACAAGAACAACAAACTTAAAATCACAGTTAGCCCTACTCAGTTGGGGTATTTTTTTATATCCTTCAACACATTGCACCCTTCATAGGGGATAGAGATTTTTTTTGTACTTTTTTTATAGCTCATTTGTATCGCAGCAAATTTTTTAGACCCTATGTTGACATTTACCGTATATTGTCCATCAGCAGTTTCGGAAAAGAAATCAGTACTGGTCTCAGCCTTTAAAAACTCCCTGGTATATCTATACATCTGTGTGCATGAGAGCGTATACCTGGGGAGACAACACTGCAGAGAACCTTTGACAAATAAAAGGTGGGAGACAAAGGGGAAAGCTAAAAGGAGGAAAAGCATCACAGGGGCCGTGATGGAGAGAGAAACATCAATACTGTAGGCATTTAGAGGAAGTGAGAGAAAAAGCGAGAGAAAGACAGAGCCATGGGAGAGAGGCAGGGAGCTCCGCTGAGAGAGAGAAGGAGGCTTGAGAATCGAGAGGGGAAGTCTAAATGAGATTATCTGAAAGAAGTTGAAGACAATGAGAGAAGCATTCAGAGAGACAGACAAAGGGAGGAGAGGAAGGCTTTCCGCAAACTGAGCACGGGAACAAAAAAATCCAGCCTCGTCAATGCCGTGAATTCTGCTCAAACAGATCTTCAGTTTTGCTTTCAGTGCGGACATAAAGATTTCTAGTCTCCATTAATGTCATTATCAACCTCATCTTAGCTGCATATGCAACATACAGTATTAAAGGACAGAATAAAGCACTGTGGAATGACAATTGTGGGGTTTCTATATATTTTTCTTATTATTGGCGAATCAACAATATGTTAGTTGATTGCATAATACTCCGTAGCGTCCCAACACAGTTTATCCGCTTCAACTTTTGGTCAAGAACAGAGCTCTATAGCATGGCTGAAAAGATTCTATCAGGCTTTGGACACAAGGGCAACACTTATTAGTACAGGCCTGGAGCGCTTCCGTTGTGTGGACTGGATTTGCAGCGATTTTCTTTTGAATTCGTCTTCTGGGTTTGTGGGTTTTTGTATTTTTAGCACGTTTCATGTCAACGCAAATGCTTCTGCTTTTTGCAGCACGTTTTTTTCTGCAGCATGTTTCTGTCGTTGCATGTGTTTTGCACTTTTGCATATGTTTTTGAATTGGCATTGTTTCTAAATTAGCAGCCTGTTTCCTCTAATAAAAAAACCTTTGAGCTGTTGCAGCGAGATTGCCTTTGTTGGCCACCGTAAAAGCTAGAAGCTACTACAAGTAGAATGAACCAAATGGCTACTAATTCAGAATTCTTATATAAGGTCTGTTTGGATGTCAGTGAAAGTTTAAATGGTTAATTCCACTAAGCAGGCTTCTCAAAAAATGTCTGTGTGCTAATTTTTAAATGATCTCATGGGTAATTTGATCATACTTTTGTGGAGTTAAATGTAAATATCTCTGCAGCTGTCTTTTGCAGCTAGGGTCTCCCCCTCAACCACCAAATGACCCCACCAGTAAAGGGTGGCCTTCACATAAAGATTTTTAAAACCTTAACAAATGTTGAAAATCTGAGAGACCCCACACATGAAGACAGATAATGCTGGATTGAACAGCTCTGTTCCCGTAGTGTGCGGAGAGCAATCCATCCAGACATCATGACAACATCAATCCAGATTGCCAACTCTCAAAGCTGGAAATCTCGCAAAATCTCCGTCAAGCGCGACTTTAGAGTAAACAAACATGGCGGACGACAGGCTGGAAGAACTATGTTTACTTGCTTTTGCGCTATGGCTGAGGTTGTTGGCTTCCTTCAGTCAGCATGCTTCCCAATCTTTTTGTTCCACGTGACAATCCACATCTGATATTTATGATTTTTAAATGCAATTTTAACAAAGTAATTCAGTGAATGCCTCATTTATTTTATAGGATATATCATTAACAATCTCCTTTAACACAACATGCTTTGATTTGGGAACTTTTGGGGTCTTTTAGGGGGGGTAGCCTGGAACTCCTCAGGGGGATTTGCTTTCATTAAAAAAAACAATTTTGATGCTATTCAGTGAAATCTGGGATGTGACCTTATATACATTCAAAGTATGTTTTTCTTTCATCTTAGAAACCGTCTTAATTCAAGATCTTTATATATATAGTTCATACACTGTTGTGCCTGCAGTGTTCGTCTCTCATCATCTGCTGCTGTCTGTCTGTGTCACATTAAGTATGTGGTTGGATTAGACCAATACACAACAGAGCCTTTAATCATAAAACTACATGATACTTCTTTTTTTTTTATAATACTGTTCTGGACGCTCTGGGATTTCCCCTCTACTGTCTCTGCTGTGACTTGTGCCAGTAAGTACTTATCAGACCAACTTGTTATAGGAGTAGTGTAGCTCTTGTAAAGAATAGGGCAGTGCTTAGCAAGTGTGTTGTTGAGTGAGTAATGCAGACAGTGAACGCAGCAGAGAGAGAAGTTTACATTCTGTCAGATGGCTTATAATTAACGTGATACTCAGTGCTACAGTCATATAATTTGGGGCTTAAGTAGGCGCCCACCAAGCAACTGCCCACATAGCCCACTCCTTAAGTTGGGCCTGATTGCAGAAGCTCAAAGTGTTGCCTCGTCCTTTGTTCAAAGCAAGGCACTGACCTCCAACAGTTTAGCATTGGACATCTATAACATTGTTGGTCTCATGATGGACAGTTTAAGGGCCTATGTCCACTTACGGCGTTGCGCTGGCAGCACCCAAGATGTCACTTTCAGAGCGCTTTGCACCAGCACTTACCGTTGCTTGGTTACACAAATGATGGCTCGTGGCACTTCCACTTCCCTCCCTGTTTCAAATGGCTCTATATGTTTAAATTTATACAAGGACATTTTACAAAAGAAACCTAAAAACAACGGAAAGGCATCGTGTCCTGGCGTTAGCAGCCGCTCTAGACCAGGAAATTGTCCCTTCAACCTCAACAAAGCGACTTCGGGTGCATAAGATAGATAGCCACTGTTTACAGACTTATGTGTCAAATTAAACAGCTATTTAAATATGGAAAATTACCAACAACTAACTCCAGAAGAGGAGTGAAGTTTAACATAATTTACCAAAAATATTTTTGTCATGAGCTAGTCTTATTTAGTTCAGCTGACATCAACATATTAAACCCCCTGAATATGTGTCTCTAAAGGCATGAATGTGTGTGTTTGTGTGTGTGTGTGTGTGTGTACAGTTTTGGTGGGGTCACGTCAACAGACAGTCGGTGATATAATTGCACCTCATTAGCCGTACAGATTGGGACCTTTCACTCCCTCTCCATTTTCCTCGCTCCGGACGACCCCATAGGACGGCTGCCACTCACGAGAAAGTCATTAACCAATCACAGCGTGGCGTTTTGTCACTGAGGGAAAAAATAATGATAATCGCAATCCTTAGGATCTCCCGGATAACTCGTTTATTTCATTTAAAAGCCAAATGACAGTGCTCCAATGCAGCGGCGGCCACAGCGGCACTCAGAGCGGAGCGTCGCGTCTTCATTAACGGTGCGAGAGGGAACCAAAGACTCTGCACGCAATTAATGCAACATCACAGCGCCAACGTTTGTCACTCACCCCCATAGACACACACACACAGATATGCAGTGAGTGACATAGACACAACAGTGCACTGCTCATTACTCCTGTGCAGGTCTGGTCTCCATGGTCTAGGGGATGTGATGGGGGCTGTGGGAGCACACATGCACGCACACACACACACACACAGACACAAACACACACACACACAGGCAGACACAGACACAGACCTAGCTTCACCTGCTATGGGGGATCAGGATGAGGGAAACCTCTGATTCACCGGCTTTTATCTCAGGCTCTCTCGCTCTCTCTGTATGTCTGTCTCTCTCTCTCTCTCTGTCTCTCTCACACACACACACACACACACAGCGGAGTCACATCTTGATTAAGCGGCTTAGGTGGTCCCGGGGAAATACACTCATCTCTGTCTGTCTCTCTGCCTCCCCCTCTCTGGCATGTTGTTATCTCCAGGGTCCAAATGTTTGGAGATATCTTCACACACACCTGATGGCAAACAGCCTCAGTCGTCTCCCCGGCCCGTCCTTCTTCTGACAGACTCCTGCAGCCTCGACCGGACCCGCAGTCTGTTTACAAAGGGTCAGCCCCAACATGCTATTTAGCGCTGTTTGTCAAAAAGTAGAAACAGGAAGGAAAAAAGGCTGCGAGCTTCAGATTTCCAAAATGGTTCTGTGGAAAATTGGATTTCTGAGCAACTGAGGGACATAATTTTTGCTACTGAATAGAGAACTGAAAACTTTTTGGTAGTTCAGCATATTAAAATTTGTTGTTCAGTTATGGATGGGTTTTTTCTTACCTAATGGTTGTTTGTTTAATGGTGAGATTAGCCTAGCTTAGCCCATTTCAATTCTATGACTGTATGATAAGCACACTTGCATTATGTAAAAATTTGGCAAAAGGTTTTTGAAAAATAATTAAATTTAAAGTTAAATGTATCTTTTGTATATCTAGAAATTGAACTGAATGCAGCTTTTTTTGGTTATAATAGAAGACATGAATTTACTCTTAAATTTTAGATTAAAGCAGCTGAAGGATCTTTCATTTTGTGTCATTTGTGGCGACCCCTGTGGACAAACGCGGTATGCCAGGTGATGTGAAGCTCGAGATGATATTTGTTTTGTTTGCACTTGAAAGAAAGAAACTTCTTTTTAATACTATTTTTCAGGATGCATTGGGATGAGATCATGTCAGAACTTGTAACTGTGTAAGATTAATATGATGACAGTCAGTGGCGCCGGGAAAATTCAACAACCATTCACATGCATGTCTAGGTGTAGGTCCCCACGCGCATATAAGTGATCTACATAGTGAGCGAGTGAGCCAGAGAGATTAACCGCATATAGCCAGCTAACTGACCTTAAAAACAGCAGCCAGCAAAATATTAGGACACAAAGTACAAGTCAGTATCAAGCAGGTAATTGATTTCATCACTTTTTAACGTAATTTTAAGAACAGCCAGGCAAAGAGATGAAGATCGCAACAATATGCAGCAGCAGGAGAAAAAATATCTGCCACAGTAAACAATCAAAAGCCAGAGGACAAAATAAAATGAAACAGTTTCCATAGCTATAAGAAGTTAATTCAGCATCTCCACGATGCAACACACTCTCATAGAACGGCCTCTACATTTTAAATGTTCTCTATAATAACCCTTGATCATTGATTACCTATGTTACACCAAAAGTATGCCTTCAAATGTCTTCACGTCATCACATTGGTGAATGGACGGAGCCAAAGATCGCAACTGAAGAACAGAAGAGAGGAAATGAAGGAAAAGGATCTTCTGTTCTCAGCTCTATGTTCATAGAACAAATGATAATAAAATGTACGCACAGTGCGTACGGGATTACGCCTGCTGGTGCCACAAACTGTTAATGAAATGTGTTGCAGTAATGTTCTTAAAATAAGTTTAGCCTCAAGCTTGATAATAGTAGTTTTGTTGATCAAGCAAAAGTTGTTCACGTTCCCTAACAGTAAGACATTTGAAGTGCTCGATAGCAAGGTCAAGATGAATGTTATGTCAGCGAATAACACGGTAGTTTTACATTGATGTCAAACAAAACCTCCATGAACTACACACTCAATCTTTTAATCTTTTGACTGGGTCGGCCCAACTGGGGCACTTAGCTATGTCTGAATAGCATTTATTTTCCATTTCTATCTCCACTAACCATATTTATTTTAATTATTAGCAAAAAGATATACTGATGTGACCATCATAGGTTTCTTAACTTCCATGCATTCTTATTTAAAGACTCACAGAGAAGATGTATCTGCAAAAGTCACAGTGAAAAGTAGCAACAAAAGAAAATGTGCTCCATTGAAATGCAATGAAGGCTTATAACAGCCTTTTGCAACACAGTCCAATCCGTGGGTTTGAACTCAAGTCCCAACACTGAACCGGCAGATAGCAAATAATGGTAATGGTGTTGCAAATTACAAAGAAGTTGCAACAGACAGACTGTATTTGTTTGAATAGGATGACTGAATTTTAACATGTAATTTGTTAACGTGCTGTTTCCATATAAACTGTGATAAAATAACAGGTGCACCTCACAGACTGAAGCTTTCCGAGCAGGAGGCCCAATCACCCAAAGACACGTCCTAAAACTGTCAGAGCAGTTTGATCACCTCCCTTCTTTCCTAACAACCAGGCCTATTTTTTTCCTCCTTTCTACTTATCAGAGACTTAGCAGAAACGGTTAGGCGCTCACATCGGAGCCCTGTTGAATATATGATGATCCCAATATAGACAGACACCCCCAGGTTCTCGTCAGCTCAGATAGTAAAATAAGTCATAAATTAGCTCATTTACACAGCATGCAAAAACAGACAGAACAGGTTCATTGAACAACTGACATTTGTGTAACAGATAACAGCGTGTTTGTGAAGGGAGACGTCTTTGCATGATTAAAGGTTTGTCAACTCTCCCTAAACTTTTTGAGAAGATCATCAGTAAATAGAAACGTGAATCACCTGACACGTGAAGTCCTCCCCCTGTCGAGCAGCAGGTCATCCACAGGTTAGTAGCACTCCCTTTGTCCTGACCAAGGTCCATTCAAAGGTCAGAACGAATTCTCCATTTACCTGAAAAAGAGAGACATTTTGTTACATTTTAACTTAGAGCCCCACATTTTATCATTTAACAAGTACCTCTTACAACAATATGATTTATTAGACTAACTGTTTTATTTGATAATAAGGGCCAGCAAAAGAAGCAAACACTATCTACAGATTAAAATGCTGTTAAATTCTGATTGGTGCTTCTCTCTCACATGACCTCTTTCTGAGTCCTGCCCCTTTTTCAAACCTGTGAGAATAGGTCAGAGATACAAAAAAAAAAAAAACATGCAGTAACTTTCACGTGTGATAATGAAGACTGTCTTAACAGTGTCCTCATGTAGGACCCAGTTACTCATCGTAAGAGGCGGCTTATTTAGAAAATGTAGGTTTAGGGCCTTAAATAGAAACAGTGCTCCACTTGCACATGAAGATTGGAAAGATAACTTTATTTATCTCATTCTATTATTATAATTAAGCAATTTACTTATTTTGAGATACCTTAGCTGACATCTCTAAAGTTTATCGGTCAGTGCAATGAAGTCAAGTTGCTGTGAAGCTTCTGTGGGTGACACTATGGCTCATTATACTTCACATTTCCATAACTGTGTTTCATTTGAGTGGCTGTATCCTGTATCCTTTATCAAAAAGGTACCTATTGTGTTAAAGTTTTAAATATTTAGGTAAACATTTGTTTACAATAACCCAATGCTTTGGCCTCCACAACGCTGGCCAATAAGAGGAGAGTGAGCATTTGAGGGGGGCCTTAAAGAGTCAGGAGGTAAATGGCTTGTTTCAGATTAATCTAATTTACAGATTCTACATAAAGATGAAGGAACTGTAGTCGTGGGACCAGGTTTTAGTACGAGAAGTGTTCTGTTTTCGGCTTGTGGTACGTTTGTAGTACCACAAGCTGGAACTAGGAAAAACAGTCCATGTGGAGAGCAAAAGCAGGCTGAACGCAATCCACCGTAATGCCATCCCGACTCCCATCGGCAGTAATCTGGCAACAATTTAGCTTTTTTAATAATCTCTATAAAGAGATATCTGCATGCAAGTTCAGCTAACAAACCATTCTACATCAAAAATTTCAATTTGAGCAACACATTCGCTTGATGCTGGACAAGGAAAATGGCTGCTGAACAACACATTTTAGTTGCGGCCAAACAACAGCTAACATTAACATTCAGTCACCAATAGATAATGTTGGCGTTAGCTAGCAATTGGCTGAAAGCTAAAATTACAGTTAGGTACATTTAAACACTGCAAGAGAAAAGTCATAAACTTCTAGCTAATGTAATGTGATTTCTTAGCTAACGTAATGTTTGCTAGTGTAGCGGTCCTGCTCCCTTAATGTAAACAAGAGCAGGACTCTAAGTTCTTTATATCTATTTAAATTGTATTCTCTTTAAGTCTCTCTGTTTTGCTTCACAAATAATGCCCTACCCCTTTAAGGCTGCAAATAATATGGCAATATCTTTTATCTCTTTAGCCTAAATAAAAGTGTCGAGTTACCTCAATTGATTTTACGTGTGGCGTTCAAGGTCCCTCAGCGCCGATGCTCCTCCTGGCAAACTTCCCAACAGTCAAGCTAGCAGCAGGTGTGCTTTCTTCGGAGACGGAAAACGTTGAGCATTGCAGGATTACTCCAAGCACCTACTGTGTCCCTCCTCCCGTAGTCCGGGTCGATAACAGCTTGACCGGTGAATAATAACTTCAGCTCTACAGAGTCCCATTGAGCTAGCGAGGCCGTATGCTAATGCTAATAACCGTTTGTTGTGCTAACTAAAAGGCGCTCCACACACACACACACACACACACACTCGGAAGTCCACTTTTTTAACAAACTTCGTGCTGAGAGTCTGAAGTCTGAAGTTTATGTGGCTCATAATTTCTTCATAGTTCTCAAGTTGACAACTTTAGAAAGTCCAATAAACTCTGGGACTGTCTGTAATTTAACACCATACACTGCTTGCATTGCTCCTTCCGCGATCTGCGCACTTTTTTTCCTCTCCCCCTCTGCACATGCGCACTTCACGCACCTCTCGCGACTGCCTGCGTAATCCCTGGTGTTAACCACACTCAATCAAAACAAGGTAAGGTATTAACCCAATAACTTTAAATTTCTTTTTACATTCTTTTTACTTTTGTTAACATGTATCACTTTATATTCCACAGAAAAATAAACATACAGATGGGAACACATAAACAACAAACAACAAAGCTCTAATAATAACAAGTATTAGGCCTATATGAAACTTAATATTATATTTTACTTTAAATTTCCCATTGGGTTACACCAGTAATTGGTTGATTGTCAGGATGTCCCTCCTTTTTGTTGTTGATGTCTTTTAAGTAGCTATTGGGAAACATGTAAATGATAACTGTTGTCATATACCTTACATTTATAGGCAGTGTTGGGGGTAACGCGTTAATTCAACTAGCGAGACGGCAGAGAGGACAGCATTTACTTCGTGGAAATATTCCCATTATTTTGAATTCTTGGGTGAAAGGAACAAGAACAACATCATGGTGAAATGTAAGTTGTGCCTGGAGGATAAGTGCTTGTCTTACACTTTGCTTTCCGCAGTAGGTAACGTAACGTAACAAGTTACTTTTAGAAGTAACAGTACCCAACACTGTTTATAGGACTTACAACATGGAACACAGCAGTTTGACATTATACCAGCATGTGATCTTCCCACCCTGAGCGTGACATCAGAGGAAAATGGCCACTTAGTGAATATGGTGAATGGCTGAATCGAGGGTTAATTAAGTGTTTAGTTTTGCGCACATAATATATACAAGAATTTGTTGTTTTTACCTGCTCACCTTCAGTATTGTAGTCGGAGTCTTTACACTCAGGACAGATGAATTAACCTTGAATGTCAATCCTTAATCCTCACTGTACACAGTTACGCACGCAACTTTGTGTGACAGTAAGCAACCCGTGATGAGGACATTCCTGCAGTGGACCCGGCAGCAACGAGTCAGAAGGATGATTGACATGAGCACACACACACACACACACACAGTATGCACGTATCCTCTCTTTCTATCTCTTACGCACACACACCTCTGATGTGCTTGAGTGGGCTCTGTTCAGCACGTAGTGACACTGCTATGCGCTTTTTATTTTTCTAGCTCCCGTACAGTTGACTCACGCCTCGCTGCCTAGCGTTTGTGTGTGAGTGAGTGTATGTGTGTCGAAACGCTAACAGAGTTCACTCTCCTCATATTCACAATAACTGATGATGTGGTGCGATCGGTGACTGTAACCAAAACTATTGCAGACAGCTTTCAAAATGAGCTCGAGGAGGAGCTGCTCAATTTTTCAACCGACTGGCCGTTGAAAGCCTGAGCTGCTTGTATAAACACACACGTACACACACGCGCAAGGCTTAAATACAGAAGATACACACACACACACACAAACACATACACGCAGCCTTGTAGCAAAATAAGTAACTGATAAAAAGGCAGCATGAAGAAAAAAATCCTCCCACTTCATCCTCAATCTTTGTTTTTCTGGTTTACTTCACACACGCAATCAATGTCTTGACAAAACACACACACACACACACACAGGGACAGGTATATCATGCATTTTGGGCCTACAGTGCCACCGCGTTCAGTAATTGAAAACAGGGCTGAATAATCTGAGCGAATGACAGCCCTGAAAGATTATGTGAACTCAAACATTAACACAATTAAGTGTGTGAGCGCTGGAGTATGTCGCTGCATTAGACACTGTCTTAATAGTCCCGCAGCACAAAGACAGAGGAATGTGTGTGTGTGTGTGTGTGTGTGTGTGTGAGAGAGAGAGAGAGAGAGGAGTGCATGCATGACAACCCGTATCACCACGCTGTGATGAAGAAAGACCAGAAGCAGGGCAGCGCTTGTGTTTAAAATGTTGCAAAACAAAGAAATATGCGGCCGTTTCACCGTAAAATCAGCCTGATTACGAAACCGACCCGACTCCTCCTGAACCCTGTGACGGGAAAAACACCCTGATAACAAATAGTGTTATTTTTTATAGCAGTGATCCGGTTGTTAAAGACAGACGCTTTATCAGACGCTGAGCAAATGATTCAATTGTCTCGCGGTGATTCCGCGCCTTCGCAACAGCCGCCGGGGTCGTTGTGGCGTCGGCCCAGGCCTGATTTATCTAGCGGGCTACACTCAGGTGCTGTTTTGTTAACAGGATTGCAGCCATTTATAACTGTGTTTCATTACTGTACTAAGAGCCGATAAGATGATCACTCACGCACACATACACATGTGCACACACAGAGGCGCTAATTCAATCCGCTGACAGGGAAACACGGCAAACAACATCCATTATGGCCTCAGAGCTAATTGGTAAGGGGGGAGGGGGGGTGAGGAATAGAGGGGGTGAAGGGAGGCAGAGGTAAAGGGAGCAGGAGGAAGCATGGCTTTGGTGCGGGATTTTGACAATGAGATGCGCCTTTGTAGAATATTTCCTCACCTATTGTTTGCCATTATTCATTGCATCTATGTCCATTCTACGGTGGCTGACAAGGACAAAAGCACCCAAATAGCTCAAAATATTTTCATTAAAGAGACAACTACGACCTCCCAGTGTTCTGAAGCTCCTGGGAAGCTCCTGTGATACTTAGAAACGTAACCTGTAGCCCTTTTTACAGGCCGCCATGTCGCCTTTGCCATTTTACATTGAACCAAGCAATGCTGGCGTAAAGATGCCCCAGTGTGAGTTTTTACATGGCATGAAACACTTCACAGTATGAAGGAAAACAATGTCCCCTGGTCCCCACTGTGAACAGCACTTTGTCGTTTCCATAATGCTGATTCTCTTTAGTTTGTCGTCTCTTCTGCAAACCGCTGACACAAACAGCTGATCCGACAACATACGCTGCAGGCGGAGTAAGACGTACACCACCAGTCAAAAGTTTGGACACATTTTCTCATACAAGTGAATGGGAAAGTGTGTCCAAAATTTTGACTGGTAGTGTATGTGTTCCAGTCCACACAATGTAGGGCCAAATAAAGAGGCGCTCTTACTGAAAAGTGAAACAGATATAGTGTACAATCGATACCACTATTGATTTTTAGGTGCGACGTCCTAATAAGTGGATAAAATACGTGTGAAACCGACCCTATGTGCAGCGGCATATAGCCTAGCTTACGTGGCAGCACTCCGGCAGGTTTCTCAACACCGGGGCCGTGCTGACCGCCATCCACTGTATGTAGTACACTTACTATTGACAAGTATCTCATACAAACCCACTTCATACAAACCGAATTATCCCTTTAAAGATGAGGCATAATAGGCGCTGGTTTGACTCTACAGAGGCTACAGTCCTCAACGCACTGATCGCAGGTTTGACTCCCGGTTTGCCGATCATTTGGTGCATGTCATCCCCCTTTCTCTACCCCCTGCGTTTCCTGTCTCTCTTCAGCTGTCCTATCAAATAACAACAAAATCGTTGGAAAAAAAAGGCGAGGCGGTAACAGTCCTGGCTTGAACTGGCACTGTAAAAGAGGCTACTGACACTCCCCCAATGCTCAGTGCTCCCAAAGTGGGTGGAGTTAGCTTTTCGTACCACTAGCTGCATGGCTAAATGAGCTAACTAGCTCACAGCAGAAGCAATTACTCAAGCAGGAGAAACCATTTCTCCATAAGAAATTATGAATTTTAATGAAAATATGTCAACTTTAAAGACTGAAGATCTGTGAGTTTTGTTGTAAATGTTAAAAAATTGTTTTGTTTTGTACGTGTGTCTGAATTTGCATCAATTCTGAATTTGCAGCCTGTGTCTCCTTACGGAAATCTTTTTGGCCCTTGCAGCACATTCGCCCTTGTCAGTGTTTGTTTACCATTCAATCTTACACATAAAAACAGGACAAGGAAGAGCAGAACAAAATTCTTTCTTTTCAAAAGGCATTGCCAGGAGGTAACGTAAAAATGAGGATACCTGCCAATAAACCAAATACGTCCACCTCCACAGCAGCAGCAAACAGCACGCCCAAAACAAAGATGGCATCTCGGCCCCAGGTGGCTTCAAACTACTGCTGACATATAATAATTCCCCCTAACCCTCTCCCCCTCCCTCTTCGATCACCTGACTCACTGTGACAATTAGAGATAAATCTCCTCCTATACGCTAAAGGAACAGGGAGGGAGCGACAAGGTAGTGATGAATTACTGTCATTCATGCAAAGACAAGATCTTTTAGGATTCCTGGCTTTGGCTCTGTTTATTTACTTCCTCCATCACACCACATCAGCCACAGAGTGACGCTGGATGAATGGCTGAAAAGGCAGACAGACCGTCAGACAGATGGAGCAGCGCAGAGATATAAATAAAGCCAGTGGAGGTGTTTGAGAAGAGGAGAAGAAAAGGAGAGGAGAAATTTTAATAAAGAGAGAAAAGAGGGAGGGAAAGGAAAGCACAGCGCGGCTGGAAGAGAGACCGATAAAAAAGATCGAGGCGAGTAGAGACAGAAGAGGCAGGGAGCGATGGATGAGCAGATTTAGAGGGCAGGAGATAAGAGGAGAGATAAAAGCACGGAGGAGCAGAAGGAGGGAGGGAGGAGAGGAGGGAGGCTGCTGCAGCGTACAATGTTTACATGCACCAATACGTTGTTGAACATGTCTGCTTACTTATGTCATTAGCTGGCGCTACTGAGAACGCACACACAGCAGAGGATGGCACGTGAGGTACCGACACACACACATACATACACACAGAAACAGAGAAAAAGAGAGTGATGACATGTTTGTTAAGCAAAAAAAGATCTTAATCCTGTTCAAAGGTGAGCGTGTGTGTGTGTGTGTGTGTGTGTATGTGTGTGTGTGTGTGTGTCAACAACTTCTGGATGGATTGCCATTAACTTTGGAGCAGATTGTTGATGGTCCCCTGGTGATGCATCCTGATCACTTAAGCACCTTCATAAGGTCAGACACTTTTCTTAGACTCTGTCAAGATACAGAAGGTTAAATATACAGAGGTTTTATTATAAATAACAACGCGTGAAGCCAGTTGTGCTATTGGAACAAAAATCTGACTTTTGGCAACGTCAGTCTGATGGTAAGTCTTTCTCAACAAGTATAAATGTCCAATTTGTTGCACATGTTTATGTTCCCCTCAGGTTGAATTGTATAATTCTTTGGTAATAACCAAATACTTGACAATACACACTGCTACAGACTAATTTTTTTAAAGTTGTCCTCTTACACGTTTTACAAAGATGATATAATGGGCATGTTATCTGCTTCACATCAGCAGGTTGGCACTGTTATTTTTTAGCATGTTAGCAAGCAGGCATTAGCATTTTGTTGAAACCATCACTCTGTTAAAGTACAGCCACACAAAGCTGCTAGCATGGCTGTATACTCTCAGTCTCCTTCAATGACGGATGATTAAAACCATGTATAAAAAGATGGACGACAGGACAGCTCCCTAAAAGTGAAGCCAAAACATCTCTATCGCCCCCTGCTGACTGGCTGCAGTATAGGTCATAAAGCCCGCCTCCTCCATGTTAACAGATGGGACATGAGTCAAACTATAAAATCAAAATACACATCAAATACATCTTTCCCAAACATGGTTTTTGTCATTATAGTTAGTTATTATCATGCTGATTTACGTCCAAGTGTTCATTTTTCTGACAAATGTATTTTTAATTATTTATTTGATGCTGTCAAAATGATGATTGACAGCTCTGTTGACAAATACGGCTCCTGCAGCTGATCGGTTCCGGATTAGCAGAGTAGAAGAGGAACAGTGAGAGAAGACGTAACTAACACAATCCCTACAGACATTGAAGTTTCCATATCTGTGAACGTCTGCTTCAGACCAACACAAAGAAGCTGTTCTGCTGTTAAACACGCCAATGTGCAGTATCTTTACCATTTTTTGCCTGGTAGGTTAAGTGTGTGATTTGGTTAGCATGAGTGGCTATGCCGGCTCCACCTGCAGATCTCTACTGCGCAGCTCTGGCTCCAAATGACATCTGCATTGCAAGATGGCAGCGCCCCGTCATAGGGGCTGTTTTGGCTTCAGTTTTGTACAATGAGAGTACATGGAGTTGGTTCTCCATCTTTATATACAGTCATTGCTCCTCTAGTGTTCTGTTCTCGAGTAGCAGAGTAGAGAAGGAACGATGAGAGGAAACGTAACTAAAACAATCATGACAGTCATTTAAGTTTACATATCTGTGAATGTCTGCTTCAGACCAACACAAGAAGCTGTGCTGCTGTTGAAGATATAATCGAGAGAGAGAAGATTTTCATTTAAATAAATCTCTGTTAAGTCACTATCTATCGCTGAATGAGGTAACACAATGGTGATTGAGCCTATGGCCCACTGATAAAAGACTTTGCATTTGCAGTATATAGTATTATTATGCACTGGGTTTCTATGGCGACATTGGCAGAAAAAAATCACAAGCCACGCCCAGTAAGTGACGCGTTCTAATCTACTATGGCTGAGCAAACAAAGAAAAGATCGATGACTACAGATACAACTTCAAAAATAAGTGAAAATCCAAAGAAGAAGAAGCAAATTCGATGCTCAGATGAAGGTAAACAGTCTAAAAAGGAAAATCAAGAGTTACAACCGTAACAAAAGGAGCCAACCATAGATGTCTGGTTAAACTGGGAAGTGTCCTTCCACAATTACCATTTATCGCCAAAGGCGCCGTCATAGTGAACGAAACTGAAACCTTTGAGATTACCACTTTAAACTCGCCAACGTGCAGGATCTTAGAAAAAAAAATGTGTAAGTTAAATGTGCGTTTTGGTTAGTTGAAGGGGCAGGATGTCAAACCTGCAGTTTCGCCAGCTGTTCTCTACTGTGCAGATTCAGGCTCTAAATGTGGAAGATGGCAGCAACCGCCACTGGGGGGTTTTTGGCTTCAAATAAGTTCAATGACAGGAGGTGGAGATGCGTCGTCCATCGTTTTATACAGTCTATTATTAAAACTTGATAACCATTGAATGCTCAACTGTGGAGAAAAAATTACTAATTGTTTGCAGTCTTAAATTGTTGCAATGTTTTTTTTTAATCTAAAACCTTGTGGTGCAAGTGGAAATCGGATATAGTTGGAATACACAATGTATACACTTTGTACATAGTCATTAGCATGCAAAAGAAAGTGGTGGGCTGTTTTTTAAATCTCCTCATTCATCCTGTGGAGTTTCCAGGCTGCTATAAGTTCTCATAAACAGTGTCAGCAGCCGAGCATCGTTTCGCTGTGTTCAGTGTGTCATATTCAGCCGACATGGAGTTTATATCCAGAGCTATGTAGAGGTTACTTTTGGGGTCAGGAGGCCTTGGGAGTGAACCAGCACATCTTTTCCTCGTCCTATACGTCTTCACTTTGAGGACTAGTATAGTTGCAATAACTCCAATTGCAAATCCAACACAAACACTTGGGACCAGAAAAATAGAGATTATAAACACATCTATGTTTCTGGGGGCCTGGTGGTCGTTGGAGGTTTGGTGTGTGGAGGTCTGAGCATCACAGCCCAGCGTCCAAGTTGGTACAAGTTGGTCCTTTCCTGGTACACTGTCCTTTCTTGGTACATTGTCCTTTCCTGGTACACTGTCCTTTCCTGGTACACTGTCCTTTCTTGGTACATTGTCCTTTGCTGGTACGCTGTCCTTTCTTGGTACAGTGTCCTTTCTTGTTACATTGTCCTTTCCTGGTACATTGTCCTTTCCTGGTACACTGTCCTTTCTTGGTACATTGTCCTTTGCTGGTACGCTGTCCTTTCTTGGTACAGTGTCCTTTCCTGGTACATTGTCCTTTGTTGTTATGCTGTCCTTTCTTGGTACGCTGTCCTTTGTTGGTACACTGTCCTTTGTAGGGATTTCCGTTGACATCACCATGTACCTGGGTTTCCTCTGTACTCTGAGGTTGACAGCAGACGAGGGTAGTTCTTCGTAGCCCTTCAAGGCGCAGACATAACTGCCCGTATCTTCATTTCTGATTGGGTCCAAAGGCAAGAATAACGATTGTGATCTGTTGTCATTTAATTGCCGTCTGTTCTTGTACCAGATGTAGCTTGGGTTGGAGTTCAGATTTGCAGCACAAGTGGGGACGCATTTCAGAATTATCCTCTGACCCTCAATCACTGTCCAATCTGCAACAGACAGATCCTGTCCCCAAACAAGAACGGTCACAGCCGAGTCAAAGACATGCAGCCTCACACCAGGGTAACCCGGACATGTATTGGGATGTCCTGTAATGTTTTGGAAATTGTATGTAAAATAGTAAACTGATGCATCAATCTGTTTTAAGTCTGGAAGTCTCAGTGTGCAATTGTTTCCATGTATGAGGTACTTCATTCGAGAGGAATAAGCAGACATCTGTTTTAAGGGCGTAGGTTTCCTGTTAGGATGCAATAGTTTGGACCATCCTGGTGTCGAGATAACTCGAGCATTATTAGGATAGGTGCAGGGAAACTCGACGGATGAGCCCTTTAAACCACAGATTACTGTGTATTTGTAGGTCACACAACTGGGGGATGATGCTTCAACTGAAATAAAGCACAAAGTGTACATTCATTAAATGTTGCTTTGCTTGATTCACACTTATAGTCATGACGTGATTGTCCAAAGCATTAACAATAACAGCGATGATGTGATGCGGGATGTACCTGACACAGGAAACAGCACCAGAAGGGCCCAAAATACACTTCCTGCTACCTTTGCCCACATTGTTGTTACAAATGCACTGCAAAACTAAGGGGGGGGAAAAGGGTTATAAAGGACAGGTACTTATATGTAAATTTTATTTTATATTTCAGGGTAAATCACATACAAACAAAACATTCTTTTGTCATCCAGGTCAATTAAATCTGTATCCAAATCCAACTGCTGTTAGTTGGACTTATTATCAATATTGATAATAAGTCCAACTAACAGCACAACACAATAGGTCAATACAGATTTCATTTGTCTTTTGTAACTGTAAAATCCTCCAGCTTGTTTCAAACATCTAAATTGATCATAAATAACATAAATTGTCACACTTACAGCTTCAACGGTCGTGCAGTCCGGTCAGAGATCACACAGTTTGTTTGTCGTTGTGTTTGGTTCAAGTGTTATCTGATGATGCAGATGTGGAAGTCACCCATTCACACTCTCCGCCCCAGCCTCAGGACTTGCTGGATGTCTTCTAATGAGGTCATCTACAGTACATATATGGTGTCTTTACAAAGTAATACTGATTTTGTAACTATACATGTGTTCTTTATTTATATAACATTTCTACCCAGCACCTGCTGACGTATTCCCTCCCTTGTCATTACTTTTAAGGATACATACACCTTAAAACAAAACTAGTTATTAAAACTACAAATAAAATAAGTGCCCGGGTTGCCTTCAAAATCTTTGTTGACTGAATTTAAAAAGTTTAGATAAATTTGTATTTATTAAAAACAAATAAAGTTTGAGAGTCAATTTAACTTGTACTTGTAATCCCTTAGTTAACTTTTAGTTCCAATTTATTTGTTGGTTATTGTGTTTGTCAACACAATCTTTTAAATTAATTCATGGCTGAACCAGGATGCTAACCAGGGTGTGAGGCGACAGTGCTAAACACTGCACTGTTTGTCAACAGTAGTGTACTGTAACCAAGTATTTTCTGGGAGGATCCGTTCTTTACTTGAGTTTTTATATTTCTGTCAACTTCCACTTTTACTCCACTACATTTTAAAATGTGTATTTTTACGCTGATATACTTCCCCTAAGAATCTACGTTACTCCAAATTAAATTGGGAGTAATTTGGTGATTTGGATTTTGGATTTTTTTTGTACAGAAAATATGGATGAAAATGAATGGAAACTGAGAGGTTAAAAACTGAAGGTGGCACTGAAGGTGGCAGGAGTGAAACATCTTCCTCAAAAGGAGAAGCAAGGTAGATCAAGTGCTAAAGTGCAAAAGGGGATATCAAAGCCATGGGTTTCACTTTTAAGTCAAGTCCTGGCATGTCAGATGCAAGCGAATGGCCACTACGTGAGAAGAATACCACTTGATGGTGATACTGGATGTATAATGAGACCACAGCAGCATTGGTATCAGCTACTCCGGTGAAAGATGACAGTGGTGAAGATGGTGACGGTGGAAAAGAAGACGAACGGGTCATCGAACACACCTTGTTCTTCTTCAAGTGACTCCATTTATACGGTGGTTTCCAGTAAAAAATAAAGTTAAATCATGATTCTCTAAATTCTGGCCACTTTCTTTTGTATTAACATAATTTACTTATACTATTACTTTCAATACTAAAGTACAATTAATATCAGAAAAATGCTTTTGATACAGTAAATATCCGATACTTTTAGACTTTTACTCAAGTAATAGTAGAATAGCTGACTTTCACTGCTAACAAAGTCATTTTCTACTTAAGTATGGCTTTCAGCTACTTCATCTAACACTGAACTTAATTATATATTTATGTGTAGATCAACTTCATTACAAAGTATATCCTGACCCTCACTCTTAAAGTTACATTAGTTGCGTTGACAGAAACACAAAATATTGCATTATCACAATATTTACACTGACATCTAGTTAAACTGATGATGATGATAATAAGTAACCATGACTAATCCTTTTTACAGTGTAGATTTTATTAAAATCATTTTTAATACAAAAGCAAACTGCTGCCCTGCAGATGGTTTAAATGTCAGCAACCTTCTGATAATTTTTTAATTTTCTTTACAGGTAACATTAAACTGTTCAGTAGTTCACATGCACATTGCACACACAACAGGAAACAGATCAATGATGACACATAGCTTTAGTTGCCTATAACAATCACAGTTTATCTTCTATAGTTTGCAGTACATGCATTTCTGGTTTTTGCCTATCTGTTTGAAAAGTCTGTTTTCAAAAAGTCAATTTTTAGTTTGTATTTGGTTGTTGTTTTTTTATTTCTATCTCTTCTGTTCGCAGTTTGAGGGACATCTTGTCAGGTCTGAGCAAACGATTCAAGCATACAGGAAGTGGTGACATGGACTATAACAAGTGTTAACCACAACATGAGGGGTGAGGGGGCTCTAGTTTAGAGAGTTAGGTTTATTTCTTGAAACTATATTTGAATATATTTTGTAAACTTCGTGCTTATTTCTTTAGAAAACACTTTTGAAAATCCACCTCTGACTACTCTTCTTAATGTCTTAATGTTTTCATGTGTTTGGACAGCATTTAATATTTGAAATGTTTGCCTCCTTTTCTCAAATTATCTTTCAACTCATAAACTTCAGAAGTTCTTACTGCGTAATATAGCCACTTCAGCTAACCGAAACACACACTTAACTTACCGAAAAAGACAGCAAGGATCCCGCACACCGGCGTGTATAACAGCAGAACAGCTTCTTGTGTTGGTCTGAAGCAGACGTTCACAGATATGGAAACTTCAGTGACTGTAGAGATTGTTTTAGTTACGTCTCCTCTCACTGTTTGTACTCTACTCTGCTAATCAGGAACAGATCGGCTGCAGGAGCCGTACTGGTCAACAGAGCTGTCAATCATCCTTTTTACAGCATCTAACAACTAATTAAAACTAAACTTGTCAGAAAAATGAACACTTGGACATAAATCAGCATGATAATAACTAACTATAATGACAAAAACCATGTTTGGGAAAGATGTATTTGATGTGTATTTTGATTTTATAGTTTGACTCATGTCCCATCTGTTAACATGGAGGAGGCGGGCTTTATGACCTATACTGCAGCCAGTCAGCAGGGGGGAAGACCATTTGAGGATTATTATTTAACCATATAAACGCTCCTTCTTATCTCTCTGACTTAGCTGTACATGATATGTGGTTGGTAATGCTGTGGCTGACATTCTCAGGATGCCTCCTTATACAACACTAGAAGAGCACTCAGAAAAACTCGATCTTGTTCGGGTTTGAGTCGGATCTGGATGCACTTCAAACATAATAGGTTGATTCTTTGGCCCAGGCTGCACCCTTCCATCAAGTTTCATCAAAATCAGGTCTGTGTTTAATCCTGCCGACAAACAGATACACAATTGGCACCAGAAACATAACTTCCTTGAAAGAAATGAAGATGCAAATTTTACTGGAAAAGAGCGTCATAACGAGCTTTTGGTATGTTTCAAGGTTTTGTTTTTTCTCCAGTCAGAAAATACATGTTTAAGAAAATATTGCTAAAATGTTGTAATGTGGACATAGAAAACAATAATACCATGTGTTTCTAGTTACACCAATCAGCCATAACATTATGATAATATTATGCTCAATATTATGTAGGTTCCCTTTTGCCGCCAAAAAAGCCCTGACCCGTCGAGGCATGGACTCCAATAGACCTCTGAAGGTGTGCTGATCTGGCACCACCACTGCCATTAGGGAATACCGTTTCCATGAAGGGGTGTACATGGTCTGCAACAGTGTTTAGGTAGGTGGTACGTGTCAAATTAACATTCACATGAATCGCAGGACACAAGGTTTCCCAGCAGAACATTGCCCAAAGCATCACACTGCCTCTGTCGGCTCGCCTTCTTCCCATAGTGCATCCTGGTGCCATGTCTTCCCCAGGTAAGCGACGCACACGCACCCGGCCATCCACATGATGTAAAAAAAAAACGTGATTCATCAGACCAGGCCACCTTCTTCCATCGCTCTGTGGTCCAGTTCTGATGCTCACGTGCCCATTGTAGGCGCTTTCAGTGGTGGACAGGGGTCAGCAGGGTACCATGACCGGTCTGCAGCTACGCAGCTCCATACGCAACAAACTGAGATGCTCCGTGTGTTCTGACACTTTTTCAGCTATTTGAGTTACAGTTCTTCTGTAGGATTGGACCACATGGGCCAGGCTTTGCTCCGCACCCACATCAGTGACTAGTCGGTTCACCGTTTTTCCTCTCTGACCCTGTCGACTTGCAACACAATTTGGCCCCTTGTCGCTCACATCCTTACGCTTGCCCATTTTTCCTGCTTCCAACACACTTCAAGGACAATAAGTTTACTTGCTGCGTAACATATCCCACCAACTGACAGTGGACATGTTTTTCAAACAGATGAGCAGCATGTTTAACCATAAGGACATACTGTGCATGGAAATAAACTAATGTTGAATGTTATGTGATAAATGTAATGAAAAAGAAAAATTGGGGCTTATTAAAATAAGGGAAAGACTTGGAACTCAATTTAGATAAAAAGATAAACTCAAAATTACTTACACAAAGTGGAGTTAAATACTTTTGATTGAAAGATTTAATCAAGGACAAGAAATCTTAAGTCCAAATAAATGCTATTCAGGGTTTGCATTAAAGCAGCTGAAAACTGAAGAGGCTCGGTTCCTCGCAGGCTGTGCTGGATATCAATTTGTATAGATTTTTTTCTTCTGAATCTTAAGCTTGAATTTTGTCTGTTTTTGATTTTGGATGTTTCGTAAATTCAAAAACACCTTCAGATCTTTGAGAGAAGACAAAGACGTGCTTCGCACTGACCTGGTTGAAGGTGTTTGACTTCATTCTGGAGCTCATGAATCCACTCTTTAATACCTCCTGCCGTGTGCATGCAGACTCCATCATGTGGGAATATACGGGGAGATGATGCACTAAAATGGCCTCATATTCCTGAGCTGTTATGAAGCCATACAAAGGAACCGTTGGACCTGATAGACCGTCGTGACACCTATAAGAGAAGCATAAAGACAGCTCATTAGATCGCCCTCCTCCCGTCCGTTGCTCAGGGCATTACTCAAACCAAATGCATCTTTGTGCGTTGGCCTTGGAAACAGGCGGTTTGTGAATGTCGGCCTTGAATACCGGCTTTGTGACGCTCGCGCTGCACAGTGTTGGTCGACTCTTTGGCGCGGAGGGGTTGAGAGGTTGATTAAAATCTGTACACTGTATTTCTAAAATGTTTCAAAGCTTTCCTGTCACAGTAAATGTTTGTCTATCTCTGTGGATGAGCTTTGACTTGAAACCACTTTAACTTTGACCTTTTCATCCATTAATTTAACACCTGAAAGAATCGTGTGGCTTTTGTGAGTGTTGTTGTGTACTTTGGATTTGTGCTCATCCAAATCCAGACTACTGACTCTTTTATTATCAAAATATCAACGTTTTTTTTTGAATGTATAACAGCTTATTTTCAACACTTAACAATACATTTGAAGGCGTATGTTCTAAACCCAGAAAAATCCATCCAGCACTTTAATACAAGCAAAACCATGAAATCATTTATCATGGCGACATAACTAAGTTGTTCAAGGACACATACACACTTATATTGTCACATTTTAGCTCAATGGAAACAAAACAGTTGAGAGGCTTGAATACAAAATAATAATAAGGGTCGAGCCATGTGCCAAACAAGTAAAATCTGTAACTACATTGCTGAAAATGTGAGTTTGGACGTTTATATTGGACAGAAGAAACATTAGTTTGAGAAATACAAATTTAAACTCAGTGAACACTACTTTATGAGCTCTGCTGGACAATGACTTGGACCCACTTCTTAATGAAGAAAGCTACAGAAAATAAGTTAGAACTTCTCAACTGGCCTAACCTCAGGACCCACTACCATCCCCTAAACGACAAACACGTCGACACGGGTTTTGTGTTCCCATCAATGCCGATCGGAGCCGAGGCGATAATTACCCGGGTCTACTGCAGAGTCATTTGACCCGGGTCTGAACGCCGATTGTAACCTTTCCCATTAAGCAAAAAAAATGCTTTCCCATTAAGCAGAAGGGACTAATTTGTTCAGTGAAAATAGTAAAGATTCTGAATCAATTTTAAGATAATCAGTGAAAAGGTGAAGGAGGACGTTAACCCAGTCATAAAGCATAAAACAGTCGACATAGCAGCACAGGAAGCCGATGTCTTTCTGTTACGTTTGCAGTTTCAGCGGCTGTCAATAAAGACACCTTTACTATGGAACCACTTTGCCATCATTCAGTTTGCATAACAGAAACACACACAATGATCATTCAGCATAGTCAGCTCAGGTTGAAGATTACAAAGTATTAAATTTGTGCTCCAAAATTTCCTAAACTTTAAGACGCAGACATCCGTCCTTGACCACCTGCACTTGCACTTTAGGGTCATTTTACTTGTACAGCTTTTGTACCTGTGAGAATATTACACATTTTAGTACAAGCGTGAAGATGTGGGGAGTTAGGGTTTGTGATGATGATGTCTTCCTGCCTTTCTCATGCTCTACCCCTGGTCAGGTTTCCATTAATTATTGTGTTACAGTCACACATCAGCCCAGCGGCCAGAAAACAAATGTTCCTCTGCAAACAATCCAAACCAAGAATAAACCAATGAATTAATTTATTCTTGAGGCGACGGCAGAGTCAGGAACCAAACACCAACCATTATTCAGAGCAGAAGCAACACCATCTGGTTTCAGTTTATATCTCTATGTGCATGTAATTTGTGCTGTAGTTGATCCGAGTACTGTGTAAACACATTCTTATACACTGGGGGGAAAGAGAAGAACATTAGGACAGAGACGAGTGACGTGGTAGCGCTGTTGTTTCTCTTCCTCTGCTCGCTCACTTCCTCCGCATGGCTTTCCTCCCTCTCTCTCCCCTCTCTCAGATACTTTCGGTGTTGATGGATATAGCACACTCAGCAATATTTCAAGTTATGATGGAGGTGCAAAAAAAAACCTCTCATGGCAAAACAAACATGCTTCGAGCTGCTCGGGCTGGTGTTGACAAATGGGGAGGGAGCACTAAGTACAGTCAGAAATGGCAACGTGAATCCCCTGAAGAATAGAAAGAAAGAGTCTGACTGCTTGGTTAGACCATAACCATAACCATAATGCTGTGTAAATCTCACACACACACGCAGTCCTTTGATGAGCCTGAGGCCCAGGGGGAATAATGGTTAGCAACCTGAAAAATGCCCTCATCACAAAAGGCCTCCGACAGTAATAAATGAAATAGTTGAGTCAAACACATTAATCCATGCTGGTGCTTCTGTGTGTGTGTGTGTTGTGTGTTTGCAACCCTGTTCATGCATTTTGTCGGCATATTGCTGCAGGTATCTGCGAGTAGTTTTGTGTGTGTGTGTGTGTGTGTGTGTGTGTAACTAGAGAGAAAGAGAGACAGCTGAAAAAACTGTGAGAGCGCTCTGCTGTAGGAAAGTGAGAGGTGGTTACACGCTGTCAAAGAAACTACTCTCGCTGTCACTCTCTTTAGGCTACGTTAGCATCAAGCTAATGTGGAACTCTTAGTACTTACGTGTGAAAAAACAATGACCCTGTAAACTTGTGTTTCCAGCTAGCGCAGAATTTTATTATTAAGTCGTCTGCCAAATCAGCATAAAAAAGACTGATGACAACACCTGTCCAAGACTGCGCTCACAACTGTTTGGCCTTATGCCTTAACACACCGCTCTTGTCAAAAAATTAAGCTAACTCTTGTAAAAGGCAGACGTAGCTTG
This sequence comes from Semicossyphus pulcher, assembly GCF_022749685.1. Taxonomy (NCBI): domain Eukaryota; kingdom Metazoa; phylum Chordata; class Actinopteri; order Labriformes; family Labridae; genus Semicossyphus; species Semicossyphus pulcher. The sequence continues at coordinate 10,359,290 of NW_027211670.1, read as the reverse complement.
ACTTGACAGAGCCTTGACCAGACTCATTTGAGCTGTATTAATAAATTCAAAATGTTTGATATTGAGGATATAAAATCTGGATTATTACGTCGTCAGGACTCTCCGAGCCGAACCACAACAGCCGATGAGAGGTCTTTCCAAGTAACGGTTTGTACTTCTGAGGCTAACATTAGCTCACATACAGTTTACAGAGAACGAGTGTTCGTTATTTATGATTTAAAATCTAGATTTGTACATCAGTACTTTACAAGATGGATCAAAACAGCCAATGAGACAAAGAAGTCAACAAAGAGAAGAAGCCATTGTTCACAAGCAACATTTAATATTCCAGCCACTGAGGCTGAGGTTAACTAGCATGCTAATGTTCACAGAAAACAAGGCGTATCATCACACATCCAGTTTTTACTGAGGACTAGACAATCTGTGTTAATCCTGTCCTCCTAAACCTTTTCTCACTCAGACTTATAAGGGCATGTGGTCACTAATGCTAATGCTATACTAATCACTAAAAACTCCAAACTTGAAAAAATCCCCAAAAGTCTCCAACAACACAAACAGGTGAAGTTAAGCTCAGTGTCTGTGTCTGTGTTGACGTCTAGCAGACAGCCAGCAGGATCCACCTGTCAATCAAGTGATCCGGCCCCTATGATTTAAGGCTTAATATAATTAAAACGGGTGTGTTATAAAAAAAATTCACCCCCGTACAGTTATCTTGAACAATAAAATTAGCTATTTATAACAAAACCGTTTTTTGTACCAGGCTGTAAACATGATTATTTCAGCAGTAAAATTTGGCATTTTCCCACCTGCTGTAATGTTATTTCTTGTTTTCTGGAGCCAGCCTCAAGTGGCCACTCGATGAACTGCAGTTTTTTGAACTTCCGCATTGGCTTCATTTTTCAATACCGGAGGTTGCCGCTTGGTTGTAGTCAGTCCTCCATTTTGTTTGTATCTGCTTCCTTGTGAGATCCCGTGAGATCATACGAGATTACGTTTGGAAGTATGTTGCTCCTGCTGCCAGACACAGTAATCTTAATAATATTCTGTAGTGGTGCGCCATTATTGAGATTAGATTTGAGATTAGACAAAATCCTATCTGTGAAGTTTATCAGGACATGAGTAATACAATCGGATTTTTAAATTGGTATAGATTTAAATATTAATTTATTCGGAGTACAAATTACACATTTTGTATGAGTATTACATTTTTTTATGACCGCAAACAGAATTTTCCCCAATCCTTGAAAGAACTGTTTTGGGGAAAAGTCTCTATTTGCTTTCTGATGTAGAGTTACATGTGGAGTGCTAGACGATTTTTGAAAAGCTTAGTTTTAACGTGTCAAATTATACAAGCACAGAGAAAACTAAATATAGCCTACTTAGTGTTGACAATTTCTTTGTCCCCTAACACAAAATCTCTCACCCAATTATGCACATTCGGCCTCCCACTTCTTCTTCCTCTCTTACTTTTCCCATATCTATCACTTTCTAAACTGTGTACATTTTCTCTCTCTTTGTCTCTAAACTGTGTATTTTTAGTCACCTCTCTCTCTCCCTTCACTCTCTTTACCTCCGCTCTCTCGCTCTCTCGCTCTCTCTCTCCAAACTGTGTATATTTGGGTCTGTCTATGGGGAGTCAGGGGTCATTATTAATCTTGCTAGCTCTCCTAGCTTCAGGCGTAACAGCAGGGCAGCATCTGTGTGTGTGTGTGTGTGTGTGTGTATGTGTGTGTGTGTGTGTGTGTGTGTGTAAGTGAGAGGGAGAGGAGTGGTTGCGAATGAGTCAGTTACGTTGCTCGAGTAAAGGTGTGGGAGAGCATGTTTTTGTGAGTGCAGCGGTCTGTATGCCGTTAAGGTGAGGTGTGTATGTGTGTGTGTGTGTGTGTGTGAAGGAGGGAAAGTGCATTTTGCTGTGATGGATCATGAGAGACCCTCATTCTTAATGCACACTCGCACAAGACAGACACCCATGAGAAATGAAGGGGAGACAGAGAGGGGGAGAGGTGATGAGGAAACGGGGAGAGAGAGAGGGAGAGAGAGACAGAGAGAGAGAGAGAAAGAGAATGGAGGGACAGAGAAAGGAAGGAGGAGTGTAACATAATGGAGGAAGGGAGAGAGAGGGGAGAAAAATTAGAGAGTAATAGAATGGAGGTAGGGAGAGAGAGAGAGAAGAGAGAGTAATAGAAGGGAGTGAGGAAGGGAGAGAGAGAGAGGGGGAAAGGATGGAGAAAGAAAGGATGGAGGGAGAGAGAAAGGAAGGAGCGAGAGGGAGAAAGGGGAGAAAAATGAGAGAGTAATAGAAGGGAGGGAGGGAGAGAGAGAAAGGAGAGAGTAATAGCAGGGAGGGAGGGAGAAAAAGAGAGAGATATGAAGGGGAGTCAGAGAAGAAGGAAGGGGGGGGGGGGGGGAGAAGAGAGAGGAGAGTCCCTGTTCCTCCTGAACTCATTAACCGTTGTCCTCTCCGCCCTCCCTCCCGCACTCCCACAATGCCGAGCGGCGGCGTGCATCAATAATGCCAGTGACAGCACGAGGGGGACGGGTCAGACAAGCAAACCGCCATCTCCCTGGCAACCAACCACTACGGCCACCATTGCCACGACAACAATTGCCGAGCGCACACGGGGGGTATCCCGCCTCCCCGCCGGCCCGGCTCCCCTCCTGCAGCCGCCGCACAGCGAGGGCCGCCGCGCCCGCTGCTGCTGGATCAGAAGCGAGCTAAACCCGCAGCACGGCTCCGGCAGAGGATGAGGCGAGAGAAAGCTGAGTGATCTGGATTCTGAGGTGAATGAGCGGACGGGAGACTGAATCTGAGCTGAGTTTAGCAGCATTATTCAACAAGAGGAGGAGGAAGGAAGAAATCCCCTAAAGAGACACCTTAGCCGGTCTGTGAGGCTCAAGAAGTATCCCTGCATGGAAGACTCACTTTCAAAATAAAAGTTTCCCTCTAAGTTTAAGTTCCTATCACTGTTTTTACAATAGCTTTACCCCTATTTTTTTTTTGTCTATTTGTTTTTTAACTGATTTTTATTAAGTGATTTCTAACATTTTATTGTTTATACTGTCTTTGCCCTTCAAAATGGTTGCCTATCTTGTTGCAGGTGCTGTGTAAATAAATAAATAAAGGTGCAGTATAAATAAAGTTCACTGACAAAAAGCAAGAACGCCTCAACATGTGAATACAGGAAAACTCAGGAATGCAGGAAGGAAAAAAGTTAACATGATTTAAATAAGCCTGGTGGTTTTTTGGTGATCGAACTAGAATGAGTGATTATGTAAGCGGGTTCACACATTATGCTAATATCATGGAGAAGTAAATATCCGCTTTTATCAGCTCTTATTTCATTTTCGTATCGTTTAGCTGACCACAATAACTCTCCAATACCACTCTAATGTGTCCCTAGACCATGCTAGCAAAAAGCACTGATAAACCCCGTTGTACGCTTCCTGGCTAGCATCAAACAGCAGACAAACAAAGCTAGCAAGAAGCTATGAAAAACAATAAAGTCTAACATTGTAAGTCAATGTATTTAATAAAGGGTAAAAGGCAAGATAGTGATACAAGAGTGATGTTATCTGCTCGGTGTATAGCTAGTAGGCTACAAATTAGCGTACCGTCTCCACATGGCTTTAGCATTGCACATATGAACCAGGTTTAGTAGATTTTTCTGCACCTTAGTGCCTTAGGTTTTTTTTATGATTCATGTTATCACTCAATAGAAGAAAAATGAGAATCAAATGGAGATTATTAGTCCTGCCCTGATGCTAGCGGGCTACAGTTCCACACATGAGGCCTACCATTGAGGTCATCCCATCCTTTTTTTCTGAAACATGAAACATTTTTTAAAACTGACTGTACTTTCTAATAAAACCAAAGCACGTCATTATCTCAACCGAATTGTAAGAACTTTATCATTCAACAACTCCAAACACAGCTCCATTACGTTTTGACAGCAGGCCAATGTAACAGCTTTTAAACTATTAGGAGTGAACTCACTACGTATTTCTGGCACTGATAACCACGTTTTTGTCATTCAATGAATTTAAAGTTATTGCTGAGCTTTTAGTGTGCCTTGATGCCCGACTGTTTACATACTTACTGTGTCTGTTTTTAAAAGTAGCTTATGCCCTAAATGCACCCAATTAAACATGTTCAACTTTGAGACCAGCTCTCATATTCTATTGTGGGCAAAAAAGTACATAATTCAGCACAAAGCAAGAGTATTGTTTCGCAATATATAAAAAAAAACATTGTGCTGATGGATAAACTCACAGTAAAAATGTGACAGTACCAGGCAGCAAGCATTGCAACTGAAATGGATGTAGGAAGTAGCTTTGCTAGCCAGCAACATTTAATGGTATCAGCAGCTAATTTCAGCCATAAATACACCAACCAACTGTACATTTTAACTGACTGGGTATTCTGCTCACTCATTTTTGTCCTTGAATAAAACTTTGTGAAAAGGCATTGCCTACTATTTGCAAAGTAAATTGTTAAAATCACAATGTGTTGCATAAAAAAGATTAAACTGTATCCCTAACATGTTGATGTTGTTACCTCGTTTCTGTTTTCTTTCAGCCAAAAGGCTCAGCATGAGCATAGGTTAGCTCAGCGGCAAATAGCCTACTGCCTTACTCCTGAAGTCTGCATCATTGTGATAGAAACTCTTAAACTAAACTAAGATAGATAGATAGATAGATAGATAGATAGATGGGGGCTAGAGGCTATACTTTCACCCACTAAGTTTGATTAAGCTCCCTTGCCTGTTAATCATAGTAATATAATTAATTCATTAAAGGTTAACGGTCCTGTCACTGCAAAGCTGCACATATGAACATGGACAACTGTGTGTGTGTGTGTGTGTGTGTGTGTGTCTCCAGTATATCGGGAGAGCGGAGCGGCTGGCTGCTTTATGGAGAGAAAATGAAGGAGCAGAGAGACAGACCGAGCAAACGTCTCAGGGAAATTGGTGTTAATACGAAACAACGTGAAGCTCCTCGCGCTGAGACGTCAGCGCTGAGTTAGAAATCATATCTAGTAATCGTGTTTCTTATTATTTATATTCGGGCCGTAAAGAGGATCGGTGAGAAATGTCAGGTCTGAGTTCGTGCGCCTGCCGATAGATGTGAAACGAAGGACGGCGGCAGCGCGGCTGCCCGCGCGAGCCCATGGAGCTCGCGAGAGGGATATTTCCTTTCCTCTCGGACGGAAAAACAAGGCTGGGAAGGGAGGGGGAGGAGTTTATCGCGCCATCTTAGCCAATAGCATAGTGAGACTTTCTATGGGCGGGTCTTGAGTGCGTGGTCTCAGCCATTGAGAGCTTGATTAAGGGTTCCTGCCCCCACGTGGGTTCTGAGTTCCAAACAACAACGGTCGGGATTGAGCCAATCACGGTAGAGCAAGGTGTTAATCTTGGCGCGGATTGGCTCGCTCTTTTTAACAGCGTCCCCTCACTCATCACGTCCAGCCCGTTGTTATTAACTCTTTCCTACCACACAGGAAGGAGCCGCTCTGCCCATAAAACACAATCCCGCACTGTAATAGCCAAATGTGAATTAATGAATGATTCAGAGGCGGTTTGTTTTTAGAAACGCGATACATCAGTTAATCCGGACTGTTTCAAAGCGTCGTTTCAGACACATTTAAAGAAAAGCGAGGGTGATATACTGTACTTTAGAGGAGCACATGGGGCGCGCAGAGCAGCGCTGCAGCCTTTAAAGCGCGCGTGTTGCCCTGATCATAATCAAATCAGCATGCGAGAAAACCAATGAGATTAAAAGCACATGAGAAATGCATGCTTAGCAGTGAAGTATAACCCACATTCACACATTTAGGCTCTAAAACTGTGGGTCAAAACTGCTCCTGTTATGCCATGTTCAGCCTGCTTCACATGGAACAGAAACAGACCCAGGTACAGAGACTGGGAATGATTGAAACAGGGGGAGAACACACCCCTCCCATCCCTCTCGTTTTAATTGCACTGATGTTTTACAGTTGATAACGCTACACGTGTTGTTGACGCCTTTCAGTTTCTGCGAAGTCCCCCCCAAAAGCAGGGGACATTAAACGCAGCCATTTTAAATAGCACTAAAGTCCTTCCCTCCTACGCTATGCAGTCACACAGGCACCAACACTGACAAACCAGGCATCAATCTTCTCTCGCTTTTTTTCCACCTCCAAAAAATATATAGGCAAGGCTCTCATAAAGGAGGCAGAGGAGAAGGCTGACACCGCCTCCCAGTGGTGGCTTTGGGAATTACAGCTGCGAGTGTGCCAGGTCAGGGTCAGTGCGAGGATGTTACAACAGGCATACAAAGTAGAAAACAGGGATTTAAAGGTTTATTCATTTACTAATATGAATATTTATGGACTTTTGTAAAAGTTTAAAGCTTTTTTCCCCCACAACAATCCATTAGGGTACTTTCTGCATGCAAGAAGGATGTGAATAATGTGTTTTTTGCGGAAAATTGTTTCTCTAGAAGTGTTACATGTGTGGAATTGCTTTATTTCAATGAGTGTGTGTCCATTTAAGAGAAAAGGGGATGGATAGGCGGGAATTACTATTGATAAAAGAGACATGAGCAACTTTCCATTATCCTGTCCTTCCAAAGAAAGTGTACAAAGCTGAAAGAAGAGAGGGAGCAAAGAAGGAAGTGGAGACGAGAAAGAGAGAGATGGATATTAAAGTTAGAATCTCGAAGATCTCACCTTCGTCCTCTTTGGCGGCACCTGCCGATAATTGCAGGAGCAAACTTCCCAGATATCCAGACAGTGTCGCATGTGTGACCTCCACGCTTGGCTCCGGTTGTAACTCTTGATTTTCCTCGCTGACGTTTGCTTTCCTTTTAAGACTGTTTGCCTTCATCTGAGCGTCGAGTCGCAGAGGCCGGAAAAGCAGCTGCTTAGCTCCGACTACCCTCTCTGGCAGACCAACCACTGCTGGGTGATGGAAAACGCGTCACTTGAGATTTTTTCTGCGAATGTCGCACCAGACACCCAGTCTGTAAATGCAAAGGCTTTCATCAGTGGGCCACAGTCTCAAACACCATTGTGTTACCTCATTCGGTGATAGATAGTGACTAAAGGAAAGAGGAAGTTGCAGTGCTGAAAATGAGGAAAAGTTTCGCATATAAAAACCTACAACTTTAATATTGGAAAATGATGGTTTATTTGCATTAAAAGATTATTTTTAACTGACATTTCTATCAGATGCAATTACAGTCACAGACACTCTTGTGGGCTCTTGTGGGTGGAAGAATCCTAAGACCTATTTTCACCTGTTCTCGCCCCCGTTCATGCAAAAAACATGACTTAAAGAAAAGATTGGCTGAGCGAGGAAGTATCACAGATATTACTGGGGAAATAACATACTGAAATCTGGGTAAAGGTCAAAGGTCAGACCATCTAAATGGAGTCGATGCTTGAATACACTTTTGTACAAAGACATTCACTCCAAAAAAGCTTCTTTTGCACCTGAAAATTTCAAAGCAGTCTGAAGGCTCGCAAAAGAGTCTCGGATTTCTCTCTTCCCATTGATTCCAACACAGAAGATCTTTTGTAGGATCAGCCTTAGATATCTTGTTCGATTAGCTAACAGGTTGCCTTGAAATGCATTCTCCCAGTGCAAATGTGGGTCCTGACACAAGTGGATTTTCAGAGGAACAGATTCATAACGTGTCATAAAAGAGAGGCAGGAAACAGACAAAGAAAGCAAGACAGCAACAAAAACCCTTTACAGCTTGTTTTTAGAAAAAGCAACAACAAGGACGACCAGCGGACTCAAAGACTGATCCAGCTGATCTCACTCTCATTCAGTGCACAACCTCTGGAATTGAACTGAAGATGAGAGAGGAGGAGGGAAGTTAAAGGGAATATATGGGGATGAGGATGACTGGAGGAGGAAACGGAGGAAGAGGGAAAAAGGGAGAGGGGAGGAGGGGGCTGTCTGTATAAGAGTAGGGGGACACTGTGGGGTGTGAGGCAGCACCCCGCAGTCCCAAGTAATGGCAGAATAGAACTTAATAGGGTAGAAAAAGGCTGGAGGCGGTTAACTCAGAAACGGTCATTTTGAATTCTCTCCCTCCGTCACTCCCTCTCCTCCCTCCTTCCACGCACCTCCTATATCTTTAACTTGCTCCTCCATCCTTGTCCGACTGTAATTTTCCGTTCCTCCCTCTGTCTCCGTTCCCTTCCTTCACCTCCTCCTTTCCTACCTCACTTCCTCCTTCCTTCTTTCCGTCCTCGTCTCCTCTTCCCCTGCCTCATCTCGCCCTCCTCCTCTTCCTCCTCCCTCTGTGTCTCCTTGGAGGAGGTGTAATGATAGCTATTTGAGTGTCATCAGAGGACCGCTGTAATGGCTTCTAAAGCACCATCCCACGGTTGCCACGGTGAACCTGGCACAGCCTCCATCCCAGAATAAGGGGGTGAGAAGAAAAAAAAAAAAAGAAACATCTGGTTGGCTATCGACAGGCGTCACATCAGCAGACGATGACGGAGGCCCCCGGGGGCCACGGAGAGCGAGCTAATGATGCGTGGGATAGGATACATATGAGGAGGAGGACAGTAATAGTGATAATAGTGATAGTAATGAAAATAATAGCACTGATAACAATAACTGCGTATGACTTCTTTTGATTTGTGAGCACCGTCTGCCTCTCTCCCTCTCCCTCTGCAGCGTGTGTGTAATAAGAAAGAGAAAGCGCATGTTTCCGTCATTTCAAATGTGAGGATCTGATTTCCAATTCATTTGTGTTATTTTACAGATAAGGGGTGTTAAGTTCTCAGAAGCAATTACACACAGAAAAAAAATACACACATATGCACACATGCACACTGCAGCTCCTCTTACCAACAGCAGATCAGATGGCCTGTCCGAGCAGACAGTGTTTATAGTGATGTGATTTATACACATCATTAAGTGTGTTCATGAACAGACACCAGACCTAAATGTTTTCTTTTTCCTGATAGACTTCATAAAGTAGGTGTGAAGCTGCAGCTGTATTGTACCCTGCTAACGCCCTTACATTTCCTTTTTCTGTGTTTGACTGAATCCAAGAGGGAATTGAATTAATTTTCACTTTCACGTGCTGATATGTAACAGATATCCTGCATATTCCTTCTCAAACTATACAGCTCCTATATTTCCCTTACTGTACATATTCGGGGCTGGAGCCTATCTGAGAGGCAGGTTACAACCTGGACTGATTGCCAGTCAATCACAGGGCTGACACATAGAGACACACTCACACCTGTGGGCATATTTAGAGTCACCACCTAACTAATCTCTATAGAATCTGTATGCAGGGACGTGGTTTCCCGGGAAGGCAAGTGTTCTGTTTGAACTACGCTTGTAGTCCGAGCAATATTGACTAATCACGTATCGCAGGCTGCAGCGTATGTAGGAAAAACAGTCCGCGTGGAGAGCAAAAGCAGGTGGAACATCAGCATGATCTGACGACGATTTATTTTCTTATTAATCTCTCTAAACAGACATCTGCATGTAAGTTCATCTAACAATCCGTTATAGATTTTAAATTTAACTTGAGATGAATTCCCTTGATGCTGTGTCACAAAAGCTGTTCAGCGTTCAGATTTCCAGACTTCCTCGAATGCATCTGATCAATCCAACCTCCGTTCAACAAAGGAGCATTTTAAAAGTTTTCTTCTCCTCTTGAGGACAGACCTGATATAGCTTGAATTTTTACTTCTTACTAATCTGCATCATGATGTTGAAATTTCGGCAAAGGTAAGACCCGTCAATTAAAGTAAATCACTAGAAAACGGTTTGTCTTCCTGTAACGATGCAGCACGCTTCTTGGCGGGAATCCTTTTATCGCTTACCACCTGGCACATTCACCGGTGTCCCCAGAGACTATATCTCTCGGACTATAGCCGATGGGATCCGAGATTGCCACCTAACCAGCATTTCTACTGCAGTTTACTGGCGGTCAAATTTTTTATTCTACTTCTAGTTTATTGTTTTGCACTAAAACACCAAGTCAAAGCCCTCGTATGTGTAAACCAACTGGGCAATAAACCTGATTTTAACTCTGATCATATTTAATCAGGAGTTTTGAATAAGGAGTCAGTTAAGCAGGCGCTGTGGTAGAGTGGGTTGTCTCTCAGTCGGAAGGTCGGCGGTTCGGTTCCTGACTGCTACATGTCGAAGTGTCCATGGACAAGACACCTGAAGGCATACCCTCGGTGCATGAATGCCTATAGATCCTGATTGGAGATTGGCATAGTAGCCTTTGCTATCAATGTGTGTGTGACAGGATGAATGGGACATGTAGTGTAAAGCGCTTTGAGTGGTCTTAAGGCTAGAAAACCGCTATTTAAGTACAGTCCATTTATTTACCATTTAAATATTTTCATTTAGATATTTAGCTGAAAATTATTTCACATTGTTAATGACTGTTCTAGTTATTGTTTGGCCATAGTTAAAAAGCTATGAAGCATGTTACCCGCTGAAGCATCAGCTGGGTATGAAGCGTCTCTAGGCCTTTGAAATGCTCTTAAAAAGTGACTTCATCACAACGTCATCAGTAAAAAGGATTCAAAAAGGACTTCTGGATTCACGTCTGATCCCTGTGTTGCTGTGGGAGATTTTAAATATTGCAGAATAAAAGTGATCATATAAGATTTACTATTGTCTTCCCATTAATAATTACACAGTTTGAAGATAAAGCTACCCATATAAATGTGGTTAGATCCTTTAAATCTTCAAACAATCTTCTCAGAAATGTTGGATGTCTGTCTGTTTAGTGTTCACACAATCAGCTGCAGCCGTCCTGTCCTTCAGTATCTGTGTGTTTGTGTGTGTGTGTGTGTGTGTGTGTGTGTGTGACACGCTTTGTTTCACATTTTGCGTGAAGCGCAGCAGTTCAAGTCTGGGTCAGGGGGAGTAAATCTTTGGGTGGGTGGTGTTTACTATGAACCCTGGGACCCTTGTGTGACCTTTGTGTGTGTGTGTGTGTGTGTGTGTGTGTGTGTGTGTGGTGATGATATGTACATTGCTGTGGGTCAGTGAGTGTATGTGTATGTTTATAGCCATTGACAAGCAGAAGGGGGAGTGTGTGTGTGTGTGTGTGTGTGTGTGTGTGTGTGTGTGTGTGGTGATGATATGTACATTGCTGTGGGTCAGTGAGTGTATGTGTATGTTTATAGCCATTGACAAGCAGAAGGGGGAGTGTGTGTGTGTGTGTGTGTGTGTGTTTATGTGTGTGTTAGGGGATTGGGGAGGGGTTGTGCCGATAGATTAGCCAGGTTGGGATGATTGGTTTGAGGATTAGATGGACTCAGGAAGAGACACGTCTGTTTACTCTGCAAAGAAGACTTATAATAGGCTGATTGGCAAGCTTGATTACTCACACACACACACACACACACACACACACACACACACACGTGCAGGCTTACTTGCTGCACATACACACTCATTCATAAACCCCATATGTTGATAAGCATATTATTTTTGCCTTACGTCATCTCCTTTCCTTTTTGCTTGTCTCCCAAAATTCAGACATTAAGTCCGTCTTCTTCGGCCTTTCCCATTAGGACTGACCCAAAGAGCTTGCAATCAGAGAAGGTGTGTAACTAAACCCCCCGCATAGGCAAGTAAGTGGAGCTGCACTCAGGCAACTACCCCAAAGGCACGGGGAGTGCTCTGGTTACCCGGCGGTGTGTGTGTGTGTCCGTTGTTTCTACTTACCTGTCTTTATGTGTCACAGAAGTGCAGCGCTCAGAATAAAGCGCAGAGGCAGAGAAAGGCAGGATTATACACATGGCAGGTTAGAGAAAGGCAGAGAGAGAGAAGGAGAGGATGGGAGGCAAAAGCGACAGGGAGAGGCTTAAGATTACAGAGGCGAGCAGCACCCTTTGTTGCAGAGTTCGGCTGTGATGGACGGCTTATGTTTAGGGAAAGAGTGAAGGAGTCCGTCAGAGTGCTACCATAAAATTTGCAGGACCGCCGAGGATGTTCTTCTTCACTGATCAAACTTTTGTCTGACAAACGAGGAACCTGGACTTCAAGGAAGGTGGAGAAGAGGGTCAGAGGACTGGATGTGATCCAAGGATAGCCGCCAAAGCATCCCAAGGGAGGGCTAGTCAGGGGGGACCGGGTGATTGAGCCTTCAGGGTGAATAAAAAGTCAAGCAAGAACAGGAGGGAAACTAGAAGAGAGAGCAACAGGGAGCGGAGAAGAGAGCAAAATTAGTCTGCAGAGAAAGAGAGGTTGACGCGGACTTAAGAGAGATCAAGCTTGACTCAAGTCTTTGCTGCCTCTAACCTGATTAGGGTGAGGAGAGGTGGAGGTGGAGGGGAGCAGGGAGACCCGATCAACAGAGCCAGCGAGAGAAGAAGAAGGGGAGACAGAAAGAATTACAAGAGGACGCTTGGTGAAAGAAGCCTCTTAAATCTGGGAGCTGGAATTAGAGCCGCAGAAACTGCAGAGGGGAAGCCACAAAACCACAGTAAGTAAATTAGGAGCCTGTAGCTGGAAAAATGTATAATGAAGCCAGGGGCGGGGGGAGGAATTTGTGGTTTGGGGAGTGCTTTATATACTGTACCTTAATGAATTGATTTCCTGTCTGTGAGACTTTCTCATTTCATCATTCTCCATGACTTCATATCCGTCCTTATTCCTCACCTCACCTCTAATTCCCTCCATTTCTTTGCATTTCCCTCACTGCTGCTCCTTTGCCACTCTTCCCCCCAAACACATCAGTCTGACTCCTTGTTCTTCTTCTGTCTCTCACGTTCATGCATCCACAGGTGAAGATGCCGGCTAATGGGAACCGTCCCTTGAAGCTACAGTTCGGCCTGATCAACCACGAGGGTCGCTACCTCACTGCTGAGAACTTCAGCTTCAAGGTACAAACATGCCATCAAAGACAAATCAAGAGCTGTAACATGTTTTTCATGACTGATTCATAGGCCCTGTTTACCCCTGGTATTAACATGTGTCATGGGCAATGCAAGTAGACGGCTCTAAAGATGGCTGATCACATCTTGCTTGAACATCCTCACTGCTGCGTTATTATTAACTATGATAAACCCTCCCTCCCTCATCTGTACAGGATTGTCCCGTTTAAAAAAGGGCTCAGGACAATTTTTAATACCAGGTGTAAACAGAGCCAAAGAGCAGCACAGGGTTGTACACTGGTAAAGAGATGCTACAGCCATGAAAGTCTCTGGTTTGTTGGCAGTTGGACATAAGGCGTCGAAGAAGAAAAAGCCTTTGAACATTTCCTTGTCTTCCAGGTGAATGCATCCGCCCCCAGTCTGAAGAAGAAGCAGATATGGACCCTAGAGCAAGACTCTCAGGACACACAGGTGGTCTACTTGCGCAGCCACCTGGGGCGCTACCTGGCCTCCGACAAGGACGGCAAAGTCACCTGCGAGGCTGATGGGCACAATTCAGACTGTCGCTTCCTCATCGTGGCTCAATCAGACGGCCGCTGGGCCCTGCAGTCCGAGCAGCATCTCCGCTTCTTTGGTGGCTCGCGGGACTACTTGTCCTGCTTTGCCCAGGTAATCACAAACGCCGAGCTGTGGGCGGTGCACCTGGCGCTACATCCGCAGGCCAACCTGCTATCTGTGGCCCGCAGGCGCTACGCCCATCTCTCCATGGAGGATGGGGAGATCGCAGTGGATGTGAACATTCCCTGGGGTGTGGCAGCACTCCTTACTCTTGTCTACCTGGATGGAAAGTACTGCCTTAAGACGTGCGACAGCCGCTTCCTCAGTAATGATGGGAAGCTCTTGATGCAGAGTGGGAGGGCCACGGCGTACACGCTGGAGCTGAAGTGTGGGAAGCTGGCCTTTAAAGACTGTGAGGGGAAGTACTTGTCTCCCATGGGGCCTACGGGCACCCTGAGGTCGGGACGATGCTCCAAACCGGGCAAAGATGAACTGTTTGACTTAGAGGAGAGTCACCCACAGGTGGTTCTGATGGCAGCCAATGGGCGGTATGTCTCCATTAGACAAGGTAGGAAAACACATCAGTAGGACATGATATTGTCACAAATTCGATTTTTTCATGCATGCACGCACTATAACTTGTGCTGATTCCCAGGTTCCCGAAAGTCCAACACAGAATCCCAAATGTCTGATTAAATTGAGGAAAGCTGACCTTAAGCGCTTAAGGGTGGTCACATGAGCCTTTAGCTGACACACACTGACCTACACACATACATAATGAAGCAGAGGGTCAACAAATACTACAACTACTACAGTTACTACTACTACCCCATATACAGTCCATAGTGTGCACTGATACACCCCCAGAAAACTGAGCTTACAATTCACAGGAAGAACACTGACTCCAAGATATGCTGAGTATGCAGGTAGCAGGCTCCTCTCCAGAGATTGACAGCTGATAAGGGGTGCGTGGTAATTATGGGTAATGTAGTCTGCACATTAACATGCATCAATATCACATGGGATAGGAGCATCTTTCCAGGAAAACAAGATAGATGAGGCTGATACGGGAGACTATCAGCCTCACCGAGACGAGTACGTCATTCGTTTTAGGGTTGCAATTGATTTAGGTCAGTCCACTCTTGGTATTAGGTCTTACATTGGTGATTGATTTGGTCAAATAATAAATGAATTGTGCACCTATGTCGGGAATTTCTGCAGAAATAGACTTCTCATGTATGATTTACCATGTTATAAAATGCAGCTACTGAAATCTGAATGTACCTCCTGGTTTTGTAACGGGGTGAACTCACTTGGGCTTACCAAAACAGCTGCTTGTAAGCTATATGCTGTACAGTAATGCTTTGTTGATACAGAATTATGTATTTGGCTGCTGTAGTGTTATTTGATCAGCATGCAGCCATAAAACCACACAGCTACACCGATGGATTACTCCTGATCCACTTTGGTTTAAAGTTGCTTTTTTCTGGCTGAATTTTCTGATCAGTTTAAAAAAACTAGAAACATTGTAGTTATAACGATCATGTTTCATCTAACAAGAATGTTCAGTTGCTGATTGTTGTTAAGGTTTTCTGGTCTGATTTGAAACTGGATTTGGGTCGGATTAACGTACACCAACAGTGCTTGTCAGCATACTTGGCCATGACACCCATCCGCAGGCTGCAGATTCTTGTCTGCAGGGTCGAGTTACTCCAGCCCTGGGTGCTGTAACTGAATCTCTCCTTGCTCATTGTTCCTGGTTAGCAGTGGGAGCTTTGGGCAGAAACGAAATGACGAAGGAGGACTGTAAACTGATTGGATGAAGGGCAAAGAAAGATGTGGTGCAGTACAGTAGCTACAAGAACGAATGCAACGACGCAAACACTTGCAGCATGCTCACATTTTACTGTTGGCGTCCGCCTCTCTTTCTCCCTCTCTCTCTCTTTCTACACTTGTTGTGCACAAACAAAAGCTTTATCTTTCTCTGATACACTCGCCCACACACAAAACCATACCGCCCTGCTGCGGCGAGTGGTGAGGTGGTGTTTTGAATTATTGATGAAGTTGGCCCCTGTTCCTGGAAGGCGAGGGGGGGAGTCTGCTTTCAGAAACCCAAGCTGCTTCTCACCTGGGGCCAAAGCCTCTACCCCTCAGAGTCTCGCTCTAACTCGCTAATCTAACCCGCTAACCCCCCAACCCTCCAACATCAGTCAGAGCTGATGCGCTGCTGTGGTTAGCAACATATGACACTGCAAAATGGTCCCATCATGGTGCAAGATGAGATATATTTTTGCTTTTTTGGCATTTGAATGACTTAAACCAACTTATTTAGCTAAAATTGAAGCTTGCATTCAGATGCTTAAATGATCAGCAATGTCCAATTTTCTTATCAGCATACAAGCTTGTTAAATGGCCATGCAGGACACTGCCTGACTTTCATTCCATTCCCAACTTTCCTGCAATTTGCTTATTGTGTTGCATACAGTGCAAAGCCTGGAAACACAGAATTAAACAAGTAAAACAAAGGATGCAACACATCTATCAATATAGAGGATAGTTTAATATTAACTTAAACTGGGGGAGCTGGTTTTGCTCAGTTGGTAGCGCAGGCGCCCCATATACAGGGTCTACAGTCCTCGATGCACTGGTAGCAGGTAGGAGTGGGACAAAATATCAATATATCCTCGTCCTGACTCATGGAATACAATTATTGATAGGCTGGCGCCATTCCTCACAGTAGCTATTCTTTCATCTCAGTTTGTGTCAACTTCTGTGAAACTGACACCAAATTGTAGCGAATAAATACATTAATCCTGCACCTTACCTTTTTAGGGTAATTTCGTATTCTTCAGTTAATCAGATAGTGTGATGTATTATTGTACAATTGTCTTGCAGTGTCACAATTATCGCAGAATTATCGCGTTTTGCATATTGTATAGTATTGTGAGTTACCCTGCAATTCCTACCACTAGACTCCCAGCCTGTGACCATTTGGTGCATGTCATCCCCCACTCTCTCCTCCCCCCATTTCCACTCCATTCTTTACTGTCAAAAGCCCCCAAAAAATTATCTTAAAAAACAAAATTGTTAACTAACTGAAAGTAGGACAAAGGACATAGAAAATCCTTCCATTCCTCAAAAACTCTTCAGTACTTTGGTGTACAAACCTTGCTAGCTCCTACCTCTGTGCTCGACATGATGATTAAAGAATAAGAGGAAATAGAAAGCAGAGAAGGGAGGATGCAGCTCTCAAAGGAGTTTAGGACAATAGCAGTGTGTGGATACAGGTGGGCTCTTCATCCTCCCTAATGTCACCTGTCTTCACATAAATTACCACCTTTTTCTCTGCTCCATTTAGCGCACAGGAGACATGTTAGCTTTGTATTTTAAAGTGAGTCCAAATGCAGTAAATGGGTTCGAAATATGTGTTGTGGACAGCAATAGGATGCAGTATTTTGTGTGTGTGTGTGTGTGTGTGTGTGTGTGGAAACATGTCATGTAGATCTATCATCATGTCTCTCATCACCTCCTCATGTTCATCGGGTCTAAGTGGCCCACTCTGCCCTGACAGTGAGAAAGTGATGATGGTAGAAAGACACAGACTTCCCATTAACATATGTGGACATGTGCACACAAATACATACATATACATTTATACACATGATGCATGCGTGCACAAACACACACACAAACGCACAAAGCCCAGGAACAGATGAGAGAAAACGATTGGGCTGAGCTAAAGAAACTCGGTGGTGAAGGATGGAGGATCTGTAGAAAGAGGAAAATAAGGAACAGGGGGATAGTGGCATCAGCTTACCATTAATAATAGATGTCAGAGCCATCTATCGCTGATGGATTAGTCAGGCCTGCTCCACTTGCAGGCTGCAGGTAGGACAACACCAGAAAGTGGAGCTGGATCTGGGGTCTGATCCAAACGTGTGTTTCTATGTAGATGACATCATCTTGTTTCGTATGCTTGACCAACTTCTGTGTCAAAGATGGTCATCAATGCAGCTATTGATATCCTCAGATTTCTGGTTTGGATTTCAGCTTATTTAATCTCATTCTCTTCTCTCTTTCCACTGTCTCCTCTCCTCTTGTCTATCAGATAGCAGCTCTGAGGTCCCAGCTGAGCCCTGTCGCTGGATCATTTCTGGGTTGAATTAGTGTGAAATGGACACGTGGAATAGGGAGACAAAGCATGACATTGAGTCGGGATGAGAGAGAATGAAAGCGATGGGCCCCCAGGCGTAGCTGCAGAGTAGAGGGGCAGAAATCTATGCTTGAAACGCACTCAGGATCACTGATGATTTAACCAGTAGTAAGACCTCATGGTACCTGGTTTATCAGGTGTGAATAAGATGTGATTAAAGTGTCGCAGCAGCTCAGTTACCATGACATCTTTGTCGCATGTCACCCCCTTTCTCCCGTCTGTATCTATTCATAGATACCAAATTAAGCCGAAAGGCATGAAAGGAACCTTAAAACACATTGGATTTACATTTTCACTGTGTTAGATTTGTAGGTGAGAAGGAGGATTTTATAGGAGAGGCCGGACCTGACTGGGGAGCCAGTGAAGGTGGATGAGGGTGGAGGTAATGTGTTGCCAGGGCTTGGTGTGGGTCAGAACCCTGGTAGCACAGTTCTTTAAATACTGGAGCCTGTCCTGTCCTGCTGGGTATCCCAGACAGGACTCCACTGCAGTAGTCCAGACGGGTTGTAATTTAGGCATGTATGAGGGTCTTTGCCAGGGAGCCAGGGAGCAATGATTAGAGTCTGGAAGTGTTTTTGAGGTGGTAGAGTGCAGATTTTGTGACTGATTTGATGTGTGACTGGAATGAGAGGGTGGAGTCCAGGATGACACCCAAGTTGCGGCCTTCTGGGGATGGGCGGATGGAGCAGCCATCCATGTGGACGAGGATATCTCCAACCTTCCCGAGCAGTGCCTTGGGTGCCACAACCATGAGCTCTGTATTATTGCTGTTTAGCTTGAGAAAATGAGATGACATCCGGGTTTTTATGTTATGCAGGTAGGTGAGAAGAGACTGTGGGGGCAGCTGAGTGGATGGTTTGGTGCTGAGGTACAGCTGAGTGTCGTCGGCATAGCAGTGGAAGCTTAAGCCGTGGTCGTGGATGATTGGGCCGAGGGGAAGCATGTAGATGGTGAAGAGGAGGGGTCCAAGGACGGAGCCTTGGGGCACACCTTGGTTGACTGGGGCCGAGTTGGAGCTTGAGTCCCTGATGGTAATGAACTGTTTCCTACTGGAGAGATATGAGTGGAACCAGGAGAGGGGGGTACCGGTGAGGCCCGGGTAATTGAATACATGGTTGAGGATGGTGTGAGAAACTGTCGAAGGCTGCAGAGAGGTCCAGGAGGATACTGATGTGACCAGAGTCAGCAGCGCTGACTGTCTATTGTGAATTCAAACATTTAAGGGCAGCGCCATCAACAGCTGAAATGTTTAATTTGTCCATTTCTTTGGTTTATTACAAATTACCTGCAAATCTAATAACATGACTATCATCCATAGATCTATTTTATGTTAGCGCTAATTAGCACATGTTGGCATGCTAACACGCTAGACCATGATTAGTCGAAAAAAGGAGCATACCTGATAACAATCTAAATGTTAAAGTTTTTATTGTGAGCACTGGGAGTGGAAATCAGTTTAATTTTGTGTTTAATCACAAATTAAACTGATTTCATTCCTTTGAGTTACAGTTTTATAGCAGCTCAAATGTTCACAATTATAGCCAATGACAATCCTGTTGCTTCATTAAGCTGTTACTTACAAGATTATTTAAGCGCTGTGCAAAAGGGTTATAGCGACAGAGTTATGACATCATGGTGAAATGAATAATTTGTTTCAGCTAATTTTTTTTACTCATTTGAATGGTTATTTTTTGCACTTCCATAGGTTGGAAATTATATCAGTAGAAGCCTCCATTCTGTCACAATTTTTTCCATAACCCTTTGTAAAAGCACCAGCGCAAAGTTAACCGCCTCATCTGACACCTACCCCCAGCAGTAGTTACAGGCATTCAAAATAACTATTAAGAGCTAATCAATCTTTTCGCTGATGGTCTGGTTTGCTTTTGTAGCTCATATAGAGGCATCAGTATTAATTTCAGTCCATATCGTAAAAAGCTAAAAACTCCTCACAGGAGCTTTAAGTCAGCGTGCACCTTAGTTCTCTGGACGATCACTGAGGTGCAGATGGGAGCAGACGTTCGTTTGCCCACGTTAAGGACATTGTTTACAGCCAACAACAACCCTACCTACATTTTAGGGTACTGCCTGTGGAAAGGCAGATCAGAACACAATTAAGATTCACGTTAGCTGTGTCGGTATAACACCCTTAAAACTCCAAACCTATCCCTTAATCACATGTACCTAAACGTGAGGCGCAAAATAGTCCCTTGTCTCACAAGAATGGACAATCCCCTTAACCAGCCAGTGCACTGCAGTGTTTCTAGGTCCACCTATAAGTCCTAGATTAGAGTGCTGTTTACCTCAAACAAAGGGTAATACAAAAATCTGACAGAATAATATGACTCATGTGGGTTTGGTTATAATAAGCTATAAGGCTATTAGAAGCTAAGTAGGCTTGTGTATATTAACAGGAAGCATAAACATGGATTATTTTGCCTCTTAAAGGCACAGCTGCCAAATACAGTTTTGGTTAAATAAATGCACAGCTCTGACAGGAGCATACTTTGGGTCCTAAGATCTATTCAACAAAATATGTGTGTAGCCAGTTCACACATTTACATTTTTCAGCATGTTCTCCATATGTCCGATCATTATTAGCTCCGTTAGCTTGCGGCCTGAGTGTGTTTGGTAATTATCTGAACTTCCTGCTAAGTGTGGACCATAAAATCCTCTGCTCTCTTCCTGTTTTTCCTTTATTCTTTTATTGAGGGGATTGAGGGATTGGACGGGCAGCACTTGAAAGCTGATTATATCAGAGCCCCACTGTGAGGAGGGCAGATAGGCAGGGCCGGAGGTGGGGTGAGGGCGGGAGGCGGGGGCTGAGGGAGTCAGGGGGGAAGGAGGGGGAGAGGGAGGTTGGGTTGTTAAAGGATTAAGAAAATGTATCAGGGATATTATGGGATGGATCTAATTTTGGATTAAGCTCTCTGCAATCAGTCTATGTGGTCACAACAGTTGGAAATATTGATGTGTAGTAAGTTTATTTACTGTATTTACAGTATTTTCTTCACAAATGCATCCAGAACCACAATCAGTGAGAACGCGTCTGCCCTCAGGAAGGTGTATGCCCGACATGTTTGAATGTGACATCAGTTTAAGACTGATCCACACAGAATCAGACGTGATTACCAACTCTTTCATAGTGAGCCAAGATAAACATAACAATGCAACCTGATTATCAAACTGCCGTGTGGCTGTTTCTTCAAACTTCTCCCTTTGAGAGGAGACAATCAGAGGGACTTTGTTTATATTATGCAGAAATGATGCACTTGAGTTACACATATTCAGAGCAATCAGATGTAAGCTATTTTGTGAATGAGCTAAGCGAAGCACCGCTGCAGACGGGACCAGGAGCACCACGTACTTTAGCCACTTAAAAGAGTCCTACATATAAAGAAACATTTCAGTTTAAGTGTACGCTGTATATTTTTGTTACCGCTTCACATTGCGTTTGGTTTCAGATCAGCTGTTCAGGTCAGCGGTTTGTAGAAGAGACAACAAATAAAAAAAGAAAATACAATATTATGGAAACGACATAGTGCGGTTCACAGTGGGGACTAGAGGATGTTGTTTTCCTCTTCATGCCGGGAAGTGTTTTATGCCGTAGGTCAGCTGTTTGTGTCAGAAAGTGCAGCGGCTAGCGGACTGAAATCAAACTTCACTTTTCTGAAGATATCACAGTTGGTGCTTGTTTATTTTCCCTGACTGTTCAAACAAAGTGTCCTGGTTACCTCATAGATTACACCGAGTTCTGTTGAGTGATAATGGCATTAGATAGCAGTGGCTAGCTCTGCTAAACGTAAGCTACAACACTCCACACGCAACACCGAGACAGCTCCTCATCTGCACTCATCAACGCCAAATAATCCAGGGAAAGGGCCGTCTGACGTCGATGTGAAGCGGTGACAAAAAAGTAGAATACAGTGTACACTTTATCTGAAATGTTTGTTTATTGACTCTTAAGTGGCTAAAGTACGTTGGACTCCTGACCCCGTCTGCAGCGGTGCTTAACTTAGCTTCTGTGTAGGAACTCCGGCCGGCTTCGCCTAACAGGGACCGTACTGACTGTTATCTACTGTACGTAGCAACAATTGATAAGTACCTCAAACAACCCCACTTAAAAACGAACTATCCCTTTAAGCCTTAATTTATCAATATCACATAGAATAAATTGATCAACAAAAAAGGAAGAACTGAAGTTTTTCTCTAAACACTAAGAAGTCCTAAAGTGTAGTAAAGGTGAAATACCTGAGGTATTAATGATGTGCTTTCTTTGCCCCGCCTAGGCGTCAGCCTTGCAGCCAATCAGGACGATGAGACGGACATGGAGACGTTTCAGATGGAGATCGACAAGGAAACCAGGAAGTGTACGTTTCGCACCAGCCAGGGGAACTACTGGGCTCTGGTGGCCCACGGAGGCATCCAGAGTACGGCCACTGAAGTGTGAGTGAAAAATAATACAGCATATTGCGTGCATCAGTATTACATATAGGGCTTTACAAAGGAACTGATCCACGGCGTTACAGTGTGCTGGTACAAAGTCCTTACTGCGGAAATAAATGGTCCTTTTTAATGACATGCAGTCATATAGCCTTTTATAAGTTCATAAGTTACAGGTGCAACAAGACATAAAGTGATTTTTATGACACATTAAAAGATGTTTATTTGAGGTTTAAAGCAACACAATTCAATTTGTATATAAATCTTTTTAAATTAGATGTTACTAAATAATTTAAAAAGTTGCTTGAATGCATTAGATAACAAATATTTTTTAGTCCTGCATGTGCAATTAGCCCGTAATCACCACATTTCTAACAGTCACTTAAAGGCAACTAAAGAATAATTTTCTGTCTCGTGTTGCCCAACAGGTCAGCAAACACCATGTTTGATGTGGAGTGGCTCGGCCACAAGGTGGCAGTCAAAGCCAACAATGGAAAATACATCTGCACCAAGAAGAACGGCCAGCTGCTCGCTGTCAGCGACTCCATAGGTGAGAGACATTTACCGGTTCATTCTGCACCTTCTTTCTTTCTCTCCACGTAAATGTCTCTTTGATTAAACCTGACTCCTCCACTGTTCAGGTGAGGACGAGCAGCTCACTCTGAAGCTGATCAACAGGCCCATGCTGATCCTGAGAGGAGTGAACGGATTTATTTGCCACCACAAGAACTCAAACACTCTGGACGCCGGAAGATCAGTCTATGACATTTTCAGCCTGGAGTTCAGTAACGGGGCGTACCACATCAAAGGTCAGGGTGGAGCCACTCAAACAAGACCGATTAAACCCCTCATCCTTTTTATCGACTCGCATCCCTCAAACAAATATGTGTTTCAGTAAATGAAAGTAAAACTAATTAAGCTGTCTCTTCTGTCTGACTTGACGTACTTACCCTCCTGCAGGTGTGGACGGTCGGTTCTGGTATGTGAACAGTTCTGGTCTGGTGTGTTCGGACGGTGACACCCCCGAGGAGTTCTCTCTGGAGCTGCTGGAGCACGGACGCCTTGCCATCCGGGGCAAGAACGGCAAATACCTGCGAGGGGACCAGGGAGGCACGCTGAAGGGGGATGGACTCAGCCCGGGCAGCTCGGCCCTGTGGGAGTATTAGTCCTAACCTGAGACATGACTCCGCACCAATCACAGATCAAGGACCAGAATCTGAGCTTTATGTTAAGTTAAAGTCAGAGGTTAAAGGTCCTTCCTTTTGCAAACAAAAAACTCAGAAACTCATGCACAACGAGGGAAAGCTGAGACTTCTCACGATGTGGACGATGTCTTGAGTCAATGCGTGGCCTCAAAGCAGAAACAATAGTGTGTGTTTGTGTTGTTCCTTAGATTGTTTCCAGTTGGAATTTGCCGTATAATTAAATCATTGCCTCAACCTAAACTACAAAATAAATCCTCCTTTCAGTAAAGACACGTATTCATGCTGTAAAACTTTAGTCTGACGCACGACTCCATCCTCTCATGGCGTTCTTTCACCTCGCTGTACTCTGGCAACAAAGAGGTAATACAGGCGGGCTGCTGCACTTGACACTCACCTTAACTTGAAAGAACATGTAATAGGTGCCATCTGAGACAGAAATAGTCCTCATTTAGAGCAACGTCACCTTCCACAGTTGTTCTGCTGTCTAAGGATGTTTGTGAGCAGACAGGATCTGCGGGTGTGAGTCACCTGTTGAAACAGTAGAAGACTGTAATTAACGCTCGTGTCAGCAGCACTAAAAGGATCATGACGACCTTGTTCATTTGTCCCTCTGTCATGTTTTCCCACTTTTATGAACATAAAAGTGCAAAAAACACTCGTATGGCTGCTTATTTTTTGTCACATGTCTACCAGGGTTAACGGTCCTTTCACAAATTGTGATTCCTGTGAACCAACCTGACAGGTAAGTCATGTATTGGACAGTTTTAGTAATGTAGGAAAATTAAACGTTTGTCTGCATAACGTCATGTTTTCTTCTCTTGGTTCATCTTTAAATAAACAGTATGAACAAGAACCAGACCAGAACTCAAAGACAACAATATACACACTGATCAGCCATAACATTATGACCACCTGCCTAATATTGTGTCGGCCCCCCTTTTGCTGCCAAAACAGCCCTGAGCCGTCGAGGCTTGGACTTCACTAGACCTCTGAAGGTGTGCTGAGGTATCTGGCACCAAGACGTTAGCAGCAGATCCTTTAAGTGCTGTAAGTTGCGAGGTGGGGCCTCAATGGATCGGACTTGTTTGTCCAGCACATCCCACAGATGCTCGATTGGATTGAGATCTGGGGAATTTGGAGGCCAGGTCAACACTTTGACTGCGTTGTTCCTCAAACCATTCCTGAAGCATTGTTGCAGTGTGGCAGGGTGCATCATCCTGCTGAAAGAGGCCACTGCCATTAGGGAATACTGTTTCCATGAAGGGGTGTACTTGGTCTGCAACAATGTTCAGGTAGGTGGGACATGTCAAAGTCACATCCACATGAATGTCAGAACCCAAGGTTTCCCAGCAGAACCTTTCCCAAAGCAGCTTGGTTGGTACTTATCCCTGCAGACTGGGAACACCCCACAAGAGCTGCAGTTTTGGGAGAAGCTCTGACCCAGTCGTTTTGCCAGCACAAACAAAAATGTTTTAGGATACATGACATTTAAACCAGGAATTAATCAGGTTAAATTGGGTTTGTAGTTATGATTTTAGTTCTAGAGATATAAAGACATTACAGTTGCATTCTGAACCAGTCTCATTACAAATACATCAGCATAAAAAGACAAATCATGCTGATTAATGAGTTTTATCTTTGGCCTCCTACCTGTGTTCAGATCTGTGAAGAGACAGAATCTGTAATTGGATCTGAGGAGTTTGTTCTTCCTTCATCCCCTGGAGGAGATGTTGCAGGTGTTTGCAGCAGGATTCTGAGTCATCATCTGCAGAGATTTCAAGTGTTCATTGTTATAAAACTCAGCTTCATCTTTCTTTAGGACTTTGATAATAAAAAACAAAATACTGACCCTCCAACCAGCAGGATCGATCACCTGTGCAGGAAGCAGAGACGTCATCTGAGAGGCTTTACTTGTCAGGACCTGCAGCTGCTTCAGACGTGTGGACACCAGCAGTTCACAGCTCACAGATCGATCTGAACAGACGTCACTGTTTCTGTGACTAGAGCTGCTGAGACGGCAGGAGGTCACCGGTCGTGGTCGTATGTCACTGGTTTGTTTTTATTTATTAGATGATAGAGTCTCTCTGCAGACAGGCCGAGATATTCAGGAAGTGTCTCAGCCGTCATTCTCTTCTTCTTCTTGTGATGAATAAAACAAAGCTTCCTGTTGTCTCGTGTTGTCTTCATTTAATAATCCGATGTTATTTTCAATAGGAACTTTTTACTTTTAGACTTAATCATTTTCTTTATGTCCAGTTTTAACCAACATTGTCCTAATGTTCAGTCTTCAGAGTTTATCCAGAAAGGTGATGCATTAGAGCGTCTTACATCAGGGTTTATACCAACAGGTGACAAAGTGCTTTACTCGCTCTTCTCTTGTGCAAGAAAGGTGAAAATCTAAGATGCCCGCAGGAGCCAACATGTTGGAATAAATCTGGATTAAACGTGTGAACCACTGAAGAAAATTATAAACTGAAATAAAAGGGGCCTTAAGGCAACAGATGCATTCACTTCCCCTGGAGAAAAAACAGTGGTCACTGCTGCATGTGAAGTGAAAAGATGACACATTACACTCAGACAAAACTGTCTATAGTCATTTAGAAAGACACTCACAGACCAGCATCTCTGACGTGAACAGAAACATTTGCTAAATCAGATAAAACACATAACAACAATAAACGTGTGTGTGTGCAGGCCCTCGTGAGACCCTTCCCTCTGCATCTATTCTGTTGTTTTGCTTTGCACGGGACGTTTTCAGGAGGGGCAATGTTGTGGTTCCCTGAGCCACTCACAGCGTATAGGTGAGTGTGGGAATGGTTCAAATTATCACCTGTGCCCCATTCAGACCGGCGAACATGGCGAAAGAGCGATGCAGAGTTGGCCTTCTTTCTGATGGACAGGCAGGTGCTTCAAACCGGGTAGGACAAGCTAACCAGCGGTTAGCATGCTCGCGCACAGGTAACCGTGATGCTGTCGGTGGTAGCGCCGCGGGGTGGGCGTGTTCTCGCATGAGAGAGTGAGAGTGAGCTTCTGGTGACGGAGCGCTCAGGTGGAGGGACCTGGTGTGAATGTGTTGTTGACAAAATGCAAGGAAATATCCTACATAATATACCTTTAATGTTTTTACTTAGTGGAAAGTAAAAACGTTACATTGATTTGGGGCTTTACCTTGCCCTGACTGGGCAGCTCGGTGATACAGTGATTAGCACAGTGCCTCAGTAGCTATGTTGCCACATAGCAAGAAGGTTACTAGTTTGAATCCTGCTGCGGACGAACGTTGTTGTAGTTTCGTGCTTTATTATTTAGTTGCAGTAGAATTATTAATCATTATTATTATATTATCGTTATTAAGAGAACGGCCCATTTTATTCCCGTGATATAAATATTATTTTTCTCAGAATTAAGTTTGTTTAACAACATTTTATTCAACAACCTTCTGTTTATGAAAAACACATGATACATATTAGAGCTGCTAACATAAGATAAACCCCTCTCCCTCCTGTCTGTTGAGTCCACAATAAAGACTTGAAGCAGACTGTACTTTCATCCTTCAACTCGAACCAAGACTCAAAATCAAAGCCCTGAAACCGACCAGTGGTCTATAAATGTGTGTTTATTATAAAACCTATATAAAAGGACATCTGACATGTGACGCATAAGGAGAACATGAACTGCACAACCTTTACCCAGCTGTTACTCAGAGCTCCTCCACTCGGACTGTAATTGCTCGTGCTCTTACTCCACCTGAGCTCTTTAGACGACTTTCGCTGAATGTCTGTGTGGGAGAGTTGAGTGACAGCTTGAATGAAAACGATGCGTCTGATCTTTATTTCTTTGAGCTGTAGCGCATGTGAAACAGTAAAATTATCAATGGAAAATAATAAGTTACATGAGAGAAACATGGCTTTCATTCATTGTCACGTGACTGGAACCAAATAGCAGCTCTCTTATAAAAGTAGGTTATAATATCAATCACTGTTGTGGCTATTATTCTTCAATCTGCTGCAATGACAGCTTACATAACAGAACGAGGCCAGGAGCAGCTGTGTAGGCTGGACTGAAGAAAGAGTTAAATTATCAGGAGAGGATTTTCTCTGAGTTCTCTGTAAGCGCTGAGGAGGGACCGGGTCACCTGCCCTGCGGACACGCCCCCGCTGAAGGCCCCCGAGACTCGGCTCTGCTGGATCTGCTGCAGCAGGTGCTGACATGAGAGGAGGAGGGAAGATAAGACAGAAAAAAATAATCAGAAATATGAGACAGGTATTTGCATGGGTGCCTGTCATTACTTCTAAAGGTTCATTGTTTATTCATGTGACTAAAGTTGCTCTGATACCAATATTGAAAAGGCCTCAAATGCTGCATTGGGGATCAGCAAGTGAGCTAGTCGGTGCACCTATCAGGAAGCACTATTTATTAGCCTCCTAAATAATATGTTTTTGTTTTCTAAATATTAGCCCACACATTAAGAATATAAATTATCACTGCCGCTAGCACATAATGTTTTAAGGAAGCAAAGGAGAAGTCATGACAGAAAAAGTGTGACAATAAAAAAACAACAGTGCAGTGCTAGCATAGAGAATGTAATGTTAACTAAAGCTAGAAAGATGTCAGTATTTTTTCTATTTAAAGTGACATAATCAAAAATTCAAAATAAACCAATTTCTTTTTAAAAATCCAGATCTTTCATACTCTCATCAGCTGACACAGGACATCAGGACCAATGACTGTATATACAGATGGACGACGCGTCTCCATCTGTACTCATTGTACGAAATTGATGCCAAAATACCCCCATGACGGGGCGCTGCCATCCTGCGATGGTGACGTCATTTGGAGCCAGAGTTGCGTAGTAGAGATCTGCGGGTGGAGCCGCCGTAGCCACTTCCGCTAACACACTCAAATTACCAGAAAACACAGCGAGGATCTCGCACGTCGGCGTGTTTAACAGGAGAACAGCTTCTTGTGTTGCTCTGAAGCAGACGTCAACAGATATGTAAACTTCAATGACTGTAGTGATTGTTTTAGTTACGTCTCCTCTCGCTGATCCTCCTCTGCTCTGCTCATCTAATCCGCAGCTGATCGGCTGCAGGAGCCGCAGAGCTGTCAATCATCCTTTTTACAGCATCAAATAACTAATTAAAACTAAACTTGTCAGAAAAATTAACACTTGGACATAAATCAGCATATGATCTAGCTATACTGGGCTGCCTGAAAGTGGTATACTGTGGGACCCGGTGTTGTGTTTCCCACTGGTTTTTCGAAACAACTGGTATGCCTAACCCAGCAATCGTTGTGTTTAAAGCTGCAGGAGCTGTAGTCTGCCTCTGTCACCAGATTCTTCACACACTCGCAAACGAAATTCTGGCGATTTTCATGTCGCATCTCATCTTGCATCTCATCTCGCATGCGGTGAAAATCATGGTAGAAGTGAGCACTTTACCAAAGCCTCTTGAGAAAACTAAATGTAAAAAAATAATTTGGATGTAAAACGACTGGTTACACCGAGCTTAAGTGAGAAAACACAATAATAACAATATTATAATTTTTTTCCCCATAAGTATGGCGATATTAACCACTAGACAGCAGCCTACATTACTTCAATACGCATTACGACAAATAAATACTTTTTAACAGTGACGATGTAACTCAGGTAACACGGTTTGATAACACAGTAGTGTACAGTATGTGATGACACCTCCGCTCACAAGAAGGGGACCTTCATCATTGATGATGAAAGCAGACATGAGAGGACACTCATGTCCCCTTATAACCTTGATTATTTTAATATCACGACGCCGATCATTTGATCAGAAAAGTCATAATACAGCTGTTTGCCTGACTGGCTGCTGGATTTGGGCACTCGATAGCATTCATATTACAGGGACTGCTTTAACCCAAAAGGGGGCGGAGCCACACATTTCGGGCAAAGTACCCAGATGGGTCGATACTATACAGTCAATGGTCAGTACAGGCAGCTAGCCAAGCTACAGCTAATGTGAGCTTAACTTGTTTTAATTTCTTCTGTACTAAACAAGGCCATACAAAAATGATAACAGTCATATCACATCCAAACAGACTTAGTAGTATACATCTGTTAAAACATAATAGTATAATGTATATATTCTTTTATTGCACTGGTTGGAGCCACACTTGGTATCAGCCAGTGCTCAAGTCTATGTATTGCATCGGTATCAGAGAGGGAAACATGGTATTGGAATATCTCTACATATTAGTTGTAGTGATAATGGACGTAGTAAGAACATGTGTGTCTTACCTCAGCCCGCTGCAGTGCCTGTCTTAAAGCTAAACTCTGGACGCTCTGTGTGGAAGCCGCTCTGTGACGAGCCTTCTGCAGCAGAGTCTGTGTGAAGCAACAGAGCAGACCTCATGAACCTGAAAGCATCTTTAAATAGAACAATGACTGTTGTTCTAAATGCAGGAGGAACATTAGATTAGTGGTACACAGTCAGTCTGAAAATGTCTACAACTGTGTTTTTCTCACAAGATAAGGTTAAAGCTTGGCAGTGCACGTGTTTGTACCTGTACTCGGCGCAGCACAGCATGGTGCAGCCCACACACTGCTGCTACAGAGGAGCTCTCAATCTGAAGCTCCACTGTGGTCAGAGACTCCTCCTTCCTTACGTTCTCCTCCCCTACATTTACCTGCAGAACAAGCATTGAAATAATGTTAACTTTTGCCATCAAAGCATTAACTTGGTAGACTTGAATAGTTTGAGGCCCTGAATATTTTCAGAATTGGAGCCATCTCTTAAATGCCTTGTTGCAAGCCTAGATAAATGGGCAGCGAGAGCCGGCACATCAACAGGGTTATCAAGTGGGCGCCTCCCTTCACTGGTGTTTCGTCAATTTAGGCCCAGGACACCTCGACGTGCTGGCTCTCACCGCCCATCAAACCCACACACAGAACTTCTTTATGCTATCGTACCCGTCTGTAGAAAACGCATCATCCCCTGTGCCAAACTTTCGCAGACTGTCCACGCACTCTCCCAGTTCTCACAGGAATGAGATAGTTGCTATAAACCCTCTACATCCCACTTATACCGGACAAACCCAAACTTTCCGTCCTCGCTGATGTAAGCTTTTTCCTTCCACACTTCCCCCACTGAGTCCTCCCAGGGCACCGGCAGTTCTATACAATAAACTCTCCTCTGAGTCGCAGAAAGTAACACTACTTGCAAACCTACGTCCTTTACATTTCTCCCCCTGGCTGCACTCTTTTCCTGATTACATACATAATATTAGATAATTCGTTACCTCTTTTGCAGTCAGTTTCACTGGGTGACGGTTTGGACCTCGAGCTTGGATCACCGAGCTGCTGACTGAGATCTTGTCTCCGTGTTGTCCCCTCTTAACTCCACCTGGGCCATCAGACAAGAGCCAGTCCAGTAGCAAGAGGCACTCATTTTGCTGACGCACCTGAGGGTCCAAATCTGAGCTTTTTAACACCAGCGTATCCCTCAGTAACTCTGATGACACCCGTACGATTGCTGTATACGTATCTCGCTCAGGTTTTGAAGCGCCCTCTCCTCCCTCTCCTCTTCCTCTGCACATAATCCGCCTTGAGTTTATGAAAGATCGGACGGTGTCTGTTGTTGTGTAGGATTGAGATGTGACTGTTTTATGGGTGGATGTGGGACTGTCCACCTGCAGGGCGTGCAACCAATCCACTGTTAGCGTATTTAGGGGCAAACTAATGCAACTACTTTGCAGACCAGGAAGCTTTGCAGCCTCGCCTTCGAGGAGACTCGAGAGCGAGAAGACGAGCGAGCAGCTCACCGTGACAGGGAAGGATGCTTCTCCTGCAGAAGCAAGAGGCAGAGATACTTCTAATGTTTCTCCAGGGTGGAGATTTTGGAATGGGAACGAAAAATTAGTAGAAGACCTTTCCCCTCCTGTGCTCGGAGAATAAGACAGAGGGATTGCGGTGATGCTCAGCGTCCAGCCTTGCTCTAACACGTAAGGGCTTGAATTATCCAGAACACACGTCAGGCTCAGGGAGTCTTTTTGCAGCAGTCTGCTCCAGCTGGTCTTAGCGTGACATCTGAGCGGCTTCTCCTGGAGGGGAAGATGCTCCTCACTGTTTGTGTCGGCTGTCAGCAGGAAGCTGATGTTAAGCACCTGATTCAGGTGCTTCAGGATTTGGTTTTTGGATTTGATGGCAGATTTTAGCGCTGATGCTCTAAAAGGAAGCAAAGAAAAACAGGTAGATAAATATCTACTGTGCTCTACGGCTGCAAAATAAATCATGCTTTTATCGTCATCGAGGTATGAACGCGCACATTTTCTGATTCACACGTGTATCTGTGTACACCTGCCATGTTTTCACACTCAGCATGTGAACATTACGACTATCAGATGGAGCCCTGGATACATGGGCCATGTGTTGACACCATTTGGCGAATCAGATGAAGACCCAGCAAGCCATCACATCAGCTGCCCTCAGATTAACTGGTGTCAAATTGGTTGTGACTGTTACGGTTAGCTAGCAGGATGGCTAAGGAGGGAGAAAAGAGTGAGGAAAATGTGGTTGACGAAGACCTTGTGTTGGAAAGGAACAGCACTTCTGCTACTCTCAGGGAACTCTAAGCTATAGCCAATATGCTCCTATCCTCATGTAGTGTAAGCCTACCGTGTTCCATTTCAGCAGAGTGTCATATTATCAATCAAAGAGGAATCACGTTTCTACCTTTCACAAACATCCCCGATAGCAGACAGGAGGTCCCTGATGCTGCGGCCCGCCTGTGTGGAGGGTCTGCTGGACGATCTTGCATCCTCTCTCCCCAGAGGTAAAGTTATCCTCTGGAGCTGCCCTCTGACTGACAGACACAGCAGCTGAACTTCACCTGGAAGACAAAGACAAAAAAAGAGTTTCCAAGACATTGTGCAGCTGCACTATTACCTAACTGAAGCTTACACATAATTTTGAACTTTCTTCCTACCCCTAACCCACTCTGTGATATATGTATGACTCGTTTAAGAGAGAGGCTTATGCTCCAAGTTCTGCGTGCACCACGCCCTCATATCATCAGCAGGGTAGCTCCCGTCTGCAAATGCTACTGCAGCTCCTGAGCCCTCCACCCTACATACACGCAAACACTCATAGATGTATATTTACACACAGAAACCCCCCTCAGTTCATCAAACAGAACTTTTGTCTTCTTCTTCATTTCTGTTTTCTGTTTTGTTTATTTGTTCTTTCCTTTGTCTGGGTTTTTGTGCTTCTATGTAAATAAAGGTCATTGTCAACTCTTCCATGATCAGCCTGACTCTGCTTACCTGCAGTGTTGCGTGTGCGCTCAGCCAAGGCGACGACTCTACCCACATTTAAACTGGTGGGGCTTCGTAAGGCAGCGACTGTCCCACTAGATGCCTCCTCGTCCCGCTCTCTCCCACATGATCCCTCTGACAGATCCAGAACCAGCAGGTCTGACCTAGTGCTGTAGTAAAAACACCCTTTGTCCACACAGCCACACATCACAGGCCCCGGTACACAGCCCTCAATAAAACCAGCCGTGCTGCCCCCTCCTTCTGATCCTCCCTTGTTTACTTTAATCAGCAACACTCTGCCTAGTTCACCCACTGCCACCAAACACTGTGCATGTCCCGGGCCCGTTTCCAATACAGCTGAAGCTCCAACAAATACAACAGGCTGCTCCAGGCTGTGGAGGACTCGGAGCTGTGATCCTGGGAGACGCAGCGGGAGGTAACACAAGCGCCCATCTGGCAAGCCACAGAGGATAACAGGTGATTTGGCGAGGGCGGCATCAATGCCAAACAGAAGTTTGAAGAGGATCGACTCGAGGAAGAAGTGGCCGATGGAAGGCGTTGTCTCTGATGAAGAAGAGGAGGGGGAAGATGGTGTTGCATCACTAGAATGGACACAGGTCAGCACAGGGCTCCTTCTTGTTCCGGTCTTTTTTTCGCTGTCAATGTGTATAACATTAGAGACTATCGGTAGACTGAATGAGCTAAGAACCTCCCAGCTGCTGGCTGCTGACTGTTTTGGTGAACTGTACAGAGACAACGTCCAGGAAGTGTCTCTCTGGGAAAGAGTCAGAAGCACAGAGCCGACGAGGAGCAGCGATACGACTCCTTCTTCAGGAACAACAAGAAACTCAGAGGAGATTTGCAGCTCAGCCGGACTGGAGGACACATCGGCTGGGGAGCTTGGGAGGGGAAAGGTAACATTAGTAAGAGGCAATGACAGAATTGTATTGAACAGATTTTATATAACAAATGGATGATAATGCATGTTGCATTTATGATCAAGAGGAAGTTAATTAAAATCCTGGCTTAGTAAATAGAGCACAATAGGGTACAGGTACTACATGAAGGTTCATACCTGGATAATAGAGATTGTAAACAGACACAATAAACTCCACTGCTACAGGCTACATAGAGGAGCTGCTTGTCTTGACCCTCAACCAGGTCACTCACAGAACCAGGGAACTGTAGGACAGCCTGCAAACATGACATAAACACAGTAATACAGAGAAAATGTTTAAGTCGCCTTCAACAGTAGACCAGCCCAGAGTGGAGCTTGCAATGAACAATGCATGAGTCACTTACCTTTAGTTTTCTCTTTTTTGTACTGAAGACGTAGACCTCGTCGCTGCCAGTGCAGAGGAACACGTCTGTCCCAAAACCACACTTGAGTTTTTGTGTGCATGCTGTTCCTGACAAGCCAAACTCTACCAGTGTGTCAACAGCACACCGTCCTTCCATAGCACCAAGACCGAAGAAGAAGACAAGTCTACATGTGTAACGTTAGGCACAATGTTTATACATTTAGTTAAGTAACGGATGATAGAAGTGAAAGTTTGTGACAAAACTAGTCTAGGAGATTCTGAACCGCTTGCTGACAGAGGATGGGAAACTCTAGTCTCACAAAGTTCCGCGCGTCGTGTTTTGACCAATGACTGTATAGCTTACGTCTTCTTCTTCTTGTGGTTTAATGGCGGGTTGCAACCATTACTTCTTAGTTGCATACCGCCACCTACTGTACCGGAGTATGTAGCATGGAAGTTGTCTGAGAATTACTTTACATCAGATAATTAATATGTTCCCAGAATACCCATTCCCGTCCTGCCTCGCTTTTGAGCTACTTTTCTTCTTCCAATAACAGCTTAGAACTACATTACCCATGAAAAATAAACGGATATCTGATGCCAAACGACTTAAGTAAGTGTTGAAAAATCTGTCTTGGCTCAGCAAAGCGGACAGAAGACAATAGTAAGGTGATCTCCCAGTCTTCGTCTAAAAGCAATTTAAATTAAAAATATATATAGTTTTTCGGTTTGTTTTAGCACCATTTCTGCTTTGACAACTGGGTGGCGCACCTGTAATGTTTTCATATTGTCAATCCACGAAGAAGAAGAAGAAAAATACAGGATGCACGTGACTTTCATCAGCCAATCAAAACAGTGGAAGCCAACACTCACCGAAATTTGAAAACACCCTGCTTTAGCTCAGTGGCTCTAGTTTCTGCTGATACGCAGCTTCAAGCTAAAGTTGTTGGTATTCATTTTAACACAAATACAATGGAGCCATTAAACGAAGAGGATTTTAAAATGTATTTTTTCGAGAACAGACTCAAAACTTTTGAGGGGTGGCCTTTCGACGAGGACTGTAACTGCACCCCGGAGAATGTAAGTGAACGTTTAAAACGGTCGGCCTCTGCTCCGCTTAGCAAGGTCTCATTTAGCATCGCTAGCTTATACAAAAAAACATCAATATTCAAATCAAAGAAGCTGTAATTTCACCAAGTGGTTGTTTGTGACTTTAGAGAGCTCTTTGGCAAATCCCGCGGGGTATTTGAAAAGCGAAATGTTACAGTAACATTTAATGGGTAAGCTAGCAAGGGCATAATTTAACATTGAACGTGTTGTTGCTAATATAGCTGTTAAAATAATTGTCAAGCTAATGTTAGCTTGGCCCAGGGCCCAATGTAACATGGCAGGTAGCTTGTTTTGTGTATCAGTCCCTTATCTAAAGATACCTAAATTTCCATACCATAGTGTAACAACAACAACTGACATATTTAGTTCTGAACCTGCTATAATTTTCATCAAAGAGTATAATGTTCCTCATTAATCCAGTGGTCTACAAATTGCCAGATGAATAGTGAAGAATGCCTTAAACATTAGGCATTTATCATTTGTTTATAAGATTTTTTTTCTTACTTATATTTCCAAACTATAAAAGCTTCCATTTCTAATTATACAAAACAGAGAGAAGCAGCAGGTCCTTTAATTAAAAGGCTGGAGCTAAATAATATTTTTAGTTTTTGCTTAAAAAATGACTGAAATGATTAAACTATTATCAAAGTAGTTGAAAAACTGATCACTTAGTTTACTTATTATTTCAGTTTGGGATATTTTTGCTTGATAATGTTGAAATATTTAAACTTTGTGACCAATTCTCTGTTTTATTCAAAGGCAAAAAAAGTAAAAGATTACCCATTGTGTCTGTCTGTTTCTCCAGATGGCCAAAGCTGGCTTCATTCACACCCCGTCAGAAAACAGCCCAGACATCGCCATGTGTTTCTTCTGCCTCAAAGAGCTGGAGGGCTGGGAGCCAGAGGATGACCCCCTGTAAGATACCCACATTAGTCAGCCCATGGGACAAAAAATGCAAATATAAGCAGAGGAGATTTTACAGCTTAATTTTCCCCATCTTACTTTTCTTATTAGTCAAATCCCCTAGAGAAATAGGTTGGTGTAGCAACACATGTAATATGATTCAGCTAAGTAATTGGACAAAAGGCTCACAAAAAGCTGTGCAAGTACATTACAAAAACAAATCAAAATGTTAGTTGTAATGTAAAATATTTGAGGCACATATACCTCAACCTTCTTTTCCTATTATAAATCAAGCTTCACAAGCACTGGCTCCCTTAATATATTGCAAATGTGTGTACATTTTCAATACAATTATTTGACAGAAATGTAATCCGCTCTCTTGAAATGCTGACATTTTCCCCTTTCTGGCTGATGGGTAAAACATATCCTCCAGTGAAGTAAGACTAGACTAAGAGCTGTTTACTTCAGCATTCATTTCTTAGTTTAAAATGTTATAAAGCACATTTGGTGTGTGAGTTTTCTTTATACCTCTGTTTCATTTCTATTGAAGTTTTCTGATGTATCTGAACGTGCACAATTAGATATTTTTCCTCCATCATCACTCTCTCTTGTTCTATTTCCAGAAAGGAGCACAAATCTCATTCATCCTCGTGTCAATTCATCAGCCTGAAGAAGAAAGTAGAAGAGCTGACAGTGGAGGAATTCTTCAAACTACAGAAAGAGAGGCACAAGTTCATCATTGTACGTTCATCAGCGGACTTCATCATTAAATTTGATTAGTTACTGACACGCAAGATGCATAATTTAATCAGCTGACTGTTAAAAATGAAATATAACAAAGTAACTGTGACGTGTTTTACAATCTCATGGTTCCATTCACATGTCTGAAAAGTGAATTGATTGCACACAGAGACCAACATCTACAAAAGCTTCAGCATCATTTCTCATCCATATTTCATTTCCTCCTCTCGCAGAACAAATCGTGTAACGAGGCAATCACCAAGTTTGAGGAGGCAGCCAAGTTGAGAAGGGCGGATATCCTCAAGACAGCCATGGAGGAAGAGTGACACGAGAATGAGATGCTGATGAATGAGAGGGGTGGCGTGCCCGAGAGCGACTTTGAACACTTTTCTGTCTCCTTTTGTCTTCTTTGTTTTTCTGTCATCTTTTTAAATCTTCTATGTTCATGTAATGTAATGTCATTTTATTCATTAAACTTGATCTCTTTGATTACCCTGTTGTGTATGTATTGAAATGTAGCATCTTGGTGAAACTAGCAGAAGGAAAACTACAATCCTACACCAAAAAGGACTTACTATTTATTTTGTTTCTGTTATGTAATCTTTACAATGAAACTCTTTGCTCGTTTACCAACCAGGTGGAAGATTATCATAATGTATCCCTATTAAAACGCAGCCGACAGTGTAGTCTCCCCATGTCTCTATTTTGTCTCCCTCTCTTGCGTAAACATGCGTCTCCCGCATAAACCCAAGTCCCTCCCAGACAGAAGCTGCTGCTCAGTGAAGCTCTCAACATCCGCGTGCAGCTTTGTGCCTTCATTCACCCTGCCAAGGATTAGTCCATCTCTATTCTTTAGATTTTAATCACTGCCTCCACGGGGGAGCTTTTATTAACCACAGCCCCATTGTAATGTGGACTGCTTTCTGCATCCTGTAATCAGCGTAGTCGTTTAAAAGACTGGATCAACACTAGAAGATTCGGCGTTACGCACGAGTAGAAGCCGTTACGCGTGGATTAAAGCATCACCTATGCAGGATGAAGGTTACCTTTGGGTGTCTGGTGGTCGCAGCCGGAATCTGCGGCCTCTTGAGCTTCGCTTTTTTGGCGACTTCTCTCGGAACCGAGTATTGGTACATTATAGAGATGAATCCTGTGAACACGAGCGACTTTGAGGACATGAGTTCGCACTCGGGTCTGTGGAGCATCAATGAAGGTAAGCTCCCCTATTGATTGGTATTTCATCGAAAATTCAAGCTGAGTTTTTTAAAAAAACAAAACCTTTATTAGTTATGAAGTCACATTGCAAATGTGTACTTTTACCCGTTTGTATTGCGCCATCCAGGTGGGAAGCTGCAATCAGACTCTATTGATTCCTTCATATCTGACTACTCCAAGTACTCTGAGACTGAGCTGCACATGCTGAGTGAGTGCTCATCATAACACACACTCTGCCAATCAAGTTTAAATGTCTAGACAGCCATAACTCCACACATGCTCCCTCTATCTTTCTGTCTGTGTGTGTGTGTATACACAGACATGCACAGTGCCATAGTGGTGGTGCTCCCCCTCAGCCTGGTTCTGCTGCTGATAGGAGGCATCTGTGGCCTGGTCAGCTCCCTGGCCCGCAGCCCTGTCCTCCTCACCGGCACGGCCTCCTACTTCTTCATCTGCAGTAAGTTCACCTCCTTTACATTTGAAGTCTTGTGCTAAGCAAAGCCCAGGAGTCAAGCTGTTTCGCCTTATTGTGAGCTTGTAGGTGATGTCATCGAGGAAATGAAAAGGGGAAACACTTAGAAGGAGAGGTGTTTTGTGCGCCCACTAAGACAATTTAGCAGCTTATCAGGGATCCATTAAAAGAAAGGCCACAACTCCCAGTGGCACTCATGCACCAAGATTAATTAGTGTGACTAGTGCAGTCCTGGCATTGAATACATTTAAGAGCTTACAAAGAGAGAATAACAGGCTCCCTTCTGCACAATGTTGCCGGTGCAGTCTCACAATTATTAACAATTGACTGGGTTTTTATACAGAAGAAATGCATCTCTTAATAGATTTTACATTCAGCGGCGGGTCAAACATTACACATTATTGCCATTTAGTCGTAGTAAAGACTGGCTGTGTCACAGTAGTTGCAGGAGAGAGGTAGGCATCAATGCGATTCTGCTTCGGATCATTTAATTCTGTATTGAGCAAAGCAGGGGCCATTAGGTGGTGGTATAATGGAGAGAACAGCCCATTGTCCACACGCACATGCTGCTAAAGATCATTTCAATCAAATAGCTCTATGTGAGGTGAGGAACAGTATGCCTCAGATGTGTGAATATACAATGTTCTCGCCCTTTTCTTTTCATTATAGGCAGGATTTTCCACACTTACTTTTAGTGCGCAGAAGTAGCTGTGAATGAAAAAGTACTACTCTACTTAAAACTATTTTTCTTATGGTTTGATTTAGTCCCACAAAACTATTTGAGTCAAGTAATATGATTTTTGCAATGCAGTTAATAATACATAATGTCATACAAATGACTGCAAGGTCTGTTTTTAGATGGATTCTTTTGTGGTGCTGATGGAAACAGAACAATCTAAATGAGAGTTAAGTTTTATGGGCAAAGTTTGGCAGCAAAGCAAGGCCGTGTGGTTTACTTGAGCAGACGGGAGCCCTTCATCTGCAGGTCGGAAACTGACCACAGTTATAGTTATTGACCTCATGAGGGCAGAGCGACTGGCGTTTATTACCACCAGACTGACTGACTGTTGGAATTAGCCATATTGGTTATGTATGCATGAACAGGCAGGTGAGTTTTAGAGTGTGTGTGTGTGTGTGTGTGTGTGTGTGTGTGTGTGTGTGTGTGTGTGCCGCCTGTTCTAACAGTAGAGCTCCATCCTGCTCTCTGTCGGCTGGGTTATGAGCTATAATTGATCTGTGGGGAGGAACTGCAGCAAATTAAAATTGCTTTGGAAAGGACTAAATCCCAAATTTGATTCTGCATGACGTTATTTGTTTCATTTCATAGCACCTTTAATTTCACTTTATTTGTGAACTCGTAAACGGTTGAACTCGTAAATGCCTTCTGTGACCTGCACGAGCAAATATGTCGACATGAGTCAGCTACAAAAAGATTATAAATGTGTGATAGATGATATATACTGTATATATATTTTATATATGCAATACCCCTAAACAGACACGGTATTTACTGTATGTCAATTTATACTAATATAAAACAAAAATAGTACCTAATATATATGCATATGCATATGACGCCCTGTGGGCCCACCACTTACAGGGATTGGCATGGGGGTCGGGTGCAACTGAAGCAGGGCAGCAGGCAGACGGGAACCTTGTGGTGCTGATCTGAGGAGGGAACCAGAGTTGGTACGGGAGGTGTTATCAACTAGATGTTGTTGGGCTTACATCCATGCGCCGCTGTGTTGGAGGTGTCCCCGGAGAACGATGCGAATGCACGTTGCAGAGAGGAAGGCTCTGACTGTGGTATGTGCTTACGCACCAAACGGCAGTTCAGAGTATGCGGCCTTCTTGGAGTCTCTGGGCAGAGTCCTGGAAAGGGTTCCACCTGGGGACTCCATAGTTCCACTTCGGAAATTCAGTCCTAACTTGGGGGCTGATAGAAAAACCTGGAGGGGGCTGATTGGGAAGAAACAGCCTGTCTGATCTGAACCTGAGTGTGTTTTGTTATTGAAGTTCTGTGGTAGTCATGGATTGGCCATAATGAACACCATGTTCAAGCATAGGGTGATCTATTAGTGTGCCTGGTACCGGAACACCCTAGGCCAAAGATTGATGAGCGACTTTGTTGTATCATCAGATCTGTGGCCGCATGTCATGGACAGTCCAGTGTTATGGCCATGTTTAAAGCCTTTATTGTGAAAGCAGCTGCTAGAAGTTGGTGTCAAAAGGTTACTGGTGCCTGTCGTGGCAGAACATGTTACTGGACACCAGCAGTGAAGTAAGCCGTTGGGCTGAAGAAGGAGGCCTTTCAGGCTTTGTTAGCACAGTGGTCTCCGGAGTCAGGGGACAGGTACTATGTGACTAG
Organism: Semicossyphus pulcher; assembly: GCF_022749685.1. Lineage (NCBI taxonomy): Eukaryota > Metazoa > Chordata > Actinopteri > Labriformes > Labridae > Semicossyphus > Semicossyphus pulcher. The sequence continues at coordinate 10,318,617 of NW_027211670.1, read as the reverse complement.
GATGGCTGAAGCTTTGGTGGTTGCAAAAGCAAAAACAAGTGTGTGAGAGGAGTTCGGGAAGGCTGTGGAGAAGGACTGGTTGGCCTCAAGGAAGTTCTGGTAGGGGTATTTACCAGGGGTGGAGAACTGTTGACCCGGACTGGGGGTATTGTTGAGTCGTGGACTGAACACGTTGAGGAACTCCTGAATCCAACCAACATGTCCTCCAATGAGGAGGCAGAGTCATGGGAGTTTGTTTGGAGAAGTCCTATGATCGTGCCCCCCGGGAGTCATGGGGGGTACTGTGGGAAAGGGACTGTGTTCACATCCTCGGCGCAAAGTCAAACTCGTTTCCAGTGGGTGTTTGTCGCCGCCAGGGTTGTCCCTTGTAACCGATTCTGTTTGTGATTTTCATTGACAGGATCTCAATTTGCAGACGATGTAGTTCTGTTGGCCTCATCAAGCTGTGACCTCCAGCAGGCACTGAGGGCGGTTTGAAGCTGAGTGTGAAGCAGCTGGGAGTCTGACGCAATGGTTCTCTGCCAGAAAACGGTGGATTTCTCTCTCTGAGTGGAGAGTGAGCCACTGCCTCAAGTGAAAGCGTCTCAGTGTTCATGTGCGAGGGTAAAGTGGATCATGAGATTGACGGGTTGGTGCAGCATCAGTAGTGATGCAGGCGTTGTACCGGACTGTCGTGGTAAAGAGGGACCTGAGCCTTTAGGCAGAACTTTCAAATTACCAGTGTACTTTCCAACCATCACCAAAGGTCATCGGACATCAGGAGGTAGCTGAGGAGTAGAGGCGCTACTTTTTGTCATCGAAAGGAGCCAGTTGAGGTGGTATGGGCATCTGATATTGGATGCCCCCTGGGCACCTCCTGCTTGATGTTTTCATGTCCACCTGGGAGGAGACCTTACGGTAGACCCAGAGCTCGCTGGAAGAATTATACATCCCATCCAGCCTGGGAACGCCTCAGGATCCCTGACAAGAAGTTGTAAAACATTGCTGGGGAAAGAGGGACATCTAGGTTAACCTTAGCCTGCTGCCATCGCGACCGCGGGTAAGCAGAAGAAAACGGATGAATGGATGCCACAGTTAGTGGTGGACAAAGTACACAACTTCATTACTTGAGTCAAAGTAGAGATCCACCTGGTCAAATATTACTCCAATACAAGTGAAAGTTTCTCAGTCTCAATGTGGAATAAAACAAATGTTTAGCTACCTCGACATGCTTTCTCAGGTTGGACGGCGAATTGACGTCCTCCTTCTCTGCCATAGCCATGGTTACCACCACTAAATGAACTGAGTGGCGTTTGCTCTACGTTCAACCATGGATAACAAAATAATGTGTTTTTCCTACTATATTTCTCCTCGATAGTAATTTGAAGGCCTAATAAATCAGGTCAGTTCAGGTTACTGAGAGAGGTAAATAGCCATTGAAGCTATAATGTTAATCTTGGTATTTTTATTTGTGTGCAGAAACATGGTGTCTTGACATCTGGATCCTTTGCGTGTTCTCAAGGCAACGCGTGCTAACGTCCATAAAGCAGACCTTGTGATGGACAAACACGTAATTAAAGGGCTTTTTATAGTCTCCCTTTAATTAGCAGCACATGGAAATGTGTTGAGTGGAATAAAGACTTAAATTAGATTACAGTCTTCTTGTGAACTTGTTGACTGTCCTGCTTTTAAAATACCTCGCCCTCCTCGGTCTACAGGCTTTCGTCTTTCTTTGGTGGTCTTTGTTTTCCGGCACATCTTTGTTCATCAGATTTCTGCTGCTCGGGATTAATTAGCTCGATTCTGCAGGAAGTGTTTTTTAATTAGAGTTTAGCACCTGAGTATTTTCTGAGTGCATCTTCAGTCAGCGTTTATCGTGTTAACAAACCTCCAACACAAAGGGGAAATTGTGCGTTTATATGAGAAGTGAGAGGATGAGAACAAAATAATGGCTAATTACAGACTGAAGTCTGTGTGTCTAGACAGCATGTATAGATGTCTGTATACGTTGTGTTTAATAGGAACTGATAATTAGAATTCTCTCAACTGCTTCGCTCTTCTTGCAGCTACCTTCACAACAACCATTAAAACCCTAAATGAGTCTGTTTCTTGGCTCCCTGCAGAGTCTCTCACTGCTTCATTGTTACTTCATTTACAGTGTGATCTCAGGTTTCCTCTGAAATGAGAACATTTACGAAGTGCTTCAGTGTCGACAGCCAATCCACACTTCTAAAGCAGAAGTACATGTTGTCATTAAAGTTTTCTATCTGACTATTATTGCTGTTGCGTTCCGTAGTTGTACTTTTTAGTGAATATATGGTAAATAATTTGATGCAGTTGTGGCACAGCGATAGAGTGGGTTGCCGGCGGTTCAGTCCGAAGCTCCTTATGCTTACTTATCAAAGCATCCTTGAACCCCAAATTGCTCCCAGTGTGTGTAAATAACTAGCTGCTTCATGGCTTTGCATGGCACTACATAAGTGTATGTGAAAGGGTGAATGTGACATGTAAAGTGTTAGCAGCGCTAAAAAGGTCAGATATAAGTGCAGTCCCTTTTTACTAATTAACGAGGCGTTCAAATGTCAGAAAATCCTGAACAAGACTTTAAGAGTAGATTTTAGCTTGATGCTAATGTCGCATGCTAACATTTTAGCCTTGAGCGGTTAATGTGTCAACCTAACTTTTATGTGTGCAGTTTAGCACTCGACACAGAAATGACTGTACAAGGACACATTATACATTGTATAAAGGAGTATTATAAGTTTTGCAGCCACCTTTAAAAGTCAGAAACTAGACACATTAACATTTTGACCTGATGATGGTGCCAGAGGAAAAGTCAGGGAACTCACTGAAGGTTTTTGTCTTATGGGGAACATGAATGTCTGTACCGGTTTGGAGAGTATGATATTCGAGCAAAGTGACCAGCAAGTGGCAGTGCACAAGAGAAAAATATTCCCTCTACAATTTATTCAGTTAACAGCCTTTTCTCAACAGTGAACTCATAAAGTGCATAATAAATGCAGCGACTGTAGGGCTCATCAAGTTTCAAGAATGTAGCTGGATGACCCAATTAGTGTATACATGAAGTGTGAATACAGTACACTGCTGCTGCACGCACGTCATAGGAAACCCATGTCCTTCAAAATAAAGGGCAGCGTCGACTTTTTGTCACAACTTTCCTTTTTTCTAGCACACATCGACCTCAACGACCCACTGAAAACAGTTCAGCGACCCACTTCTGGGTCCCGGCCCACCAGTCGAGAACCACGGCCATAGCCTGCATAAAAAGATGGACAACATGACAGCTCCCTAAAAGTGAAGCCAAAACATCTCTATCATGTTAAAGCCCCTGTAAACCCAAATCCACAAAATCCTTCTAACTGTGTAATTTAGGGTCTTATGTACACACTAGTACGCATCTTAAAAGTTATAGAAATTAGTTTTAATCCAAACTCGAGTGATTGCCATTCTTTCTTTGTTAACTTCCCTGATGCTGGGGTTAAATTGGGCGTGGTTATGTATGATATTTGTAACGTCATAAATTTCTTTGAACCAATCAACCGCAGTTGCCCCGCCCTCACAGGTGCAATAACACTTCTCGGCTCACGCTCAATCTTCCTCTCTGAGTCTGAGCTAACTTGTGTCCACATACCTTTGAACGTCTCTGCACATACCTGTTGTAATTACCTACCTAATGATCGCCTTTTTCGCCCCTCATGCCTGTGTGTGCTGTCCCCGGGTGCACATCCACCATCTGAGATGACAACGTGTCATTCTTTTATTTTGTAAATGCAGCGGTCTTGGAGAAGCAGCAGTGTTTCCGCTAAATACATTTAGTGAATTGTTGCAGCCGCTGCTTCAGAAGTTGTAATTAAACGACTGTTTGGAGATTTCCGCTTCAAATCAATGATTGTCCATCCTCTCCACACTGAGGAAGACCACTGAAACAGTGAACTCGCGAAGTCTTGGCAACCAAATAAACAACAGCGGGACCAGTTTACTTCTAACGGCAAAAGAGGGTCCGCTCCGTAGCGGGGCCAGTAGCGGTGCAGGTGTGTTCGGGTGACTGAAGCAAACTGGTCAATCAACATGGGATCTGCCACGCCTACACAGTCCTGAGAAATGGTCTGAATAGCCAAATGAGCTGTTTTTCAAGAGGATTTTCTAGTGTTTCTGAACATTTATTTTCACAACCCACCGATTGCTACTGCGCAGCTCTTGCTCCGAATGACGTCACCAACGCAAGATGGCAGCGCCTGTCTCAGGAGGTTTTTTGGCTTCAATTTGTACAATGAGAGCAGATGGAGACATCCATATTTATATACAGTCATTGGTCTGTACCAAGTTTCTCAGCTATCCTATCGAATAGTCGTTTAGACATCTCACTCAAAACCACTTATATCACCCTCTGGAATTCTCTAGGAAAAGGGGAGCACAAATGTCGCTAGAACTCCTCTGGGGACCATAGAGACTAATAGTTGTTGAGATGTATCAGTTTGGACCATAGTACTGGGCAAACCTATAGATCAAACTGATCGACACGCTGATGATGTTTGCATGAAAACATCCAAATACCAAAGAAATTCAGTTTCCTTTCAGATAAGATAAAAAAGCAGGCGTAACCTCAGATTGAAGAAGCTGGTTCCTGTCAATTCTTGTTGTTTTGACTCTTGAAGCCGCTCACTTTTTTAATTTGAAAATCAATTATTCAGTAGCAGTAGCTCTGCATGTCAGGTATGTGAGTTAGTTTCCTGTCTGCCTCTCCCTTTGTGCATCTCAGCTTCTCTGAACTGTGTTAGCATCACATGCAGCTCCCTCATCATCCTCGGAGCTCGCAGCACCTCGGGGTGTGATTGTAATAAAGCGATTATTAGTCCCACCCTGGGTTGCCTCTGCGCTCCACTTGCATCCTCTTAAAACCAGTAGCAAGCCATCAGAATTAAAAGGGTTTCCAATAGCAACACTGTGTGAAACTAGAGGGTTTGTGTGTGAGTGGCTCAGCCTGGTCTCTGATGACACAGATGGTGTGTAAGCAGACAGCACATACGTCAGTATATTTCCTCTGTCTCACAATATGAGATTTGGGGAATATAATGGCTGGATGATATTGTCGGGTGTGACTGATGAGCTCTCTGCACGGAGCGCTGACTGGTAATAATTTCCGCTTTATAATTGCTTCTTTTTTGCCTTAAAAAGTCTCAAATGTTTCTGCTTTATAAACAGGGGCGTGTCGTTTTTCACTAAGGTGGCCCAGCTGGGGCTCTGACTTACGAAGCTCTATAGCTATATAGCTCACATGTTTTAATTATATAAAGCTTTATATTATGGGGGCAGGCACACAGTCACTGAACTTAACTTCTCAGTCAGGTTCTGGCTTGTTAGCTTATACGTTTACTTCAGCCAGTGCTCAGGAGTCAGGATTGTTGTTGGCAGAGATGTGGACTTGAGACTTGGTGACTTGGACTCGAGTCGACTCGAGTCACTGTTTTGATGACTTGTGACTTGACAAAAAATAACTGATTTGAGACTCGACCTGGACTTGCGACTTAATGAGACCTGACTTGAGGCATGATGACTCGGATGACTTGCGTGTGTTCATAAGTTTGAATGTTCGCTGTTAAATATAAAATGATAGAATTCAATGTTGTCAAGTTTCTGTCTAACAAGTATGTACGCAGCGCAAACTGGGAATCATGATTGGACGACTCAAAAAGCACCCCGGTATGTGATTGTCATGATTGGCTGTCAGTCAAACTCCTCGCTATGGCAACACGCAACATCAAAGCCCCCCGCTGCCTGATGTTTTCCCCCAAAGAGAAGCCTCATCAGTCGTACTCGTTACTACTCAATGCAGTCTCAGAGCAGACCATCATCATGGCTGCGTCTGTGCCGAGATAATATAGATACAATTCATTGTCATACTTTTTGAACAGGTTATATAAATTGGTCAATAATATCATTATTAGACGAGCTACTAACACCTTGTCTTTTCTCTTTATAAAGACCAGATACTACAGGTAAGAGTGCTGGATCTTGGGTGGAAAAAAGTGACTTGACTTGGGACTTGACTTTCCTTAACTAAGGACTGGACTTGACTGGACTTGACTTGACGTGCTCAAGAAAAAATGACTCAAGACTCGCTTGAGACTTACTTGGGACTTGAGCAAAGATGACTCGGTCACAACACTGGTTGTTGGTTTCCCACTGGAGAGCTTACAGCAGACCGTTGATGAGAAGAGGTTATTAAAAGGTTATTTCAAGAGTCCTGGTTCGTTTGCTGCTCTGAACTGTGGTCAGTCACCACCACAAACAGAATCTCCTCTGTGGAAAACATGAGGGTGAAGCTCTTCACACACCAAGGATTCAGCCACGGATGAGGACATTGATAGCTTGGCGTTTGCTCGCCCCTCTACAGCTCCATGCTCTCATCTAAATATGGTAACTTCTGGCTCCAGCAAACCAAGATGGCGGTTTGGCGGTCACTCAAGGCTTCAATATGCAGTCAAGAAACCAATGGGTGATGCCATGTCATGTTCATTATTTATACAGTCCCCATCTAACTATTCAGATAACTAATCATAGTTTATGGGGTGATCAATATATAATATCAGGGGGGCCCATGCCACCCCAGAAGAACCCCTGGAAACAGGGGAATCTGCCTTCCCATGAACAGATGGCCTTGATAGCACTCAACCAGTAATATTTCTTCCTGTGTCTGGATGTCCCTGCAGGTCTGCTGACGCTGTGTGGAGTGAGCCTCTACATCATGTACTCTCAGCAGGCCCTGGCAGAGACGGAGAGGCAGGTGGGTCCGGAGGGCCTGGCCTACATTCACACCTCGTTCGGCTGGTCTCTGGATCTCGCCTGGCTCTCATACAGCCTGGAGCTGCTCGTCAGCGTGCTGCTGCTTATAGCTGCTCGAATGGCCAAACTGCAGCACAGCAGTCCCACCATGGCCTGACACGAGGCTCTAGAACATTCAGGAGGCAGATTGAACTGAACTGATCGGGTTCTGCTTTAGAACAAGGTAGCAAACAAATACATAGGATTGTTTGGACTGTTTTAAAAAAGTGTTTTAGAAGTTTAATGTCCTGAAATATGCTTCAGACTGGGGACTGAGATGATGTTTGTAAATAAAGAAGAGAACTTACCAACTTGACTAACTACGCCATCTTGTGGTGAGAATTGAAGTTGCTCCTCACGTCCTGCGCCTCACCTCACTGATTGTCTTACTTTAGCTATTAAATCTGTGCCAAACTGAATCGACAAGCTCACAGTTTAAGATAAAAAAAAACGTCAATTTAAATATAGATAATTTTTTAATTCTCACATTAAAATATTTTCATATTTTAAGTAAGCTGTATTTTATTTTGCATTTTGACACATAAGCTAAACTTAAAGGTGTTAATTGTGCCATCATAATATATTTTTCATTAAAAATGTGTAACAAATGTTGGCTAACGATCAATTATAATCCACACATGAACGGCAGACTAATGTTGCTCCTAATGTGTGCATGTTACATGCTCGCATACCATGGCGTATTACTAGTCCTGAGCAGGTCATCAATTACACGCGTCTCTATTCTTTATTATGCCTTTTTTATGTTACACATATGAGCAGTGTCTTTGTTATATGATTCTGATCCGAAGGCTCATAAGACTTTCTTAAGTAAATATTCTGAAGAACATTTCAGATTCTAATTTTAAGTATGATAACAAAGGTCGATTACCAAATGTTTTTTTCCTGCACATATTTCCACTCACATTTGGCTGTTTTTCACAGCGGAAAGAGAGAAGCTTTTCATAACTTTGCTGTCTCCCTTTTTTTCCTACGCTGTTTGTTGCAAAATGGCAACATTTGCCCACAAAGAAAGTACAAAGCTGAAACTTGAAGACAGAAAAACCTTTTCATGTCTCAAAATAGCAGCACGGAGACTGGGAGATTTATTTTGAAGGTCAAAGGCAGTTTGAATATTTGACTTTTGAGTGGGAGGTAACCTTCAACTGGATTTTTGCCAACATATGAACCTCATGTTTCTCAAAAATGTCAAGTTTAAACAACAAAATATGAGCCAAACTTTATCGCTATCTCGAACCAAGAGAAAAATCTATTTCCTTCAGATGATGGCCCTAAAAAAACACCAAAATGAAAAGCACAAAGCAGCTTTATGTTTGTTTCTTTTACTTTAAATAAAGAACAAAAGACATTTTTTGTGTTTTGAGACTTCTTATCTGCTGCTAGCTAGTCTGCATGTCGCCCTCTCTCTTTCATATGTTCTTCCAAAAGAAATTGTTACCGCAAACTGATCAATCAGTGTCCTTTTTAATGAGATGAGATCCTCCATGCTCATTCAATACATCACAGTGCTTTTAGAAAACGACACAGACGGGCTGTCAGTTCATTTATACAGAAATTAAAAAATGTCCAAAATGCATAAAACAAACTATTCAGTCATTTCATGATACAGTGTTTAAACAACAGGATAGGCTCTAAAAGGTGATAATACATTCACTACATCACTGAAAATAACAAGGCTGTAACAGAGACACCAGAGGGGGGTACTATGAAGCAAGTATGACATATCAGCGCACCCCAAAAGCCCCAAATTATGTGTATTAACTTTCTTGTTAACCCAGGGTTTTTTACCAAAAAATGATCACCTGCCTCAAACTTCAGTCTTGTTGTAAAAAGGAAAATAAAAAAAGAAACACAGTTGCTGCAAAAAAAGGACTTAGGAGAAAGGACTTAACGTGTAACTGCATGAGTGACTGATTTATTTTACCACTCTAGGAATTCCCAGTGTTTCCAGTGTATTTCAAGACAACAGCACATGAACACTGAAACATTTAACTTAAAGATTAATTCAACAGTACAGTCAAGACTTGCCTTTGGATCCAACACTGTCCGGTTACAGTTCCCACCAAGTAAACTGATTGGACAAGAGGCATCCCATGAGTGTTGATATCGAGTACAACAGCACTGGGACTTTTTAGGGTGTGTATCACTCCGCCTCAGCCAGGTGTCCTGAATACTGTTTATTAACATCACAACAGACCTCAGAATCACACAGCACTCGTATTTCACTGGTTGATGATAAATTAAAACAAACAGATAAATGTACATGATAAAAAAACAGCTGATCTGTGGTGACCTGTAGACACAGAGAGCAGGACAATGTTTGGGTTGCTTGGCAACAAAAGTCCAGTTTCAGTTAAGTTGTGGAACTAGCAAAAAATAATCTGTTGTTAATTATTAGTTTACTACTATTTTCTGTTTGTTTAACTGTTGTATAAAAGCAATATCACACTGGAGGTCGTGATGTTGTACCGAATATCAGCACTGCTGTGATTATCTTCGCAGTGCTGATATTCAGTACAAAAGCACAACCTCCAGTGTGATATAGCTAAAGTCGGTCTTAGTGAAAATCACTTTAGTTTCAGGCCAAATTAGAGTAAAATTATTTGTATTGCGTGAACGATCTGTTTTCTAATCTGCCTTGTATCTCTTATTCCAGTAGTGTGAAACGGACCAGGCAGGTATTTAGGACAGAGAATTTGGACGTGGGCTAGTTCAAATTAATCACTGTAATCACTTTATTATTCAGAGCACGGATGATCTGCTGTGTGAAATTTAAATTGTTCATAACACTGGAAGCAAACTGGAAAAAATGTGAAGGAAGACTGAATGAGGAGTTCAGGTTTTCTACGACAATAAATGAAGGCATGCAAGTTCCTTTGGCAATAAACAGCATAGTGATGCAGACAGTTTGTGCTGCTGTGACTGCATCCTCTGGCATTACTAATTGAGCATGGCATGGTTAAAGGAGTCACCTCTGGGAAACAGAAAACTTTGGCTTTAGGCATAACATATCTCGCCTCGTAGTACACCCCTCTGTACAGGTGAGACCTGCTGATGTGAGTGTTACTGAAGGATAAATTCAACAGCATCATAGAGACCAGTTTAACTTCCTGCAACACAACCGTGGATGCAACTAAACATTACTCAATCCCCAATATGATGTAGAGAAGAGTTACCAATACCAATCATGCTGGACATATGTTGCTGAGCCCATGTTACTTCCAGTTTTTACATGTTTGTTAAAAATCATTTAATGTATCCAGAATTTTCTACTTTATTCTATGAAACTCAAAAATATTTAAGTTATTTTAAGGTTATCAGCTCTTTAAGGCAAAGTGATCCACCACATATATCATTGGCAGAGGAACTAAACGATACATTAGGCCCTTTAATAAAAAATACCTGTACAACAAAAGTTAAACAAATAAATAAAATGTGCCAACAAAGTGAAACTTCATGGTATATATTACAGATTGTTCCATGTAGATGTGGTCAGGGAAGAACCTCCATTATATTGGATGTTACAGGCCAATATTTGGTGCTTTGGCCCGTATCAAGCCTGACAATCTAATAGGTGCAAGGCTTATCTGTAACCTGTCATTAAGTTTGAAGATTACAGATAATACAGCGGGGCTTCTTGAAAGTCCTGGTGTTTTAATCCATTTCTTTTTGATATCCTCCTATTCGTTCACCCTTCATTCTTGTCGTCCAGGACGGATGATGATGAAGGCCATTTCGGAGCCCTTTGCGCCTGCTCAGTCTCTGAACAAACAGATGGGCCGATGGAAAACACGATTTTAACCCCAGTTACAAGCACTGAGAAAATTCCTCCAAAAGGGAGAAGGCAAACAGGTGCTTTTCCGATTTGTTCTTCCTTGCTAATGGGTCCATCGCTGCCCCAGAAGAGTCACTTACAAAAAGAGGAAGAAGGTACGTCAGCCAGGTAAGCAGACTTTTCCAGCAAACAGAAGCCCCACTATTGTGAAGAATATGGACAGAACGAAGAGGACATATGAGGAGCCCACCACTGTGTTGTTAGGAAGTTTATAAGGCTGTCCTCCAACTTCGTTGATGTAGAAGCCGATTGGGAAAATCAGCGCAGCCAAACAGAAGAGCACCACTGTGACAGAGGAAAAGGACAGGAAGAAGAGCATGAATAACCCCACAAAGATCACTGATTCACAACTACGGGTATTCAGCAGCTGCAAATGAGAATGACAAAAGATTGTAAGCTCAACAACTTTTAATAAAACACAAATTATGATATAAATATATATAATTTAAAAAATATGTCCACTCAGGCGTAAAACTTGAGAGTGCATGAAAGTCATTAGCAGTAGATCATTTGTAACATCTGGCTAAAAGTGAAGGATTATGAGCTTAAATAGTAAGCTGAGCTAAACAAAATGGATCAATGTGTGAAATTTTAGTATCACTTCAAATACTGCTCATAGTACTGCATAAAAATAGCGAAAATAGCCATGTAGGCTAAATGTTACGGGTAAAATTAGCTACATTAGCTAAAAGTAGCGGATAAAAATAGCAACATTAGCTAAAAGTACTGGATGAAAAGAGAAAAAATATCTACTGTAGCCAAAAGTACTGGATAAAAAGAGCAAAAACTATCACTGTTAGCTAAATGTTATTGGTAAAAATAGCGAAAATAGCTACGTTAGCTAAAAGTACTGGAGAAAAATAGCGGAAAAGGCTGTTAGCTAAAAGCACTGGAGAAAAACAGCCAAAATAGCTATGTTAGCTAAAAGGTAACGATAAACAGTTCAAGTAGCTAGCTATACAGTTTAAGAATAAGCCCAAAGGATTAAATAATTAAATGAAATAACTAAAGGTATAGGATAAAGTCTGTAATATGTTAATGTGGTTGATAAATGGTTAGTAGTTAAAATTGTTGGCTTAAAGAATGCTAAAGTTGTTCAAATAGTAGGTTCATATTTTCCAGCTACTCAGACTCTATTTATCCAAAAAACTCAAAAAGAAATAGAGGACAATGTGAAGTAGCAAGAATTATGGCAGTTGTTGTCTTTATTGTGAAGCAAACACTAATGCTAACTATACCTGGCAGGATTAGCTTTGTTTACAGTTTGTCAACGTCTTAACTCTCTAAGGTATGTCAGGATTTTACCTGCTTCTCAATTGATCAGCTCCTGAAAAGACATTGTTAAATGGAAATCTGGAAGGACATTGGGCCATTATGCAAGGTAAAGAGATATACAGTATAGGCTGACAGTTAAATCACAAAAGCAATTTTTATTTAGCATTAAACCAATTCTTAGTTAGCAATAGCCTAGGTATAGCAAGGAATGTTTGCCTTTACTTCCATAATTAGTTACACTGTAAAATTGTAATGTTAGCAAGGAATAGCTTAAATGCTAATGATAGCCGTTGTCCAATGGAAGCTAATGAGTTATCATATACAGTATATAGTTTTAAATTGAAATTCGGCCCCATGTCCCTCCAGATTTTGACTATCCATTGTTTTCTCAGTTGCCATTTTAAGAAGCTGTGAAATTTTAGGAATTTGTCAAATTCCCTACATTCAACCCCGATCACAGTACTAACAGCACAACAGAGGAAAGTGTCCGCCATGCGAGTTTGGTGGATATAGTTTGATACAGTAACGGCAAAGATAGAGAGCTGTGAGCTGAAAAATTGTGCTACAATATTGGATAAGTGGTGGTACTTATTTTGTTATAATTTAGGAACAATTGCCCCCTTCATATTTTTCCATGAATAGAGCCGAGTGAAGCTAAGCAGCTGCTCTGATCGTCTCTAACAGACAAACTCTGTCCCTGTGCTGTAGAAATAGAAACCAGCACACGTATCAATTAGAGTTCCTAAGCATCTCTTTGTCTGGGTGTTCATAATTACCAGACTAAAAGCTTTTCCTGAAATTAAATGCTGAATCCTGATGTCGAGGTCAGCTACATATTACAGGAGATTTTCAAACAAACTGCAGTTTGTTTCTGACCTTTGGTTTGATTCTTTACAGCTAAAAACGTTAAAGCAAAGTTTCTACTTCAATATAGGACACAAAAGATATCTGGCATAAAAAAATCTTTAAAGAGGATTAAAGGTGATTGTGAACACCCACTCCCTGTGAAGGCAATCCATCGGGCATATCGGGCGGCCTCGCGGCGCCAGCGTGACATCACCAGCAGACCACAGGTGACGGTGAGGGAGATGATGCCCAGGATGATGAAGAAGAGCGTGGTGATCCACTCCGGGGGAAGCTCTGGGGGGAAGCAGATCCGGTCTCTGCCGTGGATGGTCTGACACTGGCGGACCAAACCAACAGTCAGAGAGCCTGAATGAAGCAGAGAGGGAGAAAGGTTTAAAAATCATTCAACTTACTTTAATGTTTTCTGTATTTCAGATTTTTATCTGCGCCTTCAAACTTGTTTGAAATGGACCCATCAGGATTAAGAAACCTCTAAATCAAAATCAAATGGCAGTGCTGGGTTCGTGGACTTCTGGTATCAAACCACATTAGCTCAGTTTTTAAACATTTCATACAAAATACTGAAGTTAAAGTTTCAGTGGTTGCTTATTTAGCTACTACTCCTTCACTGCAATAGGAGTTTTCTGTTGCCACTTAGGAGCAGCAGAAACAAGCTGTGAACACACATTAACATATCAAGTTGCCATATTGAACGTGTAACTAGGCACCTGGAGGATGTGAGATGCTCTCTTTCAGCTCAGTTTTTGGTCTCCACCAACTTGTGATTTAAACATGCTACTAAATGATCCACTAAGTCAACCAGCTCATTTCTAACTGTCCTTGACTGCTGTTTTGCGATGAGCAGGTTGTCTGTTGCTTAAATCAGTCCCTCCAGGAAGTGGCAAAGTTGCGGTCCTGCAAATTTATGCAAATTCAACCAATTTTTCTCTACCTTTGATTTTGGACAATTGCTGCAAATGTTATGCAAATTTGCCCAATCATCCTATTTCCCTGCGCTGTTCTAACGAGGCTTCGGTGTGATTATCTCACTTTTATACAGCTACCTAACGTCAGTCTTTAAGGAGACTCTATACAGTGAATCAGTAATAAAAAAAATCCAGTACACAATGTCTTCTTGTGATTATTTATCCATGTTTTTGTGCTGAAAATTGTTGGCAGTCCACTTAGCCACTTTCTGATGCCTTGTGTTGAGTCGTTTGACAAATTGGAGACTGTGTTCCAAACTTTCCACCAACCAGAGGCTCTGTTGCTAACAGCCTTAATGTAATAAATAATGTGAAGAGTCTCCTCAGTGCATATAGCATTGAATGAGCATGTGCAGTGCAAAACTAGCATTTCATGGCTATTGACTTTAGTGTCATTCAGTATTTTCACATTTTTTTAAGCATCTCTAAATCCACCGGAGGTGATGTCAGAAGACAAACAATTCACTCAGCCAATAGATGGTTTTATTGGGCTGTTTGTCCCACTGGCTCAAAGTTGATGTGTTATGTTTCAAACAGAAAAAAAAGTCTTGAAACACTGCAACAAATCCTGGAGGGGCTTAATTGTTACAGTAAAAACAAAAATTGATTTTAAAGAGGTTTTAAACTCAGACTAAGTTTTCAAGGATTGTGAGAAACAGAAACTTAGCATGCTTCCACTTTAAGAAACACCCTTTTCCAAATGGTACTTGTTCTGATTTATTTCCATCGGACTCGTTTCGGGTCGGCTGACTCACTCATGTTTACCTCATATGGGACGACGTTTGATACGATGATTGATCGTACAGAGGTGCAATCAGTCATCGCTATTCTGCAGTTTTAAACAAACTGGACAGTATATCTTGAGGTATACATGCTGTGTGTGCAACTAAATCATGTCCCACTAAGCGTCTGTGTATTTTGTTCAAATAGTAGCCGTACAAATTGGTTGTTTGAACGAGCTACCTAGCCTCGCAGCCTACCACAACATCACAGGTCTGATGCTCTGATTTGTAGTTTGAAGCTAATAGCTTCATTAAGCTAATTTGGTCAGCACCTTGTAACACCTTTAAGAAATGGGTTGTGTATTGATCTATTCAGACTTATTTGTCTGGCATTGCAAAGATAAAGTAGCCAGTAAAGTTGCACACAGTCTTCGGCACATTGAATCCATCATATGAAAAGCAGCTTAAAGCACACCTGTAGCTTGAATTACAGCATTTTTGTTGTCTTTGCTTTTATTACAAACTCAGTCTAATGCACTGGAATATATGACATCATTTGTGGATATGTTGACACTTTAGGACAGGGTGACCTCCCAGCAGTCCCTCTGATTCCCCACGGCCCCCGAAGTGACTCATGTATGACGTCAAACAGGTTCAGGCTCCTTCCACGAACCATCAGAGAGAGAGAGAGAGAGATTCACAGCCGAGACGGAAAGAAGAGATCAATGACCCGACATCCTGTGGCAAGTCATCTGTCAGCCTCCTGTACATGCCAGCTATGGGAGGCCTTTTTCATACAACACACACACATTTTGAGCAGAGCAGAGTCTGCGTCAGCTCAACTCAACATCCCTCTGACTACACACAAACCTCCAACACAGATGAAACCCTCCCACACTTTCATTTATTCTTTTGTCCCCCTCCTTTTTTCTTACTTACTTACAGCAGGCGGTTCGAGCCCGACAATCAGACACAGGAGCTGTACACATTTTATGAATTTAATCAGGGCAATTTAAAGCCGGCGACTGTAAAATTAACATAATTGTCAAGATGGACCAAATTAGAAGAAACCAATATCACAAAGAGAGCAGGAAAAAGACGGGGAAGCGCTGAGAGGTCTTGTAATCAGAGAGCTGCTTTTGAATAAAGACCTGATACTTGGAGCCACTAAAACCCCTTGATTCACCGTTAAACATTTTTTTTGATTATATAATGTGTCAAATGTTATACCAAAGAAATACACATTAATGAACACAACAAATAAACGACAGACACTTAATGCTACTACATTGTCCAACGTGAAAATACAATCTGCCTTTAAATATTTATGTTGGCTTTAAACGGCTTCACTTCCTGATCATAAACGCAGCGCTGGTTGATGATACCAGGACGAGTCTGACGGGAACATCAGGCCCGAACCACATCCTCCTGCAGGCTGACCCTCTCCCCCCAACACGCCGGACATCCTGTTCCCCCTCAGCACATCCTCTCATACCGCAGGGAGGGGACAATGTAAATAGTGCATTCATAGCCCTCCATACTGCACTCAGTGCCTCATCTGATTATGAGAAGTGGCTGTTTTTATTTAATATGATTAGAAGCAGTAGAAGAAGAGCCACTGTGGGCTTAATAACACTAGAAGATAAAAAAGAAAAACAGTGCCACCACAAGATCTGTATATGATAGTCTGGCCACAGTACAGTCAGTACTTATGTTAGGACATGCTGTCCTGACAGCTTCCTGAGCTGCTATGGGATACAATAAGGAAAGGAAACTTCTTTAAAGGGGCCGTATCTTTTGAATGGATAATCTCATATTTTGCATCGGTTTCACAATTTTGGGTGTTTGAAAAATGAACATAATTCCTTGTTTTTCCAGAATCACATTTTTAAAAAATTCACCTCTTAAATGGGCCGTTCAGAACAGCTGCGGGTTTCTACGTGGAACCTTGCTTTCACTGAAATCGACCAATCGCCATTCACCGTCATTCGCCTAAGGCTGCCTTCTTGCTCTAGCTTGTAGTCTAGTCGTTGTCAAGATTTCTGGCTCGTACATATAAGGTCGAATAAGCAGCCATGTTTTCTACAACTTTGGAGTGCAGTGCGGCCGCTCCCCTACTTGATTGTTCCCACGTGGGGGAGCAGCTGCACTGCACAGTGGCTAAGGTCTGACCTTTGAATGGCAAACCGGCTTGATCGTTTCAGGACGAAGGAGAGGCTCCAAAAAATAATTAAATTAAAATATGTATAGTCAGTCAGTTATGTCAGTTATATAAAACATGTCCATAATAAGACAGATCAGCCATTATCTATCCTTACGAAGCAAATAAAATGCATTAACAGTAAGAAATAAGGTGTTTTATTCCATCCATCCATCCATTATCTATACCGCTTATCCTGTTCTGGGTTACCGAGAGAAGCGAGGTACACACTGAACAGATCACCAGTCAAATCAGACACATCAGCCCTTTTTACACTGCGGTTCCGCCACGGCGCCAAAGCTCCGCCGTCATGCAGCCTTAGTCATTTTTACAATGGAACAAGACACAGCGTGTAAGTGTAAACAAACAGTGCGTGCTTCACATACACACACGGTGCTGTTCCGCCCTGCTGGCTCCACTGTTTACACACACGCCGTTTCGCCTCTGATGGTGCGTACCCACTGAACGCGAACTGACGTGGCTCAAAATTCGCCCCCATTCATTGTGTATCGCGAGCGGCCGATTCCCTGCTCAAAGCATGCTGGGCTACCTAGCGACGCACACCAGGTAAAACACCTTTTCTCCCTCATTGTGTCATGATCATGCATTTAAAGAAATTGGCGCTACATTATGTAGTAAATAAACCTTGTTGGGTGTTGGTTTGATTGACAAGACTCCTCATTTCACCCCAATAAGTGACCAGCGAGGCTGCGCAGACACGAGTGTAGGCGAATTGGTCGCGGGCAGTGGGTCCGTACCGTGACATGCCTCTGTTACTACCTTCGATGCCGTCTAAAAGGCGGAACGACTATTCTGTGAAACGTAACAGAGGTGTTATAATCCCGCCTTGAACTGGCCACTGGGAAATAAGAAGGATAAATGACTAGTACAGTTCAAACACAGAGTGGAGTAGAGGCTCAGAAGTCCATATTCTTACTCACCATATATTTTTTGGTCTTTTTTCATTGGGGTAAGTTTGCAGAGCTAATTTGAGCTATATGTTCAAAGGGGCAATAAGAGTTAAACTCTAGTTTCATTTTCCCACAATCACCCAGTCTGATCTGTTGGCCACTGAGCCGCTCCACTGGACCATCCGGGGGTTCAGGGCATTTAGGGAACAGCTAGTTTAACCAGAAATAACAAAAAAAACTAATTCTGAAGTGTAGTTTTTACTATATGTAATAAAAAAAACAGATTTGTAAAAAAAACGTGCAGTGGAGAGAGAGGGGATTCCCGTCCAAACTACCTCATGGTAATGGTTTTATTTGTTTACCTCTGAGTGAGCCAGCCAGCTGTGACATCAGATTTTTGCCACAGCTGTGGTGTGCATACCACCGAGTACTGTGTGTGTTTGTTTTACAAGTTAACTTTAACTTCGTGAACACTTCATAAACTCAGACTCTCCCGCTGCTTTAAACACCTGAACACAACACTTCAGCACGCAAACACACCGAGTTTGTTATTTCCCTCCTTCTGTCTGTCTGTCTGTGTGTTATAGATTTATCACAGCTTAACAGTTTAACAGAGTGCTTATTTTCCCACAATCCCTCTCTTTCTGTTTTTCACTTCTACGTATACCCTGAGCAGCCAACTTAAAATACGTCATGACGGAGCCGGAGGAGCTTTAATCCTCCAGGTGGAAAACATTACTCTCCCAGGAGGCCTAATTAAAAGTCACACATCTTCATCACCATCAACACTTCCTGCCTTCACGTAATCACTGTTCGCCTGATTAGACAGGAACAAGAGGCTTTTAGTACAGTAAGTACAGTCATTTCACAACATTGTGTACTTAAATACATTTTGTACAACAATTAAGAAAAAAAAAAAGAGTTGGTACGTGGCAAAAACGGATGGTACTTTGGCTGCAGTCAGTATTTTTTTTAGAATTTATTTAATCCTGTTACAAAAACTCAGCACGCCTGTTCTGAGCTTATCTCTGCTCCTCTGTAGCATTTGGACAAAGACTGGCAAGACCCTGAGGCAGCTGTGCATATAGTGTAGAGGTCTGTTTGCATGTTGCATCAGTTGCAGTCAATGTTTAGCTTTTGGACTTTGCATCTGAATATATGCAATTACCAGGGAGGCTGACTGTGGGGGTTAGATACAGCTGTCCACAGTGATAGTATGAGAATTATTGGCTGAAATGTAATTGGACTGTACTTATATATCACTTTACTATTCTTCCGACCACTCAAAGCACTTTTACACTACATGTCACATTCACCCTTTCACACTCACACACTGATGGCAAAGGCCTAAGTGCCGATCACCAATCAGGATCTATGGACATTCATACACTGAAGGCGTGGGAGCTATTTGGGGTTCAGTGTCTTGCCCAAGGACACTTTAACATGTGACTCTAGCAGTCAGATTGAAATTGAGAGAAGGCAGACTCCACCACCGAGCCACAGCCGCCCCAAGATAAAAATACTGGTGATCATTTGTAAGTTAATTTAATCCAGAACAACAGCTGTTGACATTGACGTCAGACGCTAAGAGGCAGCTGTAAATCGGGATCCGTTGAGACACAATCATTTGTACACAGTGGTGCAGTGTTAATGTATTTAAAGCTGTTAAAAACACAATTTAAGTGTTCTTAAGAACATCATTACCTTATCCATGACTAAATACGAAACAGCAAAGACAGAAAACCGTTGTATAAAGCCCTCTGTGGCTCCAGGGACAGCTGATAAACTGCCTCAAGTGATGTCACTCAAGTCTGGCTTTGGTCTTGAGGCTGCTGTTTTAAAAGAAAGAAGTGAGCTCCTCATTTCTTCTTAAGGCCAAAAGCTCAAACATACATTAGCTGCTGCTAGCATAACACACCTGAATCTCTACCTAAACGTTGATCAAGTGCATTGTGGGCAACGTAGGCACCCAGTTGATGAAGAATCCCTGCATTTATGCGGTGTCGAGAAATTAGAAGAAGTTTCCAATCTCCGTAAATACACAAGAAGACTCCCTAAAGGAGACATTTTGATGGGGTTAAAGAACATTTTATCAACTCACATATCACAGATCTAGTTTTGGTTCATTTGCAGTTTGTAACATTAGATGCTGTTCATGTAGAGTGACCTACCAATGAAATTAAATACATCCTCTTAGTGGACTCTACGTTGTCCCCCTATTACGGACCATACACTGGACAAATAAGATTACTACGCAAAAGATCACAAACGCACCTAAAGCAGAAGAACGGCTTCCTAATTCAGGAAATGGGACCATCAGAGGAGCACTTCAGTGCAGCAAATGATTGGACTGAAAATAATACCATCTCTGGTTCTGCAGCTTCACTGTGCCTCTTTTCTATCGTGAATCTGACAATGTTATAAGAATGTGATGCTAAGTCTGTGGAGAACTGTTTGAACACTACAAAACTCTGATGTAATCTGCTTCACCCACACTGCACTGGCGTGGTTTGATAAGATCTGACTTCAGGCAGTTTGTCTGACACGCAAACAGCCCAACATATAGAATCATGTTTTGATTATTCTGCATGATATCCCCTGCTCGCAGAGGATCCTGTCCTCTTCAAAGCAGTCAGAAATCACAGATACAAACACATATCCAGAAATCTTTCATGTAAATTAACAAAGTCTATTGAAACCTTGGCATAAAATGTTGTTCATGTAGGAAGCTGACTGAGAGAATACATTTTAGGGTCTTTAAAGTGCCCAGTTGCTCCAGGAGAACAACATTTTACTGTTTAGGATCCAAGCTTCAGGACTTTGGTTGCATTTTGTTCTTAGGACAGGGTCACAAGCCAAACAGCTTGAGGTCTGACTCTCCATTGACAAATTAGCAATAACTGTGTGCATCTGTGGCCGTTAAGTTTCTTAATATCAGCTCTATCCAGAGTCTGAGCAGAATTACGATAATAAGGTGCGTTCACTGACCTCTGACACAGACGGTTTTACGTGTCTTTGGCTGTCTTCAAAGCCTTATAAAGTCACTGTTGATGGACAGATGACATTTTCACTTGAGGGTTTAATTTTTACAGTGTTATCCAATGAACCCACCTCCTAATATGAACCATTATCAAGTAAAAACTTTTTTGGGACATAGTTCCAAAAACAACCTACCAGCTGAATCTCCAGTGCTGATCCAGTCCGGGTTGGCGAGGCTGGCGATGGCGAAGATGTCTGCAGCGAGGAAGAGGCATCCTGATATAACGGTAAGCTTATCCATGTCGGTGGACACAGGAGGAGGACAGAGTGTTTGTGTGCCTCTGTCTCACCTGGAGGGAGGCGGGACATTTAGAAGTCAGACACCTGAAGCCATCCTCATCCAGCGTTGGGGACCTTTCCGTGATAGTGTTAGGTTAGGTTTGGTCCATGATTTGTCCGCACATCGTGTCTGATCCCAGGCGGTGAGATATGGAAGCTTTTCCCTGAAACGATCCTCTTTCATTAGTCCTCCAACACCCGGACCTGGAGCGACCTGCTGGCCCTTCTCCAGCCCAGAAGGAGAGGGTCGAAGCCCGGGCTCATGGGTTTGGGTTCAGATCCGGATGAATCTCATCACATTTGCAGAAAGCAGGTGAAAATCTTACGCAAATCCTTTGGTTTTATTTCCCAAGAAGCGAAAAAGAATTCATGCATGCAGTCGACTTATTTCCTGAGTCTGCATGGAGCCCCCGAGCTCTCTCGCCTCATATGGTTCCTTTCCTATGGACGCATACACACGGAAAACGCCGCCCAGGCTCACATTAAAGCGCCTTTTTAGACCTTTAAATCTCCACACATGCACGCAGAAAAAGTCACTTCACGTATAAAACAACCTCTCTAGACACACACTGTTTCCTGCAAGGCGATGCTGTTGTCTCTGTGCAATGGAAACTAAAATTCAGCCAGCTCGCGTCTCCATATCAGTGGTGGTCAACTCTCGCGAGAAAATCCGTTACTAGCGGATGTTTGCTCTTATACCAATTTTATCAACGGATTTGACTTTGCTCGCTTGCCATAGAGCTATAATCCTTTACCTTTTTATGATTTTGTGCCCTTTTTGGACTTATCACCATGTTGACTTCACAGTTTCTTATTTAGTTTAGATTTATTCGACAGCTCAGGAGAAAGAGAGTAAGTACACCTTGAGATATAAAACTGTCAAGCTCAAACTCATGCATTTTTATAGTTTCCAAGAAACACAACATCACCACAAGTCTCTCTGTAAGGTAGATAGAATTTATTCATTATTTTACATCAGCTATACAGTTAATGTGGACAGATGAGTGGAGCACAAATTTCAGCATAACCTGAAAATATACTGTTACAACACCTATAAATACTCTGTGGTGCTATGACATTATATATCCCAGAACCACAGCATTGCAGAAGATGATGAGAAATTCTGTTTGGTTTTTTTTATGTCAAGGAAACAAAATCTGCTTAACCATCAGAGTTAGGTACAGTACAAGGTGACAGGGAGGACTTTAGATCTCATCCACGAAGGGTGTTTTGACGAGGTTGCCACTGGATGCCATAGTCTTCTTTCCAGACACAAATTTCTTGGCAGCCTGGGAATGAATAAACCAAGGAATATAAGAACACAATTACCTTCCACAAAATCAATTTTTCACACAGCAAATTAAGCAAACATTGGAGGGAAAACAATCTTAATTCATGTAAGAAAACTGAGTTATGTGACTAGATCCTACTGTAACATCCTGACAGAAGCAGAGCAATTGTCTTACGTTGGCGACATCGGTCAGGGAAACGTTGTCGATGTTTTTGGAGATTTCCTCATGGGAGGTGTAGGACCCCTCAGCCAGAGCCTGAGAGCCCATCGCCTCCAGCAGACCCTCTGAAGTCTCCAGAGACATCAGGAACTGTCCCTTCAGCTGAGCCCTGCAGAGAAACAAAGATGAGTGCATCATGAGCCACAGCAGTGCAAACTAGATGGGAAAGATTTAACTTGATGTACTCTCTACATGATGTTTATTATAAGGGGGAAAATGTCTGACTTTTTTTGAATACTCCCCGAACTGCTCGGGGCGCATGTCCATGTGCAGCCCCCTCACTCTGACATGTCTCTATTAATCCGTGTCCATAGGGTCCTGTATGTGCATGTGTGTATTTCGGGCCTATGTGTGTGCAGCATGTGTCTAATAACGAGTGAAAACATTGAATTTTCCCTCAGGGATTAATAAAGTATCTCTACTGTTGCAACAATTAACCAGCTAAGTTTAAGAATGTGGCTTTATGTTATATGAGAGCAGAAATGGCACCACCGACAGGCACCAAGTGGCAACTGCTGAATGAATAAGAACTAGGTTGTCAGTTTTGTGAGTGTCTAATTGACATGCTGAGATTTGGTTATTGAAATTTTTTGGTTTGAAAATGAAATTATTTTGCTATTTATGCTATATATGCTTAATGCAATTGAGCTGATTGATACCACTCTCATGTCTCTACACTTAACATAGTTACGCTGCCAGATGCTAGCCAACATGACTTAGCTAAAAGACCAAAAATAGAAGGAGACAGCTAGCATCTTTAAAGCTACTGTTTAACATGAAAAATATATATATATATCTTTATTCTGTAAAAATGTCTGAAAGCAACAATTCACCTTGTTACTGGAGGTTATGCGTCAGATGATTTCTTTTTATCTTTGTACAGGGTAAAGCTACCCGTTTCCCTCTGTTTTCGATCTTTATGCTAAGCTAAGCTACCCTGCTTCACCTACATATTTGAGTGTGGTGTCAATCTTTTTATCTGATCTCCCTCAATCCTAAACTTTAACTGTGTATCAACATATATTTTATTTATTTCGCTGTTTATTTATGTGCTTACTCCAAAAGTTAGAAGTAATAAGTCTAAACTAATTCAGAATTCAGGTTACATGGTAGAGAAAGTCTTAATATCTGTAAGTCTTACTTGGCCCGAGTGAGGTCAGCAGCTGTGACTCCACCATCAGCAACAGCCTTTACCTGTGCGAGAGCGGCTTTAATCACCTGGAGAGAAACGAGAGAACAGAGATCACTTTAAATGTTACCCTTTCCAGTTTCATTTGGAAAATTGCTGCTTTCTTGAACAGTTTTGTTTTAAGAACATTCTCTGATCACAGCTGAGGGATACTCACATCACCAGCAGCTGCAGCCTGGGAGATGGTGTAAACGCCAAACAGACCCGAATCAGAGTAGCTCGCATTGAAAGCACTCACCTGTTCAGACAAAGAAAAAGGGATTTATTTAAAGGTTCTGCACATTAAAGGTTTACAGTTTTCATGGTAAAGCTGCACAAAGCATTGCCATAGTTCCATGTTCAGCCAGTCAAGGCACAGGCCTATTAAATGTTTCACAACTTTATATAACGAACCAACAGCCACTCACATCAAAGGGGTCAGCAGTTGCCTTGGAAACACCCTGAACCAGTTTGCTGGAGGTGCAGGAGCCCCTCTTGATATGCGGACCAGCTCCCAGTAAATGCTGCAGCACGTTGAAGGCCAGAGCCTCGCTGCTGCCGGCTGCTGCCGACTGGCTCACCACGGCTGCGTGGACCATGCTGCTGCCACTCAGCAGGCGGAGCTCACCTACAGAAAGGGATACAGTCTGATGTTAGATTTGAAGTATTTAAAAGTGTAAATTGCGGGGAGTGACAAGCCAATAAATAGATTCTTTAAACATTTAACAGTTTGGCTCACCTCCACGATACTGAGCCTTGGCCCCGGTGGTCCCTGCCCCGCTGCGGATGTTGAGGAACTGCTCTCCAACTTGCTTCAGCACTGTGTGATCGACACCTGGAGGAAAGACAAACATGATTAATTAAAAGATCCTTTAGACAGTTGTGGATACAGTGTCAATGTAGCTTTGATGTCCAATTACATTCATACAGTCATATAAACACTGATTTAAACAGCGCTGATATCATGACGTTATTAGGGGGGCAAAGGTCTTACCAAGTCCAACAAGAGCCATTCGAGCGCTTGTGAAATTGTTCTGGACAAATTGGTGCAGCTGCAAAAAATAAACATAAGAGAAGGAGTTTAAAAGTGTTCATTACCACCATAAAGGATAAACCCCCCAAAAAGAATCCTTACATGTTCAGACTGGATGTTGCCAACCATGTGGTCGGGACAGTACAGGGAGTTACTGAGAGCGTCCTTGTAGGCAGCTGCATGAAGAGCTTCCACCACACCTATCTGAGTGCTCTGTGCAGCCTGGGCCTTGTCCATCTTCACCCTCGGTGTGAGGTCTGACACCTCCCATGGCCTGAACTCTGGGGCTGTGGTCACGTTGATCAAATACTCCATCACTGTGTCGCTGCAGACAAATAATGAAGAGGGGGGACAAAAATGTTGAAACTGTGCTATCAAACTGAAAAACACAACCACTCCTGCAGCATAATAATTTCTACATACATACCATTGTTTCACTACAATACTGTGAAGTATGTAGGATTAATCACAGCATTGTCATTATTTAAAGACTCACATGTCGTCTCTCAAGCAGTCCACGGTGTAGACCATGTTCTCTCTGGATGACGTCACACTGCAGAGGAACACAAACATTCAGACACACAGACAGGAATTCTTGTTTAAGGAAGACACCTGTATTCACTGCTTTGTTGTGATATTTCTAAGCATCAACTGACCTCAGGCTGCCCCCCACAGCCTCGACACCACGGCATATCTTAAAAGATGAAGCTCCTTTGGTTGTCTGAAAAAAGTACAAATGCTAAGTTAACAACAAGCTGAGACAGAAGGCAAATATTCATTCTCAAACGTATACTTTGGGTGTGATATATGGATAATAATATTTTAAACAGGTGGGAAAGGAAACCCACAGAGAAAAGTAATAATTTACAGTTGTTGAAAACCATACTAAACTCAAAATACATCAAGTATGCAGTATCATACCAGGCTGGAGGCCAGCCGGAGGAGGTGGGTGACGCCATGGTTGTCAGAGGTCTCAAAACGACAGCCGGCCTTGACAAACACTCCGATCTTGGAGGCTGGGGAGTAATTCTCCAGGGAGGCGATCACCAGTCCGCTGGGCAGTCTGGTCACCTGAGAAGAAGGACAGAAGACAGACGTACTTTAGTATCAATTCCATCATGTAAAAATCCACATTTAGCTAAAGCAGCCTCAGTTTATACTTTAAAGGATCATTTAAACTTTTGGACATTTAGTTTTATCATTTAACATTTTATGCTACAGAAAACTGACTAAAGACAGACAGCTTTAAGTGTAAAAAAAAGAATTTTCTCCAGGCAAAACAAGTAATCTCTTCATGCTCAGACAAAAAACCACCCTGTGAACACCAAGCCAACCCCAGCACAGCAATCCTCATCACTGCCAAACATACATGGATGTCCTGGTACGAGTGGGCAGCCCCTGGAGAGAGCTTGAGGCCAGCCAGGGGCTGGGCAAGAGACTGGCCTGATCTGGTAGCCGCATGGAACCGTCTCTGTGGAGAAGAAAGACAAGTCAACAACCACTGACCTGCACATCCTGCGGCTGAAACTTAATGGCTTCGGCCGCCCCTGCGAACTCCACCTTACGAGCCGCCTGGGCGGCGTAAAGTCTTGTCTGGAAAAACAGAGAACATGGGAAGGGGGGATATTACAACTAATGTGTTGCTGGCTTGTCAACTTATAGGAGGGCATTTTCCGGGCGGAGGATAGAAATTGAAGAATATTGAAGATCCATGAATGCTTCTGATATAAACAACAAACTTTCAAAATATTTTACTCAATGTGTTTAAGGTTTTTCACATAGTATAGTGTTGCTGGACAATTTGTAATGCTGCGTTTTGGCTGTTAAAATACTGTATTACTTATTATTCTTTTTAGGTTACAATATTTACAGTACATACAACTAAGGTCCTAGTTATTGCCCCTGAACTAAGGTCAGACAAATTATCTCATCAGAAAGTTTAAGTAGTATTCGATCTGATCAAAAGCTCAAGAAAAAACACTAAATGGACTTTGTGATATTTCAAGCAATTGTTGTGGCTTACAAGATATAGTAAGCCACAATAATATTATAGTGTTACAATCAGCACAGGAAACTCGTGTGCTTAATTATATTGTTAAACAAAGCTTTAAATAGAAATGCACTGTAAGCAAACCCCACAAGCTTCAACTAACGTCAACATTAGCAGCTGAGGAAGGACTGTTGAATTTACTGTACTGGAAGCTAACTGTTGGCTCTCGCTTCTCTTACATGTCAAGTAACATGAATTAACTGTAGACCCTGAGTTTAATAAATAGGTTTGAACAACAGAAGTTTCAACACATAAAGCCCGTAGTAAAGGCCTGGTGTTCTTTATGTAACGTTATCCGTTGGTTAAGTACTAGTTACTTTAGCATTGAGTCATGTCAAGCTTCAGCTGAGTGTTTTCTCCTCTGCTCTTCATCACACCTTGTGACACCTGACACGACCCTGAATTTAAACACTGTCCAAGAATCACACAAACATTAAAACAGACGGCTAGTGCGTGTACAGCTTTCCCGACACACAAACACTAAACTTAAGTTAGAATAGTCCTTACAGAGAGCTGACTGATTCCCCGAATCCCCTTCATCTCCCCTCTCTCCTTCAGTCAGGACGATGGAGCAATATGGCTGGCGTGAAAGTGCCCTACCCAGAATCCTTTGCGTGTTCCTCGCTCACAAAAGTACTGCTGAACCAATGAGAGTGCGCCCTCTGTTGCCACGGAGACAAATAGACACATCCATAACTGCACAGAAAACATCGAGCAATATCATTACAGAGATGTTCTTATTTCACCTTGAGGACAACACAATTGATCTACATGTATTATTTCATAATAAGTCGGTCTTCTTTCCTTACCACAAATAGTAAAAGTTTTCTAAGTAGTTTCCCATGTACAGTTTTGCTTTGCCTCGTAAAACCCTCTTGAAATACGAAAGCAATCTGTCCTTTATATTGTTCACAAGCTTAAACTTAATCTTGTAACACACATTTTCAAAAGATGAGACATAAATATAAGCTGTTCTTTCTATACAGCACATCCTGACACATTTGTTCTGGAGTTATACAAAGAGATTGTGGCGAAATGTTTTCAGGTTTATAAAAATGTCATGTACTAATGTAATAAGTTACATATATATATATATATTTTTAAAAGTCCAAATCACCCATTATATGATCTTGAATTTTGTATGTAAATGTCGGACTATGAAGAAAATGTATTTTTGTTCTGCTCATAAAGAATATGAAATCTAGCACCAATAACAAAGCTGTAAAAACTGTAAATGAGTGTATTTCTTTATTAATAAGTGTTTTCATTTTTAAACTATTTTGAATGAATAAAATTGTATTTTCTTTCATCTTTCATCCCACGTTTGATAATTTCCTTTGTGCTGTATTGTACTTCCCCTGGCGAAAAACAACTGTTTTACATTGTTGTCATATTATTGTTATAATCAATATTTATTAGATAAGATATTTAGATTTAGATAGTTTTTTGTTATTTCCTGTGATAGCATATCACTTACATTAAGCCTCCATCATTTAGCTATATTCCTTTTACATTAGCCCAATTAAAAAACAGAGAGCAAAGAAACAGAATCCACTTCCTGTCGATTTCCCCATGTCCCCAGTGCGCATGTGTGGTACCTCACACGTGTGGTGAACGTTTCGACTTGCTGCATGCAACAGAGCTTAGAGAGTTTGTAGCACAACAAAAACGTAACTAACTTAAAACATAGATTGCTTGCTGTTGCCCTTTCAGATCCAGGTGACAGAAAATAGTCCTCCGTGAAGCATTTCGCCGAGAGGGCCGGAATACCAGAAAAAACTATTCGCAATGGTGAGTGTTGGTTTCTGAATGAACTAATATGCTAGCAGGCTAGCTAGCTATTAGCTGGCTAAAGAAAGTACGCTTCAGAGCGAACTAACCGTTAACCTGTAACTTCTATTGTGAGTTCACTTCATAATGTTGCTGTTTTCCGTGGTTAATGTGGTTTTATTTTGTTTTTATGTACTATGACCAGACTGAACCTCAAGTGAACCCGAAGGCCTACCCACTGGCCGACGCCACGCTGACCAAAACCATCCTGGACCTGGTGCAGCAAGCCTCCAACTACAAACAGTTGAGAAAGGGGGCTAATGAAGGTGAGAAACCGAAATCCTGATGCTAGAATAAAACTTTTTAGTGGGTTAAAGTAAAATCTTGTCATTTAATCACTTTCAGTATTACAGTAACATGAGTGCAGTCTGCGAAACGTGGTGTCTTTCCGGTCAACACATGTACACACATTGCCAAATAGTTGCCAGTGCTACTGCTAAAGTGTGAGGTTGTGCTGGTTGTTTTTTATCTTTAACTGTGATTTGCTTTTACAACTTATGGTCATATAAATTCAAACCAAAAAAAGAGTAAGCATGTTATTAAGTCACATGATATAATACATTTTTGGTACAGTGAAAGCCTAGACCTCACCCATTGATTGGTAGATGAGTGTTTATACTTGGTGTTAAACCAGGGTCCCTGAAATTAACCAATTTGGCAGCTATAGGCTGGTAGCCCACTGGTTATTAAAACAATAACTGTGAAAACTAATTTTGATCATCTTCTTCCCCAGCCACTAAAACCCTGAACAGAGGCATCGCTGAGTTTATTGTGATGGCTGCTGATGCTGAACCACTGGAGATCATCCTCCACCTGCCGCTCCTCTGTGAGGACAAGAACGTGCCATATGTGTTCGTTCGCTCTAAGCAGGCCCTGGGTCGGGCCTGTGGGGTATCCCGCCCCGTCATTGCTACCTCAGTCACCATAAAGGAGGGGTCTCAGCTCAAACCGCAGATTCAGTCTGTGCAGACAGCCATTGAGAGACTGCTGGTGTAATTTTTGTTACACTGAAGTGATAAAATCCCCTTGAAAAAAAGGGGGAAGTCAGATTCCAGATTGAAAATATTCTTGTCTCTTGTTTGATTAAGAAAAACAGTTGTTATGCATGACAAGAAAATATAGATTTTTTTTTGTACTTTTTAGGACACTTCATTGTTTCAGTTTGCCACAGCATGATCTGCTTCGTAATAAAATCCTTTTTTATTTAAACATGTTTTGTTTATTTAGATGTCTCATGTTATTGTTTTCACTCACATTGTCGATCTTGAAATACAACCTCTAAAGTGTTACAGAAGTCATTTCTAACGAATAGTTAAATTGATATAAGATAAGCTTTGTTGATCCCCGCTGGGAAAATGTACTCATTAAAGCAGCTCAAAAAAAAGGTGCAAATTAACTATAGTAAGTGATAAAGATAGAAAAAATACAGGGGTCAATAAAAGGATTTAAAAAATGACAATATAAATAACTAATAGGAAACTATACACACTATGTACAACTTTTCCCTGTAGATACCCTAGAGTTATGTTGCACATAAAATTGTACAGGTATATTAACAATAAAGTTTAGCATTGCAATTTGCAGATGACACAAAATATTGCACAGTGTAGGAGACATGGTTGCACAGCGTGATTGCAGGGTTATATGAAATACACTGTATATAAGAATATAACCAGGGACACAGAATATGTATACTTACTTACTGCATATTCCCATACATATAAACATGTACCAAAATATACATTTATTGTAATTTGTTTTTAGGTATTCATTTCAATCTAATCCAGCTAATGTTATGATGACTCAATGTGTGAGTAATTGGATATCTGAACTAACCTGAATTGTTGGAAGAGTTGCTGCTCCTTCCATGAAGAGTTTAAGTGTTTGTCATCAGCAAACATCCTCATGTTGCTTTACCTTCATTTGATGTAGTTCACGAGCTACAAAGTCAGTATATGTAACATTCAAAACCTAGATTACATTTAAGACAGTGTTATTTATCTTTGAAAATATTATACCTCGAACAGCTACTATCAAAATGTAACTTACACTGTTGCATCCTAAATGACGGTCCTCCACCATCAGTGATCAGTGATTGGTTGGACTTACAATAGATAAAGGGCCCTAGGATTAATGCTATGTTTAAATAACACTGAGAGGGACAAACATGCGTACTAACTTTTAATATTTAAAGTACATTTTGGTTTTAATACTAAAGCAATTTTACTTGTATCTTTCCAGTATCACTACTTTTAGTCAAGTAAAGAATCGACTTCAATAACACAGTTCGACTTTTCAAAACCAGCCCACAAAACATTGGCGCTTTTAAAGGGCTTACTTATTGGCATTTTGGCTATTCTCTAAGAAATACGGTTTAACAACCGTGTTTCAATAACTTGTCCTGCGGCTCTTGAATGCAGCGTAGACACACATGAAACGTCATGAACTTTAGACAAGTATAAACGCTCTGTCAGTATCTGAATCACTACTTCTCAACCGGATCACATGAGCTATGGCTGTACCTCCGGTCGTCATATGGGAGCATGAAGTCGAGCAACTGTTGCATTACAGAGATCTTATCCCGCGTCTGGAGGAAGCTCTGGGGAAGTTCTCCAGCCGGGACAGCGCGGAGGTGATCCAGCCTGTACGCTCCACGGTGCCCCTGCAGAAACACAACGGGTAGGTAGGCGTAGGCCTTACTCCGGACGATAAGTTTGAACTTTTAACGTTGTACTTAAACTGAGCTGCTTTTATTCTTTGAGCTTCCTGGGTTTGATGCCCACATACATGGAGAATGATGGAGTCCTGAGCACAAAGTTGGTGTGTTTCTACAAGAGGGAGGACAATTCAAACCTGCCATCCACGCAAGCTACAGTGGTGCTGCTGGACCCTGAGTATGGGAATGTAAAAGCTGTGAGTGAAACTAATGACTCTGACCCATACAAATACTGCATAAAGCAGGTTAGGGTTTATTTATCATAACATGTTTCCCACCTGCAGGTCATGGATGGAGAGGTCATCACAAGAATGAGGACAGCTGCAGCCTCAGCCATCTCTGCTAAGGCATTCTTCCATTTTTCAAACATTGCCTTTAGATCAGGGGTGCCCAATCCTGCTCCTGGAGAGCTACCTTCCTGCATGTTTTAGGTTTCTCTGTACTTGAACACAGCTGATTTGAATGATCTGCTGGTTATCAACTGAAGCTTCTCAGGGGATTGATAATGAACAAAACATTCGAATCAGGTGTGGAGCACGGAGAAACCTAAAACATGCAGGAAGGTAGCCCTCCAGGAGCAGGATTGGGCACCCCTGCTTTAGATGATCTGTTCTCAAATGTTCAAGCTATGACCATGTGTCTGTCCTTTTGTGTGTTTTTCTCCCACAGCTGCTGATGCGTCCTGAAGCAGAGGTACTGGCCATCCTGGGGACAGGACAACAGGCTTTGAGTCATTACAATGTCTTCACTGAAATATTTTCATTTAAAGAGGTAAAATGTAAAATATCTTCTAAAAGTATGAGCAGCAAGTCTAGACAGAAGCCTGTTTTTATCCACTTAGGGTAGTGTGCTTCCTTATACTATGGTTTAATTTGAAAGGTACCATTTAGTTTAATATTTTGGGATATGTCCTTATCGTCTTTCTCTATTGATACTATTCTCGTGCCTGTAAACTAGCATAAAGCTACTACTTGGATCTCAGGCACATGCACAGATAGGACCCAAAGGGGGCTTGAGCCCTTGCCCTTGTGCCCCCAGAGTCGAAAAGTGCCCTTAACTAACAGGGAATTAGTGCATGTTGGTGGGGCAAGTACCCTTTTTTTGCTTGAGCCCCTGCCTGAAAAAATGTTTGTGCACAGCCCTGTTGGAGCTAGATTAGCTTGATTAGCTTAGCTTGAGACTGGAAGAGCTAACCTTTGTCTGTCTAAAAAAGGCCTCTCTAAAGCTCAACAGTAAACGCTTTATATCTTGCTTGATTAATGTGTACAGGAGAGTGTAAAACAGACCTCACAGTACTGCCAAGACTCCAGGAAGTTAAATAAAAACCAAAATAAGTTAAACAGTTGTGCTGATTTTGCTAGTTTAAATAGGTAATGATTGACTGTATCTTGTACTTTACATCAGTAAAATTCAACTGGGTTCAAAAACAATCTCCATCACTGCTGAATTTACAACCGCTTGTTCCTTACAGGTTAGACAAAGAAGATAAGATCCGATAAGATAAGCTTTAGGGGAAATTAACTCGTTCCAGCAGCTCACAAAACAGGCAAATTAAATAAAGTAGTCAAGTAATGAAAATAGACAAAAAAGTACAGGTGGCAATAAAAATATAAATGTATGAAAATATAAATAAAAACAGTAACACAATAATTTCCAATGTAAGGCAGTTAGCTGGAGCTTTTGAAGGCTTTGATTTTGGAGAGAGCTAAGCTAGCTGCTTCACCCTGTTGCTAGTTGCCCAGCTAAGCTAAGCAGCTACATGCTGTAGCTTCATATTTAGCTTACAGACATGAGAGTAGTATTGATAATTTCATCTAAATCTTGGCAAGAAAGCAAACAAGTGTACCTCCCAAAATGTTGAACTCTTTAATCAACAGCAAAGATGTCATTTAAAGTGGTACTACTCACTTTGAAGGCTTATCATGCTAACAATTCTGTCCTAAATCTTTCTTTTCTTATTCATTACAACAGAAATTATTGTTGTGTTTGCTTGATAAACATATCGTGTTTGCTTTTTCATAAAGTGACATAATTGCCCTGGATCAACACAGGTGCGTGTGTGGAGTCGCACAAGAGAGGGAGCTGAGAGGTTTAGCAAATCTGTCAGTGGTCCGGTGACGGCGTGTGCCTCAGTGGAGGAGGCGGTGAGGGGAGCTGATGCTATAGTGACAGTAACCAGATGCACAGAGCCACTGCTGTTTGGTCGCTGGGTCAAACCGGGAGCACATGTGGCAGGTGAGAAGACATAAATAAGTCACAACTTTTTAAAACAAATGAAGTATTTCCCACTGTTTCTCTTGTGTTGCTGAGCAGCAGTTGGAGCGTGCAGGCCAAACTGGCGGGAGCTGGACGACGTGATGATGAAGGAGGCCGTGGTGTACGTGGACAGCAGGGAGGGAGCGATGGCCGAGTCTGGTGATGTCATCCTCTCTGGGGTCAGTTTGTCATTGCGCTTTCTTACTGCCTCGATAAGATGTGTGTTATTGGTCCACTTTGCAGAATATGTGTGGCAAATGTAGGATTGTGGATTTTGTTTTCAGGCTGAGGTGTTCGCAGAGATTGGAGACGTTATCAATGGGACAAAACCTGCACACAGAGAGAAGACAACCGTGTTCAAATCCCTTGGTAAGCCCTGCCAGATGTAGGCCTAGTCCATCTAATGCACTCATGTACTCTATTTTTCTAATTTAAGATAAGAAGAAGCCAGTTTTATAGGTTGTATTCATGTTATTTAGTGTAACCATACCTAATTTGTTATTTTAAATTACAGGAATGGGAGTTGAAGATGCAGTGTCCGCTAAGCTGGTATATGACCAATGGCAAGCCAAGAGCAGGAAACTATGAACAGACGGATGTATTTCAACCCTGACCTAAAGCACACAAGCTGCACACAAGTTGACCAAGTGCAGACAATCCTTACAGCACACTAGTAGATCCAGATTAAGGCGATAGCATAAGGGACAGGAAATAATGTGTTACAGTTTATTTATCCTAGAGAAAAAAATGCCTCCTTTATAACCTCATAAATCTGCTAAAAGGGGCGCTAGTTTAGCTTAGTTGTTAAAGCATTCATCCCATGTACAGAAGCCCACTCCTAGATGCACCCGACTGACTCCAGCCCTGCCCATATCTCTGACTCTGTCCACTATCTATCTAATAAAGGCCAAAAACATGATCTTTAATCTGTCAGTTGTTTAAGAATGTGGTCAATCAACGAATATTAATCAACATAACGCCCGCCTCCTTTGATCGCCTGCAGCAATCAATGTCCTTGACTGGAAACGGGGAGTGTCTCCTTACCTCTTGCTCTCCTTACACTCCGGTACAACGCAGGTCAACACCATGATGCTCTATTTTTCTTTTGTTTGTAGATATATTTGGTAGAACTCTAAGGGGGAAATTCACCAAGGATTGTACGGCTTTTGTGCCCACTAAACCTGTGCAAATTACATAAAAAGACTCCAAGCACGCAGAGGGTTGTATGCACCCCAAAGTGCACTGCAGAGCAAACAGCATCTGTGTACTCCGAAGCCGTTCACGCGTATTTCAACGTGTCACGTTATGCAAACATTCGCGGTTAATTAGTCCCTTTTCATGCAAATGAGCCTCGTGGCAAAAAGCACATAATTAACAAACGCCAGCGCTCTTGACGGGTCCAAGATGTCTGCGGTATGGCAGTTTCCGAAACGGACAGCAAGGTTGTGCTCAGCATCGGTCATGCGAAGAGGGGCCAAATCTCATTCATTCAACACTAATTTAATCGCCCATCTCAAGACTCATCAGGCCACTACAATAAAAGAAGGCATGATATCAATTCCACTACAGGGGAGACTTGATGTTCTCTGCAATTAGGTGAAAAAAACATGTGCCATATATATATTGATATTGAAATTGGCAAAAAGGGTTGGAAATTAACGGATATCGGCAAAATATCCAGTATCGTGCATCCCTAATAATGATTGTAAATCACTGCATTTTATACTGATAGATGATTACCAGCACTTCGAAGACATTTCATTGTGAAATTGTTATGGACACATTTCTGTTTGGACAAAAGAAATAAAACAGAGTATTTTCAATGAATTTATTTGCTTTAAAAAAAATCTGCATATAACTAAGTTAAAATGAAACCACATTTAGCAGGAAATTAAACCAAGTGGGCATTTTAAACTTCACAATTCAAACACTGATCCAATAAGTCAAGAGTGGCTTTGATCATCGCTCATTTCAAAATAAAATGTGCTCAATTGTTACTGTGTAAGGTTATATTGTACAACAAAGACATGAAAATCAGCTGCACCCTCCGAGTGCGGATACACTGGCTCGTAGACTTCATTAAAAACAGATGATAAAGTGAAACGCCTTCGTGATACAATATGGAAATGTTATACTGACAAAAAGCCTGGATATCTGAAGCCTTTCAGAATGTAGTGAGGAATAATGATATAAGGAACCAGCATAAACACTGGCTGCATCGACCTTCACGTGCCCGACAGTCATTATAATACCGTGTTCACTTTAAACACAGTGAGAAATGAAGAATGGATTCAGCTAGAAACAAAAACAAGATAATTATCTGTTAAACGTCTAAATGCTTGTTAATTATAGAAAGAAATTATCATGTATCTCGGTTGCTGCTATAATTGTTATAACCATTTATGGGTAAAATGTTTCTACATAACTAAATGATGGTATATTAAACATGTTAAAGTAAAAAGAAGGAGATAAAAACATGTTAGTGTTCATGGAGCGACTAAAAGTGATGACTGAGTTTTGGCAGCACCTCAGACTAGTCAGATGACACATGTAAACAAAACAGTCTGTCAACCACAGCTGAGACAAGAGACTGACCATGAAATCAAAAGGAGAAATTAGAGCTTCTAAAAAATGTTTCTTAAAGTTTCATCAAGGCAGCAGGAATCTCTTAGTGTGTAGGGGGGAGTGTAGTGCAGGACGTCCTTCTCTAATGGAATTAAATCTATACAAATGTCATGATAAAAATCACGTTCAAGTAGTGTTTCTTCACAATGTCAGAGGACAATTACATGAGTTTTCTTTTGAAAAATACTCCCTCTTTTTCCACATACAAACCCTCATCCCAAATCAAACCCCCCCACCCACCCTCACATTCCCAAAGGCCTTAGCAAAGTCACTTCATTCCTGTCAGTCCGAAAGCACTTAACAGATGTGAGCAACAGTAAACCAGAGCTGACGGAAACCATCAGCGCTGCTTAAATCTGTGAAGTTCTTTGAGACCGACGTCTGATCTATCAGAGCTTCTATAAAAGCAAGGACACAGGGGGTGAATAGATATTTGGGGAACCCAGCCATCTTCCCTTTGAGTAGGCGAGTTCTGACTGCAACCATGTATGTCTACTCCCTGTGGTTCTCCATTACAGTAATGTGCACTTTCTCTTCCTCTTCTTGACTGGTGGGGGGCACAGGACCGCCCTGATGGCTTCGTCGAACACCGTCTTAAGGCCACGCTGCGTCAAAGCTGAGCACTCCAGATACTTCACTGAACCTGGTGGGAAGAGGAAAAGAGAGAAGGTGGAGCAACAAAGTCACCAATTAGGTTCTTTATGATTGCATGGCTTAATAACACAGTCCAGAGACATAATTTAAAGCTCGACTTTGACTGTGCTCTGTAACAACCCCAGACAAAGTCTTTCCACTCTGAATTACACAGGGTGCATACATTTCAAAACAAATAATAAATCACATTCACATTCGTAGGATCCACTTAACTCACACAATTAAATTTACTTTCAACTTTGCCAATTATATATTGCAAGAAAATTAGGCATCAATGCAATATTTTCTATTCTATTCAATATATTAATGTTGCTAGGGCTGCCACGAGTAGTCGAGGTAATCGATCAATATTTTTAGTCGACGCAAAGTCATCGTTGTTTTTCTTCTGCGTCATGATGTCAGTTGTTTGTGGCTCGAGCCATTGAGCTAAACAGCTCCAACACAGTCTTAAAAATGGCGGTGGCAGCAGCAGAGTCCGACTCCGTTGCAGCAGGGTCTGACTCGGTTCAGAGGGAAAGTTTCCAAAGGCCCAAGGCTTCGAAAGTAGGAGACTACCTCAAATGATCACAGAACAAAAAGAGGTGCTTTTCGACAGCAGGAACTTTGCCCAGGAACTACGAACGTTTTGAACAGCTCTGTGCGTTTTGATAGCAGGAACCGGGGTCTAAATTTAGTTCCGGTTAATTGATTTGCCCGCTCAAAAGTCCCGGCTTGGGGGATAGTACTTTCCAAAAGGTCCAGGAACTTTCAGGGCAGGGCCTGCAGTGTTGATAGATTCTGAGTGGTTGAGTAATCAGAATCGATTACTATTTCACCCGCCATGTTTAAAATACTGCAGCTGCAAGCTCACTGTTATCATCCTGCTTCGAGATTGTTTATCACTGTGCTTTGAGATGAAATCAGAGAAGAAAGCCTGATTCAATGAATCTATCTGTAATGCGATAAAGCACGATCAAATCCAGAACAAGTTGAATCTCCTCCATGCTAACAGGCTAACTGGAGTGTCGCACAAATGATACCGGCTCGTTCGTCACGTTATATGGCGTCATCTTTGTTGTTTGGTCTTACTCTTCTTCTTACAGCCACCTACTGAACTGGCGGTGTAGTTTAGTTACTTGTATTGCTTCTCCATATGTCATTGGCCTGATTTGCAGAATCTTCCCAGCTACTTTAGGCCGCTGTGGAAATGCAGACAACAAAGGGCCACAGGAAGAGAAGTTCCTGGAACTAAAAGTTTTTATTCGAAAAGCACCTAAGGTGGTTTGTACCCTGTGCAAAGTCTCCCTGGCATACCACAGCAGCACTAGTGCAGGAGCACCTGAAGAGAAAACACACAGGGGCTATTCTGAACAATGGACCGCCAGAAAAGGCAAAACCGCAGTGAGTGTTGTCTGTTCATTAGTCAGGAGAGCTTTTTAATATCTTTTGTCCTCGTAGCTGTTTGTAGTGTGTCAGCTTACTTATTTCTTTAGCCATGGCCAAGCCCTGGGGGTAGATGATGGGGGCGAGTTTCTTCTCCTTGAGTTTTTCGATGGTGTCCTTGTCGTCTCTCAGGTCCAGCTTGGTGCCCACCAGGATGATGGGCGTGTTGGGGCAATGGTGTCTCACCTCAGGATACCACTGCAGGAGGAGAGGAGGGGGAGAGTCAGAGGCTGCAGGATGCAGATGGACATAACGAGAGACACTATGGAATGTGGGTGGGTTGCTGAAATAATAGATTACTTCCTCAATTTCCTGGCTCTTATCCATCTCAGCATGATGGGATTTCTAAGGAACTAATGGGAACAAGAGGAAACAAACTGCTTCCAAATATGAACAATTCTCAGTCCCGCGGTTACAATGCGGCATTTTTTCCCTCTTACTGTACCAACTGGGCATTTTTATCTTTATATATTTATAAATGAGGGTGCCATGAGATTTTGACCAGAGTTAAAAATACATCTATAATAATTTATAATGATTTTTCTTGAAATCAAGTAATGTCCCAGATCAAGGCTGTGCCCGCTACGGCTGTCAAAAAATATTCTAAATTGAATATATAACCGAATTGTAATAAAAAACAGATATTAGATAATTAAAATTAATATTTAATGTCAAAAAAACCTTCACTACCGCAGCAGTCTCACGAGCTCCCACGTGTTCTTGTATGTTCTCATTTGTCCTCGTGCACACTCTCCAGGTTACGGAGCGTCTTTGAATGCATCACAAAGTCACTTTAAACGTTAATAATTAACTTCAGTCGAGCTGAAACAAGCTAATATAACCATGTGACGAGTGGTAATGACGGTGGAGAGATTCTCACTCCCAGCATAACAGACAGGTATATGTATGTTGAAGACATGTTCATGTTTAATAATGTTTAATGTTATGTTCACAGCACAGCTCGCTCAAAGAACTGAATGTCCGTCCTACCTTAACCTAATTGTTTAATTTGTTTATTTTGCAGGGTATAGGAAGCCTGTTTTGATCTTTTAAAATGAATGGTTATGTTTAAATAAATATACATAAGATAATCCTTTATTTGTCCCACAACGGGGAAATTTACAGTGTTACAGCAGCAAAGTGGTTAGTGCAACATTACAATAAAGGGCATATAGAAATAAGTAACTAAACAAGTGTATCCTAAAAAATATGTACAGAGCTATTAAGATAAGATACGCAACAGACAAAGTTTGTCTCTCGTTGTATCGGCCTTCTTGTCGACAGATTGAGCAAAAATAGATATTCGAATAGTTTGAACCCATGTGTTTTTTTAGAAGGAATAATCAAACTTCATTTTTGGCCAATTTTGACAGCACTAGTGAATACCTGAAATTTCAAGACAAAAGTTACCCTTTAAAGTAAGGCCAACAAACTGCAGAGATAAAGAGCGGGTTGTTCTCACCTTGGCACGGACGTTTTCAAAGGAGGCCGGACTGACAAGTGAAAAGCAAATCAGGAACACATCCTGAGGAGGAAGGATGACACATCAATGTTTAACTTTTATTTCTGCTTGGACACAAATAATCACAATCTAACATCAGAACTAATAAAAACATAATGCTGAGGATAACATGTTAATATACAAAACTGCTTTAACAGGCTCCAAATGTTCATAAAACTGGATTAATCTGGACTGTGTAGGTTAAAAACAAACTGACTCCAACTTTCAGCTCCTTCGAGTCTTTGGCACAGAGGCCAGTGTGTTGCAAGGACAAAGAGCGCAAACAAAAGCTCCCTTTCACTTCCTCCAGCCGTCTTCCAGACAGTGTATAGGTACTGTGGATACACAGCTCTACTCTGCTGAGTGCAAAGACCGTCTCTTAAGCATTACAGGCCAGTGAATAACTCCCAATCAATGCTCAGTGTTCATCTTAGCATTGTCTGTGTACTGCAGTTATCTGAGACAAGCAGCACTTCTCTGTATAGACGTATACATACTGTCTGTGGGTAGGACAGAGGCCTGAGCCTGTCGTAGTCCTCCTGTCCGGCTGTATCCCACAGGCCCAGGTTCACTGGTTTCCCATCAACCATCACATTGGCAGAGTAGTTGTCAAAGCTGTAGGGAGGGAGGTGGAGGTTAGCTTCAGAGTTAAGCATAATGTAACATATGAGTACATAATGTACAGTACAATGCATTTTAGAGATGATGTTGTTGACTGAGGTAATACATTTCCTAACAGAATCTATTAGGTGTGTGTGTGTTACTTACACTGTGGGGATGTACTCTCCAGGGAAGGCATTGGTGGTGTAGCTGATAAGGAGGCATGTTTTACCCACAGCCCTAGGATTAGAGAGAAGAAGAAAGATCAACAGAGAAAAAACATTGATAAGAACAGCTGGATTTTATCTAATAGTTTTGATGATTAGATTACATTCTTCAGTGAAATTGTAGCTTGTTTAACCTGCGCTGCCTGACTTGACTAGCCTTCGAAGGAATTTCAGCTTTGTTATTTTTCACTTTATGTTATCACTGAGTTTTTGCAACACTTCTGTCAAATATCCAACAATTATTCTACTTTTTTGCAAGTCAGATGTATATAAATATTGTGGACCACCACCACTTTCAAAATAAAAGTTAAACAAAACAGTAGAAAGTAAAAGTTATTGTTCATCTCAGGGTGACATGTCCTGTAGTGCAAATTGTAAAGCTGATTGCGTGCAATAGTTTTCATTAAAGTATTAGGGTACTTTGCGGGTTCTAAGTTTTGGTTTATTTAAGCAATGTTGTAGACTAGCAGGAACTACAACTTTAAATACACCGCTGTCCCAGAGTGCAGTTTCTCTACATGGGATGGTGCAGAAAGTAGGAAGAAAGTAGAAAGTAAGAATCTTCATATTATCACACAATTGTCTGAAAACTTACATGGTTGAGATGAAAAATGATTTACTTTTTTAACTTAATCTGATATAACTTTAATAGTATTTAATTTTTTCTGGCTACATTACACGCTAGAGGCCTCGACTTTCTCTCATCATTAAAATGTGAAGTGTCACAGAACAAAAAGTCAACTTTTACTTAAATCTTGTAAAAAAATACCAAAGATTAGCCAATAATAATAATATAATAATGACTTAGTATCTGAAAATTTTGACTTAGTATCTCAATATTTTGACTTAATATCCAAATATTATAACTTATTATCTAAAAAATAATGACTTATTATCTCATTATTTTGACTTAGTATCTCAAAATAATGACTAAGTCGAAATACTGAGAAAGTATCTCAATATAATGACTTACGTAGTCTCTAATAGCCTGTGTGGTAAGTAAAGGACATACACAAGTTTTTTACGAGAAACATGTTCAATAGCGAACATACAAACTTGAATATAGGACGAGCGACGAAGTAGCTGTCGACTTGGCAGACTGCGTCATGTCTGATAAATGACATGCTGTGACCCATTCAGTCCCACCTAACCGGAGCATGTCGATAAATCTGTCTGACCCAGCTGGACTGGAGAGCAGCACAACAACAGCTGTCGCTTAACTTGGCATGTTATCTGAGGCTTGTTAGCCGCTAGCCAACTGTTGGTAACTGGGTCAACCAAAACAACTCTGTTAGCCTTTTCCTGATAACACATGGGTAAAACTGGGCAATTTAAAGAGGTTAAAGTAAGGAGACAACAAGAGTTTCACTCACCCGTCCCCCACCACAACACACTTAATGGCCTGCATCGGACGGCTCTCTCGCTAGCAACGCAGCCGACGGTACTGCAGCTCGAAGTAAAGCTAAGCTAGCAAGCTAACGGAAGCTAAAATAAACCGGTCCTGTGTCGCGTGCTAAAGTACAACGTGAACTAAGTTAGATGGGATCAAGTACTCCCAAAAAGTTGAAAATGTGACTGGAAGTTAATTCTTCCGGTTTGTCTTTCCTTCCCAGAAACACCCAGTGAAACTCCAAAGTTGTAATCAGACAGGCAACACCCAGGAAAAAAAAAACTCTGGAGTCAAGAAGATTGAGGGAAAAAAACGCCCTCAGTTTGGAAGCTGTAGCGCGAGATCCCCGCAAGTCACTTCCGGTTAGAGCAGGACGGTCCAAGTCTGCCACCTACTGGTCATAACTGGAACATGCGAGGTCACGAAAAGAAGGGCCAGGGTCAGGGAACAAATATTCAATCTTTTTCTTTGCTAAGCAAAAATTTCAACAAAATTATGTAAAAAAAAAAACCCAAAACAAACTCGTGATTGCTCCATTGTTACATTAGATTATTATTGCAAATGTATGATTGTAAAAGTTTACTGTTGTAATTTCTTGAGGTGGAGCTAGTTTTTAACTTTTTTGACTTCAGTCTATGACTTCAACAAATGATTATTTTTATAATGAATCTGCTGATTATTTTGTCGATTCATTGATTGATTCTCTGATAGGTAAAAATAAATAAATAAAAAAATCTGTGAGAAATGCTGTCAAACTAGAGCCCAAAGTGGCACCTTCTCAGTGCTAGTTTTGTTAAACCAAGTGAATGCTAAATAACTTTTTTTTATCATTATAAATAAGAACACATTTTTTTTGAAAATTTAAAGCAAATCCCATTGAACCATGGCATTAGAGTACACATATAATGTTTAATGGAAAAATTATACTAGAATTATAGTATAGTAGAGTAAATGTTTTAAGTCAAAATCATTGTGTAAAAGTACTAACAAGGAGTATAATCATGTTTATATCTATATAATTATCAATGATTGGAGACATGTACAAAGAATATCATTGTGTCAGCTCAGCTTATTATTTACATTTATTTTATCATTTTTTGAGTTTATTGCATTGAAACATAGAAAAGTAAAAAAGATGAATTGGGGGGGAAAAGATTGGTGGACACATAAATTTCATTGTGAAAATTTGAGGTACTTTGCTTTTCTTATCCACTACATTTATCTGACAGCTACGGTCAGTGGTTACTTCATACATTTTTTCCCCAGAAAAATGTTTTAAAAAATGTAACATGTTGCATTTTTACAGATAAAGTTAGTTTATAAAGTAACATTTCAGACTGTTTTTTAAACATCTTAAAACACTCTGAAAATAGACTGAATCGGAATTGTATTTTGATACTTAAAGTATATAAAGCTTTGAATAGTGTTTCTATTTTAAATATGTCCATTTTGAACTCAGGATTTTTACTTGTTGTATTGAGTATGTGCACATTGTGGTATGCAACTTTAGTAAAAGTTCTGAATACTTCCATAGGTGACACTAGCAATAGCAATAGCAATTTTATTTATGAAACACATTTCATTACAGGTAAGCTCAATGTGGTTTACACTGGGGGCAAAACAGGAATACAAAAATACAATCATGAACAACATAGAAATAAAAGCAGTTAAATGTGCATCTAATGTACATTTGACACACCACATAGCAATCAAACACACACACACACACAAATTCAATTTAAAAAACTGCACATACAACCATCAGCACAGGTGATCATATGTACACACACAAAGTAACTATTCATACGCTTGGGAGAATAGAGGTTTTGAGTTTGGTTTTTAAAGTAGAGAGAGTTGTGATGGACCTCAGGTCAACAGGCAGCTTGTTCCAGAGAAAAGGACCACAGTAACTAAAGGCCCCCTCACCAGACCTAGATCTAATTCTAGGTACAGCTAAAAGACCTCCACCTGATGACCTGAGGGGCTGGATTAGGTTGTAGTCTGTGAGCAGGTCAGAAACATATATGGGAGCTGAACCATGACGTGCTTTGTGGATTAATAATAGGATTTTGAATGTGATTCTGTATTGTACAGGGAGGCAGTGAAGTGTTTTGAGTACCGGAGTGATGTGTTCAAATTTTCTTGTACGTGTGAGGACTGCTGCATTTTGGATGAGCTGGAGTAATGGTTGCTTCATCCATTTACAGTATATGGTAAATGGTAAATGGACTGTACTTATATAGCGCTTTTCTAGTTTTTGCGACCACTTCAAAGCTACTTTTACACTACATGTCACATTCACCCATTCACACACTCATTCACACACTGATGGCAGGGGCTGCTACCTAAAGTGACCAACTGTCAATCAGTCATCACATGCATACCCATTAGCTATGCCACTGAGAGCACTTTGGGGTTCAGTGTCTTGCCCAGTGTCACTTCGACATGTAGACTGAGGGAGCTGGGGATCGAACCTCCAACCTTCCGATTGAAAGACGTCCAACTCTACCACTGAGCTACAGCTGCCTCAGTATGCAAGACCAATCATGCCGCAGTTCTACATATGAACAGGAGAGGGCAGCATTTTACAGTTTTATTATAAAACTGAACTCTATGATGGTGTTGAACTCTTTATTGTTGACCTGTGAGAAAAAAAATGAATCACACACACACACGCACACACAAAGACAGACAGACGATGCATTATCTGTGTCTTTCCTCTCAGTTTCTCACATGCTAAAAGTCCTTATCCATCATCTCTGTAATGGTTTTATTTCTCAATCGATTAGTCACCGACTCCATGGCAACAACGCAGCGTAGCATCAACTCTGT
The DNA here is from genome assembly GCF_022749685.1 of Semicossyphus pulcher. Classification (NCBI taxonomy): domain Eukaryota; kingdom Metazoa; phylum Chordata; class Actinopteri; order Labriformes; family Labridae; genus Semicossyphus; species Semicossyphus pulcher. The sequence continues at coordinate 10,273,869 of NW_027211670.1, read as the reverse complement.
ACACACACACACACACACACACACACACACACACACACACACAGACACACATTAGTAACCCTGACTCTGGATTATGTTATTGGGGGATTTCTCCAGCAAACAACACATTAATAGGATAAACGTCAGCACTAAGTGGGGGGTAAAAGCAGAGCGAGAGATTAATGAAGGATAAACAGGCCTGTCGCTGCACATCAGGGAGGCTGTAAAACACAGGAGAAAACTGCACGACATGAGGATGTCAAACTGGGAAAAGACATTAAGGGGGGAATCTGCTCTGAGGCAGTGTTCACTCATCGCCAGAAAGAAAAAAACATGTCGAAGAGTTTAGTATTTTCCGAATACTTCCAAAGGGATTGGGATTTTCGGTCATATCGGAGTCCTAATTAAGTGCATTTAGCAACCCTTCATCTACTGTATTTAGATTGAAGAGGTGGTAGAGAGGTTGAGTCGGGACAGTCTATGTTGGAGGCCCGGCCATGTTAATGATCCTCTGCGGAGCTATCCGGTCCTTCCTGTCTTGCTTTCCTCAGTTTGCTCAGGAAGTAGAGGAGTTGTTGAGCCTTTCTAATAACTGTGTAGATGTGTATGGAGCAGGACTAGAAGTCCTCATTGATGTGCGCCTCCAGGAATCTAAGGCTGGAGACTTTCTTCAAAACCTTTTCTATAACAATCTTCTTGTTGTTAAGAACGAGATTGTTGGCAGAACACCCGGCTGTCTGGTTTTGCATTTCTTCCCTGTTTGCTTACTCAAGTGATCAAGAGATGTGTCTTTTGCAAACTTGATGATGGTTGTTGCTGCTTGGACAGGTAGATAGTTGGGGTAGGGTATTCGCACATCACGTATAGGTGCAGCAGCAATGAAAAGAAGGCAAAGCCCATACACTTTCCGTGTAGTTTCGACGTTTGGGTCTTTGTCAAGTGATCATTTTTGGACAGTTAGTCAATGGTCAAAAGGGTCATACAAGAACGGGCCCAGCACACATCCCTGTGGAACATCAGTGTAGGGGTGAGGGTGGAGGATGTATGCTCTCCTAACCTAAGACAGACTCCTAAGACAGTCCAGGTGCTAATGGTCGTGTTTTGGCTGTCCAGTTTGTACTTAAGTCATAAGACAGCTTCCTTTTAAAAATACCTGGCCTTTCCAAGTGATCCAGGGCTGTATGGAGGGAGAGGCTGACTGAATTTCCTGTTAATTTCTTTGCTCTGTAGATGCTGGTCCGAGATGGCAGGGATGGGGCCTTTGATGCAGGCCAATACAGCCTGTCGAGCCAGTTGGCAATCACATGGGGGACTGCGATTGTGGTTTCTATTTTCAGAGCAGGATGTCTGTGTTTGGTATTTGATTAAATTGTTTTTCCAGGGAACAAAATAAGATGTTGTGGTTTTAACTAGGAATTATGAGTGGGATGATTTCTTTAACAGTTTCAAGGCAACTAACTCAAGGAAGTTACTGCTCACGCTCACCCATAACTCCCCATAAAACGAGCACTTTTCATTTGTACACCTTAATACCTATAATACTTGTACAATTAAAACAAACAAGATATATTGTGGAAATGAGTGAGTTGCTGGTTTTGGTTGTTGGATGTGTTACGCTTGGACAAAGTCATGCTAACCGTTTCGCCCATTTTGTCCTCATGCTAGGCTAAGCTAGCCAGTAGCTGTTTCTGTTTCCTTTATATTGAACTTTCTAAAGACTTTTTATGCATTTCAAACTCTAATTTGATAAGAATCATTGGAGTTTTGCCATTAGGAGTGTGTCTGTGTAATCTCACATTAACAACTGGCTTTGGAAGAAGGATTGCTTCACATAAGAGTTAGGCAGAAAGAGGTTTTAACAAGCCAGAACAACTATTAAAGCGAACTTTCCTGGTGAGGCTTTTTTGTGTCCCGCTCAGCTCTCCTCCTGCTTCCCCGTCGCTCTCAGTCCATATGCATCTTTCCTCACTCTGCAGCCCAGAGAGTCATTTTATCGGATCATTATGTGCCACCATTACCACCCTAAATAATCACCAAGATTTAATGACCCCTGTCACGGTGCTCTCATTTGCATAGGAGTCAGATTGACAGTCTGCGGGCAATCAACGCTTAAATGCCGGAATCTGCTTCGTAATGGTTTCACTCACAACAGAGAGTCCACGGGATGTCTGCTATCACACCATGTAGAGAAAATCAACATTTTTAATGGAGTGAAAGCTGAAGGATGAGAGTATTCAGGGGTTATTCCCTGGATTTCAACATTTCAGCTAAACGGAGCGCAAAAAGCAGATGGCTGAAAGCAGATGACACGTTGGCATTTGCGCGTCTGCTATCTCCAGTTCCCACATGATCAATTTAAGCCTATGTATCGCTGTAAAAAGATCCTGTAGATAACTGGTGATGCTATGAATCATTCAGCAGCTCGAACCATGACATATGATGGTTTATCAGAAAATGTATCTTCGGAAGCGAGTCTGATTAGGGCGCTGCAAATGTTCCTTTCTGATCTGATAAAAGACTTTCATAATTTCATGTAACATTGTGCCACCCATGATGGCCTTTCTACCAATGTCAGCAACTCCTTACAAATTTTAAATACACAAAAATAGTCAGTATTTCTAAGCTATATCTCCATGTACAGCTGCATAAACAAAACAAATTCCACTAAATGAATTCATTTTGAGTCTTTGAAGTCTGTGCACGGCCTCTGGATGCTCCCTGCTAGCTTCCTCTTATCCTGCACGTTGAGCTGTGACAGAAGGAAATTCAGCTTACTTCAGGTTGCTTTCAGGCTCTGCTCAGTTTGTTTATTATCCAGTGGCAGCAGATGTGAAGCTCCCTAAAAATAACCTTCACTTTTGAAGAAGTCCTCAGTCTGCACTCACAGCGACATGCAGCATACGCACAGGTTTAGTCATCGCATGAAACGGGACTTCTGTGTGTGCAGCGCTGGTGTCCAGTCCCATCTATTTGGATTCTTTTTTTTTAGATGACATTCTGACTATCAGCCATGAGTTATTTCTGAAATCAGATTCGATCAGATGCACCAGAGCTGAGTCACATTCTGCTGTAATGGACATGATCGGAAGTTTTGCATTCTTCTCCCTGTTGGAAAGATGTCCCACGTGTTTCCTTTGACCTCCATTTTCAATCTGTGCTTTCTTTCTCCAGTTTCTCTTCCTGCCTGCTCCACTCTCTAAACCATTGTGTGAAAGGAAGTGTGTCACGTTACTTGTGTGTTTGCTTTAGCAGGAATGTGTGTGGGACTATTGCAGATGGTTTTCACAGGATTCAGGAATTCCTCGGACACTCGACAGGCTCAAGTCTTGGCTTAGAGTATCTATTTGTACATCGATAGATATTCAGGGTCATATTTTCATAACCTATTCCGCATATTTAATTCGCGGCCATCTTCATTAAATTTAAACTTAAGGGTGGGAATCTCAAATGCTGCTATAGTCGTTTTGTTTTCCAGCTTGTAATTCATATAAATGCAGAAAATCCAAAAACCTTTTAAAATAATTTCATCGCTTTTTGTTTGATCAGAAACTGAGAATATATTAGTGAAAATCCGGAGGGAAATCACACAATGTTTAACAGTAAAACAGCACATTTGATAACTGGAGCTACCATTAGACAACAGTAACAGTAACATGAGCATTCAACGAATTATAAGCTAACATTACCATTAGAAATTTCTAGCTACCATTTCCGTCAACTAGGAGTTTCTAACAATTCTGGAAGCTAGGAATTTGTATCGTGTTATACTGTCTACTGCCGCGAACATTTTCGTTAGCTAGGAATTTGTATCGTGTTCTGCTATCTACTGCTGCAAACATGTCTGTTAGCTAGGAATTTGTATTACGTAATACAAACAGTAATGTTAGCTAGGTAGTGGTTGAATGCTAACATTAGTTTAACGGTAAGTAGGTATCAAATATGTTGTTTTACCTTGTAACATGGCTTCATCTCCTAGTGGATTTTTTCCTTCTCCATTATTTTTTTAGTTTATTAATCAGGAAGCTTTGAAATGTTAATTTATTTTTCAAATCCCATTGTTTATATGATTTGCAACCTGAAACACAGCAGTGCAACATAAGTATAGCATTTTAGCTTCCCACCATAAGTATTACGTTGGAGGAAAATAGCCATGTGAAAATGGTGAATAGGTAGTTGGTACTTTTCTCAGTGACACACAATGTTACTCAGCCTATGAATAATCAGTGCATCTCAATAAAAACAAATCAGACTTTAATACAGAGTACTGAAGCTGTACGGCTCAGCATTTCCCTCATTATAACAGTACGGGTCATGAAGCAGGTTACGTGCTTACAAGGCTGCTGTCGCACTACAGCAGCCAAAAGATGCACTGGATGAATCCGGCTCCTCGCAGCACTGGGTCATTTCCTTGATGAGTGCAGCAAAAGTTCAGGGCAAAATAATTTGGGATGATCCTGTTTGGAGGGGAAAAAAACTTGACAACCGCAGACTGAAGAGTAGAACTTGTTCTATGCTCTTGCTGTGGGGTAAAATCTGAGTGTAATAGCAACAATTTTCTGTTTCAGGTAAGAATAAAGTGAGAATCCACATACACACAAAGAATGTCTCTTTGATTGTTTTTTGGTCTATTTAAGCTGCTGTAATGAGAAAAATTGCATCTTACACTACAATATAGGCAAAATCTCAACATGATACACCTGTCTAAATTTGGCCACTTATGAACCCGAAGAGAAAATTCACGTTACATCACCATTACCTTTTTTTGTATAACTTTAAGGATATTTTTATGTTAGCTTTTCCTTTAAGGCAGGGTTAACTGAATTCTATGTTGACAAATTGTTTTTACAACTATGTGATTGATGATTTCAGACGTTAATGTGTCCCAGAAGACGAATCTTTCGGACTTTGTTGATCTCTGACTTTTAATCTAATGCCAACATGAGGTTGGCATTTAAGGCTCAGAGTAAAATGTCTTAATTATTTGATGGATTGCCATTAAATTTGGTAAATACATTTATGCGCCCTCAGGATGAATTGTGATGAATTCGGTGATGCTCTGACTTTTCCTGTAATCGTTGTCAAAAGGAAAATTACACAGAAAGTGCAGTAACTGTAGAAAATTGTTAACTTCTGAGGACAGCGTGCATTCAAACGCATAGATGTTGTAGGGAGACGCCATCGCAGTCAACTTCCTGTCATTTCCCGGATTAGTGTATTGGCGCCCATATTGTTTCCACATTAAGACTTAAAGCTCATGAACATATCAAAGTTGGAAGAACAACTTTCCAACTTGGGAAATGGGACCATCCCAAAAACACATGTCTCCAGGATCAGATAATATTTCTTGCTTGTTTCTTCATTGTAAAAATGAGTCAAGTCATGTCGTTAGTTGACTACCCACTTGATTTTCATTTACAAAGACATATCATCCAACTGCCATAGGAGCCTAACCCTATAGCTCTCACATGCATGCACACAGAGTGTACAAGTACTGTATTCAGACTGCAGCACATGCACGTGGTCGTCCACTCACCAGGGCTCCGAGTCAGTCCATCCACTGCACACGAGATGTTTTAATTTGGCTGACATATGCTGCCTCATCGGGACCCGCTTCCAGTGAAATATGGAGTGCATCCATGCAAAGTTTCTGCTGGCTTGGAAATGGGGAAGAATAAATATAACTATTACTAGCGCAGGCAGAGATGACGTCAAGCTAAGGCCAAGTTTAGGGGTCAGAAATTAATCAGAAAGGCCAGGCCAAGAGCAAGAACTTCTGTCCTTCATGTCTATTTCCGAATAACTTGGTAGTCTGGTCTTCATTTTGAAGACAAATACTTCATTTCCAAATGTTCCTGGCAAACACTCTGCGCATTGTAATAAGCATGAATTAACTCAAGTGTTTCATTGATTGGAGGGAAAATAATTGAATTGAAGGATGGAGAGAGAGAGCTCTTGCTGGACTCCACCCTTTCTGTTCCATTGAAGCTGGAAATGGAGCCTCTTCCTGTTCTGGCCCGGACGTCTGCACTCAACAGCGGATTATTCCCAAAACTGGCGTCCTTCACTTCCATAACACACACACACACAAACACACACACACACACAAAACCCCCTTTACTTGTTTACAGGTCAGAAAAAGTCGAGAAAACTAGAGCTGGTGATGAAGACATCATGTGTCTGATCGGGTTCTCTCTGGAGAGATGAAGCCGGCTCTGTTTGGTTCCTAGCTGCAGGCGGGCCTCTGAGGGTGTGTGAGGAGGAAAGGCTTCATGGGAAAAGCCTGCAAATTAATTGGAACTACAATTCCTGTTGAGTCATATTTGTTTATGCCTCAAGCTTTTAAGGGGGGAAAAAAACATGAGACCATGAATATTCTGTTCTAGGAAAGAGAGGACGTTGGGTTTTACTGTATGTCTTCATTCAGAACATTTAAGTGAGAAGGACAGTGTTTGAGGACATGCAGAAAACAGTCGTCTCAGTATCATGATCAGATCGTAAGACTTGGACTTTATTTGGGAGTGAACTAATCAATATTTAAAGATCATCACACCGTGGCAACCCTGTGAGCTTTGCCCTTTATCATTTGACCTTTACACGCTGAAGAACTGAACACTGTGCTGTTTTTCCTCGCTTTAACCAAAGATAGATTTCTAAGCATATTACAGTAAGTCATCATGTCTTTCCAGTATCCCTGAGGTCATTTATGGCTTATGAAACAATGGACACGCATCAGTTATGTCAGCGTGTCGTACTGCCAGTAGGTGGACTTTGAAAGCAGGAGAGGTGAGCTGAGCGTGGACCACAGAGAGGAAGAAGTGTGGGAGTGGTGTACTAGTTTCCATACTTGTTGCGTAACAGTTGAAGCTTTGCATGAACATAAGGAAAAGCCAACACACTCATACTTGCACTGTATAATTCACAGCTATAATTAGACGCTTTAGCATGTACATACATGTTTATGTTCATCACTTGCACTTACAATGAATACATAAATGAGTCTAATGAACAGACCACACTGTAGTGGAGAGGCAAAGCCGTGTTGGCTGTGATGCTGCAGCTGATGAGTAGTGATGCTATCTCCTCTCTAAGTGCTTGTACAACTCGACATACAGAATCATGACTCCTAATAAGATCAACTCATTACAGTTGCGTCTATTACAGCAGGAGTCAGGCTTTTTTAGAGGCCGCAAAGGTAAATATCGTACTTCACATGGAGGACAGCAGCAAAACATATACATGTCATGTTAAAAGACCAGATAAAGGTCAGTATTTTGTTACAATGGGCTCATTTGGGTCAACTTCTGCTTGCATGATTAGGGGTACACTATGTAACAAAATAACATCAAAAGGACACTGGTTGGCCTTCAGGTCTCTTGGCGCGTTAATTGGTCTGTTGTGCCGACAGAGGTACTCATTACAAATCCTGCAATTTAAGTATTATAACCAAAATGTACTTCAAAGGAAAAGCACTTATTTTGCAGAAAATAGGCCCCTGTGATTGGTTTACTGAATTACAACTAGGGGCGGTTGTTGCTCAGTGGTAGAGGGTCGTCTCTCAATCAATCCCCGGCTCTACATGTCGAATTGTCTGTGGGCAAGACACTGAACCCCAAATTATGAATGCCTATAGCTCCTGATTGGAGCTTTCTTATCAGTTAGGTCTTTCCCATCAGTGTGTGAATCGGTGAACGTGACATGTTGTGTAAAAGTGCTTTGAATGGTCGGAAGACTAGAAAAGCACTATATAAATACATTTTACCATTTACATTATTAATGCATACATGAAGGATTGCAGGAATTTACTGTCTACTTTATTAATTTGGTTGTTTAATCTGTTAGTTACCAACCTGGCCCCTCCAGGGAGTCACAGGATAAATCTGAAGGGTTAATGAGATGATTAAGAGATGGGGAAAGATGAAAAAATAAAACTTGGACATAGGCTTATGTCATATTTTGGACTTTAATCTTTGCTTTTGGGAAATATTGGAAATATTGGAATTTCACCTCTTTGTGCTTGTGCTTAAATCATATGAGAAGTTAAAGTGGTAATCTTGAGGATCTCAGTTTCGTTATCTTTGGCGGCACCTGTGGTGATAAATGGTAATTGTGGGAGCACACTTCCCAGATATCTTAACATTGTCGCATGTGTGACGTCCACAGTTGGCTCCGGTTGTCTGAGCGTTGAATTTGTTTCTTTTTCTTTGGATTTTCACTTATTGTTGAAGTTGTATCTGTAGTCATCGATCTTTTCTTTGTTTGTTCAGCCATAGTAGATTACTGTTTACTCGCAACACTTGCAGAGACCGGAAAAGCAGCCGCTTAGCTCCGCCTACCCTCTCTGGCAGACCAACCACTGCTGGCTGATGGAAAACGCGTCACTGACTGGGCGTCACTTGTGATTTTTTCAGCGAAAGTTGCCACAGACACCCAGTCTGTAGTTCTGCAAATGATAGATAGTGACTTAACAGACATTTATCTAAATGAAAATCTTTGAGATTATTACTTTAAGAGCAAATAGGTTGTAGAAGAAGAATGGGAACTGCTAGTTTCATCTAAAACTATATGTTCTATTTTAATAATTTATCGTGTGTTTTACTGTGTAACAGTTTATTCTGAAAGTGTCCTTCTGTGTAATAACTACTTGCAAATAAACAGAGTAAAGGTACTATAATCTACACTGAGTCAAAAAATGAAATGAAGAACGAGTACATCAAATAATAAATCGTAGGTTGCAGTTCTTAAATAAATGTACTGAGTAACATTCCACTTTTGGAAATGATTTGACACAGGTCAGATCAGATCTTATAATACAGTTTTTGGTGGATGAGGGCACGGGATCACATCACTTCCTTCCTGTAACTTTCCTCCATTGTCCCTCTGAAGAGCTGAACAATGAGTCCTCAGATCACCTCCCTTCCTGATCTCTGGACCACATGCTGAGTCCTGCCTTCATATTCCTCCTGCAGCGCTTCATCACTGCTGGTGCGGCCGGGTTCATCCCTGGAAAAGCCTCAGTGAGTCATGAGCTCGGCTGGGCAGGGTGGTACGGATGGGAAGTACCGCGCTAGAAAGCTTTAAATGGTGACATCATGCCTGCGTCGCTCATCAGGAAAGAGAGGCGGACTCATGAGGTCAGAATCAGAGACGCACGATTAACATAGAGTCAACTGAAGGTGTTCAATAAAGTTTTTATACTTTAAATATTGTGATTCATTTTGAGCCTAGATCTGAATAAAAGCAAAGGCATGTTTCCTGTCCTCATCAGTTCACCTTCACATCATTGATTAAGCTGTTTAACCCCTAAACGAACTTCAGGAGTCTGACCTTTGACCTTAAAGAGGCCCTAAACACAGGCTGGAGGTCTTGGTGTTTTGACAGTTAGTTGCAGATGGATTTTCTTTGCCGCCATTTATCTTGCTGTATCACGTCTGGTTTGTTATATCCATTTTAGGTAATGAATCAAGATGGTGACCGACAACAAATGCTACATTACGACTCCACAAAAAGCTTTGAATCGATTGGTATTTATGGTCAAAGTTGACAGGCGACGGGTGTTTCACATTCACAGATGATAAATTGTGCCATTGTGCGTGAAATCCCTGAATTATAGTCTTCACAAACCAGTGGCTACAGCTCACTGTGCTGCGTCGGAGAGGTCAAAAGTTCAGCCCATTGATGTCAACAATGCCTTGCAGCCATTACAGATGAAGTGTGGAGGTATTCTTCAGAGACATGATAAATTAAGTACTTTAAAGAGGAAATATTGTGTGCAAACATTCAAAGGTCTTGGTAAAATTAAAAATAAACATTAAAGTAACCACAGTCAATGGCACATGTAGGAAATATTGGCTATTTTAACCACTGCTTAGTTCAGATTGAAGATTCATTCTTGACAAAACAAACTCGTCTTAGGGTCACATAGGAGCTGTTTTCGGGCTTTTGATCATATCACGATTGTCCTCAGATGTTCACTTGCTACTTGTCACTAAATAGTAAATGCTAGAATGTTCTCGTTAGTCTAGGAAGATGTGATAACAAAGAAACAAGGATGAATGAATTACCCCGGGGTCTTTGCCTACAGGGTGGCTAAAGAGGTCAAGTAGGGGGCCTTAAGTGACTGTTAACACTTCTTGTAGTAAAGTCAATGAAACAGCACAAAAAGACCACAAAGAGATGAAAACAAACATGCACAAACAATGACAAAAAGATACAAAATGACAACAACAACAACAACAACAAAAAAACAACCACAAAGATACAAAATAACTAAATTGTAAAGTGTATTGAGACCATTTTGCATGGTGATTTTGCACTTTAAATAAAATCGACTGATTGGACTACAAAGACAGAAGAAACAAAACGCAAAACGACCAATCATAGACAAAGAACAACTTCAAAGAGACATAAAACAACCACAAAAAGAAACAAAACAACTACAAGAAGACACAAACAACTACACAACAAAACAAAACAACTACGAAAAGAAACAAATCAACTACAAAATGAAACAAAACAACCTTAAAGAGACATAAAACAACTACAGAAACAAACAAAACAACTACAAAAAGACACAAACCAACAACACAAAGGAACAAAACAACTCCAAAGAGACACAAAATAACAACACAATGAAACAAAAAAACCACAAAAAGCCAAAAAAAAAAGAAAAAGAAAAAGCTGATGTTTGAGGGGTGAGGGGCCGTGTCATGTCTTGTGTTTTACTTGTCTTTTAATCCGTACATGGATGTAAAGCTCCTGAACAGATACTAATTTCAACAAATACTTAATGTCAATGTTGGCCTAAATATCGGAGAATCACTAATCCACAACATCAGAACAAAACATTTACAGCGCATTATTTCAGTATGTCGTAAAAACTTTATTGTTTTAAAGCTAAGTTAAGGGACTCCTATCTTTTATGATATTTTTATTCATCAGTGCTTTCTAGTGCTCTGTCAGTGCCGCAGATGCCCAGGAAAGCTGTAATTCAACCATCAGTGTAACCAAGTTATCTGAATCTAGTTGCAAATAAGGGGGAACAAATGCAAAATGCAGCCACACAAGTGCTCTGTGAAATCTATTTATAGCTAATGGAGTGGGAAATAATTAACATACACCTTTGTGTTCAACTTCCAAATTCTTGATTAGATCATTTACTTACAACGTGCCCCTTTGAAATCTGATGTAACGTTTTAGCGTTAAATGTCACTGAAAACTATACAACTAAATTAAGTTTTTTAAAATATTTTTTAATAAACAAAAAACATTTAGTAAGACACGTTTTATGTAAATGTTAGGAGAGGTTCTTAATTACAAATGTAAGCATGGTTGGTATTTTATTGGTTGTATTTTTAGAATGAATATACTTAAATTAGACTACTTTTAGTGCTCCCTCCTTAGTGTGTGTGTGTGTGTCTGTGTGGGGGTGTTATTAGGAGGGAGGGGCGGGGCTTCATGACGTCGCCGCGGTTGCCGTGTAGCTCATGTGAATGCAGACGGAGCAGCCGGAGGATGGAGCAGAGACCAGAGAGAGAGATGTCTCACATCGCGGGCAGACACATCTGAAATATCACAGCTACAATTAGGACCCTGCCCATAATTTACACCCACACTGCGGCTTTTTATTCTTCTTTTCTCTCTTTTTTAACCATCATTTAACCGCTGACACATGCGCACGAGTCCACTTCACATATCTGTCTGTCAACACACCAGCTCCGGCTGTTTGTCAAAGAAAATCCCGTTGAAAATCAGACAGTAAAATTCATTTTCCGCGAGGTTTGAGTCGGACACACCTTCTGCCGGACTGCCCTGTCACTGCTTCAATCAACATGGATGAAGACAATCACGGTAAGGCTGTTTTTCCCTTTCCACATTGGTTTCCTCTCCCCCCCTACAGCCCGTGTGCATGGATGGATGGATGTGTGAGTGAGGGGACACGGAGGTTTTTCAGGATGTACCTTGAAAAACAACCAGAGTCTGTTGTCATGATGTAAAACCTGACAATAAAGCAGCATTTCTCTGAATAACAGTGCGACTCGCAGGTGAGAAAGAGTCTGTCTTTCCCTGTGCAGGAACATGCCCAGAAACGCTGAAGTCACGGTTTAAGCAAAACAAAACAAAACAAAAACTCTGCAATATTTTTTATCATGCATGCAGCTTCACCATCTGTTTGATGTCTTACTGCAAGGCTTTGAAGTTGCTCTCACTATCTCTTCGCTCTGCTGGAAGCCTGTAAACTGGTGGAAATTGATAAGAAATCTGGCTGGCAGCCTTCCATATGGAGGATAGACCGAGCAGGGATCTACTTCCTGTTGCAAAAATATAAAAACCAATGAAATGTGCGTCTCTATTGTCCTATTTTAGAGATTAACCCACTTTAAGACATGATAAGGTCCCGGATTTACTACAAAAGCTGCAAAATAGTGCAAAATATTCTGTGTGCATCGATACAAATGAAGTTCCTTTAAGGTCAATAAGGTTTCCTAACTATAGGGATGCTATAGGTGGAGGTTAAGTCAAATAAAGTCACATTGGCTGCTATATAAAAGCTACCAAGAAATTACTCTTAAAATATACTGGAACAAAAGCATGTGGTGCCTCAAACCTGCCCGTCTAACCCGGATTACTGCTCACATGGTGGCTGCTCTCACAGTCCCGTATCAGTTATCATATGATAGTGCTGCTGAAACAAGCACACAGTTTGCTCCTGAGCAGATAATCCAAACCGCCTTGTGGACTGAGGGGCCTTGAAGGCAGTGTAGTGTAAACAAATGGTTATAGTCTGATAAGAGTTTGTCAGTTAAACTGTGAGAGATTAGCACAGACGCTCATCTGGACTTCCACCTCTTACCCCCATATTGGTCTCATGTCTGAAGAGTCTGAATATACCTCAAGCGAGACGACTTTTCCTGAATTCAAATGAAAGTGGGAAACGTGCAGTTTGACCTGCTTTAGTGATCTTAATTAATAGTTAGGCATTCAGGGGCTATGATGTAGTAAAAGCTCTTTAAGTCTCTCTATAATCCTCCTTTTCATGTCCGTAGATTATTATACACTCTACATGTTCAATGGTTTTTGGATTTCTTGAACTATGCTGTGTTAATTCACGGTCCCCAGAGGATGAGCCTAAAGCTTTTGATGGCTCTTTGCTTTTCCTTTAAAGCGGCCGTATCTTTTAAATGGATATTCTCATATTTTGCATGGGTTTCACATTTTGGGGTGTTTATTGTTCACAGTGAAAAAGTGTGACATTTTTAAAAAGGTCGCCTCTGAAATGAGCCGCTCAGAACAGCTGCAGGTTTCTACGTAGAACCTCGCTTTCGCTGAAATCGACCAATCGTCATTCTCCGTCATTCACCTCAGGCTGCCTTCTTGCACTCGCTTGTAGTCAAGTTGTTGTCAAGATTTCAACCTACCATTCCTATACCTCCTGGCGATTCCGGTTCATACATATGAGGCAGAATAACCTATGCTAGAGCAGCCATATTTTCTACACCTTTGGAGTGGGGGAGGGGCTACGCGGTCACTCCAAATACTGTCAGCCAATTGTGGCTAAGGTCAGACCTTCGCATGGCAAAACAGCTTGTTCGTTTCAGGAGGAAGGAAGGGGCTCCGAAAAATAATTAAATTAAAATATGTATGCAATTTTTAAAACGAGACAAACGTTATTGAGAAACATTTAAACAATACAAAAATTGAATTGAAATACGGGCACCGGTTTAGCTCAGTGGTTTAATCACACATCCCATATAGAAGCTACAGTCCTCGAGGCTACACTCCCACCCTCGGCCCTTTCCCACACGTCGTCCCCACACTCTCTTCCCCCGTTACCCCTACAAACAAACAAGTGTAATGGAAATATAGGCATGCAAATGAGTGAGAATATTCATGATCCCGGGAGGAAGAACCCTTCATGTTTTGGACACTTAATTGGCTTTATTCCGTTAAAACGAAGTGAACTTGCACAAGAGATCTGAAACCACAAAGATTCTCACAAAAGTACGCTACTAAATTATGGTGTTGGATTGTTCTACTTTACCTGATCCCACATTTAAAGCACAATTTAAGCTGAATCTGAGACGTTTCCAACAGTTTTATCTATATCCGAACAACTCTTTTTCTATTCATTTGTGAGTGTTTCAGAGGATTGTTGAAAGTAATAGGATTCAGAAAATCACTGTTTAGGATTTGAATTATATCCTCTTTGTAATATGGATCATAAGGACTCACTATAGGCATAAATGGCCCCTCAGAAAATAAGTGAATCACATGTTCTGCCTGCACACCCGCCATACATGAGGCCGGTCAAAGAGATACTGAATCATGTGACAGGATGTCAGAGAGCGGCGGAGGCACGCTGCCTGTGATCAGGCTGGAAACATACGACACACACTCAGACAGATTATGTGCAGCCCTGCGCCGTGTGTGAATTATTCAAATAACTTACCATAAATGCTAAAGTAATTAAGTGCTAGTTCGCTCACTGACACCCTCACTGCCTCTCGCACACACAACACTTAACATTTTCACACGCACACCTTGATACGCTGCTATCACAGCGCCGCCACTTAGAGCTAAATTTGTCTCCAACACTTCCAGGAGCTGAAGTTACACCTTCATCAAGAGAAGATCAAACGACATGAGTACAGGATGATGTCAGAGCGATTTCTTTATGACCTGAATCCAGCTAATGACAAGCTTTGCTTATTACTCCGAGGGCCTTTTTCTGCATGACAACAAATGTGCACATTAGCACGTTGTGTGTGCATTAGGGACGATGCTCTCACGCCTGCCTGTACTGTATGCATGCAAACATGTGTGCAAAGTTGGGGCTATAATTTGTTCTGCATCATTGCACGAGCTGAGAACAGCAGAGAAAAGATCCAACAGATGTCATGATATCCTTTAGGATTAATAAATTCTACAACTAGATAAATCTCCCACAATCCACCACTCCTGAGGCTCAAACAGGGACGGTGAAGTTTCAGAACTGAGAGGGTTTTGGAGATTAGAAGTGGACATCAAAGCTGCTTAAATGGGTATTTTGACATTAACAATGAACAACAATTTCATTAAGAAACATTACTCGTGGAATAATGGAGCAACGCTGCACACATGGCTCACATATCTCAGTTAAACGGAGCTACACACTGAGTGAAACTATAAACTAAAACATGGAATTCATTAGTGCATGTTTACGGCACTCGCTAATCAGACCTCTCTGCTCCGGTTTTACACGCCGCGGAGCAGACAGGGCCTGGTTGAAATTTAGCAACAGGCTCGAAATCCTACAAGTTTTTATTACTCATGGGGCTATTTTTAGCATCACCGTATAGCTGGATGGAGAAGTGGAAAGAACACAGAAGCAGAAATTGGCTGGAAAGCAGTTCGCTGAGCGTCTGGAAGGAGGCCCTGGATTTTTAACACTTGGCTTCTTGTGTTTTCTCTTCTTTATAGCGGCGTTGTGACGCTTCAGCCAGGGGATAAATAAAGGCAGAGTACAGGGCTCGACTTTTAGAAATGTTTTGCACCTGATTAAAGACATCTGTGAGGACTGAGGCTCCTAAACAAAACATGCTTTATGTTTAAAGGTAGTTACAGCCAGGGGCGTGTCCAGGAGATGCCCTGGGGAGGCACGGCCCCCTAAAATCAGATTGGCCACCCCAAGTGCCACCCCATAATCCTCAAGGACGTTAGCTATCTTCCTGATCAGATGCGCAACTTAATTTCAAACCAAGATGGGAGATGCACCGTTTTTTGTGAGTCCTGCTCACGGTGGTGCAGTGGTTAGCGCTGTTGCCTCACAGCTAGAAGGTTCCTAGTTAGAAGTGGACCTATCTGTGTGGAGTTTGCCAGTTCTGGGTTCCCTCCAGGTACTCCGGCTTCCTCCCACAGTCCAAAGACATGCTAGTTCATTGGTGACCTGTGATAGATTGGTGACCAGTCCAGGGTGTACCCCACCTCTCTCCCAATGACAGCTGGGATAGGCTCCAGCCCCACTGCGACCCTTTACAGGATAAGCAGTATAGATAATGGATGGAGGAATGATACCTTGATGATGATAGTTAAAGTAGATATGAACAGTGGATCTCATGAATCTCATGTCCCCCCTGCATGGGTTAGTAATGCAGTTGGGCCACCCCAGTCCAAAAGTCTGGATACACCCCTGCAGACGCCACCAAACGCGCTAAAATGTTTGTTAATGGTGTCCTGTGAGGTTTCCTTGACCATATTTCCTGTGTGAATGTCTTGATAACCCCTCTGTGTCAGTCAACACTCTTCTGTCTCTCTGACCGTGGGAAAGCTGAATGGGAAAGGCTTTTCCTTCAATTCTTCTCTCTTTGGGCTGAATGTGTGAGTGCGTGCTGGAATAACAAACCATATCAGACTGCAGCTCCGATGTTTTGTCTGTCAGAGGATTTAAATGGTGCACACACGGCCGTGTCTGTCCAAAGGATCATCATTGATCTCTACTTTCAATGAAACACCTCCCTTAGAAAGAGAAATTCTGCCTTTCTTCTCTGCGTTTTCGTCATTATCTCCTCACACTTAATGGTCATCTGAGTGTATGCAGTTATTTCATATCACATTCGCCCCAGCAGGCATGAAACCCAAGCTAATGTGGCTTTAGAGAAAATGTGAATAAACATACCGTGTGTGTGATTTCTTGGCGTCATTCTGAGGGGGATTAGTCGGTAAGAAGGGGAAGTTGATGTGATTAGGATACGCTCTTTGTTGTGGCTCGAGGCTGAGTGTGTGAGAGGACATGAGGCAGTCACTCGAGGCGAGATTTGGATGCTCTCTAGCTACAGTTCGCCCTGGGAGGCTGGCTAGCTGAGTGTAAGTGGTCGGTGCTGAATGGCTAGACAACAGCCGAACTGAGCTCAGACATCTGTGTCTGTCTGCATCTCTTTCATCTACCTAATGTCGCCCTGTAGACACGCTGCAGCGCTGCATACGGAGACGGCTTATAGGTCAAATGCATTACAGCTGAAAGGATGGTTAACAATTAATCAGGAACTTTTCTGGGGAAATTCACTGGTTCCAACCTCTTAAACATTTTCCGGTCTCATTAGTGTTTTATTACAGTTAACTAAATATCTTTGGGTTTGGGACTGTTAATTACACAAAACAAGCATCTTGAAGGCATCACCGTTGCGTCTTGAAGCTCTTGACGCATTCAATTTCTGACACTAACTATCTAACACTGAATCAATTAATCAAGAAAACAATTAAAAGTAAAATAATCCTTTCCTACAAATAATCATTTTATGTAAAGTAAACGTCCTTCCCTTCGTAGTAAAGTTGCTTTACAAATAGTATTTTCAAGGTCGGGTATTTACCTCCACTATCAGCTGATAGTAAAGAATAAGATGAGAAAAACAATATAAGAGTTTCAGTTACCTGTAGAAGCTGAAACCAGGGCTGTGACGGTAACCGCATTACCGCAATACCCCGGTTATGTGATGGCAACTGCGGGATTGACCCAGTGACCATCATCGCCGGAATGCTGTCAGGTGTCAAGTTAACAGGACAAAAATCAGGAGAAGCAGCAGTTGAGACACTTCTCCGTTGACCCCAAGAGAGGGAAACAAAAAAATAAAACCGAACCGATGTCCGAGAAAGACGCTAAAAGGCTGGTTTGAGTAAATGATCAGCACTAATATGTGTGCGTGGAACCACAGCACGCGAACACGGCAGCTCAGAGTTTCCGACCGTAAGTTGATCAAGATGAAGGACAAAGAAATTTACACCACAGTTTAGCGATGGTAATAAAGTTTAAAAAAAGATAAACATGTTTTCTCCGTCTCTCAAGCGAGCAGGGGTGGGGGGGCGGTGGTATGACCGCAAGGGGGTGTTAGTGTTTTACCGTGGTTAGAAAAACTACCATCAGCCTTAGCTGAAACAGGGACTTCTTTCTTGCGGTAGGTAAATTTACACCACAAACTGTCCAAACATACTGTGGAGTACCTCAGGGATCAATGTTGGGACCTCTTCTGTATACGCTATACATGTTACCATTGGGAAAGACAATTCTTCGACATCTCCGACCATAGCTTTGCAGATGATACACAGCTGTACCTGTCTTTTACACCTTCTGACACCAGTTCGTTCGCTTTTCTACATAGCTGCCTAAATGACATAAAAATGTATTTCCCAGAACTTCAGCATTTGCCGTGAAAACATCCCAGGCTATTACAGCCACTCCTCGGCCCCCTCACTCCCAACTTAACTTTAAAGTCAGCTCCAAAAAAATCTGGGTGTAATTCTTCATTGTGACTTGAGCCTGGAGCAGCACGTTAAGAAAGTAGTTGAGTTGTGTCGTTCAGTTACATACATACAGATACAGACCCTGTGTGCCTAAACAATTGAGCTATTGGGTAGCAGAATAATTTCCACATATCAAACCCATTTTGGCTTCACTGCATTGGCTTGTACAATCCATTTTAAGTGCTCTTAATCATACAAGACTCTGACTGACCTGGTGCCAGAATATGTAACTGAGGTCTTTTAAAGTTGTGTTCAGGCAGAAAGCCATACAAATTTTTGAGTTTGGTACTATTAATTTAATTACATTGGTTTAACCCTGCCAGATTAACATTTGCTCTTCCAAACACATTGTTCTAGTGTCCTGGTTCATAACGTCACCCAAAGGCACGCACAGCTTGGCTATTTTCACCGCCCTCTTCAGGGTCTGTCTCTGAAACTTTACCGCCACCTTCTGCAACTTGAAGGTGACCAGTGACCTGTTTGAGGACCATTAAGCTAGCCTGGTATTAGCCGAAGGTAACCGGAAGCTAGCCAAAGCTCGCAAATGTTACTACCACTTTATATCCTGGTTGTTTAATTCTGACAAAAACAGGTGTACAAACGACTTGATGGGTTTTTAGGGGGGTTATTTGACTGACGATTACTCAGCAGATTTTGTGACAGTTCCCCCAGGTTTATGCTAAGCTAACTTTAGCAGCTAAAGCTTCATTACCATAAAGATAGGGTCTCATTAAACTTCTGGAAAGAAGTATTTTTTAAAATAATAACTGACCAGTAGCAAAACCACAAATACATGAAAATATAAGAGTGTCTTTAGCTCTAAATCCTTTGTTTTCATGTGAATGTCGTGTGTACTTCACATCTGTTTTATTCACCTGCAATGCCCCAGAAAGAATTCCCCCTCAGGTATAAAAACATTGGGCTGGATTGAATTCACCGTTTCCAAATTTCCTGCAACACCCCAGTAGCCAGAAACAAATGTCTGCAACGGTTTAGACAAAATGTGTCTCTTATGCGTGTCGACAACCAATGCCAAAAAAATGTGCTAAAATGTGCGCTTTACAATGTCGTCAGTTGACCCGGCAGGCTGGCGGTGTTGTTTAAAGGCTTAAGGGGAGATTTGGAAAGAACAGAAATTCATTTTGACTGCCAAGATTATGGGTTTCTGTGGTGCAACATTAGAAGATTAAACATACAGTACATTATACCACATGCAACGAGACAAATACCCAAACACAGACAGGGCTGTGCAGGGATTGAGCCGAGGCTTGTAACAAAGTGCATGATTTAAGTGAGAGAGAAGACTACATATGGACCTGATTAGGCGCGAGACTGGGGAGGCTTCCCGACATGCTCCCATCACCATGGTAGTGTGTGAGTGTAGTAGTCTGTCAGTAAAGCAACATTTCTGCTGGTGAATAGAGGTACTCTTTGCCTGGAATTATTCCTGGGAGCTGTCGAGAGGGGATCCCTTTAAGTGCGAGACAGAGAGCAGATGGGAGACAAAAGGAACGGCAAATTAAATGAGCCAGAGTCAGGGAGGAACACAGACAGACTTTTAGGGCAGCGGAGATGTACCGTGTTCGAGTAATCCACACCTTATGTCAGTGGAAGGAGGGGTAAGAGAAAACAAGGTCCAGCTGACTGTTCAGACAGAGCGAGGAGGGGCGAGGCGGGCTGTAGACGAGTGTTTCTTGGCTTCTGGCTCAAAAGAAATGGAGAACCGCACCAACGCCCAGCTCCTTCTCACCTTAATAACATTCCCTGGCCATTTTTCATTTCATTTCCTGCTCTTTTTTTCACAATAAAGTATTTTCTTCTGCTCTGTTTCAAATAGACTGGCTGAGGACAGAGCAGCTTTTAAACAGAAGCTCTCTGATCCAGCAGGCAGCCATGGGAAAAACTGATATTTAAAACGATCTATGAGGAGCTGAAGTGGACTTACAGTCAAGACGGACCAATTTTGTAAACTTGTGAATGGGATCAGGGTGGTCCGACAAAGTTAGTGTTTTTACAGGCAGGCGCACAACCATCACAGAAACAATCTGGACTTGTGGAGGCCGACATGTAGTTTTACACTGAAAGGTTTGGAGTCAGTGCCAATCACCCAGGCTGACGCTCTGCTCTCTGAAGATATCAGAACTAATTTCCTCTCATTCATTGTCTTATTCAAAATGAGATGTACCAAATACAGACGGAATCTCTCCCAAGGTAGATATCCATCGCAATAACGCAGGTGTTCACATCAGATAAAGCATCACATTCATTCCGCTTCCTGTCAATCAGCTGACAGCAGCAGGAAGCAGCTGCGGTGTCTGGTAATCACCCCTCAAATACACTACTTGTCATCTTTTTACATTTATTGTCTTCCATTCATGTTTGCTGAGACAAGGATTATTTCCAAGTTAGGTACGACACAACACATCTTGAATTATGCAATTATAAAAGCAAGGGAATACTGAAATGTGCAGGTCTGTGAGGTTGCACTTTTGCTTAGAGCTAAATGCTAACGGCTAACAAGTTCCAATGACAATGAGATCTGCAAGTGTAATGTTTGCCTATGTTTAGCATGTTAGCGTGTTAGCATGACAACATTTGGTTGAAAACAAAAACTGTTGCGGTTTGAAGTCATAATCCAAAGTAGAAGACAAAATAAAAACGTTTAGCTCGTTACAATACATATCCTGTTTCTACCATAGACATGTATAGGAAGTTAACAAAGCAACTGTGACGTTTAGCAGCCTCGAGTTTGACATCTCAGCAGTCGCCCTCTTGGTTTTTTGGAGCCAGAAGTGACCATATTTGGACGAGAGGGTGCCCATTGCTACGTCTCATTCCTGGTTGACCGGTAGCTTTAGTAGTGACTGTCAATCATATGTGGCCACGCCCTAAAGCATATACTGCTTTATCTTCTTTTATTTTACTCTACATTGGACCATAATTTAGAAAATATTCATCATTCTGTATCAAAAAAGTCCTGAGTCGAGCAATTGAGACCATAAACTAAAATGTTTCTGAGTTAATAAATCAACTAAGAAGAATAAATCAGCTCTTCAGCATTGGCTACACTTGTGAAACCAAGAACGTCCAATTCTTATGAACAGGTAGTGGGTTCTACCAAATCTTATCCAGTTCAGACCAAAGTTGACGGCCGGCATTTTTGTTCCTAGCTAGCTAGCATTCTTGCTAGTGAGCATTCCTCTTACTTGGACTGTAATTACGAGAAACAGGGATGCAATAACAATCACATAAAGCTACTCTTTGGAGAATTACCCACCAAAAACTACAACAGAAGTGTCAACAAATGGTTGGCAAAATGGCCGCCATTGCTGGAACCTTAATATAATTCAATATTTAAATTAAGTGAATTAGATGAATTAACGGATCGGTTTGTTTGTCCCTGGTTTCACTTGTTTATGAACCACGCCAAAGCTAACCTACAGCTAACTTATTGGTATGGCTATTAAGCTAGCAGTGAGGTCAGCCATCTTGGAATAATCAACAAACAGTGGCATGGACTAGATATTGATATTTAACAGGTTTAAGCTCTATGTTACACCAGTATTCATCTCCTATGTGCTAAATTTTAGATATTCTAGCCCCGTGAGAGGGAACAAGCGAAAAACATAAACATGGATGCTTTTACAGCCCCCCTCGTGTAAAACCTGGATGATCATTCGCAGAGCTACTTGGACCGTACCCAGCTCGTGAAAGCCTCTCATCCTGCCCAGTCTCCAGGAGAAACAGCATCCATCTAAATCATTCTCAGGCCGATCATATCATCAGATTATGGTTGCTTTGGCTGCAGCATATGGCCGTGGAAACCCCCTCAGACTCTGCTGGCTGTGTTCATCGAATCAAATATTGACATAGTGCTGATGCTGAGCAGATGTGTGATATAAGGAGGGCAACATGTGCAGACCACCTCCTAAGCAACCACACACTCACACAAATGCACTCACAGCAGGAGGTCCCTCCCAAAAACTGCAGATTAACCAGAGCAATCAGTGCGAGGGCTCTTCAGCTCCCCGAGCCCCAGATTCTCCTCATGACCCCAGCGGTAGTTAAAAACTAGAAGCCATATTAGACCCCCAAATCTGTCTTCTCACGCGATTTCAGCCGTGAGTGTAGTCTCTGAATTATTACTGATCAGGCCTCTGAGCAGTGTACTGTGATACTGCAAGATTTCACAGGCGCAGATACTACACACAATGCACAACAGAAACATTAAGCAGGAATCTACACAACTTCAAAAGTAGTAATGTGCGTGTTAAGACTACAAACGTAATTTATTTATCATAACAATATTTTGGGTCTTCTTTATTTTGGTCTGTGAAACACTTTGGATTAAGTGTGTGATGTACTATGCAAATGAAGGTTATTTGAATTTTCTACATCTTTATTTGGCTTTTTTTTTATCACGCAATTATCTAACGAAAAAACTAAAAATCATTTGATCATTTGAGCCTTTTTTTAAAGCCAAAAAAGGCAAAGATTCTCAAGTTCCTGCTTCTGAAATTTGAATATCTGTATGTTTTAGACGACAAATCAAGCAATTTGAAGACATTTCTTTGGCTTTAGGAGATTTCAATCGTATAAACAAGCAACATCTTTCCCCGTGTTTTCTCATGTAATTGACTGAACAATGAATGCTTTACGTAATGTTTAACTGAAAAGAAAAACTGCAGATTACACTGTCAAAAAAGTTGTAAATTACAAGTCTAATCGAACATTTTCACTAGAAACAAAAATTGATCTGAATATTCATCATTCGATATCAGCTGGCCAGTATCATTGGTCCGATACAGGACCACTACAGATATATTGGTATCGGCGTATGTGTACTCATATGTGCGGATATTAAAAACCCTTTTTTACAGGATAAATAATGCAGAAAACATTGCTTTAGGTGATTTAGAAATGGTGTCACTGTGTCCAAATTCCATGTAGCAAATCATGGACTGGCTGCACGGTGGTGCAGTGGTTAGCGCTGACGCCTCACAGCTAAAAGGTTCCTAGCTCGAGCCCCTGTTCAGATGAAGTGGGCCTTCCTGTGTAGAGTGTGGTACTCCGGCTTCCTCCCACAGTCCAAAGACATGCTCGTTAGGTTCACTGATGACTCTATAAGTGAATGTGAGCATGAAAGGTTGTCTGTCTCTATGTGTGTGGCGATCAGTCCAGGGTGTACCCGCCACTCGCCCAATGACAGCTGGGATAGGCTCCAGCACCCCGCGACTCTGAACAGAATAAGCGATATAGATATGACATTCACCAACGCCTATATTTTCAGCTTTAATCTAATATCTCTACACCGTCTATGCACACGTATTAAATAAAAAACAATTTTTGTTTTAACAAGTTTTATCCTTGTTCAAACTTATGAAGTTCACCATGTGACATTTGTTTTGTTCCAGGGCTGAAAGTTTGCATGATTCCAAATGTCAAAGGGATTTTGAATGAAGACACCTGAAGTTTCACTTTATCTCTATCGCTGCATGGCTGCATCTCTTTTCCACACGCCTGTCTCCTCCTGTGCGCCTGGCCTTTCACCCTCTGTATCATAACCTCTCTCCTCTCGTTGGCCTCTCTGCTGACGTCCCAGAATTCCTGCTCCGTGGCTCTGAGCCAAAGTGCCTCTGCAGACAGCTTCACGCAAGACTCTCCGCTGCTGCACACACTGTCACATTATTTCACCCAGCATCACTGAGGCGAAGTAGGTTAAAGGCAGGCGGCGGCTGGTCGGCGGCAACATCTGTGCATATGCTGTTATACATCACACTTCCGCTCTGGCAGACTCGTGGTGGGCTTACGGAGCGGCGGGGAGGGTGAGTGTGTGGGATTAGTGCCAGCTGCCTTTGGTGTGTATGTGCTCATGTCCACATGTCTGACTGTCTGTCTGTGTGCGACCCAGAGCATGTCATCGTCTACAGTTAGGGGGATTGGGAGCGGCGGGTTTCAGATTAGAGTCTGGATCTAGAGGACGTTTCCTTGCTTTCCTTTCGTGTGTCCCAGTGTGCTGCACGGCCAACCGGGGTAACAGGGTTATCTCTTTCAAAGCTCACCCACTTTCAGAGACATTACAGCGGGTAAAGTCGCACTTTAAAGCCACTCGATCTGGGCAAATCCTCTCTCAGTCACACCAGTCACTGAAAACTGTGCGGGACTGCCGCCAGTGTAAAGTGAGCGTGGGATTTTCCCTCTGAGCTCCATGTGAATACCTCGCTGCTGGATACTACTCGCAGGGAAGTCCTCGATTAAAGTCTCAAGGCCTGGAAATACTCCTTTTTTTCTCTTCTATCTGCCATGTCTAACAAATAGTTAATTTCAACCCAAAATAACATTATAAAAGTAATAAAAATGTAGGTTGATGTAGCCTTGGGTGGGTTTTATGTATGCCAAAGCGTCCTTGCATTAGTTTAAATGCCATCAAAGCCCCTGGTTTCAGTGGGAGGCCGGGGACAGTTGTTAGTTTTGGGTGTGAAGAGCAGCAGGGGATTTAGTCCTCAAAGTAGATTTTGAGGGATTTTGTTTTTTAGGGGGGAAATTACTGGAGCTTTCTTTTTTTCTGTGGCGCACATGTTGGCGTTTTAAACCCTTTGGACCCTCTCAACCCAACGCTTGATACAGTGGATTTTGATGCTTTCAGATAGCACTTCATATAGAAGTCACAGAGGTTAAATGGTTGCAGAGATAAATCTGTGCCTTGCCAACTACAGCCACCCCACTATGAGACCCTCTGACCTCCCCAAGGTCTACTGTTTACTATGAAGCAATGACTCACACCAAACATGATTTTAGTAGATTATCATCGGAGCGTGTGTTTGGTTTGAGTCTGTATGGCGGTAACGACCGGCCCCATGACTCCCTCTGTGCCTGCTAAAGACACTAAACTCGTTTCCTGAATGAGTCACAGAGGGTCACAGGGGGAAGTGTGTTAATAATGTAATTGGTGGACCACCTCTGAAGAAGACCCCCCCTGTCCCACCCCACCACCACTAAACAAGATTAACCACTGGACCAGAGACGTTAGCACAGGTTTTATAGTCATATATCTCAGGATATCCAGTAAGAGAGACCTGGATTGGAGGATAATGGAAATCTTTTTCCATTAATGTTGGTGGGCTTTTATTAAAGGGGACATCCTCTGCTTTCATTTGATTTGTAATGAATCAAGAAAGTAATCATGCACACTGTTACAGCCAGAGGATAGCACATCTCCATTAGCTAATGCACGGCCTCAGGCAAATTGGAAACATGGAGCTGTTAGCTGCTGGCACATCATCGTCCTCTGAGCAACACATAAAAAAACAAAGGGAAGTCCTTATGTAATTGCTGATATATAGATTTTTCACATTATTGATTAACCTGCGGCTCATTTCATTTCTCGACTTAATGGTTGAGTCCATGTCAGGGACTCAATAGGCTATATATAATACCCCAAACAAAATTGTAAATTCAAAGTTGTACTTTGACATTCAAAAGAAAATAAGCTAATTAAAATAGGCCTATTTACATTAGAAGCACTGAAGCCATGTTTTTTATTAACATTTTTGACAAGCTAGCAGCGTTCAAGACTATGCAGGGACAGTGTTTTGAGCTAAATGCTAATGTCAGTAAGCTAACAGGCTTATAATGACAAAGCTAACATGTTCATTATAACAGGTAATGTTTTCCATCTGTTTTTAAGCTAGTTTAGCATGTTAGCATTCTAACATGGGCTAATTAGCACCAAACACAGCTGAGGCTGATGGGATTCAGGTGATTTCTGCAGGTATTTACATACATTTTAGCTACCTTTTGATTATTGTGCTACATGCTCGTCTAAGCTATCTCTGTTACATCAATTCATGGATGAATTTAGAAATTATACCTCAGGTTATTTTGTAGGTACTAAGATGTGTATGAATGTTTTATAGAACGTGTAACAGTGTAGTGGCAGTAGCAACCTTTCACAGTTAAAGATGTATCTCCTCAGGTGATTAACTTTCTGCCTTAAAAATGTAAAATATATTACACCTCCCCAGACTTCATCACAATGTGTCTGGTTTCTTCTGAGTCAAGCCTTTGGACATCTAATTTTAATGGCCTCTGCGTTTTAAAGAGTACTTTCATATAATTTTAATGTCCATTAAAAATGAGGCTACAGTCAGCAGGCAATTGTTTTCTCTAAGCTAGGATGTTTAGCGTAGCTTAGCGTAAAGATTGGAAATGAAGAATAGTTTGTTGGCTTGTCTGAAGGTAGTTAAAATCTTACCAGTGCTTCAGGCTCAGTTGTTATCATGTTGTATTTTATGTTATTTGTATGCTAGGTTAAGCTAACTAAGTGCTAACTGGAGCCCTATATTTACTGGATGGATAAAAGAGTGGTGTCAGTCTTCTCATTTAACTCTCTACAAGAAAGCTATTTAGCTTATATCCCTGAATGTCAAGCTACTGCTTTAAATTTTGACTCCTAAAAGATAGTGTGGGTCTCAGATATCATGTAGGACAGAGGGAGATAATTTAACTGCCTGTAGGTCCAAACTGTTGAAAACGTTACTCATGTAGAAGATTAAAGAAATGTGTAAAATAGCTGTGTAACTTTTTAAGAGCACTAATTGGCTCGAGACCCACGATCACAGAGCTCACAGTTGCATTGCGTAATCGTGTGAGATAGCCGGAGGTTAGCAGCGCTAATTAACGTCTTTATTTTGATACTTCCAGTCAGTGTGCATTTATACCCCCCTCTGTTGTCTATTAAAAACATGGCCCACAAAGGAAATCCCTCAGCTGTTTCTCCTGCTGTTTACCTGACCCTCATCACGGCGCTTCAGGATTAAATAACTGGGTTAGGAAGCGTCTTTTGTGTCTTAATGTGAAGGCTATCTATAACAATACTCCCCTGAACGCAACTCCTTTACAAGCTGTTGAAGCAAAAAAAAAGGCTGAATGCTTCCTCTTAAACCCAGTGACCTTATTTTACTTTAATTGGTTCTTCTTCCCCGCCTGCGAGGGGAAATAACAAGTGATTTTTTTATATATATCTCTGATTTAGCAACATGTAGGCTCAGAGCTGCAGCTGCGATAGTAGACGTGCCATTTTCCTGTTGAGAGATTTGCGTTTTCTGCCTCTAAGCTGGCTTAATGAAGCGAGATTGCACACAGGCTCGTCTTTGCTTCGGAAAATAAAGTGTGCGTGGGTGGAAATGAAACAGAGAGAAAGAGAGGAGTGGGGTAAAAGATTGAAAAACAAGATTGAGATGTAAAGTGAGAGGGAGAAAAAGTGGGGAAAGTCGTCCTCCACTCCTGTGCTTTAACGCCTGGAGCTCTGACACCCTCACGGCCTGGGAATCAGGGTCGTGGGCCGTGGTAAATTCACTTTTAATGAAAGAAAACTTAATCTGGATTGGTTTTATTAATAGAATTTCCCCCCTGAGCCAAATGCAGAAGGAGGGAGGGAGCAAAACACTTTCAAGTGGAATAATTAAGACCCTTCGCCTTCTCTCTTTCTTGTTAATTAAGGCGATACATGCAGCCTCTTGATGTGTGTTGCTGCAGCTGAACAAGGTGAAACAGTCAATGCAGCAGCAGCAGCAGCCCTGTCACTTTACTTTTGTCTCTCATCTGTACCGAGCTGAGTGGGTTTAGGGATGTGAGCTGTGCACAAATGAGAGTTAAGCTGTGTTTTCCCATCGTGTGTTGCAGTTCCTGAGGATCTGTCCCTGGAGGAGAGGGATGAGCTGTCAAACATCAGACGCAGGAAGAGAGAGCTGCTCGACGATATTGAGGTGCGAGTTTTGACATATGATTTAATATAATACGGTAAAAGAAGCTTCTCTTTATATACTGTGTTGATAGCAGATCATTAAAATGTGTATATTGGGTTTTCTTCTAACCTTTTGCCTATCTCCTGCAACGCTGCAGCTCCATTTGCATGCTGTAGGTAATGCAAATAGAGCCGCACAGAAAGTGATACATCTCCCACTGTGTTCAGAGCGTCTCTCTCCTCTACATCCCTTCAGGCGTTCTCCTGTACTGTATCCTCTTTTAACTGTGACATGTCTTGTTTCTCTCAGAGGTTGAAGTTTGAGATAGCAGAGGTCATGACGGAGATCGAGCAGCTGACGTGTGTTGGGGAAAGGTAAGACACTGAAGTCAAGATGTCTTTACCGTGCTTTCAAGTGCATTGCAGCTGAAAATACTAATAATAATCCTTGGCACGCTATGGCAGTCCAATGCAACAGCTCTGCTTTAATAGCAACCTTACAAAGCAGAATTTTACTAACTGAAATCATTATTTTACTAAAGGGGAAAAAATATTATGCCTTATAAAGTTATTATATATTAACACCTTTTAATGTAATTCAGCCCAGTAAAACACCACTTTTTATACAACAGTTAGTTCTGAGTAATCTGATTGGACAAGAGGCATTCCACGAGTGCTGATATAGAACACAACATCACTGGGACTTTTCACTCTGTGTATCACTCCGCCTCAGCCAGGTGTTCTAAACACTATTAATTAACATCACAGCAGACTATCAAGCTGGTACCTCTGAATCACACAGCACTAGTTGATGATAAGTTAAAACAAACAGATGAATGGACATGATCAGAACAGCTGATCTGTGGTAACCTGTGGACACAGATTGCAGGAGAATGTTTGGGTTGCTTGGCAACAAAAGTCCAGTTTCAGTCAAATTGAGTTGGTGCAAAAAATTATCTGTTGTTCATTTTTACTACTATTTGCTGCTTGTATAAGTGTTGTGATGTTATACTGAATATCAGCACGGCCATGCTGATATTACAGGTTGATGAGAGAAAAAGGTGTTGTGTCGGACGCTTTCCGAAAGTTGTAAATAGCCATGTTTGAAAAGAACAGATGAATCGTGGTTCGTAATGATTAATGTTAGGTTATTAAAAAGCTAATTCCTATTTACTAGGCTAATTCTTATTTTGAAAAAGAAAGTTGAACACTGATTTTTGCCGTCGATTACCATGGCAACGATTGAAGCCCTCGTAGTATGTCTCTCTCCCTACAAGGCAGTCTAAAAGGCTGTTTTAGAGACTTCTGCTCTTTGGCATAAATACATGTATTGTAAGGAAAAACTGAACCTTGAAAAAAGTCTAAGATGATAACAAAAGAATAATGTGTAACATAAATTTTAAGAATGTTTTCTGCTCTGCAAGTCCCTGAAATTTAAAGAGAAGATGACCTCTACAGCCCTGAATAACACAAGTACAAAGTTTGCCTTCAGTCATGAATAACCAGCTCCAGAATTATGACTCTAAGTTGACTCATTGCCTTTATCTTAGATGTCTTTAGGATTTGCGTGTCAGTTTGGAAAGTCATTACACAGGGTTGTTATGACATGCTGACATAGACATATAAATAATGTGACTTTATGTGATAGTTCATATGTCGTGGTCATATCTACCTGGTCGTTCATATGGATCCAATGTTGACTTATTGCACCTTCTGTTTGTCAAAATGTTAACAGCATCATTCTGTACAATATCCTGTATACACACAGGCTGGGTGTGTCGTCCAACACACAGCTGCATTAAGCAAACAGTGACAGTCAATGTGCGGCATGTGTGCCCATTATAAATCAGTCAGGCTTGTTCTCCATACATAAAGAGTTAGGTCAGGTCTGCTTTGTCCTCTCACCTGCCACTTTATCACCTGCATGTTACACGTACACACACACACACACACACACACACGTTCTAAGTCTGTAGACAATGTTTTTTAAGTTGAGTGTTCGTGCATATGTTTTTCAGATTAGGCTAAAGCATGTACACACGATGGGTAAAACAGATGCTGCTTCCATAAATAGAATCTATTGTTGTGTTCGACATTCAGGGAGTTATTTTCAGTGTTTTTAGATTACATAAATGGACTTCCTCATTAAATGTCTACATTTATGTGTCTGTGTTACAGCAAAACATCTCAGAGAAACAAACAGATCGCCATGGGCAGGAAGAAATTCAACATGGATCCAAAGAAGGTACCGTGTGTCCTCATGTTGTATCATAAACCAGCACAGCCTCCAGTGCATCTGCAGCCTCAACGTGATCCCTTCTCAGCCATGAATCATTTTCCATCATCCCTCCTCAATTTAGATGAACAGCCGTCCTGTTTTCTCCCCCCTCTTCCACTCCAGGGAATCCAGTTCCTGCTGGAGAACGACCTCCTTCAGCACACTCCCGAAGACATCGCGCAGTTCCTCTACAAAGGCGAGGGCCTTAACAAGACCGTCATCGGAGACTACTTGGGAGAGCGGTGAGAGAAAGCCCCCCTCCTTAAATTAGATTGATGCTCCCGCTGTGATTAAAGAAGGACATTATGGGCTGCATTTATTACATGATTGACCCCCTACTCGAGGTCGGATCTTTGAGGCAGTGCTGGTGTCCTGTCATCGGCCAACCATGTGGCCTGGTCGTAAAAGGGGAATCTCAGCCCGGACTGCTGGATAATGAAGAAGAAGGGAAGTCCTCCAGCCCGTGAGATGGATGTTGTTATGTGAAGGTCAGATTAGAGGTGAAGAGGGACAAAATGCACTGAATCAAAAAGCAGGAAAAGGGAGCTGCACATCAAAGGTTTAGTGATTCAAATTTAAAGGCAGCTTCGTCATGTCCGACTTGGTCCATCGTTTGTATTTAATTAGAAATGTTTTGTGCTGAAGTGGGAAACATATATGCTGAGAAAATCACATATTACATAATATAAAGTATTATATGGATAACATCCATGTAAAGCTTGACAGATATGTTATTTGTGAGGCCGATACAGATACCGATATGAGAGGGGAAGTATTACCGATATAGTCGCTGATATAATCAAATGTTTTGTCATTAAAATAGATCTTTTCCATGTGGATTGTGCTCCAGTTTTGCAACGATATAACAACGCAAAAGTACTAAGAAGGCTACTGTCCTAAAAAAATAATCTTATTTAAGAATATTTAGCATTATTTATAATTGTTAACCATTTTAGTATTGATAAAATTATCTATACTGACACATAGAGACAGACAACCTTTCACACTCACATATACACCAATTTTAGAGTCACCAATTACTGTATAATCCAAAATACACTACCAGTCAAAAGTTTGGACACACTTTCCCATTCACTTGTATGAGAAAATGTGTCCAAACTTTTGACTGGTAGTGTATAAGTCGCACCGGAATGTAAGACGCAGTCCGTTTTTGGGGGTATCTGAGAGGGAAAAAGGTTTTCTACAGCTATTTATTAATAAAAACGTGTATACAAGTTATTTCAACACTATTTCAATTTATTTTCCTTTGAAACACATGAAAAGACACAAATTAAATACACAGAATTTTATGGTAACCTAACGAGAACATGCAAACTGCACACATAAAGGCCCACTTCATCTGAACTGGGATTTAAACCAGGAACCTTCTAGCTGTGAGGCGACAGCGCTAACCACTGCACCACCGTGCAGCTGGCCCATGATTTGCTAAATGGAATTTGGACACAGTGAATCCATTTCTAAATCAGCTAAAGCAATGTTTTCTGCATTATTTATCCTGTAAAAAAGGTTTTTAATATCGGCACATATGAGTACACATACACTGATACCAATATATCTCTAATGGTCCTATATCGGACCAATGATACTGGCCAGCCGATATCGGTCAGGCTCTACATCAGTGCTTTTTTTCCTGCATACATTATGTCCATATTTCTCTATTTTCTTTATGTGAACACGACAAATTTAATGTCATTTGTGGCATAAAAACATTGAATAAAAGCGCTGATTTGGCAAAAATATAAAGATTTTAATTAAATACCAAATTTCTGGTGTTTTTCATGGACATTCAAAATATAAGAAAGGGACTACAACTGAACAAAAGCCGTACTGTCTGAACTCTTTCTAGGCAGGAAATCACATCAATTACAGTTTGTATTATCTTACCTGAGTGCAGGTGCTGACTGTTAATCAATGCTAGATAAACAAACGGAGACAATGAAACACACACACACACACACACTGTGAATGAGGCTGAAGGTTGGGGAGGGGGGTTCAAAGGGCTTTATTCATGCAGCGTGATCAAAGGGGCCACCTACCCGGTGAAAATCATACTTAAACACAGGCTGAGGGTTTACGCTCAGTAATTATCACTAATTGAGCTTATGCAAGGAGCAGGAAGCTATCATTACACGCTGAGCGGAGCTGGAGAGGAAGAGGAGGGAGGCGGAGAGAGAGGGACACACGGAGAGGAGAAGGAGGCAGTGAGAGGGAGAAATATAGCTGGAAGGAGGAAAGATAGCGGGAGATGGAGGCCGGCTAAGAGGGTGACTGACTCCTTAATTATGCTATTATTGTTTGTCACATACAGTACACTCCCTGGGACACATATACTGTACGTAGTTCCTTGTTATAAGCAGCAGGCCAAACTCAAGTTTCTTTTCAATATATTTTCCCTATAAGCAATAATATATAACCCTCCTTGGACAGCATTCATTTACTCTGGCTGCCAGTATAAGGTACGATACAGTCGCTGACGCTCAGCGGAGAAGAAGAACCGCCAACTACAAATAATCCACGACTGTTATTGCAATAGAAGTTTATTGTTTGTTTTCTGCAAGCCAGCTCTCTCTGTTCTCCCCTCACCTTCAAAGAAAAGTCTGAAAATTCCTGCTTTCATTTGAACAACACACAACCCAAGGACCTGGATCACAGACCTTAGAGTACAACAAACATTATCAGAGACGCTGTGACCGCAGCCTGAAAGCAGCTGTTGACTTTTCCTCCAAAACCCCCCTTTCCGATGTCCAAGCAAACCTCTGACAAAAAGGAGCCTGTGTTGGTTTCAGTTTTAGCTGTTTTTCATCAGTCAGACGCACCATTTCGCTCCCCTCAGGGCGGAGAGACACTCAGCATCGGCCAGCTGTTTAAATTGCTTCCAGACTCAGCGTCCGGTATGAATAAGGGCACAAACACGACAGGAATGCAGAGAAACAGGAACTCAGGTTGAGAAATGCTTTCATGGAGGAAATATGGTTTTCCCCTCCCTGTCTTCTGGGTTCACTTTGTGTTTTACATCTCCTGAATGGTCTTCTTTGAAAAAAAAAAGCTTAGAGGTAGAATAATATTGGAAATCTGATGTTTCTCATCCTTCTTTTTTATCACCAGGGACGACTTCAACATCAAAGTGCTGCAGGCTTTCGTCGAGCTGCACGAGTTTGCAGACCTCAACCTCGTCCAAGCACTGAGGTCAGCAGAAGGATCATCTCAAAGAAAGATGTCCCGTGCACCATGACTCCCTGCAGCATACAAAACAATTAAACCCGCCCTCCTCTCCTTCTGATTGTAGGCAGTTCCTGTGGAGTTTCCGTTTGCCAGGTGAAGCCCAGAAGATCGACCGTATGATGGAGGCGTTTGCTTCGCGGTACTGCCAGTGCAACCCTGGAGTCTTCCAGTCCACAGGTCAGACACAAAGCAGGCTACAGTCGTTCAAACCAGTCGTTCCAAACCTTCTCCATCAGACGTAACCATTCAAGCCTGTCAGGATATCTTCAGTGTGCCCTCATTGACCCTTAACCTTCATGTTTCATTTGAAGTGATTTTAAAACTCGATCTTATTAAGTATTTAACCCCCTGAACACGTCAATGTGGCAAAAAGAGCAGTCACGCCTGTGTGTTTCTTCTCTGAAACTGTCAATTAACACTCTCAAAAACACGGATTCAGGACGTCATGTATCCATTCAACCTATCTCATCAGCTTGTGGGTCAGTGCTACTGCAGAATGAGTGGTGTCAAAAGTGGTGTGCAAGACTGTTACACGTCTGTTATGCCTTGTTTTTAATTTAAAGCCCTTTTTACACTTCCCTTTTACGCCTCAACGCCGGCATAAAGACAACCCAGTGTGTGTTTTTACATTGCGTTCCTGCATTGTGGAAGCAAACCGTGCCGGCTCGGAGGCGGAACGACTTTGCCCCACCATTCCGCCTTCGTGCGTAATAATCCCGCCTTGAACTGGCCGTGTAAAAAGGGGCTCAAAACGCACAGACACAGAATGGTGGGGCGAAGACGTTCTGCCTTCAGATGCCTCTGAGTCTGCTATAGAAACACTCCCACGGGGGCGGCTTTACGTTGCTTGGTTCAGTGTAAAACTGCAAAAGTGGTGTAATGTGGCGCAGCTTCATTACAGCTCTGTTTAGGAATTGCAAAGTTAAAAGGGCTTCAGAGGTGGGGGCTTTTTACATATTTAAACCTGCTCATTCTAAATGAGGGTGAAGGTGTAGAGTTGCATCAAAGCCTGAAGAAAGAAAACTTCTAAATATGTAATTTTAAAGACCAGAGATGAGTGTTTAGTGGTTTAATGAATACCAGAGGAACTTGACATTACAAGTTAAAGTGGAAATCATAACTGTATTTTTTCCCGTACAGTATGAGTATCAATGTTATGGGGAGGGCAGGTCCATTCATACTACTGCTATTGGCAGCAGAACCACCATGATTCAGCCATTATCCATTACCTATATAGTTTTAACTGTGTATTAACCATTTATTCAACACTTTTAGCCATAAGTCCATTACTTTTAGTTAACTTTTAAACAGTTTATAAATTACTTTTAGCCTATTATTAATTACTTTGTGTTATTTTCTTATAACCCACTTTTCATGCACTCTCAGTCTCCATAGCGATGATGTTACAACTGACTTGATTTCTTTGTGTTTAAAGCAGCAAATTCAGTTGAGCTTATCTTTCCACGCAACCCATGAAAACCGATAAGCAGCCCATAGGATAGGTACCCAGGGGGTATATGTATGAGCAAAGTGTGAAATCCAATATGTCGGACAAAGTCGATGCACACAGCATAAGCTAATGTACCCACAGACACACAGCCTGAGGCTTTTGTAATGCATTTAGTGATGGCCTATTTTTTATTTAATGCATTCTAATCATCAAGCCGTAAGAGTTGCTGTAAGTAAAGCTCAATGAGGATTAACAGAATCACTGTAACTACAGATCACAGTTTACTGCAGCAGATGTGTTGAGAGTAAACAACCAGCAACAAACAAGAGGCATCCATTATTCAGGAGGAGTCCACCTGGCTGAGTGATACACGGTCGTGTGATAAACAAAGCCTACAGCTACAACAGTCACCTGTAAATAATTAAAGAGGTTATTGAGCAACTTATTGTGTACAAGATTGTTGAGGATGTCGGTGCCCCCCGACGAGGAAATAATCAGTTTCCCTGCTCAGGTTTGAAATACCATTTAATTAAAGGTACTGTACTGTAATGACTTGTGGTATAATCTTACACACTATTTTTGGACATATGTGTTATACAGACGGCAACAATATGCAGTATCTTTCAGTTGATGTGTTACTTCGATACACGTATGTAGCAGTATCCGCAAATTGCACCCATAAAAACACAACATAACCAAGGACCTTTAATTACCAGGGGCATAAGCAACCCTTTTGTCTCTACTTCATCCATCATGCTCATCAATTTCTTCATTACACTAACATTCCTCTGGCACCTCCTCCCCCATTGTGCACACTGTGTGTAAAGCTCCTCTATCTTTTTATAGAGAATGTGCGTTAGCAGGCAGACAATAGGCAGCGCGGGACAGCCAGAACCAAAGTGTGTCAGTGAGAGGAGACAGACAGAGGGGAATGAATGATTCATTTACAGGCAGCCACTGGCCCGTGTGCGTCTGAACATTAACACGGAGACGAGAGAAAAAGCCCTGCCTCCCCCCAACATGGCGTGCCAGAGTCTATAAGTGATGCACTTATATTATGAATGTCCCCATGTCTGTCTTTCTTGTCCCCTACCAGTCTGGCGTTAGATAAATTATGGAAACCTAAATTAAGTAAAATTAGGACCAGCAGGGTTACGGTTATTTTGTGTGAGAAAAAACTTTCTGAACATAAAATGTCCCCATATGCTGATGATGTCCTGTTTTATATATGAGAGTCTAAATTGTTAGACTACAAAAGCTAAAAATAATTTGTTCCTAGTCATACAAAAACTTCAGTTTAATAAAAAAAACTTAAATAAAACCTGATATGTTTAAATCTTGTACAAAAGAGGATGTGTCACTTTCCAGTAATACATTTGTTTCCTATGGTAAATGTCTTATTTTTGGTCATATTGGTAGGAAAAGGCACACTTGTAATCTATTTTACGCCCTTATTGTTCCTCTCAGATACCTGCTACGTCCTCTCATTCGCAATCATCATGCTGAACACCAGCCTACATAACCCCAACGTCAGAGACAAGCCCCCCGTGGAGCGCTTCATCTCCATGAACAGAGGCATCAACGAAGGAGGAGATCTGCCAGAGGAGCTTCTCAGGGTGAGGATTTCTCTCTAATGACTGCGTGTTAGATGATTGATCTCTGTGGCCGCTCTTTCACGCCTACCCCATAAGAATGATGCATTTCCTCCATCGTTTTCCGTTTTGATTGATAGTCTCCTTTCCTTTTCTGCAGAATCTTTACGACAGCATCAAAAACGAGCCCTTCAAAATCCCGGAGGATGACGGGAATGATCTGACGCACACATTCTTCAACCCAGACAGAGAGGGCTGGCTCCTAAAGCTTGGTATGTGCATTCACTGTCAGATCAGTGTTCTTCATTTCCCTGTTTGTGTTATTTGCCTGTGTGGGACTTGTTTATAATGGGATATCAGGCAGCCATAGTTGTCGGTTGACAGCTCTTGGGCAACAATGAGGGAGCAGACAGAAATTAACAATCAAAAATAAAACACTGCTCCACCGAAGTAAAAAGTGCTTCATTAGAAATGTGGCATGGTCTGCGTGAGACATGAATTAGTCAACAAGGACCGTTTGCAAGTTAATTTTGCGTTACCGGGTACTAATTCATGCCATTTTGGTTGATTTAACCTGCTCTCGCTGGTGATTCAGCTCGAGCTGTTAGCAATCTGTTTAGGATCAACATTTAAGCATTGGGTTAGCATGTTAAGATGTCAATGTTAGCATTTAGCTCAAAAGACTGCTGGGCTTTTCTAACACCAGTAGCATAGCTATAGACTCTTAGCTTGTTTTTATCGGTGGTCACATCAAGGTTAAACTACATATTTGATTATTACTCATTGACTACAGATGGCTAAGATGCAAAAAATACGTTAGCATCAAATCTGTTCCTTGCTAACATAAGTGTCTGCGAATTAACATTACCAAGAGCCATGAATTTATGCCTATCCTTTCGGACCGTGTAACACTATCAATGTTCCAACTATCAAAGCTAGAAAGTGGTTGAATGCTAACATTAGTGATGTCTAATGATAGCTAGGAGCATTCAGTCCCTTTAGCTAGCTAATGTAATTCAGGTTAATAGAGCAGAAACGCTATGGTTGAAAA
This sequence comes from Semicossyphus pulcher, assembly GCF_022749685.1. NCBI lineage: Eukaryota > Metazoa > Chordata > Actinopteri > Labriformes > Labridae > Semicossyphus > Semicossyphus pulcher. The sequence continues at coordinate 10,236,261 of NW_027211670.1, read as the reverse complement.
CCTTTGCCTCATAAACTTGTGATGTTAGTAGCAACATTCAATAGCTCTACTAAACCTTAGTTAGCTCATGATTTCTGCCTATGAAACCCAATTTTTGCCAAAAAGCTGCTGAACCTTCATGATGGTGCTAGCTAACATTGCTTAAAGGTCTGTGTCTATGTCTCTATTTTTGTTTGACATGGTCTCTACTCTCATTCCTCTCCTCTCACCTAAAGCCTGCTCCTTTTTGTGATGACACTTTCACCTCATGTCTCTCTGGCCTGTTGATTTTGGGCTTTTGTGTCTTTTTTGATTCCTGTGTTTTTTGTTCCTCCCTCCTCTCTTTAACTTTTCAACCTTTCAACTTCTGTTCTTTCATTCTGTTCTGTGATGGCTGTTCGTTCTTAACTCTCTGTATTAGGAGGTAGGTAACGCTCCTTTCTCCATGCTCTCAGTTCATCACAGAGTCCCTCATACTGGCATTGGCTGCCATTATCTCCTTAGCACACCTGGCCCCTGAACATGCTATCCACCTCATTTAAGTGGTTTATTGTAAGAGAGCTGTTATTGGGCAAATAAGAACAGCATAGTGAGGTGGTGGGTTATCTCATTCAAAGGCAGGGCAAGTTGGAGGTCAGTGGTCTCTCTCATTCTGCATGGGGATTGGCTGGTCTCTTGTGCCTCTGGAGGAGGCTGGATGACTCACAGGGCTTGTCTCAGTTGGTGCACAAGCAGGTCACTAATTTTTTATCCCAAGTAGCCTTTGCATAAAACATAACTGTTGACCTCATCAGAACACAGTGCCACGTGAAAGATCCTCTTTTATATCTTGCGTTTGCACAAAAACATACCTTGTTTACAGAATTAAGATAAAAGTAACATATGTTTTATTTGGAAGAGAAAATTAAGGTTAAGGTTTCTTTAATTTCACTATGACCTACTGTATTTACTGTAGCTGCGGTGCATGCAGTTTTACAATGCAGTGGACAATTATATTGTATATAAGGTGCTTTCACTTTCCAGTTAACTTCCATATTGATCAAGAAGACTGAACAACTGTTAGCAGCCATTTAGCTTAGCTTAGCACAATAACTTGAATTGTGGGGAAAAGCCAAGTTTGTACAGAGGTAACAAAATCTGCTTGCTAGCATTTCTAAAGCTTACTAATTAACATGTTTATAGTCGTTGTGCTAAGCTAACCAAGCTTATAGCCTTTATATAAGCTTAATTTTTAGCATACAGACATGAGAGTGTAGGGTATCGATCTTCTCGGCTTACTCTCGGCAAGAAAGCTAATAGAATATTTCACCAAAATATTGCATTTGTTCTCTAAAGCTCTCAAATAAATGTATAGTACAACCTTAAAACATTAGCAAATCAACTTACTGACTAAACCAAATTCTTCATAACGAAACTGCTGCATGCTTCTTAATTGTTTTCCCAGTAATGCTGATATGCACTGCAACACCTGGGGGTCAGCTGATTAGACCACCTCTCCTAATGTGTTATTCAAAACCGCCCTGCGTGTCATACAGCTCCTGTGTAGTTTATCTGCAAGAACACGTCACGCTCGAGCTTTAGTGAATAAGCTGCTTGAATGTGCGCTGTGGGAATGCCTACCTGAGTGGCTGAACATGCAGTGAAGTAAAAGAGACCCTTCTTTCTTCTCCCTGTGCTCCTGTGCTGCAGGCCTCCGAATCCCACACTCCTCTCTGCTTCTCCTCTTCCTGCACAAATCCAGCTCTCTTTTTTTTTTGCTTTTTATCCCACCAGCTGCATTTGCCACATCATTTATCTCATTAGTAAATTCCACACTAATTTTAGCTCCATCAGCAAAGTCCCTGCTTAATGAGAGAAGATTCCTCTTTAGTTTGAATGAAGCACTCTGCTGGCCTGTCAGATTGTTCAATATGACATATTGCTGCACTGCTATGAAGCTCTGTAAGCTCTCTTTACAACACAATAACAACCAGGACTTAGCCTGCTGCTATGCCTGAATCCTCCATCATCCAGTGTGAACAGCATGCAATATAATTCTTTAGACAATGTTGTATATAAACAGGCTTACTATCTAAAGAGGGGTAACATATACAGTAGCTATGTTGGTCAAGGTTTTTATGGTACAATGTGATTATTCACATGAACGAAAGTGACTGATCCTGACTGGTTTCTAATTCGTTTAAGCTTCCAGCATATAAACTGACAAACATAGCATCTAATCAATATTCTGATCAGATAAATGACTGCCCGGTTTGCAGTGTTGTTGCTACTCTGCCTACGAAGACTAAATTCATTAAATTAAATTAGATTAAATTCATCCCAGAAAATAACCTTTTGTCTAAATTACACACATGGGAAACATTTTTATCCTTTGGTCAATAATACTAAGTGATTGAAGTAACTACAAGCAGCCATTTAGCTTAGCTTAGCACAATTATTGGAATTGCAGGAAAAAGCTAAAAGCTAAAACTGGCTGGGTACAGATGTAACCAAATCTGCCAGTGAGAATCTCTAAAGCTTACTTATTAACATATTATCAGTCTTTGTGCCATGCTAAGCTAATAAAGCTAATAGCTTTATCGTTAGCTTCCTTATTACCATATAGACATGAGAGTGTAGGGTATCAATCTTCTTAGCTTACTCTCGGCAAGAAAGTTAAAATAATATTTCCCAAAAGTATTCAGTTTGTTTTCTAAAGCTGTTTGCAGTATTGTTGCTATTCTGCCTACAAAGACATGCAATTCATCCAACAAATAACCTTTTGACTAAATTACACAAATGGGAAACATTTTTATCCTTTGGTCAATAATACTAAGTGATTGAAAAATAAGCATCTAAAAATGAAAAATAGTCCGGACATCCATGATTTGAGGATGAAACTAAAAAATATGGCTAAGGGGGATAAACTGCCACATGGGGTACAGTAGCAGAATAAATCCTATATTTTGTATTCACCAATCAACAGTAGACTATATTTTATTTTGAAAATCCATTTTAGTGAGTATAATCCATTGGATGCATCTGAAAGGAAACATTCCTCATATATAATGTAGATGTTGCATTTTACTTGAGCTTTCAGTATAGAATGAAAATCTGGGTCAAGTGAACATTACATATTGATTACATCAGTAACGGCTGCTCGATGCTCGTTCTGTGAAGTCAGCAAACTTGTTATTATGGTGCACATGTTGCAGGCAGTACACTGACATCAGCCACATTATGCTTGTCTGATTACAAAGATAAACTACTCGTTGAATCACCAATAATCCCAATAATCTACTTTTATCTGAGGGTAGAGGCAGATGGAGAGATTGTGTCTGTTATAATATTATATTGTTCCCAAGATCAGATGTGTAACCGTACTCGCTCCTGCCTTAGTTGTAGCATGTATGTGGTGTCTGGGAACAGTTTTCACTGCACAGCCCTCAGGCGTCAATCTCCTGAGACTGGGAGGGGGTGCTGGAGGGAGAATCCAGCCTCTGATTGAGCCTAATAACGCAGAGAGCTGATGATCAGAACCAGATGTGGCACGTGGAGCGAGGTCTCCAGCAGGTTAGCCTCTACATGTCCCCGCTCCTCAGTTTGAACTCAAATGTTGTGTGTTTCTCTTTGCAGGCGGCAGGGTGAAGACATGGAAGAGACGGTGGTTCATTCTGACCGACAACTGCCTCTATTACTTTGAATACACAACAGTAAGTCTGCGTACTTATGTGTGCCAATGTGTGTCAGAACAGATAACACACATAACAGCTACTTTTGATTTGGGTTGTTAAAAAGACTGCACATTACACAAATACATCGTTCACAGTAAATATTTTTAACAATGGAATGGATCATTAAACAATAGTTTTGCAACAAAATAAATTAGCTTTGACACTTTTCTGGGCAAAAGTTACATATGAAGATTGATTCCCTTTTCAGGTCTGTAAAATGTGAAGCTGAAGCCTGGAGACAGTTAGCTAATTGCTATATACTAACCGGGACCTTATGTGTCTCCTTGTTAACATATGATCTGTTTTTATGCAGCTATTTAAAAATATAACAGTGAAAACGACTATTTTGTTTGTTTTTAAGGTGTTCTGTGTGAGCTGATATGCGTTATTTCTTGGAGTATCCACTGGTTGCACCTGGCTAATTAAATATGTAGCACACAACCCCCCTATAATATAGGTGCTATATAAATATAAACCATATTTTACATTAGTTTTTTCACATTTTCATATTTCGAACATATCTTTGCTAAGCTGCGCTAACGAGCTGCTCGCTTTGGCTTCACAGTGTTATTATATTTTAAAATGTTACAATATTTGTAGACTAGCTAAGTGTCTGAAAAAGCTAATATGTAAATTTAGTAGTATGTTTAGAAAAATGAAGTGCAACAGGGTTACAGGTAAAGTGGAAACATAAAAAGTTAAGGGCAACTGTGTGTCTCCGTCACATACTTAATACACACACACACACGCACACACACACACACATATTTTAAAGACAGTCTGAGGTCTATGCCTTCCAGCTCTGCCTCTTTAACAGATGCAGCCCCTTTGACCTAAATGAACCTCACTCCAGCAATTACCATGAGGCATCATGGGAAACATCTGCAAGGTCTACATCACACATCTGGCCCCGCTAAGCCGCAAGCCAAGTGCCTCCCCCAACCCTGCTGCCTGTCACCCCATGCCTTACCCCAGAACCCTGCAAACCCCCCATAAAAAAACACCCCACATACATACATGCGCCGTCCCTCAGCACACGCAAAGGCACTATAGAGTGGACACACACACGCGCACACACACATATTTGAAAAGGCACACACACAGCCAGCTGTGAGCAGCTGTCCCAGGGCACTTCCTCCCCCTGCTGTGCCCCCTCATTAGTAAGAAGATGACAAGCAGGACACGGGGCTGTTCCTCAAGGAACCCCCCAACACACACACACACACACACACACACACACACACATACACACCCTTCACATCTGGCCCCGCAGACACACAGCACTCACTGGAGGAGGATTGAGGGTCTGGGTTTACGTCTCCCTCGGGTGCTGTCCCCTACGTGACCAGGATATATAAAAATCCCCGGTGTGCTTTTATGACCACCTTGTTTTATACTTTGATGCTGTCGGACTGAATATGTTATTAAGATGATAATTTAAAAACGTAAAGGTGCTGAATGTAGGATCCAAAAAATTTAACTGTATCAACATTAGTATTTCTAGTTACTATTTTGTTGCTCTAAAAAAGCCCCATTTGAAATTCACCTGGAGGGGAAATAGTTTCCTTTCAACAGTCACATGTTGAGAAAACAGTGTGTTATGTAACAAGAAATTTACAGTATATTTTAACACTATATAACAATAAAATATATATTCAGCTTGTCCTACATGCATTTACTTAAATCTTGTCCCACCAACAAACAAGCAAGAGTCTACGGCCACATAAGCACAGTGGAGCTAAACGCTAAAAACAGGATGCTAACAAACTCAACATGACAATTCTAATATGCAGACACTCGCTTAACAATGATAACATTGCAGTAGCTAGCAGATATATTATTAACCATATTCACCACTTTTTAGTGTCCTTGCATTTGCTCATTGGCACTAGACACAAAGAACAGCTAATTGCTAAAATCGGAATGCTAACACACTCAAAATGACAACGCTAACATTGCAGATGTCTAGCAGGTATATTATTAACCATGTTCACCATTTTAGTACATTTGTGCTAGTATCCAAGCATGCTAGCAATGCTAACATCAGGACACTGACAAAGACGCTTCAAACATGCAGATGTTTAGCAGGTTTCATTTTTACCATGTTAACAAGCTAAGGTTTTGCTTGTTAGCATGCTAGCATTTGTTAATAAGCGCTGGACACAAAGAAAAGCAGAGTTTTGTAGATATTTAGTCATAAACCAAAATATTGGACACAATAAATGTTATACCCGATGCTATTTTAGTTTAAGATCCACAGAAAAATCTCCATATTGTTCATTATTTTCCACATAGAGGAAGATCTTTCACTGGGAAAGTAAATGACTTTTTGCGGACGTGCATTTTAATTTAGAGAAACACCAAAAATAGCGAGACAGAGCTGTTTAAGTTTTAAGAGGCTAACAATGATTTCAGTCATGAATATTTAGAACTTTTAGAGCTGGTTTGAGAATGATCGGCTATTTAAGGACACTTCAAAGGACAGTTTCTTCACTGAATTGAGTGTGTGATATCATCTTTTCTGGTTCCTATCTTAGAGAATGAAGCTGATTTCTGTCTCTGTCTGCGTGTTTTCAGGATAAAGAGCCTCGTGGGATCATTCCTCTGGAGAACCTCAGTATCAGAGAGGTGGACGAGCCAAGGAAACCTGTAAGGAGCAGCTCCAGACCTCCCTGAATCCATCTTTATCTCTTTAAATTTATACAAAGAACATAAACTTCTGTATAATTTCTATTTTCCCTCTCCTGATGTCTCCCTAGAACTGCTTTGAGCTCTACAACCCCAATCACAAAGGTCAGGTGATCAAGGCCTGCAAGACAGAGGCAGACGGGCGAGTCGTGGAGGGGAACCACGTGGTGTACAGGATATCAGCCCCCACGCCGGAGGAGAAGGAGGAGTGGATCAAATCCATCAAGTAAGAGAGCGTGTGTTAGCGTGGATCCATTTACACTGAGAGGGCACTTAGCCAACGCCGGGCCGCTCCCATGTGGGACGTTCTCATGTCTGACCTTGACTGTGAGACCCCAAAACACTCACACAGACTCGGACACACTGAGCTGCAAGCTTAATCAAAACCACACACACACCGCTGACTGTATTTCTCACACTTCCACACAGATAACACTCAGAGGTGATTCCTGCTCCGCTGGAAGAGCTCACTTCCCTCTGATTAGCAAAGACAAACACGCACACACACACACACACGCAGTTTGGCAGCCTTTACACCTGATTTGTCGTGTCCAAACGCTGCCTTGTTAACCAGGATCAGAGTGCAGCAGTAAACTGGACCCAGAGTGTAATTGATCAGCTGGCTGGTTATCGTCCTCTCAGCTGCAGCCTCACCAGCAAATATGATCAATATCACAGCAGAAATCATATTACACAATGCTTCCATGGCTCTAATGATATTAATAAACCACTTAGCATTGACATATGTGCATCCATTAAACAAAGTGATGGCTTTAAAGCACAAGTTACGGGAAATCTTGCCAGGGTGAGGCGGCTTCATGTACGGTTAAAGTGATAAAGAAGAGGAGGGAGGTGGTTGGACATATAGGTAGCTGACCTTTAGACGACATGCTGTCTGTATTACACTTCTCACACCTCTGCTGCAGCCCCACGAGTGCTTTTAGTGCAAAACGTGTGAACCAGGAGTGTTTTAGTCCACTTACACGTCACTTCCTGTCACTGTTGGAACGGAACAGATCACAGATTGGACTCAGCAGGTCAGAGCTGTGCTGCCTCAAACACGCTCGCACTTGACTCAGCGGCCGGGGCGGCAGACTATCCCGTGGTCAGCAGATTCACACACACACGAACACACACAGAGTATCAACAGTGTCCCACCTGACTCATCTGCAAGGCTAGAAACCGCTCTTGCGGTAACTTCTGTGCACACACATGCGTAAGACTGGTGCTCTCAGCAGGTCCGCTGTTCCTCTGCTGGGAAAGCTGCATGTTACTCAGAGTTATTCCCGTCCTCAGTGTGTGTCAGTGACGACACTTCAGGGTGTGAAGCTTTGATTTTCCTATAGGGAGCATGGAACGCTGTGGAGCTGCAATAACACACACAACAAATTGAACAAATTAATATATGTTATATATTATATATAACATCATTTACACTTGACTCTTCAGTTCTCCCCTATCCTTACCCATCTCAAAGCATTGTTTTGCAGTCTGCAGAAGGAAAGGGTCGTTAGCAAAAAGGCTCTGACAACAATTCACTGTATGCTACGTGCCTAAAGAACATACGTTTCCCTTTGGAGTCGGTGGAGGCCAAAAATAGAGCAAAACGTTCCAAAAAGAGCCAGAGTTGCGTCATAGAGATCGGCGGGTGGAGCCGCAGTAGCCACTTCCGCTAACCAGAACACACACTTAACTTACCGAAATAAAGGTCCCTCACGTCGGCGTGTTTAACAGCAGAACAGCTTCTTGTGTTGGTCTGAAACAGACGTTCACAGATATGGATTCTTCAGTGACTGTCGTGATTGTTTTAGTTACGTCTCCTCTCGCCGTTCCTCCTCTACTCTGCTAATCAGGAACAGATCGGCTGCAGGAGCCAGATTCGTCAACAGAGCTGTCAATCGTGCTTTTAACAGCATCAAATTTAAATTAAACTTAATCTAAAGAAAAATTAACACTTGGACGTTAAATCAGCATGATATGAACTAACTATAATGACAGAAACCATGTTTGAGAAAAATGTATTTGACATGTATTTTGATTTTATAGTTTGACTCATGTCCCATCTGTTAAAATGGAGGAGGCGGGCTTTATGACCTATACTGCAGCCAGTCAGCAGGGGGCGATAGAGAGGGTTTGGCTTCACTTTTAGGGAGCTGTCATGTTGTCCATCTTTTTCACAGTCTGTGGTGTAAATAAGCAACTGTTTGCCAACATGTCAGTATATAAATTTAGAGGTTGATAATATGTCCACAGCTTATTTCCTCTGTGGCCAAAATGCAGCAGTTAGCTAACAGACTGTAGCGCTAAAGATGAAATCCAACATGAAATGCTGTTAAAATTAGAGGTGTATGATTTGTTTCAGTCAAAGTGGTCATGTATAAAAGACTTCTCTGGTGAAGATATTGGACATCTCATCCTGAAAACGTACACATATCGAGCATTGTTGCACTTTCCCATCAGTTTGATTGATGACCCTCTCCTCAAAGCTTTAAATGGACTACTTGACAACATTTTTGATGCATTACTGGCTGCATTTTGTCGCTTTTGTTCTGTGGTTGACCCAAATATTGAGCTGTCGAGAGGATCTTTAAAGTACAGCGAGTGTAGTTTGATTGACGGCCAGACGTCTTCTGAGGTGTAAGGAATCACTGTAAATGTCAGGTTTTGGTGCAGAAAACGCAGAATCAAAGCAAACAGGGTTGTTTCTAGATCCCCCAGAATGCACTGCAGACATAAGGCATGATGTGTTTTTGGTAGGATGACTGATGGAGACGAGACAGATTAAGGTCAAGTTAGTACACAAAGAAATGCTTGGATCTAAGCCTGAAATGCTTAAAAATCAATGACGTTTAAAAGTGTTTTTCTTCCCTTTGACTTATAAACTAATCCTCCCATAATTTGGACAAATTAGTGACTCATACTTTTGCGTCCTCTTTCCACAGAGCGAGCATCAGCAGGGATCCTTTCTACGACATGCTGGCCACCAGGAAGCGGAGGATAGCCAATAAGAAATGATGACCATCCACCTTTAACCACACGTGTGTCGCCACCATGCCTGCGACCAGCGCGGGCCTCCTGTGTGTGTTAGTGTGTGTGTTTGTGCGTGACGGGAGCCATGAAGACCTCCTGTTTGTTCTTTCAGGGCTGGAGGGCGAGCTGCGGAGACGGGTGGGAGTGAAACGGATTTTCTGCACCTCTGGTTGAAGTGAATTTGAAGGTTGTTTAAATCCGGCACAGACTTTTGGACGGACTTTGTGCGCAAGAATCTTTACCAAACTGGATGATAAAAGGAAAAAGGACTGGATCTTTGCTTTGCGTGGCTGTGACGAGATCGCCCTCTGCTGGACGCAAAAGGAATTATACCTTCACCTCACACGTTTGAAAACTGCCAACGTCTTGTAGCTCTGCTTAGCTACATAAAGCCTCAAGCTTTTAAATCAGCGGGTCTGATTGTAAGCCATCAAGTGACTGTATCTGTATATGCAAACACAGATTTACTCTAGCAAATGAAACATAAGCTCATATACCTTTTCATTTAGAGTACGCTCCCTTATTACCTCCTTTAAGGCAAAGATACATTAATGCAGGTTAGAAAAAAAGTGTAATGACCCTTTAAAGATCCACTTGTGATTAAATTCATTTCTTTTGTATTTATTTTCTTATTTGTTTAACAAAAAGAGGCAGCCCCCCCCAAATTACATTATGCATGTATAGTCGTATATAGTGTACATACTGTTTTTTTCTCTGTTGTGTTTATGTAGCATGTAAATCATAACGGCCGTAGCCTTTACCCGTTCACCTTTTTAGTTCAACAGCTAACAGTTTACAAGAGTGGAAGAGAGGGGCTCTGTGCAGCAGCGAAACCTCCTCACGCTGTGTGATTCCTGGAGATAATACATGATGTTATATGAACTTATGACAAGAGAGTACAGGACACAAGCGGGGTTTAAAATACCTTTGAATACTGTGCGACTGGAATCTGAGGACTGTTTCTCCCAGACAGATCAAACCACCTCGCAGACTCATCTTTCATAAATAGATGCAGCTCTGAGGTTTAAAAATAGTTTGATCTTAATTTGGGAAAACGTCTACTGATGATGATTTTGAATAAAAATACATGCTGATTAAAAAACAAGATGTGTGTGAATGTGAGTTCAGTGAAACTTACCAGGGGGCTATACTGCGAAGCGAGTTCAACATACCCAGGGTGTCTTTTCCTGACCTGGCTTCACTTAACCTGACGGAGGACAGCGGCGCGGTCACACGACGCTGGTTATTAACTCAATGATACCCCTTTGCCCTACCCGCGGGTTTTTCAGACCCGAGAAGACCCGCTAATTATAATACTCTTTGGTAAGCAGCATGGAAGCCAGTAAAGATGTTACGGGGGTTAGGTCTTTATCGTATCCCTTACTCATTCAGTCTGAGCATCGCGCCGGAAAGGGCGCTGAGATTAGCGTGTCGACACAGGTTTTGTGTTCCCATCATTGGCGATCGGAGCCGAGGCGGTAATTACGGGTCTAAAGACTCTGCAGTAGACCCGGGTCTGAATGCCGATTTTAACCTTTCCCACTCAGCGGGTGTTAGTGAGTTTTTTGACCAGTAGGAAAGGGGCTTGTGTCAACTCGGGATTTCTATGACCAATCACACATTAGGACAAACCTGCCGTCAGCTGATCGGCATATTTAACAAAATCTGAGTGAACTATGATTTAAGAAAGATATGAAGAAGTTAACCAAGACTTAAATCCACTCAGCTGCAGCTGCTGAATGCAGGAAGGACAGCTGGCAGAAAATGACTGACTGCGTAAATGTGCAAACTAAGTGTATAATATCACTGCTCCATCATTAGAGCACCATTGACTATAATGATGCTAATGTACAATATTAAATTAATATGTTGCACAGATGTATTTTTGTTGCGTCTGGCAGATTAAGCTGTATCCGGATCTATAGAGCAAATAAAACTAAATATAAAACCACAATTTAAAGCAGTAAGAATGCTCACTTTCATATAAGTACAAGTACAAGGCTTCAGTGCTGTGATCGCTCGTTCTCGATGTAGATCAGTAAATTTCATTAGAAATGTTATATAAAGAAATCATACGGTAAAGCGGAAGTGTTGCCGCTCTCTCTCCCTCCTCCCTCTCACAATCAAGCTCACAGAGCTCCTGAATCAAGACACCTGATTGGTCAGTTTGTAGCGTTTAGTTCCGGTTGATCTCTTAACTTCAACATAACCTGCTTCGGAGCAGATTAGGCGTGGTTACCATGGTGATCTACCCCGGTAAGATACGTGAACTACCTTTGTAGTACTGAAAACTCGGAAGTTAACCCTGAAGTTAGCTCGATAACGTGCTTCGTAGTATACCCCCCGGGTCTTTGGTTTTTGAAACATGGGGACTGTTGTTGTGAAATATAAAGTGAGCAGATGAGCTAGAAAAGTTTGTGAATACAGAAGAGCTCTCTGAATGTGTCTACATCCTAATTTAACTGAAGTGTGTTAAACAAAAGGCTCGACTACAGTCAGTCTATTAATAGAATATGAAACAAAGGCAGACGGGAGCTTTTAAACATCCCCGTCACCTCGTCAGTCATCTCGAGCCGCACTTTTCATTCATCTCCACGCAGCTTGTAAACAAAGACCAAGAAAAAATTACAATTTCTGACATAACAAATGTATTTTAAGGCTTTTTACCTTATACAATGTATAAATTCTGACATGCTAAACTAAAGATATAACAGCAGTGTTTCAACTTCTGCCTAAAAAAAACAAAACAATCAAAAACAAAAGCAAACCACACTACCAGACGTGTGTCCAGAGAGTACGGTCAAAATGAACATGAGTGTCTCTAAAAACAAAGCAAAACAAAACTACTGATAACCCTGATACAGGATTCTTACGTATAAAAGTAACTGATAGTACAGTTCAAAATTAAAATTCACAGTATTTTTTTATGACGCTAGAAGACACAAACTGTATTTTTCATTAAAAAGCAAACACAAAATGGTCCACAGCCATGATAACAAAGTTTTCAATGCGTTTTTTTTTCTTTAAATGTTTAAAAAGAAAAAGAGTGAGAGAGGAGGGAGAGGCATGATCCAGAGAGAAAAAAAAAAAAACCTCCACATGTTCGGTGAAAAAGTTTAAAAATTACAGAGTGAATCTTAGGCTTCAGAGAGAAATGGAAACTTCAAAAGAAATTTAAAAAGCTGGGAAATGTTCTCAAGTCTGTCCAGGGTTTAACGTGGAGGTATCAGTCAGCCTCACTCAGAAATATCTCCCTCCGTTAGTTTGTTCGCTCCAAAAAACACCCATCCCGGCTCTGCAGATATGGTGACATCTTAAACCCCCACAGTTTCTCTCCGAGGAACACGTTTCCCTTTTGTTTCGTTCCGATCCGAAGCGGGTGGATATCTGTGATGGATGTTAACAAGTTTTCAAGTCCTGAGTTCCACTGAGCAGCAGCTGAGATGTTTAAGCTCCAGGCTTTTGTTTGTGTTCATACAAGTATATATTAATATTTCTCATCATAAATGTTCAAGGTGACAGTTTTTTTTTAACCATTTTTTTTAAGAAGAATTACGGCAAACAACTCAATGCCTTTAAAAAGAAAATCGGAACATTTAAAACAAGTCAGTTGCGGTAAAAATACATTTTATTCTCATTTAAGGAGCACCACTTCAAAAGGTTGTCGATGTCATTCCTCTGCTGTTGTTGAAATGGTGGCGATGGGTCTGAAACCAGAGCGAAGAGGCCTCCACAGTATCTGTTTGAAACAGAGACATTTGCATCTATAATAAGAGCTCCCACTGTGTATTAGCAGTGACTGTGCTGGAGCATTCTGTTATGATCATAGGAAGGACGCCCACTCACAGTCAGTGCTTCAAGCCACTGGAGAAGCCGTGGGAGTCGCCGTTGGTTTGGCTGTAACCGTTGCCTGCAAAACACCATCAACATTAAGTGAGCATTCATTTAGCATGTAAGTGATTTTTGCCTGTGAAACACCTCATCGTCCTACCTGTGTGCCCGTTGAGATGGCGATGACATGAACCGTTTGTGGGAGAGGCGTGATGGGAGGGGGGTTGATGCTCGCCGGCGTCATCAGCGTAGTCTGTGCGCCGGCGTTTTTCTGGTGAAAATCCGTTGTCGTGTTTGGTGTCCTTGGGTTCATAATAACGTCTCTTGCGGCTCTCCCTCTCCTCGCTGCTTCTGTTCTTGTGGCCGCGAGCTGCCGCCGGGCTGTGCTGCTCGGCCTCGCTGTCCCGCTGCCGCCGCTTTTTCTTCTTCTTCCTTTTTGTTTCGGCGGCTCTGTCGGAATCAGCGTCGGAGCTTCTAGTGGAAGACAGACAACACACCATAATTAATCAATGTACAGGTAAATCCAGAAGTGATTGATGTTAGTCTTTGTCATCACCTAAAGAAGTATGATGTAGTAGGGTCGTCACGATACCAGAACATTAAAGCTTGATACGATATCATCAAAAAATTATACATGATACCTCAAGAAGAAGAAAAAAAGTTCCATCTTTTTCTCCTTTGAATTACAAACCTGCACACAGTGCAACCCCCAACGAGTGTGAGATTTCCCAAAATACACTGTATACCTCATCCAAAAATCATCCCGCGCAATCATCACTTATGACTGTAAACCTTTGGGCACCGCTGTGGAGCGTCCCACCATCATTTCCTCTCTCTCCTCTGTTCTTCCCTGTCTGAAAACGACCCTTCAGGGTGCCTTTTGCGACCGAATGAGACACCAAACGGCTGTGACAAAGCATCAGTATTTGAGAGACCTGCCCTGTCATGGCCGTATTACGGCTGGAAGAGTGACAGAAGTCAGAGGGTCACAAGTAGCGGGAAAGCTTGCTGCATTTACAAAAAAAGCCGATACCTTTCTACGGGGTTGTGTTCAGAGCTGTAAGTTTAAAAGCTCAATAATGTTTCATCTCTGATTCAGCTTGGTTTCCTATAAAGTCTTCTGTCACTCTCTAAGTCATTGAGTCACCGCTGCGCTCTCTTTTCTCAAATCACAGCTATTAGTTGAAAATCTGTTAGAAGATCTGTATTCATTAACAGCTTTGGTAATTTCCAATAAAATATAATCTGAATGAAGATTGTCTAGTTTTAAACACCTGGAAGCAGAACGTATTCATGAGTTGGAGAAAGAAGTTGAATGTGAAAAAGTTTGTTAAAAACTGAAAATGAATGAATGAATTGTGATAAAAAAACAGATTTATTTGATTATTCAAATTAATATTCGCTGTGAAAACAATTTCTGCACTACCGCAGCTGTCTCTCGCAAGCTCTCACGTGTTTTCATATGTCCTTGCACGCACTCACTTGGTTACGAGGTATCTTTGCATGCACACGTCACTTAATAATATGGCACGTTAATAATTAACTCTAGTCTCGCTGAAACGAGCCACAACAACAACCGTGTGGCGTGTGGTAATGATGGCGGAGAATTTAAAGCCCAGCCTGGCTGGAGAGACAGAGACTCTCGACCTGAGCATAACAGATTGATACGGTAGGTATGTTGATTTTTTAAAAGACATTATGTTTAAATAAGTACACCTGTCACAGCACAGATCGCTTGGAGCACTGAATGTGTTTTTTTAGATGGAATAATCGGCATTTTTAGTTGTTACAATCTTTTAGATATGAGAAGCTGAATACAGAGACGCGTTTGCATTTCTCAGTTTCTATCTCAAAAAATTGCTCAAACAATTAATCCTTAAATAGTTACAGATAACTTTCTGGTTATTGACTAATCGCTTCATCTGTAAAAGGATGGGAATCAAACTATTCACTGAGTGGAAAACAATGGTATCCCAAAACACTATTTTCAGACAGAAGCATCATGCAGCATCGAGGCAAAGATATCGTGACTCACCCGCTCTCACGGTGTCTCTCTTTATCCTTTGACTTCTTCTTCTTCTTGCTCTTTTTGTGTTTCTTTGAGCGACGGGCCTCAGAGCTGTCCTCCCTCTCCTTGCTTCCACTCCTCTTGTGATTTTGATCCTCCCTGTTTGGAGCAGATTCAAACGGGGAGAGACGATCCCGAGCTGGCGAGCACTTGGACTTTGAGGAGTTTTCTTGCGCCGCGGCAGACGAAGAAGTCTCGCTCTCTTTTGATGGATAATAATCTCTCTCCCTGCCGTTGCTCTTGTCCTTCATATCCCGGGATTCCCGACTTTCCTCCTGCCACCTTCTGCGACTACTAGACTCATCCCGGTAGGGATAACCGTGTCCCCTCCGCCCTTGCTCCCAGTCCTCTCTGGACCGGTGGTGGTGGCGGCGGTGGTAATGGTTAGAGCACCTGTCACGATCACGCTCCCTGGGATGGGGAGGATGTCGCTCCCAGCGGCGCTCAGACTCCCAGTCCCTGTAGTATCGATCTTGATGAGGCAAACGATCTCTGTACGAGCGGTGGTGATCTCTGTAGTCCCGTCTGTAACGGTGACGATCACCGTCGCTGTCTCGCTCTGAGCTCCTGTCCCTGTAGTGTCTCTCTCGGTCTCTGCTCCAGTCAGAGTGCAGCCTGTCTCTCTCCCTGTCTCGGGAAGATTGCCCATCACTGCCTCTAGAACTGGGCTTGGACTGGTGTTGCTCCTTAGCATCTGTGTGTCCATCAGACCCTGATGACCCACCATTAGTCTGCGGTAGATCCATTGCTTCCTCTCCAGCCCTGCTTGCCTTCTCCGGAGCAGCGGAGGGCCCGTTGGTGCTTTGGGAGCAGTCTGACAGGGAGGATAAGGCCGAACTGATGTTGCCGTTATGCGCAGAAAAGGACGCAGAGTCCGTGGATGTGACAGAATGAGTCTTTGAAGCTGTAGCTGAGGATGGAGAGCTGACAGTGGAGGATGGCGGATGCTGAGGAGGGGGTTCAAACACAGTTTTAGCCCTTGTGTCAGGAGTGGAGAGGTGCTGGCTTTCACTGGCAGCAGAGTGGATGCTCTGTGAAGAACTGGCGTGTGAGGAGGCAGCAGTATGATCCTCTTTGCTGGGAGAACAAAGGAATAAAAACATGCTTTAAATCACATTTTCAAGGTGCTATTAGCTGCTTAATATGTGATTGGCAAGTGCAAAGCCCTTTTCTCCAGGGCAGTATTAGAGAGCTAATATTACCTTGTATGACTATAGTCACTGTCCAGTCCGTTAGCAGTAGCCACTGAGGTTGAACTGCCATGATTAATGCCAGAGCCCTGAGAAACACAAACAAAGCATGATTATTAATTAAGACACAAAATTTGCTTCATGAAGTTGTTTAAAAATAAAGCACAAAGAAGTTAATTTACTTTATCAGGGTTGTTGTGTCCGTTCACTTTGTGGTGTCCATTATGGTGCCCGTTTTGACTGGATTTAGAGACCCCATAAGTCGCTCCATTTAATCCGTTTCCATTATGGTGCACGGCAGACTCTCCATTTGTGGCTTTAGGAGGATTATTAAAGACCTCTCCAGTTCTTTTGTTGCCGTTAAGGTGAGACTTTCCTAAACAGCCGTTTTCCAGCATGCCACCGTTCTCCTGGTCCGACTCCTCTGAGGACTCTTGGCTGTACGGCACCAAAAAAGAAGCTCCGTTCCCTCCAGCGTGGCGCTCTCCGTTACTGCAAGATGTGCCGTTAATGCGGTTAATCTGACGTGGGACAAAGCGAATGTCTGAGTGGGCGTCTGAGGTAGACTGTGAGGAGGATAAAGAGCTGCAGGAGTAGGAGGAGCTGCTGCTGCTGCTGGCAGAGGACGGCTGACTGTAAGAGGACGAGGAGGAGGAGGAGGACGGGCGGTTCTGTTTGCCTTGTCCGATGAAGAATGAAAGCTTCTGCCGTTTGTCGTGATCTGGGATCATTGTGGGCCGGCTGATCGAGTGGGAGATGGATGACGAGGAAGAGCCCAGTCCATGGTTAGGTTTTCCCACAACACTGCTGCTGGTGCTGGGCTTGGAGCTGGTGGGATAATCCCTCAGAGATCCGTTTCCATTAACGTGGAGAGAGCTCTGAGAGGGACAAAAAGATGTCAACAAAAAAGGCTTTAGAGTCTCAAAAACTGTCTACATGTTTGATAATCAGTGTTAAGACGTGAACAAGTCTGCAGTACCTTGGTCATGTGTGGTGGCAGCTGCGGCCCGATGAAGCCGATGTTGTTGTGATGGACGCTGGTGTTGATGCGTGGAATCACCACCGGCCGTGGAGACGACTGACCAGGGATGCCGGGGTTGTGGCCCATGTGGCCGTAGTCTCCCGTTTTCTTCACATCACTGGACCTAGTTACACAAAGAAAACGGACATTGGCATTTTAAATTACCTTTTACGCGAGACGCTAAAAAGTTTGAGACTTTAAAATGATTCTTAGACAAGCTCACTTTTAAACCTTGAGAACTTACTTGATATAGAAGAGGACATAGGCCTGCTGGTTGAGAACAGACCTGATGTCACTGACAGACACAGAGGAGTCGTTCATCTGATACCACTGACCATTGCTTGCCTGCAAACACAACAAAAAGAGTTTGAAGGTTTTTAAATAGCTGTATTTTCTGGGGATGGACATTTAGAGAAAAAGCTGTGTCTGCATCAAACTGTTCTTGAAAGTTGTTGAGAGGTGTTGGAGAGACAAATGTGAGCATGTGTTTTGGCAACTGCAGCGTCCTGACAGATTTTAACAGTAGTCGGTAGCAGTGCCAGTACCTTAATATAGCAGAAGTAGTGCCCAGCATGACAGCTGAATCCAGAGTGGACCAGCACAGCATACAGCCCGTAGACCAGGGGCTCCCCCTGGGACTGAGACATGAAGGGCCGCAGGTCCAGGTACTCTGGATATTTCACATCCTGACGACCAAAAGAAAAACAGCTTATGATGTCATATTGCTTTGACATGAATCAATAAAAGCCCTAAATTACATGTGCTAAATTATAGTTTAATGGTGTTTTTTTAAGACTTGTTATGGTACCTTTGTGATTTTGCCTCCACTAAAGTTTGCAAAGCGTTTGAGCGACAGGGTGAGCACGTTGGAGCTGCGGTGGATGGTGAATCTCTTTGAGGCTGTGACCATTTTTTTGCACCTAAAGGGAAACAAATTTTCAGTTATTTATTTGAATTTAACAAACCACAGAAATCTAGTAAACGAGAAATCGCTGGTGTTTTTATCCAACTGTCAAAAACGTACTTGGTGCATTTGTAGGCATTTTCTCCATCCAGCTGTTCTGGCTTGACAAACTGCTCCAGAGCCTTGGAGACACTGGGAGCCGTCTGCATGGAGAAATAAAGATTTTTGTATTGTTCAGAAGATCATTGCATGACATGAGTTTGATGTCAAAAGAGTAACAAACACAAAGTTATAATGTTTTTGTTAATTACCTTAATTTCCAGAGTAATATCCAGAAACGGGTCAAATGTGTCAGAGACTGCTTTGCAGTTTAAACATTTCACTGAAAAAGAAACATTGTGTTTATTCTTTAGTCTAGAAAAGCTGTAAAAGAAAAACAACAACAACAACAACAACAACAACCCCACATTACGTAGAAACAAATCCACACTAATAATTTACCTCTGGACCTCAAGTGCCCGCCAAATACTTGGTGGATGAAAGTGGTTGCCTGCGTTTGCCTGTCCAATCTGCAACACAGATAAATAGGAGGATGAAAAACAACCAATAAGGTAATGGCATAATAGACTAACTGCCAACAAACAAATGATGTCATTTTTACATAGTAAAAATATAACTACAGTAATCTGAACTGTAAAGTCAGATACTACAGCCAGAGAGCAGGAGTGAGACAGAGAGGAATTAGAGCGAGAGTAATTAGTCAAAAGGTCACATGTTACTGCAGAGTAAGAATGGACTTGATACTTTTTGTTCCTAAACAAAAAACTAAAAGTGAGAACCACAAAGGTCAGCAACAAGTATCTATTAAACATGAATGTAGGCTTTTTGTATGTTTACGTAACCTACTTGGCAGTGGCCCTGTACTGACATCAATAAATCTACAAACAGTTATTAGGTTATATTTAGACTAGAGGGCCTTTGCACAGTGTTCAGTGGATCAGTACAATACAGAGCACAGAGAATAAAGCAATGTTTCCAGACCTAATTAATATTAAATAACTCCCAAAGTGATTTTGTGTTATCCTCAGCTGTGTGGGGTTTTAAAAGGTGGGTGAAACTCACTTGGTTCCAGGTAAGCAGGACTTTTGCATAGCGTCCACTGTGTACCGCAGGAACTCATGTGCATCCTCCTGGCTTCCATAGCGGAAGTGCTTTGCAATCCCTGTGTGGGGAAAAACACACAAAATGGTAAGAAGCCGGTGATATCACACTTGCACATCGATGTAGAGTTGAAAAATATTTTCAAAACTGACTACAAAGTCCCATCAGAACATTTCCCTCCAAAACTGAAAAGGTAAACAGCCGGACAGCGCCTCCTGTCACTCATTTCGGGTAAACATTTTGTAACAACGTACTCAAATGTTTTTGCGCTACAGGCAAGAACTTACTTTTGAGCTCATTGAGCACACCGATGGGCTTAATGACATTCCCAGAGTTGGCAAAAACCTGAATGATGTGGTTTTGCATGGTGCACATCATACAGAACCCCGGCTCATGACCTGCAGCGAGACAGATGGACAAAACAGCAGTTTATAGGTACTGATTAAGAGACTGACATTGGTATGATCACAATTGCATGACTGCACAATTACACCAGTACTTTCTCGGTGTAAAGATCCATTATAAAACACCCACTTACATGTTTTGGAGTGCTCCCTTGTCAGCATGTAGTTTGCAAACGGAGGGGTGTAGGTGAGACACTGCAGGGCTGAGTTGAGGAAGCAGGTGTTCCCCATGTTCTGCAGGCCTGCACCAATGCGGTGAACCTGGGTCCACTTTAGGTGGAGCCGCTCTGGAGGGAAGAGGACCTTCTGGGGCAAGTCGATGCCGTCATCACAGCTTATCACTGCACACACAGCGCCAACATCATTACAAAAAGTAGATTCAATGCATTTGCCATGTCAAGGACATCAACAAGTATCTTAACATGCTGTATTGCAAATGTAAGTGCAAACTGGCAAACAGTAAAGGGACATCAGTATCCTACAGTCATTTATCAGAGTAAACAGTTACATAAATGACTGCAGAGGAAGAAACAAGCAAGAGGAGGACAGACAACACAGAATTTGCTGCCTCTGTTTTTCCTGCTAAAGTCAGGCTGCTGATCTTTATGTCAAAAAAATTGCATCACAAACTCAAGTGATTGATCATACTCTCACTTCAAAACTGGCATGGTTATGTAACTGGATGAATGAAAGTAGAGCGGCAGCAACAAAACAACGCCCACAAAACCAGTTGTGTCACTCTCTCATACAGAAATAGCATTAAAATGTTCCTCTTGATTAGTGTTACTAAACAAACCTTGCTCCTTCGGCCGTTCCACAGAGGAGGGTGTACTGTTGTAGACTGCTGCTCCGGGCGTTGGGCCCAGGCATCCTCCTGGAGCCTTCAGCCTCGGAGAGTCACTGGGCATGGTGGGACCCACTGCCCAGCTGCTGGAACAGCTGCCGTCCATCCCCACGTCTCCACTGGTGAAGGGAGATCGCTTACACCCGACTGACTCGTGGTCAGACTTCTCTGAGGATCTGTCAACTATGGTCATTGTTCATTGCTGTAAGAGGGGCAGAGACACAAAAGTACATTCACAACAAGTACAAGTTCATTGGCAGCAGACAACACAGAATTAAACCTTTTACATGTAGACACATCTGTGTATGGCACATAAAATAATCGAAATGTCTTGGCCTTTAGAAGCTGTATTTTATTACAGTGGTGAAGTTTTCTCTAGTCTTTTGACTGTTTTGAATAAGTGAAAAGCACTCTAAATTAAGCATGTCTTATTGTTATCACAGACCATACTGCCCACGACTAATTGAGATAGCATTACAGTACATTTAGATTACAACCACTAAATGCAACAGCCAAGTAATCAATATTTATCCCCACACAAAACATTTTCAGATACATTGTAGAATTTGAATTAGCTTGTTTCAAACCGAGCTAGTGCCATCATCTAACGTAAACAGTGGATGTTTTCACTCTATTTGAAAAACTAGAGTACTAGAGAGAAAGTTTCTGCTCTGTCCAGGTGATGTCCAACACTACCAGAGCAAAATAATGCGAGCAAGAGAATAAAGATTATTTATATACAGTATCAAAGTAACCACACTCTGTGAGCACTGAATTTATGACTATACCTTGCATCTAGGATATGACTAAACAGGAGACCATATTGGCTTGATGTGGAAAAAAAAGCTTGGCTAACTGATCAACTTTATCAAATCTATATATTAATAAAAAGCTATATATATATATATATATATATATATATATATATGAAGTAAAGCAGGGACTATAGCTGTGTTAAGACAGTTGGTATTCAGCCTCGGCTTTAACGCAAAAACAACATAAGCATAGCTCTAGGGGATGTCCACTTTTTGGCGCCTTGCAAGCTCTGCATTAAAAGCCAAATTTAGAAAACGCTCGGTGTTTATTGCATGCTATTTGACATATGTTTAAATCTACCAACTTCTGTGATCTAACATAAAAAATACTGACCCTTGTCACAGAAACAAAGTGGACTGTAGTAGTTTAAAATTCGGAGGAAATGTCCTGCTTGGTCGGAAGCACGTTTACAACAACAGCTGTTCCCTCCCACCTGCTCTAGCAGACTGGCTCACATTGGCTAACAGACGGCAGCTAGGCCTTTAACACGCAGTGCCGCTAAACCTCAACAAAACTCGCATTAAACCTTCGTTAGCCCCTGTGGGAGACAGAGCATCGATTAAAAGCTCACCTTTCTTTTCGAAGAGTGGAACAGAATGATTGACAGCTAGTGTACGTTCCGCGAAGACACCGACTCCATGGAAACCGCGAACGTAACACACAGCCCCAGAACGGAGCTAACATTACGTGCGGCGGCGCTCGTGCGGCAATACAAATGCTAACGCTGCTAGCTAGCTTGGCACGATGGAAGCTGACTGACATGGCGGAGAGCACTATAAACATATACTATGTATGTCAAAAAGCAGTGTTCAGTTTCCCCTTCGAAATACATTTCATTTAAATGCGCGGACATGAGTAACCGGGCGTCTAGCTAGCTTAGAAAGGAGGGGCTCGACACCGGTGGCTGTGTGTGCTCACTGCGCTGCTCTCCGACATGACAGAGACCCGGTGTAAGGCTACTACAACAAATCTCAGCGGTTCAGGCCTCCAAAAATATTACAGCTGCACAGTTAAGGTGCCACGTGACCGTAAAAGCAACAATACACTCACCTGGAATCTGTTATGAATACGTTAATAGCTGTTGTAAATCCATTCCTTATTTCCAGCGGGTGTCCGGCGGTGAACAATGACGTAGCTAATTGCCCCACGGGTACATCCGGGTACCTGCGATGAAACGAAGTCTCTGATTGGCTCAATCGGCCGTTTCTCTGAGAGGAACGTGTGTCGGGAAGATCCGTCGCATGTACACACCTCTGACCTTCGTGTACATGATGTACAATCAACATAGTGTACTTTATACAAATAATGTCACTCTAAGAGTTCCCAGCATAAGTGTCTGACTATTATTCTGCTTATTATTAGGACTTAAAAATAACTTGACAGCACAGATTACCACCTAATGGCTGAAATACTGTACCTATTTATAAAGAGATTATTGAGTTCTCAGAATATGAGTGTACTTCCTGTGGCTAGTAACTCATCCCCCAAACCACAGTCAGATACATGTAGCCTACTGGCAAGAGAACAAGGAAATGTGTACTATTGCTTTTCAGTTTTGAGACAATAGGCAGCTTAGCTTCTTCTTCAAGATCAAGAAGCTGCAAAACCATAATAAACATGGTCAATTTAGCTCATAGGTCAGTTTTTCCATTTGTTATAAGTGCAATACATTGAAAGTAACATCTCAAATGTTCAAAAATCACATATTGCTTCTTCACAAGGCACAGTAGAAATAGGTTTAATTAGCTAAGTGAAGATGAATAATTACACTCTTACATCCAGGTGTACAAGACACACTCAAATGCTTACACACACGCACACACACACTCCACTTGTACATGTTAAAATAAACATAGTACAGCAGTGGTTGAATAAATCAAGTCTGACAGTCTGTGTTGTTCTTTAAGGCTCATGTGTTGTCCGGCTCAGAGAAATTAACTGTGACTTGTGAGCTCTGAAGCCGACTGATCTGTCTCCTCAGCTGCATGATCTCTTCCTCCTGCTCTTCAACTCGTCTTTGCAAACCATGTATCACCTGGAAGCGGGAAAAACATTCTTCAATATACTTTAAATGAGTTTGCAATCATGTTATAACACAGAGTACTTTCTGGTAACACGTGGTAGTACGTAAAATAAATTCACAATTGTTTAGAGAAATTAACACAATAAATAATGTAATAATTACTTCTTTTTTTTTAGCACAAAAAGTTAACTGGGGGTTTAGTATTTTAACATCTAAAATATATCCATATACAACGTACTATGTCTTTACTGAAGAAGAGTTCACTCTGTAGAAGCTGGCCGGCCGTGGGTCGTACACCAGGCTCTTTACTCGTCAGGTTCAGGATGTACTTCGTCAGGACTGGCCACCTTTGGCTAAACGAGTCTGGGATTTTCCCCTCTCTTAGGTCCCCCAGGGTCCGGACCCGTTCCATCTCTGTCCCAAAGGGCTGGAAGAGCTCCAGAGCCAGGACTCCGATGCTGTACATGTCTGACTGGAAGGGCAACAACATTACAAATAAACTTTAGCCTGATAATTGTGGGGAAAAAAAGTAAAGCGAGAAAATATGTGTCTTGTTAAAAGCCAGTAAGCTGTCATACTATTAATAGGTTTACCTTTGAATCATAATGTGAGCCCTTCAGCTGTTCTGGTGCAGCGTACACAAACGTGCCAACACCTGTAGTATGTGAGGAATCTGCAAAATACACCAGATATGTGACTTTAAAGCAAATAGCTCCCTCTAATGGTCATTATGTGCCATAACAACACAACAAGCAAAGAGGTGAAGTATTACCACTGCAAAGAGAGGTGGGGCTTTTATGACCGTCCACTATCATATCCCTGCAGGCCAATCCAAAGTCCCCAATCCGAACATGGCAGTCATGACCGTGGAGGAAAATGTTCCTCGGCTGTGGGAAACCACAAAAACATGAAAAATTGGTTATCTGTGTGTAAGGAAGAGGATGTCTGAGGCTTTTGCAAAAGAGATAAGTGTTTCATAAAGAGTATTACGAGCATAAATTCAATTTTAAGATGTCAGACTATTGAAAATTATGTTATAAACCTAAACATTTCATATATTTTTATATATTTTTGCCATAAGAGCTTTTATGGGGATCTTTAGTACATGACTATCAAAATGTTACTGAATGAAGCCATTATTAAAAGTAGAGAAGGCTCAGAATAATCCAGCTGCTTCACAGCATGTAAACTTATAAAAAGCAAAAATATCTGTCCCTTAATAACTGCATATAAACAGGTGGATTGATAGGCATGAAGCTTTTGCAACGTGATAATGAAAGTAACTCTGAAAGTAAAATATTGAACACTGGAACAACCCGTAAACATCTCAGAGGGGTCTCTCCTGCCCCCCATATTTGGCCCCGTACACAGAAGTTATCAGTTGTAACAGGAAGGCTGTGCATCAAACTTACACACGTATTTCTCAAGCCTACATGATGAAATCGGGCTGTAAACACCCTACACAGTAAACAGAAGTAGCTGATAAAACTACCAAACACAGAAAGCAGAAGGAGCTAAAGAAACTATCAAACACAGGAAGCTGAAGTAGCTGCCAAATTTACAGGCATCATCATGAGTGCTTGTTTCAGCAAACCAGAATAACCAGATTCAAAGAGCACAGACCTTCAGGTAGGCTGAACGCAGAGAGCAGTTAAACGCAGTGTGATGGAGGAGAGCGAAGAGCGCGAGGGGAAGGGTGGTAGTATCACGCTTTACAACAATGAATTCTATAACGCTATTATGGACGAAGACTTGGAGTATATGGAGGGTGTGTCAAGAAAGCATGGGAGCAACTTTCTCATACAGATACAGGGATCACCTGGAGATGTTTTCTGGAAGGTAACTCCACCATTGTTTAAAATAGTTTGAACTGAAAGAAGTTGGATGTAAAATAATAAAATAATCGAGGGATGTAAACTTTGTCACTTGCGCCATATCGTACACAAATTGTGTATTTATCGGTAACTTAAAGATGTGATCTTTCAATGTGTGAAAATTAAAGAAAAAGGTTGAACAAGAAAGGACTTCCTGCAATGTTTTAAACATATTTGGGTTTTTAAGTGTTCCAGTTTGTCTTGTCCTGTCTTGTTTTGCTTAAGGGTCTGGGGTTGGGCTCGGCAGTCATTCCTCTTCATCTGGCCGCCTCTTACAGAAGAGTAAAGAGCATGCAGATGCTGCTGTCAGCTGGGGTGGACCCTGAAATTAGGTGTGGACAAACACACGCCCTTACGCAAACACGTTCGTACATGAGGTTGTTTTTCTAGTGATATAATATAGTAGTGGTTAGAGCCTCCTTTTAGTTTTGGTGACTTCACAACTTCCTGTTACAACTTCTGTGAATTAAACTCAAAACTATGCAACAAAACACATTTCCCTCGTCCATCATATGTCTAATATTAATCTGTTTACTGTCTCTACCTCCCTCGCAGGGACCAGCTCGGTCGAACCACTCTGCACTTGGTGATCGCCAGTTGGCCGAGCATCTGTACTAGATTGCCAAATCCCGGATCCAAATTCCCGACGGCTATGATGAGTGTGCACAGGCGGGCAGAGGCCTGTCTTCAGCTCCTCTGTGAGCACGGCGTGAACGTCAATGCAGAGGTAAATACAATTCGTGTTTAGCTATATGAAATTCAACGGATTAGAAAAACATGTTCTCATTTCTCTTTTGCCTAAGGTGTGTGTTTCTTGTGGTTCCTCGCTAGGTGGAGGGAGAGGGTCACGAGACGGCTCTCCACCTAGCAGTACGCTACACTGCCCTGTCTGCTGTCCACATTCTGGCCAGCTATGGTGCTAATGTTAATGCTGTGGACAGCAGCGGGATGACGCCTCTGCACATGGCTGCTGGGATGCTCCATAAGGACCTTATAGCCAGCTTGATAAAGGAGGGAGCGGATATCAACACGGTTCGTGCTACTTTGTTGGCATTTGATGTATTTTTTTCTTGCCTCAAATTTTCCAACAAATCACAAAACACCAACTCATAAGACTCTTTTAAAGTGGCAATCTTAGCATCTAATAGTTTTCAAAGCACAGCTGTAATAAATTACAATTAAAGGGCCACTTCGCCGATTTTCAACCTCAGTCCTATCATGCTATTATGGGGAGCTAATGCTATTTCGCTCTGTGCCTTTGGAGGGCGCTATCTGCTTCTCCAACGGACCCTGGAAAACCTCAGCCAGACTACGTAAAACGTGTCATCTGGTGGAGGCCAGGGAGCTCGCTGAACTACACTTCCTCAATCTAGGACGCCCACCTCCGATGTCACGTCTCGTTCAAAATCGTCAGGTTAGAAATGTAGACTGCAGACCTGAAGATTTTTTAGACGATCCACCGGTATATTCTTGTCATATTTCGGATTCTGTACCGCTCTGAACCATTGCCTGCAGCGATCAATGTCCTCGACTGGGAAAGGTTAGTATTTCCCTCCAGCAGTTCTTTCAGAGGGAGCGGCGCAGTGCACACTGGGTGTTGTAGGAATGTAGAATGGGTGAAACCACGAGCTGTTTGTACAACTTTCTCCACAGCTATGGCGCCAATTTCCAATATTATTGCTTCTATTGATTACAGAGAACACCAGCTTGATGTTTGTAACAATGTGCATTTCCTGCTATAGTAAAATTCCATAGTTTTTGCAGTGCTCTTTATCTTGTTAAAATACGTGCATAAGTGTTCTATATCTGTCCTACAATAAATCCAAGTGAATTCTCTGCTGTTTTTCAGGGAGTGCACCACTCTGGGATCACCCCTCTGCACCTCGCTGCTGTAGCAATGGCCATGAAGACCACTAAAACCCTGGAGGACGACATGAGCTGCGTCTCTGAGCTGCTCGAGCAAGGAGCCGAGGTCGACGCAGTGAACAGCGCTGGTTTGACACCTTTACAGGAGGCGTGCAGCATGAGCAACAAGGAGCTGGTGGAGCTGCTGCTCAGACATGGAGCTAACGTCAACAAGCTGAACACAGCGGGGGAAAACTGTCTGTTCCTGTTCCTGAACCACAGGCCGAACGTGAGGAACAGCTCTCTGCTGGTGAAACTCATCAGTCTGACGTCTCCGCTCACCGTCTACAACCAGAGTGGCCGCCTGCCCTCCACCCTTATGCTGCCGTGTTTCTTTAAACAGAGAGACCAGCTCCTTAAACTCAGTCAGCAGCCAAGGAGGCTGCAGGATATCTGCAAGATTGACATTTATCTAAAACAAGCTCAACGCAAGAGAGGCGAGGTGAGAAAAATGCTGCCGGAGAAGCTTTATGACTTTGTGTACAACAGCTGGGAGAATTTACACAACATTTCCTTTGAGACGGATGATGAACAAGAATTATTTAATGACCTTAGTGGTGTTACTCCGAGCTGACACCCGTTTGTTAATTTAATGAGCCTCAAACATACAAACACGCTGATGAAATAAAACCCACCAAAGCACCTTACCTTCAGGTCTCTGTGCATGATTCCTCTGGAGTGAATGTACTCCACTCCTTCAAGTATCCTTCGTAACAGGCTGAGTGTGGGTTCTGCATCGACACACCAATAAGGACCTAAAAATATAAAAGTATAATGTGTTTATATTTAACAAAAGTGTATCTAAATCTGCAATGCAGCTGTTGAATAATGCATGTGTTAATCATTTACATCTTGAGGTCTGTTCGTCTTTGGGCTTGTTGTTCCTGTCAGAGATCCAGTCCTTCAGCGAGCGCTCACACAGCTGCATCTGGATGTAGAGCATCAGGTGGAACTGGACCTGCAGGTTCAGCCGAGCCAAAACTTAACATCAGAATATTTTCCAAACAAATGCTGAAAAAAAATCAGGCCTACGTACCTCTTTAGAAGGCTTTGTTTTGCATTTTTCATGTCGTTCCTTGTCCAAGCAGGAGTTGTTGTTCAGTTCGATGCTGCTCCTGCTGATCTCCTCCTGAGCTGAGCTGCTCCAGTCTGTAGCGGGACATTTGGAGGCGTTCATGGGACCCCGCTGTCCCAAAAACACGCAGGGGACGTAGTTCTCAGGAAGGCGGCGCATCGTCTTGGGACACACCACCTGGCCCTTCTCTTGGGTTGGGACTAAAGCTTTGACTGGCTGAGGTTCTGGGGGGTCAGGAGCTTCTGGCGGTGCCTGACTGAGGCTCTGAAACACTATGGAGGAGCTGCTGCTGTGGTCTGGACTCTCATCAGAACTGGAAATAAAAAGGTAGAGGTAGATGTAGTGTTATTAGACAGGATTATGACTATAATGCTGTTATTAATTCTTATTTGAGCCGGACAGATAAAGGATTCTTGAGGCCGATACTTATACCAAATTTAAATATGATACGATATGGTGTCAGATATAGTGATTTTTTCCGCTAGAATTAAAATAGATATTTTCTATGTTCATTGTGCATCATTTTTGCACCAAAATGAATATGCAAAGGGATTTTTTTGGAGGCATATAACTTTATCAAAGAATATTTAATATTATTAAATCTGGATCAATGGACCGCTGCAGTTCGGAGACACAGCTGGAGTCCAGGCACTAAGACGTGGATTTGTGTTTGCCACTTTATGTCAGGTATGTTGGCTTTGTGGGTGAAATTATACCCACATTGTACTGACTATAAATCATTTAAATACCCAGCATCTTTAATTTATATTCTGTGTAACTGAAAAGTTAGCATTTATTAAAAATCATCTGATGATGAGCCTTGTGTTCTACAAACTAAAGGGGTAACGGGAGGCTCCACAAAGCTAGAATCATTTCCCCTTCTGAAGGCAGCCATGTTGCAGGATGTTTTGCCACCCAGTCCGACTGAGGGGGCATGTTCCGGCAGGAAATTGACCCTAGCGCATACCCTCTATTTTAGTATTGTCCGCGGTCTGCTCTCAGCTCTGCTACATGTGCTGCAGACAGTGCTGAGAGGATTGAAAATAATGGAGGCAGTGTACTGGACATGTTTTCTTAATAACCCAAAGCAACCCTTTTCTGCATTAATACCTGCCCCTGTAGAATAAGTGTTCATATCAGTGCTATCAGAAAACATGTAAGCTGATACCAATATATCTAGAATAGGCTGATATCAGTGTGATAATATCGGCTGTCCGATATATCGGTCTGGCTCTAATTATTATTCTGATTAGTGACAATAAAATACTTTTATTATTTGGAATCAAACAATGACAGAAAAAAAGATTTCAATAATGTGAGATGAGTTAACGCTGGATCCCACCTGTCTTGAGGTCCGGGTGATTCAAGTGCAGGGACAAGAGAATCAGCATCTGCAACAGAGAGGTTTTTCACTTACAGCTTGTCTTATTATAAAAACGGTGAGTTAAAAACACAGTGAATAAAAGCTCCCAACAAACTTGTCCTTGGAAAGCAGTTACATACTCACATGTGGCAGGCTGAACATGCTCCATCCACGCAGTGTGGTAGCCCACAACATTTACATGCTGCAGGCTGGACAACACTTTGACTTCCCTGAGGACCTGCAGCAAAACATAATAATGTCATTAATCATCTTTTGTATCTCTTCAGTGAGGTGTCGAAAACAGATTAGACACATATGCCGCACCTTCATGCAGTCATCCTTTGAAACCTTTTTGATGAGGATTTTCTTCACAGCATAACACTGGCCATCCAGCTTGTTTGTGACCTAAGAGATAATACCATTAACCATTAAGCTCATGCTCCACTTTATAGGATTTTGTTAGAATATAGTTTGGAGTAAAATGAATAAAATTACTTTATAAACATTTCCATAGGATCCTTTTCCAAGTCTACATGTTTCCTCAAATTCACCAAGATACCGGGACGTCTGCGCTTGAAACAGTCCCTCCTTCGGTCTGTGGGGAGGGGGGAAAAAACATCTTTTAATCAGTACTTACATTCTGGTTTAAAGAAAAGTAACATAATAAAACTCATTTAAAACTGCTCACAGCAGAGCTTACCTTACAGCAGGATTGTGTGTGTTTGTGCCGAGATGTTGACCCTGCAAAAAGAGGATAAAAACTGTTACCACGAATATTATTGTTTGAATTAGTGTCCAGTTTTACATAATTTTCAAGCAAATAACTCACTTTAATTTTTGTGTTCAAAAACTTCTGGTCATTCAATTCACAGGGTAACCTATGGGTGAATCTATTCTCTACAATAGCAGTGAGAAAGCAGTTCCTCGCATCATTTTTGCCCACTTTGGAGTGTTTTCATCACAACAATTGCAAATGCTCTAGCAATGGTAACGCTGCTAGCGCTAATTCTTCATTGCATTGGAAGTCAGTGAAACCTTCCTTATTTAATGGGGGGGGGGGATATTATGCTAATTTCAAGCTTCATATTTCACTCTGTTATACCTGTGGAATAGCTTAGCATAATTTAGTCAAAAAAGCTCCTCATTTTTCTCACACTGGTGCTCTGTGCAGACCCTCATACTGAAATGACTCAGTCAGCTCTGTCCCTTTAAGAAACCCCGCCCCTACAAGCCCACTTTCTTCTGATTGGCCAGCTCTCCAAAGCCTGCTGAGGCTGCACTTTGTGACGTCACAAAGTCTGAAACCTGTCGTTCACAGCAGCCTGCAGACTGAGCTGAGAAACCTGGAGATTACTCCAACATACTTTTACCTACAGATTTAAAACTTCACCCACGTTTAGTCTGGACATCCAACATTGTAACATTATATATGTCTTAAAATGTGAAACAGCATAATACCCATATTTAAGCAATTGGTTATAAAACTCTGGGCCCCCTTTATAGAAATTACTGAGAAAAGTGAGATAGCTAAGTGGATCAAGTTATGCCTAATGTTATCCTATGCTTCAATTTTAAACACTACATTCTTTTGCTTTATTATATTTCAATATATTGTTTTATATATTATTATTATAGTTTTTACAAACTACAAAAGCAGCTAGTGGACATATTGCTGCTTTGTCATGCTACCTGTGGGTATAGTGAGGAGCTGGCAGCATGTAGCAGCTCAGTGAAGGCCCGGTTGTGCTGCAGTCTGACGGTGCTGAACTCATCACTGATGGCCAGAGGGGAGAGGAGGTTGATGGCTGCTAAACGTTGGCCAATGACTGTCAGAGGGACGACAAAAAATATTTTAACACAATAAAATAAAAATATATACAAAAATAAATAAGAATAAACTCAAAACTTCCCACAGCCTAATTAAGGGACGGTTTACCTTTAAACAACATGCGTGAACGAGCCGGATTGCTCTCGTAGACGAAGCACAGGTGCTCCAGCAGAGACCCCAGGAGAAGGTGGTTGGGGATCGCCGTGGCAAACTCCTGGATGGATGTGTAATGTTTACCAGCCATCATCACCTCACCGTTGCTTTTTGTGTCAGAGGCTGATTGCAAAAGACAAAAGAGGAAGAGGAAGCTGTGGTAACTTACAAGGAAAGGTTTCACTGTTTTGGCAAGTTTCACTTTTGTTAAACCACCACTTAAAATCAAACACACATGTAAACATTTCTTCTCTTCAGTCTTACCTTCTTCAATAACCTTTGCTATCATTTCAACAATGTTTTTGTCTCCTAGGTCCATTTTTTCTGAATAAAAACACTTGGTCCAATATAAAGCACCCAGAGCAGCACTAATGATTCACCCTGTTCACCCCCAAGGCAAAAAATGATCTTGTTTATACATAAAGGGGCGTGCACGGCAGTACAGCTTATCTGCCTGTTCCAGCGGACGCCAGCCTCCTCCACCTACTGAGCTCTGTTAACATAAAAGAGAACTGAGGCACTCGGTCAGAGTTACAGAGGGGAAATGGGGAGCTGCGCGGTGCTTCTTCTCTTTCATTTCATCTTACAGCAGGATGTGTGGAGGGGCAAGTCCTGACATGTTCGGATGCATAAATTAATCCACTCCTGGAGATCCTGATGATGTCACTAGACCCATGCAGGCTTATTTGAAATATTATATTAACAAAATGTAAAGGAACACTGCACAATACATTAATCATGGAGCTTAATACTCAACCTGAGAAAACAGTTGAATAAACTCCACTGTAGTGAAGAATTACTAAAAACTGAGAAAATAACACTGACGATGTCATCAGGGTAATCCCGAAAAGATAGCTGGAAGGGAGGGTCTAATGGAAGATGCTATTCAGTGGCATTATGGGAAATGTAGGATCAACTGATTTTAAACCTTAAATTATACAAGGGACGACAAGTTTCGCTATCCAAGCATCTGTTGATTCAATTTCTATTTTTAAATCTTTCTGGCACACGTCCTCCAACTATCACGTGGCTGGATTGCCCCTTCAAGCCTGCTGGACTCCAACTTTCTTCTAATAGTAAATAACACAACAGTATAGATAAATAAATATACTGTGGTATAACACAATAAATGCCAGGTTGTAGATGCTTTTCAGAACAACACTAACAAATCTCCTGATCCTTTTTGTGAATTAAGGGGCGTGACTTCCTGCCGCCGCATCTGTCACTGAACCGAAACCGACGGTTTCCATAGAAACGGCCAACCCCAATCCTCTTTTCGGTCGGATGATCTTTTACACCTCAAATGAGATAATATTATCATACCACTGCCTTGTACTATCGAGGGATGGGAGGAAGACCTTAAGAAGTGGCCTCAGATAACGTACACTAGCATAATTAGCTACTTCATTGACCCCATTGCTCAAACGATGAAGCTATAAACGATCTGAAAAGCCTTGAGGCGTACTAGTACTTCCACAGCACGCCTCACGTATCTCAAAGCAGTCCTACATCACTGGGCCTTGGGTTTTAGTTTCAGCGTCATATGAAATACAGCTAGGTGCGGTGTTGCAGGACCAGGTCGACCTTGCAGCCTACAAGGTATAAATGTTGTCTCCTGATTTATTATTGTAATGCGTTTTGTAATGACAGTTTTAAGATGACTTCTGCTTTGATTTAATTGCTGAATGTATTTTATAATGGGCAATTTAGTAGCCCAGCCACAATGTAGGATTCAGGTCGGCTTGTTGTCAATGAAATGAAATGAGCACACATAAAAAGTTGTTGGTGGTCTCTTCAAGTTCAGGTTTTTCCACCACATTCTTTTGGCTTCCTCATCAGAAGGTAGGCGATGGAAACTGTACCAATGGTCACAGCAACAACCCCTTTTTGTACTGGGTGCATGTTCAAAACACTTTAGATCAAGCCACAGATTTAGCTTTGTCTGGTTATCAGTACAGTCACGAACCATGCAACAGGTGCCAGAGCTCCACAAGAACATTTTAGTAAAGCCAGTTCTTTGTTTAAAGAAAAAACAGAGTTGTAATCACTTAATTCGAAAGAACTGGCGTTGTCCATGAGCCAGCAGTAACTAGCTTACTACTATTACTTCCGCTATCACACCGGAAGTTGTACCCATAATTTTATCTACAAAAGCGCCCCTCAGAATAAGGTGGATAGAGTTTTTAAATGGTAGATGGCTGATCAATGCAGGGATACTATTTACAGCCCCAAAACTATAGCTAACACAAGTTGTGGATGATTTTGATGTGAAAATGCAGGTTGTACTCATGTAGACAGAAAATAACTCGGCTTTATTAATAATAAAGAAGATGTCACCTTGACGTAGAAGCATAATTAAGCAATAAGCTGTTATTGCCTATTTAAATGTTCAGGATATGTCCGAAATGTATATGTAGACAAATGTTTTTCAAAGCTGGGGTAATGGTCAGGTGGGTATAGAGGGGGGCTTAAAGTCATGTTGTTCGCATGGCCAACGATTCATTTTCTACGCCCCTGACAGTTTCTAAAATCAAGACAGTCTTAAAATGTTCACAATCTGATGTCTTACTCTGAAAACCTTGTTTGTGGTTTTAGGGCAAACACAATAAGGATCATTACACAGCCGTTATACAAACAAGAAGAAAAGCTGCTTACTGTCAAACAGAACATCATCGTCCTCTTCGCTCGCAAAACTTAACAGACTAACGTTAGACTCAACCTCACGTCTCCTCATGTGGTTAATGTTTCGGTGGACAAGAAGGTTACTGCTGCTGCCAGAACAGTCCTCCCGCAGGGCTCCGTTGTTAGATGTTGAACTGTACATTTTAATGTGTGAGAAAATGATGACTTGACAAAACAAAGTACTTATTTAAAAATGAGCTCCGATTAACAACGGCTAACCCATATCGGCAGGACGATACGTCGAACCTCGCGTTATATCCAAGTTTCCGAAATGTTTACATAGTATCAAACTCTAGGGAGAGACCGTTAAAGCTTGTCCTGACAAGTCCATACGGTGTGACTGTGAACAGGCAGCCATGATTCCATAGCAGGAGTAGAAATACAGGGACCGTCTGACAATGTACCTGCTTGACTTGACAAGTTAACGCATATATAAAATGTTTTACATATTGAAACAATATATAATACGCATAGTTTTGTTTATTATAATAGATATATATCACTCTTTGGCTTAAAAATATTAAAACTCACCCTACATCAAAAGGCGATTTATTCGTTTTTACAGTATAGGGTAACTGAACATGCGCCCTAACATCTCCTTAGGTAAAAGATTCCGGTTGGTTTGATGATGTAATCCTACACCGTTTTAGGCAACGGGTTTTAAAATACTACAGCAATATTATATGTTTTCATTTTTTTATCACTCTTTTATTTTTGCGTTAGTATCGTGGGGTTTGTGCTTTCATTCTCAATATTTTATATAATTACTTTAGCGATTCCAACTGCGCAGTTTTTACGCACAAGTGATGCTCGCGAACAATCTACAAACACGCGCGGTACTGCTACACTTATGTGTTTACAAGCCACGATGTGATGTTGTGAAGCAAAACAATATATCATTTGCATGCCTGGCAACATGTTAGTTGATGTCTTGTCCCTTCTTTGTTGAATATGTTGTCATTTTTCACAATTTGAATGACTTCCTTCTGAAGCTCTTCAGCCCTTGAAGATGTCCGATGCTTGGTAAGTAAGCTGCCATGGCGTTTATTTAACTTGCCTGCAAATATTTGTTCTCCACACTGTGCACGTCTTAATGTTGGGCTCTTATTACATTTTAGCCCCAGTCTTTTCGTTGTTACTTAAACTTGTAACGTTACAACACTTAACTGAAATAATGTATGTATAGTTGTATATCTATTTAAAGGAATACATTTGCTGACTTCCTTTATGTTGGACCAGTCTACAGTTTGAAATAGCAGCCAGTCCAACTACTAAATATGTCTGCATTCAACATAAGGCAAAGTTATACATTATTCCTAATGAGTACTTTCTTCTCAGCAGCTCTGAACCTGCAGGAGCCATCAAGGCCATTGACAAGCACTCAGTGCATCAAATCTGCTCTGGGCAGGTGGTGCTGACTCTGGCCACTGCTGTCAAAGAGCTGGTGGAAAACAGCATCGACGCAGGGGCCACCAATGTTGGTATGTTTTTGATGCACACTAAGACTATTTGTGAGAATTGAGTAATACGATATGTATCATGATACAGGGGATACGATTTAATATATATCGATACTGTACACAAGGCAATGTATTACCCTGTTTCATAGGCCTGTGTTCCCGTGTTTATGTTTCTTACCATCATTTTATTAAGTGCTAAAAGTATGGACAGACGTTTAAGGACTTTAAAGAACCATAAAATAAACCTTTTATGGGGAAATAGCAGCACAACATTGTCTCATGTTCCAGATGTGAGGCTGAAGGAGTGTGGAGCTGAACTAGTAGAAGTGTCAGACAACGGCAAAGGAGTAGAAGAGGCCAACTTTGAAGGACTGAGTAAGTGTCAGCTTTGTTTATCCATTTTGTCATTAAAAAAAGGTGTGCCAAATCTTTTTGGTTAAGGGGAATTTTTTTTAATCACAGCATTAAAGCATCACACGTCAAAACTGAAGGACTTCTCTGATCTCATCCATGTGGAGACATTTGGCTTCAGAGGAGAAGCCCTCAGCTCTTTATGTGCTCTGAGGTAAAACACAGCCACATTGATTTCGCTCATAAACTTGAATTACTTGCCACCTCATTAATTCCCTTCTGACCTCCTGCTGCAGTGACCTGGGTGTAGTGACGTGCCATGAGTCCAGCCAGGTGGGGACCAAGCTTGTGTTTGACCATAAAGGTCACATGGTGCAGAAGTCACCTCATCCCCGGCAGCAGGGCACCACAGTTAGCCTACAGCAGCTCTTCTACACGCTGCCTGTTCGACACAAGGAGTTCCAACGCAATATCAAGAAGGTTATTAGGTTCTTATTGCCATTTATATTTTATGAAATTGTCTTACATTGATTTGCATCAACAGTGAAACATTATTATTAAATGGGTAAGAGTGGTGGTGCATTCTTTATGTTGTGGGAACATTTCATAGCGTCACTGCAACTTTCTTGAGATAAGAAGCTTTCAAATTCACATCATACTTATGAAAGAGTCTTAAGTTTTCTTTAAGATTTGATTTTCTGACACCCAAAGTTGTGACAGCATCAATGTTGTGTGGATGTTCGAGATTTCCATCAGCACATGAACACACCACCCTGAGGGCTTTTTAATCACAGTCTATGCTTACAGCTGTATCATTACAAAGTTATGACATATTCTGAATCATTGGATAATTAATCTATGATTGTCATTTTAAAAAAAACAAAACCCTAATATTTAATTCTACTGTATTTTCAGGAGTATGCCAAAATGATCCATGTGCTGCAGTCCTACTGTGTCATCTCTACAGGGGTGCGTATAACCTGCTCCAACCAGAACGGGCAGGGAAAGCGCAGCACAGTCCTCAGCACCAGCGGCAGCCAGAGCATGAGAGACAACATCGGGGCCATATTTGGACCAAAACAGGTTGGAACAATGGATTTATTCTACTTCTGACTGTATTGTAAATTGAAGTCTGCAAAAAGTGTCAGTCTGACCATATTGATGCTGTGAGATGACTGTCTTGATTTTTTCAAAGATACTGCTAAGAACAAAATAAACATTTTTTTTCTATCTTAATGTTCATTGTTGAGTTTTTTTATGAGTTTAATTGATTTAAAGAAACCCCCCAACCCTTCTTGGGACTGTGTAATCCCTTAATTAATGCCAATATTTTATCAATTGCCTTATTGGGTTTGCTAAATATTAACTTTAAATTTCTGTTGTTTCTTCTGCAGATTCAGAGTCTTCTGCCTTTTCAGCAAGTGTCTCCTACAGAAAATATTATTGAAGAATACGGACTCAAAGATTCAGATCTACCCAAACAACTTTTTACGTGAGTTAAATTGCATGGACGTTATGTGACTGACTTCTCTAGAAACAAATGACATTTTTATATATTTTAAACTCTTCTTTGGCAGCATCACAGGGTATGTGTCACGAGGAGATCATGGTGTTGGGAGGAGTGCCACAGACAGGCAGTTCTTCTTCATTAACAACAGGCCATGTGATCCCCTTAAGGTAATTAATGTTAGGTTTAAGTCTCCTTTTAAGCATTTTACAGATGTATAGCTTTTAACAGTTTACTATTTCAGTTTACTATTTACTATTTCCTCTGATTATCTCCAATTATCAGGTGACCAAACTTGTGAATGAAGTGTATCACATGTACAACAGACATCAGTATCCGTTTGTCGCCTTGAACATAGCTGTTGCCTCTGGTAAGAAACAGCTGATCTGAAGTTATTTCTAAACCACCGCTGTCTTTTTATTTAACACATGTCATGTTAATGTTTCTCATTGTTGTTTCAGAGTGTGTGGATGTGAACGTTACACCAGACAAACGACAGATTTTCCTTCAGGAGGAGAAGCTCCTGCTGGCTATTCTAAAGACCTCTCTGGTCAACATGTATGAAGCTGGAGTCAATAAGATCAGCCTGAACTTTACACCCACACTAGGCTTAAGTAAGAACTGATCATCTCATTGAGTCTGATATATAAAATGATGTTGTAGCTGAGAGATTTTGAGGAATAATCTTTTATTTTGACATCTTGTCTCTTGTCTCTAGACTCAGTGTCTTCATCAAGCATCTGTAAGGTGGTTTCATCTAACGAGAACATGCCAGAATCTGGAGAGGAGGCAGAACAAGTGTCGCCGAGTCCAAAGGTGTCCGTAAACCTGGCCGGGCTCAAAGCGGCTTTTTCAAGTCAACAACGCTCCACTTCTGGGAACAAGTCAAGTGAGGTGAAAGCTGCCAACTGTGGCCCAGCACAGAAAACACTGCAGTCTTTCTTTAAGGGCTCTGTCAATCCTCCTACCTGCACTTCAAGTGTCAAATCTTCAGTGAAATTTACAAGAGACGTAGCTAAGAGCTCTCCAGCGGGAAAGTCTGTGCTGGATGGATTTAGATACGGAAAGAGCAGCAGTAACACAGACTCTAAAAGAGACAGTGCTGTATCCAGCAGTGACATGGAAACACCAGACGTTCAATCTCCTGAACCAGACAGATTCACTGTAAAGAACGAAACATATGAAGAAATGTCCGACAATAGTCACACTGTTCTCAAAGAACCAGAGTCACAGACTGAGCCGTGCACTTCCAGCGAGGACTCCGCTGCGAGCCCGGATGCCAAGAGGGCCAGGAGAGAACATGAGTCAGACACTTCATCAAAGTTCTATGAGAGATCCTCCTCATCTGTGGATGCTCCAGTCTGTGTACAGAGGAGGGCAGTACCTATACAGTTCTCTTTTGAGGAGCTGGCGGGGAAGATGAAGAGATTAAAGGACCAGCAGAAAAAGACAGGTGAGGATCTGTGCTACAGACGCTTCAGGGCCAGGATCAACCCCGGAGACAACCAGAGTGCAGAGGAAGAGCTCAAGAAAGAGATCAGGTAGGATTTTACTCTACTACTGATTCAACTTGCCAATATCAAAGTGAAATTTCCACAGTAATAGGCGATCATTTCTTCCTGTCTTTCAGTAAGGACATGTTCAAACAGATGGAGATCATCGGCCAGTTTAACCTCGGCTTCATCATCACCAAACTCAACTCGGACATCTTCATGATCGACCAGCACGCCACGGACGAGAAGTACAACTTTGAGATGCTGCAGCAGCACACTGTGCTCCAAGGACAGAAACTCATAGTGTAAGAGTCTAAAATAAGATGATAGATGTTTCCTTGTGTTGTTTATAATCACTTTGCTGTTAGCTGATCTATTTTTGTTTGTTTTCCAGCCCTCAGAAGCTTCACCTCACTGCTGTCAGCGAAAACGTCCTCATAGAGAACATCGAGATCTTCAGGAAGAACGGCTTTGAGTTTCTTGTTGATGAAGATGGTGTTAACTTTATCTCAAATTCATAACAGTTGTTTTTCATTTTCATTATATCAAATACTGACCCACCTTTTTATTGTGTCTGCAGCTCAGGTGATGGAGAGAGTTAAGCTGGTGTCTCTGCCCACCAGTAAGAACTGGACATTCGGCCCGGGAGACATTGAAGAGCTTATCTTCATGTTGAGTGACAGTCCGGGGGTCATGTGTCGACCGAGCCGTGTCAGGCAGATGTTTGCCTCCAGAGCCTGTCGAAAATCTGTGAGTTTACACTGATTATAAACACATACTTCCCTGGTCTCTATAAATATATATACTTATACTTCATAAATATACAGTATATCGGTCATTGTCAGTATGTTATTTTTCCACTCATTTACTAGTTAAAGGACGAATATGTAACATTGACAGCCAACGTCTGAAAAGGGTACTGCAGTCCAAATGCAAAACACTGGAGAGTCTCCCTCCGCCTCCTCCCCAGATTCGAATGTTAGCCTTTCCTGCTTCAGGAGATGCCACTAGCTCCGGGGCTAACTCCCATGACTTTACACACACAGCAGTGAGCAGGAAGCAAGACACGGGAGCACGGCTTCAGTCTTGAGGAGTGTGTGGCTTAATTACAGCCTTACTGTACAGTCGTTCTGTTATTTTAAGTTAGCGATAACTTTTCTGACCAATTGAATAACATTGCTGTGGTCCTGATACATTTTGTATTATTTTGGTTATGTCCATCTTTAGGTGATGATCGGCACTGCTCTGAGCGTCACTGAGATGAAGAAGCTGCTTCTTCACATGGGGGAGATTGAGCACCCATGGAACTGTCCTCACGGCCGGCCCACCATGAGACACCTCGTCAACCTGGACGTCATCTCACCAGACTGACCACGTCAAGGAAGGAACTGCTGAAAAACTAGCTTTACACTGGCTCAATATAACTGGGATGTGCTTTTACTCTAGTTTATTTTTGTAAATCATCACCATTGCTAATTCTCCAGCTGACTCCAAACCATAAATACTGTATATCTGTATTGTTTATATTGTTTGTTTTGTTCATTGAGTGTTTTTTCTGTAATATCTGTTTAGATAACTTCTGATTTTATTTGTATTTTTGCATCAGAAATAATTTTATACAATGTACACCTCATTAAAGCAGGTAATAAACAAGATATATTTCAACATGTGTTGCCACTGTCTGTTATTGTTACTGTTTAATGCAGTGGTGAAAGAAGTAATAAGGTCCTTTACTGTAGTAAAAGTACCAGTTATATCCCACTGTAAAAATACTAACAGTACACTATGAGTCAAAATCGTGCATGCAAACCCCTTTGTAAATAAAATAGCCTATGTCGATATAAGCAGCAATTAGCAGAGTTTTATAAAAGTAGACAAATTAAAAAAGAGGTTTCAACGAATTTTTACGTGAGTACACCAGTCTACATGTGTACATTTCCTTTAAATGCACTTGGTTTATTTAACAGTTTTACATTTTTTGGGTGATACAGGCTGCCGTAGTTGTAGCGTCCTTTCCTGTTACCATGGAGAGGATCCGAGGTGGCAAGGGAGATACATAACTAAACTGCGCAAAATGACACAAGGCAAAGAAAATAAGAAAACTACCATAAAATACGATAAACAGAGATACAAAGAGACTCTTACAGCGGAGGAAAGAGAGAAAAATAAGTTAGCCAGCTGCTCCGCAGGTTGGAAGGGGAATTCAGCGGATGTGGAACAGCCGGAGAGCGACGACTTTCATCAACTCCCCCCACTCATTAGCTTAACTGTACAAAGGTAAATCACTATTAATAACAACTGTTATATAAATATTTTTTTGAGTACTCACACGGTAGTAATAACCAGTCTGGTTTGTCATTGACAGATATGAAGGAGAAACCTGTGAAGGCCAGTTTCATGGAGAAGGGCTCGCTTGTTTTGTAGGAGGCCATGTGTACAAGGTACAACTGCAAATAAAAATACATCTTAAAATCACTGTGAAAGACAATATTTTT
The DNA here is from genome assembly GCF_022749685.1 of Semicossyphus pulcher. Lineage (NCBI taxonomy): Eukaryota > Metazoa > Chordata > Actinopteri > Labriformes > Labridae > Semicossyphus > Semicossyphus pulcher. Next base: position 10,194,403 of record NW_027211670.1, on the reverse strand, counting down.
AATTTTACTGCACACTAAATAAATACTTTATGAGCATTAAGTAATACTAAGCCGGTTTCAGGCCATTTTGTAACACAAATTTCAATATACTTACATGTAAAATCCATATATCTTACTATAATCTAAGCTAATAAATAAATACAATTAATTTATTATTTACACTGGAAACATTTCGATAATAAAATTTATTTTTCAAATAATCTTCAACTACATAAAATTGTATTAGTAATATTTTCTTTTAATGAAATCTGTTGCAAAGACAGAAAAAAACATAAATCTGTGTATAAAATGCATTCTGACAATTCACCAGAAATATATTCAAATCTTTTTAGGTGCCAAAAATGTGTCTTAAAAATGTCATCACCATAAGGATATACATAACTATATAACAAAGTCACTATTTTTGTTTCTCAAGGGGATGTTTTCAAAAGGACTCATGGATGGACGTGGTGTTTTCACACGGGCAGGTGGTTTGAAATATGAGGTATGGTACAATTATGATACAGCATATTATAAAGACTGTAATAAATTAAAACTTTGAAGTGCTTTGCAAACATGCATTCTGTACACATACAAAATAAAATAAAACAGAAAAATGAAGGGTTCGACATGTGTAATACATTTTCTCAACTAATCTTGTGATTTCTTACCCTGCAGGGAGATTTTATCGGCAACCAGCCCATGGGCGACGGCACCTACACCTGGCCTAATGGCAGCTTCTATAAGGGCAGGGTGTACAACGGTATACGACACGGCACTGGAACTTACACATGTGCTGACAGTGGTGTGACATACACAGGGGAGTGGGATCAGGGCAAGAGGCACGGAAAGGTATGATCCACCAATTTATATCAGGTATTTTAGTTTTTTTTAGATGTCTTTATTTAATTGGTTGTGTTTGTGTTAGGGTGAAGTGTATTACAACCAGGAAAAGACCTCCTGGTACAAAGGAGACTGGGTGAGGAACAACAGAGAGGGATGTGGAGTGAGAGGGTATGTTTGGAGTACATGATCTAATCTGAAATCTTTGCTGCCTCTGAACTGCTCCAATGAAACATCTATGTCTTAACAGCTACCCGTCTGGTAACATTTACTCCGGTGAGTGGAAGAACAACCTGAGACACGGAGAGGGCGCTATGAGGTGGCTAAAAAGTGGAGAGGAGTATGTTGGGATGTGGCAGAATGGAGTCCAGGTATAGAAGCACACCATGCATACATACCAAGTTATTCTGTGGTATTATTTTAGCTCCTTAAAGTGTTGTTGTGCATCACATGAGCTCTCCTCTCTTACAGCACGGTCGAGGCACACACACCTGGATCCTGCGGCGAGCAGACAGATCCCAGTACACCCAGAGCAACCAGTACACAGGGGACTTCATTCAGGGTCAGAGGCACGGACAGGGAGCCTTTTACTACGCTGGTGGTGCGATCTATGAAGGGGAATGGAGGGACAATAAAAAACACGGGAAGGTAAATCAGTGATACAGTATTGCATACAAATTATTCTGTGGGCAACATTGGAATGGCTTTATTTCCCTTTTTAAACTCTCAATACAAATGTGTGTATTTACAGGGGAAATTCACCTACAAGGACGGGCGTGTTTTTGAAGGAGAGTTTGCGGACGATCAGATGATGACAGATAACCCGAATGGGAAAAGAGCTCCCACTCCTTTTTGTGGTAAACCCCTTCAGTACATCAGCTCTATTCGAAATGCTACCTGCCATCAAGGAGAGTACTAACAAAGCTCACAATGATGAATCTTTTTTCAGGTCCATCTCCCCTGCCTGGTGGTGGTTCCTCCATCTTAGGACCGGATATGGCTCTGAACATTGAATGTCTTCTGGATAAAATCCCAGAGCGAAACCGTGACACAGAGCGCAAACAGGTAAAACATGGCTTCACACTGTAAAGCTGTAAACATGAGATCTCTTCCCTAACACTTGTCTCATGTTTAACAGGTGGAGTTTGCGGTGCTGAGGCTGGCCACAGAGCTCAGGTCGCTCTATAGTTTCTACAGCAGACTCGGTCAGGCCCGCTCCCCTGACAACACCTTCCTCCTGTCCCGCCTGCAGCTCTGGCGCCTGCTCAAAGACTGTTACATCCACCATCAGGGCATCACTCTGACACAGATCGACCATTTGATCAGAGGTAAGAAAGACTAGCATTCACTGTGTCTCCTCTAACATACAGGCCAGTATTTTTATGCTTAATGTTTTAACTCTGTGTGTCTCATTAGGTGCAGATGCAGAAGAACTACACTCTCCTTTTACCCCCATTCTTCTTCATGGGCTCCTCAGGTGTCTAGTGGTCGTGGCCTACCACGTTTACCATAAGGACATGGTGTAAGGAATGATTCCTATAACTTTAGTACCAGTGGATGAAACACTTTAATCTCTTACCATTAGTGTTTAAGTATCAAAGTAAAACTTCTTTTTTGCCTATGCCTTTATTGAGAGAGCGAGGACAGTGGATAGTGTCAGAAACAGAGGGAAGAGAGAGTGGGGCCCGGGGCTGCCGCAGCGAGGACGGTAGCCTCTGTACATGGGATGCATGATTTAACCATTGAGCTAAACTGGCGCCCCCAAACTAAAATATTTTAACTGTTAACTTGAAATTTTATGGACATTTATGTTCCCCAGAGGATAAATCCTAGTGTCTCTTGTGATCCTCTGAGTTTAATTCTGGCACTACAAAGCTCGCAACATTAATGACTCTCCCATCAGCCACAGCTGTACTTTCGTAAATAAATGTATTATCACATTAGCACAAAGTCTTTGCAATCCTTAAAGATGAGCACACTATGACTTGCCAAAACTTGCTGTGTGATGTTCAAGGTGCAATGCTTTTATGCCAAACTAAGTTGTTGAACATAAACACTATAAATGCTTTGTCATTGTTAGCATGCAGTCTTTAGCATTTTGCTCAAAGCACCGCACTGTGGAGGCTCGCAGGACTTTGTTCCCTTGATGACAATGAATGACCAACTTTGTCATTCATTCATTTATTCATTCAAACCTTTATTTAAGCCTCGAAAAGCCCTCATTTGCAATGATGTTGAGAAACAGAAAATGACATTTGCAAGCTCATATTTGAACCAATTTGGAGCGCTGAGGAGAACATAAAATACTCTCAGGCTATAAATGAGCACTGAAGATGGAAAAGATTTTCACTCAGAAAGCAATATTTAGGATGCTTAATAACTGAGGACACAATTTGTGTATGAGCTTTTTTGGCCTCTGTAACGTTTTTGTTCTCTTCTCACAGGTCACAAAAGAACCTTCTGGCTGCCTGCTTTTCCAAACTGATGACAGACAACATCCTTCCTAATGCTAACACTGTAAAAGGTGCGAACAATATACTATTGTAGGGCACTGTGCACATGTATAAGATGACAGAGGAACCTATAAACTCATTTTTAACAGTGTTTTTGTCTGGTGTTTTTGCATGTTTGTCTAAGACTACACAGAAAGAAATGTGCAGTAACACCTTACTTATTAACCTTTGCTGATGCAGGCTTCCTCTTCAGGCAGCCAGACTGTGCAGTGGCGGCTCTGAGCTACTTAAAGAAGTGCTGGGAAATCTATCAGACTTACTGCAAAGTCTTTGCAGCCCCCAGACATGAGCAGACCATGACCTGCAGACACCTGCTGTGGATGTTCAAGGTGCAACAGGCTGAAGATTAACATGCCTAATGCTGTCTAACCTATTTATGACATACTGTTTTTTCAACCCTGTGCAGGATCTCCATCTGCTGGACAATAATCTGACCACAGGGAGATTACTACAGATCATCACCTCAGAGAGCAGTGACTCCAGCAACGTGTCCTCCTGTCTGGATCTGGAGGTTCGTCTGAATGGACTTTTTTTTGTGTGTATTCCTTTCCCCCTCTGTGACACCTTTTTTGTTGCTGCTGCAGATTACATTCCTGGAGTTTTTCGAGGTTCTTCTGGGCTCTGCGGAGGTGAAGTGTCAGCAGGTGTCTGCAGGCCTGGAGGAGCAGTCAATATCCAGCCCTGACGCTGAGGACAGGAGAGATCTACCTGAGGTGGAGGCCGGCGAGAAAATCCTGCAGACAAACAACAGCCCGTCCCAGTCGGTCAGAACCTTTCTCATGCATCTCATGAGCATGCAGCCCTCAAACACTTTATGTAAACAGTGACGTTGTTCCAGCTGACGGTTAATAAGTTGTTCTTAGAATAAAAGTGTTTTTTATTATATATTTCTTTAACATTTAACAAGTTAAATAAATTGAATCATTCATATCAATGTGAAAAGATAAGAAAGACATCCAAATATCCAATATTGTTAAATCCCTAGGAAAAAGAGGGATATCGAGTGCTCACGGTAGGAAGGTGTTAAGCTCCAGGTGAATGCCAGGTGCTGTTGAAGGCTAAAAGTTAACTGTCAAGGGAGGGATATCACTGCGCTTCCTTCAGGCACCTCTCGTAAAAAAGATCAAAGAAATAAACGCCTAAAGTGTGTGCCTGAAGAAAGCCCAGTGGCTTCCCTCTCTCGATTGTTACATCTCTGCTGTTACTAACAAACAAAAGTGCAATGAACCAGGCTATACGGCTATGCTAAAATCTTTAATAATTGGATTTCAATCCTCTGACAGACAGGGAAATCTCAGGAACCATCAACTGCTCAAGACACGGAGAATCAACAAGATGTAAAGACTAAAGTCAGCGAGACAGCTCCGTCTGCAGGTTTGTTTGTTGGATTTGATCTTCTACTTATTTAAAATAATGTACGGTACATGCATTAGGTTTGTTTCATATGTATAAATTGTAGAACAAGAAAGGACTTCACCAGACTTGTGTATGCTTGTTCAGAAAGAGCAAGCACACTTCACTGCTTAGTGAATATGCACATAATAAGGAAATATTTTTCAAGATTTGACTGCACATCTGACAATTTGACAAAATCTGTAATGACTGACAACAGTTATATTTCCTCCAGTGCACACAGGAGAGAGTAGAGGTGAGGAAGGAAAGGGACTGCAAAGCATTGAGACGGGGGCCAAAGGCTGTGAACAGGAGCTCTGGATGCAGACGGTGCATCAATTCTTCAACCACTTTTTCTTCCCGATGTACGAACACAACCAGTTAGTGTCCAGAAACATGAAGGAAGAGAGGATTCGCCAGGAGAACCACAAATGCGTCACTAAGGCCGAGCAAAGAGTCGGGTAGTTTAAGATTTGTTCATTGAAAACATTGATATTTATTATATTACAAGTGAATGGGTAAAATGTTTATTTATTGAAGTGCTACCAACATTTCTGGGTTAATATGAATATTTTCTCATTTTGTGTTGAAAATCAAGCCATGCTTCTTATACATAAATACAACCACCAGGTGGCATCTCTCTACCTAAGTCCCAAGTTGTACTGCTCTATTACTCACATGATTGTGCCACAAACACATCACCTGTTTGTGTTACAGGTAGAAGAAGCATTCAGAGGTTCAGCTCAGAAAACCTGGACTCAGGATGAAGCAAACCGGTACCCGAGCTATCCAAGCATTCAAAAACCTTTAAATAAAGTGAGTGATAAAAAGTGTTCTGGTTTTGCTCTTGGATGTTAATGAAGACGACAAGCTGTGTCACTGGTGTAACTAGAACTTTAATAAAAACATCTTGTCAGACAAAACTATTTTCAATCTAAAAAAATTACCTCAGAATCACTCAGATATAGTAAGATACAAAAGCAGTTAATACAAAGCGAGATATTTTGAAAGAAAAACTCTGCTGCACATTTAGAGGGGAGGGGTGAAGACCATGAGGTCACTCGGACAGACGGACTGCCGTATCCGGTCCTTCAGGTCCGGGGTGAAGAGGAGCATCTCCGACTCGGCTGCCTGGACCTGAAAAACCAGAAACAGGAAGATTATTCGCCAGTGCAAAAAAATAAGTTATTGTTAAGAGCCATGTTAATAGTTTTTAAAGTAGATATTGTGACGTAAAGAAAAAGTGAAAAAGCCCTGACCTGTGGTGACTGAAGAGTTAACAGGGAAGGCACCGCTGGCAGTGCTGTGGTGAGAGTGAGCAAACAGTGAGTAAGACAGTAAAATGTGTTAAATAACATCACTTTAAAATAAACCAATACCAGTATAAACTCCACCCTTAATAACACTCTTATTCTCCTCTTTTAAAGTCAAGTTTTGTAAGGCTAATTTCAAGCCTGCTGCAGCTTTAGTTTCCATCTCTGTTGTGAGGTAGAAAATGCAGCACCTATGGGCCCCAATCATACCTGGTTCCTGCTGAGTAATCATGTCTTCTGATTGACCTCTGGGACTCTCCATCTCTACATCTACTGCCATGGGTGACAGCGTCTCTACTGCAACCGCCATCCCCGGAGACACGCTGCATCTCTGTGAAGGCTGGAGGTATCGCTCGAAGTCCAACCCTGGAAGCTCCTGAAATTAGAAGAGAAAAACTTGTTTATGTGTGGCGAGGAAATGTGTTTTTGATAAAAGTACTCTTGGAAATGTGTTTTACCTCAATGACTGAGCTCTCTGGTGATTGACACGCAGACTCTTGGGCCTCCACAGCAGCATTGGAGGAGATGGGAGGCTGGCTGGGAGTCACGCAGGGCGACAACGTGAAACTGAGAGAGGATGAGGGCTCCAGGGCTGGAAGAGGGGTTTTGCATGGAGAGAGGGAAAGTCTTGGAGATAGAGGGAGGTCATTATCTTTCTCAGCTGGTTCTTCCTCCTCCACTATGGCAATAGATGGAAGTGGATGTGCAGGAGTTGCCGTGCTTTCCTGTTTGGAGACCGGCTGCTCAGGCTGCGTGTCGTCTGAAATCACTTCCCTGACAGGTGTGAAGCAGAGAGAGACGTTTACAGTGTCCCGTCTTTTCTGGGATGACTTGGGAGTGCCTCGCTGAGACTTTGCCATCTGTGCTGGGGTTTGGTCGAGGGTGAGGCGGAGGAGACCGGGAGTGTGGGCGTACTCAGCAGGAGAGGCAGCAGTGTGAACAGGGGTCTGTGCCAGTGCGAGGGATCGTCGAGTGACTCTTCTGGGGGAGAGGTAGTTGGAGCAGGGGGAGGCCTGAGGGAGGACGGCGGCACTGAGACGGCTGGATCTCCTCACTGAACCTACAGAGACAATGATATGAATATTGCATGGTTGCTTTTCAAAATATAAGAGCTCAAACTGCTTGCAAAAAGGGGCAGAAGAAAACACTGATACATGACATTAAGTATAAATCCTTAAGTGATCTCTTACCTGATGGTTTGGCTGGGCTCTCCACCTGGAAGAAGCCTCCGTCAAAGACCACCGTGTCAGCCTCAGCTTGGGGTTGTGGTTCCTGATTGTTTAGATTCAAGTTATCCTCATTATTCTCAGCATCCTTTGCTGCTTTCTCGGCCTCGGCCGCCTGCTGTTTCGCTTTCATGGCCGCTTTCACTGCAGCCAGGCGAGACTTTGCTGCCGCTTTGGTTCCTGCTGGCTTGGCAGGTGCAGCTGACGGTTTCTTTAAAAGGACATGACAGAAAAGATGGCTTAACATTTCATATCATGGATGAAGCTGCCTGATTAAAAAAAGAAAAAGTATATTATGCAGAGTCAGTCTGTTTTTAAATGCTTAAACACTGCTCACCTTCACTACTTTCCTCTGTCTTGGTGGTGGCTTGTGCTCTTCCACCCACCCGCGGCTCTCAGCTTCCTTTAGAGCGTCAAACTTCTTATTGACGTCCTCGACCTGAAAGAAGAAATAAATTAGGGATAAATCGTTTAATCCACGCAATATACACATACACGCAGGACGTCAAGCGGCTATACCAGCAGCGCACACACACATGGCGTAAGGATGTGTGTGCCGACAGGAAGTAGGAGACGGTGAGCTTTTGTTTCCAAAAGTTACTGTCCCCGGGCTGATCACACATACATTTGAACAGCGTAAGCAATGGTAGATGATATACCGTATAAATAACACAACTGCAGCCCAACAGGTCTGTTTGGGTTTATTTTATAAAGAAACGTGTCGCTCCACCTGAACTCTCTCGACCATTTCATGCGGGTGTCAGAGTCGCTAAAACAAGTCTGGCAAAGTAGGAGAGGGGTTTTGTTTTGTCCCCAAAAAAGTGTGATCGTTAATTGTTTATATGTACATAAAACCACACTGGATTTATCTGGTATCACTTCCTGTATTTTTTTTAATGTATTGCAAAAAAAAAAATCACAGAACAAAAATGATCACGTCACGTTTTTCAAATCGTGCAGCCCTAAAACAAATTGGTGATCCTCTTCTTTATGTGTTTGGTGTCTGTAACTTTGTATCTTACGAGGCTCTCACCTGGTAATACACCATGTCCCAGAATCCCTGCAGGTCAGAGCAGGTGGTGATCTTCTCCCCAAGGCCCAGCTCGCAGTTATCGACCAGGCCGCTGAACTGCTTAAAGCGCTCCTTCATCAGCAGCCTCGCTTGGCCGACCACCGTACGAATACTGTCTCTCACTAAACAAGAGAGCAAGAAACACTATGAATTTCAAATTGGCATTTCCTCTCCATTTAAGAACACTCTTATTTTATATCACACATTTAATACAGTCAGATTCAGGATGTTACTCTGCCCTTGGTGGAGAAATACACTCACTCTCTTCTGGGATGGATTCATCCTCCACTTTCGGCTCCCAGAGGTCATTCAGAGCCATCAGCCTGTTTGTCTCATTAACAATTTCTGATCTGAATAAGATACAAAAAGGAAAATTGTTTTAACATTTTAATTAACAAATTCATCAGAAAAAATGAACAGTAGATAGAAAGACAAAAAAAAGGTATGCCACCTGAAGTATGGCACGTCATGCTTTTCTTCCACTGGGCCTCCTGGAGTGGGAGGGGCCACTGCGGGAGATGTTTGAGGAGGAGAGCGGCGAGGGGATTTAGGAGGGGAGGGTTCGCTTATCTCAGCCTGAGGCTCATCGTTGAAGGAGGGGGCTGCTGGAAGACTGAAGCTTGGGCTATGTAGAAAGAAGAACATGGCGTTTAGATCAGACACACAAAAGCAAGAATCATTCCACATTTACTTCCATAATTTCCAGGATACAAAAAATAAAACAGGAAAAACAGACAAACCTCGGTGTAAGAAAGGCGTCTGCTGAGCGAGGAGTGAGAGGCTCAAACTTGAAGGACGGCAATCCAGTGGGAGCCTGGAAGATGAAACCATTTGGAGCAAAAGATGGCGGTGCATCTGCGGGTTCGTCAGCAGGGGCGGAGTCAGCTGGAGCTTGGTCCACCACCATGTCCTCCTCCTCCTTCTCTGCAGGACAAGGGGCCGGGTTTGGGGGACAAGGTTTTTCCTCTGGCTCTTGTAGCTCAAGCTCCTACACAAGACGAAGACAGAACTTATGAATCAACACTCAACTGGTTGAACGTTAGTCATGAGGTTTAAACTCACAGGAAGGCTCACCTTGGGTGCAGCAGGCTGGACGGGGGTGTTTACAGCTGCTTTATATTTAAAAAAAAAAAAAGACAGATACACAAAAAAATGAGTAAGAAAAATACAACTGTTCATGTGGGAAATGTAAAACCGATCAACAAAGTAAAATCTAATTTACCTTTACAGTTCCCTTTTCTGTCAGAAGGGGGAGGCATCGGGTTGACAATAGCTCTGCTCCTTGTGGTTCTCACCTCTGAGGGCGAGCAGAGGCGTTTAAGATGAATAAAAATAGTTTCATTGAACAATAGCGACTTTGCTTTGATGCTCATTATTCCAGTGACTATTCTAAACATTTAATGCAAAATCATTTTAAAATGGTTTCACTACATCGTTGGCCGAGTGCGTACCTGCAGGCTTGTCCTTGGGTTTGTCTTTCACCACCGGAGCTGCTGTAACAGGAGGCCTGTTGGCTGATCTGGAGGCTCGTACAGCCGGCTCCACTACAGCAGGATGACATGACACAGAGGCACAGATTGAGGTGCAAATAAGGAAACACAATAGGGCGACACCAACATGATAGCCTTTCTCAAAGTCCTGTTATGTACGAGGATTTTTCTTTTGATTAGTTACCTGCACAGACTTTAGTCTTGGTTGTAGCTGCCCGGGTCCTGTTTGATTTCTCTGCAGCAGGCTGAGCTACAAGAGGAGCGAGAGGTCAAATCTAAAATACAACAGAAATTGTCTTATGTGAAATATAAAAGGGGCATTTAATTTATTTACCTTTCTTTGCAGCATTCGGATCCTGCATCTTCAGAGGCTGTGAGAAAAACAAAGAGGTTTTAGTTGTAATTAAGTTTATAGGAGCGTATACGAGAAAAGACATTACAGAAAAAGTAGTACCCTCTGCACTTCCTGCTGCTGCTTCATTGAACGAGTGACTCTGGTACTCTGAGAAGCCGTGTTCACTTTAATCTGAAAAACAAAAAACATTTAATGTTGTTCACCGCAGGCCTTCATCATCACATTGCCACAAAGAGCTATCCTTTAGTTAGAACTCATAACCCTCACCTCCTTAGCCCTGGTTGGGGCAGCTGGCAACACAGGCAGGGAGACAATGGCAAAGGCGTCTTTAGGATGATACACGCCAGTCTTAAACACTCCTTTGCGCTCCTTCTCTCTCTTTTCTTTCTCCTTCTCAAGAGCCTTACGCTCCTTCCAGCGCTCAAGCTGTTTCAATCTCTCTTCTATAGCCACGTCTGTGGAAAAACAGGTTTCCGATGAGACACAAGTTAGTTAGCAACTGTAACCTAAAAGCAGGGTAGGAGCCTTATTGTTTATGTGGTTTGTTTTGTAGTTGGGATGAAAAACGAAGCCTTACTTTTAGCAAGTTTTGTCTTGTTCTGCGTCTTCTCCTGTATTATCGACATGTTGGCCATCGCGATGGAGGCATCCAGGGAGGAGATGTCCATCTCTGGGACTTTGTCAAGATGTCTGCGTGAGTTCAGGGCCCGATCTCTGTTCTCTTTCTGGGACTGAGACCGCCTGCGGGACATTTTCACCCTCAGCATCGACACACTGGCATCCCGCTGACGCAGGTTAGCAAATTTAGAGTCCATGTTTGGTACCTGGAGTGATATGGAAGAGGAAGACAGGATGTATTATATAGGAGGTAGATTGTGGACAGTTAATGAATGTATTAAATCAGTTGGAGAAAAATGAGAAACAGGGTCTAAATAGAAAAACAGGAAAAATCTAAAACTGAAGTTGTAATAAACGTTTTAACATGCGTTTTTTACTGTGGGCAGCTGTAACTCAACTGGTATGTGGTGACAAACCAAAATAAAAAGTAAATGGGATTGACAGTGACTTTTATTGTCTTTATATACATTTCTTTTCTGTAAGTGTAAGTCAACAAAAGTCACAATGATACTGCCAAATGACCATCAGAAGTTACATTTCCTTTATTTTTTGGAATAGTTTCTGAAATTTAAATAAAATAACTTGTTTCAGTCGTGAATTGTTTTGTCTATAATGTTTGGTAGTTCGGTAATAGTTTGCCTGACTTGGTGGATTAAAATAACAATCAAAAAGCCAAACACGTTTTAACAAATCTTGGTCAAAAATGTGAGTCAAGCTTGTTTATAGACCATGTACACCATAACGTACACTACAGTAACTATTGCTATAGATAATGTAATGAAAACTGCAATACGTCGAATCGACTTCAGTGTAAAATGAAATTCACCAAAGTTAGCCAACGTTAGCTAAACTCACCACCACAGTAAAACAAGATAAAAACTACGGACAAGATAACGTTAGCATAACTGTTACGTTAGCCGCAATATGTCTAAAGTGGCTATTTAGGTGAATTATTATGTCATATCACTCTTACCGTTCTCTTTTTCCGAAAACACACCTATAAAAACAAACTTCCTCTACTCTCCGTCCCGTAAAAAACACACACTTACTACACAACGGACTAATCTAAACCAGTTAAACCTGAGACAACACAACAATCATGGCGGGTGACTTTTGAAATTCCTCTAAGGCGACGCTGATTGGCTGCAAGTCAGGCACGGACGGAGAGCGCTGATTGGTTCTTCTTCTTCGGATTGTTTTTTTGTGGTGACTAAAAGATGGAATGCCACCTATCGGTCAGGACCGTGAGGTGTAAATTTAACCGTTTTTAGTTTCTATATCATATGGTTTTGTTTTGTTTTGTCGCGATTTTTATTCCCGACAAATACAACATAGAATAAATAGAATATAAAACATAAATAAATATATAATTAAGATATATAATATGGCTTTGGATGCCATTTATTAGAAAATAAAATGTCTTGGTTCTGTGGTATATGAGGGTAATTTTGCTTGGTAATGTTGTTGAATTGATTAAAGATCATCTATAATTTCTGCATATTAAAATCCATGACTCCCATAAAATTCTCCAACCCGCACCTAAAACAGTACATAAACAGTATAAATTAAAATTAGTTCCTTACACAGTCTTTATCCGTGTCAAATTCAATTTATGTCCCATGGACTTCAGATAAACATAATAGCTGATCCAACATATTAAAGGCTGTTCAAAGGTTTTTAATTGATGTAAAACAACAAAAAAATCTTACACTAAGTCAAATTAATTCTTAATTTATTTAAAGTAAGCGCAGTTCTTTACAAACTACAATACTTTTGACATGATGACCTCTTGTTTCAAAACTATCGCTGATCATTGAGGGAACCTGGAGGAAACTGTTCTGTTCATAGTGGTTAAATTAACTTTGAGATGTTGTCATGTGTTCAATGACAAAGAAAGCACGAACAAATTGTGGAAAGAAATCAAAAGTAGCAGATAACAAATCCTACAAATATGTACAAAGAAAAAAAAAAGAAAGAAATAAAGAACATGTACAGTAAAAATCTGGATTTACACGTAATTACAAGAGAAAATTACATTTTTTTTTAGGTTAAATAAAAAAAAACTTGGTGAGAAAGCTTTTTATTTTTTCTTATATTACAATGCAATTATTGCATTACTCTGATGCTGTCATGATACCCTGCAACACTGACAGTTCTTTAGTGTGCTGAAACAGTCTGTGAGTGTGTGTCCGCCGCATCAGTCCAAGAAGAAGATGTTGTTGAACTGCGTCGCACAAAGCCTCTTAACCTCCTCTGTAACGGAGAAAAGACAAAAGGGCACGAAGGGTGAGGCAGAGATTAAGCAACAAAGGAGAGTGTCTGTTGTGGCTGAAATGACACAGATTTATTCATGGCCAGGTCTGAAGACGTACCGTTCACTTCGATCAGGTTGGCGTTCTTTTGATTCAGGATCACGTACAGTTCTCTCTGGTCCGACTTCTTGCCGACTACCCAGTAGTCTGTCATAGCTTTTACAATGATTTCTTCATCTTCATCCACCCTGGCAGACAGATAGAAAGTAGTAAGCACCATGAAATATAGGAAAGCTACCACATTTACAGCATGTTTTTTGTATTTGAGGGTGACTGTAGTTGAATTATAAACACCAAAGAGATCCACATTAAATTACCTACATTCAAATATCTACTCAGACAGAAACACTGTCAGGATTTATGTGGTATGCTTACAGGCATCTGCACAAAAGGAGGAACTGATACTGATACTGGAATACACGCTATGAATGTCACTTCATGTCCCGCAGACTGAAAATCAGGCTGTCACATGATGGCTACAGTCTCATGACTGCTTCAATAGATAGTGAGTTTACAAGGTTAGCAGGGCATCACATTACAAATGAAAGTGACACGGCTCTGCTGATATTATGTGAGAGAGATTAAGCGCATTTTCTTCAGTTGTGTCTACTCTTTGGTTTTTAACTGGAAGCCACCGTTTCATTCGTGGTCCCTTTAAAAGCTCTTGAACAAATGTCTGGAGGCACATGCAGCTACAGTTGTTAACGAGAGGGTTGTCTGCTGCACCTGGCGAAGTCACAGTTGATGTCTCCCAGGATCTTCATGAGGTCGGGATGGACGGAGGTGAGGCAGACGCTGGCGGTCTTCCTCATGTGGATGGTGCTCTTCTCCGCCAGGTTCATGTGGTTGAAGTAGATGAACTTAAACTGGGGCTCCTTCTCCGGCCTGAACAGACAAAGACAAATCACTTTGAATGACGACATCGACAGAAAAGCCTGTTTAGTTAAGCCGGCGACATTGTCCTCCCATTTTAAGCGGTGTAATCACACCTCTGCACGTGTTCAAACAGCCCACATCACTGATTTTATCTCTATTATATTTAGACCAAATCAGGGCACAGCTCTGAGTGCCAGCTGACGATTTTGGGACGACATTATTTATTCAGAGGATTCTTCACCGGGGTGATTAAAAAGGAGCCCATCAAATTGTCTGGGCCGGGGAGCCCGGTCTTGGATTACAGGCGCGGACGTATCTGAAGCTAACTGCTGGGGTTAAAGGAGAGCGGGCCAGGATGCCAGTCTGAGTCTTTAAAGTCTCGCTGCTTGAGTTACAGCTAAGTAGAGCCCCGGTGATATCCAGTGGTATCAGAGTCTCATCTATCGCTGCCTGCCAGGCAGAGTTGATGCAAAAAGAATTGACTGCAAACTGATACAAACAACAAACAATTTCACTGATATTGTTGCTGGTCCTGCTGTCACATCTAATCTGAGCCTTGTAAATGTTCCGGAAACAGCTGTCTGTGTTTGATGTAGTACGAGAATGAAAAACTGGTTTGTCCTCAGGAGGGCTCATCTGAGAATTATACACAGCTCCAGAAAAAAGACCACTGCAAAAATGTTCTTCTCTGTTTATAGGTTTATGTGTAAAATTACACTTCCCCCGACTTTCAAATAAAAGATGGATTTGGAGTGGCGACCATTTGAGTGTCGGATCCTTGTATCCTGCACTGTATATGCGTTTTATTTTTATTTCTTTTATTGTATTTGTTATGTGTCCTTTGTTATACTGTATGTATATACAAATGAGGAAAGAACAATAAAATGGATTTTTAAAAAATAGCAAAAATTGTTTTTCTGTAGATCAAGAAAAACAATAAAGTTGTTATTTTTAAAGTAATTTAAAAGTTGGTTATCGCAGTATGTATCAGTTGATGGCCAATTTTTTATATTTTACTGAGACTTTCTACAGATTGATGGGTAAAAAAGAATTGATAATGAAACTAATCATTAGTTGCATTTATAATATTACACAAGCAGCAACAAGAGATACAGGAAAACACAAGACAAGACTGTAATGGTAACCTTAGAGCCATTTTGGTGTATGATGTTGTGAGGGGAACATGTTTTCTTTAGAGATACATTTTTCCTTCACATATAAAGTTACACCAGTAAAATGTTATTATTTAACTGTTTGTGGACAAGCATCAATTTCGGACCAAGAACTATTTATTTCATATGCGTTTAGGAAAATTATAAATAGCTGGGAAGTGACGTCTCCGGGGAGGAGGTGGAAAGCGGAGGAATGCTGTTGGGTGAGGTTGCGTGGATGTTTTGTATTTACTGAACCGCGGCGCCTCGCTATTCTGCCAACTGGACCTCCATTGACTGTATTATTTTGTTTTGGACATTATTATTTAAAAGCTTTTATTTAATGAACTTTGGGGACTCGTTGGAAGCTTTGGGACTGAAACATTACTTCTGATTGTCGTTGAGTGGATCTTGTTTGGCGTTTACACATCTGTTTACGTTCTTTGTTCTGTTTGGAGCCGACTGGGTCGGTTGTTCTAAGTTAAAATATAACAGTAACACTCCAGTTTGTTTCCACTTATGTGCCTCTTTCGTTAATTATTAATTTTTTCCTACATTATAGTTGAGTGAAGAGGAAGTTTTGTGGTTTGTTTTGACCACACAATTTATAAATGAGGTGAATTGTTAACAGATGTAGATTAAAACCCAGGAAACCTTATTGAGCACAGCATGCAGCTGATGTAATGATGTAACCCAATTCAGATAAAGACAACATATTCAGGTCTTATATATTTGGTCACAATGAGGGTAACAATAAACAAAGGGGTGGTAAGTTGTCGTCGACTCTTTACTGACCCTGATATCCTGCGGTTAATGGTGAACTGTTCACATATGTCAGAAGCCAGCAAGGTAAGCTGAGGGCCCACCAAGCCGTCCAGCTGCTCACAGAAGTCCCTCGTCAGCTCCACAGAGGCTGCAAAGAGACAGAGGAGGAAACAATACTGAATAAATAAACGTTATTCTAGGAATTTAACCAGGAAAGTGAACTCTGTTGTTTAAGTAGATGGCTGATGCTCACTTACCACTGATCATAAAACAAGCGGCTGCACTCATTGCCTGCGAGAGAACAGATAAGTGCAGTTTAAATGCAGACTGAAGGTCACACAGGTTACACGTCACATTACTGTGATGGTAGGTATTGTGGGATCTGCTTCATCATTTTAAAACTCAGCTCTTTAATCCCCAAAAAAAACAATAATATTTGATAGAGAGAGGGAGTATATCATCTTAAATCAACTGCTCCGACACAAATCCTTCAGTCACAGATGATGAGAACATCCTAAAAATGGACACCAACTTCCAGCCTCCTTTTTTAATATATTAGACATTTGCTGAAAGGCCTCATGAAGCCTGTAGAGTGTCCTATAACAGCAGATCACACTTATGGTACTCTTACCTTATAAACAATCAGATGCAGCTCCTCGTAGCCGTCCTCCGTGCTGACAAATATTTTTGGAAATCGGAATTTGGCTTCTGGATCTTTTAGGTTGGTCGGTCCTGTCAAAAACCTAAAAGGGGAACGGATGTAGACAAAAGTGTTCACGCACATTCTTGGAATATTTACAGGATAGGAAGAAAGTTAAGGCTGTGATGCTGGCAGTGCTGACGAGCGTTTGTCCTGATGGTGGCGTTAGAGGAAAGGCCATGGAGTGATTACAGCTAAGAGTTTATCCTCTTTTTATTTAGTTATTTAACATTTAATTAACCAGGGATACCAGGGAAAGGAGCAGCAGACACATAATACAAAATCCAGCTTAGGAACAGCAATTGCACTCTTCTGTTACAGTGTGTATCTGAGCTTTGAACTCTCAGAGGTAGACAATATTATTAAGCCAAAGTCCCCAAATATGTGAAAGCTGCTTGTCCAAAATCCTGAGTACCTGGTAAAGCAGCCATCTAGTGGAGCGGAAATCATAACAGCTGTTGGTGAGTGAGAGGAGATTACACAGATGTGATGGACTTTACCCAGTAAGGCTTTGTAAACACAGAAATACCAAAGCTGTGTTTCTGCTGAGGCTTAATGAAGGACGGGGAAATTAGTTGGACATAAAACACGACACGCTGTGATACACAGAAACGAGGCAGAGGACTGTGTCGAGGAGGCAGCATGCTTTTCAATAATGTCTAATAGTCTAAAAAACTTATTTAAACGTAGCCTAACTGCTGAATAAAGGCAGGCTCTATGCCCAATGTAAAATCCCAGCCTCAGCTTCAGCTCTCTTACAAGGTTCTTAATTTGCCCTTTAAAAGAAAGTCTGTCATCCACTCAATTAACCAGGCACTTGGAGGGTGATAATCTGGACTTAAAGAGGAATTCATCCCTGGAAAAAGCCGCTGTCAGTCAAAGCTGGTGTTCTCTATTATCTATAGAAGCAATGAGATTAGGAATTGGCGCCATAGCTGTGGAGAAAGTTGTACAAACAGCTTGTGGTTTCGCCCATTCTACATTCCTACAACACCCAGCGTGCATTGCACCCCTCCGTCTGTAAGGAACAAGCGAGAGCGATGGAGTGAAATACTACTACTAAATATTTCCAGTCAAGGACATTGATCTCCCTGGCCTCAGCCAGATGACGCATTTTACGTAGTCTGGAGGAGGTTTTCCAGCGCCCGTTGGAGAAGCGGATAGCGTCCTCCAAAGGCACAGAGCCAAATTGCACTTTTTTTCCTACCATAATAGCATTAGCTCCCCATAATAGCATGATAGACTGAGGTTGGAAATTGGTGAACTGGCCCTTTAAGAACCAACTTCAGAGCATGTGATTCGAGTACTTACAAATCTAATGCAATTCCCTTCAGGCACATCTGTACTTTGAGTATAATACTGTGACCATGGTAACAATTACACCGTCTAAACATCAGAATGGTTTGTCTTTGTCAGAATGTTAGCATGCTTTCTTCTGTGCATAAGGGACGCTAGCATGGCTGTAAACTCTTAGTCCTGCTTATATAGAAGTGGAAATGTGGGTCTGATTACACACTAGGGGGAAGGTGAGAGTTGTCCAAATCAAAAAATCCTGATCCTGAATATATACAGCTGACTAGATATTTTGGATCCCATTGTGAAGAGAAGAAGAAGAGATTAATTTTCTCAACCCTAAAGTGGATCAGGGACTGTTCACTACTCTTTCCTTCATGACTGATCTAAAGGACGGGACCCTCTGCTCAACAAAGACTTCACTGTTGTGCTGTTAAAACTCTGAATTCCAAAGATGCCATTTTATATTGAGTTTGTGTTGGGAGGCATGTCTGTGTGTTAAATTGGTTTCTCTGGTGTAGCGTGGATCTCGAAGATCAAATGTAACCTCTCATATTTTACTTAAAGAGGGGGTATCATGCTGTTTCACATTTTAAGACATATATACAATGTTATAATGTTGGATGTCCAGACTAAACGTGGGTGAAGTTTCAAATCTGTAGGTAAAAGTATGTTGGAGTAATCCCCAGGCTTCTCAGCTCAGTCTGCAGGCTGCTGTGAACGCCAGGTTTCAGACTTTGTGACGTCACAAAGTGCAGCCTCAGTAGGCTTCAGAGAGCTGGCCAATAAGAAGAAAGTGAGCCTGTAGGGGCGGGGTTTCTTAAAGGGACAGAGCTTACTGAGTCGTTCCAGGCAGAGGCTGTATGAGGGCCTGCACAGAGCATCAGTGTGAGAAAACTGTAAATTATGCTAAGCTACTCCACAGGTATCACAAAGTGAAATATGAAGCTTGAAATTAGCATAATACCCCCCCTTTAAACCAGGTTGTAACTATTTGTGTGCTATCTAATTAGCTCTGTAAAGCTGTTTTCTGTCCCATGATAGGTCGCCAGGAGTCAGACTTTGCTCCACTTCACCTCCAGAAACTCTTCAACCAGCTGTTTTGTCAGACAGCAAACAATCGAGCAAATTGTCTCTTGTTACATCTGTATGTAAATATGAGTCTGCAGTGATACTTCACCTCCTGCTCTTACATAACAAGTGTTAACCAAGGGTGTTACCTGCTTAAATCATTCGGTTGAATGCAAGCTAACCTCATTACAGTCAGTGAGTCGAAACCACATGATGCATGCAAATGCGAACATGCATGAGCACATCCAGAATGTGCAGGACATCGCACCAAGACTCATTCAAACAAAAGACCTGATTCTACTCCTGTTATTATCAGACTCTCTGCAGGAGAGGGGTACAAACATGGATCAGGGACTTACCTCCCATAGTGCAACAGATTCCCTGCAACCTCCGGCCTCAGAGGAGAGTCCCTGCCAGCCAACTGAGAGGAGAAAAGAGGTTTGAAAGTAGTTTTCACAGCTCCTTATCAGTCGTCTTATAATGCATATCATTTCATTCCCTGTTTTAGAAGCTCTTTTGTTTCTTATGTTACATCATGAGTTCATCATTCGGCTACTCATGTATCTGTCCCTCGTGCTCTCCCACCTCCTCACCTCTGGTTCGGAGTGTCTGGGGAACAGCGAGGTGGTCAGGTACTTGTACAGGATCCTCATGTCATCCTGTTCAAGTCCGCTCCTGCAAGACAAAATAAAAACACGGTCACACGTTATGACCTCTGCACCACATCCTGCAAATATGCAAAGCCCAAACTGTGTGGCTGTGTCCACTGTGTAACGCCCTCTGAGCTGGATGTTAAAATTAAGCGTCTCCTTGTGGTGATTACTGTGGTTGTAAAGGCTCTATGATGAACGCTGCACAAAGTACAAGCACTTAATTTGGGCAATAATTAAACAGCTCTTCAGATCGCGCTGCTTTAGAGTAATTTCATTAGCAATCATATAATCCCCCCTGTGCTTACACAACGAGCCCAGTGGCAGGTGACATGTCAGGGAGCACATTAACTGCAAAGAGGATTACAGGTCATGTTTGATGCCACTTCTGTTTACCCAGCATGCATTTATGTGTTTCTAAGTGTCAGTGCTGGGATTTTACGCTGTTATGTGATAGTGTGAGGCTGTTTGAGGTCACGCGGGGACAGTTAGAAACCCAGAAGAGGTTTCGGTTTGTACCAGATGAGCTGGTCGTTGTACAGGAAGGCCGTGTATTTGATCTGACTGAGGCTCTCCTCCACCCTGTTGACGAACGACTGGATCTTCAGGTAGGTCATCTTGTCCAGCGGGAAGAAGCTGATGCCTCCAAACACGTCCAGCAGGTCGCAGGACTGCAGGTGGAGAGTCTGCAGATACTGGAGAGCCCAGGAGACACACGAGAAGGGAAAGAGAAAGGGGTTAGTTTACGTGCTTAGTGCTTGCTTACAGTGCAATAAAGACAGAGGAATATGAAACGTTGACTGATGCTGTGTAGAGACGCTTGCATCATCCTCAAGCAGAGAGGCGGTGACATTCAACCTCTGATAAGGACACCGCAGCTTCTCTTTTTCTCTACGTCTTCTGGTTACAGGGCGGAGAGGGAAGCCCGAGTTCACTTAAGAAGGGTGTTCCCTAATTAGAAATTAATTCTTTATGCTTTTGCAGGAGTGCTTAGGCTGCGTCATTACAGCAAATGAGGTAAAAAAGGCTATCATTCTGTCAAAGTAATGTCAATTGAAGCTATGCATGTACAGACAAAATTATTATACGTTTTTATGGGGACTTTTTTAACATGATTTTACCCTGTAGAAGAACTTTTCAAGCTTCTGAATGAGCAGCTCCACTCCGCCGGCTTCCATCGCTCTGCCAAACGTGCCGTTAAAGAGCTGCAGCACAAAGAAAAGATGATGGTTACAAGATGATTCTTTTTGCAGTGTGAAAGGCCTTAAATTGGTAGTCTAAGGCAGTGGTTCTCAACCTCTCAGAGTCGCGACCCCCCGGAATAATCAAGTTAGTGTTCGCGACCGCCCCAACCCCCACCTGTCAGTCTGCTTGAGAATGTTTTGGGACTACTACTGGAACATATTGATGAAAAGCTACCAAACTCACACAGGATGACCACTGCTTTGCCAGCAGACAGAACAACAAATCATTTCCTTTTGGCTTTAATTAGTGTTTTTTAGATTTATTTAAATAACAACACCTTCACTATCAACAGTCAACATGTCTGCTTTCCTGCGTTCCTGTTAACATGTATGAAAACAGAGTATATAGCCTTACGGTCTTACAGGCCTTAGTTTAAGAACTGCTGTCACTTTTTCTGAGAAGCCATCGCTCTATAGTTGTTCCATGAGATAGCTAGAAAAGGCAAACTATGTATGTACGTCTAAAATAAGTTATTTTATGTAAAATATGTTATTTTATTTTTTCTCCGCAACCATCTGGTGACTCGCTCGGGGGGTCGTGAACCCCAGGTTGAGAACCGCTGGTTTAAGGTACTGTAGGATGGAGTCATGGGACGGCCACATTTCAGAATAAATCCGTAAGAAATAAAAATGTAAAAAAGAAGAAATACAATTTTTAAGAATTCTTCGACAAATTAAAAAGTTTGCAAATATACATTAAACCTACTGTATTAAACCTAATATACATTAAACCTGCACATCTGTACAACTCTTTAACTACACCTGTACATATTTTGTATTACATTGCTGTTTTATATCTCATTCTTGCCCTTGTCTATTTTGAGCTCAATTCTATTTAAGGTCCCTGTCAGCAGGAGTACGACTGTTAAATAGCTTTTTTACTTATTTTTATTCCACTATGTATTAATTGTTCTGCACCAAAACATCAAGATAAATTCCTTGTACGTGTAAACCTACTAATAAACTTGATACTGACTCTATAAGAAGTTTAATTTGAAGACAATATAAAGCATTTTCAAATGTATTTCTGTGTGTATATTTTTATTTTATAATGAATGTTTATTTGTTAAAAATTTAAATACAGACGATCAACAATTAAATTAAATGCTTCAGAATTTTTGGATATTTGTGTTTATATTTCCACATTCATTAAATTTACGAATTTACTTTTTATTTTTCCCTCTTTGTATTTCGACATTCACACATTTTTTCATGGCACTCCTGTAAAGGTGCTTTATAGCTTTTAGAACAGGATTTTAAGAACAAGGCATTAATACAGTAAATACTGCATGAAATAATGAACAATTCATTTTTAACATATGAAACAACATGAAACATACCTTGTACATACTGTAGCATTGCCTCACGACTGCACCATAAACTGTGTCCTACAGACACAAGAGGATGTGGTTAGTAGAACTTCAAACTGATACAGATGCTTATGAGTATGTTTCTTTACTCACAAGTATTTCCTCTTCCTGATATTCTACTGTGGGAGGTTTGCCGTCTTTGTTTGGTTTCTCGACCATTGGGTTTCGAACCACCTGAGGAGTGAATTTGAAACATTAACAGCTGGTAAAATGAAATTAGAGGAGCTAACGAACAGGGTGTTTAGTGACAGGTGGTGCAAAGATACCATGACTATCCAGAAGTTGTCCTCAGGCTCAAAGAAGAACTGCCGGTTCTTCTGTGTGTGCAGGGATTTAGCCGGTTTTGTCGGGCAGAATGTCCTGGAAGACGGAGGACGTGACCATGAAAACAAAGAAGACACACCCAAACCAAAGATCAGCAGCCCATTATTTATTGCTTCTGTGGAATTAGATATTTATCTGTGTGTATCTGGCCAAGTGTTGCATCATTCAATTATTCTTATTTACTTACAGATAGAAAAAGTTATGTTTTTCAAACTAAACCATTTCATTTAACAGTTATAATGGTATCTTTGCATATTTGAGGCTCTAAATGACAACTAGGAACAAAAAGTTTTAGAAGTTAAACTTTTTAAATCCTTGCCAAAAAGGCTAAAACACACAATCAAATCCACACAGACAGTAAATAATAAAAAGGGGAAATGCTGCTGTAGCCACACTCTGCTACATTTTCAAACTCAGTGTTAAAATGGTCACCTGGTGAACTGTACAATGGCTTCACAGAGGCCCACATTTCGGATCTTCTCGTTCTTCTCAACATCGCTTGGATGGTAAAGTAAAATTTTCTTCTCTTCCTGAAACATTGAATTAGCAATGCAAGTTAAATATAGGAACATTAACTAGTTTAAATATGTACTCATCTAAGAATCAAGCTCACCTCTCCTTCCCGTGGTCCAAACGTGGGGTTATAAATGAAAAAACTGAGCAGAGACGGCGTGAACTGTTTCTCTTGCATTCCTGAGGCCATTCTGGGACTGCAACAGACACGAAGAGAGCGCTGCCAGAATTAGATAAGACTTCTAGATTCCTTTAGATAACGTTAATGTCTTGCATCATCAGAAACAAGCACACATTACCTAATCATCAGCATTAGTGTAGTTTGTTTCTGGGTGTCTTCGCTCCAAAGCCACTTTAGTTAGCATGCCGTGTGCCTGCAGAACAAACACAAGTAGCATCACATACTGAAGTCATATTAAATGATAGTAATCATCAGCTTCTAACTATAATGTCCAGATGTTCAGAGTAAGGTTGATGCATCAAGGCAAAGTGGATGTACAGAAGGTATGTCATCCAATAATGACCTTATTAGGCCAATCAGATTCTTTAACAGTTGAATTCATTCATTCACATCGAACAAAACTTCAATTTGGGTTAACTGGTGAACTGCTGTTATGGGCAGGTACCTTTAATCAAAGCATTGAAATTGGTATTGTCGGATCGGTGCAAGCTAATTCATGCATAATCAAATGCTTTCAGATACCGTCTAATATTATTATTTGTTACAGAACATATAATGCAGAAAACAACATTTGGGGTGATTTTGACAGATGTCATCACGCAGGTCTTCCTGCAGAGCGTTCGTTGACTCCATAGTTAACAATACTCTCAGCACTGTCTGCAGCACATGTAACAGAATATGACTGTCAAGCAGGCGGGTGTCCACACAAGAACAGGCGGGTGTCATATTGGCGGGTGTCCACACAAGAACAGGTTGTTCTTTGTGTATTTATTCAATGAAAACACCTGCTAAGTCCATTTGCATAGTAATATTGATTAGGGGTGGGAATCACATGCATACATACAGCGATACTGCGATACTGGTATAATAGATATATTGCAAGGCAATCATATAATGATACATCATGATATCTGATAAACCTTCTCTTGGGCCACCAAGTCATGTAATAGTGACGCGATAATTGTATTGCACAAGTCAGGACGATGATATATTGCCGTATCAATATTTTTTCCAACCCAAAATATTAATGTAAGGCAAGGCCATCGGTGTGTGAATGTGATGACTGATTGACAGTTGGGCACTTGATGTAGCAGCCTCTGTCATCAGTGTAGGAATGTGTGTGTAAATGGGTGAATGTGACAGGTAGTGTAAAAGTAGCTTTGAGTGGTCGCAAGAATAGAAAGGCGTTACAGTACAGTGCATTACATTTATACTATATCCACTCGGTGTCATATTGGTCAGGTTCTCAACAAAAAAAGTAGGGTTAGGATTGTGTTTGACTGGACAGATTCAAATTTTCTGCTCATTTTTGCAGGGCCTCAGCTAACTTATAACTAATACTGCATTAGTTTCAGCTTGGTGAACATCATAAAACTGTATGCAACGTTATTAAGTTATCAAAAGCAAATTTACTCAATTAGGATTTATGAATGCATTAATATGCGAGTAACATTTTCACGATTTTCTGGTCCAACAACTTAATACAGTGAGGTAGCTTTACCAAAGCAAACAAACGTTTACTGAGGTCATGCAGGTTCAGGAAAGTTACGTTGAAATGTTTACTTGCACAAGATACAGCAGCCGTAAGAGAAATTCAATGGATGAATAACTTGTGTTTAGTTTTACTTCAGAAAGTTACAGTACCTGAGCTTTCCATTGATACTCTCACCTCTGCATCCCCTTACAGGTACATTTGCTTGCAGCGTGTTTACAGGTTGTCACAGCCGGTGTGTTCACATTGGATACTTTAAATTTAGCAACGTAACTGCCTCCGTTAAGCCGGTAAAGTGTCTGCGAGCTGAAACCCCTCGACGCTCTTTCACACTAGTAGTTTCTTTGTAAATTATGACTTAAGAAATAAAACACGAAAATGTGAAGGCTGAGACTATGTCGGCTACGAGTAAAACTACAAAACATTACTTGTTAATAAGCAAGCAAACCGCCGTGGTTAAGTCAGTTTGAGCAGCTAGCTAGCCGGCTATCTGTCTGTGCTAACAGTTGGGTTGTGTTTGCAGAGATTCAGGCGTAGAAAAGCTCAGTGAACAGCGACGTTAACAGAACAACACGACGGAAACACTCACCTGACAGAGCATAAACCCGACACGTCCAGGTGCTCGTGGTTATAGAGTGCGTAAATAATAATTTAAAATGAGGAAACGAAATCAATGATGTGAAGAGATGCCGCATTATACTTTACATTCTTAACTTCCTGCTTTTGACAGCGCGGTGTCACATGTTCTTCTGTTCGGGTGACATTGATTTCAAGCCGAATAAAGGTTCCTAGTCCACACAAGGACTGTAGAAAAACTTTAGTAAACTTATTGTAATTACAGTAGGAATTATTTTGTGTACTATACACATTTGAAAGCCCCGTATCATTCGTTTCATCTCCAACTTTGTTAAATTAAAACACAATTAATTTTATATGAAACCACTTTATTTTTAAAGTCCTTTCTTAAGGTCTGAATTAATAAATAAAGACCTGACCAAATTAATACCTAATTTAAATAGCTTATAATTTTTGTATGAATATTAGTTTTTGTTGAATATTAGTCTATATATTAATTACCTGCATTGTTACCAACATTATCTCCCAACTATGTCTATGTCTGTTAACATTATTGTCTTTTGTGTGTCCTCTTAAGTGATGATATTGTGTATGTATTTGAAGAACTTGAGATCATATTATCAATATGTACTATGAAAAAAAAATTCTATTCCCAGGTCAGAATTAAGTTCTGCACAATGAAATCCCAAATTGGAAAAAAATAAATATAGCATATAAATAATACCATGATCCCTTTAATCCCTGCTTTTGTGTATGTGGTTTATGCTTTTGAGGATAATTGGTATCCAACAATATATTTATGCATTATTGTGCTAAATACATCTTTTTTTTCTGAAATATGATTTGAGGAATAATTTCTATATAATTTGTTTTTACACATTTTAAACAGAGAAAATACAACAGTGATCTATGTTTCCACAAGTTTATTCATCCCACTGATTGTCAGAGGTGGGTTGTGCACAGAAAAGAAAACATGGAGCAACACATTGGAAAGACAAATTAAAAGTCTATACTTCTAAACGGACAAAAGGTCATTTAAAAACTCTCGAGGACACAGGCTTGAGTAGAAAAAAAAAATCACAGGTGATGGAAGCTGGGACCAGAGATGGGGAGAAGACAGGCGACGTGAAGACTTGAGCTCTTTCCGTGAGTGAAACTCAGGACAGGACCATCGTCTGGAACTCTAGAGAGAGAAAATGATGTTGAAACAGTCATGAGTCATCTGCAAACACTGTCGGTGAATGTCACAGTCAGCACACTCAACACAACATCGAGCAAATTTAAACCTTATGCTGAACTGTTACATGTATGATAGACCGCGGGATCAACTCTGAACCTTTAAATGACCGACCACTGGAAAACATAAACAAATACAGACTAAAATAATCTCTTTTGGATTGTCCAAATCCTTCATCCTATTATGTAAGACAGCTGAGCTCAAATATTGCTCGTAACTAGAGGACGGGAAAAAACAGGGACAGGATTTTGGAGGTCATGACTGCATGCAGATGTTTTCTACTCTGATAAACCTGAAACAACATGAATCATCAGAAATCCTCAATAAACCAATTCCATGTTAGAGTCTGCAACAAACAAACACTGAAAAAAAAGTATTTAATTTCATATTCTTTTATAACTCTCGGCTCAAAAGTTCAAATCTCTCCAGCCGGGATGTTAAAGTAAATGCTCTTTTGAGTTGCTTCTACCAACTGAAGATTAAACCTGTTCACACACAAACTTCCCCAATGGATGCACACGTTCTTAAACTGAACATGAAGAGCAACACTAACGCCAATCATATGTCAAGTGATTTCTACACGTGTATTATTACTGCATGTGTTTCTTGTGTACTCCCTCCGCAAATATGCCCAAGACAGTTCACAATGATGACATCCAATATAGATATTATTTTAGCATTGGAAGCATATGGCCTGAAAGTGTAACTAGATCCTTCAAGTCAATTGTGTTTAACAAAGTACTGGCTGTGTTAAATGTTGGTGGCAGAAATAACCTCAGTGGTTTGAGTTGCACCTCAGAGGCCAAAACTAAGAACAACATCTGAATAACGAAACCCTGAATTGCAATAGAATTACAAAATTCAGTATAGCCTATATAGTTGTTGTTCTCATAGTATCCCATAGCAACAGATACAAACTGCCAGCTCCAGTCATGTTTTAACACATATAAAATGCTCTGCTTGAAATAATAAATTGTGTCTGATCAGATTTTTCTGCAAAATACGTTTAATTACCTTGTAAAGAATGCTCCCAAGGCATCCCCTCCTTCTCCCTCATTAAAAATTCCTGATTCTTCAAAGCCCACCATGCCCTCTATTCAAACTTCCAACTGGCCCCTAAAGACACGTCTCTGCCATCATTTAGTGGCAACTTGTTGAAACTTAGCTAGCTTGAAATTTAGTAATTAGTAGTCGTAACGTTAAAGTAACAATTTCGAACTTTTTCTATTTAAATAAATGTCTTTTAAGTAACTATCTATTGCCGAATGAGGTAACACAATGGTGATTGAGCCTATGGCCAACTGACGAAAGTCATTTGCAGTATATCGTATTATTATGGACTGGGTGTCTGTGGCGACATTCGCAGAAAAAATCACAAGCGGCGCCCAGTTAGTGACGCGTTTTCCATCATCCAGCAGTGGTTGGTCTGCCAGAGAGGGTAGGCGGAGCTAAGCGGCTGCTTTTCCGGTCTCTGCAAGTGTTGTGAGTAAACAGTAATCTACTATGGCTGAACAAACAAAGAAAAGATCGATGACTACAGATACAACTTCAATAAGTGAAAATCCAAAGAGAAAGAAACAAATTGGACGCTCAGATGAAGGCAAACAGTCTAAAAAGGAAAGCAACAGTCAGCGAGGAAAATCAAGAGTCACAACCGGAGCCAACCGTGGACGTCACACATGCAACACTGTCTGGATATCTGGGAAGAGTGCTCCCGCAGTTACCATTTATCGCCATAGGTGCCGCCAAAGAGAACGAAACTGAAATTGGCAAACAGTCTAAAAAAGAAACCGAGGAAAAAAGAGTTAGAACCATGACAAAGGGAGCCAGCCGTAGATGTCTGGTTAAATTGGGAAGTGTGCTCCTATAATCACCGATCATCGTCAGTGGGAGGTGCTCAAGAGCACGAAACTGAAATATTCGAGATTGCTACGTTAACGTCAGTAGTGAGTTTGCAAAAATTACGAAGACGGTTACAGCTGGCTGGCACATCGCAGAAGTGGTTGCCATAGGTTACACATAAAGATATGCAGAGTTTCACCATGTCCATTAACGGGATTGGCTCCTTAGGTTTGTGACGTCGAAAACCTGCCAATCTGAAAACATGTTGTTCAGCCTGTCCTTGGTACACTGCAGTTTAAAAGCAGTCAGGCCCAGCCATGGAGATGACTGCTTATGTTGTCCCTGATATGTCTTGTAGCACATGAAGAACACCACATGGAGATGTTTACAAGGTCAAACACTTGATTTTCACTGGAGGGGAGCTTTAAGAATTTTTTATACTTACTACAAGGTACAAAATTGGGCAGCAAATCCAAGCAAATCGGAAACACCGCCATTTTCTTGTTAGCAGTACAAACTAACCCGGAATACTTTTATACCTTAAACAATTAATATAAACTTGAAAATGAATGACTGTTATTTTGTATCAGGTAAGAATGAATGATGCAACCTTTTTGCTTCATCACTAACTATCCACATGTAGTTTGCTCTACCTTATAGTTCATTCTACCATGGATTAATCTTACTGTAACTTAAACGTGCTGTAAGTTGCATAAAGTTGACACTGTTTGTGGTCGTCTGACTCTGCCCGCTGAGATCAAGTCTGACCGATGAAATCATTTCTGCCGACATCATGACTTGGTACAAATTTGATCGAAGAAATCAGATACCGACCCTCTACTCCAATTCTGCCGTCACTGTCATCGTCGGCTGCTGAGATGAAGCTCTTCATTTCTGCCTCAGTCAGGGTCCGCGCCCCGGGGACAAACCTCTGCAGGAAGAACCTAGACACACACACACACACAAACACAGAACATCTGCTGTAAGTATTTGACTGTTCACTGACACACGCTGACACACATTTAAATACACATAATACCACTAATTCCTGAATTGCACGCAATAAAACAAAGGGGAATTATGTCATCAGGGATTACTGGGAGAGGCCTGATGGTGCCTTCTCAATAATACCACTGTGCTGAACACACACAAATACACACTAAATATAGACTAAATGTGGCTATGTATCTGTTTCACTCACTTGAGCTCCGACTCCTCGATGAAGCCGCTGTTGTCGCCATCGAGGATCTGGAAGACATCTTTGATTTCCTGGGGCGTCTTCGAGGACAGGCCACACAGCTGGAAGAACTTCTTGTAGCAGAACGAATCAGGAGCTGAAAAAACACAAATACATCCAAGATTAAAAAAAACAACAAAAAAACAGTACCAGGAATAGGGTTAGAGCCGGTCCACAAGTCCACCAGTGTGGGAGCTGCATGTGGAGATTAAAACGTCCCATGTTTTTATCTTTTAAGTCCAGGAGACACATTTAGATTTAGTCTTCATTCAGTTAAAGCTGGATCTGACTTTAGAGCGGGGAGGATGTACTATATCGGAAACATTACACTGCAAAGAAGATTATACGACATTTTATGAGTGAACAAAACAGTGACTGAACACAGCACAGATTAAGAGGTCAATGTATCAGTCGTGGAGCTGTATTACTGTGCGTCATTAGGTATGAACAGTTTATTAATGTGGTTACATTTTGTAATCCTGTTAAGGTGTTATCATTATGTCCATGCAGGGATAAGTCGTGTGTGTGTGTGGAGTTGCTACCTTGACAGTCCTTGACAGCGTTTTCAATGGCCTCAGCAGCGAGGATGGAGGTGAGCGACATGTTGTTCCTGCAGGTTAAGAGAACAGCTCTGTAACTCGTGTCACACCGTGATCAATCCGCCTCTCACTCTTTCAGACAAAACAAAATCCTTGTTTACTTCAGGCTTTGTGATTCACCTCTATTTTTGTGTACCGATGGATTAACTTTTATCTTTTTGCATTTGCTGATGTATTTGGGTTAATATTATGATCCCATAAAAGCTCCAGTCGTGATTTTATTTTGGGCAAATATAATTGAAATGTCAGAAAGAAGAAGATATTATTCTTGCTGGCTGAGAGTTTACTTGTAAACAATAACTTGATAATAACAATGTAATGATAGTCCTTGTTGGATTTCCCCTGGTGGCTTCCTGATTGCTGAGACAACTCACTTCCTCTGAACTAGTTAATTGTGTTGTGCAGGGCTGTGCAAGATGATTGGCACTAAGGGACTGTACAGAAATGATCGCGTTTAGAGGTAGGGCTCGGATGGGGGAGCGTATATTTGTTTGTTGTTGTTTTATATTTAAAAAAATACAACCCTTGACGACAATATTAATAATTTTGGATGCTTTCAGTGAGCAAAATGCGGAACAACAGGCAGTTTCTTCTTTATAGTAAATAAAGAATTGCTTCAAGGCCAATCACAGCCGTGGAATGAGTTGACTTAGCCCAGGCATCACCTCAGTTGGTGCTGAAGTACATGAGCAAACAAGATATTTCAAATATATATAGATCTGTCATCAAAAAAAGTCAAAACATCCTCCTCAGCTCCCCTTACTTGAGCAAAAATGTAAAACACCTCTCTGACTCCCTGCCATGACCTCCTAATAATTTTACCACAGTCCCTTAAAGCCTTAGGAGTTTAAACAGTATACATTTATGTTAAATGCTTTTAATGTTTTATGTTATGTCATTTTTTAGAGGTAGCTAGCAGTAAATAATAGTTTTTAATTGAAAACAAATTGTATTATTAAACTAACGAGTCGTTATTCCCAAAAATAGTCTTTTGGTGGCTTTTGGTAGTAAATGAAATTAGGCTAAGCTAACAAATGATTTTCAGACGAGGTAAGCAATGTCTAAAAAGTGTATAAATGCCTTCATAAAAGAAGTAATAACCTTCATAAAAGAAAATATTGGTTATGGCTCCACTGCCGGCACGCAGGGAGCCCACCTGTATTTCCCTCGTGCAGCTGTGGAACTCACCGCTGTAGGCTCGGTGTCCTCTGTGTCCGGGTCCAAAGCAGCAGCAGATAAGGCTTTGTGGTGCGGTCTGACAGCTGGCTCACTGTTATATATACGCCGGGGAGGATGCTTGGGTTTCCAAACTACCCTCGGATCAAATGTTCCCGCAGCCAGCCGCCTCCTTCTCGAGTTCCTCACCTGCTCACCTGCCCAATTAACCTCCCTACTGTTAATATCCACTGCTCTCTCTCCCCCTCTCTCCCTATGCTGTCATCAAACGGTGGTTTGAGGTCCAATCAACTTTTCCCCTGTGTTACATTGCTCTCTCTCTCTCTCTCTCCCCTCCCTTTCCCCCTCATCCCCTCTCTCTCCATCTCTCTCTCTTTGCAGGTGCACGTGGAGGCTTACAGACATCTCAAATTTAATCTGGCCCCTTTTCTCTCTTTGGTTTTAGAGAATAATCTCCTATATTCAGATGACCATAGAGAAAAGCAGGTCATAAATCATCTTATGACTCAGCATGGGTAGGGGATTGTTTTCCTCATCAGTAATCTTACATTATACTGATATTGCAAGCTTTGTGAGTGTAAAAATAGAGGGCTGAAAACCCCATGTCTGACTGTGTATTTTATTTACGTATAAACAAGCTGAAAGAGAACCAAATAAATGTCAATAAAACTTTTCTATCTTTCCCATAAAGTGCAATTGTGATATCAAATTTCAAAAAGAGGATCCCATGGGGATGAGGAAGTTTAAAAAAAGGAAATAGGCTACTTTGTGGAATAAATTCGTTCTTGTGCACTAAATGCAGAACTGTGTTTTCAAAATAATGTACCGCATTGCAAACGAACTTCAGTCACCGTACAGGATAGCTAAGTAGGTAGGTAGGTAGGTAGACAGATAGATAGTCTATATCAAAATTACAAAACTTGGGTTACACACAAAGTAATTCATGTATTTCGATGGTTTTCATCTATGCCGTTACACACAAGTGCACTCATGCCTTTAAGCTGAAGGGTTGGATGGGAAAACAAGCCATAGTAAACTGACTGACTTTGTTGTCTACAAAGGGATGCCTCTCAAACCATCTGACACAGCAGCGTCTCTGGTGAACCAAGTCAGCACTAATGACGTCAGCAGAAAGGAGAGGATGCTTTTTGTAACGAGAACCAAGGGAATAAATCTCATTATTCCTCAAAGTATCACATGCTCTGAATCTTTGACTTAACAATTCGTGAGTGTAACCCATGGTTACTTGTTATATGATAAAATGAACTATTTTAATCACGTGAATGGTGTTGCCATTCTTTTAGTTTTCGATGTGAACCTGTGAAGCAACTGAACTCATTGTAACTTATTAACAGATCATAAACGCCACCTTGTGGCTGATACCCGTCAATGATGAGCCATTTTTACTTCAGGCATTTTGTAATTCTTTTAACATAAAAACTTACCAATTTAATGTGAACTCACAACACACAATTTGCCGTGTTTAATTCAGTGTTATTGAAGTTTGGAAATTTTCATTAGTGTTTATTTTTATTTAGTCTTTAATTTTGGGTTTTGATTTCAGTTTAGTTTTAGTTAGTTTTATGAGTTCATGAGTAGTTTTATTTTTATTTTGAGGAATTGACTAGTTTTAGTTTGGTTTTTATTTAGTTTTGGTTTTTCAGGTATTACGTGAAAAGCCTTGATTTAAAGAAGCTGAAAATGGTAAGGATGAAAGAATGCATGAGATCAAATATGATTTTCATCAGGCCTTTTATTTGGCCAATGTCTCTCGAGACGTCAAACAGAGCAGGACAAAGTGGTAGCTATAGCAACCACAGTGTGAAACGAGGGGGAAAACGAAAACTAAGCTGATTTTACCTGCAATTCTATTTAGTTTTAGTTCGTGTTGCATTGTTAGCTCTTTTTATTCCACTGCTAGTTTTAGTATTGGTTTTCGTTAAGAATAATAACCCTGGACTTTCAATTGTTCAAGTTTTCAATTTCCAGCAGTCAAGTAACTGATGGCATTGAAATGTATTTGCAGATCGGAGGCGCCCTCTTGTGGCCGCTGCCCGTCAATGCAGAACCATTTTTACGGTGGGCACTTTGTGAGTGGCAGCATTTTCACTATCTCAAGGTTAGTTAAAAAACTAGAATTTTAACAAATTCAATTATCCGAACTCATAAAACAATTTACTGTTTCCATTATTCAAGTTTTCAATGTTAAACTCAAGCAACATAAATCATATGTAGCGTACTTATTAACAGATCAGAGGCGCCCTCTTGTGGCTAAATCCTATCAATGCAGAGCCATTTTTACTTGGGGCATGTCGTGCTGGGAAAAACAGCTTTAACCACATACTGTACAAGATAAAAGCTGGATTAAGTAGGGCTGGAGTTTGGTGTATCAGGGTTAGATTACGTATGTAATATTATGGTTTTTTTTTATTAGAGTTACATCACAACAGCTGGCGGAAACAGTCCAACATCCTGCTTGAAATGTAAAAGCTATCATGTAAATAACATACTCTTCCTTTTACAAATGAAAAGTTGAATTCACAAGCAACAACATTGCTGTGTTGGTCAGTTTGCCACCATCACAGCTTTAGTTACTGCAGTCTTAATTGTAGTTGGTATATCCAGTATCCTAGCTTGTGGTGGCTAATGTTAGCTAGTTTAGGTGTACAATGCTGTATTATATAGCTTAGTTTAGAGTTATTTTGCTGACTTACTTTCAAACTCTTTTCCCATTTGGCATAATAAGAGCTACCTAAGCATGCGAGCTAGGTTAGCTTTGAGCTTTTATCATAATTAGACATCATTTTGAAGCTGAAAAATGTATATAACCCTTTGATATATTATCATATCTTTAATGTTGACTCAGTGGCATGTAAATGAAATGCCTTGATTAATCAGGTAAGTTGTCTTCCTTAGTGTAAAAACAAAGGTGTCTAGACCAGTTCCTGTGTTATTTCTGTGTTATCTTGACTGTTTAAAACTTTTCTTTGTTTGATTTACTGATTCACAACCGCTTTAAAGACCAGGCAAAGACTTGTGTTACTGAAAAAGAACCTTTATTGTTTCTCATCGTCCGTCCGTTTGTGCATATTCTTTGATCTCACAGTAAGCAAAAACTCACATAGTTAAAACGACGACAGAAGTGAGAGAGAGAGAGAAAGACACAAGTCAACCACGCCATACACTAAGTCAGGTACATTCATCGTGGACAGCAAAGGGGTGAGCACTGCCAGAGAAAAGAGAGAGAGAGAGCGAGGGGTCGCAGTCTGTTTACAGTCGGGTCAGGGGTGAGAGGTCAAGTGTATAAAAGTGGTATGGAGAGTTGAAGAGAGAGAGAGTGAGAGGGAAGAGGAGAAGAGGAGAGGAGGTGTTTGTCTTGGCTCAAGTTGTTCCTTTAGAGTGTTGGAGTAAGATGTTGGTCAGCTTAGTCATTTAACCCTTGACCATGGCAGCGAACTCTGCAGGGAGAAAAAGGAAGATTTGAGTGTCAAAATTTAGTTAGAAGCCACTAGTTTGAATCCAAGATGAAGTAGACATTTTCTCACCATCAACTCCGATCTTGCCGTCACCATCAGAGTCACCGGCCTTGAGGAACGCCTTGGTCTCGGCGTCGGTCAGAGCTCTGGCGGTGGCAGCGAAGTTCTGCAGGAACAGCCTGGAGAAGAGGATCACAGAGAGACACTGAGTATTACTGTGGCACAGGGAGGTATGTAAATGCTGCTTCTGCTGCATCATGGTTACAAAGCCATTTGTCGTTAGAGGTTATATTTCGGTTAAGTCTATTTACTTCTGAATATTTTCAGATTTCTCAATAAAAATGCTTTTAAGTGTTTGTTCTATTTCTCTGTCTGCTCTTTGTCGCTCTCAGGGAATCGTGAGGTGTAATCTAAGAGTCAGTGCCTACTTCAGCTCATCCTCCTCAATGAAGCCACTCTTGTCCTGGTCAATGACGGCGAAGGCCTTTTTGATGTCATCAGCGGACTTGCCAGCCAGGCCGACCTTAGCAAAGAATTCCTTGTGCTTGAAGGAGTCGGCAGCTGTGCGGAGACAGAGACAGGCTCGCGTAAGACATGGCAGAAATGTAACACACAATTTGAAGTATTTGATGCAGCTTAACTCGATTATACTAGTCCCCAAACTCTGTTGTAGCTTAATTTGCAGGTGTTTTTATATTAAGGTAGCCACGCTTTTTTGCTTAGAAACACAGAAATCACTTTAAAGTCAAATTCTGTATGCTTCCTAAACTATTAAACAGCCCCAAAATGTGTTAAAAAAGATAATCCTGCAGGGTTAAATGCAGGAAAGATGCAAGATGGAGCACATCCGAATTGGCTGTAACTCTCTGCAAATGAATAAAGTAGAATCCAGGTCATTCCCTCGCAAAAGCAGATCTGAAAGTGCATGTGTCGCTCCCGTCTAGACTCTGATTATAATGCAGCATGCTGTGTCATTTTTATGGCGGGGTTTACCCTGGCAAGCCGCAAGGGCTGCAGTGATGTCAGCATCAACGAGGATTCCGGCGAATGCCATTTTTAGCTGCAGGAGGAGAGCAGAGGACAAGTGATCAGTTCAACAAATCAGACAGGAGGGAGCAGTTTTTAATTTGCAATGAATACAGCACTCAAAGTTAAAGGAACGACTTGTAATCTTCACTATGCCATGCAATAACTGTTACAGCTCCTCTCTGTGAGTATTCCTCTCTGGAAGCCCCAAAAAGGAAGACACAAATGATCACAAAAGGTAATCCAATTTTTTTCAAAACCAAGCCCTCCAAGGCAAAAGATCAAATATCCTTTGCAGCAGTGGTTGGTTTTCAAATAGACTTTTTCCCATTTGGTTCCTTAGTTAGTCCAAAGATTTATATCCCGTTTGCATGAAGTTGAAGCCCCGAACCCCTCTCTGAGTCAGCGCCTTAAAGGTCTGCAGCTCCTCAGTGAAACTCACCTTCGGGTTATC
Source organism: Semicossyphus pulcher (assembly GCF_022749685.1). Lineage (NCBI taxonomy): Eukaryota > Metazoa > Chordata > Actinopteri > Labriformes > Labridae > Semicossyphus > Semicossyphus pulcher. Next base: position 10,158,037 of record NW_027211670.1, on the reverse strand, counting down.
TCTAAGGACTAGAGTGAAATCGCTCAGATGAATCGGCTCACTGCAGTGAAGCCCTGGGAGTCTCCCGCCGGCTTATATACCTTCACTCACCCGAAATATGATGCATAGGCTATGTAATGGACACTGTGTAGAAGCAGTCAAAGCAGTCGGTCGAAAAATTTGTCCAGTAGACAGAGCTGTTCTATTTATACGCACATAAATGAAGATGCTTAAATGGTAGGCTAAGTGTAGGCCTATGCAAAAGTGCTTGATATTGCATAGGGCTAATAATATACGCTGCTGATTTGGGTGAAACAGACTCGGTAGTTTTGAACCGTGCAGAGCGAGACGGAGGGAAGAAGGAGGTAAACTTTTTATTGTGTGTTGCAGATTATTAGACACAGTTTACTGATGACACTAAAGAGACTGTGACAAAATATCTGTCGCTTAAACATTGTATGCAAGACTTTTCTTATTAGAAACATGATGTTTTACATTGTGACACTTTTCTATGATTGATGCGCAAATTCTGTGTACATTATATTGCAAAAGTAGCGAGACTTGATAATAATAAAAATCCCAATTAAAATACAGTGCAATTGTTTCTGCTAATGTAGCCTACATAACATCCTATTTATTGCTGCTACACGTGACCTTTGAACTGGACAGTTTCGGGAAAACGAGCTTGGCGTGCGTGAAATGTCTGCAATGGCTTCACTGGCATTCCGGTCTCTGAAAGGTCAATTTGTTGTGATTGACAACGGTCAAGTGGGGAGCGAGTGATAAAAGACCTGAACATTATTTAATGTATGTTCTGTTTTATTCAGATCTCACCAAAACAAGCAACATGGCGGCTCCTGCGGACGTGATGCTGCGTGAAACGTATTTGATCCATTGGGATTTTGACGAACAGATAAAACCTGCAGAGACGTCTTTGCCAGAGCCTACAAGCGATTGCAAAGCCAGTTTACCTCATTGAGCCGCTTTAATTCAAAAGTACACGATCATCATTTACTACCATGCAGCTTCGGATCCGTCTGCCAGCTTTTATTTTCGGTCCTCTTACAGCCATTCAGACCATTTCTCCTTAAGGCGATGAAACTATTTGATGCTATTTTGGGAATCATTGAAAACTAATATCATCCCTATCATCATCATATTAACACTCGGCTGCACCGTGTGCTTGTAGGTTAATGACACTGGGTTCTCACACTGAGGCAAACAATGTAATTAAATGAGGAACTGGAAATGAGGGGTCTTTCCATGCCCATATTTGATTCGGTGCCTGTTAAACATTAGGGGGCAGTGTTGGGATGATTCAAACTCTTATCTTAAAATACTTCAAACATGTTGTCTAATTCGTCCCTTCCTTTACTCCAGGTGTGTGGTGTCTAAGCAGACAAAAAGAGCAGTTAAATCATATATTTACTTTCACTCTGTTTCTTCTTCACTCCAAAACTTCTTAAAAGCTCTGCAAAACTTATCTCCGGCCTGTTACATTTGCCGTGGTCAAATGAGGTCTCTCACCTCAAACGACTGGGCCATAGATACTGTAACTATTCCTGCCCTCCTTCAATATCCGGATTAAATTACAAATATCTCGCAGCAGGAATGAGACCCATCAAGTAAGGCTATGATTGCAGTAATTTGAGACAGAGAAGGACGATAACCAATCATATTCTTGACTTTAATTATTTAATGTACATTTGTGATAAATTTGTTGAATATTTAGAAAAGCTAAAAACACTGAAATTTGCACTAAGATGACGTTTAAAATATCAGCAACTACGTAAGAATTTAAGATGTTACAAAGTAGAGCTGCAGAAGATATTATGTTAACCCTTCTATATGACCCAATATATAATTACAAGTTAACTACATTTCCCTGATGCTCCACCTGAGATTAGCCGACTGCAGCTGCAGGAATAGAAGTGACCTATATTCTCTCGTCGCTGTGGCTGGCCATCCGAGAGAAAGTTGCAAATAAATGTGCTTCATTGACAGAAGTCCTGTAAATGTGCCGGCACAGAAACTCTATCCCCTCGTCCCAGAGTTTCTCTTCTGGGTCACTGCAGGTTTCCCTTAGAGCAGCGCTGTTGAAACTCTGCCAGACGCTCAGTCTGCCTATCGCAGAGCTGCTTCTCAGTCTGCCAGTGGCCTCTGATTCAACTGGGTCCTCCTGTTTTTATCCTCACTATCTGCAACTATCACCAATAAACATGTCTGAGCTTTAGTGGTTGAAATCTAAAAAGAGCTACAGAGTGACTGAATATGTGATGCAAAACTACGGAAGCCTATTGCTGCCAGCGGTATAAAAAAACAGATCAATATCATGTTATAATGTGAGATAGTTTCTTGATCTAATAAGTTGATTTTCACAATATTACAAGATATTGTGCGGTTATTAAGACATACTAAGCTAAAAACTTTTCTTGTTCTAACAATATATAATTTATCTTGTTTAAACTTGAAAAGCTCTAGACACAACACAACCTTCAGATGACTGATGCTCTCATTCTGCCCAATGCATTTTCATATCCCTCATATTGTACACAAAAGTTTCACAACATCATCAACCATGTTCTATATCAGCAGAATCATGTCATGTCTCAATACAAGCATGAGGTAGAACTTTATCAAAAATCTTCTCGTTAGAGCTGGGAACTTTCCATGAAGAACGTCACACTGGTCTGTTTTTTTATCCTGACATGGCAGCAATAGGCTTCCACATCTTCATAATTTTTTAATAGAGGACTTTTCTCTATAATTCACTCTTAACTTTCAGTTTGTTTGTTAATAAGTCCTCAGTACGGCAAAGTTAATCATGGAGTTCCACAAGGTTCAATGCTGGGACCATGTTTATTCACCTTATAATGCTTCCTCTGGGTAATATCACCCAGAGACCCTCCATAAATGTTAATTTTATGCAGATGATACTCAATTACCCCTCCATGAATCCCCACCTTAATGTGGTGGAGGGGTTTGCGTGTCCCTGTGAACCTGGGAGCTGTGTCTTCCTGAGCACTACGGGGTAGGACGATAACAAAACATATTCTTGACTTTAATTTTAAGATGTCCTTTTGTGATAGGGACCAGACTAAGAGGGGTTTAAAAACCGGTTATGAAAAGGCAGAAACGTGGTACAGCTACCTCACATGGATCAGGGAGACCGGGGCTACCCCCTGGAGCCAGACCTAGTGGGGGCGGTGCTCGACAGCCCGTGTCTGGTGGCCGGGTTCAGCCCACAGAAATAACGTGGAGCCACCGCCTTGTGGGCCCACCACACGCAGGGATAGGCACAGGGGTCGGGTGTGTTGTAAACCGAGCGGCAGGCAAAGGTTAGGGCCTTGGCATGCTGATCCCCGGCAGCGTAGACTGGTTCTTGATACGTGGAACATCACCTCTCTGGCGGGGAAGGAACCGTAGCTGGTAAGGGAGGTGGAGTGATACAAACTAGATATAGTTGGGCTCACATCACACACACAGCTCACCAATGAGTTTGATTCTGCTCAAGATCTCTGCCTGTTAAAAGGAAGTTATGCCACTGTTGCCAAGTGTTGGCTCATGTTGGATCAATGTTGGGTCTCTGTAATAAATAATAAAAAGAACAAATGTTTGGTGGTATTTTGTCCCTATCTGTACTTACTGACACTTACATTTGAGAGGAATATATTGGGCTTACATTAGATTAGATGTAAGCATTTCTATCCGACAGAATTAAAGTTCCAGTGAAACAGCTAAAGTGCTATTTGATCCGGCATGTTTACATGTTTCCTTTAAGAACAGGATGGCTTGTCATGGATATTTATCATCAGTTATAGTAGCAGATAGGGCTGAATGTAAGAACATTCAAACACACATGCATAGCCACTTATCTGCTGGCTAGCATGCGCAGGTTTGTAATTGGCAGAATTTAAAGTCCTGGGGAAGGGGCTGAAAAAACACTTTACTGGTTTCAAAATGAAAGGTTGCAAAAGTTGTCAGTTAGAGAAACCATTATAATTTTGTGACACACAGCACAGGAGAGAAGTCAGCTAATCTGATCAGTTTTGCTGGATGCCAGCAGAAAAAGACACCGTAACATCTCATGGAGTGAAATATATTTATTGTACACTTTTCTGGCAGAGGGAGACACATAACAGAGAGGCAAGTTTTACTTAAATTACTTTATTACATTACTTCCTGTTAAAACTATAACATGTCTTATAAATCTAAACACATGATCCCTGGATGAGTCCATGTTCTTTACTGTAGCTAATAAACAATACAGACAGAGGTCCACCCTGAGAGTACCAGCAGACAACAGAAAGGGAAAGAGCGGGATTTATGAAGACTTGACCAGCGCAGAAAACTCTGAAAGAGACAAGAGACAATTTTAGACACTTTTCTTTTACATAATTTTATATCATCAAACTACAAACATGGCCGACGGAGTGAAGTGTGTAGCTCTGGCAGTGACACTTTGCATGAGGTGTTGGAGCTGCACTTAAGCTGCTATAGCAACACGGTGAAACACAGCACATTGTGATGACTGGAAGCTTCTTCACCTACAATGATTCAACATTAACTGGCATTCAACTGTTTTAACTTGGTGGTTATTAAAAGTGTTAATAGTTTGCTGATATTTCTGATTAATTTTTATCAAATGGTTAACACCAGGCACTGTATTTGTCATGTTGCTAAAAAAATTTGGACTTTAGTGAAAGATATCAAATGTATAATTTAAAGATATTCATCACATTTTAAACATTTTAAAAGTTATGGTTTGTGATAATTAAAAATAAGCTTCAGCTGACTTTATATATCTTTCAGTATAGGGTGCAATGCATCGGCATTGCCTGCACTTGTCTGTGAGATTTTAAAAATCCTGTATCATTGGTTTTCTTAGATGTAGTTAAGCCTTCTTTATGCTTGTATTTAACTCTCATAAATGTTATGTATTGTTGGTAATTTTTACGTTTTAATTGCTTTAAAAGAACAAAATATATGGTATAGCTGTTGGCTATTTCCTCTTTAAGTGTAATTGATAGAAATTCAGTCTCTCATACCTTTAAGTTTGTAAAGACTGCCACGCTCCTCTTCCTAACAACTCAGCAGTGCAAACCAAACATTAATGCTCCATAAATCAGAAAAGAAGGCTGACCCCAGATCATCATCTACAGGCTAACTTCCCCATCAGACCTGCCTACCTTCCCACCCGATCTTCCCGTCTCCATCCGAGTCTCCCTCCGACAGGAAAGCTCTGGTCTCAGCTGCAGTCAGAGGCCTCGCTCCTTTGGAGAAGTTCTGCAGGAAGAGTCTGATGAAGAGACACAAAAATGGGTAAACATTAAAGGTAGCATTTCATACTAAGACAAAATACTCCAGCTGGAGTAATGCTGCTCTCTAGAATAAGGTATATACTATGTTTTAACTCAACTGTAACTCATCCTGTTCTATGAAGCCGCTTTTGTCCTGGTCCAAAATCTTGAAGACCCTCTCGATCTCTGTTGGAGTTTTCTTGGATAAACCCACCGTTTTGAAAAACATCTTCGGGCAGAAAGAATCCTTTGCTGAAAGATAAAATACGGTAAAAACCTAGGGTGAAATACTTTCAATGTAGAAATTTACACTCAAAACAATCACCTTTGCTCACCTTTACAAGCGTTAATAGCCGAAGTGATGTCCGAGGCTGCTAGAAAGTCGGTGATGGCCATGGTGGTGGAGACTCTGCAGTGTGGTGGATGTCGCAGCCTGGTGCAATATGTGACCACTGATGGGCAGAAAGAAACGTCTGGTGACAGTGACTTGGCTTCAACCCCCCAAGGTGTCAGAAACCACCAGTGTCCTTCTGTCTGCTGTCACCTGCAGCTGACCACTTCAGAAAACACTGTGGGGTTTTTTGTGTGTGTGTGTGTGTGTGTGTGTGTGAAAGGGACGCTGAAAGACAGGCAAATGTGTCATTACTAAACAATATTTTCTAGAGAGGCTTCTCCAGGGGTCAGAGGTCAAAGTAAATCTACCTAAATAGACACCAAACAAGAAGCATCTGTCCGTAATCAGAACAGGATGTCGGTGAGGTTATATTTGGTGCATTTGGAGGGAACCTTTTTGGCCAGCATTTCCTCTTCGCTCTTGTTTCCAGCCACAGTTGCTGCCTGCTTGTGGTCGTCCCTGGCAGTGTTTCCGCAGGCAGTAAACATCCTGTTATTATGGCCTCTGTCACTTTCAGGCTGCGCTCCATAGAGCTGTCTCCACTCACAGTCACCTTGTTCCCACATGCTACTGTTAAGCATTTCAAGGGTTCTGTGCTAGTTGCTAAACATGCTACAGAAGTATGATTGCACTCACACCAAAACACTGGACAAAGTAACTTATTATTGACAGGATGTTCTTCAAAATTCATCACTGTTTATGTCAATCCACTCCAGCTTTTAATAACTCTAGCTAGTTTGAACTAGTGTCTTACTAAATTGAGTCCAACATTAAAACTATAAAGCTAATTGTTTGCTAGCAAACATATGCTGGAAGCTATAGGGAGCTAAAGATATACTACACTTAATGCAAGGTCATTTGGGTTTCAAGTTTGACTTTGTTTCTTCCACAGGAAAATATATGCGTTCCAGAGTTAGCAGCATTTATGTAGGCTACTTTATATTGGTTGTGGAATGTCTGCAATGCTATTATGCTATTAGCTTATGTCATTATCTTCATTAGCACCATGTTTGGTAACGCCTTATATTAAGGTCCTTGTAATAAGTGTTAGTTAATAGGTAATAAGACCCTTATAAGTCCTTATAAGATGCTTATTACCATTTATTAATAAGACTATATAAGTGTTAATAATGGTATTATAAACATGTTTATTGTTAGATTATAAGACATTTATAAGCACTTAAAAGAAACTTGTAGATAATTATTAGACAGCTTAAGAGCGTTAATAAAAGCCTTACAAGTTTCTTATAATTGTTTATAATAGCATTACAAACACATTCATTGAGTCTTACTCACTTACTTATTATGCCTTTGTTAAGCCTTTACTAAACGTTACAGTTGCTTTATCAAGATTAATACATACTTTACTATGCAGTAATAAGCCAATAACTATGCACTTATTAACAGTTAATTATGCTTTTTTTCCTAGCTACTGGATCTTAAGCGAGTACAGTGCCTTATTAAGATGAATAAATCCTTCATTATGCACTTAGTAACAGTTCTGTTTTTTGTCAATGAGTGTTGCACATTGCCCAAACAACTCCCCGTACAGATAGCATAACTGCTGCATCCATATATAAAAACTTAAGACTTAGCTGTTAGCTTGATGCTAACAAATAATAGAAATTGCCAATAATGGGCTAGCAGAATTAGCATCGTGGTCATTTTAACTGTAGAAACGATATATTTTACTTAACGCACTTAACAAACAGAACCATAAACACTCATACTTACAGGCATATATTTCATTCACTCTGTGGAAGCGAACTTTCAAATGCTGACTTGTCATGCTAGTCTGGTCTGTTACTCTACAGGTAGACCCCAGTTGGAAATGATTTCCTTAAATTCGTCCCTCTCGAGTTGCTGTAGGCTCAGTGTAGCACATTAAACCATCAGAGTAGCAGACCAGACAAGCATGACAAGTTAGCATTTTTAAGTTCGCATGCAAGGGATGTCTTCGTGTCTTCCTGAAGCTGTGTCACATTGAAACTGCAAAGACAGCATGTTCTAGTGGCATGCTGTATTTGCAATAAACCTGTTTGTCTCTGGAGGTAGTCTCTGGAAAACCACCTGCTGAGAGATTCTTATACTTGCAGGTGGTTCACACAGACAGGAAATGGACTGTTGTTAGTGTTATAGACTTTTGTTCTGGCAAAACATTAACCCTTCTTTCAGCATCTCTCTACACCTCTTTTGACTTCTTTACATAAAAGTCAGTTTGTGTTTGGACTTCCTTGCTTTACATTGCTGTTATGCTTTCAATCTACATACATGTTTATAGCTCCCATGCGCTGGAGCGCTGTAGTGACTGCGTCATATCCGCCCTTACAGGCCGCACGTGTGGGTCCAAGGCCTGTCCAGAGTGACGTGAGCCTGGTTTCCTCAGGATGGACCACAGTGAGGCCTGCAGCAACCAGAGGGGCCGAGGAACGACAAAAACATCCTCTGCTCTCCCTCACGTACTCGCCCCCCTCAGCCTTGTCCCTTTCCACGCTCCGATGCTTGTTTTCAGGAAGACCAGGCTTTTCCTGCGTGACGGAGCGTTGGATGAGAGAAGGAAGAGGGGGATGGGATGGTGAGGAAAAGATAGACAGAGAGAGATGGATAGGGATGGGGTGGGTTTTGTGCACGTAGTGATTTGAGGAAGTTTATTGCAGGGGTTGTTTCCTTGACAGGTACAAGCAGCTGGAAGGGACTGTGTGGGAAAGATTAAAGTACAAATCCTCTGGGCAGATAGAAAACTTTTTTGTGACTTGCGCCTGAGAAGTCTCGTCAGGAACGGCTTTATGCACTACTGGGCGTAATTTGAGAGAAGTAGTTCCATTAGCTTTGAGCTTATCCTTTTTTGTTGGGATTACTATGTTATCTGCACATGCCATGGAAGCAGAGGTAAGTACTAACAGATGGTAAGTTTTTCTTTCACAAATTAAAAAACATTTTTCTAAATATTTCAGTTTTTGATAACATTTTGCTAACTCTTTTTAGGCTGTCTGTGTACCTGTGGTTTAAATATACCAAGCTTATCTAGAGGGACTCGCAGTGAGCTGGCCCACGTTCAGAGTGTTACTCAATGACACTTTGACAGGATGTATCACACATACTTGTGTGTATACAGGAAAGTTTCAGAATGTTATCATTATTAATCATTTGTTCTTGATTATTAGTAATAAACATAAAAAGTTTTGTGAAGGTGAACATTTTTCAAACATCAGCATGAGTGACTCCCTGCAGTGTTTGCCCGTTTATCCCTCCTTTCTCTTTCACAGATCATGTGACTTACGCATAGTGTGTCGCAACATTATTTCTAATGTCTCAGGTTAAAAGCAACTTATAGGTGCACATCTTTTATTCATTAGTAGGTCTGCACTAGTTGAGTTCTAAATCTTGTAATAGATAATTGTATGTTTAGCCGGCCACTTCTGTTGTCGGTAAATGTGAAGGATTTCAACTCCTAGGAAAGTTGGAGCTGTTCTTTCAATACACAAGACTAGTCTAGTATAGCAAATGCGTATTACCATTTACCTATGCTTTAAACTCTGATAGTATTAGTGTAAAAATCTAAGAAGAGAAGTTTTGAGCTACAAATAAGAAAACACCTTTCCTGCCATTTCTGAATGTACACTGTGACCTTTCTGACCTTATTTGTTTGCAAAGACTAATTGATGATGTTTAACATATTAAATGTCAGACATCACTTCGTGTAATGCCTTCAGTAAAAACAATTAACCTTCAAAGCCATTTTAATTCCAACTAAAGATAATGTCCTGCTGCTAACTGAGCTGAATAAATGTAATGAAACATTTGGCGTCTCAGACACAGAGAAGCAGCCTGCTCATCCCTGCATGCATCCTTGAGGAAAGTAGCTGCTCCTCCTTTATTCTTGGCTCAGTTGCGGCCTCGTCTATTTCAATCTGACAGCTGTGATGAGGGCATGCCAGTGACGCTCTCAAATTCAGCCCTCACTAACACACACTTTAAGCTCCACCCTCCAGCCTCGCTAACAGTTTATCTCACTCGTCTGTTTTGACAACCATCTTTCAATCTGTGCAGTTATCTGCGGCATTCAGTGTGTCTGTGCATGCGTCTGTCTCCCGGCTCTGCAACCTTTTGAATTGAATCACTCAAGACTGGATGTGTGAGAGTTTGCCTCGGTGCGTGCATCTATTTTGTGCATGTATGCAGTAATTACTGTGCATGTGTCTGTTTGTTAGCCCATGCTTTTATCTGCAGGCTGAATGCGTTAGTCGTTGCCTTTTGATGCATTGTTTTATGCCCCCTTTTTCTCTTACTTTGTCTCTCTGTCTGTCTACTAGCATTTTTCTTGATTAACACTTGACCTCTCTACCTAAATGTTTTTAATTTCCCGATGCTTAAGGCTTGGGCTGTAGCAAAATCTGCAAAGGAATTAGGCCTACTTAAAGTGCATTTTAGTAAAGTTTAAAATAGCAAAATGTACAGTCTTGCCTCCCTGAAGAGCCTAACTTAATATTAACCGAGGACTGTAAAAGTAAATCATCCAGAAAACAACAACAAAAAATACAAGAATGGCTTTTAAATGGCTAATTTAATGTAATGATATGTATGTATGTTTCTTTAATTTAACATTTCATGTAAAAAGGTAGACATTTTTGGAAGCACTTATACTTATTTTCTGTCTGGGAGTTTACATAAATGATAGAATCAAAGCTAACCTTGTGTCTGTATGCTAGCTAAATGTAAAAGTAGGCTACAGCTAAAATAGCTTAGCTTGGCGCAAGACTAGAGCGAAGAAACAGCTAGCCTAACTGTGTCAAATAGTAAAAATATATAACATATATTCCAAACTTCTCTTGGTGTTTTTCAGTGTCCAGTCAACCAGGAAGTTATTGTAACTGGCAAAGAAATGGTCTGTTAGCTGCCTCTAGTGTCTATGCTAGGCAACGTTAGTCTGCTGTTAGCTTCATAGTTAGCTTACAAGCATGAGAGCAGTAATCATGCTAATAAGAATATTTTTCTTCCTTAACTTTTCTTAAGATAAAAACTCTCAAAGAACTGCTTGTAAAGTGTGTTAATCTTCCTCCTCCAGCTCGGTAGATTAACTTCCAATTAAATGCTGGTTTAATGCAACAAGATGCTGCCATTTCAATCTTCTGTCAGCGTGCCACTCTATTTCTCATCGGTTTCAACCGTAAGCCCGGTCCAATCCTGACTCGTTACATTTTTGACTTAAATGTGGTCGCTGCTGTGCAACTGGATCAGGGCCCTGTGAATACCAGCCAGCTTAGGGATGCAAGTGATAGGATCTGAGCAGGGACAAGACAGGGTGAGGGGTTTGTGAGGGGGGGACTCAGGGACTCCCTCGGCCATCTCTGAAGAGGGGAGGGCGGGGGGTTGTTTCAAACAAGGATAGTGGCGTCGGGGAGAGAGGCTTGGTCTAGATTTATATATGTTCAGAACAGGTGGAAGTATGGGATATGCTAACAAGCTAAGACCTTCCCCCATATATATACCTGATAACATGTATACCATATAAATAAATAAAGTATTGACATGAGAGCAAAGTGTCCTGTTTGATGTTCCTATAGCGCGTTGTAGTGTGATACACCCCTGGGCAGCGCCTGATTCCCAAATAAAGATATTTATGTATATTCCCTGTAAACCTCATCACATTTAAGATTAGCCTCTGAAACAGATCCTCTCTTATCTGATCAGAGCCGCGTGTGTACGTATGTATGTGTGTGTGTGCGTGTGTGTGTGTGGCTGTGGGGGTAAATGAGACCTCTGTCAACGAGCTCTCAGACTCAGCCTCCCATAAACACTTTAAACCAGTCGAGGAGGAGTCTCACAGCTGTCTCCGCCTGTGCGTGCTCAAGTGTGTGTGTGTACACGAGTTGATTGCACAGGTCAGAGGTCACAGTCCTGCTTTACAACACTTTTCCCGCCTTGTATTTTTTCCTGACAGCAGTCCCTGACATTTCAAGAAACATTCCTCCTCCTTGTGTGTGTGTGTGTGTGTGTGTGTTTGTGTGTGTGTGGTTGAACTGTGTGATAAGTTTATGTGATTGCTGAAATATCATTTTGCGAGTTGCAGTTAAAGCTCAACCTTTAAAATGGCAAAACAGAAATGGCCCCACATAAAGTGACAGACAGGCGCAGGCCTGTCACCACTGGCTTTAGTAGCAGACCTATATAAAAGTGTTAAAATGGTTGTCTCTCTTGCTTTTTATTGCTTGTACACATAAAAGCAAAAACAAACATATGGAAAAGGAAATATTTTGAACATTTAATGAAAGGACATACTTTGTTTTACATTGCTTTTTCTATGCCTAAATAGTCTATATTAATCCCCACTGAGGTTAACTGCTGCCCTCTACTGTCGCCTAGTGGTTGAATAGTGCAACGACATTTGCTGCAGAAAAGGCTTTAACAATTCTCCACTTAGCTTCTTACGGTTTCTAATGATGTATTTATGCAAACAACTTAATTGATCTGAATTTCAGTCATTGTAAATGTAGCTTTTTAACACTGCACAAGCAATTATTTGACTTATTCGTAATTCTGAAGTTTATTTTTTACTTAAATGTAAACCAAATCAACACTTTATACAGAAAAAGCTAGGTGTTTAAACTTGAATTCTTTGCTACAACAAAGTAATCTACATGTAGTCTACATTAAGGGTAAGATATTATCTGACATGATATTTTTTTCAACAAAATTTTTTGTTTTTAGCATGTTGCAGATCTTTTATTAATGAAATTTATTAAGTATTAACCCTCAAAAATGAAAGAAAGGGTCATGTATCCCTGTCCACTGTGTCGCTAGCTTTAGCTGTACTTTCTTGCTAACTTAGCCATGATTGCTAGTGGTGTCTTGGCGTCGCGTTGTAGGCCTTCGTGCTGGTTGGCCATGTTTGCTGTACATATACATAAGTTCTATATTTCCTCCACTATAAATTGTATCAACTGATCACAAAAATCATAAACTATAGGTCAAACTTTGTGAAATAAGTTGCCGTGGCTGCGGATCCTCTTGACTAAAGGCCCTTTCCCACTGGTCAAAAAAACCAGCTAACACCCGGCTTTTTCGCTTAGTGGCAAGGTTACAATCAGCATTCAGACCTGGGTCAAATAACTCTGCAGTAGACACAAAACACGGGTCGATCTCCGCCCCGTTCTGGTGTGATGCCATGCCATTCTAGTTGAGTAATATATACAATAAGGACCTAACCACCATAACATCTTTACTGTTTACTAACCCTTTTTCTGGCACATTTGTGACATCAAATGGTGACGCAGCAAAAAAGAGACTGAAAATAGTATACTCCACAGGCAATAGGAAGAGAGACAATTGGCATCTGTAAGCGGGTCTGAAAAACCTGCGTCAAGAGGGGTTACTTTGGTGGGAAAGGTGCCATGCTTACTGCCTGCATCAGGTGACTCCAGAAGAAAAGGGTCGTTCAAATGAGGCCTCACTCTTTGATCCGTCCCCCTGCACGTGCATGCCACTCATTTGAGCCCTTTCTCCTCTTCTTTTTCTTTAACTGATCTTGGAAAAGAAACTAAGTGCACGTAACTGTAAAAAAATGTATCCAAAAGCATCAGACAAGTACATCAACTGCATTAAACATGCTCAACTGTAACTTTTAACATCCAGTATAACTTTTAGTTAGTGACACCTTTATGTGAATGCTTTAATTGCTGTCTCTCAGCAGGATCTTGTTCTGCCAGCTCAGACACACTTTGTGCAAACATGATATTTATTCCTCCCACTGTCATGAAATGGATTGTATACGGTGAATGATGGAGTAATAAAGACTCTCAGTAATCCATGTTCTTATAGCAGCAGGAAATGAATAAAGATAGACTTACACCTCTTACAAATCCTCCCCCTCTCTCTGTCTCTTTACGCCTTTCATGCCAAACACACACTCTCCCCTCTCTTTACACTCACACACACGTTTCCTGATATGGCAGAAGTGGTGCTACTTCAGACGGGCAGCGTTCCCAGGTCTGGACTGGGAAGGAGCAGGTGTACTGCTGTCAACAGAGGCTCATAAATACTCCACCAGAGATCTGAGATGGATTACACATTTATGTCATCATATTTAAGACTCTCTGTCAGCAAACACTTTAAAGACCCTGTAATATCTCGCCTTAGAGAAAGTCTTTTCTCCCTACAGATTGGCGCAAAGCTTGTGCTGATCTTCAACAATAAGCTGTTTAATTCACAGCCAGATGCAGGTCTTATTTTGTACATTTTTAGGCTGTCCTAACATACTTACAACACAGAAAATAACTGTTTTATTGCTGTTGCAGCCACCTTAAACAAATATGTACACACCAGTGACATATTTACCGCTGTGCAAGTCGTTATTTTGGTGTCACATGTCGCTCTGCAGACACGAGACCCTTGCTGTATCCAAATAAAGGCCGCAAACTGGAGCTCATTCTCCCTGTTCTCCCATAAGGCTTTGCAGGGCCTCGTTCATTTGCCGACAGTGACTCTAGAGACTCCATATGTTCCTCCTCGGGCCTCGGGCACGGTGTATGCTGCATGCTCGGAATAAGCCTGAATGATCTCCAATTACACCTCCTCCCACGGATTGTTCGGTGTCACTCGCCGTCTGCAGGCTGGATAGGGTGATTCTGCGCCTGCAGTGTAAAAAGACACTGACAGTTCTTTGAGGCGTTTAGTTTGACTGTTACAACTCAATTTAAGCTTTAAAGATATAACGGAGCCAAAGCTTTACATAAAATAGTTCCAGCTGATGCGGCAGCCCCTGGTTTTGGCCTTGTCCTCACCCTTGTTAGCATTCAGCACACCTCCAGCTAAAGAAACATAATTGATTAAATGATACTGAGTGTTTTATTCCACCTAAATAAACTACAGCAGACAGTAAAATTCAACTGTTAGGCTTCTTCTTCTCCCCTATCAAGGTCCAGTACGAAGGCCTGAAACCACACCTGCATCATTCATTCATCTGACATTTGGACGCAACTTGCCGAGATATCAGATTATGAGCGGACATAGAGAGCGCACATCAATCACTGCTCTCGTGTCAAAATAGAAAGTGGAACAAGCTCACATTTTTTAGCCAGCGAGGAGGCTTTCAGCTCACATCCTCATATGTACCGCTAAGTCCAGTGAAAGTGGAGTTGGAGATGTTGAAACACTGTACTGTAAGCAGTTAGAGAGCACAGGGTGACCTCGAACGGGTGCAAGAGGGCAGGATGCCTCAGAGGAGCAGAATGTGGACAATCATCCTGAATGGAAACACCATCTGTCCACCTCTAAGTCCCATCTCTTCTTCTCTCTTTCTTCCCCCCCTCTCGTGGGAGCCAGAGGTGGACTGAATGGTGACACTGTTGCCTCCTGGGAACAACATCCTGATGCTGTCCGGGTGTGTGAAGCAGAACTCCAGCATCAGTGATTTTGTTGCCAGGGCGATGACTATATCAGCAGGGACCTCATTATAAATGTAGGTGCATTGTAGTTACATGATAAATAATATTACAGTACAACGGTCAGCAGAACCTCAAGTGAATGAGCATATCCTTTATACGTGTTGTAATGGCTGCATCAGTACAATCAATGGTAATAGTTAAACATGTGCATAGTGGAGCTGAGAAATTTTTGACTCTATGCTTTATGCATTTTAAATCTCTTGGCTTCACGACTTGAAAAGAAGCTGCAGTAAGAGCTGTGCTGCAGTTCTCTCTTCTCCCTCAGTGCTGCCTGCTGTTCCCTGTTTAACCTCTAGAGGGGGCTGATGTTCACAGATAAATCAGGCACCACAGATTAGAGAGACTGATGGACACAATATAGAACCCACAAAAATCATATTTTACTTTTGTTTAGAGTAGAACATTAACTTTATTGGTAAAAGACAGAAAAAAAATTATAAAATAGAAAATAATCACCAAATGTTAATGATCTGAATGCAATCAGAGGCGGGTTTCACAAAGCTGTTTTAGACTGGTCTATAGTGTTGGGCCAGTCTTAATACTGCTCATAGATTAGTCTAATGCAAATTAGACAGTTTCACAAAAATAAAGACTGACTCACCAAAAAGGTGTCTAACCTTACCCCCAGGCTAACTCAGCTCTAAGACCCATGTTACCATGGTAACAATCTGTGACACCTGCTGACCAGTAGCACCATATTTTGAACTTCTTTGATGGTCCTTTCAACGGTCGGATTAACACTGTTTACTGTTGCTGCCATTTTATCATGTTTTTGTTGTTGTTGTTACACTCTTGCCTGAATTGTCCAAGTAAAATGCCCTTAAAACTGTTGAATTCCTCCAATAGACAAACAACAACAATTTACCCAGAATTCAATGCACCATAGTCCTGCTTAAGATAGTCAAGAACTAAACTGCTTTGTGAAACGGATGAATTTAGACGTCTCTCTGAAGTCTGACTATTTGTTATAACTAAGCCATAGTCAAAGTCTATCTTTGTGAAACCGGCCCCAGATTGTGATATAATTAAAAACTAAAATTCCTACAAATTAACATCAAACTCAGATTTCTACAAAATGATGAAGGATTCTAATTCAAACTAAAATTTCTATTTACAAAAATAAATTAGAAATGAACAGAAGAATAAATTGAATGCACATCTTACTAAAGACTCTGGGTAACATTCTTAAAGCTCCCCTAAAAAAAATTGTCAATTGCTTTTAAACTGCAGCGTACCAAGGACAGGCTGACACGTTTTCAGATTGGCAGTGACACTTTGGATATCAATTATATGTAACCTATGGCAACCACTTCGGCGATGCGCGAGCCAGCTGTAACCGTCGTCGTCATTTCTGCAAACTTACTACTGACTACTAACGTTAACATCATTACTGCTTATTACTATATTTCAAGCTGGCTACGTTTCAACAAGTTGCCACTAAACGATGGCAGGGACGTGTTTCGGTGGTTAGCGCTGTTGCCTCACAGCTAGAAGGTACGTGGTTTGATTCCTGGTTTGGACGTAGGGGGCCTTTCTGTATGGAGTTTGCATGTTTTCCTGCGCCTGCGTGGGTTTCCTTTGGGTACTCCGGCTTCCTCCCACAGTCCAAAGACGTGGTGACTCTAAAACTACCCTTAGCTTTGAGAGTGAGCGTGAAAGGTTGAGTGTCTCTATTTGTCTCTATTTTGTCTATTAGTGTCAGCCTTGACTTGGAAACAGTACATGGTAATAGCTAATGTATAAATCTACATATTTAGCTTCAAAAAGTTGTGCCCATTTACTTTCTCTTGAGAGCAATTTAAAGCTAGCTTCCAGACATTTCAAAATAAGGGCATAAACCAAAAGATATGTCTCTGCTTGCATCAATACAACATATTGCCAATTGTACTGCTCTGATCACAGTATTATTTGCACAAAGTTTTATCTTTGGATGCTAAAATTCTAAAGAATAATGCACAGCAGTTTTAATCTGTGTCACAGTGACTTCTACTGTGCTGTTAATCATTCGGGCAGTCGTGTTACATTAGAGCAGATAAGTTATTGATCCCATCCTGCACGCTGCTGCTGCTGCAGAGAGGCCGGCAGCCTCCCGGGAGAGTCTACTGTAAATGTGAGCTCTTTGTCCTTTATCTGTCCTCACATCCTTTCTCATCACCTCATTTTATCCCCTCTTACCTCCTCTCATCTAATCCCCTTATTTCCTTTCCCCCTTCATTCTTTTACTCTCCATCCCGCCTGCGAGTGGCAACTCCTCTCTCTCTTTTTCTGTGCATTTCGCCCTCTGTTCTCCTCTCCTCTCCTCTCTCTGTCCATATGTTCAGCTTGTCTCCTCCTGCGTCCTCCATGAGTTCTCTGTCGTGCAGTAAAAGCCGGAGGGATGAGTGTGGCTCGCAGGATGCAAGGTAAGACAGGACATATGCCGGTGTCATGCATGCACGCTGGATGCAGAGAGGTTAAGGGTGTTGCAATGCATTTTGCAGCGTCATGATGCAGCAGAATTTTGCAGCAATGCACATCAGTCTATAAGGATGTTTCTGCACCTCTATTTACAGAGTTTAAGTACTGCAGGGACGGAGCTACACTGGTGATTTCCTTAAAGGGCTTGAATTGGCTTTCTAAGCGGAGATGTGGAGACAAAAGAATCAAGAAAAGGTATTTTTTAAAAGCCTTTTTTTGTATTAGTTGTACTTAATTGCATCTAATTGTGTAGTTGCTGTTTGGAAACGTTATTATAATGTGTGTTTCCTCTGATTTCCTCCACCTGTTACACACTGAGGTGTTAATGAACCCGAAACAGGGCAGATTACAGGCTCCATGGCCTCCTGCATACATGTGTGTGTTATTATGTGTGTGTGTGTGTGCGTGTGTGTTCTACATCCTTTACGTCACAGCTGCTGTGAGTCAGCTCCTCTCCTTCTTCCCTGAGTCACTCATCCAGCGGTTGCTTGGTGACTGCAGAGCGGTGAAAGTTTCCGATTGCGTCTTTCCCTCCCTGGATGGACTGGCCCCGATATTTATTCAGGCTCAGGAGCGAGTGGCCAAATAATGTATGTGTGTGTGTGTGTGCGTTTGTGTGTGCTCTGTTTTATCTAACAGACAAGGCTGACCAATCAGTTTTTAGTACATCCTGTTGACACTGAAGGGATGTCTGTGACCTGCAGATGACCTCTTAAAAAGGTCAATGGATCAAAAGAGAACGAGAAGTAGAATTATATTTCTTATGCCTATAATCATTTTAGGTCAAAGTGTTCAAACTGTACGCTAGTTGATTCGTGTTGAACGAGCTATTTTCCCATTCTTCAGTCATAAATGTAGAGCAGCAATTTCCTTACAGTATTTGGTTACTAAGCTAGCTTGGCAGTTAGCTTAATAGTTCTCTACAGCTCACATAGCTCTGGTACGCTAACAAATGCAGGGTTAGCAGGAGAACTATAAAAGATTTTAATGAACATGTTTTTTTTTAAGTTTAAACCTAAAGCTACTTTTTGGCCACTTGAGGGCAGCAGAAACAAGTTGTGGAAAAAGTCACTTACATATCTGTGGAAGACCTAAGCGGACATGCATCCATACATTGCTCTGTTTTCCCATGATAACCATTCATTTCCGGTTGTTTACTTGTTTACTCTACTGATTTTTTCCTGTTATCTTGGGATAACAACACTAGCTGTGTGTATGGATGCATGTCCACTTAAGGCTTTCGTACATATTATCATATTTGAAGTTGGTCTTGCTGGTGCCCTGTTTCTGTCTACTTGTAGAATGTACTCTAACATTCACTCTCTTTTAGCTCTGTTACTGGTCTCTACCAACCCTGGAGGGAAATATAAGCTACGTCTCAATTCAAGGGCCGTATTTGAAGGCCGATTGAGTCACAGAAGCCCGTTGAAGGTTGTGCCATTTCGAAGGCTCCTTCAGATGCGGCCGACTAATGCGAGATGCATTGCGCGCCAATTCAAACGAAATAGCAGACTTTTACGCAGCTGAGGAATAAACATTTAAATGTAAAAGATTTTGGTTTCAACTCAATCGGATAGCTAGAGATACACATGTTTAAGAAAACAAAAGGGCCCTTGAAACAAATTATCTTTAAAATAATTGGCTAACTAACTCGACGTTAGTTATGCTAGCTAGTTAGCCCGCTAGCTACCTGCGACAGGAGGGTTTGGTGACGCAAGGGTAGACCAGACCGACTCATTTCAGTTCGGCTTTAACGCTCTACGCAGGAGCATCCTCCGTGGACCGCCTCATTCATTCGCAGCCCCTTGATTGGGACACAGCTATAGCGGCTAAATTCTCCTCTATATGTCCACAAGCTAGGTGGTATCTGAGTGAAAGTGAAGCAGAAGACTAAATTTGCAGGCCAGACAGCTAAAAATTAATTGAAACTTCCTTATTCTTAATTAGTCCTTGTGATTCGTTCATACAGGGATGAAGAGCTCCAGTTGTTGGTGTCCTCAGGTCCGATGAGCCACACTGATGAGAATCTGCAGCCGATAACCTGCCTTTGTGTCCTGGATCAGAAAGGAGGTGCAGCTCCTCAGTTATGGAGGAAAAACTGTGACTGCAGATCAAGCGTGGTAACATGGCCGCCACCCTTCTCGAACCCTGGTCGACGGGAGGAGCAGTCAACGTGCACGTCTTTAGCTTCTTTTGTCTCAGAGGGCCCGACTGAGGGCCTGTGGACCAGACTCATTTTAGATATGCAGGATATTTTCAGTTTGATAAAAGAGCGTTTAAACATTATGACCCTTGAGGACTTTGTTAAAATGTATGATAGGTTCATTATTTTCTTTGATAAAGACCTGCCGCAAGATCTTTTTGGAGACGTTTATTACACTGAGGATTGTAGGGCGTCTATAGAGGATACCGGCTGGCATATAAGTGATAAAAGCTTGTTAAGCGATCTGAAAAACTTCACTGCCAACTGGCCGCACAATCTCAACACCAACACCAACAACTCTGTGAGGATTCAACACGAACCGCTTATTAAAGACAATTTAAGCACAAGCAACCTGAAAAGTCCTCGTAAATCCTGTCAAATCAGCGGTGCTTCGGGAGTATCATCTGAGAGGGACAAGACTGTAAGGAGGAGGAAGAGCGTGTCCTTTGATGAGGATGTCATGGTCTACCTGTTTGATCAGGTATACAACGTTTGCTGTTTAATATAGCTGGTAATTATAATCATTATGTAATTATGGTAATTATAAGTAGCTTGACTTTGTTTGACACCCAGTATATCAGGGTTAAGTCCTCACTGATCTGTCCACTGTTACTAATCTTAGGAGAGTCCCACCTTGGAGCTGCACACTGGGCCCTGCACATCTCTGCCAAGCAGCTCCTCTTACAACCTGCCAGATGTCACATTAGAAGACATCGGTACTGTATTTATGATTTTGCATGTGTTATCCCTTTAACTACATGCTGCATATACTAAAATGCTGACTACAATTTTGCAGAACCAAGTACCTAAAGTACTGTACTGTTTGTGCTACCTGTACTTGTGTTGAGTGTTTCAGTTTCATACCAGTTCATACTCACTCTACTTTATATGAGCTTATATACTGTTATCTACGGAAGCCCTAAGCGGACATGCATCCATACATTTTATTTACTCTGTTTTCCCGTGAGAACGAGTAATTCACGTTTGTCTCCTCGAGAGCCTGACTTATTTTTTGTTATCTTGAGATAACAAAGCTGGTTTCTCGTGAACGGGATCCTTTTCCGGCGACGAAAACAAAAGTCTGGTCACTGTGATATTACAGACCAGGACATGCCATGCTCCCATGGCCCACACTAATGAGGAAAGTTGAGCCTGTTTCTATGTACAAGTTATGAACATCTGACGTTACAGCGGTGCAGGTTTGTTACTTTAAGATAACGAGAAATATAAGTCGAGATCTCCAGAAAACAACCGAGAATGACTCGTTATCACGAGAAAATTGAGTCAATAAAATGGATGCATGTCCACTTCCATAATTCCATAATTATTCACTTTATAATCACTACCATTAATTCACTTTGGGCTGCAGTACAACAGTAAAAATGGTGCTTAGACATTAATTAATCAGAAATTATAATCTAAAGATATGATGAGTTAGTCAAAGCAGGGATTTTACTTGACACAGGGTATTTTTTTACAGTATTGTACTGAAAACATTTTCTGCTGTGCATATAGTATGCAATTTTCCGTAACCTGTACATAACTAAAAGTCTCTTGAATCAGTTTGAGATGTAAAGATGTAAGAACAAGGAGGGATTATTTTTCAGGTGTAACTGTTCAATAAGAAATACTGTTCTAATTTAGGGACTGAATTTATTCAAGCATCTGTAAAGGTGGGAAATGTCCTGTCAAAGCTCGAAAAATTTAAAGTTCTTCTAAAGTTTTATGTTCATTTTATCATTTATCAATAGGTAAGACCATATTTAAACACTTGTCATTTATTATTTGAACATGTCTCTATGTAACTACTTCAAACTGAAAGGCCTTCAACAGTGTAACAAGATCAGGGCGGGACACTAGAAGAGTTAACAAACTTTCATGTTCTGCTAAACCCAGACGCTGCAGGTTATTGACACTTCATTGTCTCTAACTGTGTGTTTCATTTTGCCTGCAGGCTTAGAGTGGGAAGACGACTTCTCAGCTCTGGAGAAGAACTGCCATTTTCAGCATGTCGGACACTCTCAGCACTTTACCTTTTCCCTGCCGACACAGAGCTGCACAGCTCCGTCCAGACCGGAGCGTTTCTCTCTGTCCCAGTCCTGCCTGTTCCTCACGCATGTCGCTGAGTCAGACCTTGAGCTGTGAGAGAAAGGGTTAATTCACCGTATTCGAACAGTGGCCATTTTCCTCTGATGTCATGTTCAGGGCGGGATGCTAAATTTGGGGTATCAGACAAACCGTTATCATATCACCACTTCTCTATTAATGTGTAAATGACCATATAATGAATATTGAAATTACAGAGGAACATTGGGCCATAGTTTAAAGTAAAACAATAGCTGGCTAGCTTCGAAGGACGCAGGCTACATTTCATTAGTAGCCTGGGTAGACTGCTAAGGCCAAACTGAAATGAGACGCTCTAATTTACGGAGCATTTCCTGTTTGCGACGCAAGGGTACGAGCAGGAATAGCTGGTGACATAAAGTGCCGCTCCTGTCGCCTAGCAACAGGTAGCAAGCTGGCTAACGATCTAACTTAACTCACGTCACGTAACTTAACCAATTATTTTAAAGATAACTTAAAGTATCAAGGCCCCTTTCGTTTTATTAACATGAGTATCGCAAGCTATTCTATTGTCAATGAATCTTGGGATACGTTGGGCCAAGAAGGACGCCTTTGTCGACGGCATCCGCAGGAGCCTTTGAAATGGGGCAGCCTCTGAAGCGCCGCTGTGACCCAACTGGCCTTGAAATAGGTCCTTCGAAGGATGCAGCCCCTGAATTGGGACACAGCTAATACATTTTAAAACCCTATTTGCTAACGTTTGATTACAGCTAACGTTAGCAATCAACCAATTCCTAGCTAACATGACATTATCAAGCTAACATGACATTATCAAGCTAACATTACGTTAGCTAGGCATTGAATATAGGTTTAACACAAGCTAACATTAGCATTCAAGCACTTCCTAGCTGACATTGTGTTAGCTAGCTTACAATATGTTGGCCAGGCATTCAAGTTTGAGCTAACGTGACTTTAACTTGGTATTTACGCCTTTGAATCGTCAAACACTACTCAAACAGTTATATTAGCTTTCAGCCATGGTAATGTCTGGTAGCTTAAGTGTAAGTAACTGTGATGCGTTGTCAAATATCTTCTTTTATCTTGGTCAGGTATTTTATCCACATTTTTAGTGTTTATTGTCTTTTCATTTGCTGATCCAATGAGAAGCTGTGAAATGTTAACAATTTAACAATACCCTGAATTTATACAACTTTTAACCTGGAACACAGCAGTAAATTATGATAGTGTTTAAGCTCCCCACCCTGAACATTATGTTGGAGGAAAATGGCTGCTGTGTAAATATGGTCTGGAAACACACATGTTAAATAGTAGGTGCTGATTTATATGACGCGGTGACAGCAGCGTTTTTATCCCATCGTCTGCCTCTATCTAAAGGCCATCTCACTGTCACCATGGCCGAATGTGACATCCACACTTGTTTTTCTTTCAGACAGCCGGCCTTGGCCTAATGGAAAAACTGACGAACCGTCCAGATCTCTTCCTCCTCACCTCCCCTCCTTCCTCTTTTATGATGAGTCAGGGACTTAAACGGCTTTTTTCTCAAAGCACCTGCCGTTTATGACATCACGGCCACGCAGGACAGTGTGACAGTGCATTCAGCTTTCACAGTTGTTGGTATGACACGCTCACTGGCTATGATGTGAGAAAACAGCCCAGTTGTGTAAGAGAGCTGGTACCTTTCCAGCAGCAAACCTCTTTGGAAGCTGTTTTTCATGTCAGGTTGTGTCCTTGGACCTGAGTTGTGAGACAGAAACATAAATGTCTGTGAGTTTAATAAACTGTCATCTGTGTCTGAAATCCAACTTTATCTTTTCCTGCTAAATCTAAGAGCTAGAAAGTGTCTTTTTGTTGTTTATTCAGTTTGTTTTGCTCAAACAGAACATGCTTGTGAAGGCCCTGTTTGCTTGCCTCATTACTGAAGTGTGTTCAGTTCAGAATTTATCAGCGACTGCCACTAAATACACAGTGTAAGCCTAAGCCTTAGGGCCAATGGAGGCAGAAACTGAGCAAACTAAAAGTAATAGATAATGTTCCCACAGAGCCAGCAGCAGCGGGGTTTGGTTGATTAGATACAGTGTACCTGAGGGGGAAAGGAAACCTGGCAGGATCAGTCATAGTGCTCACACACACACAATCACACACACACACACACACACACACACACACACACAGAAGCTGTTCAAGGACACACTAAGCTAAATGTGTTTGCCTCTGAGACCTGAGAGCGTCACACCTGTACATTTTTGTTGTTGTAACACCATAGTGATAACCAGTGCTAATGTTGCTAACGGTCATACAATACAATATAGTTGACTTTTTTTTCATAAAATACTTTTGGCTAG
Source organism: Semicossyphus pulcher (assembly GCF_022749685.1). Lineage (NCBI taxonomy): Eukaryota > Metazoa > Chordata > Actinopteri > Labriformes > Labridae > Semicossyphus > Semicossyphus pulcher. Next base: position 10,133,834 of record NW_027211670.1, on the reverse strand, counting down.
CTATAGGCTAACATGCCACTTCAGTCTTAAAAAAGACATGGTATGCATGTGAATTATTAAGAAATACTTAATATTTTTGCACAAATTGAACCAACAGTTTTTCTTAATAATTAATTTAATATTATACTTTACACTTTCATGTTAGCTTGCTAGCTGCTAGCTTACTTGTAGTATTTCCTCAGTGTGCCACTGTCAATCCTATACTTCCCTGTTTTGGTATTAAATGTACTAATATAATTTAATTGACATTTAAGGAATGTTTTATGGTTTTGCTTTAAACTTAACAAATTTAGAATTAATTGTAAAAGTAATGGTAACACGCAAAGGAAGAACGCTAGCTCTACTGCCTTCGGTCTGACGCTAGCATTAAAATTTAGCAGTTATGAAACATTTAAGGAGAACACCTACTGTTAGTCTATGATAACAGATGATAAAGTCGTATTATAAACAAATAAAAATCATATTGATACATATATGAGAGCAGAGCTATACCTCGACAACAGCTAACGTTAGCATGCAACCAATTCCTAGCTAACATTACACTATTTGGCTAACATTGCTAGAGCTATAAGCCTATGATAGCTGCTTTCCTTAAATTCATCAGAGTAAGGTTTCCTTACTTTAGGTTAGAAATTTTAAGAATTTTTCTAAAGTCTGTGGGGTATGTTGGATTACCTCCAAAAAACATGCTGTGAAACATGATTTAACTCAAAGAATGGTATATCAGTATATCTCAGTGCCGTGACACCACCCTATGCCCACTCCACTGTCTATCACAGCAGGAAAGAACAATAAGCCTAACTGCCAACAGTGTGGTTTAACCCCCAGGTCAAACAGACATGCCTAAATTACATTCAGGGAAGGGGTGTGTGAGCTCATTACCCTCAGTCCTTGTTTGTTTGTTATCTTTATTCAGTTCACAGCAGTGTGGCTGTATCCAATGGTAAAACTGTCAGTACAGGGAAAACAAGAGTGCAGCGCAAAACAAAAGTCTGAAACTGTTTGTCTGGTAAAAAGTAAATAATGTGACTAACTTTGAATGAGTCCTGTTTCTGTACATTCAAGTGTAGCCTGGAGGACTGTATTCAAATGAAGCTGTGGAAGGCGATAAGCCTCAATGGAAATTATGTTAACTGCTTGGAGTTAAAGGAGTGAACGAGGAACCCAAATGCAGCGTTTCTGCCTCGACTAACTGTGTCATTTTACTCCTGTTAACAGGCCAGGCAAAAACAGTTTACCTCTGCTGTTTCAAACTGAAGGAAAGGTATACAGTCGAGAAACTACATAAAATACTACACTTTACTAAGGACATACATGTGCTGTAGTATTCTGTTGGTGCGGTACAGCTCATGTTCAAAGTAAGCAACCATGAAGATACATTATAACTTTTATTTTGACATTAAAAGTCACTTTTGAAAATATTAAATATTGAATATGCTAGTTTTTTTTTTTACTTAAACTTAGCAAATTCTGTATTTTCTCTAATTTTCTTAAAGGGCCAAATCATATAACTTCCTGTTAATCATTGTGACTTTTAACATTGACTGTAACACTATTATGTGTTGCTAGATAAGAGGGCTACATCCATCATTATTTAATAGCTATACTTTTTGATTTTATGCACAAAACATTTTGCTTAAATATATGGGGAATTATTTTAAATAATTCTGGGACATTATGATGCTGATATTTTGTACTTTTACATAGAAGTTCAATAACATAAATTTAACTTGTGAAAGAGTGTTTTTAGAGAGTAATAGTATTCTTACTTTTACTTAATTCAGGTTTAAAAAATAAGTTCACACTTTTTTCCTCGTCATTATTTTCTCTCCTTATTATTAAAAACAGACGGTTTAGCAGCCTGTTGGTACATGTGGGCAGAGCGCAGATCTGGAGGGGAGTGTTTCCTGCTCTCTGATTGGCTGAGCAGCGCTACGTGTACATCAGTCAGCTAACAGGTAGCTCACATGTGACAGTTATCTGCGTGAGTGTGTGTGCGTGTGTCGGAGCTGCGCTGAGCTGCTCTCTCTTCATGATGCTGCCTTCAATGACCGGCTGCATGGTGTCGATTTTTCTATAAACACTCAGAGGAGGAAGGAAAGTTACTTAAACTTACAAGGTGAGTCTTTTTTATCTCACGTCGTCTTGTTTAATTTACTTTCACGGTTGCAGAGAAGTGAATGGAACTGTTTATCTCTCATCAGTTACAACACTACCGTTAGGGAGATTAAACTACAGTCATTGTTGCGGGCACTAATCTATGTAAAACAGTGTATCTAGCTAGTTTAAGCAGGTGTAGTTCATTAGCATATTTGATCATTTGCTTTCAGAAATCCCCATTGCTCGTGAACCCCCTGAAGTAGCCTAAATCCTCAACTAACAGCACATTTCAACATAATGAGGTGCCTTCAGGGGTTTCAATCATAAATTAAATATTTTAAGCTGACTATTAAATGGTCATATGAAGTTAAACAGAATTTGAGGAGAGTGAGTGCTGGCTGGTGTCTGTGTTTTTGTATGTGTAACCTTGAAGTGGGCATTATCGCAGGCCAGTGGGGATAAGAGAGGCATAGATTAACAGAGCAACATCATGGATTTTTCACACTGCAACAGGCTGATTAGATACAACAGGATGCAAGGCTGTTTGAATTGGAGAGAGGGCTATTGGCTGGCTGGCTGTCTGGGAGAAAGCTTCTGTTTTTATGTTATAATTTCAGCTTTCTCTAACATTTTTGTCGTTACTCCAGGACTGTTGAAGCTGTGAGATCTACAGTATCACAGAGAGAGAAGGAGGTGAAGGAGGCAGCAGGATGAAGTCCAAAGGGAAGGCTAGGAAACTCTCCAGAAGGACCTGGTCTGACCCCGAGCCAGAGCTAGAGCTAGAACCAGACACAGAGCCCGGCTCCAGCGAGCAGGAGGGCTCGGAGGCCTCCGTCCGGATCGGTGGCTCCTGGAGAGGCTCTCTGAGGAGCGGGGGCGGCAAGCGAAAAGGAGCAGGAGGAGGCCGTAGACGCAGGCAGCACGGCTCCAGCAACAAAGAGCGCAGCGTCCGGCGACTGGAGAGCAACGAGAGGGAACGGCAGCGCATGCACAAACTCAACAACGCCTTCCAAGCGTTACGAGAGGCCATCCCCCACGTCAAGACTGACAAGAAGCTGTCCAAGATCGAGACCCTGACCCTGGCGAAGAACTACATCAAATCCTTAACCAGCATCATCCTGGACATGTCAGGTGCCTGCCTGCCTTCTGGAGGGGTCCCGTCAGAGGCCAGCGCTGCCAAGCTGCTGCAGTGCTACCAGCAGCACCTGGAGGAGGAGGGGGAGGCAGATCTCACCCAGTACCTCACCCACGTGCACAGCTTGAGCCAGCGCAGCTAACAGAGGCTATGAGGTGGTTTGGAGAGGAGGAGAGCCACCAGGGAGTTTTCTCCAAGGCAGAGAGAGGTAGACTTTAAGGGGCCAAATCTCAAACCATAACGATATCTACAAGCACCCCGCTCTGGGATCCGATGGGGTGTCCTCTGTGGGAAGTGGGAGCTGTTACATTAACCCATACTAGCAGAAAGGGGGCGGTCTCAAACTTGCCCTTTATGCAAAATATGGAATGATTTCAAGACTCTGCAGACTGGAGTGAAATCCACCTGGATCCTGTGTAAAAGACTAATTTGTTATTGTACTTTTCTAAGGAGGGGCCACCTGTGTCTTATATCTCATTTTTATAAAGCTTTGAGCGATGCAAGAAAGTTGTTCTCTTTTGTGTTATCTTGTCATCTTGTGTGTTTTTCTGTTGAGAAACCTGCCCAGCGTAGCCTCGAGTCATAACTGTCACATCGATGAAGAGAGGAAAGGCAAGCAGAAGGACTGAATATTGAAATTTCGACGCGAGGAAGTGTGTTTGCTCATTTGCTCATGAGGACGACCTAAAACCAATTTGAAGACACGATTCACTTGACTTTTCACCGGCTGTGCACTCGTAGCTGGAAGGCAGGGAGCGTGTTTAAAGTGTTTGTTATTTGACTCTGTGTTCTTGAGGCAGGATGATGTAGTGAAAGAGATCAGGAGAAGAGGATTTTATTATCAATAAACACATTTATTTATTGACAAGGAGTGTTATTTTGATCATGCACAACACGTGAGAAACGTACTCCACAATGTTAAAACACTGTTGTGTTACAGTAACACAGTGTGATGTTCACAGATACTACAGACTGATCTCTGTACACTCTCAACCTTTCAAAGCTGCTCCATGTACAGACAGTACATTATGGTGCGGGGATGTTAGGCAGCATTTAGCATAAATTAATGCTATAACTGATACAAGTTATCTCAATGGAAAGCTGCATTTGGAATAAATTTATCTTGTTAAATGTACAAACACTACCCTACCTTAATATATTACCACTATACGTACTATATTATACTAATATTTTACAGATATATAACAAAATATAGCCTATTTTAATGTTTTCTTCTTGCTCAGTCACTCTACCATCAGTACAAAGGAAGTAGACGGCATGCAAACGTTCTCCTGAGAAAGAGGAAGGTTCAGTTTTAGTGTTTTAACCACAAGACTTTTACAAGTAATCCCCACATTTCCCTTATCGCCAACCAGTGCACGTACTCCATGAAAACAATATGACAATGATCACGATGAATATTAAAATCTTTAGAAAACATCACTCAGCTGTTTGTACAAGGCAAGCAGCAACCACCACAGGTAAATGAAGCCAGTGCAGGCCTTGTTACAGGTGCTACATGCTGACTAAAATAAAAAAAGATAACTCCAACTGTGTGGAAGTCGATGGGAAAACTTCCAAATTCCCAAAAAATAACTAACTAGCTAACTCTTAATTCACAAGAAGTTGGAGTCTAAGTTTTACCATTTGAACAGTTTAAGGCTCAAGTTTGCTCGGGTTGCTTGCCTTGTTTTCAGGGGCGGATCCAGAGGGGTGGCCTGGGCCCTTGAAAATTGATTGGCCACCCCAAGTGCCGCCCAAAAATCCCAAACTATGATTGGCTATTTGCCTTGTCAGAGGCGGGTGTTGCAACAGGCTGCTAGTAGCTTTCTTTGTAGTGGCACATTTCCTTTAGTACTTTAAATTGTTACATCTTTTTGAGTCCTTAAAGAATTAAGCTTAGAAGAAAGGGTTAATTAAATGCTATTCATTCGCGCGTGTATGAGGACACATACTTCATGCTACCCCTGCATAATACCCCTTTCCCACCAAAATTAGCACGTTGACACAAGTTTTTCAGACCCGCTAAATAAATGCCGATTGTCTCTTTTCCCATTGCCAGTGAAGTATAGGGCCTCTTTTCTGCTGCGTCACCAACTGACGTCACAAACGCGCCGGAAACAGGGTTAGTAAACAGTGAAGATGTTACGGTGGTTAGGTCTTTATTGTATCTTTTACTCATTCAGTCTGTTTATCAAACCCGGCGCCGACAAATTTGGAACGATGTTCGAGCGCTGCTTGGACGGAGACGGGCGTCAATGCGCATCATAGCATCGTGCCTGGAAGGGGGTGGAGATTAGCGTGCCAACCGGGGTTTTGTGTTCCCAATGCACATGTCCCAATGCAGATCAGGGCCAAAGCAATAATTACCCAGGTCTACTGGAGAGTCATTTGACCCGGGTCTGAATGCCGATTGTAACCTTTCCTGCTAAGAAACAAAGCCGGGTGTTAGCGGGTTTTTTGACCAGTTGGAAAGGGGCTTAAATCAGTGCCCCAGCTGGGCCACCCCAGTCAAAAAAGTCTGGATCCGCCCCTGCTTGTTTTACATCCTGTCACATTCAGCTTGCTTCTCGCCCATCCAAACTCAGCCTCACAGTTTTCACCACTTTACCCCACATTGGATTTTCTGCATCCAAACAGTTTAAAGCCGAAAATGGGCTCCAAGGAGTCCTTTTAACAACCTACGAAAATGCAGAACAGACAAACATGTTGCTGTCTGCTCTATCAAGTCATAATTTTTCTATTGTTTCCAGAGTGATCAGGCTTTACTCTGTCAGGATATTCGTCGGCCTGTTGCCTGCAGGCTAAGATGAAACATGATTTTTACTTTGAACACGACAGCGGCCCAGGAGCTGACAGCTCAGCAGCATCCTAATTTGTCCCTTTAAAAAAACCTTTAAAAACATTACCCTTCTAACTCCACCTTTGATGCGACGCTCTTTACACGAAAGCTGCAAAATTCAACAGAAACGTGATTAAATTAGAAAAAAATGCATTAAGACCATCAAGTTCAATGTAGGCGATAATTATGATAACTAGACAAATGCCCGTATGAGGAGATGTATGCTCAGTGAAATGTTTAGAAAGACTAGAGGGTGTCCTCGGAGAGAAGGAGGCAGATTCAGCTCAGCATTTAGATTGTTCTGAATGTTTAAAAGTCATATTTTTATGTTACACTGACTGCAGTAGCGAAAGAAGATGTGCCTTCTAACTTCTACACAGGTAAAGTGGTTTAGGAATGCTATGTACAGTAGCTGTGCACGTTTGTGTGTGTTTTGTGTGCAGGTCTAGCGTCCCACAAGATAACTGTCGACCTCTGTGTTCCTGAGAGGGAGGCGGCTCTAGGTATGGGCTGACGGGTCTGTGAGAGAGGACAGATGGATTCGGGGCGGCTCCATGGAGTTCCCTCTCACTGTGATGTGGTCCCATCCACCCTGAAGACGAAAGAGAGAGAGAGAGAGAGAGATTAGAGATTAGCTGCAGGGAAGACTATTGAGATGATCTTATGTAATTTATTGCACACACTGATATAGTAGGTGGCTGTATGTACTTTTAAAAGCGTCAAATTTGTTTCTTTTTCTTTGGATTTTCACTTATTTTTGAAGTTCGATCGATCTTTTCTTTGTTTGTTCAGCCATAGTAGATTACCGTTTACTCGCCCCACTTGCAGAGACCGGAGAGGCAGTCGCTTAGCTCTGCTGACTCTCTCTGGCAGACCAATCACTGCTGGATGATGGAAAACGCGTCGCTAACTGGACACCATTTGTGATTTTTTCTGCAAAAGTCGCACCAGACACTCAGTCTGTAATACTGTAAATGCAAAGGCTTTCATCAGTGGGCCATAGGCTCAATCACCATTGTGTTGCCTCATTCAGCGATAGATAGTGACTTATTTAAATGAAAATCTTCAGGATTATTACTTTAAGTTTTCTTATTCTGCCCAGCGAATGTGCATATTTTGAAAAGCATTATATTTTATGTCTGTATCTGCATGTGGGCCATCATGATAACAGCAGGTATAGTACACAGTATATAATAATAAGTTGCAGGATGCTGTGAGTTAAAACTAATGACAACTGCAGGACAGACAAGATGGTCCTTGCAATTAGGTGGAAAAAGATATGTGCATATAAACTGTATAAGCATCTTCAGTTTGCCAAAATGAGTTGGGAAATATCAGCATACGACAGCTGATATGTCAAAATATAATACTGTCAGTCGTTACCAACAGCACCGCCCAACAGTTAAGTATCTGTAGTGAGTTACCCCGATGCCGTAGTCCCACGTCTGTCCTTTGGGCTCCATTGGCTGGACGCCAAGTCGGTGACACACTGTTCCACAGCTCAGACTGCGGCTGCCCTGCACTTTGTCTGCTATGATCCACACCTACAACACAAAACAACAACACAGTTAATACCCACATGCAAGGATTGTTTATAACCTGAAAGTGGTGTTTCTTATGAGGATGTTGGAGGACTCGTGTTGATGTATACATAGAGAAAATTGAATCCTTCAGGAGCAGCACACTACCACATTAAGATAAGCATAAGAACTGCTGATAAAATATCAGCTATAACATCCAGTTAAAAATATCCATCTTGCAGAACTGATATCCTGGTACTGACCTGGTCCAGAGGCCCTAAAGAGACCCTGCGCACGTTATTAGAGATGTGCTCCCAGGAGGAGCCCTGAGGGTAGCTGGGGGTCACACCCTGCCGGTACCACAGGTTACCTGGGCAACAGACAGAACATCAAACATTAACACCAGATATGTATTAATTAGTTTTAAGGTTTGCGTAAAGGCTTTACCATTTTCATCTACTGTGTAGACGGACGTCCTCCCGACAGACACCTGCTTCAGCTTCTGTTTGGACGGGGAGGGGATGTGGTACCAACAGTCACCTGCAGAGGGAGACACACACAACAATGTGTAAGTGAGAATCATCTGTTTGCAGCATCACAGGCTGAGAAGTTCTTCTTCTTAAGTCTGCTCAATAAGGAGTACATTTTAACAGTGGAATGAAGGGTATTATTTACACTTCTAAGCAGAATATCACAGCTTCTCCCACTGACCTGCTGGGCTCTGTGCAGAGACAGATCCCCTGTAAAAGGCAGAACCGTCCCTGGCGATGGCCCAGACCTGGCTGGCTGCCCCGATGGAGATGGACTTGAAAGGCTGGTCGGTTCCCACGTGGAGCCACGAGGATCCCTGAGACACCAACAGGAGGATGTTAGAACAATTCACTCCGCAATACTCTTTATATTGTTTTTGAAGCAGTTTAAGTTGAAGTATCTTGGCATTGTCCTTGTTTAGCTACTTAACATATAAGATATAAGACATAAAGATTGTCCCCTAATGTATTGACGTCTTCCGTGAGTGCTAAAGATAAGGGTCCCAAATAAGGACCAAAAGTGTGTTAATGTTCTCCACAGTTGCAATAAGAACAGCCTGTAAATGTTCATGTATGACTCATCAATTGATGTCAAACCCGTTCATGGAGTATCTGAATGTCTGATCGTGACTCACAGCAGGTGTCAGAGCGGTGACTCCCAGGCGGCAGAGCACGTCTCCCTTGTTGCTGATCGCCCACAGAGGAACCACGTCCACGCTGCTCTGAGCCGCACACGGCAGGATGGTCACGTCGCTCAGCGGTATGGGAGGGATCTCTTGCCAGGGTCCCGTGGTGGCTAGTTTGCACTTCCTGTGCAGGAGGGTAAAGAAAAAGCTCACAGGGGTGCTTATAGCTGCAGGTAAAGTATGAGGCACACTTTGAAACCGTTGAGTCATGTTGATGAAAGATTGGTGGGGGTTACTTATTTATTATAAAACTTTACTTATAACCTACAAGTTCTCATGTAAAACAACCACTTTACCAACACTCTCTCATGATAAAATAAAAGGAATATTAATCACCTATACCTGAGAATTACTTAATGTACTGGGTACCCCCTTTAACATCCAGCTAACAATCAATTAGCTTCTTAATGTGCAGGTTTGTTTTGAGGACTTCTGGCTCTATACAAAGCTCCATTTTTAAACTTAAAGTCCAGATGCTAACATGCTAATCTGATTAGCTTGGTTATGTTAAGCAGTGTTTAAAAGTCTGAAGAACAGGGCCCAGATCTGAAGCTCAAAAAATAAACAGCTTAGCTAATTGCTTAAATAGTTATACATAATAACTGCTCACTGCGACCATTACTTTTTACTAATTAGTCTTTAATAATCTCTTATTATGCTATTGTTATTATATTAGGCACGGTCTCTCTGCATTTAACCTCTATACACTTTATATTGTATTTATTTCACTTATACTTTAATTATTTTGTATTACTTGTTTTTGTTCTATAAAATTTCCTTTGCGATGAATACAGTTTTATTCTATAAGTTTGTAAAAATGTTAAAATTAAATCAACCACATTTTATATTCAATAATCCAATTTAAATCGATCTTTAACTGTCCTAAATATAATGCGATGAAATCGTATACAACACTCAGTACTACCAACAGTTTTTAAGGCTTGAAAAGATCAGTTGTCAACTGTAAAGATGCTGCTTTTATAGTGTCAAACACCTCTCTACTTTAGTCACAAATAATACTATTTAAAGATCCATCATCTATACCGCTTAACCTGTTCAGGGTCGCGGGGGGGCTGGAGCCTATCCCAGCTGTCATTGGGCGAGAGGCGGGGTTACTCCCTGGGCTGATCTCCCGTCAATCACAGGGCTGACACACAGAGACAGACAACCTTTCACGCTCATACTCACCTACGGGCAATTTTAGAGTCACAAATTAAGCTAACGAGCATGTCTTTGGACTTTGGGAGGAAGCCGGAGTACCCAGATTTTCTAACAATAGTAGATTTTTTTCCACCTGCTATACATGAGACCTATTTTAATCCCAGTCTCTGTTCTATCTCCCTTGCTAAATTGACTTTAAAAAAACAAAACAAACACACAATCACACAAACAAAACCAGCAAATGTCAAGCACAGTTTCAGGCCGCTCTGTACCTGCTTAACAAACAGACTGGAGAGGCTACTGTCAGTGTTGCTTTTTATAGTACCTGGCCCATCGCCTGCGACGTACAAAGTCCTTCATTGTTTTATAGCCGTGATAAGACCTGCATGGAGAGATGAGGAAGAGGAAGTAAGAATGAATAATAATGTATAACTATGAGAGCAGCAAAGACACAAAGGTGAGTATCAGGAAAGGTTAGTGAAACCTACGCTGGAAAATCAGCTGCGAATTGCCAGCCTTCTCTGTCCGTCCCCCCAGAGACGCTGTAGTCGACGGCCCACTCAGCGACCTGAAAACAGCAGATAAAATGGGAAGTGAAACACTGCACATGTTTGTATTTTTGGCTCCACACCTTGTCTGATATTTATAGCTTTCAAAGTGGAAAAGAGAGAAGTGTGTGAGTAGCTGTACTTACCCACGTCCACTGAGGGGAGGGAGGCTTCGTATTTGTTTTTGTGCACTCGTGTAGTCCTGATGCGTCGCTCCACATGTAACGGTCTGTAGGAAGCCCCCTAAATAAACCAAACACACTTAAAATCAGTCCTGAGTGATCACAGGCAACAGTGTACTTCAGCTGGTAATGTTTGCATGTGTTTGTCATGTCACACTTTTATAATGTAGTACAAACTTCCATCTTTAACTTGAGTAACTTGAGGGCACTACCTGTTGGTGTAGCCGGTCACAGGGTTCCACCTCTGGTTCTCATAGATGTAAACGCTCTTCACATCCACCTGTGTGTAAATGTTATCCGTGCTGCTGGCCAGTCCCTGGAAGAAGCCTCCTCCATAGCCCCCGGTGTAGACCCAGGCAGTGTGGTCGTAGCCGATCCCCCACACGATGCCGACGCTGTTACACTCCACCGTACGGAGGTGACCTCCCACCTGCCGCCAGAACCTGTGCAAAGGAAATTAAATATTCAAACGATGAGTGATTAAGAAATAAACCCACAATGATACAAACATCACATGTGACTGTGAATGACGCAGGGCTTCTTCTTACATCTGGTCGCAGGGTGTGGGGTAAGGCATGGCCTCCAGAGCAGGAGAGGGCTCGCTGACAAAGATGTCCCCTTTACAGGTGATGGACCAGATGGCCTGTTTGGAGGGGGGACCCTGGATCCCCCTGGAGTCGCAGCACGACACGCTCAACAGCGCCAGCTTGAGATCGTGACGGAGTGAAAGCAGAGAGTGGGTTGGAAAGGGAAGGAGAGAAACAACTATTACAAACAGTAACAGACACAATTAAAGTGCATAATAACACCATGGTTTTTAGTGTCAGTACATACCCAGTCTTGCATCTCCAGCTCTGTGGCTGCAGCCACCCTGATTGGCCACCTCTGTTTGGTCCGCTCAGGAGTGTAGATGGCGAAAGTGTGTTTGGAGTCATTTAGCACGGGAACCAGGATGGTGACCTCATTGATGAAGGCGTGCAGGTACTGGAGGGGGCGACAGCAAAGAGGGGAGAAGAGGAAAAGTAAACAGAAAGTAAAAAGAAAAAGTAAACAGAGCAAGAAAGAAGAAGAAGAGAAAAGCAGTAGTGAGTGCAAGAGAGAGCAGAGATGATTCATTTGAGTGACTCATCCACTACTGTCTCTCTTGTCTTATTAGCTGCAGGCATTGTGACAATCTGACCTTGATAATGAATAGTGAAACCAAAACTTTCACTAAAGAAGGTATAAAAGAACTCTACTGTAAGTCTAACACACAAACATGTCGTGCTCACCTTCTTCTCCTCGTAGAAGTTGTAATAGATGAACAGGATGCCGTCCTTGTTGCCCTCCGGTCCAGAGAACTGCTCCAGGGCAAAATGAACGTCCATCCACTTGTGCGGCTTCCAGTCTCTCCACCACTGCATCGTCCCCTTCTTCACCCACACAGACTGCAGGTGTTGAGGCAGAAGGGTGGAGTTATTTACGATAAACAAAAGACAAAAATAAGTAAAATCGTACAAATATCGGACCAATAACTCTTCCTTGTGTTTACTGCTCGCACCTGCTCAATGGCTTGTTCATAATGTCTGAAATTATCCAGCTCTCTTTTTGTCCTCTCGTTGAGCTGCTCAAAGATTTGTTTCTTCCAGGCTGCCGTCTGTGCCGGGGTGACCGACAGACTCATGGACTGGACTGACTGGACCAATGCTGGGGAGAACAAGAACGAAAACATCAAGAGGGGAAACAAAATAGTCTGAATTTTAAACTTAAACTTAACTGGGCACGTGTAAAGCAGTAGTGTTGTGACGTTTGCGAACGATCCGATTCTTTTAAACGGCTTTTTGGTGTGGACGACATGAACCGAGTCGCAGGTGAGAGCTGTTATTTTTATAGCACAAATTTCACTGCCTGCTCTGCTATACCAGGCCACGTGCAACGGGATCATGGCACCACAACATAGTGCCAACTGTGAGCAACATTATAACCCTCCACTATAAAAAAGGTCATGTTTCTGATCACTCGCGTTTCTGAGCGCACCTGAATGCAGCATGACTCCGCACATTCCCCCGAAACACAGCAGTGAGGGAGACCTGCCCGGACTTGTTTACTGCATCTACTACTGAGACATCGGTGATCGCAGACGGACTCTTTTACCAGGTGTGTTGTTTTTTTTGTTGACATCTCTGTAGTCATTCAGAGTTGTATCATAAAGAACGGTGAGCCGTTCTTCTGAATGGGTCTCGGAAAAGAACTTAGCCAGAAGATCCGGCTCCCTTTCAAGAGCCGAAATTCCCAACACTATAAAGCAGCGTCATTTTGTCTTTTAACAAACAGAGGGTGCTATATTTATATTTTAACACATGGGCCTTATTCACAGCTGTTTACGTAATATTCAGCTGGAGTCAAGGAATGTAACAGCCACCTCACTCGTGATAACAACTATAAACCAGCACAATCACCAACATATGCCATATGCAGAGCATGTGTTCTGAACAGACACATTACAAACACTAACAAAAATTATTATTTGCATTTTGGAACATAAAACAGCAAACTTAACAACTTAACTTAAACTACTCAGCACTAGGCAGCAGGCATGATGGGAAATGAGGACCGTCCCTATCACTGGCAGAGTGTGTCTTTTTTTTTAGAACGATATAAGTATTTTTTTACTCCCTAATATCGGAACTGGCATCAAATCCAGAGTCAGTTGCTCTAATTTACAGTTAAAAAAACTCCTCATTTTCTTCACACTGCTGCTCTGTGCAGGCCCTCATACAGCCTCTGCCTGAAGCGACTCAGTCAGCTCTGTCCCTTTAAGAAACCCCGCCCCCTACAAGCCCACTTTCTTCTGATTGGCCAGCTCTCCGAAGCCTGCTGAGGCTGCACTTTGTGATGTCACAAAGTCTGAAACCTTGCGTTCACATCAGCCTGCAGACTTGGGATTACTCAAACATACTTTTACCTACAGATTTGAAACTTCACCCACGTTTAGTTTGGACATCCAACATTGTAACATTATATATATGTCTTAAAATGTGAAACAGCATAACACCCCCTCTTTAAGCTGAAAAGCACGACATTAACAGCTCATTCAATGAAATTAAACTATCTCATTGAACTCACATGAAGTGTTCATAGAGTTGAACCAGCTGAGCTGGGAGTGACTGTCCACAGAGCAGCCTCCTCCACTGACCCACGCCCACAGAGGGTGCTCATCCGCCCCATACGGGTCCTCCATCGCCAGAGAGTACGTGGCCACTGACGACAGGCTGCAGGTGTCGGCTGAGTCCATCACTGCTCCCGCCTGAGCCTGCTGGACCTGCTGGCCCTGCGCCTCCTCCAGATCCACGTTACTCCACTGTGGGTCAAGAGGAGCTCCAGACTGGCTGGGGGATAAAGCTACACCAGCACAGGGGGCTTTGATCTCTCCCTCCTCAGTGATGGTCTCCTCCTCCAGGACGGCTGGACCGGCCTCTCTTGAGCTCCTTCCTGGTTCTCGGTCGGAGACGAGTTCGGAGATGAAGCTGTCGCTGGTAACTTTGGGGATGCGTGGTTTGGGGGTCTCTGTAGGTTGGTCTGTGGGGGCGTCGACAAAGGACTCTGGGGAGGTGGAGGTGACGAGGCAGCTGGCTCCATCCGTAGATGCTTTGTCTGTATCTGATTCGACATCGCTGGGTGCTGACTGAGCCTGGACCTCGCCACAGAAATAACATCCAGCACTGAGAAGAGGAGGGAGAGGAACAAGATTAATGCATTATAGTTTTACCAGCAAACATTATAATCATTGTAAGTGTCTAGTGTGTGTGAGTGTGCGTCAGCTGATGCTTCTCCACCTCTGCAGGCTGCTGGCGCTGGCGCTGGAGTGGGATCGATCTCCGTCTCGGGGGACGTTGATGGCCTTCCAGGTTTTCCCGCTCAGTTCACTAGAGGTCACTCCTTGTCTGAAGTACACCGCCCGGTCCTCAGAGCTGATAGCCAACACCTGCACACGACAGCAGCAGCAGGTCGATTTAAACACTTCCACATCACAATAACTGCTTTATGCAGGATGTGACGTCACGTTGATGGACATTCACCTGGTCGTTGAGCCCGACGTTGATCATGATCATTTCTCCCACCATGCTGATCCAGCCGGAGCCACTGGGGTTGTGGGAGTTCACGCCGCGTCTGAACCACACCTGGCACAGCAGGAGGGTGGGGAAAAAGTGCCATTTAGCAAAACACACATCTGCTAACACATTACTGTTATCAGCTGTTTAGCCTTAACTTCTCAAACAGGATTTTCCTCTTTGCCAATGCAGTTTTTCTTAACTGGCTGGTTGTATAGCTGAACCACTGGATGGCTGGTCATGAGGACAGTTTTCCTTGTTGTTAAATGTTAAATTCTTCAATTAAAATAACTTTAAAAACTGTTGCCTTTTTTATATTGTAAGAAATGTCTTACTTTGTTGTCCTTGGTCAAAGCCCAAACTACGTTGACTCCCACAGCGACGTGTGTGGCTCCCACATCCGGATTGGGAGAGTCCACCACAGCCCAGGAGGTACCTGACATGAAGACAATTATATTCTCAATACATAATCCACTTTAACCACATCCCCCTCCCACAGGTGAGCTGGTGTTACCTTTGGGGCAGTCTCTGCCGATGCCCTCCCTGACGATGAGCTGCCCCTCCCACAGCACTGCCCAGAGCAGATCCCCCGGGCCACAGCTGATCTGGACCACCTCCCCGGGGAGAGAAATCTCCTCCCACAAGGAGCCCTCGGGATTGTGGTGACAGATTCCCTCTCTGAACCACACCTGGACGGAGAGACACGGAGGGTTAGAAAGAAGAACAGGAAGTCTGCATCTTGAAGTAATACAGTTGTTTATCTGACGGGACTCGGCTTTGAGCATGTGATCTGTATATGTGGCCGTTCTAGCATCTGTTTATACAGCCAAAATTTGAAAATTAAATAGGTTAGACAAAAGGATATTATTAGATGCAATAAATAAAGATTCAATTGTACATGTATGTCTGTGTGTGTGTGTGTGAGCTGTACCTTTCCCTGCAGGGACACGGCCCACAGTGACAGCCGTCCTCTGGGCTCCTCGTTGATCTCCCAGCCTCCACAGCTGATGTCGCTGAAGGGATCTGGTAGAGACGTCTGCTGTGCGGGGATCTGTCAACACACACATGAAGAGAGAGGCAGGTGAACAAACTGAAAGCTTTACACTCACAAACACACACACACAGTATACCACCCACCTTAGCCCAGGCATCCATGGCTTTGTACCTCCTGTAGCGGAGCCATCGCCTGCGACGGACACAGGAGTTCCACTTCTTGTCTTTGGTGTAGGTGGCGGGAAAGTCGATGGCGTAGCTCCACCCCTGCGGGTATAAACACCTCCATCGTTATAACAAAGCAGGAACGAATAAAACAGAACAAAATGATGCTGCAGTAATGAGAAAAGTGAAAAAATAACTGGACACTCACCCCTTTCTCTGTGGGCTCGCCCTCAAAGTTTTCATCCACGTACCAGTCGCCCTCCCACTCCCAGCTGCTGGAGGGGAGTTGAAAGTTGTCCAGAGGTTGGTGCTGCAAACCTGTGACATCACTCCACTGCCAGCGATCGCTAGGCAACAAACGCTCAGAGAAACCGTCGACAGGGTTCCAGCGCTGAGAGACAGACAGAGATTGATTGACACAGGGTCAAAACAAATGAAACAAAAGTCTCCTGTTTTCCAAACTGTTTCAAAGGAAGCTTAAATCTTATTAGTCTTTTTCTGCCATTTGAGTTCCACAAACAGTCGATCATTGTGTGTTGTATTTTGATTTAATTAGGGTCAAGCGTGCTTCTTATTAACTTGTTATGGCAGGCAGCTGACTGTGTGCTAAAGTTAGCAACAGAGGAAGTACCGCGCTGTATGAGGATGTTGCACTCACGCTTTCTGTCATTCCACATTACATAAGTACAAGGGGAAGTCCTCAATTTCACTTGGGATACTTTGAGCAGGAAATAAAGGATAGTCACAGAAAAATAAACCATAATAAACAAACCTGTCTTCCTTTTATTGTTGTTTATTTAGACTCAAATAAGCATAAAACTTTTCTGTCTGTCTTTACAAAAACGCATCCAAAGGGGTAAAGACGCCCAACCTGGTTCTCGTAGGTCTCCTCCTGGTAGCGTACAGGCAGGTCAGAGGCGTGGACGTTCAGGTAGATGTTGTTGTCGCAGGCGATGCCCCAGCAGCACTGCCGAGCAGCCGTCACCCGCTTGAACTCCATCAGGGCATCCCGACACTGCTCCCACTGCTGGCCCGCCGTGGACAGGCTGTAGACCCGCCCGTACACGTCTACCGCCCATAGCAGGGAGACGGGCATGGCTGCACCTGGAAGGAAGAGGAGTAGGTGGATGCAGAAAGTGCAGCCTTAATAATTTGTCCTTCCAAATATATAACTTCTGAATCTGTTAGTTCTTCCATTGATGATAAAATTAATACCTAATGTGTTCCTACTTTGACAAGGGAAGAATGACCTTTAGCTTTTTGCCCAAATATATAGGTATATGTGTAATTGTATACATGGGTGTGTGGCCATTTAATTTGAGCAAACAAAGCAGGATTAATGCTTAAAAGACAAATAAGTCAGGGTCCTGTGTTGATGTGGCCCACCCGTTTGTTTACACCAGTTTCAGTGAAGTTATTGACCCACATTTCCATCCTGGCCCATGTCATCACAATCAAGCTTACATGGCAAATATGAGATTACAGTCAATACATAAACAATGCAAGGGTTGCTAAAAGCTTGCGGTAAGTGATCTCCATTTCACAACATTGCGTAGCCCTCAGGGATGCTGCTGCTAATAGGCGTATCCTGTGTCACCTGTATTCAGTGTACTGTACATTTAGCTTGTAATATTAGTAAAAATATAATAAAATTGGCCTATATCCATATTTAAAGTGCTGCCCAACAGGAACAGTAAAATTAACAGGAATGTGTTTGTTTATGACGTTTGCTACAGTGCAGCAAGATCTAAAGCAGCATTTAGCACAGAGCCACGAGCTACAAATTAACCGTAATGCGTAATATACTGCAGGTGTGACATACAGGAGAGTGAAATATAAGCTGTAATGCTCCAAATGAACGTACACCGTACAGTAAAACCAGCTTTAGGCTTAAACAACAACACTCAGCGTGCTTTCGGTGCAGGCTTACAGGCTTAGCCCTCTAGAAATAGCAAATTAACAGAGTTCAAACACACCAACCTTGAGCCTCGTCTCATAAAGCGTCAACAAACGGCCCAGGTGGGACGTTACCGCTGTTCATTCGACGCGTGCAGATGAATGAACAGCTGCTAAATCATGACGGGTCCAGGTACCCCCTCTGATATTCACGTCATAATTTCGCTCTACATGAAACCGGAAGTGCTGCTGTTTCTTTGTTCCTATTGGCTGTTTCCGCGGCAGCAGGTGGTTGTAGCGTGAAGCCTCCAGCAGAGGGCGCTGCCGGCTCATGATTTTACAGTAGAAACTGAAAGTTGGTAGTAACAAAAAACAAAAAAACTCAGGTAAAATACAACATTTAAAAATATATGCAGCAACATATTAATAGAAAGAAAATCATAGCTGGCTTAAGGTTATGTAAAGAGATGTAAAGACAGGTTTTAAGCTGTTTTTTAAAGATATTTAATGAACTGGCTTTACTGATGTCTCTGGGTAGTGAATTCCACAGTTTTGGGCCATAACTGAAAAAAGCTGCATCCCCAGTTTTTATTGTGTTGTTGCTGGGAACCTCTAACAGACCAACAGCAGATGATCGTAGTGGTCTTGAAGGCAAACATTGGACAAGTAAGTTGGAAATGCAGCTGGTAGAGGAAGTAACATTCACTTGAGTACTGCACTACACGACTTACACACAAATAAACTTATAAACAGCTGTATACTTATTACCCTGTTGCTCCACTACTACTTAACACTATTATATTCTTGTAGGCTACGCCACTACATTTTAGAGGGAGCTCTTATGCGTTTTACGCCACTTTATCATCTGACATAGATAGATTACTATAGATGAAATTCCCCGCCCTGCCAAACAGGTGTTTGCAATCATGTGTCTGATTAGACCAGTGCACATGAGGTCACCTATAAGAATGAGTAAGATAAAGATTTATTCCGCAATAAAACTACCAACAGAGCTCCCTCAGGCCGGATTTTTTAAATACATTTTCACCAAAAAAAAACGTATGACTGCAAAGGATCACACTGCAAATCAGTACCTTTACTCTTAAGCATAATTTGCTCATAATAGTTTGGTATGTGGTAGATATACACCTAGGGTCTCAGGGTACTTGAGTATGCTACTGACAGCCTCCTCTATAACTGTCTGAGCGACAGGTCAACCTTTGTTTAAGCCCACATTAACCTCTATTTTCCTTAGTTTTTAGGTATATTTTCCGATACATTAAAATGTATAACAATTGGTTGGATTATATCACACTATGTCACAGACATAGCACGGTCATAATTTCAACCACAAAGTATGAAAACAACGTTACCAGAAGCCAGTGAGAGGTAAACAGGAAACACAACATAAACACTAATCATGTTGACTTTTACATTATCTTGTTTTATTGAGAAAAAAAAGACTACACTGGTCAACACAGTGGCAAGGTACTCTGTAGAAAGCAGATTAACTATGTCCGTATGATGTGTTCACTTACACACTTAACATCAGTGGGTCTATGAGGAGTAATAAACTGTTTCTTCAATCAGATCCTCATCATACATTTATATTCTGTAAAGCAAATACATGGCAAAAACAGTTAATACTTCAAACAATGACCCACTTTATTTCAACGCTGCAAATGGCTACAAGTTAAGTACATTTTTATTTTGCATAAATTGTGCCTCGTACACAAAATCTACATCATACAACAGTGAAACCATGAGGAGTGAAAAACATTCCCTTCATCAAAAGGTCGTTCTGCTCGTTTAAAACACAGACCAGCAGTCAAATCAAAAGCAGCTCTGGATCGTGAGCACAGTGGCTGTCGTATTTAAAGGGGCACCTTCACAGAATGGACTCCTGTATACAATTCTTATTTAAATATCTCAAACAATTTTACTGTATATAAATAGCCTCCTTGTTTTAAACAGTGACATACTGTTTTGCCTTCACTCAAATGACAAACCTTTTTTTTTTCCCAACACGTCACTCTCCCTTCATTCTCACTACCTGTTTATATCACAATGCCTCTTAAAAAAGAAACACAAAAATAATCAATAAAAATAGAAATAACAATATATATGTTTTTTTGGCAAGTCAGGAAGACAGCCTGGGTGCTCGTCTTGTTCATCAGCATCAGCTCACACTCATCTCTTTTCTCACCTCTCTTCATTCTGTATTCAAACACTGCACCGACTGCAGCACAAACAACTACCTTAAAGGGACAGTTCACCCCACAACGAACAGCTTTTTTGGGACTCCAAGAACACAACGCACCCCTGGAGCTTTTAAAGGCAGTTCTCATTAATACAGAATGTGTAAACATAAAGTGTCTCTCATTTTTACAATCTTTTCAGATTTTTTTGTACTTTTTTTCGTGTTTTTTAAGGATATTTTGAAGGCCAGAAAGTTGGGAAAAAAATGAAAGCAGCTGTTTTTGGTTTTAATACGTCATCTTTTAATTAGCATGTTTGCTAGTTTTAACAATTTCCCGATGCCAGCAGTTATACATGAGAGCAGCCACACGTCACTTCCTGTTCGAAAGAATGACCACGCCCCCTTTTGGGTGAAAACGAAACAAATATAAATCACCTGCGGCCCCATGTCTTTAAGCTTCTGCATCAAATTTTGTGTCTCAAACAGTGAAAAAATGTTTTTAGTTTTAGTTCCACAAAGGGCAAGGAGGGTAAAAGAAGTGAGGAGGAAGGAGCTGTAGTCTGCCTCTGTCACCAGATTCTTCACACATTCGCAAACGAAATTCTGGCGCATCTCACACAAAATACGGTGAAAATCATTGTAGAAGCCTCTTATGAAAACTAAAGGTTTAATAACACAGTCGTGTATGTGATGCCAGTTAATGACACCTCCGCTCACAAGAAGGGGACGTTCATCATTTATGATGAAAGCAGACATGAGAGGACACTCATGTCCCCTTATAACCTTGATTATTTTAATATCACGATGCCGATCGTTGATCAGAAAAGTCATAATACAGCTGTTTGCCTGACTAGTATTACCGACTAACATTATTCCTATTTACCGCCATTCATATTAGAGGGAATGTTTTCACCTTAAAGTGGGCGGGGCCACAACTTTTGGGAAAAGTAGCCGGATGGGTTGCTCTCATCTATGGTCCTTAAAGAGGGGGTATTATGCTGTTTCACATTTTAAGACATATACTGTATATAATGTTACAGTGTTGGATGTCCAGACTAAACGTGGGTGAAGTTTCAAATCTGTAGGTAAAGGTATGTTGGAGTAATCTCCAGGCTTCTCAGCTCAGTCTGCAGGCTGCTGTGAACGACAGGTTTCACACAGTTTTTGTGACGTCACAAAGTGCAGCCTCAGCAGGCTTTGGAGAGCTGGCCAATCAGAAGAAAGCAGGCTTGTAGGGGCAGGGTTTCTTAAAGGGACAGAGCTAACTGAGTCGCTTCAGGCAGAGGCTGTATGAGGGCCGGCACAGAGCACCAGTGTGCTCTTTAACTTAACTGTAAATTATGCTAAGCTACAGGTATCACAGAGTGATATATGAAGCTTGGAATTAGCATAATACCCCCCTTTAATGCTACTTCAGTATTTATGGTTGGCATTTTTTCTGCAATAGCCATTCAATATATCCATATTCAGAAACTACTGAATGATTTACTGTATGTGTTTTTGCGGCAGTCGCAGAGTCCCCCATCCTTACAGTCTTTGCCAGCCAGTGCACAAAGGATTCACTGGAATCTATCCCTCTATTAGCCTCGTTGCCAACTGTTCCCCGTCTTTAGTTAGTTATAGAAATGAGAACTGGACATTTAACAATGCCACTTCTTCACTTTATAAGCGCTCAACTGCCAAAACTCAAGGTGGCTTTTATTTTGAAGTGGCCACAGGAAATGCAATGTATTGTCAGCTATCGGACAAAGTCTAAATGTTCATTTTGGGGTGAATTGTCACTCAAACACATCATTAAAACAAACGACTTTTTAGAATTCCTGTTTCTCCATGTGTTGATTATGAAATATTTCCCTCTTGTGACTAAAATAAAACACACACTGGCCTTGTTAAACACACATGTGCCAGGAAACAATGGATCCCTATGACAGAGCAGACTGGTACTGAGAGTAGACTAGCATGCAGGCTGGTGAGATGTCAGGTTGGGGGTGATATTCGGTGTGTCACAGGGGTCCCATAATGCATGACTCCCCTGAAGGCATGACAGCGGTGAAAATCCTCCTCCTGTGCGTTAGATGGCGGGCGCTGATCTGTCATTCGTGACAGTCGGTCTCAGCTTGACTGTGGCGAACGGATTCCCTCCTCTGCAGGGAAGAAGAAAATAATCATGACTCTGGCTGCATAACGTGGTCATTATCGGAGCCTTTATTTTGAAAACCTGTGAGTTTTTGTTAGTCGTGTTAGGTCACTCACCCTAGAAAGGGAGCCTTTGCAGTCCCATTGACTAAAGACACCTGTTGTCAAAAACACAGAAGAAAGGACCCTTTAAGATGCAGCAGACAAACAGATATTATTTAACACACACCACCACAGTCACCACAAACCCACACCCTCCTTCCAGCTGTGAAGAAATTCAGTGCTACCCGACTGGTTTGATCAGATTTCCCATCAGCGCTTCCCCCGCCCCTCCCTCCATCCCAATCAGCTTTGACACGTAGTTTAACTTCAACCTCAGCGAGTTTGGAATCCAGACAATCTAGAAAGGCTGGTGAGAGACGCACTCCTCTTTTTCTCTCACCTGAGGACGCCGATAATCTTATCGTCTGCTCAGAGCCAAGTGAGCATGCAGACGATAAAGTCGACGAACATAAATCTGAGCGATGTGCCTGAAGGGCTTCTGTAGCGCATACTTGCTTATATAGTACTGTAAAGAACGTGCACAGGGAACGCTACAGCTGTTAATAAGTATGTCAGGGGAATTCAACCTGTGAGTTTGTTGGTAAAGATGTCTTTTGAAATCAGGTACGAATGTGTGTTTAAACTCAGATTTTATCATTGTTTTTTCAGCGTGCACGCAAAGCCTGATAGAGGTAACCTTTAACCTTTTTTTTCTTTTATAATAAACCTCTGTTGTCAGTAATAATAATGCATAAAAACATGCATTATCTCGCTGGTCCTTTAGAGGGCAGACAACTTGCAGGACATGCACCCACCGTAAGATTTATGAGACTTGTATTCCCTGAGCTCAGTCTTTCAGGAAGCACCGCCTCCTTCATTGTGTACTTCCCTCAACAAACCCTGACCGTACACATTTAAAAATAAATCATTAACATAACAAAATTCAGCTTAAGCTTTTGTTTATTTCCTGGCTGTAAAAAGCTCAAAATATCAGTGACAAATCTTATTTTTACTTCCTGTTTTACAAACTTTTTAAGGTAAAATTGCCAGAAATAAGCTAATTTAATCCAGAAACATAAAAAAGTATTAAGATAAAACATCATTTTCAATTTACTCCAAACCTCCTTGATGTGTAAGGCTTATATTGAATAATAACGATGCATACTATTGATCCTAGAATGCTGGCAGCATGTTAGATAACAACAGCGCTTGAGCTAACCCCTGAAACTGAGACACTAAAACTGGGCCAAATATGGTCTTTCTACAGACTGTTATAAAAAGTTGAATGGATCTGAATACTGCCTGAGAGGCAAAACTCAGGGGGAAAAGTCTCCAGCGCACAGGTGACAAGGTCCACCTTCGCCTCTCAGTCACAATAACAAACCTAAAGAGCATAGTCAGCCTTCTTCGCCCCTGAACACATCGCCAAAGGGAGGGAAATCACTTGTTATAAGTGGTGTTATTTAAGTTTTTGGCCGTGCTTTTAAGTTTAAAAAAGATTATATGAAGAATGTGAGATGAAGAAAATAATGGGTTAAAAGCAAAGGTATGTCCCTCATTGTGGTTTATTTGGTGTTGAAACCCTGAGGCAGCAGATACAGAGGACACTAAGTACAGACAGAGCAGTGAGGGAGGTGATGATGAGGGAGAAAGGAGCGTGCCCGGGCCTGCCTGCCGGCTGGACAGGCACTAGTTCATTCTCAATCAGCTGACACCGTGCAGGAAATGAAATTGAGCCTGCCCCCTCTTGTCCTTTATGTCTCTCTCTATTACTCTGTCCTTCTCCTCTAATCTCTCCACCCCTGAACAAAACCTGGCAGGGAGCATTTTTTAGATGAAGAAAATATCTGGTTTATTTTAAATTTTTTCCCCATTGATACGTATATTTCAATCAGTTAAAAATTACAAAGAGACTCCTCTAGAATACAAACATTTCCTTTAGGCAAATAGCAGTTAAGATAAATATAGTATTTCCTCGAACTGGTTGGAGGAATTGAGGTGTGTTCCTGGCTCACTCTGTTTTTAGGGCGTGGAGTGATGATGACGCAGCGAGGAGAGGTTGATAAGACACGCTTAGTCAGTATAAAAGTTTAAAATGTGTGACTTCATTTTAGGGTTTGGCTGTAAAGTCATAGATGACTTAGGTAATGTCATAAAGATATCAAGGAAATGAAAGCTCTCTTATGGAATTTATAATGACCGACATTAATCAAACACAGCAACCACGCAAACATATCATAAGTGTGTGGCCTTAAGGCACTTAACCTGTTGAAAGAGTGAAACTGTCTGTCTCTGTGACTTTAACCGCATCAGACACAAACAACCTGCACATTTCTGAGGTGAGGATGTTGAAAATCACGTCCTGAGTCTGAGCTTTCACAACAATGCAATGCATTTGTCATGGCAGATGCTACGTTACCTATTTTACCTTTTCATCTAGGCTATTAGCATAAATTGGACTTAACTTGAAGCAGGTTTTTCATAGCGTCAAAAATATCGCAAGTTTTGAACACAATAGCTTATATCATCATCTTTAAGGTGATTGAAAACTAGTTAGCAAAAAGTTACCTACATACATAAACAGAAGTTGCCAGCTGCTAGCTTACTAGCTTACTAGCTGAAATGCTACCTTAAAGTCTTAGCTTTCATAGTAATACACTGCATCTCTGTTTGGCTGATGCTACTTTGCCTATCTTTCTTCCCTATCTTCATAGTATTAGTAGAAGTTAATATTAGCTAGTAGCAGCATAAAGGTTTTTCATAGTAACATAAATATTTGTCACAAGTAGGTGATGTTGCAAACTTGTAGGCCAAAATTTGCCTATTAACATAAACAGAAGTTGCCAGCTGCTAGCTTATGAGCTTGAATGCTACCTTAAAGTCTGAGCTTTCATAACAATGCAATGCATGTCTCATGGCAGATGCTACAGTACCTATCAAACCTTACTTATATCATCTTATCGAGTTGATATGGCACACTAGATAGCCAAAAGTTGCCTTTTAACAGAAGTGGCCAGCTACTAGCTCAGTAGCATAAATGCTACCTTAAAGTCTTAGCTTTCATAGTAATACAATCCATCTCTGTTTGGCTTATGCTACTTTGCCTATCTTTCTTCCTTATCTTCATAGTATTTGTATAAGTTTGTACAAACTAGAGGCAAATAGTTACAAAGTTACGTAAATATTCATCACAAGCACACGTGTTAGCCAAAAGTTTCCAATTTACTTAACCAGCTGTTGGAAAGAAAAATTAGCACTCATTTGGAGATATATTCTAGCAACACTGTGGATTATTTTCCAATATTAAATCTCTTTTTAGCTCTCTGTTTTGTGTTTCAGGCAACACACAAGAGAGATTTCTGGCTAACTAGCTAAAAAATGCACAAATACGTGAGCAAGCTTATCTCTGACGTTGTCTGTCTGTTGTTTGGGGACTACTTTGTTTGGTTGTACTTCTGTTGTTCCAAAATATAATGGAAGACCTTTCTTTTTTTGAAAGTTACTTGGTAACCAGTATGTCTGTTCAAATTTATAGTCTTCCATTGTTATAAATACATTAGCATCCTGGTTTAAAAGATTAACATATGATGAATTGAAGGGAAATAATGATGAGTTAACAACATCCAACCACCAACATGACAGCCTCTAATTCTTATTGTAGGACATTAAAAAAGAGCTTGACATAGTGTTAGTTAAAAATAACAATCCGTGAGTATGTAACTGGACCGAACATCCAACATTAATCCATGTTAAACTAGTTAAGAGTAGTCTTTTTTAGTTGTCATACTTGTTGGTTTTGATTATCCCTTATATTTAGTCTTGTTTGGCACACCATTTGGTTAATTTTTTGGAAACAACACACTCATACCATTTTCACCAGTCAGTCAACATTGTGATAAGCAGGTTGATAATAGGACAAACCTTTCAACAGATGCTTATTTAAGTACTCTTCACTGCCACAATGACTGTGGATGGCACATTAATTCTTACCACACAAGTTTTTAGGCTAATATTCAAATAATGATCTTTAATCCAGAAAATAAGATGCTGTATTGATTTGGTACGGACCATGTTCTGTGGCGAGGGCATTGAGGGCACCATTGGGTTGTCATCGCTGTAGTCTGGTGGCGGCAGCAGAACAGGTTCCTCCTCCTGCCCCGGCAGACTGGCTACACTCAGGCTGCGCACCGGCGTGCCCAGGTTGCTGTAAACACACATGACATAAAGGTAAAGCTATCGTACATCAGCTGTAAAACAAATCACTGATTAACTTCCCAGCATGCCGTAATGTTTTCTCACCTGTTTGATATCGCTGGCTCAGTGTAAGGTCTGCAGTACGATGAGGGAAACCAGCCCCGCCTAATGAGAGCGATAAACACACCACGTCAGAATCAAAACAATTTTATATAAAAAGTTCAAAAACATTTGAATTTTTCATTGATAATTTGGATACCAATTAGTTTTTACTGTTCTGGAGTTCCTGTAACATGCTAAGAGTGCAGCTATAAATGTTTACATCATACACGTGCAGAATAATGGCCGTGTTTAAAGGACTAGATTGACATTTTGGAAAATAAAAGATAAGATATGACAAAGTTAATTTAAATTACATATTTGTTTGGTTTCTGGTGCAGCGTTAGAAGAGAAGATTGACACCACCCTCATTTCTGTTAGCTAAATATGAAGCTTTTGCTAGCAGCCATTTAGCTTAGCTTCGCATTAAGTCTAAAACACAAGGAAACAGCTAGCCTGGCTCTCCAGAGTTAATAAACTATTAACTAATTACCACTTAAGCTAGCTATTTAACACTTAAAATTTTTTTGAACAAAACATTGTGGTTTTTACTAGGAGGCTACAAATTTTCAAATTTCTTAATAGTTTCTTAATGAGTTAAGCTAGCTAGCCACATGCTAATTAGCTTGATGTTTACCTTTACAGACACAAGAACAATCAATCTGCTCCTGTAAGTCTGGGCATTAGAGTGAAAAGGCATTGTTCACAAAATGCAATTTTTTCTTATAGGTATCATATTTTAGCTGTGCAATGAATTTTCTCTTATTCTAATGTGTTTTTGAATCACGTTGGTAAAGTTTGTTTTCATTTTAAAAAATCGGAGCCTTTCCTTCCTCCTGAAACGAACAAGCCGTTTTGCTATTCAAAGGTTAGACCTTAGCCACGATTTTTCCAGCTTTTGTGGGCCAGGGGATAATAAAAATATGTCTAATAATCAGTTCTGCAGAAATGAAGATTGCCAATTTTAAAACGTCTTCAGTTGCTGATTGAAAACTCACACTGACTTTCACTGTTCTGTTTGGATACAACAGGCTGCAAAGAGAGCTGAGAGCTGTAACAGCGCTGCTAAAAACAACACGCCTGAATCAGATGATCAGACATAAGAAATATGAAAGATTTTGTTCACTAAGACTCAGAAGTTGTTGTCAAGTCACGACTAGAGGAAAGATGGCTTATCAGACCAAATCACCGGATTTGTTGCTAAGAAACAGAATGAATGTGATTTATCTCAACATGTCGTCTTCTTGACAACCCGCCACCGACTGCATTAAAGCCACTTCAATTCAAAAAGCCACTTAATGACACAAACACACGCAGGAAGGAGATCGGGCTTGTGTTAATTTGCTTCAAAGCGGGGATGAAAATATTTAGACGGCAGCTCTGTAAACACTCCGTAATCCTTTCGCCTGTATTATGGGTGTTAATTGATCGAGCGAGGGGGATGAGGATGACTGTGATCACACAGACTCAGAGGCGACTTTGTGGATTTGTGCTGCAGCTACAAGCACGACTTCCTCTACATAAACATTTCCCGACACGATAATTTGATCAAACCAGAACAAACAGGTGTGATGTGAGTTTGTATTGGAGAATATTAAGGGTACATTTTCCCCTCTCTGTCGCCTGCAGGTTACATGCAGTCACAGCTGCTGGACAAAGATGCGAATTCACTCTGATTGCTTTTCTAGTTCAGTTCATTTCAGTCGCCCTTCATCAAGTTTTCCATGAAGAAAAATGTGTTCATTGTTGATTGAAATATAAAAGACCAGATGTCTCCTGTTTGTTTATATGTGTGTGTGTGTGTGCACCTGGCTTTATTTTCATGTGTGTTGTTGCTAGGCAGGGCGAGAGAGAGAGAAGGAGAGAGAGAGAGAGAGAGAGAGAGAGAGAGAGAGAGAGAGAACGCTTTATGACTGTCATGTTGAACATACCTTACATACTCTGTATTTCCAGGCATGATGCATTAGCACAGTGAAATATTCACAAACACAAAGCAGAAACTAGTGCTGCTAACCTGAGCTATGTGGAAAACGCCTGTGTGTCAGTGCTGCTGCGTGTTTGTTGGAATGAAAGTACATTTCCTCTTGTGGGTGTGCCAGAGGTTGTAATTTGATTGCACATAGATCTATTATGTGAGGAGGGGAATTCACATTTCAAGGTTATGTTCACCTTTTAATAGTCATGTAAGACTTAAAGAAACCTTTTATATAATCCTGTTCTAAAGTTTAAAGTATAAAAAACTCAACATTGTTAGTCTGTCTCATAGTACTTTCTAATAATAAACTACAATAAAAAGTTAAACTATGACACATCATTAGGTGAACTTAGCTTGAGACATAAACACATCCTGCAATAAGAAATCAGTTACAAACTCACTGTTGTGTCCTCTCCAGCTCGCCGTACAGCCAGCCGTCCTTCTCTTCCTGTATGAGCAGGGAGATGATGTCGCCGTCGTCGAAGCTGAGGAGTGTTTGGTTGTTGCCCGCCGTGTGAGGAAAGATGGTCCTCACCCTGTGCTTCCTGCCCACATTGAGGCCGGACGACTGAGATGTGGACCGGGACAGACTGACCTCTCCGAGACTGCCCTGGTCTGAAGACAGTGGAGAGAGATTAGGTATGACTGTATACAGATAACAACATAAAATCAAACATTATCTATACATTTAAATCCTCTAAAAGATTGCTACCGCTGTCATGTCTGTGTAGTTACTATAAAGCTAAAACCTGGAGGCAGTTAGCCTAGCTTAGCAGAAAGACTGAAAATAGGGGGTAACTGCTAGCCTGATTCCCCTGAAATCGCTAGTTAACTTGCATCTTATTGTTCAATCAATACAAAACTGAAGTGTAAAGATGAAAGTCAAGATAAAAGTAACAAATATAAACTTAAGAGATGCTAGCAGTTGGGTTTTGTTTGGAGAGAGTTATGTTAGCAGTTCCCCCCTGTTACAAGCTTAGCTAAATGTCAAGCTAGCTTCATGATAATCATACAGATATGGCAGTTAAAAACTCAGTCTGTTAAAACATCTGGTTCCCTTTCATATGTACCTATATGAAAGACATAGGTACATATATGTTGTTTTACAGAGGAGCCATCTGTACCTGAGTTGTGGTCTGAAGAGGAGGTGATCGGAGATCTGGGCTCTGGGTTGAACATGTTAGCTAGCGGGCTGATCTGTGCCTTCAGTGGTGGCGCTGGAGGAGGAACCGACGACTCCACATTGTTCTGATGACAAAAAAGAATACATGTTCCAAATATAAGATGTCAATGACGCAATTATAACAACCATTTTGTCTAAGTGACCTGGATAAAGATCTAATCAAGGCATGAATTTGAACATCATAAACTGAAGCTCATTGTCACCCTCCTACGCTGTAATGAATAACCAAAACACATTTAGTAGAGAGCAACAGAAGCAGGACTTCCCATGGCTGATAACCAACCACTTCACCCACAGCAGCCTCCATCAGATATCAGCACCTCTGCTAGATAAACTACAAACAAAAACACAAGATAAAAGCCTCGAAGGGACAGTCTTTTTTTCTCCACACGATTTAATCTTCTTAAGTAATATTAGGAATGTTTTTATCCTCTGAAACATCTTATCGTGCGATGAAAGTCAGCGATTAATCTCACAGCCCAGCTAACACTCACTCTGTTGTAGCGTTCGACCAGCGGAGATTGTTCTGGCGTGGTGGACAGCTCCTCTATCATGGTCATCACCGTGTCCGGCACCTTGGTGATGTCGCTGCACTTCTCCTGCCAGCTGGGAAGCTTCAGAGCCATAATTTCTTTGGCCTGCAAACACCACAGATAAAAGAATTAAAGGAATCCATATTTGAGGGATCTGTAAGTGCAGAATAACCTCTCTGTCCATGCTTACTTTCTCGTGGAAGTTGCAGATCTGATAGGAGAACATGCAGTGTATGTCGGCCAGAAAGCAGAAGCGCCTCTTCTCCTCCAGTAAGGCCTCTCTGCAGCCGTCAGCGATGAACTTCTGCATGTCCATCTGCCGCGACGAGATGGTCTCCACAAACTGCAGACAGGGTCACAGGACAGCAAAGAGGTCAAAGGAAATTAAGATTGCTTAAAAACTCTACAAAATGGCCAGCAACAATTGGACTGAGCTCATAGGAATCTCTCTGTGCATTAGTTACAATTTTGAATGGCATACTATTGTGCCTTCATGATAATATTGTACAGTTGAAAGGGTTAATGTGGGGTCGGTGTATATGGTGAACAATGTGTGTAACGATACGGCTGGGATGTTTGGGAGAGAGACTGTAGGCAACTGAAAAGAATCTTTTATGTATTTAATTTTCTGTATGGATGGCAGTTCTTTGTTTCTGTTTTCTTTTCATTTATGAAAATGCAATAAAACTTGTTAAAAAAAAAAAAGAAAAAAAAGATTGCTTAAAAAACAAAACAAAACAATAAAAATAACAATTTTTAAAAATGGAAATAAAACAAGGAATAAAAATAAATAAATAAAAGGAAAGTGAATAAATAAACTAATAAATAAAAAGTATAGAACAATGATAGAAGAAGAAATAAATTGTGAAATATTATCTGAAATAAAATAAAGGAAACAGAACGATAAAAAATTACATATAATATAATTAAAAATAAATAAATACATTTAAGATAAAATGTGTGTCTTTTACCCTATAATTTCTGGTTTGTAGTTTTCTTTTTTCACATTTGACTGAAACTTATCTAATATCAGAATTCAAGCGTTTGTTTTCATGAATTTCCTGTCAGATCTTTGCTCTTGTGTGTTGTGTTCTCTCGAACATTGCAGCAGTAGAAGTCTGGGACTCCAGGCAAAAAGAATTCTGGGAATTATAAAAACTAAGGAAGAGGAAAGTTCAGGGAACTAAATTAGAAATATCGAACACTGCAGCATTTCAAAGGAGTCTGGGACCTGAGGGGAGAGAATTGTGGGAATACTAAAAGCTAAGTAGAGTTAAGAAACATACTGTCGCATCGTTCTGACCCGACGATTCTTATATTTGACCATATTTTGTATTCTGCATCTTAATGTGTTATTTCTGTTTTTAACTGTGTAAAGCACTTTGAGTTGCTGTTTGTATGAATGGTGCTTTATAAACAAACTTGCCTTGCCTCTCTCATAAGGCTGATGAAAGCTGAGGGAAATGCATTTCTCTTATCAGTATTCACAACACATAAAATCTGTCCAGTCACTATTAACATTATGCCAACATGTTTGTCTTGTACCTACAGCTCTACAGTGCAGGCTGCGACACATGCAAGGTACCTATTGGACCACAACCTGAGCAAATACTTGTTTGTGTGCCGAGGCCAGATTCCCAAATCAAGGCCTTAATGAGTAATCAAAGTCTCTGCACTTAGCGACTACTTTATATGGGTCTCCTGCTGCTTGTGGATTAACACAGCAGGAAATCAGTGTTTTAAATGACACACCTTCTCTACAGGGAAGCTGTGAACGACTCTTCCTGTCAATCAGAGCAGGTGAGAGACTGGACCTGACATAAGGCAAATCAAACTCTTTAAAATTACTTCTCAGCCGAGCCATCCATCTTTTTCTTCTACACCCACTCCCCTTATCTCTTCATTTTCCCCAGGTTGTCATGGTGACACTAAAGCAGCCTGTCTCTAAGGTCTCTGTGGAAAGACCCTCCACTTCTGTCTGGTCTCATTTTCTCCCTCTCA
This sequence comes from Semicossyphus pulcher, assembly GCF_022749685.1. Classification (NCBI taxonomy): domain Eukaryota; kingdom Metazoa; phylum Chordata; class Actinopteri; order Labriformes; family Labridae; genus Semicossyphus; species Semicossyphus pulcher. The sequence goes on along the minus strand of NW_027211670.1, from coordinate 10,101,622 downwards.
CTCCCTCACTCGCTGCGATAGCCTGCCAGACGCTGAATCAAGGCTCTTCATTTCCCATTTTCACAGCAAACAATCGTCCAGGCTCTGAGCGGGATGCGGGAGAGCTGACAGACCGGACTGAGCTCTTCATGGCAGCACGACACGTGATTATGAGACAGCTGGGGAGTCTCACTTGTAGTCAACTGGTTTCATTTAACAGATAATAAAAAAGCCGCTTAGAAAGGCAGTTAAGATTCAAAGTCATGCTCTGACTATTAAGCTCCTACCAGATAAGAGGACTTACTGTGCGAGTGTCTTTTAAAAGGTGTCTCTCAAGTGCGAAGATAGACTTATTCTGTTTTTATCAGCAGGGATAAAAGGAACAGCGTGTTTTTTAACAGCTCTTTTACCTGCAATCATCTATTAACTTTTCAATTAAAAGTTTAATTATTCTCTCTAAATAAACCAGGCTTACAAACCAGGCCGTGAATACAGCCATAAAATACAACAAAAGACAGAAGTTATTTGGACTTGCTTTGTCACTGTGCTAAATGGATTTACAGAGCAAATTGCTGTCTGAGGTGTAAGGACTGATTGTTAGCAGAGCCTGACTGATATAGCTGTCGGCCGATATCAGGCCGAAACTGGTTGGTCACAGATACATCGATATTGGTGTATGTTTTCTGGTATGGGCCGAGACAGAAACCTTTTTTTAAAGATATAAAAAAACAGAAAAACATAATACAAAAAATACTCTAAGATAATAGAAAACAAATAAACCTAAATTTTGCCTAATTTCCATCTTTTTTTAATTGCCTGTCTTTCTGCCAATATCAGGCTGATATTGGTTGGTCACAGATACATTGATATTGGTGTATGTTTTCTGGCATACACCGATATTGAAACTTTTTTTTTAAATATAAAAAAGAAAGAGATATAAAACAATTAAAAATAAATAGAAAATACAGTAAGATAATAAAAAAAGAAACAAATTAAAATAAAGTATAGGTCTTTTACCCTAATTTCAATATTTTTTTATTATCTGTCTTTCGGGCCGATATCAAGCTGATATATTATATATTGGTTGGTCACAGATACATTGATATTGGTGTATGTTTTCTGGTATGGGCCGATATGCAAATTTTTTTTTTTAAAGTAGTTATGAAAAAAACAATAAAATATAATACGATTCAAAAGAAGATATAGATAGTAGAAAAATTCTTCAATTTAATTTAAAATGTTTAAAGTTTTCTTCTTTCGGACGATATCAGGTTCATATTGGTCAGTCACAGATACACTGATATTGTTGTGTTTTCTGGTATGCACCGATATAAACTTTTTAAAGAAGATATAAAAAACTGTTAAATATAATACAATTAAAAATAAATAAAAAATACAAGAAGATAATAGAAAAATAAATACATTTAAAATAAAGAAGATATAATACAAAAAATAATGCTTTGGTTGATTTAGAAATGATGTCATCATGTAGCTCGTCCAGCAGCCCAGCAGAGTTTACAATCATCTATGCAGTGTCTGTGGAGCATTGCAGACAGACAGGGGCCAAGCTAGAATTTGTTGACAATATATATAATAATAATTTATTCTTTAAGAGTGCAGCCTTCGTAAGACATTTGCATAGACGTATTGGTGCAAAATCTGTGCACAAGCCATGTAGAAAAGGTCAATTTTCACTCCAGCTCAAAAATTCACTGTATTAGTCGCCATATCTTTAGTTGAGGTGTTTTTCCCTCTAAAATAAGTATTAGTTTCAGGATAATCCCACATCAGTCTGGCTCCATTTGTTTGTAGTAGAGAGACATTGTGCAACCATCAGTCATTTGGAAGCATACACTTAAACAAACAAACTCAAGGTCACTGAACGCGACACAACAGAGATACTCAAGTGAAGTTATGTCAACACTGACTATAAAAACTTCAAAGCCTTGTGTGTTCACTTGTTCGCTTGTATTCACTCAGCAGTGACACTTGTTTTAGCTCTGGATGTCATTTCAATGTTTAAGATGAAAAAGAATATGTTTCTCAAGACCACACTGTTTGTTAGCCTCTGCCTAAAAGTAAAGTACTGCTGTCTGTATTGAAAGTTTTTTTTTTTACTGCTGTTAGGACTGTTTCGCTGGTTCGATTGCATCATCCATGGTCAGAGAAACTTTCTTACCTACACTAACCCCAAATTGATTTTAAGCAAGGTCTCAATTTAGGAGAGCTGGATTTTCCTCTGCATTGCAGCCCTGGTAGCTAAAAGCTAAAGTCTGACATACTAAACATGGTTAGCCAACCCTGTTTGGATAATATAACTAGATAATACAATACCCTTTCCTTGAAAAATAAACTTTCAAAAGGTATTAAGTGTTCGTAAACACATCTCAAACGACTGTCATTAATGATGCCAAGTCGTTACGTAAGTCTAAAGTGCAACTGACTTGAAACCACATGCTCCACTCCTTCTTTCTTTCTCCTGTACACTGGTATGTGATAATCATGAGAACTATGTTTGCCTCATCACTCCACCCAGTCAGGTAAATTGTACACTTGTCATATTCCTTTTCACGAGCATCAGAGCATAAACATGCTGCAACAGCAACATGCTTGTACAAAGTATAAGCTAGGTGCATGTTATGGTAAACAAAAAGAAGTAAGGGGTCACGTTGGTCTCAGTCTCACCTCGTTCTCTTTAATCTCATACTTGGATGAGTGCTTTCCCTGGCTTTTCCTCCTGAGCTTCTTCAGGTCTGTCTGCGAGCGCTCCAGGGAGTCCTGCTTCACTTTGTGCTCTGACTGATAGCGCTTGAAAGTGGCCTGTAGGAGATGTTTGAAAAGAGAGGCAAGAAAAAGGAAGGACCTGATGATCATGGCAGTTATTATTGTAAAAACATTCCTCAGATGCAAAGGAGCTGAAATAATCCCTGTTTCAAATTAACCTCCATGCACAGAACATTACAGCCTATTTTTTTAGTCTAACCGGTAATCTTCAATAAAACACATTTGTATAATAACTCCTTGGTAAAGTTGTTCCAATTCTAGTATTATTACTATTTCCAATACAACCTAAAAATGCAATATCAGGTATTATTACATGGCTGTGCTAAACACTTGATTCTGATTGGTTAATGACGGCATTCCAAGGTCTGCTATTTCCTTGATAGCAGATTGTTGCTATGAAGAACAGACCGTTGTTAGGACGCGGCTCTAATCACACAATCTGGAGGACTAACTGTAATTATATTAATCTGCCGAAAGCAGTCTGGTAAATTTGACGCAGTCTGTTTACACAGGGAAAAAAAAGAAAGAGATTTAATGCTAGTAATAACATCTAGTTTAGCTCATTTTAAAGTGAGTAATAACCGCTAGTTTAGCTCATTTTAAAGTGAGTAATAACCGCTAGTTTAGCTCATTTTAATGTGAGTAAAACCAGCTAGGTTAGCTCATTTTAATGTGAGTAATAACAGCTAGCTTGGCTCATTCTAATGTGAGTAAAAACAGCTTGGTTAGCTCATTTTAATTTGAGTAATAACAATTAGGTTAGCTCAATTTAAAGTGAGTAAAAACAGTTGGATTAGCTAATTTTAATGTGAGTAATAACAGTTAGATTAGCTCAAGGCTACAGAGTTAACCATTGCACAACTCTCACTGTGAGTGTATCCGACTATTTTCTACAGAAATTTTTCAAATTAATAAAACAATTTACAAATCAATATTTTATGTCAAATTATTGATTTAATAAGTAAATAGCTGTGTAATGTGCGTGTAACAACCTCCTCACTATACATTATCCCTAACTTAGCAAGTATGCTAGTCAATGTACATATCGGTTACCATAATGTAGCCTATTAGCTACCCCAAAATTTGGCTTTTCTTCTTCTCCCAAATAATCGCCTACACAGCAATAGCATAGGGGGCCAATTGCAACTAGTGTTTTAGAGTGGCAAAGCAAAACAGAATTTAGGCAGCTAACAACAACAGTGCAGCACTAGCAGAAAGAGCTAACATAAGTCAAAGCATCAGCAAGAGTCAAACATTTTAAGGATGTTTTTTAGTTAAGATGAATCAAACAGGTAAAAACAATAACAATTTAATGTTAAAAGTCAGTGTTTCTCTAGAGCATGACAGTAGTGGCCGCAAGAAATGCCGCTAACATTAGCTTAGCTTGTTTGTAGGTTAAGATTTCTTCACTGTGCTGAGCCCGGCCTTCAAATAATGATAGCAATAATATGAAATGTGGTTAGTAATATACAGCTCGTCTCTTCTCTACGTGTACAGAGGAGGAAGATTTGATATGACTGATTACACTTACATTCATGTACTTAACATCCATCTCTGTCTTCTTCTCCAGCTCGACAATAACCTCTCTGTGGAACCTCTTGAACTGCAGGGAGAAAAAACACACACTTTAATGTATTGCAACACACACCATTCTGCCTGCACACTGTTCCAAATACAATGTACAGCTCAGTCACATGGCTCAATGGCAACATTACGATAAGAGAGGAGTGACCTGGTGGAATCTATCATAATGGGTTTCTGAGAGGATGTGATTCCACCCACTTTGTTGCATTATCAGCCAGTTAAGGTTAAACATTTACAACTTTCCCCTGTTGGAGAGAAATTGCAATCAGTCCAGGATTGCCACAAGGAAACTCTACACATGACTTGTTACTTAAATCTTAGAAAACTGTGTGTCCCCGGCTCTATTCTTACGTTAGACTTAATGTCACGTTTAAACTGGCGACACTTGACTCCAATTTACTTCTAGTTACCAGCAGGCATCTGAAGCATCTAACCCCGAGGCAGCATGACTCTGCGACTTTTCCTCTCTATTCAAACTTTCTTTCGCCTTTCGTTACAACACTTTGAAACTCTCGAAAATGAAAAGAATGAGCTCAAAAGGTTGCACAGGTCACATGTCCAGCAAAGAAGTGCAACAAAGGGAAAATCTGTCTATTACGTGAAGATAAGCTTTCGGTGGCCATGGGGGACTTTAAGGAACGTTAATTTTCCACTAGTCTGACCTGTCGATGAACAAAATAATTTCACTGACATAATTGCAACACAGAAAGGACTCTTTATTTCTCAGATCCATTATATTCTTGCCTCCCGATTGCTTTGAGTCTAATGACTCAGGACCAGACAGAACAGGCCTGAAGAGCTGTCAGCTTTACTGAGAGAAGACTTAGAAGGGGTAAATCTTCTAAAAACATGCCACAAATGTATAAATTAGTTTGTTAGAATTGAAACAATTTCTTACACTCAGACGTTATTAAATTGTGCATTAATTGGGGACTATCTTTTGTGGTGGATTGGTGAGCTAATGACCATTTAAGGCAGAAGGACCATGTTAATTGGATTGAATAAATAAACTAGAGTTTTCATTTTAATCTTAATTAAGGAACGTGTCACCCAGTGCAACAATGTGGCTCAGTTATGTGTGTTTTGAAGGGAAGTTGATGGCACAAAAGAATGACATTTATCAGGCTTGTTTATGCAGGCTTGCTTTTGACAGAAAGAAAAATACAGAATATCAGTGTGTGTATTTTAAGGCTACTCACGTTCTCTTCCATTTCCAGTTGGACCTTCCTGTGGGCCTCTGCGATCTCCATGAGAACCACACCTGGAAAGACATCAGGAACAACTTTCAGTATTGGAGACATTCAGGGAAAATGTTTCGAAAGTATGGCCTGTTTTTTTTTTTAATTCTGGTCAAGGTGAAGAGGAGTTAGAGTAAAATATATATGTTTTCTTTGTTGCTGAGAGTTAGAAATAAAGAGTGATATCAATACACCAAAACAGGAAGTGATTGGACCCCTCCAAGAAACAATGCAACCAGGCTTGGGGGAATAACAGAATAAAAGTAATGGCGTTAGGTAATTAGGATAGAAAAATGGTAACTGTATTCTGTTACAGTTACAGACACATTTATTAAAAATAGATACATTTTAAAATGAAAACGAAATAACACCAAAGATGCTCTATAATATCTGGCGTCTCATTTCTAAACCGTCCGTCTGACCGTCTCTGATAATGCAATGCACCAGTGGGCACAGGTTACTTCACCTTTCAGCTGTGAAAATGCTGTCATTATCCAAGGACTCCACATCTAATTAAAATTTTCAGGTAAGACCAACCGCTAACGTCAGCTGCACATAAATAGCTAACATGTCGTCTTCTACGACTAATGCCGAAACATAGTTTGTGACTCCGGTGATGGATTTACGAAGTAAATTTAAATGCGCATAATTACTGCTATTAATTTAAACGGGCATTCGCACATTAGAAAATTATAGAAATGTATTTTCTCTTGTCTTTATTTGCAGATTTAGTATTAAAGTAATCCTAAATTAACTGAAAGTAATCAGTTACATTACTAATTGTGATACTTGGAATAGGTTACATTTTTTAACAGGTTCATTTCTAAACCTTGTTTTCTTTTAATGGACAAAACAAGATAGCTGTTTACCCTGGTTTATGCTAAGCTAGGCTAACTTGCCACTTGTGTTAGCTACATGACTGGTATCAATCTTCTCATCTAACTGCTCGCAAGAAATTTAATGAGCATTTTTCTTAAAATTCAGAACTGTTGCTTCAAAGTAGGTAGGTGCCACAAAACCAGACACCAAACATTCAAAAGCGGAGTGTAGCAACAAGCAGATGCAGGAGGAGATATAATTCACAAAAACAACACTTACAAATAGTCTTTTTCAACAATGTAACCTGTTTCCATCGAGCCTTACATACATCTTTACAGCCCCATATTTTACTGATGACTTATCTCCTTTCAATATTTGAACAGCTGTCAATAAGTAATCTCTTTGAAACGTTCTGGTATTGTGCGGTGGGACACAGAACAGTCTCCATTCACGGACAGACTACAGCACAGATAGAGCAGCATATGACATGAGACAATGGGAGTGAGTCAATACTGTAAACACGAGTAGACAATCATAGCTAAGCAGTTTATAGCGCTACCTCTGTCACAATGGGGTGAAATCTAGACTCAAGGTTTACTAAAGGGCACGGTGTTCTGGTGAAACCTGTAAAAACAGTATGGGACGTGTGATAGTGTCACTAAGAGGGACACAACCTGTAAGAATTTCAACAGCTGAAGAAGAAAGTAGAAAAAGCTCAGGTGTAGGGTTCAATTTGAGGTAGAAAGGTGCCCATGTCAGCACACTTTAACACCTTAAAACTAATTTGTCCAGACACCTGATGGTCCTCCTCCAAACAAACGTTGTGACCCGCTGAAACAGAGCTGCTCTTCTGTGATCTGGCCGGCAGCGTCCAGCTACAACAACATTGCCCTCTGAAGGTCACCAGAACGTACTGGTAAATGCTGCCTTTGTGCTTCCACGGGGAGGGGTGGTGGCCGGGGCTCGGGGTGGTGTTTGTACAGCCCCAACAACAGCCTGCACGGGGGGTTAGAGGAGGGAGGCTGAGAAAGGCAGGGAGGGTTCAAAGAGGCCGTTGTACACCTGCAGGTTTCACCTTTGGGGTTAACAAGGTGTGAATGTAGACGCAAGAGAAAGTTATCACAGCTTGGGATACATGGACTGTATGGTGTGGCGCCAATCTGAACAGCTGAATTGGAGTCTGAAAAGTGGTGTTTGTAGGCTTCCTCAAAATGGAAATAAGGTTTTAGGCATACAAAGTAAAAAACTGTTTCCCTCTTTCTAAGTTGTGAATAAAAGGTACCTAGCTACGCAAGGTTGGACTACCTGGACTTCTACTCCAGTTCATAACCTTACAAGAGTAACAACATCGTAGGGCAGATTTAACTCAGTTTATCTTGTCTTTTATCTCCGTCTGTCACAGCCGATTTCTTCTCTTTTGAGGTCTTTAAGCACCAACACAATCTAATCTCATCACAAGTATTTTAAACATACAACACGGTGTTTTAACAAGGACACAGGTTGGTAAAGGGTTGATAAAAGAGCCCACATGGAAAACTACACAACCCATGATTCACTCCTAAAACTTATGATTCATTATGATGAACGTGTCAATTTGGTCATCCAACACTCTCACCAAGATCACCTCAAATTTTCCATAGTGTATAGTGGTTCAGATATTGTAACCCTAACCCTAACCCTAACTCCCCACACTAGATAAAAGCAGCTAACCCTAACCCTAAAGCCAGCCTGAAGATCGGACAGTTAAAACATTGATAACCCAACTTTGGTGTCAATGGTAAGTCTATGGGAAGGCCGGAAAAGCATAAAAACAACAATTTCTTTTAGCGCTGTGGTAATCTTAAAATTGGAACAGTTAAGATACATAACTTGCAACGCTTCTTTCCAACACCTGTATCAAACACCTGTTTTACAAGACAGCAGATAGGACGCATAGCCACGCCCCATTCTCCCCAGGTGATGCCATTTATGAGCAGGGAGTGCCCCGTAGCAACACAACCCCTGTCTATTTTTGGTCTTAGATAAGGGAGCTACATGAGAAGACGTTGGCAGCCGACCTGTTGGCACCTTTTTGCCAGCTCACCTTTATTTCACCGCAATTTAATGGATAACTTTTCCTATGTTGTGCAAGCTTAAGTTGGCAGTGGTCATTGGACGTTTTATCAGCGAGATGCATCACTGGGCTTGTCCAAGCAGGCGAGCAGTGTGTGATGAAATGTTGTCACGTACTACGTGACTCGGGATTGAATGGTATCCATATTATAGACATTCCACAGCAGGTGGGGAGAGACACTGTTTGGAGGTTGCCATAGATGAGCTGCTCCCTTTTCTGTTATCATAGTGATGTCAATGTGATCAATGCTAAATCCACTGTGGTAGAAATACAAAGAAGGTGATTAACTCCTTCTGGAGACCCAATCTTGTTCGTACATCGAAATCTCCAGCTCAGTTAAAAAATGAAAAGAGAGGTCGGACTGTTTATAAACTGCTGCTCATGAAACTGAATTGAAAAACTGGGGGTACAACCTGGACTGATCGTAGGTCAATCACAGGGCTGACACGTAAAGACAGACAACCTGTCACACTCACATTCACACCTACGGGCAATTTGGGGTCACCAATGAACCTAACAAGTACGTCTTTGGATTGTGGGAGGAAGCCAGAGTACCCAGAGGGAACCCACGCATGCACAGGGAGAACATGCCAACTCCACACAGGAAGGCCCTATTTGTTCGAACCAGGATTTTAACCAGGAAGCTCCTAGCTCTGAGGCGACAGCGCAGACCTTTCCAATCCAATTTGCCACTTTGAATATAGTTTGTCTCACTAATGATGATTGAAAGCGACCTTTTTTGGTTCGTAATAATTTATTTCTGTTTATTTATTTGACGGTCTTTCAGCATGTCTACTATGTTTGCTGGATCAATGGCAGTGACAGCTTCCTTAACACAGAGCGATGACCTGCCATGAAACACAACACATGGCATCATTTATACTAGAACACATAAAACTTGCAGCCTCCAGCATCAGTCATAAATATCTTCTTCCTTAATACACCAAACTTAAAACACCTAAATCACCTTTAAAATGCATGTGTGCTTCATAGTATTCTTACGTTAAAAGAAACTTAAGATGAGTTTGTCTGAAGGTTTTACAGACACCGATTTCCGCTAAATACTAGATGTAATCTTTAATACCCCATAAATGGAGGAGTCAAAGAGAATCATGGGTACTTTTTTGAAATGACTGAAGTGTGACGGGGGTGTAGGTATTCCAACGTCACAGTTTATTGAGCAGTAAGTGAGTCTCTGGTCCCTTTAGAGGTCCCTTGGAGGAAACTCCCGGTGTGCTGGAAAGCCTCTGGTTTAATGGTGGATGCAGAACGAGGGTGTTTGAGGTCTGGGATCATTACTGAGCTGTGGAGTGTGACGAAAGGAGTCATAACTGACTGAGCAATAAGTGGAGTCTTTGAAAAACAACCTCCACCCTTAAATATTTGCTTGTTTTCAAGAGTCTGTTCCTGGTTTGGAAAAACAATCTGTGTCCCAGCTAACTACCTACCTCTATCATGAGCAGTAAAGCTAATACCACTTCTTGATATTAAAGACATAATGTAGTTTAATAATTTGGGAAATTACATACTTAATCTCTATCTTCTAGAGAGTTTAATAAGAAGATTGATTCATGTCTGCACGCTAAGCATGTGGTTGAAACCAGGAGACCTTTAGCTTAAAACTAGCATTGGGAATAGCAGAACACAGCTACTCTGCCTTTGTCAAAAAGTTCAAATACAATCCTGACAAATGTTGAACTGATGTAACAAACAAGATATAAGATGTCTTTCTGATTTTTAAGCCTTTTGGTAGCGAGCTGTTTCCCCTTATTTGCTGTCTTTCTGCTGCGCTAAGCTAAGTTATGCTAGGTGTGACTTTGCTGTGGCCTCAAACTGAAAGTTACAAGAGTGGCGTCAATTATCTAGTTAAACTCTCTGCAAGAAAGAGAACAAGTGCACTTCTCATAATGTTGAATTATATTTCAAGTTAAACTTTGGGGAAGTTTGCATGTTTGATTAGCTATTGCGGGCACTGAAATGTCTTATGTCACATAGGCTACATCATCTTAGAGTTCTTCTCCATCATTCCCTCCAAAACATGATAGGATAAATTGTAGTCATCATGTAGTAATGATACAGCCCTGTGAAATAGCTCCAAACCAGCGCCTTCTGAGTTCCTTCTGAGGAAATACCTCCCTCGAAAGCCAAAACCTGTTGCAGAAACTATCTAAAGTTCACACTCTTCAGTCTCTCTCGTTCTGACTCCTCTGTCTCTGGGAGGGAAATATTGCTCTGGCTGACATTACCATTTTTCTCATGTTGACTGTACTCCAGTATTTCAAAAAACAATCTCAACTGGGGCATTACAAACAGCGCAGAGAAAAGGTGGAAAGGGTGTGGATCGTGCTATTCTTTCTCCTGCAACATTTTCAGTCCCTCACTACCTGCTGCCTTTCAGGGCAACTCCCTGTGAAGTCCAGTCACGCACTAATGCACAGGAAGTTTCTTATTGTGCACCCTGTGAAAACTATGACTTTAAATATACAGAGTGATATATTTATGGCACACGAGCCGCACACAAGATGAATGGGACCACAAATACATCTACTAAGCTCCAAGCATTTACTGTTCAACATCTGTATTTTTAGCCATTGTGGCTTCTAAAACTAGTAGTGATTAATAGCTACAACTCAAATGTCTCCTTAAGAACAACCTGTTTACTTCCTTCCTAACTTAAAATTGAAAAAATGTATGACCATGCTTAAAAAGACCATGCATGCAAAAATCTAGTGTAACAGAAGCAGCATTAATAAAGAAGAGTGATGAAGAATAGCATACTGACTGCAACATCAGTCTCACATATCTTCCATTGGCTAACATTATCACTATTATCTTTTGGTGACACCAGAGCAAGTAAAGCCGTAAAATCCCTGAATGTAGCAGATAATGCATTGTGTATCTTTCTTATGTTAGCTAACATTGACTAACATTAGCTGCTGGTAATACTAAAACAGGTAAAGCAGTAAAGCCCCTAAATGTCCAGTTAGGTTAGCTAACATAAGCCATAATTAGCTCCTGATGATACCAGAGCACGTAAAGCAATAAATGAATGTTTATTGTGTATATTTCCTACGTTAGCTAATATAAGCCACCATTAGCTACAAGCCAAGCAATTAAAGCAGTAAAACCCCTGAGTGTATTGTGTATCTCTCTTAAGGTTAGCTAACATGAGTCAGAATTAGCTACTGATGATACCAGAGCAAGTAATGCAAGAAAATCCCTGAATGAATTTGTATTGCGCATGTTTCCTACGTTAGCTAACATACACCACCATTAGCTACAAGTGTTATCAGGGCAAGTATAGCAAGAAAATCCCTGAATTAATGTGCATTTTGTATGTTACCTACGCTAGCTAACATAAGCCACCATTAGCTACAAGTTTTAAAGTTGTGAATGAAGCAGTTACAGCAGCAACCCCTGAATATTATGTATTTTCCTTAGGTGAGCTAACATTAGCCACCATTAGCAACTGGTGATACCAAAACAAGTAAAGCAGTAAAACCCCTGAATATATTGTGTATTTTTCTTAGGTGAGCTAACATTAGACACCATTAGCGACTGAAACAAGTAAAGCGGTAAAACCCCTGAATGTATGCTATATCTATGTTAGCTAGCATTAGCCACCATTATCTACTGGTGATACCAAAACAAGTAACGCAGTAAAACCCTTAATGCATCCTGTGTCTATGTTAGCTAGCATTAGCTACCACTCTTGCTACCAAAACAAATAAAGCACTAAAGCCCCTGAATGTATTTTTTGTCTATGTTAGCTAGCATTAGCTACCCCTCTTGATACCAAAACAAGTAAAGCAGTAAAAACCCTGAATTTAATGTGTATTCTGTATCTTTTTACATTAAAATTAGCTTAGGTATTTTGTTGCTTAGTCATTCAACCTTTAACTTGCCGGAAGAAGAATGTGTTATTTCTTCTTTTAAATGTGACATGGCACTACTTCATATTTGATCCTTCATAATTCTCGGACATTTGCCACTTAGCCCTGGTAGTTGCTGATAAAGTAATCACAGATGAAGGAGCTTGGTCAAGATACTTATTTGAAGTAGGACATGGCAGAATATCTCTACGGGTTATCAAAAGGCTGGCTTTTATCAGAAATCCTACATGTCCTTGCTGATAAAGTTTTTCTTGTAGGAGACCAAACAGCACAGGTCAAATGCGTTCACCCCTTTCTCTGTCCTCAGATAGTCAACATTTTTGTCTGTCCTTATTAGGAGTAAACTTTCCCCTCCATTATAGCATCAAGCTGAAGTTAAATGTAGACAAACAGAAGTCCCGGAAAAGAAGCAGCACAGTATGAAGTAAAAGCCTCAGGTAATTTTCTGCAAATACCTGCGAACCACTGTGACGCAAGTGCTTTCTCAACCAGACCAATCACAGGGAAAAAAATCCTTTAAGGCGTCATAACAACACGGTAATGTATGTGATCTGTCATTCTAGACAATGGGGGAGTTTAAAGCAAATTAGAAAGAAATGTAGAAAATGCCCCCCTTGTCCCATATAGTTTTGGCCTCCACAAACAGACAGTAAAGACCGGGCGGTGGGTTTAGGGAGGCAGATGGAGGAACAGGGGACGAAGAGGGTCAGTGGTGGGAAGACAGTCTCCTCTGTCTGTCTGTTTGTTCAGCGTGTTTGCTACTCTGCTCCCTGCGATGTGTGAGAGAATTCACACCGTCTCGTTGTCGTCTATTCCAGGCGGGGAAGGAATGACAGGGATTGAGGGAATGAGCCGGGAGTTTGAGATTTCCATGTGCCTTTTTCCTAGAAGCCCTATGAAAGGAACCAATGCCAAAGCTGCAAATTTCCATGTGATCATAAAAGTTGGCTGAGCATCTTGTGTGACATTTGTGAAGATGCTTCAGCTCATTGTTTTTTGGTATAAGTAAAAATGTCACCAACCAACCACGTAACTCGAACACATTATTTCATGAAGCAATGAAGGGTTTGGCATTGTTAACTGACAGGTGTGGCCCGACCAACTTGATTAACCTTGCAGAATGTTATCACGGTAAATGTTGCGTTGCACTCTGCCAGACAGATAAAAATAATAGCATCTTCAGTCCAAAACAGGAAGTAACTATACTCATGGACTAAAATTGCAGCCAGAGGAAATGCATTCATTTTACCTACTGTTGGGTATCATAAGGGGGCAATAAGGAAGTCCAACCAATCACAACCTGCCTCACTTATGCTTCATTCTAGTAACTCTTTTGAAAAAAGAAAAAGAAAATCCTCATTACTGAGAGGGCAAAGTCTGGGAGTCTGGACTTGTTGGCAAGACTTACGTTCAGCATTAAAGCTCCCCTCCAGTGAGAATCAAGTGTTTAACCTTGTAAACATCTCCATGTGGTGTTCTTCATGTGCTACAAGACATATCAGTGACAACATCAGCAGTCATCTCCATGGCTGGGCCTGTCTGCTTTTAAACTGCAGTGTACCAAGGACAGGCTGAACAACACGTTTTCAGACTGGCAGGTTTGAGACGTCACAAACCTAAGGAGCCAATCCTGTTAATGGACGGGGTGACGCTATGCATATCATTATGCGCAACCTATGGCAACCACTTCGGCGATGCGCGAGCCAGCTTTAACCCCCATCATAATTTTAACTCACTACTGACTACTAACATTAACTAACATTAATACTACTAATTACTACATTTCAAGCTAGCTAAGTTTTAACAAGTTGCCACTAAACGATGGCAGAGACGTGTTTTGTTTTCACGACAGAGGGGGTGGTTGGATGTCTTAATATATGACTGGAGCTGCTCTTTAAAAAAAGGTTTCATTTTTAGACACTAATGCTGCTCAAATGATGAGTGTTAGCTTCCTTATTCCATTATTTACATTTTCACCAAACCTGGCAGACACACCTTACCTTGTCTCTTTCAGACTGTGAAGTAAATGTCATCTGACATTACATCAGAGTTTGTTTATGTAAATAATGCAAATTCCATCTGTTAGAACATAACTCTGAACAGAATGTAAATTTAGGTTGTCAAAATTTACTTAAGTAGACAAAATAACCAAATAATAGAGCATTATTTTTCAGTCTTTACCACTCTGCCCCTCACATCCACCTGGTCTTACATACATCCGATTAATCCCCCTGCATCAAGAGGTGACGCAGCTGAACACAAATAACAACCTGATGAATCGTAATAGCTCAAATTTAGCCCCCCCAGGCAAAGTAGGTCAGCTCCAAATTTCAGCACTAATAGAATAATTGGAGATGAGTCACAGATTGGATGAAAAACAACCTGTACACGGTTGATGGCAGCTTCAGGAAAGAGATAGAGGAGAGGAAGCGCTTCAATCAGAGACGGAGGTAGACGGCAGATGATAATGAATTTCTGCTGCTACTGTGTGTCTGTCAATCATTGTTATTACCAGATGTTTGCATAATGGACTCACATTTGGGAGGATGGTTGATGATGCAGACAAAATGTGTTACAATGACTAAGACGGAAACAGAATTTTGATGATGTCCAGGGTGTTTGAATAATGTCAGGTTATGTAAGTAAAAAAAATCCCTTTAATATCTGTCAGCGTGTTTAATTTAAAGAATCAGTTTGATCTTTAGGAAATAAAGTTATTTGCTTTCTTGCCAAGAGTTTGACGAGAAGGTCTACACCACCCCAATGTCTTTGAGATACATAAAAGGCTTCATCCAGAAGCATGTTAGCTTAGCTTAGCATAAAGTAAACAGGGGAAAACAGCTCGCCTTCCTTTTACCAAAGGTATCAAAAACACCTACCATCTACCAACTGTTCTATTCTTCATGGTCAGCTACGCTAACTAGCTGCTAGCTCCTGATTCATATTAACCATGCAGACATGACACATGATTTCTCTTCTGTCTTTGATGATGTCCAAGGTGTATGAATAATATCAGGTTATATAAAGGAAAAAATCCCTTCATAGTCTGTTGTTAATCTAAAGAATCAGTTTGACATTTTGAGACGTTGACAAAGGTTTTTCAGACCCGGGAAGACCTGCTTATAAATGTCTCTGTTCCCACTGGCAGTAAAGTATACTCCTTTTGGTCTCTTTTCTGCTGTGTCACCATCTGATGTCACAAACGCGCCAGAAACAGGGTTAGTAAACAGTGAAGATGTTACAGTGGTTAGGTCTTTATTGTATCTATCACTCATTCAGTCTGTTTATCAAACTCGGCGCAGACAAATTTTGAATGATGTTCGAGCGCAGCTCAGACGGAGACGAGCGGAATTTGTAGCTGAGATGAGAAGGAGTTGCAGAAGTTACCAACAGAGCATAACATTGCGCCGGAAAGGGGGTGGAGACGCAGGTTTTGTGTTCCCATCATTGGCGATCGGAGCCGAGGCGATAATTAGCCGGGTCTATTGCAGAGTCATTTGCCAGGTGTTTGCAGGTTTTTTGACCAGCGGGAAAGGGGCTTTATTTACTTTTTTAAAAAGAGTTTGACCTGCACCACCTCCATGTCTGTGAGCTAAATAAAAGTCTACATCCAGAAGCATGCTAGCTCAGCTTAGCATAAAGACTGGAAACAGGGGAAGCCAGCTAACCTTGCTTTCACTAGAACGCTAATGCTCACTAAAGAACAGGTTAGAACACGTTTGTTATACATACAAAACAACATGTTGGGGTTGAACTCAGGATAATTTCTTGGCCAAGAAATACAAATCACAAATTGCCATTTAAACACTTTGATTTTTGTATAGAATTAAAGGAGCAATTCGCCCCTGTAAAAAGCCACTGTCAGTCAAAGCAATAATATTTGAAAATGTTGTATAAACAGCTCGTGGTTTTGCCCATTCTAGATTCCTACAACACCCAGAGTTCATTGCACCCCTCCCTCTTAAAGAAATAGCTCAGTGAGAGACGCTGGAGTGAAATACTACCGTTTTCCAGTCAAGGACATTGATCGCTCCAGGCAATTGGTCAGAGCGGTACAGAATTCAAAATATGACGAGAATATACCAGTCGATTGTCTAAAAAATCTTTGGGTCTGCAGTCTACATTTCAAACCTGTTGCTTTCGAGGAAGTGTAGTTTAGCGAGCTCCCTGGGCTCCGCCAGATGTGGTGTTTTTTTATGTATTTTGGAGGAGGTTTTCCAGGGCCCATTGGAGAAGCGGATAGCGTCCTCCAAATGCACAGAGCCAAATTGCTTTTTTTTCCTATCCTATTGGCATTAGCTCTCTATAATAGCATGATAGGACTGAGGTTGAAAATAGGCGACCTGGCCCTTTAACAATTTACATATAATGTGTTAATACAAGTAAATAAGAGGCAATAGATGGATTTTGTTGCCCTCAGAAAGAGCAAAGCTAGTTTTCCCCGGAGTTCGACTCTTTGTGCTAAGCTACGCTAACTAGCTGCTAGCTCCAGATTCATATTTACCGTACAGACAGGACACATGATTTTCCCATTTAGCTTTTTACAAGAAAGTGTATGTCAAACTAATTCTGTATTTACATTCCAACCATTATCTATCTCCACCTGTACCACAGCGATATTCAAACACACGAGAAGAACTGCCTTGAGATTAGATTAAAGGTGGATTTGCATGAAACTCACCAAGCTCTCTGGAGACCGGGGACACGATAGCATTCTCTCCAACCTTTGAGACGGCGTCAAAATAGGTCTTTCCAGCTAGAGTCATTGCTGCGTGGGGAAACAGACAATCATGAAGTTACCCACTGAGAAAATAGGACTTGTTGGATAATTGACACTGAGGTACACTGAGGCCACATTCAAAGTTCATACCACAAAGTTCTGCGTGATGGTGAAAGCTGTGTTTACCTGTGACTGATTTCTCATAGTTCTTCCCCAGGTTGACCAGGTTCCTCAGGCCTGGGTTGAACTGCTCCATCACAATCTGGGACAAAGAGCACAAATTAAAGGTTGTGGAGAAAGGCAGCATTTTAATCCTGATCTAATGTTACAGTTTCACATTTTCTGAGTCACTTTCTCTTTCGATTACTCAGAAACTCTTATATTTCTTTATTCTATCTCAATAAAGGGCTTGACGGGAATAATATAACTCTCAAGGCTATTTTGGTGGCGGTGGGAGGAGGAAGAGAAATCCATGAAAACAAATGCAAGTGTTTGTGCTTTTGCTCTATAAATATCACCATGTGAGAACAATAAAACTTTCAATCTTTAACTTGACCCCTCACGTATGCTTTACAACTCCCTCTAAAGAGCGAAGTCCCAAACAAAGTGGCAGCTATTTGTGGCATTAACCTCATCACTCCCAGCCCCCCGCCCCTTCTCCCTCTCTCTCTCTCTCCGTCTCTCTCCATTTAAATGCCTCAACAATCAAGTGCTGTTCACCTCCCCGTCTCTATTCCCCTGGCGCGCCCTCAATAGAACAATGAAGGGGCAGGTATGACTTTACATGAAGAAAAGAGAACAGAGCGGAGGAGAGAGAGAGGGCGAGAGAAAAAGGGAAACAGGTTCCTTGTTTTCTTTTCTCTCTCACAGCTGAAACTGTGGCAGACAGTAAACTCCAGGTATGACTCTCTCTCTCCCTTTCTCTCTCTCGTTCTCCCACAAACACAAAAACAAACACCTTTAATTATCCTATATGCATTAAAATTATATTTAAACCAAGCCACAATCATTAAAGCAACTAATCTCTACTTTTGGGGAACTTTTATTTTGAAGGCATGTCGTCCTCACAGAGATGTAAATGCATCCTCTCACACTCTCGTCTTATCACATTTGAGAGGCTGTAGTGTAAACTTGATTAGATTAATCCAGGGATCAAGATCGATCCCGTGATCAAATGACTATTGATCACTTTTCCTCCACTGACAAGCTCCAGCAGCATGATTGATGGGAGAAACTTTCGTGTCTCTTCTCTCATATTGTAATTTCACTGTGATTTATGCATCCTCTAATAATTAAATAACAGGGTGTGTCATGAATTGCCCCAGTAAACAACAACAGATAGTTTCGATTGCTCAATCCGATGATTTTTTATTACACTGTGAAAGCAAAAGAATGGGTCTTTTACACTAAGTGGAAAGAAATCTCCCATAAAGCGTGACAAGTGCTATAAAAGTATAGCTCATGCACATATTAAGTCTCTCGAGCAACTTTATAGAGTTGTTATCTCTGTGATTTATGGTTATTGTGTTAAATGCAGCAAACTTAACTCGATAACATGATGATTTCCCACTCTTCTTAATCAAAAGCATCCGTAATAACATCACCTATTTCCATATTTCACTCACCTTGTATGTGCTTTCAGTAAGCTTGCTCACATCATCTGGAGCGCGAGACATGATGGCAGGTTGTTCCTCAAGCCCCAGAAGTCGAAAAAAATACACAACAAATAAGAGAAATAAAAACGGTGTTTTGTAATCCAGGTGCTCTCTCACTTCGAATAATTAATCCCACAGCCGGTCCTGGTCCTTGTCTGCTCCCTCACTCCTCGCATGGGGGACGCTCAGCTGCCGGCGGCGCACGCACTGACTGACGGACTGACTGACTGGGACACCGAGAGACTTCCCCGTGCGGATGGGGCTGACGAGGAGGAGCGCGAGGGAGGGCACCGTGACGTCACGAGCAAATTTAAGTTTTCGTGTTGAGTTTCTTTTAACGTTTCTTATATAAAAATGTCTTTAAATATATTTTTTAAACGTTTTACTCGCACTTAAAATATAATTAAAATATAATTAAAATATATATAAATTATGTTTGAATTCTTTGTGCTGTTTCCGGTTAGCTTAAATGTTATCATCAGCCTAATAAAATCTTCCTTCCTGTCTGTTAAAATAAAATAAAACTGTTGACGCTATAAGGCATTTTGGCCAGCACTTGCCTGAAGAATATGTGCACTGATTGACTTAGAGAGGGCGCTATAATACAAAGTAGCTTAAGGTATGTACATCCCCATATTGTAAAAAAAGGGGAAAAAAAGAGAAAAATATATAAATAAAAATGAAATCATCATTAATAATTTGCACAATATCGTATTAATGTTTTGTAGCCTTTGTTAATCTTTAACTTACTGCAACTCTGAAATACTGTAGTGGGAAACGACATCATAATATCGAAACAATTATGTAAAGTACAAGATTCTTTAGTAAATATCTTTGTCTATGGCATCATCTCATCTTTGTGGGCCACATTCTGGTTTTTAACACTGTTTTTCTACCTAATAGTTAACATATTAAAATGTATCATATGTTGGCTAAGTTTAAAAGTCACATGATGACAGAAATCTAGAGCAAAAGTGAATTTATGCAATAGGTTTTGTCATGACTGTAAATCACTACCGTCCATGGCCTTAGGGGGGTGACATACCCCATCAGTTGAGCGACAGAGACATAAAAGCACCACATATCCAGATTAGGGTAAAGCTGCATACTTGTTAATGTAAAGTATCACCGTGTGGGCTTTATTTCATATACAAGTATAAAGTAACTTTCAGTAATGTACTGTTAGCAACATATTATACATATGTAAACTCCTTATACTAATTCTGATACCTCAACTCCAAACTATATCCCAATATAGTTTACCAATCACATGCTTGTTATTCCTCTTTTTTATAATAGTCAGCAGCTCACCATGTCTAAATGATAGCAGGAAACATTGATGGAAAAATAGTGTTTAATTTGGATCTGTGTGTCATCTCAAATATTTGTTCCAGTATCAGCAGCTAGCAAATGGGGGCATCGTTTCTACCTTCTCTGAGACCTTTAAAGTAATGCAAACCCCTGATTGTTATTAGTGATGCATATAACAAACAAATAGTCCCAGTTAACAGTCACTTCGAATAACATGCTATTTTGGGTTATTCTTTAGTAGTTGGCACCACCATGTGGACATCTCCTGTAGCATATTTACATTTACTTATATTTACAGTGTTGAATCTAAAAACATAAATAAAACTTCCCACATCTTAGAAAGATGTCCCACATCTCGGACAGGAATGTGACCCAGGCCGGAGCCTCTTACTCAAAAGCTGATTGTTACTGTGGAGCCACATGATTGAAACGCATGGTGACAATTTCAAGCCTTTACAGCTCTGATCTAACAGCCAGGCAGAGGGAGTGCCAGGATCAACCTTATTTCTACTTGAGGTCCTCTGTGAGAGGGCCAGCAGATATGGACAGGTACAACCAACATCTGTTAAGAAGTTTAATATATCTTGTTCAGGTTTTAAACTATGGGATGTATTCTTTCAGACAAAATGCTGGATGGATCCTGGTTCTCCTCCTCCTGGTCGCCCCGGGCGTTGCAGAGACCACAGACCCTTTGACAGATTTGGGTAGGTCATCCAAACATTTCTTGTTTATTCTTCTCCAACAGACACCACAGTTGAATTATTATCCGTTACTTTGATTAGAAAATACCGCTGGGAAGCTGGTTTTCTACCAAATGGAGGGAAATGCCACCTATGTGAGGAACACAGGAGAGCTGGCGTCAGATGTTCCCACTGAGACCATGTTTGAGCTCTTCGATCCACAGCAGAATTTCAGCTCGGCTAAGTTCACCTATACGTGGGACTTAGGCAACGGGTACGAGGACTTTTCATGTTTGACCTTTCTGGCGACCTTTCTTTATATTTCATGTTATTTTCCATCTCTGCTGCAGAGAGGTGATCCAGGGGACGGAGCCAGTCGTGCGCTATCATTACCCTGAATCAGGAAACTACACACTGCGGCTGAAAGTGGGAGTCAACGTGACCAAATTCGCACCTCAGATCACTGACGTTTACTCCATGGATGTCCAAGTGCTTGGTTTGTATTCTGCATCAAAACTTGAGTAGCTATTAGATGGGTCAGAAGTTTCACATTCAGCCTTACAACTTTATTTCCCTAAAACAAATCAATGTCAAAGTCAGCAAAATTATGAAGAAATTCCTCCAGTATGTTGGGAAGTAGTTGTAGTATTTCCAATGGTGTGATGACAACTACCTTGACCTCAATGTGACGTAAACTAAAGAATCAATAATTGATTTTAGATCAAACTGTTTTAAACCCAAAGCCAGCATAACTCATGGAGAAGATGTCCACATAGTAGATGCTTTAAAGTATCTAGGAACAGTGAAAACATGGAGTCAATTTAAAACATTATTTTTCTTCTGAAAGTATTTTAACCTTTTTATTTTATTTGCTAGTTAAGTAAGTTGTCTGTGAAGGACGAGAAGAGTCTTCACTACATTGTTAAAGTCTGCTCCAAGATCGCTGGAGTCCAGGTGAGTTACTAGAGCTCCCTCTGGAAGAAACGTGTGGGCCACAAAGCCTCGGACCACATGCTGCCATCTGAATTCCCTTTAATGCCCTCATGGCGGCGCTATCTTGCCCCACATATAGGAGAACAAACAGATACTCCAACTCTTTTATTCCTTCACCTATTAGGCTGCTGAATGCAGACAGCAGTTTTGTACAGTTCCTGTACCCTTGTGTTTTAAACTGTTTGACCTGTGTGTTTGCAGCCATGCTCTGGTTCACAATTCTTGTTGTTGTGACTCGGCAGGCTGTGAAACTGATTTGCCCTCTGGGATAAATAAAGTTGTCTGCAACTAAAATACGTGTAATAATGTTGCAGATGCCATTAAAAACATCGAGCTGAAGGGGCCTCTGGATTACGAGGTGTCTCAGAACTCCAGTTTGGCCGTTCATGTGGACGGAAGGTAAGCTACGTTTCGTTTCGTTATCTCTATTTTCTATTAATTAATTTAAAAATGTTATCCTGACCAAAGAGAAACAGGCATTCACAATTAAATTTGACATATTTGTTCTGTGGAAGTTACAAATGTATGCAGGCAAAACATGTTAATGTGCGATTTCACCAGTTTATTCTGGCCTTGTCAAACCAACATGCTAACGTTTCAACTTGAAGGTCCTGTCTTTTAAACAAGAGTAAAAGGTGCTTTGATGAAGGCCACATGGCTTAAAAGTTAGCATGTTTGTTGCACCTTGCCAGAAAATACTGGTGAAAGTTTGTCCTGTTACCGTTGGTTATTCAATGGTTGCCCTATATGACTTTAGTTTAGCATCACAAGCAAAATACAAACATTTAACATCTATACGTGTGTGTGTCTTTAGTCCTCCCATGTGGGTGTGCTGGCGTTTCCTGCTCAACTGTGTCCCGGACGCGTCGGCGGGCTGCACGCTCACCATGCTGTATGAAAACACCCTGAGACTGAACCACACCTTCACCACCGCCGGCGTCCACTGCCTGGACATCAGCGTGCGCAATGATATCAGCAAGCTGCAGAGCTCCTTCAGCATCTACGTCAAAAGGAGCTGTAAGGGCACACGCACATGCACGCACACTTGCAGGCTAACAGTGGGAAGGTAAAGAAACAGGAAGAGTTAAAAGGCAGAGGATGCTCTCGGTTTAATGGCATATTGTTGAGAATATCCAGCGTTGATGATTTTAAAGCTTAACATGGTTTCACTGAAAGTTATGAAACTGTTACAAAATCCATTAGATAGCGCTAAATGTTCATAAAGTTACACAACAAGGCCGGAGTTGTATATTTGTCCTTCTCAAAACTGGGCTGTTGAGTGGAGTTTAACCAAGAGGATTCTGAGATCTACTATAACTCTTATGTAGTCATTATATCTTTTAGGTTTTCAGTAACATATGTAACGCCAAGCTGTTTATTTGACCTTTTTACATCATGTCACTGGATCATGTGACCTTCAAAAACCCCAAGTCACACTGAAGTCTCATGCAGTCCCTCCAGGGGCATTTTCAGCCAGAAATGCCTGATTTCGGGGCAGCTTTTAAAAAAAGTTGCGATGCAAATTGCCGTGTTTTGAGGCTTATTTTCTGTGTAACACATTACCCATCCACTCGGGACAAACGCTCCGATTAAGCCATCTATTGGCTGAGCGAGCTGTTTGTCTTCTGACATCACTTCCGGTCGTTTTCTGTGACAGGATTCCAAATAAAATGTAAATTACACTAAAGTCAATAGCCATGTCGCACTGCGCAGGCACATTCAGTGCTATCCATGAAGGTGCCAAGGAGAATCGACACATTATTTACGCTGTTCTACGTGTTATTCCAGCTGCTGCGGCAGCATAGAACAATTGATAAGAGACGGGGATTACTATCTCACTGTACAAAGACCATTTAAAATCAGCAATGACTCAAACACCAGTAAGAGTAAGTACTACAGTAAAAGATGACCTCAGATATTATATGACATTGCAGACTTCAGGTATCAATATTTTGGATATCAAAGAAGTCACTTTGGGGACGCAAATTACTTCACACGCGGGGGGAAAAAGGAAGATTGGACAAATTTCTGGGAAAGTTGCGTGAATGTGCAGGAACGCAAGTGTGCAACTTCCTGGAGGGACTGCTCACAGCTGTCAGTATAATGAGAATATGACTGAGAGCAGGCCGTCACTGCACACGGCTTTTACTTCATGAGAGTATGAATTTTACTTTGTTGCAACAAAAAAAAAGCTAAATTTTTTTACTAAATTGGGGATAAATCTAAATCTAAGAGGATTATATGAAAACATTAAATTTGCATAGCATTCAAATGCAGTTTGTTTAAATTCAACTAATTATTTGTTTCTTGGTGATATTTAATTTTCTATTTACTTTGCTTTTTTGAAAGAATATAAAACATATTGAAATGTATATACATTATATTTTTTTATTGTATTTATACTAATTAATGACATATAAATTATATATACTGAACATATATAGTATTAATTTATATGTCTCTTTTTGGATTTAGCAATTTATTTATTTTTATTTTATATTTGACTATATACATTAGCTTCATTTATCATCGAAAGAACTGTTACCAAATCATATTTTTTTATTATATATCAGTACTGAAATATATATTATTTACAGAGCCCGGGAGGGGACATGGGGGGAAACATTTAAGGTACAAAAGAAAAAAAAAAGATTGCGCAAAAATATATCGAAAAGGTCAATGTACTACTTCTGGTGTCAAAGTTTAATTGGTGCTGAATTAACTGGTGGCAGTCACGGATGTGTGTAGGCGTGGCTCATGAGTGAGTTGTACACAAACGACTCGATGCAACTTCGCTGCTTTATCTCAGTTAATTAATCGGTGTCTTTTGAGACATTGTTAAACCAACAGTTTGTTGGGCCATTTATTTCTCTGTGGACAACATATGACTAGAGTGGACCGCACGCTCTCCACTGCTGGTCGCTACAAACGTTGTGGTCTCTTCTGTCTTAAAACAACGTTATTCCTCGAAATCATAGGGTAAGTAGAGGGGACGGTCAAATCAGTAAAAGCTTCACAATAATTGAAACTCAGTAGCCTACATGAAAATGATGAGTCATCTGTGTTGTAAAATACAACATGAACTGGTCCAGTTGAGTTTGAATTAACTTTTGATGTTCTACTGTGTACGGCAGCCGTGGTTGCAAAGGTGATCTCAACCCCATGTCCCCTCCCGGGCTCCGTAGTTATTCATGTATTGGATCTTTTGATTAATTTCTTTTATTTTTAAATTAAATCCATTAACAACTTTTTGAAAGACACATGTCAGACTCAAAATCAGTGACTTCTCATAATGACTCACCAGTTTTATTTAGAGCATGCAAACAAATATAATGTACTTTCCTATAAATAAGCTGCGCTGTCATGAGGTGTTTCAGATCTAAATCTCACCATGTGCCGTTTAGCTGCGTTAGTTCTGCACACTGCGAGCGAGAAAAAGAAGGAATCCAGGCACAGTGATCCGAGCGCTCAGCACATGACTGCTGCATTCAATTGATTTGATGCTGTTATGAAGTAAAACTCATACTGTCAGCTGGTGAGCGTGTTCTGTCGAGGAAAATTTGGAAATTTGGCATTGAGGACTGTGACATTTGCTGCTAATTTTCTCTGTTACGTCTTACATGTAAAACAACCACACACTAGTTTTGGTATTTAAAGATTGACACACTTCCCCCTCAAAATAAGACGTGTTGTTTCACTCTGACCTTGATTCCCAAAGGGCCTGACTCGGGCTCTTTTTTTCTGCAGATAACACCCACCTGTTCTTCATCCTGTCATGTGCCGCCATTCTTGTAGCAACCTTCTCTTTCATCACCGTCATCGCCTGCCGCCCTCGTCATCAGAACAAACCACAGGTACAGAAGGCCTGCATTTTTATGATAAGTTTTATCTCATTTTATTTCAATGTGTGTGTTTAATAGGCAAGGTTTGAAGGGTTAAGAAATGGTGTTTAAGACCTGAACTGAAAATCAAATCCAAACCTCCATATAGAGCATTACTGACTGCACTTGAATGCAGCTTATGACCACAAGGAGGCTGTCTGCGTCCAGGAATACAATTGCAGCACAGAAAATCCCAGAGAAGCAGCATTGAGAACCACCTTAGTTTTACTTCTTTAGTTGACATTAGTCTGGATATTTGTGTGATTTTTTTTGCAGATTGCAGCTTCCAGTAACGCCTTATTCCTGAAGAACGAAGAATGTGAAGGTCAAAGCAGGATTCTGTTTAAATTCTCCAACGAGAAGAAAGAAGAGAAAGAGCCTCTCCTGATGCAGTATGGGACGCAATACTCTTAACCATCTGTTACAGCTACAAGCACATACATATATATACATATATATGTATTTGTCAGAGGAAAATACACAATTATGGCAAATTCTCATCCAGCATAACAACATGTTAGTGATGAATTGAGTAAAATATAAAGATGCACAACACATCGCCCCACACTGCACTTTTAATAATGATGTTGCAGAAACAGCTCCTGGAAGTAATGAGGATTCCGATATTGACCATTAATCGTGTAATATATATCAGTCTGAGCAATTATTTAGTCATTAATGTTCCAAACAAGGTTATAGCGATCAATAAATGTGTCACAGAGAACAGTCTGACATTCAAATGTACTCATAATAAATTAATAGCAAGTGCTGCTCATGTTTAAATGATGACTGTCTGTTAAGCACGCTGTGAATGAAACTGGCCGCTCATTAATTTATGGGGTTTTTTTTTATATTGACGTGTTAACGTGAGCCGAGCTTTGCTTTACTTTCCAGAGGAAGTATAAAAAATTTTCTGTCTTGTGTCTTTTTTCTTTAAGTGATAATTAAAAGTTAATTTACAGTTTCCTGTTAAGACTTGTGCAGTTTTACTTGATTTTTGCTTCCTAAATTATAAATACAGTGATACTCTTATCTTGACTCTTATCTCATGTATTCATGTATTTATTTACTTACATGCTCTCTAACTAGTTGTAATGTAAAACAGTAGATGAGATGGTATAGGTTAGCACAGCGGTTCTCAGCTGGTCTCGCCTTGGGACCCACCTCCACCTCCTAAGTGACAAATCGCGACCCAAATTTCAGATTTTTTCAACCACTTAGAGAAATTGTGCACTTAAACCTGAGTCCGAACGTATCATCACAGTAAGTAACTTCACAAAAGACAACAGTATAATAGTCAAGCAAAATGCTGGCAGTGCATAAGGGGAAAATATTCCCTCTATAGAAATAAATAATACGTGCAACTACTGTAGGGCTCATTGAGTTTCAAGAATGTAACCTTAGCTGGAATTACCCAATCAGTGGATACATGGAGTGTAACTGAACAACACTACTACTGCAAGCATGTCATAACCAATGTTCTTCAAAATAAAAGTGGAGCATCGACTTTTTGCCACAACTTTGTTTTTCCGAGCACACGTCCGCGACCCACTGAAAACAGCTCCGCAACCCACTTTTGGGTCCCGACCCACCAGTTGAGAACCACTGATTTAGCAGGTATTTTGTTAAAAGTATTGGGAAAAATAAATTACACCTGATGATATTGCTGGATGAAGCATTTCAGTTTGGACAAAAGTGGTTTACTATTGTAGCCACCCATTGACCAAAACAGACTCAGTCAGAGTGAATGAGATACTTAATGAGACGTAACTCTCACCTGGCACAAAGTAAAAGGTGCTTATCATTAAATAAGAACAATGTGAGTGTTTATAAATTAAAACAAAGGATTGTTGCCTCTTTAAACAAAATCCTTGAATCCCTTCCATCTGCGCTGACGTCACTCAGATTATTTTTATGCTGTCTAGTACCTAATGGTGTTTAGCAACAGCTTGTCCTCTGTTAGAGTTGTCACAACATTATTAATGTGAGTCTCATGATAAATGCCAGCTGTCAGATGAACGGTTGGGGAGCTGCATGTGCCAGGGTGAATGCATCACTTCTATCAGAAGATTAACCTTGAACCAAGACACTGCTGTGGTTAATCCTTAAACTGTTCTCAGGGTTTCTAAGAAAACTCTTCAAGAACCTGTCTCGTGTGATTCTGGGGATGAGTTTACTTTCAAAAAATGCATTAAAAATAAGTAAGTTTCATATATTTCAGCGTGGTTTTTCTGGGTTGCTGCCTTGCCAGAAACAAGGACGATGTAAAAAAAACCCAAATGGTCTTTCTGATTAAATCTCTTGGGGGGTAATGCTGCTTTATTTTACAGTTTTTAATTCACCGAATTCCATTTACAAAATGATGGACCTGGTGGGTACCAGGCCACATGATATATATATAATCCCTCCAATAAGCTCTGGGTCTACCTCGGGTTCTCCTCCCAGTTGGACGTCAGTGGAAAAACTCCAAAGGAGCACGTGCAGGAGGCACCCTAATCGTCTCAGATGGCACTTTCCTTACCCTATCTCTAAAGTTGAGCCCAACCAACCTATGGAGGAATCTCATTTCCAAAATCTCCTTCTTTCTGCCCCCAAAACTCATGAACAAAGGTGAGTAAGTCAGGATTAGAACAGATAACTAGTAAAACAAAAATGTGCCCTCTGGTTTAGCTTCCTCTTTACATGATGGTTAGGCATAACCTCCTCTTTACTACTATGCTGCACCAATCCTTCTGTCAATGACGACCCTAACCTGTGAACATGACCCTGAGACACTTTCCTTCTTTTGCTTGAGCCAGTAACTCTCTTCTCATACTGAGCGGGTAATCCATTCTTTTATGTCAGAGAAGCATGGACACAGAGTTTGATGTGTTGACTCTCATCCAGTCTGCTTCACACTGGTCTACAAATTGACCCAGTGCCTGCTTGAGATCACAGTTTGGAGAAGCCAACAGAACAACATCATCTGCAAAAAGTCAAATCTCATCCAGTGGAGCCATGAATCAAGGTCCTGCCACCAGCTTGCTAACATGCTTCCCTCCCAGTTCTGGCATCAGTTGTAAGCAGTGGTTTCCCTTTTCAAGGCAAGATGTTGCAGTTGCTATTCAGCCACTTCATTGGGTTCTATGAATTGCTCTTAGTCCGCACCCTCCCCTGGGACCAATTTGCCTTGGAAACCCTGACCAGGGGCTATTGTTTCTGACAACACAGCTCCCAACGTCACGGGACACTTCAGTGAACAAACTATCTTTTCTATGTTTTGCTGCCAGCAAATCCCTGGAGCTGCTGCTCAGAGGTTTTCACTTTTCTTTCTGTCTTTTGATCTGATCATTTGTCAGTCTTTTCATCATGCAAGTTACACATACAATGACGACAGGAACAATGAGCTGCCTTACACTATGGGATGGACATTCAGGAGGCATACATGCTGTCCTCCAGCTGATAAAAAGCAGCATTAATTATACAAATCAATGACACTGAAATTCATAGTATAAAGGTTAGTGTTCCTATTCCTTAACCTTATATAATTGGAAATGTCAAAGAAGTTCATTTTACAGTCGTACAGAAACTCTACAAAACCTTCCTATTACATGAATCTGACATTTAATGAATCTTAAACTTTATGGCCTTTAAATATCTTGTAGTTTCATCCCTTGTCGAGACGTTTTCCAACATTGTGGTTTTCGAGAGCTGCTTTGTCAGAGGGAGCGTATCTATGACGACACTCTGACCTTTCAGCCTCTCTCATCTGTTAAGCGTTCCTAATGCCACCCAGGACACCTGTTGACCCAAGCCATCTGAGGCTAAAGATCCCGCTCAGCTCTTTGTACTTAACCGATCATGTCACCTCACCAGCTTGACAGTTACGGCTATGTTTAAACAAAGACTACCACTGATTCACTGAACGCTGCCATGGCCCTGATTTATTCAACACAATCCACGTGAAACAGCAGGATTACAGAGCTCACACATTTAATTGTCAGCAGTGATTTTCTTTATTTTCTCAATTATTGGCAGGTTAATAATTTTTTCAACACGTAGAAAACAAACACATAATGGCACTTAAGTCTCCATAAGAAGGCCACAAGACAATATGGACAATTTTCCGACACATAAAAACATTAAAGATTACATTAAAAATCTAAAATCTTTCCGGACAAAGACACAAAATAATTAAAAACACAATATCACAACATGTACAAATAATTAACATACAACAATGTAGGGTCTAATCTGTTACATTTAACCACCGCAACAATATCACAAATCACGAGGAAACATATTTCACAACATTGAAGCTATGAATATATTTTCAGCATGATTCACCATTTAAACAGGGTTTGTTCAAATGGAAAAGGCAGGTTAAAAAAAGCACTGTGATAGTCTCACAAGTATCACTGGTATCAGTTATGCATGCCGAAACGAAACAAGTATTTCTACCAGAGGAATAAGTCTTCCGCACAAAAACCAGCTAACAGATTAAGCGTACTTTCCCAGGTCTAGTCCCCTTTAAAATACCTGAACTACCTGGATTATGGGTTTAATTGATGTTTGCGTTAAGCCCACTCCCTAGTTAAGGAATAGACATAACATTCGCCAGTCCGTTAATCTTTCCAGTTACCCACACAGCACGCAACGCCAACTCACATGTCCATGGCTAACTCTCGGCTAGTCTGGACCTCAGTGTACCTGTAGTAGTAGCTGTGCATGCGTGCGTCTGTGCGGGGCTAAAGTGGATTTTCATTATCTTAAAGCTTGAGGTGAGTGTTAATTTAAGCTTGCAGAGGGAGGGTGTGTGGGAATGTGGGTGTATGGGCCTCTTATAGCAGCAGTACCCGAGGAAACCTTCTAGAAAAGCTGTTGTATTCAAGATTAATCCTTAATCACAGTTAAGAAAGCAATGTTTAAAGATAGAGGCTCTTTGATTGCCACGAGAAATGAAACAGCCGCCAGTCAATGAAAGTCAACACATTTAAAGTCAAGCTAAAATATCTCTCAGTGCAAAGCAAAGTTCTCACACACATGAATGTCCATAAACCACCTTTGAGTAAAAAGATGCTGAATGGGTGGAAACAGCTAATCTAATGAGAGGCACATAAGTGAGTTTTAAGCGTTGGGCAGCCGCTCCTGACACATCTCCAAGGGCCTCTTGAACGCTCCCCTCCCGAACACTTCCACATTGCTCGGTAGCCAGGAGATCACATTCCCGGGGAAATAAGAGCTGCAGTTCGCCATCGACTGGACCTCCACCGGCTTCAGAACGCGGTCCCAAATGTTCACCTGACTCAGCTCGCCCACGAAGGCCTGTCCGGCATCGAAGCGCCCGCCCACCACGTCCTGTTGGGGCAATCATACAGCAAGGTGGAAAGTTACACAGCATCCACAACAGCATTAAAGTCAAAGGTGATTATCTTTCTGAGCCAGTCTGTGGGAACAGGATTGACTAAGTATGAAACTTTCAGCATGTTCAGGTGGCCAAATGTTTAAATTGTCTGAATGTCTCACAATAGTACACACAATGATCTCTCTAATACATACTATCAATATGTAGGATAAATTATGCAGTTAATATTACATACAGTGGGACTTCAAGTGCACCTACAAATGTAACTCTTATATATGTAGCTTCAATGTTGTCCTCTAATTAAAAGTGACAAGTGTAATCTGTTCTCTCAGTTCACAAATCTGTGCGTAGAGGTTATAAAACGTGATTTGCGGCGCATAATCCCTGCCCACACATTTAAAATCCATGCCAGCGGTTTGTCAAACCAACACATTGGCACACATTTGTAATCCAGGAGTAGCCTACCTATTAGGACAGAGCAGATTTCTTTCTTCAGGGCTCTCACTTTATCTGCACTAACAAGTAAACGTTTACAGACCCACAGTGGTTATACAAGCTGAATGATAATAGCATGCTAACATGCACACAAGGACATGCTTAATGTTTATGTTGTTTATTTTGGTTAAATTTTGTGAGTAAGCATGCTAACATGCTAACATTTGGTAATTAGCTGAAATAATGTTTATGTTGTCGGTTTAGTTTGGTGAGTTAGCATGCTAACATGCTAACATTTGGTAATTAGCTGATATAATGTTTATGTTGTTTATTTCGGTTTAATTTGGTGAGTTAGCATGCTAACATGCTAACATTTGGTAATTAGCTGATATAATGTTTATGTTGTTTATGTCGGTTTAGTTTGGTGAGTTAGCATGCTAACATGCTAACATTTGGTAATTAGCTGATATAATGTTTATGTTGTTTTTGTCGGTTTAGTTTGGTGAGTTAGCATGCTAACATTTGGTAATTGGCACTAAATGTTTCTTCATTAAACTAAATTTTTTAAATGTGACCTGCCAAGGGACTGCGGATGAAAATGAGCTTTGAGCTAAATCTGGTGTAATACATGAAATGGTAAATTATGTTTAATATTGTACATGGTCCCTTTTAAAATAAACACAAAAAATAAACACATATATAATACATTTCGAATATAGAGAGAGAGATTGTTGTGGTATTGCTGATCATTCTTTATATAATTTATTTGCGAAATAAGTCTTTTACCTTTGACCATGTTCTCTTCCTATTTGCTGCCATGTAACACTGAAAATTTCACCGTTGTGGGATCAATAAAGGTTTATCTATTCTATTCTATTCTATTACCTGTTCATTGATAGTACAGTGGATAGGGTTGGAAATGAGGGAAGAGAGAGTGGGGATGATACACAGCAAAGGGTCAGAGTCGAACCCCTTGGACAAGGACTGAGCCTCTGTACATGGGACGTGAGATTTAACTGCTCAGCCAAACCAAGGCCCCCTTTTGTCCAAATATTTGATAGATTTTAGATTATCTTTGAAGCTATGACCAAATTTGTTTTAAAGCTTTCATGGCAATAAAGCTTCTGAATTGACTTTAATTGAAGGTACGCTGAGGCTGAGGAGAAAGTAATCCGTTTTCAGGTATTTGATCATAAACCAGCTCCTGAAGAACTTCCAATTTTGACTCGATGATGAAACTACATGAAAAGTCAGGGGCTCATAAAAGGGAATACAGTTAACTCTGAGGGGGAGGGGGGGCATGAATGTGTGGACCAAATTTCCTGGCAAATTAACTTTAGACTGCAAGTGTCAGCCTTGTTGTGGTCATTTCAAAAAGTCAGGGGATCATCAGGGAACCATGAATGGATATTTGAATACTTTGACTGGCTGGTGGCACAATATAAACACCAGAATTGTTAGAATTGATCCTCTGGGGAAAACGAATGTCTGTACAAAGTTTGAAGGCAATCCATGCAGTAGTTTTAGAGATATTTCAGTCCGAACCAAAGTGGAGGACCACCGAACGATAGACCAACTATTCAATTGATTTTAACAATCCATTGTAAGAAAACTACATTCATCCAATCCAAAGGTCCAGTGGGAGACCCCAGTATCTTCAGCCAGAGATGGTTCCCTGATGTCCTATTCATTGATTTGTCATGCTAACCTGCCACTCTCTTACTGCTGCTTCTTACTCTGCTTGATTTTCTTGTTTCTATCTGCTGTTTGCGAAGGCGCTCCATCAGCAACACGGCTTATTAGTAGAACCACTTGACATTGTGCTTTGAAGTGCTTGGCTTTTGAAAATGTGAACATGCTGCACTTCACAGTTGACAGAACTTTGTTTGCGTTCTTCACTGTCAACAGCGTCACTTGACGGGCAGAGAAGTCTCTGCTGATGTAATCCCAGGTAGGTGGCTGCTTCCTTTGATCATGACTAAGGAGATAGAGTGATGACTAAATCTACAGGGACATTGGGGTGGGATACACGCTTCCCTAACCTGCTCTTGCCCCAGGATGATGACACCGCCGGGTTTGATGGGGTGCCATGCTGCAAGGTTGTCGCCAGTTCCTAGCCGCTCTCCGTCTTGGTACGCCTCCCATTGGCCGTCGCGTGTGGTCCAGGACATGCAGATGTGGTGCCACCGTCCATCACGTACATCCAGAGGCAACTGAGCAACCTGAGGGCCAAAAACAATGCACTAAGTTGTAGTTTGCTTACATAAAAGCACATGTATAGTACTGTTTAGTGGTGTTGGTAAAGGTTTGGATTTAGCTGAAGCGTGTACTGACAGTTGGCCGATCAAGAAGTCATGTTTACGAGATTTTGGACACGAGGAATTACTTACCTTGTCATTAATTAGCAGCTCTATTGGGTTGTTTCCCCATTCAATCAGCACAATCTCATTTGCTTGCCCCGGAACTCCATAGGAGAACGGAGTCCCTATGCCTGGACTGGCGCTGGACTTGATCCACATGCAGAGAGTGAAGGCGTACATCTCTGGCAGGCTCTTGGTGATGCGCCCGTACAGGTAGTTGGTCCGCTGAGGGAGGGAGAGCTTGAACTGCTCTGGGGACTTGTAGTCTCCTCCCCCTGTAATGAGACAGGCGGAGAGGTTAGATGGGTCCCAAGTGTGTTCCTAAACGTGGTAATCGCTGCCTGGGAATAAAAGCATGGAAACAACTGCGCTACCTCTCTTAATGTTCAGACGATGCTCGCTTGAAAAAGCCTCAACAAAGGTCTCTTTATGTAAAACATTTGCATATCAGTCACCTCTGATTCATCAGAGCCTCTCAGCTCTTTTATTCCCCCGAGTGCCATCCTCTGCATCCTCTCCATTACTGTAGTTACTTTACTTCACGTTGAATAATGTTGAGACACTTCCTGTCTCGAAACTATGCAGAAAAACGAGTCCATGCATTCATTACTTCTAGGCTGGATTATTGCAAAACCCTATTATCAGGCTGCCCTAATGCGTCGCTTAAGACTCTTCAGCTGGTCCAAAATGCTGCAGCACGTGTACTGACCAGAAGTAGGAAGAGATGATATTAGTCCCATATTAGCACTGGCTCCCTATAAAATCTTCCCTCCCTCTCAACTACAAAGCTCTCAGGCACCATCGTATCTCCAAGAGCTCATCGTACCCTAATACTCCTCCAGAAAGTTGCGCCCCCAGGACCAAGCCTTCATTAATCAGGCCCCTCTTCTTTGGAATCATCTACCAGTTTGGCACCCTCTCTACTTTTAAGAGCAGGCTTAAAACTTTCCTTTGTCTTATAGTTAGGACTCGATCATGCTTGCCTCGGACCAGACTCTAGTTGTGCTGCGAGAGGCTTAGCGTAGACTGCCGGGGGACTTGACATACTGATCTCCTGTCTCCTACTCCTCTCTCTCCACCATTGAGGAAGCACTTGCTGTCTTTGTCTCTATCCATCTCTCTCTTTTGGTCCCTTCCTTTTATCCCACTTTCCCGGCCCATCCAGTCATGGCTGTCCAGGAATGAGTCCACATCTGCTCGAGGTTTCTGCCTGTTAAATGGAAGTTTCTTCTCGCCACTTTTGCCGAGTGCTTGCTCATTGGTGGATTAAGTTGGGTTTCTTTAAATAATATTACAAAAAGTACGGTTTGGACCTGTTGAAAAGTGTCATGAGAAAACTTTTGTTGGGATCTGGAGCTGTATAAATCAAAATTGACTGATCAAAATGGATTGATTGGAATGTACAGCAGCTTGTTTCCTTCTGTCTCTCCTCTTATGTGCTTCATGTGCTGGCTGTCACTTAACCCTATGCATTTCTCCACTCTTCAAGCAATATTCCACCTTCCCTGCCTCTTCCAACTTATGATAGAGTAAACTGACAGCTGCTTAATGCCACTCTGCCTGCATCCTACCTTTCTCCAGCTCGCTGATCCTCTCCACCAGCGCGTTCAGCGTGCTCTCCGTCTTCATCCTGTAGGCGGCTGTGGCGTTGGACAGCATGGTCTTCTGCTCCTCCAGGTTGTTGACCTTCTTCAAGAGCTGTTTCTCCAGCTGGCCGAGGCGACGCTGCAGCAGGTCGCGGAGCTCACTGGGGAAGGAGGCGCCCGAAACGTTGGCCCGCATCTGCTGTTGCTAAGGAAAGAACGAGGGGACAAAATGAGCAGGAAGTGCACACGGGTGATCAGGGGCGATGAGCCCCCCCTGAGGGCTGCAGGTGATGCTTCAAACGGCGTCATTCTCCTGTATAACTGCCCTGTAATTATAATGTCAGGATATACTGGATTAAAGTTTTGCTCAGTATAATCCTGTTACTTGATGACTTTATTTTGACACGTATATTAAATTAGCTTTTGCAACAAACCTGCCCCAGCTTGTGCCCTGCAAGTACTTATAATGCATGTGATAGCTAGGAGTAAGATGGATAGGAGTAAACAGAGTCACTGAGACTTTTTAAACAGTCATTTTAAGACGTTAAGGACGACATTTGTCGTGCTTTTCGTGCTTCGTGGATGATTTTCTCTACTTAAAGGGGAGTTTTAGCCTAATCAGTCAAAGCATCTCTTTTGGATACTGATTCTCAGAAATGCTTCAACAGATGAGCGTTGGATCGACAGCATATAAGCCTTTAAATCCGTGACCAGAATCAAACCCAGCTTTATGGTTATGGCACAATGTGCATGCTTTGCGCATTTAGCGCCGACTCACCTCCAAGTTCTCCAACCGGTCCTTGAGCCCTTGCATTGTTTTCCGCAGGCTGTCGATGGTGTCGTTCGGATCTCTAGGAACATCCCCCATTGTGTTTTGCTTATCTTTGCCCCAGGAACCCGCTTTGTCGTACCTCCTGTCGTCGGTGGCCGACGCGCAGAGGGACAGCTTGGTGGTGAGCTCGTTGATGGTGCCTTGCTGTTTGGAAATATTTTCCTTCTGCTGCAGAATGGTCTCTCGTAGCTGCATGACGGTGTTTCTGAGCTCCTCTTCCTGGCTCCCGGTGTTAAGCTCGGGTAAGAGTGTCACAGGGCAGCTGGCATCGCCGCTTATGGGTACTGCCCGGCAGATGTACCGCTTTCCATCGTCCGGCTGTCCCCTTGCTGGCTGACTGCATCCGAGCGCGCAAAAACACAACAATCCGTACAGAAATGAACGCATACCTGCGTGCTTTCAGGAAAGTCAAGAGAAAAGTGAAAAGAAAATCAACACAGAAATCCAGCCTCAACTTTAGTGCGTAAAAGTGTTCTCCAAATATGTCGCCAAACCAAAAAGCATCACGTGTATCTAGTTTGAAAAAGCAGCGCCATCACTAATAAGGAAAATTACGAAAATTCTGTGCAGAAGATCCGACCAAGAGCGTCTGTAAGCCCGGTTAATGTGGCTTGTGTTAAAGCAACTATTCCTGGTACCAAGAAAGCGCACTGTGTGGTGCTGATCGGACAGCTCCTCCAGGAAAAGAGGATTACCAAAAAAGGTGTTTGCAGAAGCTCCCGGATTGGCTGTAGTAGGCTGACGTCACCGCTCAGCTGGGTCAAACGTTTGTTTATATATTTACCTGCAACGTTAATTAAGTGAACACGACTGTGAGTAGTTAGTTAATTGTTTAAGCTGTTAGTTCCACTTCCAACACTTCTCCTATAGGGGTGCAACACCTAGAGTTAGAAATGTGTGATCAAGTTTAGTCGCATAAATGCCGGATAAATGTTTCTGACACACTTTAACAACATATAAAGTGCATGAAAAAAGTAGGAAACACAACTATAGTAATCATCCACACAGATATCAGCCAATGGAACACCTACACACACGTTCAGGCCGATCACAGTCCTGCAGAAAGGCAAAGGGAGGGACTGTGTTAATGCAAATCATGTTTTATACGATACGAATACGATTTAATTTCACCTTAACTTTTTATACTTCTTTATAGTCAAGTCAATTCGCTGTACTCTGCATAAAAGAAGCAATACATATAAAAAAAAAGGAGCAATGAGACAGAACAAAAGCAAACAGGCGGCCTATTCAGGACCAAGGGACTCAAAAGCTATAGCATATACAGGTTTGTTTTGACATGAGCTTTAAAAGACTCAACAGAGGGGGCAGACCTGACCGAGGATGGGAGGCTATTCCACAGTCGAGGGGCCTTGACTGAGAAAGCGCGGTCACCTCTAAGTTAGGACCGCCAGGAGACCTGTGTCAGAAGGAGGAGGTCAGTTATATAGGAGGGGGGCCAGGTCGTTCAGGGCTTTCAATACAAACAGTGCAACCTTAAAATCAATCCTGAAGCCGTTTGGAAGCCAGTGAAGAGAGGCTAAAATAGACTGATATGCTCCCTCTTCCTGGAACCGGCCTGGCTGCAGCAATCCACGCTAACAGAGGGAACACAAATGATGATTGCTTATTAATAGAAGATTTTCTTTGTGTTCCTTCTCTGTATTTATATTTACAGTATTTTCAAACTGTGAGACAGCTATCCTATTTACTCCTCCTATTTGACAATATTGTATTGTAGAGATCTCATTAAAACACCCTTGTTTGTAAGCAATGCACTCATTCAAATATCCACCCATCCATCCATCCATGATCCTGTTCAGGGTTGCGGGGGACCTGGACCCTATCCCAGCTGTCATTGGGAGAGTGGGGTACATCCTGTACAGATCGCCAGTCAATCACAGGACACGTACAGACAATAACAGACTGTATAATAAGATGGACGACAGGACAGCTCCCTAAAAGTGAAGCCGAAACCTCTCTATCGCCCCCTGCTGACTGGCTGCAGTATAGGTCATAAAGCCCGCCTCCTCCATGTTAACAGATGGGACATGAGTCAAACTATAAAATCAAAATTCACGTCAAATAAATGTTTCTCAAACATGGTGTCTGTTATTATAATTAGTTCTTATCCTGCTGATTTACGTCCAAGTGTTCATTTTTCTGACAAGTTTAGTTTTAATTAGTTATTTGATTCTGTAAAAATGATGATTGACAGCTCTGTTGACAAATACAGCTCCTGCAGCCGATCAGTTCCCGGGGAGCAGTGTAGAGGAGACGTAACTAAAACAATTGCTACAGTCATTGAAGTTTCCATACCTGTGAACGTCTGCTTCAGACCAACTCAAGAAGCTGTTCTGCTGTTAAATACAACAGCGTGATCTTTGGTTAGCGGAAGTGGCCACGGCGACTCCACCCACTAATCGCTGCTGTGCAGATCTGGCTCCAAAAAAAGTCACCAGCACAAGATGGCAGCGCCCTCCTCAGGACTATTTTGGCCAGTAGATGGAGCGAGTGGTCCATCTTCAGCCAATACAGACAAACAACCTTTTACTTCCACAATCACACCTATAACAATTTCTAGTGTCACCATTGAACCTAACAAGCATGTCTTTGGACTGTGGGAGGAAGCCGAAGTACCCGGAGAGAGCCCACGCATGTACGGGGAGAACATGCAAACTCCACACAGAAAAGGCCTCTTAAATCTGAACCAGGAACTTTGTGGCTGTGAGGCGACCGCTTATTAAAAAAGTGTTTTCATCGGGTTGCAAGAATCCAGCTCAGGCCTGTACCGAGCCCCACGGTCCCTAACACATCCTGCAAAAAATGGTATGATATGGGCATCACTTGGCCCCCATACTCTTCCAGTTTTCATCTACTGGCTGCACTCTGCAGAGTCGCGGCTGCACGGACATATAGCATAAATACACTTCAAACTAATGTAATCTAAGTGCATCACATATTGTACAGATGTTGCTTTATATCCGCCCCCTTAGTCTCGCCACTCAACGGCACTCTCTGATCTGTAAAGGCTGAATTTCCAGGTTATATATGGAAAGTCTCCACCCTATAGGAACAGAGTATATGTTCAGCTTAAGGTGGGAATTGGAGCTAAAAAAGAGGCCGATGAAGGAGACAGAAATAACACACTGCGGGGTGTGTGAGTTTGTGCTAAAATAAAGTGTAAATAAAATAATGTATAATACAAATTTAAACCCCGAAAACGACAAAATTAAAAGGCTTCGACACGTCTCCTACGTGTCATAAACGCTCTAATTGTAGGCCGGTCTCTTCAATAAATCAAGCGGTGAAGAAACAGGATGTGGTGGTAAACAATTAGCGAGAGCTGCCTGTCTGGCT
This sequence comes from Semicossyphus pulcher, assembly GCF_022749685.1. Classification (NCBI taxonomy): domain Eukaryota; kingdom Metazoa; phylum Chordata; class Actinopteri; order Labriformes; family Labridae; genus Semicossyphus; species Semicossyphus pulcher. The sequence goes on along the minus strand of NW_027211670.1, from coordinate 10,062,058 downwards.
GCGAAAGGTCAATAAAGCCCGGGGTGCAGGCTGGAAGACGCGCCACTGTGCTTTGAGCATGACGTCCAACCATGCCCTAAATCACTCAGTCAATCAGTGGAGATTGTGACACTCAGAGATGACAGCAGGTTTTATTCACTGAGTAGAAATTATTAAATTTTTTTCGGGATAAAACAGCAAGAAACTCAGATGTTGGAATCCTAATTTGCTCGAAATAAACGAGCAGATTAAGGCATGTCATTAAAACACTGTTCACATTAGCTTTTAAAAGACTGTCAGCTGTTTAAGACCAATAAAATCAATGCATATGAGGGGAGTTATTCAGTATTCAGAGCCCTTACTTTAGTAAATACAACAGCATTGTTATGTAGTTGCATTCATTCAGGAGAAGCATTTTATTGCTGTAACTGTTGGAAGTGGAACTGCTTTTAACAACTGTGAATAAGCGAAGTTCAGTCGATTCAACCCAACCTAGCGGTCGGTCCACAAGTCAAAACTGTGGTTTGTAAAAAGATTAATGAGGCGGGAAAGAAGCCTCATTAAAAGGTACCTTACTTGTGCTTGGCTTTTAACCACTGTGAGTTTTGACAGCTTTGAAGACAGAATAAAACAGAACAATATGTCTTATTCCACCGATGAATTTAAAATCTACTTTACTCTAACTTGTATTTGGATTGTGCAGGGGTTAGGGCTATCGCCGTCATTCAGACTTAGGGGGGGCCTTTCTGTGTGGAGTTTGCATGTTCTCCCCGTGCATGCGTGGGTTCCCTCCGGCTTCCTCCCATATGCTCGTTAGGTTAATTGGTGACTCTAAAATATTCACGCTAGGTGTGACTGTGAGCGTTAAAGGTTGTCTGTCTCTGTGTGTCAGCCTGATTGACTGACGTTCAGCCCAGGGTGTACCCCGCCTCTCGCCCGATGACAGCTGGGATAGGCTCCAAACACCAGTGTTGTGACCAGGTCATCTTTGCTCAGGTCCCAAGTAAGTCTCAAGTCATGTGGTCCAAGTCTCAAGGGAGTCTCGAGTAATTTTTTCTTGGGCAAGTCAAGTCAAGTCACACTTTATGTCAGGTCAAGTCCAGTCCTTAGTTAAGGCAAGTAAGGCCCCGAGTCAAGTCACTTTTTTTCCACCCAAGATCCAGCACTCTTACCTGTAGTATCCGGTTTTAATAAAGAGAAAAGACAAGGTGTTAGTAGCTCATCTAATAATGATATTATTGGCCAATTTATATAACCTGTTCAAAAAGTATGACAGTGAATTGTATCTGTATTATCTTGGCACAGACGCAGCCATGATGATGGTCTGCTCTGAGACAGTATTGAGTAGTAACGAGTACGACTGATGAGGCTTCTCTTTGGGGGCTTTGATGTTGCATGTTGCCATAGCGAGTAGTTTGACTGACAGCCATCCAATCATGACAATCACATACTGGGGAGCTTTTTGAGTCATCCAATAATGATTCCCAGTTTGGGCTGCGTACGTACTTGATAGTGAGACAGAAACTTGACAACATTGATTTTTTATCATTTTATATTTAACAGCAAACATTCAAACTTATGAACACACGCAAGTCATCCGAGTCATCATGCCTCAAGTCCAAGTCGAGTCTCAAGTCAGTTATTTTTTGTCAAGTCAATTCACAAGTCATCAAAACAGTGACTCGAGTCGACTCAAGTCCAAGTCACCAAGTCTCACACTCTCTCTGCCAAACACCCATTTGTGCTTTAATGTGATTAAATGTGTTTCTTAGAATATCTTAGCGCTATCTCATTTAGAATTATATGAGTAAAAACTACAAGAAAGAAAGGACCTTGCAGGATCTGGCAGCAGTATGTGATCATCAACACCTTCAGTTTGCTGTATACAGTCAGTGCAAACCAATTACCATCGTCAGTAATAGACTCTGCCACCCTGAAAGTCTCCCATCACACCTATTTCCTGGATACTGGTTGAAAAAAAGGCTCCAGCTGATGCAAGAACAGCTCCTGGAAGCGGGCCAGCCCACAGAAAAGGCTGGGCCGCTGACAGGTCCAGTGAATTTATATCAACACATACGCCTGTTCTTTCAACACGCTCACTCCTGAAGGTGTAAGACTTACTCTGTGACCATTATTGTACACAGAAGTTGCAGTGGGTTCAATTTCTAGAGATGGGATTAAATTCAGAAAGTCTTCCACAAGATCCTTCTTCTCATAGGTGTGCAGTGGTAGTGGAGCAGCTGTGCCCCAGAAAGCGTACCCCTTTCCCCCGACCTTATGGGCGGCCTGAAAAGTGATCACACTGAGGAAAACATTTGGTGTAAAATTAAGATCTCTGACGACACACGTGCTCTGTTGATCTGCGTGGTTCACAGAGAACATGTCCTCTCAGCCCAGTAAAAAAAGAGTGAATGTGCATGGGAGCTTTGGACGCATGAATAGATTCCCAGTGTATTATTGATGATTCACACTCAGTCTCAAGAAAAGTGCACTTCTTTCCATATGAGAAATAAAGCCGGGTGATGCGGCTTCATCATAAGGGCATCTGCAGCCGCAGCAGTGCTCCAAAAAACACACACAAATCTAATGGACGGATGAGAGCTTTCTGCAAAACCGGAGAACCAGTGTGTCATCCACTCTCCCCTCTCAGGATAAAGCCCCCGTCAGAAATAAAAAACTCACTAATGAAACGAACCCGACAGTGCAATAAGCCTGAGACAAACATCTTTTAGCAGATCATTATTACTTAGGGAACAGAGAGGCAAGAAAGAGAATGAAAATGTCACATTATGTGTCAAATTACCTCTTACATTATATACGACATTCGCTGAAAGGAATATCTCATTCTGCAGTCTTTTGCCACTGGGTTCACTCTGCGGAGGGAGGCGGCAGCGAGGGAGAAAGTTGTGAATTAAAACCCATTAGCAAAGCAGACGGGCTGATAGATCAGCCGGATAAATAATGGCCATCTTTCAACCAGGCTTCATTATTTCCAGCGCCATTAAAATAAAGCATTATGAAACAAAATCCCGAGCCCTGTGGCCACATCACACACTTTCATCTGTGATCTGCAGAAGTGTGCATGGCAGCAGCTTAAGATGGTTACATAAAAGTTCAGAGCAATCTTTAAAATGATCATGAAAGGTAATGCACTCTCATGTAAGATACTGACTGTGAAGACAGGCCGTGTAAACGCATTAATGAAGAGACAAAAACGGCCTAGAAACATGAACGCCAGAACAGCCATTGAAAAATCTACTTTTTTGGCACCAAATATTTTCTAACAATAATAATATAAGGACAAATTAAAAACATCTTCACTGTCCAATTAAAGTCTGAGTAATTTAAAAAAACATAATCTATAAAACATTGTCTATTTCTTCTTGTAAAAAACGCACAAGTTTGCACCCAGAATCAGATAAGACAAGGATGTCAAATAGCCATATTTGCGATACCTCATGCCAACTTTGTTACCAGTTTGGTTCATCCTGGGCTCAATTCAAGAGATGAAATGAGGCCACCACTGTTCATCATTGATTGATTGATTCATCATAAAGTGCCTGCATTATGTTTGCTTCACTTTGAGCACAGAGAATATGAGAGTACATAGTGTACAGACCAACTGTCTCCTTCAGTGTGCTGACATCTTGTGGTGGAAAACAAACAATGCATTCTAATGCAAATGTAGTGAGAAGTTCATTAAATTGCTGAATGAATACATTTCATTCATTTAATCCCCCATAATGCTTCATCTGTCACTTATCATCCATTAATATGAAGATATTTTAGGTTGCCAGGTTGTTAAACATTCCTTTGATCCCGACATGACACCTGCATTTTATTTCAACTTTTTGATTAAAACAACAACTAAACATCTAACTAGGAAGTGTTAAACTCATAACACATTATTGATTAGTTTATTATTATTAAAAATAATTTAAAAAAAATATAAGAAGAAGAAGAAACAACAGCAGAGGGATATTTTGAAGTTATATTATTTCATAATTAGTCTATATAACATTAGGCTAGTACATAATTTATGCAGTATCAAAAAGGTATTTATAAAGCCATTAGTTACCTTCCATCCATAAACAAAACCAACATCATTATCATACAACTTCAACCCATATATTATAGAATTGCATGGTAAAGCTGGAAAGGCAAAATTACCTTTGTAAATTCGTTTCCTAAAATGATGGTAAAGTTTCTAATTTAGCAAACTTATTCAAGCAGTAAATGTATAAACTAAGCAATACTGTAATGTCAACTGAAATGTAAAATATGCTGTATTGAACTTGATAACAAAATAAAGCACACCTCTAACATGACACCTCTGGACGTGTAGCTACTACCGCCAATGACTATACGCAGTTACCCGCAAATTTACATACTCTGCTAACAATCCTGAGAGCCAGAAGACCATCGAAAACGATGGTCTTACAACCACCAGTTTTCATTCGATATCATTCCGCTGAAACTATATTTTCACTTTTTGCACAATTAAGCCCATTTTTATTGAGCTGAAAGTCTGTTGCATTTAATCTCTGTATATACATATTTCAATTATGTTTTATTACACTATATTTATGCATTGATGGGGAAAATATTAAACGCTTTACGCGGAGGGATATCAAACATCGTAGCCTGTCGCAAGCCCTGAGCAGCAGCGCGAGCGCGGCGGATACAGAGCGACAGTTTCCTGTCTGTGGTGCTTGGTAAGTCCAAACGGTTCGCTTTTTCTTCCAAATTCTTTTAAAGGTTCGGGCCTTTTCACAATCTCTTGCATACGTATAGGTGTTGAACAAGTCTATGTCTGAAAAATTGAGCTTTCTCCTTTTCACCTGCTTATATTTTTCTTAAACAGAGTTAGAGGATGCTCGAGCGCTTTCTTTCTTTGGGGAAGCTAACTTATTAGCCTACTGTTGCAACCTTGTTCTGCAAAATGTATATGTTTTATACCCGACGTGCCTTCATTTAGCGAATTATTAAGCTTGTTGGACCTCTTAATGTTAGAATGGTGCGCAGTTTGACGCTAGATAGCCAGTTTTTAATTCACAAGGACTATCGGAGTGAACAAAAATCGTGCTAACTGAGGTCTGTGATGATGTCATCACTGTGCGCCCTTTAGGAGGCATGTTTGTATCTGTTACCGGTTTGTCAAACACAAAAAACCCCGTTACAATGCTGATTTGTTAAACATATATAACTTGTGTTAAGCATATCTAACTTTAATATCTCCATATAAATTACTGACGACGGATCTCTTATTTGTTTTTTGCAGTGTACATGAGACCCCGCTGAGCTCTGAGCAGACTGCTGTCTGCTCCTTTCCCCTCTGCAGCCTTGTCTGTCCCGGCTGCCACCATGGCCTTTGTGCCTGCGCCCAGCCCCACTGTGGTCGACCAGACTACTCTAATGAAGAAGTACCTGCAGTTTGTGGCAGCGCTCACAGACGCCAACACGCGTAAGTTCATAGTGTAATGCTTGACATGAGTAGATTCAAGAAGATAATTTTTTTTTTGTCAGATATCTGCTGAAGACGGCCTCAATATGATACAGCTTTGGAAAGTAACTATTTGAAATGCATTATTTTTACTAGCAAACACAAATTTCTATAAAAAACTTATTAGTATACATGTTAATCTATAATAATGTATGTAATTTGAAAAAGAGTTGGGTTAAAATTATCTATAAATTCCTGTAAACACAGAAACATTTGTGTAATGTTTCCTGTTTGTGTTGGAAGAATTTAAAGTAAAAAGAAATCAAAGACAACATTTCATGTAACACACATGATAATGTCATTTTTTCTAAGTCTTAGTAAAATAACTGATGGTCCAGTTGAGACACATGTGCTTAGTAAGGGGCGATGTGATGAGAGCGATATGCTTTAGTCCAGTCAAAGGTACGTGTGTCTGGGTGAGTGTGTTGAATGTGAGTGTGTGTCTTGATGTACCTTTTGAACAAGCTGGACGCTGAAAGTAAAACTGATAAGATCTGAGAGTCCCTGCTGAGCACATGGAGATTGGCTATGAAAAGTGGAAAGGTATCATTAGCAAGTTTGATTAATGGCAGCATTGTGTCCTTCAACTTCCAGCTGATGAAACTAAGCTGAAGATGATGCAGGAGGTCAGCGAGAACTTTGAGGTAAGTTTGATGAATGATCTCAGTGTGTGATGGATGGAGCAGATTAACTTCTTTGGTCTCTGCTAATGGATTAAAATGAATTTAAAAAAGTTTTATAGATTCCAAAAATGTGTGAGGATTTTTGAGTTGTTATTTAACCCAGGGAAAGTAATCAATGTGCAATTACAGTACAAACAAAACATTTGCACAGCGCTGAAACAGGATTGCATGACATACTGCATGACCACATAACCTAAAATGTCTTGAACTTGCCGATTTCAGAATGTGACATCTTCGCCTCAGTACTCCACCTTCTTGGAACACATCATCCCTCGCTTCCTCACTTTCCTTCAGGATGGAGAGGTGCAATTCCTTCAAGAAAAACCTACACAGGTATGTAGACCCATACAAGGTTTCAGGTTTCTTCGTACACCTGTCAATTTTAATCTATTCTAAAATGTTGAAAAACTGCACAGACTTGTCCACTGCAGCAGAAATACTGCTTTAGTCACTAACACTAGTTTTGTACATTCATAAAACATGTTACATTGGGTAGCGTGACTGCAGTTAAAGACCCCATAACCCCATACATAACTCACTTTTAATTTACAGTGAGAAGATATTTCTCTTTATTGGTATTGTTTAAAGAGATTTTGATAAATCTGTCAACTGCATCACAAAACATCCCCTGATATGAGTCAGTATGGTGTCCTTGTTTGCAAAGCTGCATTCTTTCCTTTGAACATATCATCCATTTGTTTCAGCAATTGCGGAAGCTTGTGCTGGAAATCATCCACCGTATTCCAACAAATGAACACCTTCGCCCACACACCAAGAACATCCTGTCTGTGATGTTCCGCTTCCTGGAGGTATGAGTCCTATTTTCTTAAAAAAAGAACATTTTACTATCTCACATCTTTATTTAAGTTACACAATAAATAGAAGCTATTTTGTGGCCATTTCCCATTCCAGTTTTTTTACTGTTTCTTTGCAGATTGAAAGTGAAGAAAATGTCCTGATTTGCCTTCGCATCATCATCGAGCTGCACAAACAGTTCCGGCCTCCAATCTCACAGGAGGTGAGAAGCTCAGCCTTGTTGCATGAAGACATATTTTGCTGTGAAAGAGTTTTGAAAGTGATCGATAGGGCTGCCCTCAACTTAAGAAGTTCTTAATTCACTAACTGGACTTTCATGTATCAAAGGAAGCTTTTTTGTTCCAGTTCTTATTAAAGGAGCGATGCGCCCCTGGATAAAGCCACTGTCAGTCAAAGCTGGTGTTCTCTGTAATCGAAAGAAGCAATAATATTTGAAATTGGCGCCATAGCTGTGGAGAAAGTTGTACAAACAGCTTGTTGTTTTGCCCATTCTACATTAATACCCAGCGTGCATTGCGCCCCTCTACCTGAAAGGAACGGCCCAGCGAGAGACGCTGGAGTGAAACACTACCATTTTCCAGTCAAGGACATTGATCGCTGCAGGCAATGTCTCAGAGCGGTACAGAATCCGAAATACGACAAGAATATACCGGTGGATCGTCTAAACAATCTGCGGGACTTCAGTCTACATTTCAAACCTGACGATTTTGAACGAGACATGACATCGGAGGCGGGCGCCCAAGATTGAGGAAGTGTAGTTTAAAAAGCTCCCTGGCCGCATTTTATGTAGTCTGGCGGAGGTTTTCCAGCGCCCATTGGAGAAGCGGATAACGTCCTCCAAAGGCACAGAGCGGAATTGCATTTTTTCCCCTACCATAATGGCGTTAGCTCCCCATAATAACATGATAAGATTGAGGTTGAAAATCTGCGAACTGGCCCTTTAGGGGAAAAAACATATTTTAAATATTCCTATTATGCAAGAGATGTGATTTAAAAATGTCGTAACTAATACATAATTTTACCTGAAGCACACTAAGAGAATTACCAACCATTGTTTGTTGATGAAGACCTTAATGACAAACATTAGCAAAAGCTCTACATATGCATTACTTTATATGGTGACAGAGTTTTTCTCCATGATTTAAGCAGGGTAAATAGATATAAGTAATGAAAGAATAATTTGTTTCCATTTCCAACATATGAACATTTTGTCCTCCATTATCCTGTCTTCTCAGATTCATCACTTTCTGGACTTTGTGAAGCAGATTTACAAAGACCTTCCCAAAGTTGTTGTAAGTACATCCCATCTGCCTTTTTACATCTACATAGATCAGTTGTTTCCTTTCCACGTGTCTTTGTTTCCAGTGTTTTCTTTAACCACTGTCTCTTTCTGCTTCCATCAGGCCCGATATTTTGAGAACCCCCAGGTGATAGCAGAGAACACGGTTCCCTCCCCAGAAATGGTCGGGATGATCACATCGGTGTTGGTCAAGACTGCACCTGAGAGGGAAGACAGCGAAACACGAACAGTATGACAAACAACAGCTTGTTGGCATTTTTATCACCACGTTTAAACTGTATCATGCAAACTTTTAAAGAAGCGTGTGTAACCACCGGGTGGCAGTAGTGCTCCATGTTGCCACACGTGACGGGAGAGACCACAAAAAATATTACACTTACTCACCATTCATTACTAAATACATGAAAACATTACGTGCACATCCTGCTCTCTTTTAGCACACAACCTCGTTTGTTGAGAAAATGGTTCATCTTTCAGAATCTCTTTATTTGATGATACATCAGCTACAAGGTGTCAATCATCCTTATTATGTTTCTCTTTTTCTCCTGCCTCCAGCACACCATCATCCCACGGGGCTCCTTGTCTCTGAAGGTGCTGGCGGAGCTGCCAATCATAGTGGTGCTGATGTATCAGGTAACCTCCCTAAAAGCACCCATCACACAGTAACATCTGGTAATGTGGTTTAATATCAGGAAACAGGATTAAGTGAAATTAGTTATTGCAATATGTCTGCCTTTTGCCTTTTAAAAAAATGCAATTTAAATGCAAAATAAACGCCTGTAATAATTGTGAATTATAAAGTTTAGAGTTAAATATACTTTCGATTTAAGACTGTAAATTAAGTTGGCATGTATTTCAAACTTAACTGCACGGACATAATTGGGTTTGGGGAAGTTTGAGCATATTTTCCCTTAAAAAAAATCATATAAAAAGTTTGGACTAAATGACTTCAGCTGTAAGAATGTGTTTAAATGAAATGAGGTAAGATTTCCATTAACTGAGGTTGTGTTTGTTTTGTCCCCTTTAGCTCTATAAGCTGAACATTCACAACGTCGTGTCAGAGTTTGTGCCCCTCATCATGAACACCATCATGCTGCAGGTGTCTCCTCAGGCCAGGTAAGATGCTCTGTGTGTGTGTGAGTCCCTGCACGCTCGTATGTGTCGGCTGTTTAAGGCCGTCTCATACAGGAGTTAGAGTGTGCGTTTAACAAATTTCATTTTCACTTTACAGCCTTCGGAATGAGATGGGCACGTTTAAGAGAATTGATTTTTTTCCTCTCTCGCACTAAAGTTTGTTGATGGCTCCGCTCGGCACTTTGCCTGCCAAAGCCGGAGTTAAGATCCATTTTGGGGAAGTTAAAATTGTAGGAATTACCTGAGCAGGAGGTGAAACCTCTCAGGGTCGGAATAGGCTTTTCTTAAGCATTTGGAACAGGAAGGAAATGGAGCAGAGTTAATTTAGAAGAAATACCTCAGCAGCCTCTGGCAGGTAGAGCAAACCTTTCTTCCCGACGTGCACTCACAGCTGTGACGCACACAAACAAGTCACCCATGTAGAACAGAGCCCATATGTAGACCCACTATTTCAACCTCTGTAATTGCCACCTACTGCAGGTGTACAACTTCATTAATGTCTTTGCTGGCACTTAATGGCTTTTGTATGTTAATTGTGCTGTTTCCTCTGCAGGCAACACAAGCTGTATAACAAGGAGCTGTATGCAGACTTCATCGCTGCGCAGATCAAGACTCTGTCATTCCTCGCCTACATCATCCGGATCTACCAGGTACAGCGGCCTGATGGCTGTGTTGCATCACTTTCCACTGTTAATGAATTAATGAAAGCCTTTCACAGTACTTTGCAATATGTATTATATATTTACTACTGCAATGTTTAAATGCACTTTTCTATTAGTTCTTTTAAATGCACCTTCTTTTCAAACTAAAATGAGCTACTTGCAAAGATCCTGTATTAATTAAGACGTAGTTAATCAAACAGACGTGTTTCAAAGGATTGTGTTTTGCTTATCATTTCTTTCGGGCGTTAGGTGATTGGCAGGAAGCAGGCTGTAACATAATGTGCTCACCGATCCGAGGACACTAAAGCTGGGAAGAATAAAGATGAAACGGACACAAAATTACATTCAGACTTTAAATTCACTTATATTTTTTAGCACAAATTGCCTCCTCTGAAGTTATCTCCGACCACACTGACTCTGTCTATCAGACATTATAAGAAAAACTTATTATACAATATATAAACACTGATAATACCATTGAAGCAACTTCAAACGCAACTAGAAGAATTGTTTTAAAGGCGATTTAACTGTTTTGTGCTGCTACAGACACCCTGCCTTTCCAAACTAATTTAAAAGATATGAAATAAAAACTTATTGAATACAGGCCCATCACTCGCAGGTATTGACTTGTATACTTTTATGGAAGTATACCGTTATTTAAAACATTGTTTGTGCTCTTAATTATATGTTACGTTTGTGTGTGTGTGCCTCCTATCAGGACCTGGTAGGGAAGTACTCTCAGCAGATGGTAAAGGGCATGCTTCAGCTGCTCTCCAACTGCCCCTCCGAGACCGCTCACCTCCGCAAGGAACTGCTCATCGCAGCCAAGCACATCCTCACAACTGACCTACGTAGCCGTAAGTGAACACACGCACACACACACACATGCATGTAAAACCAGTGTGAAACAGCCACAATGCACCATATTTTCTCCTTGAGGAAACCTTGAAGCAAAAAAGTGTTTTTCCTTCTGAAAAGACGTTTTTTATAGGCTGTCAAACTGTGGCCGTAAAACCTCATTTTGATTTGGTATTGGTGGTGAGAAGCGAAACCAACCATCAGTGAAATCTTGATGATTTAACAATAAACTGTGAGTCACTTCTGCCTCGGTGACTCAAACCATTTTCAGTGATTTGTGTCATTTTCTGCAAAAGAAATGATGTAAACTTGCAAAAACCGAGGAAACAATCCAACCTGAAATAGGTGGTTTTTGTCAGCCGCAAAAATCGGGGAGGTTACAGTGATATAGTATCACATCAATGCATTATTTAATGTACGTCTATTATTCTCTTGTACTGTAAAAATGTCTAATTCAACACGGTGTATAGCACCACATGTACACACTAGAGCTGTCGATGAATATTCAGAATTTGAATATATAACAGAGTTGTTATTAAAAACGGATATTCAGATATTGAGATTAATATTTGATGTGAAAAAAAATCAGCACTACTGCGTCTGTCTCGCATGTTCTCGTATGTCCACGCGCACACTCTCTTGGTCACGGAGCATCTTTGCATGCACACGTCACTTAACTATAACTAGTCTAGCTGAAACAAGCTGAAACAGCAACCTTGTGGTAATGATGGCGGAGAGTTCAAATTATTTTCTATCTGTTTATTTTGCAGGCTGTAGGAAGCCTGTGTTGATCTTTTAAAAGGCATTTTTATGTTTGTATAAATATATAAATATAAGTAAGTTTGTCTGTCGTTGTATCGGTATGCTGTGGTGGACATATTGCGCAAAAATAGATATTTGAATAGTTCGAACCTTTGTCTTTTTTTAGAAGGAATAATCAAACGTCATTTTTGACCAATTTTGACAGCACTAGTACACGCATCTTTCTCCCAATGTTTCTTTATATCCTGGTGTTTTTCTAGTACAGTCCTGAGATCTTTGAGTCATGCCATGAACAATGTATCTTACTGTGTTTCAGAGTTTATACCATGCATGGACAAACTTTTCGATGAATCCATCCTGATCGGTTCTGGTTACACAGCTCGTGAAACTCTTCGGTGAGTTTTCATTTGATGTCCTTGGTGTTGGTGCCCTCTCTCTCTCTCGCTCTCCCTCTCCCTCTCTCTCTCTCTCTCTCGTGGTTGATTGCACAGCCAGGTGCACGTTAAGTGTCCTATCACATTAATCAGGCAGTTCTCGGTGCTCCTGACACTGCAGCACTGATCGCACTGTCAAGTTGTCATGTTCTCTCGCCTCACCAGAGGGCAGACTGCCCTCTCATCCTCCCTTTGGTCAATTCAGAACCTTGTTGACTGACCAGAGGTCCAAACTCGCCGGCATTTTCCACAAAACAGTCATTTTACATTAGTAGCTCATAAGAAACGAGGAAGTAGCTGAGATCGGGCAGGCATTTCAGTGTCACTCATTAGCTCATATTCTCTCTTTCTTTCTCCCTCTCGCAGTTTCTGTTTGATCTTAAAGAAACTTTTCTTACCTGTCAAGCTTTTCCTACTTTCCTGAATGCTACTTTTTCGGCTTTTTAGAAAATGTCACTTCACTTGAGCAAAGCCTTTTTGATTTTCGCTACCATCAAGCCGTGGAATAAACTTAAATGTTGCTCTTCCCTGTCCAGACCCTTGGCCTACAGCACGCTGGCAGACCTGGTGCATCACGTTCGTCAGAACCTGCCCCTGACGGATTTATCCTTAGCTGTGCAGCTCTTTGCCAAGAACATCGATGATGAGTCCCTTCCCAGTAACATCCAGACCATGTCCTGCAAGCTGCTGCTCAACTTGGTGGACTGCATCCGCTCAAAGTCGGAGCAGGAGAACGGCAACGGCCGCGACATCCTGATGAGGATGCTGGAGGTAGAGCTCGGATAAATAGTAAAGACATATGATATGTGTAATTCATAAACATTGACAAAGAAAAGCTTATTTTTCCCCTCTTTGTCCTCTCAATCAGGTGTTTGTGCTGAAGTTTCACACCATCGCACGCTACCAGCTTGTCTCCATCTTCAAGAAGTGCAAGCCCCAGTCAGAGATGGGCGTGGTCGACCCTGTGGCGTTACCCGGCGTGCCAGCCACGCCCACTCCATCCACCACCCCTGCCCTTCCACCTCCCGCTCCTCCCACCCCTGTTCCCGCGGCTCCTCCGCCCCCACCGACAGCCTTTGACCGACAAGGTGAGAAGGAAGACAAGCAGACGTTTCAGGTGTCGGACTGCCGCAGCTTGGTCAAGACTCTGGTGTGCGGAGTGAAGACGATAACGTGGGGCATCACGTCGTGCAAGGCTCCAGGAGGTGAGAGGACACAGATCCCTGCTGTGCAATCATAATTGCTTATGGTACATAGGTGTCCAGCATGTAACCTTATATCTTATGTGTCTTTTCCAGAGGCTCAGTTCATTCCTAACAAGCAGCTGCAGCCAAAGGAAACACAAATCTACATAAAGCTGGTGAAATACGCCATGCAGGCCTTGGACATCTACCAGGTACAGCAGAAGATCCGCACTTTACCTTCAATATTTTTATGTGTGCAAAATCTACGCAGGCTGTGATAGATTGAAAGATTGAAATGCAACAGCTGTTAAAAGTTGCAGCTCATTTGTTTCCCGACCAGGTTCAGGTTGCCAATAACCAGCAGACGTACATCAGGGTGGCCAACTGTCAGACTGTCCGCATGAAGGAGGAGAAAGAGGTCCTGGAGCACTTTGCTGGGGTCTTCACCATGATGAACCCCCTCACATTCAAGGAGATATTTCAGACAACTGTGCCCTACATGGTGGAGAGGATCAGCAAAAACTATGCACTACAGGTACATGATGTCTCGCGTATAAATGTGTCATTAGCTTTGTATCAGGGGAGAGTCTTCATTTATTATTTGTGCTCAAATTCTGTTTTTTTGTTTTCCAGATTGTTGCAAATTCCTTCCTGGCCAACCTGTCGACGTCCGCTCTGTTTGCCACCATCCTGGTAGAGTATCTTCTCGAGAGACTGCCAGAGATGGGCTCCAACGTTGAGCTCTCAAACCTTTACCTCAAGCTCTTCAAACTAGTGTTCGGCTCAGTGTCTCTGTTTGCTGCAGAGAATGAGCAGATGCTCAAGGTAAGTGATTTTGCATACTTATTTTGAGACTTCTTTCTCTTTGTTTCTCTTAACTAATATAACTGCCCTGTTTCATCAGCCACACCTCCACAAGATAGTAAACAGCTCCATGGAGCTGGCCCAGTCAGCGAAGGAACCCTACAACTACTTCCTGCTTCTGCGGGCTCTCTTCCGCTCCATTGGAGGAGGCAGCCATGACCTGCTCTACCAGGAGTTCCTACCGCTTCTACCTAACCTGCTGCAAGGTTAGGCCTCTCACACTGATACTTAAGATGAGTTGAATTTGACAAAGGTGCAAAAGTTAACTTTCCACTCCATGCTATCAGGTCTGAACATGCTGCAGAGCGGCCTTCACAAGCAGCACATGAAGGATCTATTTGTGGAGCTGTGTTTGACAGTGCCGGTGCGTCTGAGCTCCCTGCTGCCCTACTTACCCATGCTTATGGACCCGCTGGTGTCTGCGCTCAACGGCTCTCAGACTCTGGTCAGCCAGGGTCTCCGCACCCTGGAGCTGTGTGTGGACAACCTCCAGCCTGACTTCCTCTACGACCACATCCAGCCTGTCAGGGCAGAGCTCATGCAGGTGGGGGTTGTTCTCTTCATCATCATTGCACTGACACTGCCCAATACTTCCCAAAGCCGCCTGGCAGGAAGCTCTTAGATGAAAAAGTAACGTATTTATATCCATGCATTCTCTCAATATGACTTAGCACATGTGCCCTCTAGTGGTCAACAGTTGTCATGACAATATCAGAGATGACACATTGAACATGGATCACTTGCGCACCTCTAAGCAGCAGTATTAACTCTGTTAGGTGACTGACGACCACTAAACCAAGTCATTGCCATCAGTGTACAGTATTTTGTATCTGACAGGGACTTATTAGCTTTTGTAGAATTGTGTTTATGTTTAGTGTAGTGTAACATCAAAGCAAAAGTTTTAACAGCAATCAAACCGTCCACATTGAACTAATAAGTTCCCTCTTCTTCCTGTCCTGCAGGCCTTGTGGCGTACCCTGCGTAACCCAGCTGAGAGCATCTCTCACGTCGCCTACCGCGTGTTGGGAAAGTTTGGCGGCAGCAACAGGAAGATGCTGAAGGAGTCTCAGAGGCTGCATTATGTGGTGACGGAGGTCCAGGGACCGAGCATCAAGGCGGAATTCACTGATTGCAAGGCGTCCATTCAGCTGCCCATGGAAAAGGTGAGATGATATTCCTACTAGTGGTGAGTTTGTTTTGTAACTTTACTGAAGACCCTTTAACTCCCTTTGTATTTCAATTTTCTAAAGAAACAATTTAACCTAAAAGAGCTTGATATTCCTCATTATTGGTCCTCCCTGAGAGCCATATATCCTTGTCATGGGTTTGTGTGCGCGAGAGCGAGTGTGTTGCGAGATGTGTGTGTGTCCTCCAGGTAATTAAATTCATCTCCTGTTTCTCCTCCTGATCCCCAGTCAGTAATCATCAATCTAGTGGGGGCCACCGTGACGGCATTATTTACTCTCACTAATGGCTGCTCTTTCTTCTTTCTGGCTATCCGTCTGTGTGTGTTCGGGTGCAGACAGCACACACATTATCACACGCACTCAGTTAGCTTATGATACAGCCTTATGGTTTGTCGGCACATTTAGAGAGAGACGGTTTCAGCGCTTTAAGGCAGATGGAAAGATCAAAAACCAGTGATCTGATTCTCTTTAAAGTAGTACGACGTGGAATCAGGCTCGCATGGGATTTGTGCTTTACATCTGTGAATTTCTTTTGCAGCTTTAACCTTTTAAAGCTCTGTTTCAGTTCAACTTTACCACTTGAATCTTATCTCTCAGTGTCTACTGCAAACATTGTCTATGCTCAAGTAAAGAGCAGATTTTTTTGTCTGAATTTTGCATCCAAAATCTTCTTTTTCCCGTCAGTTTCATAGCTAAGTACAAGTAAAGGAGTACTTGGCTTGTCTTAGTGCGGACAGATTTATCTTGATATCCTAACACCCTGAAAGGTCTACAATCCAGTCCCCCTCTCTCCTCTCATCCTTCCTCTCTTCCTGCATCCTCCTCATCCTCTCCCCTCTGCTCTGAGTGACATTAATTAGTTCATTTCCTCCCTCTTTAAATGCCTTGCTGCTGTGGCGTGTCAGCCCATAATGTTAAAATCATAATGACCTTTGCTCGGCCAGATGGCGCACTGTTTTTACTTCCTGCAGATTAATCACATATATAGTCACACTTGCTATTTAATTCCCATACTAATAATATAGGAATATTAGCATTTTGCGATGTAGGAGCTTTTTCTTTTCAAAGCATAAAATGGTGAAGATTTTTGGAGTAAGATTCTGTTTCCGGGTTATTTCTTCCCAAGGCGATAGAGACGGCTCTGGACTGTCTGAAGAGTGCCAACACGGAGCCGTACTACAGACGACAGGCCTGGGAGGTCATTAAGTGTTTCCTGGTGGCCATGACCAGCCTGGATGACAACAAGCACGCCCTATACCAGCTTCTGTCTCATCCCAAGTAAGAAACCACTCTGAGCTTGATTTTAATATTGGTTTATACCTATGCAAAATACTGTGATTGTTATTATTTAAATGTACTGTGAGAAGTCTTTAACTGTTTATGAAACAGACCAAATTAATCCTGGTCCTTGTAACACATTGCCCACAAAAGCGCACATTGACCTGCTGCGGTCAGCCACATACCAGGTTTCGACCTAGTCTTGTTTACAGTTTCACGGTGGTTGGTATATTAGTCAGTTACAAGGTGATAGGATGAGAATTCATTAGAGAATACTGCACACTCGTTTACAGGACAAGAGACAACAACAAAGGGATGAGATGTACCGCTTTGTCCACAGGGACAAAAGTTCCTCACAGTTGCTATAAGGGTTAGGCTGTTCAATACCTGATTAGAGATACGTTTGACAGGTTGCCGCCAAACAGTAATTTGATATGATACTAGTATACAAACATATTTAATACCTTGGTGTAAAAGAACAAAGCAAAGAGGGAGGATTACATTTTTTCCCTCATGATTTACATACATTTCACTGAGCACATTTGTGATGAAATATAAAAACACTAAAAACATAACGAGTAGGATTTTTTAATCTCTGAAAATTGTCTCCTCATCACGCGGTAGAAGTGAGTGTATCTGCAGAGAACCTGCCCGCTGCCGGAGTTTTCCTTCAATGTTGTTGTGTTCTGGAAGTTTCTGTGCATTTGGGCAGTAGTGTCATAAAACACAGTGACCATGTTAAGGCTGGTCCACAGTAAAAGTTTTAAAAAATCTTAACAGATATTGAAAAAGAAAGAGGCCCCACATATGAAGACAAGTCATGATAGATTGAACAGATTTGTTCCGATAGTGTGTGGAGAGCAATGATGTAACCATAACAGCACAACACACACTATCAGATTCATTCACCAACAACCAGAGTCCGTCTCTCAAAACTGGAAATATCGCAATATGTCTCGCGGCCAAACATGACAGGGATCGCTTTTTGGACTTTTTACTGAAAAATCGAAGCAGAAAAAACTATGGATGAAGGCGTGGAGACGGCGTGAACATGGGCTGTATGCTATGTTTGCTTTTGCTGCCATGGCTGCGATAGCTTCGGTTCCGGTAGCTCTCCATTGGCTATCGTTTCGTTCCACGTCTGTCCTTGGGGTTCCCCCCACACAACAGGATATCGGATCGGGGCAATTAAGATGACTCTTAACATCCCTCACACAGCAGGATATCTGGCAAGGTCATCTTTAGAACCATCAAAAAACAAGACTTTGCTTACTTTTGTCGGAAGGGAGGAATCTGGCCCAAAATCTATTAAGACATTAAGCAAAACAAAGCTAAGTGTCCGATCAATCATGCCTCTCTTTAGCCTCAACTTGATCTTGACATTTACCCCTGACCTCTCCTTCCCCAACCATTCCTCTCTGCCCTCTCTGAACCCCACCCACCACACCAGCTTTGTGTGAATGTTCACCCCTCTCCCCGCCCCACACGTCTCATCAATTCCATCTCAAGAGCAAGAGTTGCTAATTACACTCATGCAGCTCACGCCCCCTCTGGCGGGCCTCACTGCGGTTCTGAGACGCATACATGAACAGACACACAGGAAAGGGGGGGGGTGGTTGTCGGGTGGGTTAGTCGCATTACCATCATTGATCCCCGGTGCAGGGACTAATTGACTTTCCCTTGTCTGTTTACGCAACACCCTGCCCTTTACACTCTCCTGTCATTACGCCCTGACGCACACACATGCAAACCAATACGTCTGTGTGCACATTTCTGCGGGGATAATGAAGTGTGTCAGTTATGATCAGAGGGGATTGCAACCTGCCGCCGCCTCCATTTGCAGCATCCTCTCTCGAAAGATTTTATCTTCTCTTTCTCTCTCTCTCTTTCTCTCTCTGCCTCCCTTCATCTTCCTCACGCCATTTCCTTCGCCTCAGTGTTTGGTCAGTGTAAGTACAGCCTTTCAGTTTTAAAAGGAAAAAGACACACAGGGCAAATCATGAAATGCCAAGCTGGAGAACAGAGTGGCAGGCGTCTGAATGAGTGAAGGGCAATTGATCCGACATCCACCCCGCACTTTCTCCACCCGCTACCCACCACGCTCCTCGCCTCTCTCCTTTCCCCTGAGCCCCCTAACCCTCCCTCCACTTCTTCTCCTTCTCCTCCTCCAAAGAGTAGTCTTTTAAATGGCAGTAATGAAATGAAGCGATCCATCAGGTCTGCCCCTGGCGTGTGGCATTATAAAACACAAGCTCAAGCATGGAGAAAACAGCTGCTCAATCACACCGCGGCCCGGTTGCCCTCCGCTGCAGTAAATAACAAAAATACCAACAGGGGACACAGAGAGAGGCAGAGGAATAGGAAGGCGGAAAGAGGAGAGAGAAAATGTTACAGGTGTGGGGACTGCAAACAGGCAGCAGGAAGCGATCCTTATTTAAATGTAGGGCAAAAGGGCTGAACACAAACCATTATATTGTCCTTGTTAATACATAAATATTTACTCTCTTGTGTGTTTTTCTCCTCAGCTTCGCTGAAAAGTGGATCCCCAATGTCATCATCTCTCACCGCTACAAAGCTCAGGACACGCCTGCGCGCAGGACTTTTGAACAGGCCCTGACTGGGGCGTTCATGTCTGCTGTGATAAAAGACCTGAGGCCCAGCGCGCTGCCCTTCGTCGCCAGCCTGATTCGCCATTATACCATGGTCGCTGTGGCTCAGCAGTGTGGTGAGGGAGTGGTGCTCTTTGTACACACTGCATCTTATATTAGCTCTCTGTTTTGACCTGGCATTGACCTGGCAAATCCCTCACTTTCTGATTTTGCCCTTTCTTTTGACTTTTCTGGCTTTGATTTTGCATTGACATATAATAAGAACTTAATATTGCTGTAACACCTTGTTGTAACCTCTTTCAAACTATATTAAAATGTATGTATTCCACATTTCCTCTTGTCCTCCCCTCTGATCCCAGGTCCCTTCCTCCTGCCCTGCTACCAGCTGGGCAGCCAGCCAAGCACATCCATGTTCCACAGCGAGGAGAACGGCTCAAAGGGCATGGACCCGCTGGTTCTGATCGATGCCATCGCCATCTGCATGGCCTACGAGGAGAAGGAGCTGTGTAAGATCGGAGAAGTGGCCCTGGCGGTCATCTTCGACGTGGCCAGCATCATCCTCGGCTCCAAGGAGAGGGTGAGTCACTGGCAGGAGGGTGTTGGAGGGTTTTACATTTGTAATGTTGTAAAGATGTTGGCAACTGTGCTGGCATTTACACAACTTGATTTTGTCTCAGTCTTGTGCCAGATATTCTGACAAATTGATTACTTGCATTTACATATTAAAGTTTGAAATAAATCTACACTTTTAATCAGTCATTTTTTAATTAATTCCCTTTGTGATTTATGCTTCCATATGTGTGTAGTTTTAAAAGTGAAAGCAGTTAATCATCCCAGCTTCTTCTACATCTTCAGGCGTGCCAGCTGCCTTTGTTCTCCTACATCGTGGAGCGTCTCTGCGCTTGCTGCTACGAGCAGGCCTGGTACGCCAAGCTCGGCGGTGTGGTGTCCATCAAGTTCTTAATGGAGAGGCTTCCTCTGATCTGGGTGCTGCAGAACCAGCTCACCTTTCTCAAGGCCCTGCTCTTTGTCATGATGGACCTCACAGGAGAGGTGAGGGGATTCTAATATATTGAAATCATTTTACAAAAATGATTCACCTGCTTCCGTGTGAAGTCGACTTCTGTCTTCAGATGTTTTACAAAGCTCGCAGCCTGTGGAATGTAACGTGTAACTTTCATCTTTTGTCGCACCATTGAACTCTGCAGTGGCCTTGTACTTACTACCTTATTGATTTTCACAATGAGGTGTCCAACGGAGCGGTAGCCATGGCAAAGACCACCCTGGAGCAGCTGCTTGTACGCTGCGCCACTCCTCTGAAAGATGAAGAAAAGACAGAGGAGCTGCTGGCCGCCCAGGACAAGTCTTTCCACATGGTCACGCACGACCTGGTGCGGGAGGTCACCTCCCCGAACTCAACCGTCAGAAAGCAGGCCATGCACTCCCTGCAGGTGCTCGCCCAGGTCACCGGCAAGAGTGTCACCGTCATCATGGAACCACACAAAGAGGTGAAACCAAGGACCAACTACATATCAGGATTTAATGCTGTGCAAATAGGACTTAAGTATTAAATGCAAAACAGGCTTAAATGTAGCTATGACAGATAATGCTCCTACAAAATGTCTTTATTGGTGTTTCCTTCTCTCCAGGTGTTGCAAGATATGGTCCCCCCCAAGAAACACCTGCTCCGCCACCAGCCCGCCAACGCTCAGATCGGCCTGATGGAGGGCAACACCTTCTGCACCACCCTGCAGCCCCGCCTCTTCACCATGGACCTCAATGTCATGGAGCACAAGGTCTTCTACACAGAGCTGTTGAACCTGTGTGAGGCAGAGGATGCTAATCTGATGAAGCTGCCTTGCTACAAAAGCCTTCCCTCCTTGGTTCCCCTCCGCATCGCAGCCCTCAGTGAGTCGGACCTGCTGAAAATGATCGACTGGTCCCTTGTATTGATTATTGCATGGAATTTATATTTGATGCTTACTTGTTGTGCTCATTGCAAGTTGTTCGGGATTAATCTAAATGCTTTAGATCAGTGGTTCTCAACTGGACCCAACACCAGCTCCCTAATGACAAATCGGGACCCAAGTTTTGAAAAATTTCAACCACTCAGATTTATTTAATGTAAATTTGGTGAAGTTGGGAAATGAGACGGAACCGAACAATTTATCAACTTCACAGCAGTATAATAATCAAGCAAAATGACCAGCGAGTGGCAGTGCCTACGAGGAAGAAATTCCCTCTACAATTCATATAACAGAAATAAACGAGTGCAGCTACTGTAGGGCTCATCAAGTTTCAAGAATGTAACTGTAGCTGGGATTTCCCAATCAATGGACACATGGAGTGTGAATAAACTACTACTGCACGCACATCATAGAAAACCCATGTCCTTCCAAATAAAAGCACACATCCGCGACCCACTGAAAACAGCTCTGCCACCCACTTTTGGGTGCCGACCCACCAGTTGAGAACCACTGCTTTAGATTATAATGAACTATGTAAAGTTTGCAAAATTCATGTACAAACCACTTTCATGGTGTTGTTTTCGACACATTTACATGATATTATTTGTTATGTTTGGAATTGATTGAATCATCTCTCGTCTTGTCAGAGAAGATGTCTTTTATGTTACTGATGCTCCTTCCTCTCCTGGTTAGATGCCCTGGCAGCCTGTAACTACTTACCACAGTCCAGAGAGAAGATCATCGCTGCTTTGTTTAAAGCCCTCAACTCCACCAACAATGAACTGCAGGAAGCAGGCGAGGCGTGTATGAGGAAGGTCAGTGCGACGTCTCCCCTCTTTGTTTTGTTGTAGTTTGTGTAGATTTGGATGAATGCACATTATGCAGTCGCTCTTGAACGCATCATCTTTACCAATTAAACTCAAATCATTTTTAGTGTTGATTAGAACCTTTAAGGGATGATTGATTCCCCACATTTTCAAGGTCTTTTGGTTAGAAGCGTTTGGTTTGTTGGGTTTGGATTTAAAATTACAATGCTGTGGAATACACCTTTCTCCACCACCTGTTGCCAGATGTTTATAAACCTGCAATACCAGCTCTATTTCAATCCTATCTTTGCATCCCTACATTGGCTCCTGGTTACTTTTTGAGTTAGATTAAAACATTTTTATTAAAAAATATTCTCCCCGTTGTTTGATCACTCACTTCTGCTGCAGTTCCCATTGAGAAAAACTCAGCCAGAGCCCGACAGACATGACCTTTCGTAAATGTGGATTAAAGACCGTGCCCTTAAGCCGTGAAGCCAAAGATCAGACTTGTGAATCTGTCTGCAACCTTTTAATCTTTTCTAAAAACACATTTTCTACACCGTCTGAAATGTGTTTCCACTCTTTGTATCACTTACTACCTTTTCTTTAGTCTTTTACCTGTTGTGTTTTCATTATCTGCTTTTCCTTTCTGCTTCATTAGTCTTTGATCTCTATCACTCATGACATTTGCCATCTCAGAAGCCCTTTATTAACCCTCCCCTCATACCCTCTCTCCTCCCAGTTATCTTCATACGCACCTCCCTCTCCTTTATCACACTCTCCCTGAACCAGCCTCCGCCTCTCGCCATCAAACTATCCATACCATCCCAGAATCTATCCATCTACCCTTTGTCCCATTTTCCTTTCATTTCTGTGTCCTTCATTTTCTTTCTTTACCAGTCGCTCCTCTTCGCTATCTTGTGATATTTTTTTTTTTCCCACAAAGCCATTCCCTGCTCTCTCCATTCTTTCATCTCTTGCCTGCTAGCACTAATGAGCGTTGCCATGGCCCGATCGATACAGGATGGAGTGTTTGTTCTCAGCTCTGAGAGGAAAATGAATGTGGCTGCCATGCATCATTCCCTCCCTCCTGTGTGCGTCATCAGTGTGTGATGCTGGCATGTGTGTTTGTTTACGGCTGGTCGTGCCCTCGTTTGAGGGGCCTTGCTGCCATGATGAAGACACAAGGCAGGGTTACATGCTAATATTCGCCTACAAGCCCTGAAATTTTGTCACCAAAGCACATTTTTGATAGCTGAAATTTAAATAGACTTAACACAGCATTTCCCTCAATTCTTCAGTATATTTCAACCTTATCTTGTTGTAAACACTTTATAAAATCTTTTAGAAACTGTAAATGAAATTGTCCTGCGCTCTTGTTGTAGTTCCTGGAAGGTGCGACCATTGAGGTGGACCAGATCCACACCCACATGCGGCCCTTACTGATGATGCTCGGTGACTACCGCAGCCTGACGCTCAACGTGGTGAACCGCCTGACCTCTGTGACACGCCTCTTCCCCAACTCCTTCAATGACAAGTTCTGCGATCAGATGATGGTGAGAAACGTTCAACAGCTGCAGTGTGAGGCTGTGAACTATAAACTATTTTACAGCATTTAAATATTTGAATTTTTTATTTGATTATTTTTTAAGTTATACTTCATTTCAGACACACACAGGTCCATATCAGCTCAACAATCAAAACACTCAATAAAGACAAAGACAACAGCAGAGGGATAAAGACAGGAATAAAATAATTATAGTCCATTAAATTTTTAAATTTTAAAAATTTTAAATAGTCACAATGTAGTAAAAATAGACAGCAATGAAAGGATGAAATCAATCCAGTTTAAAACACTAAAGACAACTTTACAGATCCTTCCAGAAGCAGGAAAAACACCTTGTTTCACTTACTGTGGGCTGACATAGTGCCATCATGATTACATTTTTAGCGTCAGACAATCCACTCATAAATTTCTCATAAGTTTCTAAGCACGCCGTGGAAAATTAGAACATTATTAGATACAAACATATCGTCCACCCTGGTAACTTAAGTAGGATTTGAAATGCATCATTGTTTGCCACCTGAAGTATCTTCATTTTAGCTTTACTGTAGCTACACCACAGGTGGGCTGTGCCGAGTGGAGGACAGTAAAAAAGCTCTTAAAAGCTCGGCTTTAACAGTAACTGTGCACATGTGAAATTTGCGTGCCAGCATATTTTCTTGTGCATACAGTTTGCAACACTGCTGCTGCACATCGTCGTCATCACTTAAGTCATTCCTGATTATGTGACCTAAGTAGTTTACTCTATAATATATCAAATATTCTGCAAATTTGACCATTTAAGAGCACGTGTAAATTAGGGATGGGTCATGAATTTCGAATATTCATTAATTTATGAAAATCGCAAAGTTAATGTGACTATTATCTCACCTTTAAAAAATATATATTTTCCGTTGTTTTTACCGGCGCCTGGTTGTTATGCAGTACTACCATCAGACGGTGGCTGTAGCGCATCTGAAAGCTCTTTGCTAACCGCCATTAAATAACAAAAGAAGAAGAAAGCATTAACGCCAGGTGCCGGTAAAACAGGTGTGGTGCTGTGAAATTCGGAACTGGAGTAAAATGCAGGGACTTCTGCAGCCACCAAACTCCCAGCATATTATAAGTCTGCTTAACAATTACGCACAGCATGAGGCTGATTCTCACCGTAGGAGATGTGATCCATGTTTGTGCATAAGATAGAGGCGATGCACGTTATACCCCGTGTCTTATAGGAGTTTTTGTCAGTGGGAGAAATAATGTTTTTCATTACTTGCATATCTTTAATAATTATTTAGTCTTGTTTTTGCAATTGAACTAGATGGGTATGCACACAGTCTCAGTCTTATATCTCTCTATCTTTCTCAGCAACACCTGAGGAAGTGGATGGAGGTGGTTGTAATAACACACAAGGGTGGCCAGCGCAGTGATGGCAGTGTAAGTATCCACAGTTCAGACAGACCACACAGTACCATACACATACCTCTCTACCCTGAGAAATGCAACACAAATGTAAAGCCTTCATCATTCAGTATATGTAGATGTTTCTTTAATCTTCTTTAGCAGAATCTTTTAACGCAGCACAGAAGCAGCCACAGCCTGTAGGAGCAGGTCAATACAGCTGTCTACTGGCACCTTTTATTGTTCAGTTCATCTGTCCCGCCGAGCCGCGCAGCTCTCACTGACGGGGGCAGAGACATTGCCCCTTATGCACACAAAGCCACAGTCACATGTAGTCAACACCTCCTCAATGTGGCCTCCTCCCAGATGAGTTGTGAGTGGCCATATTACAATCAATGATTAATTAGGCGCCAGGCAGGCGGTGGTGGGCCCAGCGCTGCGTCTCCTCATTATCTCCCCGACAGATAACCTTGTAAAGGCAGAGAAAAGGTGAGAGAGGAGGAGGAGGAGGCGGTGGGGGGAACAGTTGCCTTTCCCCTCATAGAAATAATGCCCCTTCTCTTTATGTGAACTCATCCTGCTGTATCTCAAACTGGTGCGTTTAATTAGATGCAAATTGGCCCTTTGTCTTTCCCTCCGTCCAACTCTTTGTGGTCTTTGTGGGGGTTGACAGCGAGGCTGGCAGTGACAATAAAAGCCGGGGTCAGGGGGTGAATGAGCCGGGTCTGATAAAGACAGGGACGGAGTAGGGCTGAGCAGGATGGTGCAGACATGAAGGCATGAAACAGGGTTATCAGGGTGGAGGAAAATAGGGAGTCAGGAGAATAATTTTTAATTTGACTGAAAGGGTTTAATGTCACTTCCTGTATTCTTGACCTGATATCTGTCTGAAGAGTGTTTTCCCCCTAAATGCCATCTAACATCCCAGCGTGGCTCCTGCCCCGCGATTCCACCCTGCGCTGAGAAAAGGTGTTCACTAGGTCCCCTCGTAAAGGTTGCTGCTGTCCTCCCATTTCATTATCACCCTGTCTTATCTGCTCACCTTCCACATGGCACAAAGACAGACAACACACAGACACACAAAAATGCACACAAACTGCTCTGCTGACTCTGATCATTGTCTCCCGTTCCGGTACAGCCTGCGTTGGAGGGTGTTGAGGTGAGATGTGACCTGGTGTTGCGCCCTCTGTTGGTGACTAAACTTAGTTATAATAACCAATGTTGTGCTGGTGATTTGAACCAATGTTGTTGTAGTGGTGCTGGTCGAGTCGCCCTGTTTTTCTGTGTCCGTGTGTCTGTTTGCGTCTTTAGAAATGTTTCTGTCATCACTTACCACATATTTTAACTGTTTTAGAATTGTTTCTCTTTGACCTGCTACAATATAAATGATAAAATGTTTTAAAAATGATCATAAAACTGTTTTTTATTTTTTATAACCTGTGCAAATGTTATCCAAGGACACAAGCCAGTGGTTGATTTAACAATCTAATAAGCACAAGTTGCATTTTCAGTGACTAAGATTCACCCTCGTCTTTCCGCAGTGGCTGTCCATCAAGACTGTCTGTCCTTGTCTCCTGTCCGTCCTCTCCACAAGCATATTTATTCACTCTGTTTTTTACTCCTCTTTTATTTATCTTCCTCCAGGAGATGAAGATCTGCTCCGCCATCATCAACCTCTTCCACCTGATCCCAGCCGCACCGCAGACTCTGGTCAAACCTCTGCTGGAGGTGGTCATGAAGACGGAGAGGGCCATGCTCATAGAGGTAGGAGCCCAAATGCATTCTTAAGACACACTGTGAGGGATTGTCGAGTCCTACTTCAAAAGCAGCAGAGAAAATACATCACAGGCGGGGGACAATGAAGACCTTTGGAGGATTATATGCAGTTTGCTCTTGTTTTGTGTCTGATTGTGGAGAGAAGCTGTCTGCACCTCCACTCTCTGCTGCGCGGTGCTGCGCTCTCAGGCATTAGTTGAGCGCACGCTGACGGATCTCAACTCCATCCACAGATCGATGATGAGCAGGGAGAGGAGGGGGCAGCTCTTTCAACAGTTTACTGTAAAGTCCAGACTCGACCAGTGTTTACTAGTTTTAACTCCCGCAACAGCAGCTCGTCCAGATACATTAATCTCCATCTGCATAACAGCTTCAGACCGCAGGTGTATCCCTGCATGCCTGGGTTGAGCCTCAGACAGCTCCAGATCGATTGGTCTCCCGATTGCTATTATAATAATATTGACAATATATTATTAACAGAATGTTTTTACAGACAAATACATTTTTTGAGGTGGAATTGTCGTCATGATCGTTTGAAACTCAGAGCGTGACAGCCCTTTAAATACTGCGCAGCAGTTACCACCAGCTCTCTGCAGGCAGTAATATTTTCACTCTAACTGTGCGGTGCTGATAGCCCTGCTGTTTGTGAATTAGGTGCTTTTTGCCACGAGGCTCATTTGCGTAGAAAGGGGCCAAATTTGAGCCGAATGTTTGCATAATGACTCATTTACATATGCGTAAATTAACCCTCTGCGTGTGCATCGAGAATGAGGCGGGGTCTTTTTGTGTCAGGTTTAGCGGGCGCAAAAGCCGCACAATCTTTTAGTGAATTCCCCCCTAAATTGTGTCGTGTAGATGAATGAAGTTTGGACTGGATTAATTGGTGCAATGGGGAAATAAGGAAATTGCACAAGTTAAAAATGACGTTGTTTTGATTTAAAGGATGTTACAGCTTCAAAAAGGGTCCCTTACATTACTCAAGACACTTTGAAGGCTAAATATGCCGTGCATTGTAATTTTACAATAAAAACTCTCCCCATAATCTCTTGATGTTAATTTTTCTTCCTGGGATAACAGTCCTAATCCTATTTGATCCATCTCAGATGTATATTGTTAACAGCACATAAAACCTGCTATTAAGGCTTCAAAGATCTTCAGAAGGAAGTGATAGAATCTAAATCTGCATTTGCTGTCCTGAAAACCCCTCTGTTTCTCTCCCCTCTGTTTCTCTCCCCTCTGTTTCTCTCCTCCTCCCTCATCCCTCCCTCACCAGGCCGGCAGTCCTTTCAGGGAGCCTTTGATCAAGTTCTTGACGCGTCACCCCTCTCAGACCGTGGAGCTGTTCATGATGGAGGCTACGCTGAACGACCCCCAGTGGAGCCGCATGTTCATGGTCAGACACCGGCAGCTCAAAGTTGCTGTCCCTAAAGTCTTTTCATTGACACACTTGCACAGAATTGTTCTGCCTCATTAGTGAGTGGAGATGAGATGAGACTCTGTCGTCCTGTTAATGTGGGTCAATTCCAGTAATAATTCTGGTAAAAATCTGGGTAATGTTTTGTTACAGTTGTTGATCAAAACACTTTTCGGGGTAGAGTTAAAGAATGTGTGTTTGTTTGTATACAGAGTTTCCTGAAACACAAAGACGCCAAACCACTGAGAGACGTCCTGGCGTCTAATCCGAACCGCTTCGTCCCCCTGCTGGTTCCCGCTGGAACTGCGGCAACTGTTCGACCGGGATCTCCCTCCACCACCACAGCCAGACTGGACCTACAGTTTCAGGCTATTAAGGTACATATGATTCATGCATCAGTTTATACACAACCATGTCTTGTCAGCGTAGATTTATATATGTGTAAAATAACCTCCCGTACTTCCATCATTAACCTCTAGTTCTGCTTCATCTCCTCCGTGCAGATTATCAGCATCATAGTGAAGAATGATGAGGGCTGGCTGGCAGGGCAGCACTCCCTGGTCAGCCAGCTGAGGCGAGTCTGGGTCAGCGAGGCCTTCCAGGAGAGACACCGCAAAGACAACATGGCTGCCACCAACTGGAAGGAGCCCAAGCTGCTGGCATTCTGCCTGCTCAGCTACTGCAAGTATGTACTGCTATTCAGAATTTACCTAAAGTTTGACAAGGATGGCGAAAGGCCTGAAAATGAACTCATTGGGCCAGCTGTTAATACACAGAGGCATTGACCCCCCTGTCTTCTCCACAGGCGTAACTACTCCGAGATCGAGCTGCTGTTCCAGCTGCTGCGGGCCTTTACAGGTCGCTTCTTGTGCAACATGACCTTCCTTAAGGAGTACATGGAGGAGGAGATTCCCAAGAACTACTCCATTGCGCAGAAACGGTCCCTGTTCTTCCGCTACGTCGAGTTCAATGACCCACACTTCAACGATGAGCTTAAAGCTAAGGTACATACACAGATTGTCGTAGCTGGAGATTGTTTGTCTTTATGCCAAGAAAACACAAAATTCTTGAGTGTCTGTTCAGCTCGCTTACTTTGCTTCCTCAACCTGATCCCTGTGACTTCTGCGGTCGGTGTGATGTGAAGCAGAAGTTCTTTGACATCAGCAGGAAGGTCATTCTGTCTGGCTCCAGACCCTCCGAGGCTCACAGATGAATGCGTTTGTCCTCTCTACCTGACCTGCTGCTCCGAGCATTACAATCATTCGGGCTGCTTTTTAATTAAGCTCACTCTCTCGCATTCATGCCCCCACGCTTAAACACACATATAGCTCGCACACACATTTTGCACAGATGTAACAGGCACACAACCTGGCACAGAGGCGCAACAGCACTAATGTTAAGTACAAACGGGTCAGCCTGCGCTTGGCACACTGTAGCGCATAACCAAAAGACTGTGTGGCCAGAATACACAACTGTACACACACAGACACACAATCACAATCAGCTCAATGGGTTGTTTCTCCCAAGGCCGAGAAGCTGAGTTTTATTTTTTAGCGGAGCAGAGTTTAGTTTCTTACACCCCCACCCCCCATCGGAAGTTTGCTCATGTTGTTGTTTTTCCCTTAATTGTCCTCCTCTGGTGCGCAGCAGATGCTAGCTGTGCGTGTGAGGCGGAGAGACAGACAGGCAGACAGAGAGAGGATGTGTTTTTTTGGGGGGGATATGTTTGTGTTGATTGGTGTATGAGTCGTGAGTGTGGGTGTTACCTCCACTGACATTTAAATAATTGCCTTTAGCATTTCCCCAGAAGCCTAATATCACAGGCTAGTGTGTGTGTGTGTGTGTGTGTGTGTGTTGCATCACAGGGCTACGGGATGATATTTCTCTATGAGCAAGACACTAGAGGAGTACGTAAGAGAGAGGAGGAGAGAGACAGTGTGGGACCGCAGCAGCAGCAATGAATCATCTGTGATGGCACAGACTGACCTCATGCTGCTCCTGTGCTGCTTCTTTTGTTTAATCCACAGTTCCTACAGAAACCGCATCCGTGCTGCGTTCAGAAGCGTTCGACTATTCATGGAGTACATTTCAAACAGACAAGCAAACAAACAAGTGTACGAAATTAATGAAGCAAAGCGCATCTGTTTCACATTCTGCTCCTTTTATTTTATTTCTGATAAGACGTGCAGTACGACAACATCAGACAGGGTCTGCATGCTGCACTAGTTTCACTGCAATCAAACTTCAGACGAGCCAATGCCTATTTTTGTTTGTCTACTTTGAGGTGTATCTGTGTGTAACAGACACAGATGTAGATATCGGAAGAAAGAATAATTACTAAGCACTCACACACAGGACCCACCGCACATGCATTAATGGAGAGATGTCAGAGTGAGGGGGCTGCACATGGACATGCGCCCTGAGCAGTTGGGGGATTCGGTGCCTTGTTCAAGGACACCTCGACGAAGCCGAGGAAAGGAGCTGGCACCTCTCCAGCTACCAGCCCCAATTCCACCCTCGGTCCGTACCGAGACTTGAACCAGCCGTCCTCTGGTAACCCACAGCTGTGAGTCAGGTGTGGGTGAAGAGGCCAGACATGTATTACAGTTTCTAAGGAGTGTTTACTCACTTAGTAAATTCACGTTAATAGATGAAGTGCATTCATTGTCTCAAATTAAGCAGTCAGATTCAGACATATCACAAAACCAGTTGATCAAAATATTATAATTGAAGCAATGTTCTGAAAACAACAGCTCACCTTGACTGTGTGAGGTTTGAGATTTCTGCAGAATGCAGCTCTTCACGTACCTCCTCCGTCTCTGAAACTGATCCACTGACACAAAAACGCTTACAATATGACATAAACATGTCAGCTTTAAGATCAAAATGACCATGCATCACATGCTCCTTTGATGATCTCCCAAACTGGGAAGTCCCTCTTCGAATTTCTGTGTTTGCGAGGTTAAAGTCGTAATGTGGAAATAACGTGGATCCAAAAACGATGTGGAGTATTTAATTGTTCAGCACTAATGGTAAATGGACTGTACAGGGTGGAGAACTGCAGCAGGCAGATGCGCAGGGAGTCTAGAAGGTCAGCCCGCTTCTCTGGATCCAGAATCTCTATCAAATACTTGCATTGATAATTCTTTGTCTGCTGTTTTACTCATTGTTATGGCGGCAAGTCGCGTGCCAACGTTTTTATTTGACTTTAAGGGTTGTTGTTCCGACTTGAGAGGACGTTCACGTGAGTTTCCCCAGTCAGGAACTTGTTTTTCGGATTATATTAACACCGCATGAATGCAGGGTTAGACCTTTACAACTCTAGGCCCCCATGCAATGCCAGTATCGCCTTTCTTTGCAACACACGCACACGCACACGCACACGCACACGCACACACACACACACTTCTAGTTTGGTTTATGGTGTGGAAATTGGATTTAAAACCGAGTGAGATCCTGGCTTCTTCACCAGAGCTATTACGGGTGCACACATCTAACACACACAGCCTTCAAGAGCACAACTAACAGCGTTACAGAAATCCACTGCGATCGCACAGTGATTGATGTGAGAGCAGCTCAGAATTAATAGGAACAGATGAGACTGAAGAACAGCCTGGTGCTGCATGCGTTTTCTTTGCGTCTTCATTTACGCGTGTGTGTTTTTCTGCATGCGTGTGCGACTCCCATCAACCGTGCATGTGCATTGTGCAGCGCGGGTGTGAATAATGTGCTAACGGAGGAGCTTGAACATATGCTGCCGCAGCTCGTTCTCAGCTGAGCGATGCCCCGTCCTCCCCAATGATGGATTGAACAGGGGGGTTCATTAACAGATAGCAGCTTCTTTAATAAACGCAGTCGT
Organism: Semicossyphus pulcher; assembly: GCF_022749685.1. NCBI lineage: Eukaryota > Metazoa > Chordata > Actinopteri > Labriformes > Labridae > Semicossyphus > Semicossyphus pulcher. The sequence continues at coordinate 10,030,039 of NW_027211670.1, read as the reverse complement.
TAGCTGTATTGTGGCCGGGTTATTCTGCATTTCACCGGCTAATCGAGGCTTCGTAATCCCCCTTGTCTTGAAACGTCACAAGTCTTATAAGTTGTTTTTGACATTACTGTGCCTTTATGCTTCAACTCTTTTGTTTCTAATGAATCAAAGTTGAATCCCCTGTTGTTATCCCTCTGAAAAGGACCTGTGAAATCCATACTAGTCTTTGAAAACCTCAAGGCCAATCATTTCACTTTGTGTTTTCCCCATCTCACAGGTTCTGCAGCACATCCTGAATCCAGCGTTCCTCCACAGCTTTGAGAAAGGGGAAGGTGAACAGCTGCTCGGACCGCCCAACCCCGAGGGAGACAATCCTGAAAGCATCACCAGCGTCTTCATCACTAAGGTACGCACGCACACATGCATACGCTCGCAGGCGTGCGGTTTCCTCCTCTTCCCATTCATCCAGCTCTCTTCTCCCTCCATTTGTTCATTACTCACCAGCTTTGTCTCTCCATCCATCTCTCTGATTTCATTACCTGCTGCATTTCCTCTCATAATGCCTTATCAGTCCGGCACATCTCCATACTCTCAGTCACCATCAACTACGTCCCACTTAGTCTGATTCTTCTCCTCTCGTGTCCTCCACACTTCTTGATCATTTAATTGCAGTAATTCCATCTCTCTCCTCTTCCTTTCCTCTCCCATCCGTCTTTATTTCCTCTCTCTCTCTCGCTCTCCCACGGGTCCCTCTTTTTCCATCACGTTTCATTCATCAGACCAGACTATAATTCCCGGTGTAAATGTCACGGTGTGACCAAGCTAAAGGTCAGCGTGTTTGTTTGTGCTGTGGCAGGTCTCATCACTGCCTAACACAAGGCCTAATGGCTGCTAATGGCTCCCTTTCCAGTCTGGTTAAAACTCGTTTCCTCACTCATCTCGCTCTCTGTGTGTCCTCTCCTCTGTTCTGTATCTCTCAAGGGAACTCGCATGTTTATGGCTTTTTTGAATGAGGAGCTGTCTGTTTTTGTAAAAGGTGTTGAAAAATGGTCTAAAATATACTGACAGTGTGGTGCAATGTCACTGAAATTTAATTCTGGGAAGTAAATATTAGTCAGAACTCTGGAAACTAAGGTAATTCACTCGATTGAGAGTTTGTCTTTCTTATTTATGCTTGTTGTAGCCACTGTCAGTCAAAGCTGGTATCCTCTGTCATCGAAAGAAGCAATAATATTTGAAATTGGCGCCATAGCTGTGGAGAAAGTTGTACAAACAGCTCGTGGTTTCGCCCATTCTACATTCCTACAACACCCAGCGTGCATTGTGCCCCTCCCTCTGAAAGGAACGGCCCAGCTCAGATGGCTCAGAGCGGTACAGAATCCGTAATACGACGAGAATATACTGGTGGATCGTCAAACAAATCTTCAGGTCTGCAGTCTACATTTCAAACCTGACGACTTTGAATGAGACGTGACATCGGAGGCGGGCTTCCTAGATTGAGGAAGTGTAGTTCAGCTAGCTTTTTTTCCAGGGCCCATTGGAGAAGCGGATAGCATCCTCCAAAGGCACAGAGCGACATTGCATTTTTTTCCTACCATAATGGCATTAGCTCCCCATGATAGGACTGAGATTGAAAATCAGCCCTTTAAGTAATCTCAGACTTCTATTGACCACAGTTGGCGCCTGGTATGAATTGGCAAAAATGGCAAAATTGGCAAATGGCAAAAAACGGTCCCTAATTCCTATACACTCAAAAGTCTTTAACCCTGCATGCCTCCTCTCCCCCCTCCAAGGTTCTGGATCCCGAAAAGCAGGCTGACCTTCTGGACTCCCTGCGCATCTGCCTGCTGCAGTTCTCCACCCTGCTGGTGGAGCACGCGCCCCACCACATTCACGACAACAACAAGTCACGCAACAGCAAGCTGCGGCGCCTCATGACCTTCGCCTGGCCGTGCCTGCTGCCCAAAGCCTGCGTGGACCCCGCCTGCAAATACAGCGGCCACCTACTCCTGGCCCACATCATCGCAAAGTTCGCCATTCACAAGAAGATTGTCCTGCAGGTGAGAAGGACTGCAAATACAACAAGGCTGATTTATGTAGCCTTATAAGATTAATCGATGCCTATACTCAGTCTCATATTCTACATCCATTCTAATATGATGCTTAAGGGGTCTTTAAAACCTACTGAGGAGTTTTAACTGACTATGGAACACTCTCTATTTAATGCTGATGCATCTATCTGACCTACAAAAGCAAAAAAGACAATTAGCTATAAGACAACTTTGTCATAGTTATTTTTAATGCCTGTCAGAGATGTCACATGGTTGGATTATGATCAAGCGTCAACGACATGCAGACCAGAAGAGCCTTTGTTTTGGCGTGGCTAAGAAAGCCACTTTAAAGGCAGCAGGTGGAGACAGTTTAATAGGGAATGCTACATGTGTAGGACAGGATCAGCTGAGCGATCAGACATACAGTTCTCATAGCTGCTTTAAAAGCAGTTAAGTTAACAGTAAAAGGATGCATTAAAAAGTGTTATTTTTCTCTGTACAGGTCTTCCACAGCCTACTGAAGGCCCACACCATGGAGGCCCGGGCCATTGTACGGCAGGCCATGGCCATCCTGACCCCGGCCGTGCCCGCCCGCATGGAGGACGGCCACCAGATGTTGACGCACTGGACTCGCAAAATCATCGTGGAGGAGGGCCACACCGTGCCGCAACTGGTGCACATACTGCATCTCATTGTGCAGCACTTCAGGGTGAGTCAGCCGGAGTGGAATGTATTAAGTCCAGTGTGTTCGTACGGGCTGGGCGGGGAAGAGAGCGCGGTCAAAACAACTTTAATTCCTTTACCTGTAAAGCACAATAATTATGCAGGATTTCACTGAGAATATTTACATTTTGTGGCGTTCATCCCCATTTACACCTCATTAAGTTGCACCTTTTAAAGGATGATTAATAACTGACTATCAAATACAAGCATCTCAATCTTTACATTTCATATTAAACCAGCTTAAACGAACGCTCTTGTGTACATTATTGGCCATTTGTCGCTCCTTCCAGCTCCCTGCTCAGTGTGACTTTGGTAACTGCAGGGAGCCACATGCGGGGAGAAACAGTGGAGAAGCTATTTTTACTGATTATTTGAGTGCCCTGAATTCTATGACGCCTCTTAACCAGTCCTTATGGGAATAGAACATCATCATTAAAAGTTGGATTATCTTGTATGCCCCAGTTAAAGTTTTTATGATCTGAGTAAGTCAACTGAATTTGAGTTTTATATCGACAGCAGCGGAGATGGCGGCGTTGTGCTTTGTCGCCTCCTCCTATGCGAAAGCTGGTTCATTCATCACCGGGCAGTAGAGTTAATGGTATCTGCCTTCTGCCTGTAATCGCCTTAATGCAGATCCATTTCCCAGACACTCTTCTCAATCATGATCAGCGGAGTCAAAGAGCACCCAGTGTGCCACACCAGAAAAGGATCATTGGCCTTTATGTCCGCCTTCCTCCCTAAACTTCTCCGACACTTTGTGCCCTCTCGCTTCTTCAGCCGATGTTCACCGCCTCGCCGGTCAGGAAGCGACGGTCTCTTAGCAGAAGACTGACATTTTCCTCAGCTCCCCTCTCTATCTCGCTGACAGGCTGCTCTCACTGGGCCAGATGACTAATCTAATGTAATCACATCAGCATAATTACACTGGGGAGAAGATAATGACAGACAGATGAGAGACTCGGTGTGTGTGTGTGTGTGTGTGTTTGATAAAGAAATAGTGAGATTGCGTGCGCGCGTGTTTGTCTGTGTGCACACGTGATGGACAGGGCTTAGCCACTCTGTCATTAAGGAGCTGTGAAGCCCCGCTCTATCGGCTGTAATTACCCTCAAAGTGAGAAGCTTTAATATTCTTTGACACCGGCAACAGCCCTCAGATAGACATCTCATCTCTTGCTCTTTTGTCTGTGTGCGTCTGTGTGAGTTTGTGAGTCCCAGTTCAGTTGGCGGCGAAGCTAAGTGACTCTCGAGTGTGACTCTCGAGAGTGTGAATTCTCAGGGCGTAAGTGTGTGTCATCATGTCCTTGAGACTAAGTGGGAATACGACTTCAGAGTTTGCCTCTTCTGACTCTGGGTCTCAAAGTGATTGAGCACCCCCCGTTTAGCTTTGCATGTGTTATCACTTTAACATCTAGAGCAAAGGATCAGAAGCATTTTTAATTTTGGCAGCGTTTGTGATAACACTTCTGTGTGCAGGTGACTGCTTACCTTGATGCCTTTAACTAAGACTTAGACTGTCAACTGAGAGTTGTGTAATCTGAGTACAATGCCATCCTAACTCCATCTTGCTGCAACAGATCTAGCGTCTTCTTGGAAAACCTAAAGTCAGACATGAAGAATCGCACTTGACATGGATGCAGTGTTAATTTTGGCAGCTATTTTAGATTTAGTCTGAGTCTTTTACCCTTTATAGTCCATTTTAATCCAGTTTTAGTCAGTAAAAAGTCACATTTTAGTCATTACATTTACATCCTCACATTAATTGTTTCCTGGCGATGTTCTGCACAGGCAATTTAGATCCTCAGCTGAAGTTATATCTAAATAGAAACTTCTGGAACGTAACGTTACGCTTGTAAAGCCACAGAACGAAGCCGTGCAGTTACAGTAGCACACGCTGCACATTCCTCTCTTGTCTCATTCACAGCAGCAGTGTTGGAATTTATTGCTTAAAATTTTTTTATACATTCACCATTGCTTCTTATTTAAACAGTCTGGCTGAAGCAGGCAGCCGGTGATTGCTCCTTTTTGTGTGCGTCAAAATTTTGTTAATGAAAACAAAACACGCGTATTGTCAGAGTTTTTATTGTCAATGGTGTTTAGCTCGTTGACATCTCGTCTCCGCCATGGAAAAATTCTATCAAAAGTCATAATTTTCATTAACGAAATTAACACTGCATGGGCGCACTGCAACTTGACATACATAGACTTGCAACAAATGTCATGTTGTGTTCATGGAGCAGAGTTTCTTTATGTCTGTGTGTTTGGGTTCACTCTCTGGTAGGAACATAGAACGGGAGAGTGTTTCTGTGTGAGGTTTGTTTTGTGTTGACACAAAGTTGAGGTGTTTCCTCCTTTGCAAAACAGCACTGTTTGTAAGGTTATAATCTTGTATAATTATCATCACTCATGTCACCACTCTTCCTTACTCTGATTCTGCTTTTGGTTTTTGCCAAAAACTGGAGGCTGAAGTTGTAAAATATCCAAATAAAAAAGTAAAAAAAAATGCATATTCCACGTCCAACCTGACACTTGATGGTTTAAAATGCCACATATTGAATTACTAATGAATCATATACTCTTCATTCTTGTACATAAATTCTACTTACTTTGTTTTTTCCAGGTGTACTACCCCGTGCGTCACCACCTGGTGCAGCACATGATCAGCGCGATGCAGCGTCTGGGCTTCACCCCCAGCGTGACCATAGAGCAAAGGAAACTTGCTGTGGACCTCGCAGAGGTTGTTATCAAATGGGAGTTACAGAGGATCAAAGACCAGCAGGTGTGTAATCATGAATTTCTATAAATATACACACACATCACAGCAAAATCCAGCTGAATCCTGAGCTACATGCAGTTATTATTGACTTAAAATAGTGTCAGCCGTAGTGGTTTTTAAGTACCAATAACAGAAACAGTGTTAATGCGTAAGGTGTGCTGTTGACATAACTGTGCCACCAAATGATGTCGTAACACGATCGTTTATTTTAAAGGTTTGCAGTGGATCGCAGCCAACTGGGGATGCTTAATATTTCAGAATAAAAGCCTTTTGTAATAGATATTAAAACATTTTCTGAATCAATTTACATAAATTTTAAAGACTACTAACCCTAATATATGTGATGAAATCTTCTTTATCCTCTCCTCCCCTTTCTTACGTGTTGCAGCCGGAGTCCGATGCAGAAGCAGGCGCTGGCGGCGAGGGGACTAGCGCGGCTGCTGTGAAAAGAGGCCTGTCCCTGGAAGCTGCTACAGCCGCCGGACAGGACGTCAAGAGGTTCCGCACGGCAACCGGAGCTGCCTCCACGGTGAGCTTAGCGCACCCTCACTTACTTTCCAGTTGGCTTTGTAGTAGTTCTCTCTCTGGTTTCTCTGTAACACCCACCGAAAATGAACGATTCTATCCACTTACCTTGCCGCTTGTCCCATTGTTCCTCACTTTCTGAATGATTGCGAAACAATTTGAAAGACACTTTGATCAAACATTCATTTTTACATCTGCCTGAGACAAACACTTCCAACAAAAGAACAGCAGGGTTGTTGTTGCCTCGATCCATTTTTCCCTACAAAACTATTGAAGCGGCACATCTGTTTCATCTCGAGTCCCACTGTGATCTGTTGTTTTTGTAGTCACTAAAGTGGATGAGATGCCTTTGTTGCAAGTGGTGCCTGTTCGTAATCTAAATCTAAGTTTCTCAATTGATTCATCTCTGAAAACTAATCTTTAAAAATGGCATTATTTTTGAGAATGAAAAGAGTTCTCTGTTATTTGCATTAAGTTGTTATCACAGCCCTCCAGGTTTCGCTCGGCCCCCTAAAGATGCGGCCAACTGCATCTGCAGTCCAGTCACAGTCACATGTCTATGCGGCTGTTTGCCGTGATTAGGCGAATTTTGTTTTATTATTTGCCTCACTTATCAAATGAAAACAATATATACATAATCAGGGCTGTGACGGTAACCGCATGACAGCAACACCGTGTCCGAGAAAGACGGTAGAAAGGCCTGTATGCGTAGTGGCAGGAGGAAGAAGGTAAAGGATCACCACTAATACGTGCGCATGGAACCCCAGCACGCGAGCACGGCAGCTCGGCGTCTCTGACAGTCAGTTGATCAGGATGAAGGATAAATAAATTTACACCACAGTGAGTGACAGAAGGGATGGGGCTTTGCTGCTTGTGTTAGCTTTATAGACGGTAATAAAGTCTGTAATAATTGTTTCAAATTAAAATAAATAGAAGTAGTGTTAAAATAACTCCCTCTAGTTTACCCCCTAAAAACAGACGTCTTATATACCGGATTCTACGGTACAGCTTTTCAGCCGTCTACATACAGCATTCTGTAAACAACACAAATCAAACATTGCTCTTTTTTTCCCCATTGTAATAAGTTAAAAATCTACTAATACTTAAACAAAAGCTGCTAGACTTTCTCTGAGCACTAGCACTTTTATTGTTTAGGTCTTAATGACTGTAATTGCCAGCTTTTTTTTAACCAGATGTCAGGAGATAAATGCCAAAGTAGCATTTGCTTCTGCTTGTACCAAGAAAATGTTAATTGCCAAGAAAGTTACCGGAGTAAATATCAGAAAACCATAGTTGCAGTCTACTTTACCTGATAAATAATGCAGACAAAAACTGACTTTGTGCATCCTCCTTCATATTCCTTCCTGTGCAGGCAGGACTCAAGCAGCAGTTTTCAAGATTCTTAGCAAATTACAGTTTAAAATCGTCTTTATTTTGAGACTCTTTTCTTTGTATTCAAACAGAAAAATCTGACTTATGTATAATTGTTCATTGGTGTGTGTGTGTGTTTTTAGGTGTTTGGCCGCAGCCAGTCCATGCCAGGAACAGAGACCATGCTCACTAAGCCAGTCGAGAAACAACATACGGACACAGTGGTCAACTTCCTCATCAGGATTGCGTGCCAGGTAACACCGTAACTTACACACACATTCACACACACAAAGTACTCCATCTCTCTCTCACACACACACTGAGTACAGCTCCGCCATCCGTAGCGCCTGCCAGGTAGCACACAACTACGCTAACCCCCTCAGAGGTGAAGGTATGACACGCCTGGTGGCTGTCCTTAACACATCTCTACACACACACACACACACAGTCCTATATGTGTCTTCTCCTCACACAGCTGTCCCTCGCTCTAGTGCCAGTGCTGACCTTGGTTACAAGCCTGAAATAGACTGTTGAGATTTCGCTCACCTTGACTTTCCCTACCTTCTTTTTCCTGCCAGGCTCCATTCTCACTGTTCATCCAACCATCTCTGCTGAATTTAACCTTCTGGGCTCACTCGCTGCTCACAGAACAGACTGTAGAAACATAATCTTTTCTTTGTGTTCCACTTTATAACGCTGTATTGTGAGACTAAATTGATCCCTGTAGAATAATTGTATCGATTCTCTGGCCTCAGGGATTACCACGAGCCAAAAGACACCACACATATAGCTCATAGGGAGGGTGGAAATATGCAAACACGAGGATGGTCTCATTCCCGGATGTGTTGACAGTCCTTGTCTCTGCCCTGTGTGAAGGTGAAGACCCAATGTCTGTGATGATAATGATAACAATACCTTCCTCCCTGTCTCCTTTGTAGGTGAACGACAGCACCAACGTGGCCGGGTCTCCAGGGGAGCTGCTGTCCCGTCGCTGCGTTAGCCTGATGAAGTCCGCCCTCAGGCCCGAGATGTGGCCCCGCGCTGAGCTGAAGCTACAGTGGTTTGACAAGCTGCTTATGACAGTGGTAAGATGGCAGATGCTTTCAGAATGAATCAGTCAGGAATTATGCACCTTAATACTAGGGCTGCGCGATTATCACGATTATTTTAGAGATCTTTTTTATTGCACTTTCACATTTAAATAAACAAAGCAACACTTTCAGTTCCATTTTGTGCAAACTCAGATTTAACTTGGTTCTTTACCTTAATTTGTTGCATCTTCTTGAGGCAAAATGCAATGTAAGTTGCTTTGGTCATTTCTTTTGGAGTTGGGTGAAAAGGGTGTCCCGTCACTATAACGGATTTTTGACTTGATGCTGGACAAGGTTGGGGAGTAGCAATGTTATTCCTTATTGCACTTTGTGCTGTTTTTTCAGCCGGATGAACAAGTTAGGAAATACCTCCAAACAACCGATGACGAGCCGTTTCGAGGGATCGGTATTTCGGTTTAATAACTGACTCGCTCTCTTCCTTTTTTAGCATAACAACAAGCGACGACACAGCTGCTCTAGCCTCAGGACCCACCACCTCCTCCTTTGTGACAAATCCCGAACCAAATTTCTGAAATTTTTTAACCATTTATTTAAAGAAAACAATGCAGTATGGACCTGAGACAGAACAAAACATTACAGTATGTCAACATCACAAAACACAGCAGTATAGTAGTCGGGCAAAATGACCAGCAGGTAGTAGTGCATAAGAGGAAAATATATCCTCCACAATTATCTCAATAAGCTGCCTTTTTTTCTTTTTACAGAAATAAACTAAAAAATAAATGCAGCTACATTAGGGCTCATCAAGTTTCAAGAATGTAAAAGTAACTGTGAATACAAGGTACTACTGCACGTACATCATAGGAAACCCATGTCCTTCGAAATAAAAGTGCACATCTGCGACCCACTGAAAACAGCTCCGCGACCCGCTTTTGGGTCCCGACCCACGAGGTGAGAACCACGGTCCTGAATTACACGTTAGCACAAACAACACTTCAAAAAGGTGACCTATAATTATATGTTGATCGTGATGAAAAACGACAAACGGGCATTCTCGAGGATAGCTACGCATTTTCATCAGCTGCTGTAACCACGACAACCACAGACTCAGTCGGCTGAAAGTGGCCAGTTAACACGGTCACTCCTTGAACCACCGGTCTCTGTTGCCGCTCTAAACTGCCGCTGCAAAGTAGGCCTCTCTATCGCCCCCTGGTGGAGTGGCTGTTAGCTTCGGAGACGCCGTGGAGTTTTCTACGGACGGAGCACGCATTTAAACGTCAATATGTTTCATTAGGAACTGTTCAAGCTCATGTCGACATTTTGGGCCGTTTATATTTTGTCTTTTAACTACATTTCCAAGAAATCACTTGTCCATCACTGTGTCCATCTCTGCTTGGATTTTCCATTGATGAAAGTGTCCGTCTTATCTTTCCAATGTATTCTACCTGCAGATGTTATCATGATAAGTAAGAATAAAACAGTGTTTACAGATCATTTAAAGTTTCTAGTGAAAGTGTGCGTCATCACCGTGTTTCAGGCAAACAAGTTTAAATGAAATGCAAACATGCATCAAACAGTAAAGGTTGAATAATGCGTCTTTCCCAGAGCCTGCAGAAGTTTCCCCGTCCCTGCCTGAGCTCTCTCTTAGTGTTTGCTCTAACGTCTCCGAGTCCTTTGTCTCTTATCAGTAATACATGAAGTGAGGCGCCAACCACCATAATGACAAAATAATGACAGCGGCGAGATAACAGGAGTCTACCCGGGTTGGCCTGTGCCTTCTCGTTCAACCCCCCCGCCCCTCTTCGTCCTAAACTCCTCATCCTTTGCCTTCTGTATCGCCCCACTGTGCCTCTCTGAAGCCTTTCCTTCTGTCTCTTGCCACCGCTTCCTCCTCTCATCTCTTCTTTTCTTTTCAACCTCTTATCTCCTTCTCTCTTCTGTCTCTCTTTTTATCTGTTGCTCCTCTCCTTCTCTAGTCATCTCTCTGGTCCGATTCAACACCACGGTTCCGACAAGGTTATCAGCATGTGCCCGAGATTGTCACGTACTTCCCTTTTTCCTTTTTGGGGATCACTGCATCGGCTGCGCCCTTTTCTCTCCCTACACACACACACACACACACACACACACACACCCAATCAGCCCCTCTAGATCTCATGGGAATAGCCTGATAAACAAGGCCTGTAGGTCTTATGCAGATGCGCATACGCAAGCCCCGGCCCTTTGGGAGCATGCTCTACCTGCCCAGCCATCGTACTCAGACTAATGAACAATGCATTAAATCGGATTACCTCTTATCATCTCATTGTACCGGCATGGCAGTGATTAAGAGTCAGAAGGAGTGGCATGAGAGGGCAAACGAGGAGGGGCAGGGGAAGCAGCCACACACACATACATGCAAATGCCCCTATCTGCATGGCTCCAGATACAAGATCCCATTCTGTTAATACAGTGCCAAATCAATACTGGCCTAATATCTACCAGGAGCCTTATCACAGGAGTCACCTTGTTCATTAGCCGAGATTAGTGCCATGGATCTGTCCCAGATTATCCTCTTGGCCCTGCCATCTTGTAAACCTTGATTGCAATTTAGACAAAATTAGGACCCGATGTTGGCCATTGATCTTTAGTTTAGCAGCAATCACATCGCCTCGGTTCTTTTGTGCGAGAAATACCTCTGTGTGTGGACTATTGATTTCTGAGTTGTCTGGGAAAAAAGTTGAATGATTAATGCATCTGCTAAGGATTTTGTTCTGTAGTTTTTTTTGCTATATTTTGTTCTCTTGAAAGATGAGCCTGCTTATTCTTCTTGATGCAATATTATATTTATTAAGAGGCATAATTGGTGTTTATTATTGTCGCCTCTGGAACACAAAATATAAATGACTTTCTCTGCTCCACTGACTTCCTGGTTTCTCTTTCTCAGGAGCAGCCAGCTCAGGCTAACATCTCCAACATCTGCACCGGACTGGAGATCCTCTGCTTCCTGCTGACGGTGCTGCAGTCCCCGGCCATCCTGGCCCATTTCAAACCCCTCCAGCGGGGCATCGCTGCGTGCATGACCTGCGGGAACACCAAAGTGCTGCGGGCTGTCCACTCCCTCCTTTCTCGCCTCATGAGCATCTTCCCCACTGAGCCCAGTAAGTTGACACTCATAAACCAAAAAAACCCTGCATGTTGGGCTGCTTTAGAAATCGTTAAACCCCTTCTGTGTTAATTGAAGATGCCCCAAAATATTTGTTTTTTGTTGATGCTTAAATTTTAACGTTTGCATTTGCCATGTGCTAAAAATAAAGCATTGATTTAGATTCTCAACTGTTCTTTGTTTGAATCAAACACTCCTCTCTCCCTGTAGGCACATCAACAGTGGCATCAAAGTACGAGGAATTGGAGTGTCTGTACGCCGCCGTGGGCAAGGTCATCTATGAAGGACTTACCAACTACGAAAAAGCCACGAGCAACACCAACCCCACGCAGCTCTTCGGTAAGACCTTCAGCTCTCTCCCTCTCGTTTACGCCTCTCTGCTCTCCTGCGCTCTGTTGCCCTCACTTTATTGCTCATAAACCCATATATAAAAAGTATATATATTTCACACTTTCTCTCTTTTGCCTACAAAAACCGAGCTAACTCAGTCGCTCTTTGCAATTACGCCGGTGAGTGGGTCGTTAAAATGCAAGCCGACGGGCCCCGCTGCTCGGGCTAACATCTGGTCTGTTTAAACTGAGGCCACAGTCCAGCGGTTTGGGAAAGGTTGTCTCGGGAAGAATCGCTGCTTTCGGGCCGCCCTCCCTGTGTGATCATTACTGTTATCCTGCCAGATGTCAGAGGGTATTTATGAGGAGAGCTTTTTCCAAGGAGATGGCAATTTGATTTTTCATTTGAAATATACAGTAGCTCTTCAAATAAAGGTCCCTCAAGGTGACAAATTGCTATTGGAGAGCTGTCTGAGGTTGCGCTTTACCCCAAAATGACAGTTGGGGTCAATAAAAAGCTTTTGATATCCTGCTGTCACAGAGGGGGAGCGCTGATGTGTGGGGAGGTTATATTTTAACATTTGTCTCCGCTCCGGTGAGCACTAACAGAAAGGGACATTACCCATACTGATCCCTGCCTCTGTGACACTGTGATAAAGAAAAACCTAAGTCAGGTCCTTGTCACACTGTGTCAACGAACACAGGCTGACTGCAGGTGTCCGTGTCCGCCCCGAGGAGGAGGAACAGCTTCATGTCAGATTATTGTATTTCTCATGTTCCCCTTCATTTGTCTTCCAGGAACGCTGATGATCCTGAAGTCCGCCTGCAGTTACAACGCCAGCTACATCGACCGCCTCATCTCGGTGTTCATGCGCTCGCTACAGAAGATGGTGCGGGAACACCTGAGCCCCCAGCAGGCCAATCCAGGGGTCACGGAAACCAGCACAGGTATGAGAAAGAATTCAGTAGAAACATTCACAGAAACCAGGCGCAGCCATCGAGGATACAGTATTTATTCTTTCTATAGTACATGACGTACAAACACGCTGGGACAATGTATTTGGGCTGCACAATTAAACAAATATTAATCATGATCAGGATTTTGGCTCCCCACAAATAAATAATAGATTGACGGCGATATTGACGTTTAAAATGCGCCACCCGTAGAAAACTCTCCTGTTTATCAAATCAAGCATTCCCTAAACTATCCGAGAACGAGAGGTTTTGGCTTCACTTTTGGGGGAGCTGGCATGTCATGTCATAAGCGCCTACCTTGCAGCAGCAGTTTAGAGTTGAAGAGTAAACAACAGACACCCGTGTTTTGGTTCAACGAGTGACCATGTTATCTGCCGACTTTCAGACGAATGCATCTGTGGTTGTCGTAGTTACAGCGGGAAGAGAATACATAGCTGTCCTTGTGAATGCCTCTGTGTTGTTTTTCATTACGATCTCAAAATATACTTATCTGTTATGTCTTTGAAGTGTTTTTTGTGCAAACATGCCATGATAGCTGCTTACACTCAGTCGTGTTGTGAATGCTGCTTGTTGTTACGCTAAAACAGGAAGTGAGCGAGTCACTTTCCTCTTTGCCGCGCAACGTCGTGTCATCGGTTGTTTGGAGGTATTTCAGGTTTATTGCGAGTGATGTTAAGCAAGAAAAAATAGAGTGCATGAAACGTGTGTCTGCTAAAGATACAATAGGTTCAGACCATTAGATAAAAAACCCATCTAAATCATCTTAAAAAAGTGTTTGATCATTTAAAGAGAGAGTGCAGAATTCAAGTATAAAACTCAGAACCTCAAAACACGGTGTAATTCACTGATTTGACATTTAGGCCTGCCCAACTTTTTCCTTCCCTTTGTGGCTGCATTATTTAACCCAACTTCTGAGTTCACAGCACTCGAGTCGCTCAGACTGTGCACCAGACTTCACCTGCCATTTCAGTTGAACTTATTCTCCAGGGCTGCAGTTACACCTGACTCACACTATCAGTGTGTGTGTACTTTCCCCAACCCTGATCCAACAAGGGTTTGTCTGTGTGTGAGGTCAGCTATGCACAATGCACGCACACTCACACGGTGACCTTCCCCCAGAATCAGAGCTCAGATATCCCGCGTATCTCAGCAGTTACCTGGCTCCACACAAAGGCCGTATCAGAAGTTTGGTATCAATGGCCGCAGCAGCTGTGTTCTGAGAAGCCATCGGTGTTCGGGGAGATCCACTGCGCAGATAGTCGAGGTTTCACAGGGAATGTTCCTTAGCTCGAGTTCTCACCCTGCATTGTCTCTCTGGATACAGCAAACAGATGGTCACCTTGTGCTGTTTTGCTTTGTTTAAAAGGCTGCACACTGTTTGATGTGAGACCTTGCATTGTTTGTAAGCCAGCAAAGGGAAAATAAGAGTTTCAAATGTGCTTTATCGTTTTTTTTTACCTTCTCACGACTATTAGAAAATTAATCAGGCTTCCCTGTTCACTTTCTTCTCTGAGCTCGGCTTCACAAGGTTTATAGAAGCTAAGCGCTACATAATTCCTGCTGTTACTTCTCAGATGGGAGGTAATGGCTATAAGATGCTATCAGTGCTTTAAATGGCTCCCTAATGACTATATCGGGAAACACAGACATTTACCGTCCAGTAGGCGCTGTTAGTGTCACTGAAACCAAATGCTATCTGACCAGCGAGGCCTTTGCCTAAAGATTGTTCATGTCTCACTGATCTAATAAGCTCCACTGAGGTAGTGCAATAGATTACATTGAAAGTGTTTGGTTTTATTCTGGTAAATGCTGAATTGGGGATTTGAGCAGAAATGTTTTCAAGGCTAGCTAGACTCTTGAGAAGAAAGGATACAAGGTGAGACTTTCTGTGGCATCTCTTTGATTTCAAAATGGTAAAATATGTTATAGATATGTTACCTTAGATGGTTTCTTATCCAGCTGATATTAAAGGAGCAGTTCGCCCCTTGAAAAAGCCACTGTCAGTCAAAGCTGGTGTTCTCTGTAATCGATAGAAGCAATAATATTCGAAATTGGCGTCATAGCTGTGGAGAAAGTTGTACATACAGCGCGTGGTTTCGCCCATTCTACATTCCTACAACACCCAGCATGCATTGCGCCCCTCCATCTTTAAGGAACGGCCCAGCGAGAGATGCTGGAGTGACAAAGTACCATTTCGCTACAGGCAACGGCTTAGAGCGGTACAGGATCCCCATAATAGCATGATAGGACTGAGGTTGAAAATTGGCGAACTGGCCCTTTAAGCTTATATATACTATGTCCACAAATGCCAACAAACACTTCCTATTACCATTAATGCTAACAATGCAAATTTTGCGACCATGTTTCCTCGTAGTTTTTCTCCGTCCCGCTCTCCTGACAGTTAACCTCTCTGTTGCCATAGTGACCAGTGAGCTGGTAATGCTGAGCCTTGACCTGGTGAAGACTCGGCTGTCCGTCATGAGCATGGAGATGAGGAAGAACTTCATCCAGGTCATCCTCACGTCGCTGATCGAGAAGTCGCCCGACCCCAAAATCCTCCGCGCCGTCGTCAAAATCGTCGAGGAGTGGGTGAAGAACAACTCTCCCATGGCTGCTAATCAGGTAAGAAGGAGGCTCACAATGCTTAAACAATATTAAGTTATAAGGTTTAGTGTTTATAAAGAACTAATATAAATGCATAATTCTGCTTATAACAGCATTATTTCTGATTTAAAGAGAACTGAATCAGCACAGTATATTTTAAAAGGTGTGACACCGTTTGGAAAAAACAACTAGCAAAGCACATTTTTTAAACTAAGTGAAGCTAACATTAGCATAACACCCACAGAGGTGTCTTTTATGCTGAAGAGGGAGAGAAAGCAGTGCAACCGAAAGTAGTGATTATAAGAGTGAGAAATAATTTCTTCCTGCCCTCTGTCTCTTTAATTCCCAAATATCTCTTTTCTAACCGACATGACATCCCTCTTCCAGATGCCCAACCTCCGCGAGAAGTCCATCTTGTTGGTGAAGATGATGACCTACATAGAGAAGCGTTTTCCCGATGAACTTGAGTTAAATGCCCAGTTCTTGGACCTCGTTAATTACGTCTACAGGTAATTACCGCCATTCATCACATGGCCAAATGGCCGTGCCACCGTTGCCATGCCGCCCTTGCATCCATCTTAACGGGAGGGATGAAGGTCGGGAGTTTGAGGCGGGGAAAGTCACGGGAGGTTGGGTCAAGGAGCAGGGGAAAACTGAAGACGGGGAGGAAGGGTTTTGAAGGGGGCAGTGGACCATTAATAATTTTTTAAAGATGGATGTAAGGATTAGATACGGTTAGAAATTGAAGCTGAAGATGGAATAAAATAAGACTTGGAGTGTGGGGTTGTGCAGAAGGGGTCAGAAAGACAGCAGCTTGTGATAGAGACATGCCACAGGAGTACAGTGGTGTCAGGACTCATGACAGGACACACAGCAGGTGGGGGCCAGAGGGGAAAGACTGTCTTGCCGCTCGCTATCCATCAAACTACGGCCCTCTTTGTCTTCCTGTCTCCCACACATACACATTTAATCAGCCAAATGTAGCCTCTATCCCACCACCCCATCTGCTCCTCGTGCCAAAAGATTTTAAACGAGCAGTAAAGCCGTGATGGACGGCGAGTAATGAGAACGAAATGATAAAGCAGCTGTGCCTGAACAATGTGTGATTAAGAGAACGGCACAAACAGGGACAATATGCAGCTGTGGTCGCTTTGCTTTTGTTGTCGCTTTTATCCCACCTTCCCTCTCTGCTTCTGTCGTGTGAATCATACCTCTGACGCATGTTCAGTGCAGCAGGATGCTGTAGACATGAGCATTGTTGTTATTTGAGTGTATAATGTGTGACTGTCTCCACATCAAGGATACTTAATTTCACCTTATTTTCAGTGTTAACTGGCATCTCCTCACACTTCAGTATGAAGTGATCGTCAGTATTCAGTTGCACGGCTGTTTCAACAGGCTGGCACCTCGAGTTTGAATGTTGCAACAGAGATCGCTTTTGTGTTGCAATATGTTTGGAGTCTTACCTGCCCTGCCATATATAGTCATCTTGATTCGTGCAGTGTAATGATCGTTAGGCTGCTGCAAAGTATTGATACTTTAATTTACAAATATACAGCGCTCTAAACAGATTTCCCTGCAATTTTGACTCAAACAGCGGTAAAGAAAATAAAGAGATGTGTCCAACGAGACCAAGAACTTAGAAATGTCAGACCCGACCCCGGCCGGGCGAAGCAGGCCCAGTAAGCAGCGACTTCGCAGCTGATTGTTATTAACAAGTTACCGTTAGTCAGTTGTCGAAACAAAACTTTTGGTCCAACCTAATGGCCTGGCCGTGCAGGTAATCCATCCTCCGTGACAAGAAAGTTTATCAAACGCTTCCAGCTTTTCTGCTATCCACGTCGTGTAGATAAAGACAGCAATGCTAATCCGCTAGTTACTTCAGATTAATAGTCCACTTGCTCTCACGCAGACGGATGACAAATGCGCGGCTCGTTTAGAAGCAGCACTGCCGTTTTGTTGCTTCTAGCATAATACAGATAACTTCAACTCTTTGTCTTTTTGAACAATGACAACGATTACTCTTTGCCACGGCTGCTAACGTTAGCATTTCTAGTTTGCTATTATCCGTGTTGTCTGAGTTTGACCTGAATTCCCGCACATTCTCATCCGACATACATTGTTGCGAGTTAAAACACACACACACACACACATGCACAGCACTTCCATCATGACCAGCGCTTTCTAATCACGGTCGGGTCTTCCCGGATCCGCTCAGGTATTACACATTATGTTAAACAGACATTGAACCTCGGGGTTATGGAAAGATGCCCGACTCTGAAACAGTTGCCCCATAAAAGGTGGACCCGCACTCGTCCTGGTTCGAATCCCGCGTCCTAGGGTTCTTCCGCCTCTGCCACGTATCGCGTATTGTATCATGAATTGCAATTCCCTCCCCTATTGTGCGAGTCGTATCTGCAGTTTCAGAGAAATAATTGTACAAATTGAGCTGTTAATCTCTCACAGTATTCTTTGGATTAATACAGTTAATTAAAAAACTCTGACAATTTCCCCTGGCTTTAAACTTTGATATACTAGAGAGAAGATCTATGCATGCCTGTGCTCTTAAAATGAAAAGGACCAGTTTCCTTGTTAAAGGATACATCATAATGACATTTACTAATACAATGACATAACAGTAACGCAGTCAGGCGAAGTTCAAGCCATTAAAAGTAGATACAACTTATTATTTAAGCACTTCCTGAGTATCTGCAAGACATCACATGAAATACAACAGTGCTTTTCTCTCGTACTAGTTATAATTGTCTAACAGGTTGTTTGAATCAGGGATTTTTAATACACAGAAAACTCAAGGGATGAGTTATTGATCTGAATGCAGTACACCTGATGATGGCTTCCAATCTGACTCTCCTATTCTCTCAAAACAACCCGAATATGCTTCATAAGTACAGAAATATTGCAGGGTACAGACGCTCCCATTGTTCTGTTATTTCAATGAGTACTTTTGTTTTTATTGTGGCTTGTTTTCAGTGTTGTCTTATGAATGCTGCGGCTCCTTACAGATATGGCAGATTTCTAAGCGAATTCAATTCAACAAAACGTCCGCATTCTGCTCTCATAAATCACTGACTCGGTCTGTTTATCTATCCCATTTTTCAGGGATGAGAGCCTCTCAGGAAGTGACATCACATCCAAGCTGGAGCCGGCCTTCCTCTCGGGGCTGCGCTGCACTCAGCCGCTGATCAGAGCAAAGTTCTTTGAGGTGTTCGACGCCTCCATGAAGCGGCGCGTCTACGAGAGGCTGCTCTACATCTGCTGCTCTCAGAACTGGGAGGCCATGGGCAGCCACTTCTGGATCAAACAGTGCATCGAGGTAAACAGAGTGCTGCCTCCGACTTCACCGTCAGCCTTTTAAACCCTTTTATCCGGCAGTAAAAAGAACGTATTGTTGAATCATGAGACAAGTCTCTTTTAGTCTCGGTAAGCTTGTTGTCACGCCCGTCACTTGTCATGTCATTTACTGTCACGGATCTTTTGTTTGTGCGTGTGTGTGTGTGTGTTAGCTGCTGCTGGCAGTGTG
Source organism: Semicossyphus pulcher (assembly GCF_022749685.1). Taxonomy (NCBI): domain Eukaryota; kingdom Metazoa; phylum Chordata; class Actinopteri; order Labriformes; family Labridae; genus Semicossyphus; species Semicossyphus pulcher. The sequence continues at coordinate 10,010,971 of NW_027211670.1, read as the reverse complement.
TGAACGAAACACCATCATCGGCACCAGCTGCCAGGGATCCATGCTGCCGTCTATCACCAACGTCATCAACCTGGCTGACAGCCATGACCGTGCCGCCTTCGCCATGGCGACGCATGTTAAGCAGGAGCCGCGAGAGAGGGAGAACAGTGAGACGAAGGAGGAGGTGGGACACAAACACACACACAAGATAATTTAGCACATTATCCCATGAGGAATTTATTACTTGCAGCGGTTCTGAGTACAATTTAACACCTTGTTTCTTGACCTAAATTACTGTTACCTTGAAACTGTTGATGTTTAATGTCATAAAACTCCCTTTCAAAACTCTGTAATGTCGAATGAGCCGACTAAAAGACCATTGTTTTGCTCTCTTCCCTCGTGGTATCTGTCAGGATGTGGAGATAGACATCGAGTTAGCGCCAGGTGACCAAACCGCCATCCCCAAGAGTAAGGAGCAGTCTGAGAGAGATGCAGGCAACCAGCTGCACATGCTCACAAACCGCCATGACAAGTTTCTCGACTCGCTACGGGAGGTCAAGGTAAGGTTGAGAACTTTTTCCAAATTACCCAAATTACCCAGAGGCCACTCGCGGCAATAATAAAGATGTATTGCTTGAGTTTTGAGACTAAGTTTCTCATGATCCAGAGTCCTGCTGATTTTTATGCTAGCTGTAACATCAGGAAGTGATTCTGACCTGGGACATCAGTGGAAAACAATTAACCACCCAGTATGATGGTGAATCAGCGGTCGTCCTCTTGAGCCCCGAAGACAAGGATTAAGAGCCGCCGCCTTGTCGAGTCAGCAGCTGACATTTTTATTCTCTGCTCTGTGTTCAGACGGGGGCCCTCCTGAACGCTCTGGTCCAGCTTTGTCACATCTCCACACCGCTGGCTGAGAGGACCTGGGTCCAGCTGTTCCCTCGCCTCTGGAAGATCCTCTCTGACAGGCAGCAGCACGTGAGTATAACTTACTAGCCCCTAGCCTGGTTACACTCCAACTTTAGAAACACTTTTTGTTCAAGTAGAGTACAATAAAGGTGTAGAGGTGGTTGAGGTTATATGTTAAACCAAGTCATCAGATTTTGAAATATTGTCAAGAGAAGAGAAATGCGTACCTCCCTCGATCACAACTTTTAGGAGGAAAAATATCACATTATACAACATGTAAATCTATTTACAGATTCTACATAGAAATGTATAGAAATGCAGGTGTTCTGGTCTCTGTTTGTAGTACGCTAGTAGTCTGAGTAATATTGACCAATCATGTATCAGCAGGCTGCGGTGTAATCAGGACAGTCCGTGCGGAGAGCAAAAGCAGGCGGAACATAATGCGTCGTAATGAAATCCCGGCTCCCATCAGCGGCTATCTAACGATGATTTAGCTTCTAATCTCTATAAACAGACATCTGCATGCTAACAGCTAACAGTCCGTTCTAGATCTAAAATTCAACTTGAGATAAATTCCCTTGATGCTGCGTCAAGAAAGCCGTTCAGTATTTAGATTTCCCGACTTCTTTGAATGCATCAGAAATGATCGAGCCGACCTCAATTCAACAAACGAGCGTTTTAAAAGTAGTTTTCTTCTCTTGAGGACAAAGTTTAATTTAGACTTTTTACTCATCTGCATCATGATGTTGTAAATTTGGTGGCAAAATTCGCTTCACTTTTCATCTGACCACACGGCCGCTTCTTAATGTAAATACAAAATAACAGTGCCTTTAACATAAAAACACAGATTCACACCTCTTTCAGCTCCCCATCCGCTGGTATTTTTGGCTTGCACATTTGTCTATTTGTTTTCATCATATGCAAACACACTCACACTCCTCCCCTCCCTATATCTATTTCTGTATCTTATCAGTGACGTTGGCGAGCAGACAGTAACTCTGACCTTGGCCTCCCCATTCTTGTCTCAAAATATGCAATTCCACTTAATGAGGACGGATTCATTTCTGCTAAATCTGGAAAGGAGAAAAGCAGTAATGAGTTTAATGAACCAGATGCATATAGAGTATTTAGAGACCTGTTGAAGGGCCTTGATTTGAAGTGATTGAGCCCTTAAACATCTGAAAGATGGTTTTGAAACGTTGATATGTTGGTGAAAGACTTGAAGTCACTAATATGTCACAAGTGTTTACTCTGATGTCTGCTTACTTTGTGGATTTCATCCCACCATTACACAAATTCCTGCTGAAAATGGAGTGATGACTGCTGCTCAGGCCTCATTATCACACGGGATTGACAGAAAATATATTCTTCTTAGGAAGGAATTAACTTCTGCTCTCACACTGGCCTTCTCCACCACCGGCCTAATTTAAGTGACCATCAAGGCATTAATTATTCCATGCTGTCAACGGGCGGTGGAAATTATATTCATTACCACTGCATCATTTATTTCTGAGTGTGTGTCAGTCATGATTATCAGAGCTCTAACCCCACAGTCACGCTCAAAGTCTGCTCAGTGGCCTCTCTGAGAGGCTCTGATTGCACCGAGTGGCCCTGTGCAGTTAAAAGAAGCATATAAAGCTTTTCACCTTTTAAAAGATAAAGTTTTTGATGGTTTAATGTTTCTAATCACTTTGAAAGTTTCAGTCAACTATTTGTAGCGTATTCAAAATCACATGCTTGTAATTAAAGGTCTTCCAAAGACTTCATGTTTGCTGTGTTGTAAATACAGACCACAAGACGCCTGCATACAGTTTGTCGTTTGTCCCTTCCTAGTCACCTTACCTGTTTTCTCTTGCCGCTCTTTTCCTGTTTCTTAACAGCTCTTTTACTGGAAAAAAGCCTCATATTGCATCACATACATGCAACAGAATACCTTTATCAATATGCTATATCAGATGCTTAAGTGAAATTGGTTAGTACATGATCTCTCTCTCCCCTTTTTTCAGGCTCTGTCAGGAGAAATGAGTCCCTTCCTGTGCAGCGGCAGCCACCAGGCCCAGAGGGACTGCCAGCCCAGTGCACTAAACTGCTTTGTGGAGGCCATGTCCCAGTGCGTGCCGCCGATTCCCATCAGGCCCTGTGTGCTGAAGTACCTGGGGAAGACGCACAACCTGTGGCTGCGCTCGACACTGATGTTGGAGCAGCAGGCCTTTGAGAAGGGCCTGAGCCTGCACAGCAAGCCCAAGCAGAGCACGGAGTTCTACGAGCAGGAGAGCATCACGCCACCACAACAGGTAACGTAGTTTGACTTAATTATTTTTTAGTATAAACAAAGAGTTTGTTCTGCTACCATCCTCATTTTTTCTTATTCTCTGCAGGAGATTTTGGACTCCCTAGCAGAGCTCTACTCTTTGCTCCAAGAGGAGGACATGTGGGCCGGCCTGTGGCAGAAGAGGTGCAAGTTCCCCGAGACGGCCACAGCTATCGCCTACGAGCAGCACGGCTTCTTTGAACAGGTGAGACAAAAACTTCATAAGGCATCTTTTAAACTATAAGCAAACCCGACCTTCATGATGGTCTTATTAAGCTACATGGTCACAGTATATCAATGAGGGTACACAATATGTTGCAGCAAGTTGCATCAGGGCAAACATATTGCACCTATAAACATTTTATTAGCTTCAAAAAGCTTTCATGTGTGTGTTCAGGCCCAAGAAAGCTACGAGAAAGCGATGGAGAAAGCGAGGAAGGAGCACGAGAGGAGCAACGTCTCTCCAGCCATCTTCCCCGAGTACCAGCTGTGGGAGGACCACTGGATACGGTAAGATCTGTGGAACAGGAGAGATGCTGGGGTCTCTTTTTACACATGAATGAATGAATTTTTAAAGTATATTTCCCCTCTATAAATCTGTCCTTGCCACCCTTTTCGTAGCAGGCTTGAATATATTTTTTGTTCATATATGGAAAAAGATGTCTGCAGGATCTGTCAGCAGGAAAAATCCCATTTTCTTCTTAATGTATCTGAATTAAATGGCTTCTTAATAACAACTCGCCACAGTGTAGGATTACAACAGCGCCTCCCTGCAGAACCGAATGACTCTCCCAGCTGTATGTCTGCCTGTTTAAAAGTCATCATTGTTACTTTACTCGGGTCAAATATTAAGCCTCTTAAAGCTCATTAATGTTACATATTAAATAATGAAAATCACTCATGAACATAAAAGGACACACAACTTTAAATGTGATAAATCCAGAGTGTGTTTTTAAAAGGCCAGAATGATTAACAGTCCATTTTTAGCCGGGTGGACCTCCCACAGTGAAGCCCTAAATGCCGCACTGTGAATCGAACCAATAAAAGGGAAACAGTTTATTGCTTAAATCTAAACCAGTGCAGCTGCAGCACATTTACAAGCAAGTTTAAAGTCGCCTAAACTTTTCATCTCCCCTTGTCCTCACGTCCAGCTGTTCGAAGGAATTGAACCAGTGGGAACCGCTGACAGAATACGGCCAATCCAAAGGCCACTCAAACCCTTATCTCATGCTCGAGTGTGCTTGGAGGGTGTCCAATTGGGCTGCCATGAAGGAGGCTCTGGTACAGGTGAGCAGTGTGCAGTCACCGTGTAAGAATGCATTTATGGATGTCTTCACACATAAACACACACAGGTTTCACTCTCACGGTCTCCCATAGGTCGCACAACCCCCCCAATAACAGTTTGACAGAAAATAGAAAACTATGACCTCAAGTCTCACTAACGAAATCACAGACTCAGTGGAGCTTTCAGGCTTGAACCGAGTGAACCAGTGGCTCCACTCTGTTTCCCGTATTGTGCTGTATATTAAGCCGGAGCCTCGTGTCAGTGTGGAGTGTAGTAACTTGATATTGGGACTGTCCGGTCGCTCCACAGCCCCATGAGAGAGTGAGAGCGCTGGCCGTAAAGCTGTGGGAAATGCTGCTCGGCTGTATGGCCTGTTAATTTATTGTCCTCATGTTTCCTAAAACAAAGTGTAGACGGGTGGCGAGCGTGTGATAGTACCTGACGTATAACAAATACCCCTGCTTTGCTCTTTCAAGGAGACTTGGAACCAATCCATTGAGCCGCTCCGTCCTAAGGTGACACCTAATTAAATTGTCTGGATGGCAGCACCACCTCGGCTATATCCTCTCCTCTGTGTCTCTTTCCCTTTCTCATACTTTCAAACTTCTCTTCCTCGCTTGGTTTTCTTTTTGCTACATCTTCCACCACTTCCACCTTCCTCTCCTTATCCCTCGCTGTGCAGCTCTTGGTTTTAGCGACGAATATTTACGACAGCTGCGCGCGTGAATAATTACCCCGGCATCTGCTGCAGGGTGATTTGTTTTACGGTGGAGGAGAGGCGCAAGGCTTCCGGTTGCCTGCCCGCACGGCGCCTAGCACCTTAGAGGGGAAGTCCAAATGTCCCCGCTTTCAATTAAAGCTGGCTCTTGATAAGGGCGGCCCTGTCTCCAGGATATTCATCAAGTGTCACCTGTGATAAGTGCGCTTTGACCGATCACTGTAATTTTCTCCAACGTCGGAAGAGCTCACACAAATACACACCTTAGCTTTCTCATTCTCTTCCTCCTTTCACTCTCTGTCTTCTCATTCATTTATAAACACACCACAGTAAACCACAGATTTGATGTAGCAGCCCCCCCCTCTGGGCTATTGTTTGTTTAGTGTTAATGCACTCAGCGCTTTAATCAATAGCAAGGCCTTTCCCTCTCCTCCGCCTCTTTGTCAGACTCGCCAAGATGATTAGTCATTAGTACAAAAGTCCTGCTGAAGCCATTCAGAGAATGAATTGGAAACTGTATTGTTGTGCATTTGTCCAAGTGCTAAATAATGCAAGGGAAGTGTCATAGGCTCTTTCCCTTCAGATGTTTACATTTAATTAAAACGGCCACACTTTGAATGCTTTGAGGAGTGCGCGCTCATAGGGACAAACACAGACAGAAGAACAGCTCGCCACACAAACCAAGACACTTTTTAACACTTTTGTTTCAGCTTGGGTAAAGACTCACAACGGATCACTCAAACCGCTTACTGTTAGGCTCTGGGATTCTTTGCACCTATATATCTTTTGTAGTGCTAACACTAATGTGTCCTGATCCCCAACAGAGACTTTATGGGAAAATATGTCACACCATTTTCACATTTCTCCTCCTTTCTTAAGGTAGAAAATAACAGCTACTGACTGCCAGAGACTCAGTTAGATCTTCCCATAAATAAATGTACAAAATGTTAAAAATGCATGCAGAATTCACGTTATAGATGTTGATCCTCCTGATTCATACTGGTAGGTCACAAGTCAGATTACGCCACAACATAAAGAACATGATGAAGCTCTCTCTAGTGCAAACAAAGTGAAACTTTCTGTAGCAGCAGATGGTACAATTAATAAGTAAAAGATTGATGTAAGAAACAAGTAATAATACATTTATGATCTCCAGATGAACATGAAGGGAAACTAGCTAAACTCCCATTTCCAACAACAGCAGTTGTTTTGTGAATCATCTGGATTTATGCGGCCAAAAAAAACGCATATTAAAGAGGGGGTGTTATGCTGTTTCGTATAATTCCAATCTGTAGGTAAAAGTATGTTGGAATAATCCCCTGCTCAAAAAGTCTCAGTCTGCAGGCTGCTGTGAACGCCTGCTTTCAGACAGACTTCTCCAGACGCTTCACTTTGTGATGTCACAAAGTGGAGGAACTCTGCATTTGACCAATAAAACAGCAGAGCTTCCTGCCCCTGGCCCAGTTCAAGGACGCGACCACCCAGCAGCTCAGTCTGCTCAAAGGCTCTGCTCGTGAAGTCGTTTAAGAATGTCTTGGAGAAAGTGTTTCTTTGGCTGTGAAGGGGGACAAGAACACCAGACGTTCATTTCACATCAAAAAAGTGCACTCTTTGCCGACAACTCTGTAATGCGGCCACAGGTTAGGAGGCGAGCCTCAAACACTGAGCTCTGCCCCTCGGCAGGCTTCAGAGAGCTGGCCAATCAGAAGAAAGCGGGCTCGTGGGGGCGGTGTTTCTTAAAGGGACAGAGCTGACCGAGTCGTTTCAGGCAGAGGCTGTATGAGGGTCTGCACAGAGCACAAGTGGGAGAAAAATGATGAGTTTTTTTAAACTGTAAATTATGCTAAGCTACTCCACAGGTATCACAGAGTGAAATACGAAGCATCTTTAATCTAAAGAATCTTTAATTTTGCTTACTTATTATCCTTAAAAAACATTTTTAATTGTATAAAAAGTCTTTTTTTTAACGACTCTAAAATCAGTTTTATAACTTGCTGCTGTAAAATGATGTGTGAATATTGAAATGGCCTCTCTGTGTCCAGGTGGAGCTGAGCTGTCCGAAGGAGATGGCCTGGAAGGTGAACATGCACCGCGGCTACCTGGCCATCTGCCACCCAGAGGAGCAGCAGCTCAACTTTATCGAGCGGCTGGTGGAGATGGCCTCCAGCCTGGCCATCCGCGAGTGGAGGAGGCTGCCTCACATCGTGTCCCACGTGCACACGCCGCTGCTGCAGGTCGGTACACAAAACACATTCTGTCGAAAGGCTCCATTTGAGTCAGGAAACCAGGAAGAGCTGCGACGGGAAGTCCGTTTATTGTTCCGAGCACTTAAAGAGATCCGTGTCGCGAGATCATCAGCAGCCCTGAGACATTGTGTTGTTGAGTAATGCTGATAACGGCCTCTATCTCCCTCTCTTGCTCCATTTTGTAAAATTGAGATAGATGATTAGAAAGAAATCAAAAAACCTTTAAGCCTCTTTGATTTAACCACGAGAGATTACAATAGAGACGGGCAAAGATGAAAAAGGGGAAGGAGAAAGAAGGCGGCTGAAATTGAAAAAGGTAGAGTGAACAGAACGAGAGAGAGAGAAGAAGAGGAGGGGAGGAAAGAGAGTGAGTTTAGAATGGCTGTAATTACTTCCCTGCCATCAGATACCATTTGATTAAATACCTGCAGCAGAATTACATTTACATGATGAATGGGACGCTCTGAATGAAGGTTAGGAATGGACCATCAGCTGATATTAACAGATAATTGTGAAAAATATAGCATTGCCTAATTTATTTTGTTTTGGGAGATTTGATTTCGGGGCGGGGGGTGGGAAGGGGGGGCGGGGGGGGGTTAAGTCTTCAGCACAGCTCTGATTCGCTACATTTATCTTTTCAAAATGGGTATTTGAATTGGGTGACTACGTTCTTTGTTAGTGTGTGTGTGTTTTGGGCGTGCGTGCGCTCGCATATGTGCAGTCCAATTATTTACCCTAGCCGAGGGAAAACAAGCTATTTATTCCTCTGCCCAGCCAAGCGGCCTGTTGTAAATCTCCATTCCAAACTCTATATCTCATATTCACGACTCCGTGAGCCCCGGAGAGCGAGGAGCCCAGACTGAGCAAACACACGAGGGCTCAAATACCATCTGAATCAAGTTATCATCAAATCCCAGCTCTTAGCAGTGACTGACGATCAATGGATTATCACCCACACTATCGATTATGAGGCCTGGCATTAATATTGATTGATGAGTAGTTATAATGGAATGATTGATTATATGTTCACAGAGCAGCTTTGGGCCGATCGATGAGGCTTCTCTTTCACGGAATGAGATAGAAGCCCTCGCTTATCATTTTCACATTTTCCCATCTCCTCCTCCTCCTTTCTGTGCTACATTATACCTCAGTAACACAGGAAGACGTCATGATTTGGCCGGCAAAATGATTTTTGTAGCATGAAAAATACTGTTTATACCAGGACTGCACGATATTGGAAAACACTGACATTGCTATAACTTTTTGTTCTGCCATATAAAGAAAATACAGGAAATTATACCTGATGAACGCTGTTTTTATGCAAGTATAAACAATTAACCTACTGTTTATTATTTGGGACTTTTAATGGCCGAATATATATATATATATATATATATATATATATATATATATATATATATATATATATATATATATATATATATATATATATATATATATATATATATATATATATATATATATAACAGCTAGCGTCTAAAAAGGGTACTGTAGTCCAAACTCAAAATATTGGAGAGCGTCGTCTCGCCCCGCCCCCTCCTCCCCAGATTCGAATGTTAGCCTTTCCTGCTTCAGTGTTCCGGGAGCACTGGGGAGACTTATCGGTCTGCTCCAGGGCCTAAGCTGCTGCTAGCTTTGTGGCTAACTCCCGTCACTTTACGCACACAGCAGCGAGCAGGGAGCAAGACACGGGAGCGCGGCTTCAGTCCTGAGGAGTACGTGGCTTTATTTATACACAGCCTTATTGTACAGTTGTCAACTCTCCGCTCATCCGCTCCGATCACTCTCACAACTCATGCGCGCACACTACACTTCCTGTCTCTCTCACTTACTCGCTCCACCACCCACACTCCCGGACTCAGCTTTTCTCAAACAGAGCTACACTTCTGCAACAACAAGAAGCACACACAGGTTGCCAGGTTGAGGACACTGAACCTACTCGAGCACAAGACTTGCGCTTGGACAATGACAAGCAACGAGTCCCGTGTGCCAATTTGTTTCATATCTGGCAACCCGGGTGACGAAATGGGCAGTGGGCGGGATCACGCAGGCCAAAACACACACAGGGGCGTTCCGCACTGGATTGGTAGTTTCAGCACGTGAACATACTGGCTGCAGCATTGTTGTCGGAGAAGCCAGTATTTCAAATTAGCATGTTTCCCTAATCTCTGATGACATATCATGACCATTTTATGATCAATTCCAGTAAATATATTACATATTGTTCCTTTGAGTCTATTTTCCTTTAACAACAGAACATCCCTCTCCTACTTTTATCACTCTTGGTTCAGCGACTCTGACACCCACATTAAAAGTAGAGACAGTTCAGGTGGAGCGACATGTTTCTTTATAAAATAGATACAAACAGACTTGTGGGCTGCAGTTGCATGACTTAAACGCTATGTCATCTATCATTTCTAACGCTGTTCAAATGTATGTTTAACCGGCGCGATCAGCCCGGTGACGGTAACTTTTAGTAACCGTCTCCTACGGTGTCTCCTCCTTCCGGTCGACGCACACAACCTCACGCCCTGTGTGCGCTGCAGGTGCAGCCGCTACAAATAAGCACTCCGTGGCACGTCCGCTCCGTTAACAGTCCGTTTACAGGCAGGTGGCACACAGGCGGACTTTTCCTGGTGATTGGTCGTGAAAAACGAGAAACTAGCTGAGTTTTCATTTTGCACCGAGCAACAATAAAGTAGCAGCTTGAGTGGTTCACCTAATTTGCTTCACTACCGCACGTCCTGCGATGTGGCCCTAGTTTATACCACTTATTGTGCAGTCAAATTGACTAAAGGAGGCTATGATGCATTGCTTTTTCTTCGGGCTTTTTTTAGAGCTCTCCAGGTCTAGCTGTCATTAGAGGTAAATGTGTTTGGTCACTTTGATCCATCTCGTTTGTGGAGGCTTTCAGCCCCTGGGATTGTTGAGTATGAGTGTTAAGCCAGTGACCTCGAGGAGGACAGCAGCAGTATGTCTTCTGTCATCATGCCTGTCAATACCCGGACAGTAACAGTCCTCTTTTCCTTCTTATTCCAGCCTCTGCCTCTTCTCTCACCCTTTTTGTTTCTTTTCTTTCTTGATGCTTTTATCTTTATTTGTCTCACTGTCATTTCTTCTCTTAACCCAGCATCCTCACACCCTTTCTCTCTTTCTCGCCACCACTGCTTCCTGATCTCCTGATCCCTGTTCACAACACCTCCCACTCCCCCATCTACTTTCTACCCCTTTTCCATTTAGGTGTTTTAGTGATGTTCTGCTTTACACCGCACACTGAAGACAGTAAAAAATACTGAAAGAGAGACGAGGCAGGCGGCTTTTTTTAATGGTTTGCACGTCGACACCCTGAGGCGAGCGCAGATTAAAACTGTGCGGCTCCGGATCCTAAACAAAAACACAAAAAGAAAACAAATGATATACATGAGATTTCTTTAAAAAAGTGACTGTCACTGATTGACGGCAGATGGACGCCGCGTGCGTAAAGCGGTGCAACCTAAGCAGAAATGTTGGCTGGTAGGATGCGTTTGAGGAGATGTATTGTGTAGACAGAATATTAAGAAGATTAAGTGCAGCTGGTTCGCTGTCTGGACCGAATCTTTGAAGCAGACTGAAGGGCGAGCCTGGAAACACAAAATGTTACGTGTAAACAAAAATGTGAGCCATTCCAAGCAGGGGAAGTGTTTGCCATTTGGCTGCTCCTTCAGATCGGCCACCTTGCAAAGTTCTTCAAAGATAGAAGTTAGAGTGCGAGTTAAGATGCATATGATACAGAATGGAAGATATAAGAGGTTTAAGAGCAGGTTTTAACTGCTGTTTTGTTCCCAGGCGGCGCAGCAGATCATCGAGCTGCAAGAAGCGGCCCAAATTAACGCAGGGCTTCAGCCGGCCAACCTGGGCCGCAACACCAGCCTCCACGACATGAAGACTGTGGTGAAAACCTGGAGGAACAGACTGCCCATCGTCTCTGACGACCTCTCCCACTGGAGCAGCATCTTCATGTGGCGCCAGCACCATTACCAAGGTACCACAGAGACCGAGCACATATTTATTTTCACATGCACACACATGTGTAGCACTCACACTCCAGGACTGCTGCTTCTGCTAGTTCCAGTACGGGGTCTTCTTTAAAAGGCCACGATGTGCAGAACCCCCTCAGGGTCTCTGTACATTTCCAAATGTCAGCTCGCTAAAGCACTCTCTCTCTCTCTCTCTCACTGCAGGACATAACTCACACACACGCACTCGGACACACACATATTTACCTTGCTCAGTGCTCAGCTCTCTCCCGCGGTGACTTTGAAACCATTCAGCGAGGCAGCCACTGCAAAATGTGATGTCTCAAGCAACTTGAGCTCCAACTCTTACTGCGAGGCGCTAAAATAATGACAGCGCTGGCTCTGCAGCGCCGTGCCAATAAAATCCACTTCATTTATACGTGACAGCCTTCAAACTTATGTTAAAGTGAAATGGAATTTTCTTGATGAAATTCATCGACACGGCCCATTTACTGTTCAATACATTTAGTGTCCCCGGTGCCCTCCTCTGCATTATGACAGCTGAGCTTTCAGAGTGCTCGACGATCCCGGTCCTGCTCTGAGCTCTCCTCTTTCTGCTCATACTCCAACACGCCTATAAAGATGTCCATGTTTATCACAGTTTGTCTCTGTCCTCAGCCATAGTGACGGCGTATGAGACGAACACGCAGCACGATCCGAACAACAACAACGCCATGTTGGGAGTTCACGCCTCGGCCTCTGCTATCATCCAGTACGGCAAGATAGGACGCAAACAGGTACTGGTTCAGGCTCATGAGCACTTAAAGTATTCGTTCAACCTTTTAGATTGTGTTTGTGAAACCTCATCACACTTTTCTTTTTCATTCAGGGTTTGGTGAATGTTGCTCTGGACATCCTGAGTCGTATCCACACCATCCCCACGGTGCCCATTGTCGACTGCTTCCAGAAGATCAGACAGCAGGTCAAGTGTTACCTGCAGCTGGCTGGAGTCATGGGCAAGAATGAGTGCATGCAGGTAAGATGGGATGTGACACTCTGTCCTTTACTATACTTCAACTTTGGGAATCACTATTAATTTGTTTGAGATAATTACAAAGAATGGATGCATACACCGATCAGCCATAACATTATAACCACTGACAGGTCAAGTGAAGGTGATAGCACCTGTGATGGGTGGGATATGTTAGGCAACAAGTGAACTTTATTGTCCTTGAAGTTGATGTGTTGGAGGTGTGAAAAATGGGCAAGCGTAAGGATGTGAGTGACTTTGACAAGAAGCCAAACTGTGATGGCTAGACGACTGGGTCAGAGCGTTCCCAAATCTGCAGCTCTTGTGGAGTGTTCCCGTCTGCAGTGGTCAGGACCGACCAAAAGTGGTCCAAGGAAGGAAAACCAGTGAACCAGCGGCAGGGTCATTGATGCGTGTGGGGCATGAAGGCTGGCCCATGTGGTTCACTCCAACAGAAGAGCTACTGAAGCTCGAACTCATGAAAAAGTTGATGCTGATATGGAGCTAGGTAGCTGCAGACCAGTCAGGGTGCCCATGCTGACCCCTGTCCACTGTTGAAAGCGCCTACAATGTGCATCAGAACTGGACCACAGAGCAATGGAAGAAGGTGGCCTGGTCAGATGAATCACGTTTTCCTTTTACATCATGTGGATGACTGGGTGCGTGTGCATCGCTCACCAGGGGAAGACACGGCACCAAAATGCACTCTGGGAAGAAGACAAGCCGGCGGAGGCAGTGCAATGCTTTGGGCAATGTTCTGCTGGGAAACCTTGTGTCCTGCCATTCATGTGAATGTTACTTTGACACGTACCACCTACCTAAACATCAAGTACACCCCTTCATGGAAACAGTACTCCCCAATGGCAGTGGCCTCTTTCAGCAGGACGCTGCAACAATGCTTCAGGAATGGTTTGAGGAACAACGAGGTCAAAGTGTTGACTTGACCTCCAAATTCCCCAGATCTCCATCCAGTCGAGCATCTGTGGGATGTGCTGGACAAACAAGTCCGATCCATAGAGGCCCCAATTCGCAACTTACAGGACTTAAAGGATCTGCTGCTAACGTCTTGGTGCCAGATACCTCAGCACACCTTCAGAGGTCTAGTGGAGTCCATGCCTTGATGGGTCAGGGCTGTTTTGGCAGCTAAAGGGGGACCTACACAATATTAGGCAGGTGGTCATAATGTTATGGCTGATCGGTGTATGTGAGCATTAACTTACCTTTCTCTGCTTCTATTTCTGATGTTTTATGGAGATCTTTTATTAGAGAGGATCACTATCTAGAACGCTGCCCATAAGTGATATCATATTATAAATATCATGGTGTTAACAAGTGTGTTTATCATGTTGAAAATCCCCCTTGGTTATGTCAAACGCATACATTTGTGTTCCTCATGACAGCCAAAATCCTTCCCTACAAAGAGAGGACATCATTTAGTTTGTGCTACTTAATAATGCATGATCAAGACATGATAAATATATTGTTTCCATGTACAACCTGCACCGTAATGCAGCACACGTCAACAGCTTTAAACCGTAGTGCTGCATGCTCCCGTTTAAAGCCAGCCTCTACTGAAGAACAACACATTTGATGCACTCCATGTGATTTAAGCACTGGGGTTGATTTCTGTTGGTAGTAGCTGGAGGCGCAGTTAGCGGTACTTCGATTGGGGAAAGTAGTAAGAGCAGGGAGTGTTCGGGGCGGCTCGAGGTGACAAGTTATAGCAGGGAGACTTATAAGAGAGCGTTACTCAGGAGTCTGCACTTAAGCCCATGGAGTACTCTGATTAATAGAAGCAGTTCAGCACACCACAAGTCATTAAAAGTGCCAGTAGACACTCTTCTCTCTCTTTCTCGCTCTCTTCTATCTCATCTGCTCCGGCTCTCTCTCTCCGTCTCTCTCTCTCTCTCTGCCGCTACACATCGTTTGTCACAGCAGCACATAGGGGACACCTAATCAGAGGCTCGCCATAATGGAAGTTTAGTTCCCTTAACACCTCTTTTCTTACTTCTTAATGAACAGCGAGCAGTTTGTTTGTTTTTCACCTGTGATTACGCCCCTGTCTAAAACACAACGTCGGGGTATTTTAGCCAAGAAGTTTCTTTCCTGCAGTTTAGTGTGGAGTTAAACCTGTTTTGTTCCCTGTGTGTGTGTGTTAGGGTTTGGAGGTGATCGAGTCGACTAACCTGAAGTACTTCACTAAGGAGATGACTGCTGAATTCTACGCTCTGAAGGGGATGTTCCTGGCTCAAATCAACAAGTATGTCATTCACTAATCCACCTGTCCTGTCTTTTACCACATTTCCTCAGGGTTTTTCCCGGCTCAGAAGCGGCCTTTGCGACGCACAACGGCAGAATCGATTTGCTTACAGTGAAGGCAGAAATCTACACAAAATGTCTATTATGCTTGAGTAAATGAAAACCCAATTTACAACTGGTTAAAAAAAATTAATTACATACATTTGAAGAGGGGGAGGGAAGTGAGTTAAAGGGAGAGGGGTGTAGAGTTTGGAGAAGGGAGGCAGTCAGTGGTGGAAAAGTACATTAACTCAAGTTCCACACTTTTTATTTTATACATTTTATGCAACTTCCTAAATATATTACTTTTTACTACACTGATAAAATTAGTAACTAGTACCTTTACAAATTAAGATTTGTACACATAAAATGTGAATTGAAACATTTAGTCAGTTGATCAGTTAGTCAGAAAATGTTTTGGCAACTATATTAATAATTAACTTTTCAGATAGGCGCTGGTGCGTCGCTGACGTTTTCATGCAGCGGCCATTTGAGTGTTGACCTGTTGTCAAGATATTACTGTCAAAGAAAGAAACTGTTAATCAAAAAGAAAAACACAGGGATGAAGCGCTCCTCAGCGCCCTGCCACAGGTTTCCTGCCGGAGAAAAACCTCACAGGTGATCTGGTCTTCCAAAGAGCTACGCTAGCTTACAATGTCCTGAGAATCAGGTCCGGAGTTGTCCTTTCACAATTATAGCACACGACAGGAGATTGTCGTGTCAGACGTGTTCTGGAAATACTCTGTTTGCTCTAGTTGAGGAGTGCAGGAGGCAGGACATGATGAAAAAAGTACGTACCGGTTGTAACTCAGTGTTTCTAACATTTCCATCAGAAATAAAACGGCTTTTATTTTGTGAAAAATCAAAGGAAGCCTATGCCATTAGTGCTAGCTTAACTGCGGAGTGTTCAGGTTCAGTCAAAACAATGCAGCTTCAGCCGCATGTGAAAATGTAGCGGCTGTGGATGAGAGGGGAGATGACGGCTGGAAGTCAAAGACTTGTTTTTATAGTTTACTTTCTGCTTAAACAGTTGTTTGATAAATTGCAGAAACACATGTTTTTATTTTATTCTCAATTGTTATGATTTTGGCGGTGGTGATTTTCCTTTGCCGCTGGCTTAAACCTCTTTGGGGGTCGCCAAAAATTCCTCTATTCAGAAAAAACCCTGTTCCTACGTTGTACTAGCATTTCCACTTTGTGGCTAACTTCAGATTTGCTGTTTCTCTTGCCTTTTTATCCCCGTGTTCCCTTTGTTCATCATCACATTGTCCTCAAAATGTGTAACTGGTCCCTTGACTGTGTGGGTGTTTCATCCTGTCTGGACATGGCAGTCGCTTCTAATCTGCTCTGCTCGCTCTAAGCTGACTCACCTCTGAGATCATGTGGCTCCCGTGTTAACGTACATCTGTCTCATCAGTTTGTGACACTGTCAGTATTGTGTTTGTGGCTGCAGGGGTTGCCTGTGGATGCTTCGCCCACAGCCACACTCTCTCACACCCTTCAGCAGCCCCCTTTTTTTGCGCCCGTCATCTCTGACGTGACACGGCGTCCTGAGGGGTGAAAGACAAATTGAGGAAGGCTTATTAAACGTATATTCAGCTCAATAATTAACTTGAGGCAATTTGCGGGAATCTCGGGGATCAGCAAAACTTGCCTCCACCTCAGCAGGGTTTATTGCAATCATTAAGTCCCCCCTTAACACCAGGCAGGGGGTGGGGGGAATTAACAGCAGAGTTGGGGTTAGGGGGGTTGAGAGATGTGCGTGCGTGCATGTGCAACCACATGTGCAGAGGATTTTGGGATCATTCAATTAAACGGGTGTCAGAGATTTGACAGTCTGTTGGGTGCCTGTGCTCCTGTTGAGCCGGGAAGTAGGAACTGTTAATGTACTTGAACACTGGCAAAGTGACTGAGGCAACCCCATTAAGTATTACTGGTGGGTCCTCGGCTCTGACTCCCATAGCAATCAAGCTCCCATTTCTTAATCACATGCCAAAATGCCTTTTATAATAACACATTTTAATTGATTGGCTTGGGAGACGTTTCGCTGTAAGTAAGTGGGAGAGCGCTCCTGGAAGCGCTCCTAAAATGTCGGAGGTCCATTTGCAAAGTGTATCTCAGTGAGGCTTTTTCATTGACAGGCCTGTCTCCTTGTTTTGACTGCAGCGTGGTGCGTCTAGGGGTGCCTCTTGCATCTTATTTATTAATCAAAGGCTGAAAGGTGTGTTAAAAAATTATTCACAGCGCGTGCCAACGAGCGGTTAGAAGCCGCTCGGCGCGCTGAAAACAGCTGATGAGTCAGAATATATTTCCCTGTCAGCATAAATGGCGCAGTCAAAACGTGGGGGCGCTGCCAGATTCCACCTGTCTATTTCTTCGCCTGCTATTTAACAGCTTCTAAATCGAATACTCACAGTGTGACTGCTAGATTGCACTGGAAAAAAAAAAATACCAAGGGTGCTCGAGTTTTATCAGCCGGCAGATTTCTCTAAGCTGCAGCAGTGCTCTTCACGGTCAAAGTATTTGTGTACAGATAAATATAGCCATTACCCCGAGGTTCTTACCTTGCTGCAGCCCTGTCACTTCTGATGAAATAGGAAGATGCTAAGCTCGTATGTCACCCGGTATTTAATGGATCGATCTGCGCAGTATGATAGGAGTTCAACTCATATTCCAGCATAGCCAAATACCTGAACCCTCTGTGACATTAATTCATGCTGGGTTAAACGCTTACGCTGTAGAGCTGAGGGGAAAGGGCCTTGAAGATTACAGCACATGAAATATGGTGCTTATTGATGTGTAGTACATAATTCAGAATGTGATCATCATAATCTGTTTCTCGCACACTCCGTCTTTCTCCTTTTCTTTCGCTCTCCACGCAAGTGTTGCATCCATCTCTTTCAACCCGCCCCTTCTCTTCTGTCTCCTTCTGACCTTCCTCTCCAGCTTCCTCCCTTTGCTCTCTCACCCCTGACAACTGCGTGCCCCCCTCGCTCTCCAACGCCGCTCACCTTCGACTCCCTTTTCTTGTTCCAGGTCAGAGGAGGCCAATAAGGCCTTTTCGGCCGCCGTACAGATGCACGACGTCCTGGTGAAGGCCTGGGCCATGTGGGGCGACTACCTGGAGAACATCTTCGTCAAGGACCGACAGCTCCACTTGGGGGCCTCCGCCATCACGTGCTACCTCCACGCCTGCCGGCACCAGAACGAGAGCAAGTCCCGCAAATACCTCGCGAAGGTGATATCTCCATCGGCCACATAGTCACTGTTTGTTTATCTCTCGTTGAGGATTCATTAGTGAGAATGAATCAAGCATTTAAGCACCAAACCCCTGTTTCTATAAAGCCTCAATCAGGTCTCCTCTCAGATAGGGTCACTTTTAATCCCCTTGTTTCCTGACCTCATCCAGGCTGTACATTATTTCTGCTGATGAGAAGAAAGGCATTATTCCCCCCCTCTCAGACTCACAGTTACAAGCAGTGAGCAGTAATTTGATCGATTACAGTCCAGCGCTAGACAGTGCGGATGGGTTCCCACAGCGGATCGATGGCCCGAGTGAAGGCCATCCTCTGGCACGGGGGGTTAACAGACTAATGGCCTCCCCTGATACTGCAATCTCATGACCCTGTACGTGGACCGACCTCTCTCTAACAGTCAGACCGAAGCTACCATACTTAGCAGTGGAGTGAGCCTTATGTGGAAGGTAAAGAGAGGGACTCCTCGCTAACAAGCATCCCACCGCCTCGCACAGACACGCATTCACACAGTCCCCCGAGAGGCACAGACAAGACCTCTATATGCTCTTATGATGGGGAAAGTGCTCCAACATTGAAGTGGTTGTCAAAAATGTTAGAAGTCTTGTTTTTTTCTTTATTTAAAACATGTTTAGAACAGATCAAAGACTGTATAAATAATGCACGTAGCCACCGTGACGTCACCCATTTGTTTCTCTACAGCGAAAGTACAGCCGAAATATGGCCGCCACCATGTTGGTTTACTGGAGCCTGAAGTAACCAAATTTGGGTGGTACTGCAGAAAAGTTATCAAAGTTAAACAGTCTGTGTCTGTGGCTGATTCATTAGCTCGTGAATGAGCTAATTCAACTTTCCCGGGAGGAGATTCTGTTTGTGACGGTGACTGACAGGTGTTTATTTATCAGACTGGAGCCTCAAATGGCCACTGGAGGAACTGCAGTTTTCTGCACATCCGCATTGGCTTCATTTTTCAACACCGGAGGTTGCCGCTTGAAACAGATTTATTATTATCATTTGATAGGGGTGAGAGTGTGTGAAAACATGACTAAACTCCCTGCTGGGTCTCCGCGTCAAAGAGCCGCACATGAGTCAGATTTAAGAGCCTCATCCTGATCGCGGAAGAGCAGCTACCTTTATGTGTCAGATCAGATAAATAATAGATAATCTCCTCGCACATCCAGTGTTACCATCAGCCATTGCTGTTATTATCTGTGCTAATAATGGCCGCTCCCAGCTTCACATTCCAATTAGATGTTTTTCCCGGTGACCCCCCTCCGGCATTGTGCTGCCAAGCTGGGTTTGGCACAGCTTGGTCCTGATGCTGGGAAGTGAGGTGACCAGTCATTATCAGTAATTATACACAATCTGTGTACCCTGGTCGGCTCACTAAGGAGAGCCCCGGGGGTGGCTGAGTGGGGTTAATGTCTTCATCATAATGTAGATGCACACACAAGCACACCAGGGGAGCGGGGATCATCTCCACGCTGGCTCGGCTTTGATCATGGGAAGGATTGCCAAGAGGCTGCTTGGCATTCAGAGCAGAAATGGTCTGATTAATGATAGAGACTTTACCTCTCGCCACTCGGTGTCTTCCAGTTGTTGGCAGAGCGTTGTTGTTGTTGTTCCTTCATTTTATTTTCACACTTTTTCTGTTGTTTTTCCTTCCGTAGGTGTTGTGGCTGCTCAGCTTCGATGACAAGAACACCCTGGCAGACGCTGTGGACAAGTACTGCATTGGAGTCCCGCCCATCCAGTGGTTGGCATGGATACCGCAGCTCCTGACCTGCCTGGTTGGTTCAGAAGGCAAACCTCTGCTCAACTTAATCAGCCAGGTGAGGCCGTTTCCAAACCTCCTATCCCAAAGCCAGATCTAGATCCCCATTGAGCTTCAGCCAAAATCCTCCTGTTGTCTGAAATTAACTTTTTTATCAATGAAAACATCTGCCAGCCACCTTTTTTTTGGAGTAATCTCACCATTTAGACTCTTTTTTCTTTTTTTGGATGCTTTTAATTTCTTCTTCTCCAGCTTCATGTTTGGACGCCTCCCCCACCCATCAATCTTTCATATTTCCTCCACTTGGCTTCTTTCATCCATTCGGGCCAGCACATCTGGCTGCTGCGTTAGCATTAGTGCTCATGCACGTCTTTCTAATCAAGATAAATGAACTGCATTCACGCCAAAGTGCCCTCTCTCATGCTTTCTATTTACCAAATTAAGCATTCAGATTCCTCCACTGTCCCTTTTTACAGCAATTTATTGGTTTCCACCAGTCCCCCGCTGGATTGGTTTTTAAATTATTTGTTCAAGAAATGATTATAAAGTTAATATCGTACGCATCCGCACTGCGGGAACAGAGCTAGTAATTAAAGCGAGGACTAATTTGCTTTGCTTAATGGAGTATTATTTCCGCACAATTTGAAGTGGGTGATCTTCAAAGAGTAGTCTGCTATGACAAACAGCCCTCCTCTCAGCAGAGCAGGAATATAGTACAGAGGATGTGAGAGTAAAGAGGGAAGAGACGGGGTTTTGAAAATGCAAGTGGGTAGAGTAAACGATAGATGTAGCTTCATGAGAAGACAGAGAGAGCGTGTGATGTAGTGATGATTGCTCTGGGAATCCTCTTTACTTTTTAGCACGCAGATAGAAGGAAACATCTCTGAGCTTTGGTTGATGAGCTCATTAACAAACCAGCTTAAAGCAGGTTAGTTCTTGAGTAAATGAACGCAGCAGTAAAGCATCATGTTATGTTTATGCTTTTGTCTTGAATTTATATATATACTGTATATATTCTGTTTTCATATTTTTAGTCTACATAGAGGACACATGGATCTTACAAGGTTCAACGTTTTTTTCTAGGGATGCACGATATTATCGGCACGTTATAGGTATCTGCAGATTATGGCTTGAAAATGGCATATCGTCATCTGCTGATATTTTCCGCCGATAAAACAACACTTTAATTATGTCTAAATGCTCATTGATTACCTAAAAAAGCTTGACGTAATGCTACGACATTAACGCGCGCACAGTGCCTGAGAAAAGTTATCAACATTATACAAATAAAGACTAAAAAGTCACAGAAACTCAGTTAGCTCACATTCTCGTCATTTTACCAAATGTAAATGTTATGTTGTTTACTTAACAACAACAAACACGTTGAAAAAACACTCGCGGTCACAGCCGACGCTAGCAGAGTGTAACATAAACATCATTGCAAAAAAAACGTCCATATTCATGGACGCACACACGATAAAAAGAGTCTTTCGGCAATCACTGATCACGCTCTGTAGCAGGTGCAGTAAACAAGTCCGGGCATGTCTCCCTCACTGCCATGTTTAGGGGGAGATGCTGCATTCAGGTGTGCTCAGAAACGTGAGTGATCAGACACGTGACCTCTTTGTATAACGCCTCTTCCGTCAAGCGTAAGAAGAAGATGTCTGCGGTATGGCAGTTTTTGGCCACTACATTAAGAGTAGGCATGATATCAGTTCCACTACAGGGGAGACTTCTTGTTCTCTGCAATTAGATGGAAAAAAACATGTGCCTAATATATCGGTATGGAAATCGTCAATCGGCAAAAGGGGTTGGAAAATATCGGCATATCGAATATCGGCAAAAAATTCAATATAACAGTATAAACACTTAAACCAGCACCAGCCTTTTGCATGTGTATGAATAAAAGCCAGAGACCCAGTCCTGTCTTTGGTCCGCCCCGTCAGCCTGTAATGACTGAAGACTAAAAGCTTGACACCCTCTCCTTCATCCTCTTTCTATGCAAAGAGAAAACCACATTTTAATGCATGGAAGGCTTTGTCTCTGCCGCTGACCTGAATAATTTAGAGTTTCTCTGCGGCGGCGGGATGTTTAAAAAACGTATGTTGAAATATTGATGAAGGTGAGGAGAAGAGCGCCTGGGGGCAGGAGGGAAGATGAATCAAAAGTTAACAGAGAATCTCAACACCTCTCGCGCTCCCTCCCTCCCTCGCTTGGCTTCCTCCTTGTCTACCGCTCGCCCTCTTTCCCTCGGTCCGCCTCGGCCTCGCCAAAATATGACATTTCTTATCTTCCCATTAGCGGCCTGATCTGTGGTTCCTCCTCTTCCTCTCTGCCTTCCTTCCTCTTTCATCTTTAATGCTGCTGTTAGAAGCCACTTAGAGCTCCCTCTTGCCATAACTCTTAACTCCAGTCATCCACTTTTCATCTCAGTGGTTGATTTTTCACTTTAAAACTGTCTTACTTCTCTGTTTTGGAAGGAAATGCAAAATTTATATTCACTATATTTATAGAAATATGTAAGAAATACTGTAATGTGAGCAGTTAGTTATCACCGACAGAATAATAACAACCTGCTTACTATACAGTATCCTGCTTATTACACAGCTTTTTACTTAAAAAGTGATTATCTTTCAGTTTTCCGTTTTTAAAATATTCCGTTACACTCACAGTGAAAGCTGCGTCCATAGCTAACCCTGTAGCCTTCTTAAAATGAGTTAACCAAGTTAATATTACTCACAATTATATGAGCTAACAAGCTAATATTACCTACAATTAAATGAGCTAACAAGCTAATATTACTCACAATTATATGAGCTAACAAGCTAATATTACCTACAATTAAATGAGCTAACAAGCTAATATGACTTACATTAAACAAGCTAACAAGCTAATATTGCTCACAATTAAATGAGCTAATAAGCTAATATTACTCACTTTGAAAAAAGCTAACAAGCTAATATTACTCACATTTAAATAAGCTAACAAGCTAATATTACTCACATTTAAATAAGCTAACAAGCTAATATTACTCACATTTAAATAAGCTAACAAGCTAATATTACTCACTTTAAAACAAGCTAATATTACTCACATTGAAATAAGCTAACAAGCTAATATTACTCACATTAAAACAAGCTAACAAGCTAATATTACTCACAATTAAATGAGCTAACAAGCTAATATTACTCACTTTGAAATAAGCTAACAAGCTAATATTACTCACATTTAAATAAGCTAACAAGCTAATATTAGTCACATTTAAATAAGCTAACAAGCTAATATTACTCACATTGAAATAAGCTTACAATCTAATATTGCTCACAATAATATGAGCTAACAAGCTAATATTACCCACATTGAAATAACTTTACAATCTTATATTACTCACATTAAAATGGGCTAACAAGCTAAGATTTCTCACTTTAAAGTTAGCTAAGCTAGCAGGTATGGAGAAATAACAGACCTCAGAATGCCGTGATTAGAACCAAGTATTTAACACAGCCCTGTAATATGAGAGATTAAGAGAAGGCAACGAAGTTGCAGAATACTCTATGTGTAGTCGGTTGTGTTTCCCTGTACATTTTCCCCTGACGGCTGAGTCAGCCTGAGTTTTTTGTGGCTGTGGCTTTTTGTACTGGAAGCGTCCTGCAGCTGCACTTAAGCCACAAAGGAGCAGTTAAAGGCTTCTGGTGGTGCCTGAAGGTTTCTCCATCGCTAAATTACCTCACCATCGAGGAAGTGGGAAGTGTTTTCCTCGATGTAGTTCAACGTAATAGTAGTTTTCCTTCTTTTCTTCTTTGTCGTCCCCAGGCTGTCCAGGCTTAGATCCACAACAGCCGCCGCCTCTTTCAGCAGTTAGTTAATCCTATCTGACTCCCCGGCCTTGGTGCTGCCTTTGTAGCGAACTGTGAATGAATGACCACGTAGAGTTTGATTGACAGCTGAGTTTGTTGAAGAATGTAACTGTCGGGATCTGAAACTGCTGTTTAAGTTGTCCAGTCTTTGTAGAAGTACAGTATGTACTCCTTAGCTGTAGTCCTATCCTTTCACACACTTGGCAGCTTTAAACATGAGAGGTTTTTTTTGTGTAATCTTGATTTGTGTAGTTTGACTCCCTCTGAAGACCTGGGCTGGATGTCAGAGGAATGTGGATGGAGTCAGAGAAAGCTAAGAGGGTCCAAAATCCATTTAGCCTAGGGCTACAGTATGAAAAAAGGCTTCTTCTCTTTCTTTGCCTCTCTCCTTTGTATCTCCCTCCACCATCCACCTTTATCCCCCTTCTCGTCATATCGAGCTCAGTGTTGCTGTTGAGAAGTGGAGGTATCCCTTTCGCTCTGCAGGCGTACAAAGGGTCTAAAAGGGATCAAGTAGCTACGTAATTGCCGCCCATGAAATTGTGCTCCGAGACCTGAGAGAACCTTGTGGTTTGGTGTTCCACCAATATCCAGAGGGCCTAAAGCCAGGCCTGCAGACCTCTCCCGCTTATTATTTCAATAAATAATCAGTATGCTGTTTTTTTTTAACTGTAGTTTTTAAATGTGCAATGTTTTAAAAGCAAAAAAAAAAAGTTTTAAAAATGACAAGCTGTGTGCCGGGCTCATTTTACCTCAGCAGATCTCTGTTCTCACCTCAGTAAAAGTTAAGGATTGTGTTTCACAGCTCATGTTTCTACCTTTAGGCGCTCGCTTTGTGCAGTCACAGTGATAGCCAAATGTCACACTCACAAATATATCAGTGTTGAGTTGAGATTCCCTCTCTCATTCATTCAGAGTGTGATTCCTTTGCAAAGTCTGTGTGTGATGTCGCAGTGGTCCCTGTCTTATGTATTATAATGTCATTTGGTGAAAAGTTGTAGCCACAAGAAAGGGGCTGTTTGAGAGTGTGTTCAGAGCTTTTACTGCACATTCACAGACTCTATATTCAAAGTGGTTATAGACGCCGAGACGTCACCCATTAATTTGTATGTGGCTGTATTGAAGCCGTATTAAGTTTGGCTTCAAAAACCAACATGGCCCCAGGGAAAATGCCAGAGGCAACCATATTTGAGGAGAGGGTGGAGCTGGAGAGGAGCAAGGGGTTGGCAAATGCTATACAGTTATGCTAATTTTAAGCTTCATATTTCGCTCTGTGATACCTGTGGAGTAGCTTAGCATAATTCACAGTTTTCTCACACCGGTGCTTTGTGCAGGCTCTCATACAGCCTCTGCCTGAAACGACTCAGTCAGCTCTGTCCCTTTTAAGAAACCCCACCCCTACAAGCCCGCTTTCTTCTGATTGGCCAGCTCTCCAAAACCTGCTGAGGCTGCACTTTGTGATGTCACAAAGTGCAGCCTGAGCAGAGAAGCCTGGAGATTACTCCAACATACTTTAACCTACAGATTTGAAACTTCACCCACGTTTAGTCTGGATATCCAACACTGTAACATTATATATATGTCTTAAAATGTGAAACAGCATAATACCCCCTCTTTAAGGCTAATTCATTAGCTGCCTTATATGACAGTTAATGGCATTGTTTTGCACAAAATGAGATTCAGAGCGGACCTGCTACTGTCTCACACTCCGTCTGACACGGTGGGAGGCGAGCAATAGATGAGCAAAACAAACAAGGTTAAAGTTACATAAAAGAACCTGTCTTCTCATCACTGCAAACAGCCGTCTTCTCTGCGGGGAAAAGCCAACAAGAATCCTGACTCCCAAGAACCGACTCCCACAAATAAATCAGTGTTATGTTAAAGACAACACTGAAGAAGCTAATAAGCCACGTTAAGATATCTGATATGTTGCTAACTAATATCCTACTTTCTCAGTGAGCTGTGACGAACTGAGACATATATTATACATGTTATGTAGGCACTTAATCTACCTGCTGTGTTATCAAAGAGATTTTACCTGCACCAAGTTTGAGCTGAATTTGTTCTGCGTTCAAAACTTGCCGTCTCTTATGTCCTGACTTCAACCATTAAGCCTCCCAATGTTGTCGGTGACTTTTCTTGAAAGTCTTGAGGGCGATTTCATCATCAGTCACATTCAGTTTTGTAATTCAGCCATGACGTGTTTTTAACTTCCCTAACTCCCCTGACTCAAAGCTTCAAACGCTGCCTGTGTTACAGCAGAGGTCTCTGGCTGTATCAGTATGATATCTCCCTCTCTCACACACAAACAGTGTCTCTCTGTTCCACCATCTCTCCATCACCTCCACCTCTCTCTCTCTCTCTCTCTCTCTCTCTCCTTCGCGGTCCTGAGGGGGAGTCTTTGAAATGTAATCTGTGACCCTCTTTTATCTGCTAGGTGGGACGAGTGTACCCCCAGGCTGTCTACTTTCCTATCCGCACCCTTTACCTGACACTCAAGATCGAGCAGAGGGAGCGCTACAAGAGTGGTGAGTAAACATGGCTGTAGTGTGTTGCCTCTTTAGCACACTCTAAACTTACAAAGAAGCTCTTTTAACTTCTAACATGCTGAGTTATTAAATGTAAAGATAGGTAAAGATCACCCTCTTTCCCCTCTTTCCTTTCTTCCTTCCGTTTTCCTCCTCTCCTTCTCCTTTCCTAGATGCATCCGGACAGCAGCAGCCCACTTCAGTAGGGGCGCAGCCTCACTCGGGTGGCTCCGACCCGGGGCCTATCCGGGCCACTGCCCCAATGTGGCGCTGCAGCCGGATCATGCACATGCAGCGGGAGCTCCACCCGACCCTGCTCTCCTCCCTGGAGGGCATCGTGGACCAGATGGTGTGGTTCAGGGAGAACTGGCATGAAGAGGTGAGAAGAACAAAACATGCTGCTTTTGAGTGTCTGGTTTTTTAGAATTAGTCGGCTGCTTGTGTGACGTGTGAAAACAGGGTCGTGTGTACATCTTGTGTCTGCCACGCCACCTGGTCAAGCAGATGACCACAGTCTCACTGGTGGGCCGACACATCTGTTTAGTCTGCGGTGTCCTGACTCGTCTGCAAACATGTCATTTCCTGACTGAGCTAATCTGTTGCCATGACGATAGTAATTGTAGCTTATGTTCACGTTTTAGATATTTTTGAAGAACATGTGACGACTTACAGTCATGTCTGCGCAGGAAGTCGCCCTGCCACAATCATACAAACTCAACTCGTGCTGCTGCTACAAATTGTTTTCGCCATGCTAGGCAGCGTCCACCCGCGGTATCTCGTCTGTGGGTGGAGGAGAACACTGGGAGAAAGAGGCAGCGGAGCGCGACAGGTGATGGATGGGTGCAGCAAGCGTGTAGGATGGGGCAGGGGATTTAGGGCTGGAAGTTTGTTGATGTGTGCGTGTGTGTGTGTACCTCTGTGTGATTATCTGTGATGGTTAGGGGAACTCTGGAGCAGCTGCAGGCGTGATGCTTCATTCCGCGGGGCAGGCAGGTGCAGAGGCACGCGATGCCATCGTGCTCCCTGCTTTGGTTAAAGTGTGACATCATGCTGCACCTATGTTCCTTGGGAAACATGTGCACTCTGTTCCTCATGTCTTCATCAAGGACTGGACTAGTTTGGAGGTTATGTTGCTTAAAAATACCAATATTTCTGTAACTTCCTCCTCTCCTCGCCGCAGGTCTTGAGGCAGCTCCAGCAGGGCCTGGCCAAATGCTACTCCGTGGCCTTCGAGAAGAGCGGCGCAGTGTCGGACGCCAAGATCACGCCGCACACGCTGAACTTTGTCAAGAAGCTGGTCAGCACCTTTGGCGTCGGCTTGGAGAACGTCTCCAACGTCTCCACCATGTTCTCCAGCGCCGCCTCCGAGTCGCTCGCCCGGCGGGCCCAGGCCACAGCGCAGGACCCCGTTTTCCAGAAGATGAAGGGCCAGTTCACAACAGGTCGGTTTGCTTTTGGAATACACACACATCTGGATGAGACGCCAAACAGGGCAGCCGTTTCATTTTGAGGTCGTCCATATGTTTACTTTTTAAACCTATGTTGTTTGTTCACTTTAGTTTGGTGGCTGTCAGCCATGTTAAC
Source organism: Semicossyphus pulcher (assembly GCF_022749685.1). Lineage (NCBI taxonomy): Eukaryota > Metazoa > Chordata > Actinopteri > Labriformes > Labridae > Semicossyphus > Semicossyphus pulcher. Next base: position 9,983,181 of record NW_027211670.1, on the reverse strand, counting down.
ATTTAGCACGGCTGGTTTACCTTTCTGCAACTTCAACATAACACTTGAGACAAAATGTGAAGCATATGTTTTCAGACACCCAAAAAAAGTTTTTATTTTTGACTTTTTGACAAGGTGTGACAACTGGCCGCACAGCAAAACCAGCAACACCTCCCACCTCTTCCCCCTCAAGCCCCACATCACACGTCAGCCACATTACAGTAAACAAGCGGCGCATGTGTGCTTCTGTGTGTCTACACTAGTTTCACTGATGAGACGGGTGCTCAACTCGCCTCTGTGGCCATTTATTGAACCAGTCACTTTGTATCTGCGTGGACACTGGTGCTGTTAATATGGGTGCTGTCAAGACTGTCACTGTTGCAGCTGTAGCATCGGTGTTATGTAATGTAATTAAGGTTTCTAACCAGATGAGGTGTCGGGGACCGGAGCAGCGGAAGAGCGGAGAAAAGAGTGATTGGTAGCTGTGTAAACAACAGAAGTGAAGTACAGTTTAGGTATGCTGCTTGCATAATAAAGTGACGGGAGTTAGCCTCAAAGCTAGCTACAGCTTCGGCCCTGGAGCAGAACAACAATAAGTCTCCCCTGTGCTCTCTGACTACGGTCGGGACGCTAAAGCAGGAAAGGTCAACAACAGCCTAATCTCTATTTAAAGATTTTACATAGAAATGACAGCAGGTGTTCTGGTTTCCGTTTGTAGTAAGCTTGTAGTCAAGTAATATTGACCAATCACGTATCAGCAGGCTGCGACGTATGCAGGAAAAACAGTCCGTGTGGAGAGCAAAAGCAGGCAGAACGTAACGTGCCAGCGTCAGGGGCAATCTGATGATGATTTAGCTTCTTATTAACAGCTAACAATCCGTTCTAGATCTAAAATTCATCTTGAGATAAATCCCCCCTGTCACCAAAGCCATTCAGCGTTCAGATTTCCCGAACGGAAAAGGAAGTCGTTTATTGCTAACCGCCGGCTACATGCCCCGGCATGTTCACCGCTGTCCACTATATCATCGTCAGACAATAGCCGATGGGATCCAACATTGACAACAGCTTGGTTCGTTAGTTTACTCCGTTGGTTTGTAGCAGGCAGCGTATTATCGCCACCTGTTGGAATACAAGGCACACTACTTCAAATGTGAGCGCATTATGGGACTCTGGACAGCAGATTACTAATTTGTTCATTAGGTTTGTACGATATATCCTATTTCGATTGAAAAGTGACACCCCTAGTAGGTGAACACATTTGTTGTAATGCACGCAAAGTGGTTGCAACCATAATCTTCGCTGCAACACTGATGCTCCTAAAACTTTTCCATGTTTGGTGAAATCAGCCAAAGACTCTTGTGTGCTCTTGCCTCAGCTGGAACTATAAAACTGAACTCTTGAAAAAGTTTTGTCTTCAGTCTAAGGAGGGTTTAAAAGTCTGTCAAACATTATTTGCTACAATACAACTCTTCAGTCTGTGATTAAATTATTACATTTCTTGGCAGCTTTTTATATCAGGCTGAAAAGGATTCTCAGTGCTTGTAGTGGCTGAGTAAAATAACCTGCAGCACACTGGCACCGGGCAGCCTTGGCCCGTTTTATATTGAAATGTAAATGTAGTGCTGCTCCACTTATGCTAAGTACCAGCAGCCACCAGTCAAGTGCTTTTTTATTGTGGCTGGAGATGAAGGTTACACCTACTGTATTATCCTCTTTGTCAGGGAACCCGGCATTGTTTACACAGCGCCTTCTCTACCTAAAGTGAATAAATAAAGCTCAATGCTGCAGCAGCTGAACAGGTGGAGTCAGAGTTTACTGCTACTGAAGCTGCTTTGGCAGAGGGAACACTTTATTCTTCTTCTATGTTGTATGTTAGTTTAAAAGCGTGCAGGGTAGTTTGGTTCTTTTTAACAGAGAAAATTATTCATCAGAGATGACAACAAATCCGTTACTGAGTAAAATATTTATCTACAGATACTACAAGTGGTTAGATCGCTCTCTTCAAAGCCAGCAGACTCCATTAACAATGGAGCTTACCGAAATAACCCTTTAAAACACCACACAACAACACAAACTAACCGATCGAGGCAACGGTAGACCATCAGCAACTCGCGTGTTCTGCAAGATGAAATGACTGTTTTGTCAATGGAGTCTGGTGGGTTTGAAGGGAGCTACATAACTGCTGTTTCTGGTTGAACAAAGGATCTTACTCTTTGACAAAAGGTCGTTAGTTTCAGTTTATTTCTTTGCATAGGATGCATGTGTAAGGTAACCATGGCAACACTATAAAAACAGTAACTTTTACTTTAAGTACTTTTTAAGTGAGCTACTTTTTACTTGAGTAGAATATTTCAGTACACCTCTGATAAACAACTCTTGTCTGTTCATCAGTTTATCAAGGTAAGATGATACATCACCTAACAGAAAGTCTGCTAATTTGTCCAGCTGGTTTAATGTTGAACTGAGTCTTAGATGATCCATTGATGGAGTGTGAATATCAACAGTAGGCAGCTTGTGTCTTTAAATGTACTTCTTTTTTTCTCTGAATCCTTTAAAAAGCTCCTCGTGGCACATTTTGTACCTCGCCAATCTGGACTGCGAGGTGTTGAGCAAGTCACTCTACAACGAGAGATAGCTCTCTGATCTTCCCTCAGATTTAGATAAACACATTTCAAAGCAAAACGTCTGTGATGTTTTTCTGTGTCTGCTTGTAAAGCAAAGAGTCATTTTGGCCTGTGTTCAGATTCATGTGCGAGCTGTGGAATCCAGCCGGACAGGTGCAGGTCTGGTAAAGCCAAGGCCTCCTCTGAGACACTTTCCCTAAAAACAATCATTCCCTTGTTTTCTGGAGCCGCGTGTCTGTTTTCCTACATTGCATAAGGGAGGTGAACCACAGTTTGCTGGACCCACTTTAAACAAAAGCTGTCTGCAGCTCCCAGCCTTCGAGAAAGAAACACTCTTTGCTGACTCGTTTTTACTCCCACAGACCGACTGCACATACATGTTCACACCACCAGCTCTCTGCTTTTTATTACATTTCCACACAGCTACTCCTCCCTTTCCATTCTCCACCTCCTCCTCCCTCTCTCTGCTCTTCAGTCTCTTCTTTGCGTTTCCCCTCCACTGCTCCTGAGAGTGGCCAATAGAGCTAATGTGTTTGGCCCTGGTTTAGAGGAGGATGAAGGCAGTGAGTGACTATCACCTGATTGTAATAAGTGAGCTGATGATTGTAGAAAGTGTCAGACAGGAGCGTTAAAGATGGAAGAGAGGAAAGAGAACCAATAGGAGTGAGAGCCTGAGAGGAAACACCAGACAGGTGTGATGGTATTAGCGCGCAAAAGCATGAGAACGACACACGACGTACTGACTGATTGAACAACACAAACAGGAGCGAGCGAGACTCGGAGCGAGCGCTGATGAATCTCACCAGATGTCGCGGCGCCAGCTGTGCTCACGCAGCCAGGCGTCACCGGGGCTTCTGCCTCGCAGGGTGCCTGCCGACCATCGCCACCCAGCTGTCCCCAAGGCGACTCGGGAGCGGGGGTCGACAGAGACGGAAACCACACACGGCTTCCAGAGCGTAACAAACAGGGTTTACGGAGCCGCTGAGCAGCCAAGCTCCCACTCCCCACACCGCGTTAGCGGCTCACTCGCTTTCACAGGGTTTGTGGGCTGGAAAATATGGGTTTATGTGTGCACATATAACATTTGGCAGCAGGGAGGCATTCAAATCCAATTACGGTGGCTGCTATTTGCATGAGTTACTGTTTTAGGAGTGGATCCCATCCAGAGACTTTTGTCAGAAGACAAGTTTTCAGGCTTTTTAATTCTGTGCCTGAATCGTCATGCCAAAGTTACATTTAGCACAGTTAGATGTAACTGAATGTAGTTCTGTAAAGCATTTGGCTTTGTTAGCAGTCACACGCTTTAGATGTGAACTTTTACTGGCAGCATCCCCTCTAACTCCCAAACATGCTGCTGTGAAGACTTCTGAAACGCTCCAAAGTTCACCTCACCAAGTTGACTGAATGCAGCCACACACAATCCAGCACTGAGTCATGAGAGAATGATGGCTCTACACACAGAGGAGCCCACCCTCCTGAGGCTGGGTCCATGGTGTGGTGCAGCAGTGCAGATCCTCCGCTGTGGTCTGGAGAACACCTGCCAGAGGTCAGAGAGCAGCCTGAATACTCTCCACACCACCTCATTGTCTCGGCGTCCTTTTTCCTATAGCGAGCGTACAGAGCAGAGGTTAAAGATGAGTTCAGGGGCACTGAAAATAAACTGCTCTTGCTGGCTCTAATGCACCCCAGAGACAGAGCCTCTCTTACAAAGTGTCTGCAGGTGAAAATGTCACACATTTGAGGATCAAGGTTCAAACATTTCAAAGAAGGCTGTCGCTCCTTTCATACATTCATAATTATTTATATATTCAGGGATGTATGAGTTGTAGTAATGTAAGCTATGTGCCTCAAACAGGTAAAATGTGTTATATCCAATAAGGTGGAATTATATTACTATATTGCTTCCAAGGAGTGCAGCACGTCCCGTTCTTTCTATTTGTAAGCATTATACACTTTTATGGCGCTGAATTGTTGTCGCGCTGCAATTCCTCAGGACTGTTTCAATTTTCCCCGTGCTATCGAGGCAGGTGAATTGCAGGCAGACGGATGGCGAAATAGGGCCACTCCGAAAAGAACATTGGCTGTTTTAAAGGGCTTATTTAAAGTATTAGGAGGTCTCACTCTGGGGGAGATTGAACGGGCCTGAAATGGCAAGGCCTTGCAGTTTCATGGATTCATTATAACAGGCGGCTCAAACAGGGTGTACTGAAATAGGAGAGGTGGTTTTGCCGTGTGTGTTTCTATGCGTGTGTGTGTGTTTGCATTCATGTCCTGGGGGCTTTAGTCTAAAATGGAAAAACCTCGACTGCCTCGCTTCCCCCTCTCTCTTTCCGTCGTCATTCCTCCGGCTCATCACAATATGTTATGTGCAATATGAGTTGTGACTTGAAACAGGAATTTAATACTTTAAGACTCTAATTTCTGTAGCTCTAATTTAATCAGCTCCCAGCCTCCACCAGGGACTTTTAAGTCGATAGAGCAAACACTTCTCCTTGTGCTGCCGGCCTGCCGTGAATAACTTACCCGTGAAGTTCCCTCCAGCAAGGCAGCGCGCGGCTGGAGCGGCCAGCACAATATTTAGAATGGACTTTTCCCAGATGTTGGTTTGTGTAGCCGGAGCCCTCCCTGAAGCCTTTACTGTGAAATACAAGGTGCTCTCAGTTCATGTTACTGGGTACATAAAGGTAAAGTAAACACCCACATCTCACTTTAATTAATCTGTAACATTTGGGGTCTTTAAAGGGAGTTTAAACTCTATTTTCTTTATTTATATTTGACTACTTTTTTGTGTTTTCTTTTTGATTAATTTTAAACCTCTTGTCGTGTTTTATTAAGCGTCGTCTCTTAGAAACATATTTACAGCACAGGTAGGGGAATATCATAGACTGTATATAATGGACATAGCAACCGTCGCGTCACCCGTTGGTTTCTCGACTGCGAAAATGAAGCCGAAATATGGCCGTCGCCATGTTGGTTTACTGGAGCCTGAAGTGACCAAATTTGGAGGAGAGGTTGGTGTTGCAGAAAAGCAAGTAGTTGAAAAAGTTATCAAAGCTAAACAGTCTGTGGCTGATTCATTAGCTCGTGAATGAGCTACTTTAACTTTCCCAGGAGGAGTCAATCAAGCGAACCAGCCCCTATGATTTAAGGCTTCATATAATTAAAACGGGTGTGGTCCAAAAAAAATTCACCCCCATACAGTTATCTTGAACCATAAAATTAACAATGTATAACAAAACATTTTTTTTGTACCAGGCTGTGAACATGTTTATTCCTGCTGTTAAAACGGGCATTTACCCACCTACCGTAATGTTATTTCTTGTTTTCTGGAGCCTCAAGTGGCCACTCGAGGAACTGCAGTTTTCTGCACTTCCGCATTGGCTTCATTTTTCAAAACAGGAGGTTGCCGCTTGAGGAATATATTGCTGCCGGAAAGGTTAAAGGTCACGCACACATAGACAAACACACATGGGAGCTGCCCCCTATGTTACACTCTTGTACTGCAGCTCTACTGAAACAGTTCTGGAGGTTAGCGTCTTGCTGAAGGCCGTTTTGACGATATTTGATTTGGCAAGGGAAAGTGTAAAACCTTGACTCCTCTGTGCAGACTTTGTCACCCGGCCTGAGGATTAAATGTGACCACTTTTGAATGACTTTCATATATTTGTTTGTTCCAGTTCACCAGGCCGCTCTTATTTAAAAGCCATTTGTTCATTAACGTTCATCTTTTTTTAATCTCCTTCTGCGTTGACAGACAGGAAAGATGCTAAAGAGTAGGAGAAAAATGCCAGAGGAGGTTCTCATTGTAACGAAAACTTCTCTACTCCCCTTCCAGACTTTGACTTCAGTGTCCCGGGCTCCATGAAGCTCCACAACTTGATCTCCAAGCTTAAGAAGTGGATCAAGATCTTGGAGGCTAAAACCAAGCAGCTGCCTAAGTTCTTCCTCATCGAGGAGAAGTGTCGCTTCCTCAGCAACTTCTCCGCACAGACGGCCGAGGTGGAGATCCCCGGGGAATTCCTCATGCCCAAACCGACGCACTATTACATCAAGATCGCACGGTAAAGGACTCTTCTACACAAACATACCTGGACCTAGTAAACAGGATGTATGAATCCAACCAGGCACACAGAAGAGTTGTGCTCACATTTCTTTCCTCCCACATTGTTTATAACTTCATCTCCGTCTCTCTCCAGGTTCATGCCCAGAGTGGAAATCGTTCAGAAACACAACACAGCAGCGCGCCGTCTCTACATCCGCGGCCACAACGGCAAGATCTACCCTTACCTGGTGATGAACGACGCCTGCCTGACCGAGTCGCGGCGGGAGGAGAGGGTCCTGCAGCTTCTCCGCCTCCTCAACCCCTGCCTGGAGAAGAGGAAGGAGACCACCAAGAGACACCTCTTCTTCACCGGTAGGAGAAGAGAGATGGACGTTTGTGTGCATGAGGGATGACATTTCACAAGCTTGTGTCTCTCTTTTTTTTTCTTGTCACGTGTGTTTGTTCATCACAAATCTGTTTATCTCTGGTGCTGAAAACAATTGGCAGTGACCCTCTTATTTTCTGTCTGTTTCCGTCTCACTCAAACACACACACACAATTTCAATTCGCTTTCATGCGCTATTTCCTCCCCTGTCATCCCCTCGTGGTTTGCCTCCACCCAGATGTTTGCCCACTCTCCATTTATGCACTTGATTGGTTTGTTTAAGGGGAAATATGGACGGGGAATTCAACAGTCCCTTCCAACCCATTTCCTCCCAACTGGAAAGGCTGCTATTGATTTGATTTTGGGTGCCAGTGTATGTAAATGTTTAGACTGCTCTCACTGGGCGACCCACGCGCAGCCTTTTACCTCCTTTGACCCCGCTTGGTGTTGAGCGATGGCCCGCCTTTACTGCAGCTGTTTCCCAACTGTGGAGTATTTTAGTTGCAGGTTTAGATGTGTGGTTTACACTTTGGAAGCAAGTGCAGCCATATGTTTACAGTTTGTGTTTACTAAGTTCTTATTCTCTGGCTTTCTTCCCTCTGCTCCTCCCCACCTGCATCCCGTCTTCCTCTTCCTCCCTCTCTGCAGTGCCCCGAGTGGTGGCAGTGTCGCCTCAGATGCGTCTGGTGGAGGACAACCCTTCGTCTCTGTCGCTGGTGGAAATTTACAAACAACGCTGCGCCAAGAAGGGCATCGAACATGACAACCCCATTTCCAGATATTACGACCGTCTGGCCACAGTGCAGGCCAGGGGCACACAGGCCAGCCACCAGGTACAGAGACGATTATTTAAAGAGACATACACACAACACAGAGACAGGGCATAGGACAGCTGCGTTTAATGCCTTGATTGTTGTGCATTATTGTGCAGCCATGGCATTGTCAGAACTTTTTAATAGCTATGAAGGATAGCATTGTTTTCAGCACATTTTTTAGATAATCCCATTCATTCTTTATGGTTTATGTAGGAGAATAATATCATTCTGTTAGGGAAAACTTACCGTATTATCCTGAATATAAAACGCAGTCTGTTTTTTGGGGGGAAAATGTGTTCTATAGCTCAATCACACAGATTACAGCCTACCATCTGTTTTCACCAGGTCGAGTTTGCAATCCTGCTAGCTACCGGTGCGGTAGTTAAGCTCAGCCTACCGTAACGTTGATTGTTCTGAGCATGGTGGCTGCACTAGCGCGTGTCTGTGACGAAGCTTTAGCTACATTATAGCACCATCGTCTGGGATAAATACCGTAACACAATAAAATACCTCTCTCTGCATTTTATACTGGTATATTGGTCGCACCAGTATAATGGGATAAAAGGATGCAGCCCACTTTTTAGATGCGTCTTATACACCGAATTTGACTGCCGACACAGACAAAGACTCTTCAGTCTAGAAGAAACAATGAATCTCCATATTTGGTCATTTTTCTGAATATTTTAAAGAAGAATTACCGTAAAATTTGGTGTATAAGATGCAATTTTCAAAAGAAATGTCATCTAAAAAGAGAGGCATTTTATTGTGTGACGGTATTTTACCCAGACAATGGGGCTATAAACTAGCTAAAGCTTTGTCACGGACATGCAGCGTCATGATCGACAGTGCAGCGGCCACTCCCAGAACAATTACGCTACTGTAGGCTGCTCGACATGGCGAAACAGATGGTAGGCTATAATTCGTGTTTTGAATGTGATTCAAAACATAAATTTAAACAGTGTTGAAATAATTTGTATACGCGTTTATATTAATAAATATCTATAGAAAACCTTTTCCCCTCTGAGATACCCCCAACAACAGACTGTGTCTTATATTCTGGATTTTACGGTAATCTAAAAATAAATCTATTCTTTATTTAGAAAAAACACAACATGAACCTGATGGAGAACTTTAAAATGATGGCAGCTCTTCCTGGAGACTGATTATCAACTTAACTATCCATCACAAAGACAGAAAGAGTAGCCAGGCCTGATGCCTATGTTGTTTTGTCTTTAGAAGCTGCATTGCATTTTATACAGTGAAGTCATTTTGGTGGAAAAATCTCTGCCTGCTCTGTGACTGATGTCCATTTTTGTGATTGTGTAACTTCAGACTACAACGTTGGTACTCATACGGAGCTTTTGCAGCAAAATTCTTTGATTAAAAAAGCCTGACATTTGTTGTTGGTATTAAAGAAAGCTGGGAAATGACCTGCTTTCAGATCTGATGCTAACCCTTTACCCTTCCTCCTGTGTGCCACCAGGTCCTCCGAGACATCCTGAAGGAGGTGCAGGGCAACATGGTCCCCCGCAGCATGCTGAAGGAGTGGGCCCTCCACACATTCCCCAACGCCACCGATTACTGGACCTTCCGGAAGATGTTCACCATCCAGCTGGCCCTCATCGGCCTGGCCGAGTTCATGCTCCACCTTAACAGGCTGAACCCCGAGATGCTGCAAATCGCACAGGTAGGAGGCGCATGCGAACACACACAAGCGGAGACGTGTCGACGTCCTGTCAAGGGCAAGAGGGATCCATTTGACAGGGGCTAATTCAATAGATGTACACTCTCATAGATGCATTAAGAGATCACCATTACCCGCTCCATATCTGGCTGTATGAATTACAGCTCTCCCCCGTGACATTCACGCTCCTCCTATCAGTCAGCCGATGCCGGGGATGTTTTGACAGAACGTTATATTCAGTCGCTCCGCTCAACAGCTATCAAAGACGTTTCAATTTGAAGAGGCCGTGTTTGAGCACGTGCCACGTCCGCGCGCATCCGGCTGCTGCTGCCGCTCGGGGTCCGCAGACAGCTTTGCTCAAAGTCATTATTAAAGATGATTGTGTCAGTCGGCCACCCCTCCCCTCTGATCCTAATCGGCCTTTGCTGACAGGCGTTCCTCTGGGCAGCTAAGCACTGGTATTAAGCCCCCTCTCTGCCTGTTCCACTCGGCAGATCCCATTAGACACAGGAGGATTACGGTACGGAGGGTGTACGCACACAAACACACACAAACAGAGAGAGGGAGAAAGAGGGTGCAGGAGACATCACAGCTAAAACATCATGTGCCCCACCCTTACCTTCCTTCAGCTACTAATAAAGCTTCAGATATCCAGAATAACTCAATACGGTCACCGTTCACATCCTCAAGTGTCCACGTGACACTCATGTTGCGTCATCTCATACACACCAGCTCCAAAATGAAGCCATCGGCGGCCATTACTGTGCTGATTTAGCATTCTTCGCCTTCCCTCCACAGCCAACTGTCTGCGGGCTTATCTGAGCCTCCTGGGGGTTTGCTGGTGTCTCAGCCCGCTGCCTCGAGGCCCTCCGCTGGGGCCCACAGGAGCAAATGACAGAAGGAGAGAGAGAGAGAGAGAGAGATGGAATTAAATGAGGAGGAGAGGGAGGAGAGGGAGCAGGAGCTGAGATGAAATGGTCCGCTATAAAGCTGTCAGAGCCACTCACCTTTTCATATAAGGGAGCTTATCTTCCTGGAATGGCTGCTCGTGTAGCAGTCCTCCTGCACATAAACGCAGGCTTATGGATGAAAACTGGGCTGTATATGTTTAAGTCAGCGAGCAGGGAGAGGGGAGTGGGAGTGAAGTGAGGATTATAGATGTTCTGCTGCTGATAGTTTGAAGTGTTACGGTGTCTGGGGCACGCAGATCAATAACTGCAGCCATTCTGTTGGTGTGAGCTTGTTTTGTTGCTCCCCTCGCATTTCTAAAGAAGACTTATTTTCTTGCAGGGCTTATGAGGACTGTGGGGAAAGAATATTCAAAGATATTCCTGTATTTGATCGTGCTGCTTTTGAAAAGTGCTAAATTGAACATGTCTTCCTGCTTTAATTTTCCCTTGCATCTGTTCTCTGTCTTTAGGACACGGGGAAGCTGAACGTCTCCTACTTCCGCTTCGACATCAACGACGCCACAGGCGACCTGGACGCTAATCGTCCCGTTCCGTTCCGACTGACGCCAAACATCTCCGAGTTCCTGACGACCATCGGGGTCTCCGGCCCGCTCACTGCCTCCATGATTGCTGTGGCAAGATGCTTCGCACAGCCGAACTTTAAGGTAACTCGTCTGCTCTTAAATTGTAGCTGTTATTATGATTATAGGTTTTCTTTAGCTCAGTTATTGAAACATTGAATATAACATGTGATTAAAGGCAGGGCTGTTAAAAAATGTCACATTTAATGTGAGATGTTGGATTTGAATCTTTGAGTAAGAAGATTTATTTGCCATAATTTCACATCACACTTGAGCCTTTTCATAATTTCAGATTATAACCAGGATGTAGCAATGATTTGAAGTTTAAAGTTCTGTAATGCGGCTTTAAATTATGGCATCTTTTTTATTTTACATTGGACCAAGCAACGCCGGCATAAAGCCGCCCCACTGTGTTTTTACAAAGCATTGCGGAAGCAAAATGTGTGAGAGGTGTAAACTAACAGCGCATGCTTCAAATACACACACACGGCGCTGTTCTGTCCTCCCGGCTCCGCTGTTTACACAGACGCAGTTTCACCTCTGTTACCACCTCTGACGTCGGCTCAGAGGCGGGACAACTTCGCCCCACCATTCTGCCTCCGTTCGTTTTAAATGGAAGACGAAATTTAACAGGCGTAATAATCCCGCCTTGAACTGGCAGAAATGTCTCCCAGCTTAAAGCATTTTGGAATCTTTCAGCTTATTGTTTTGGTTTCATGTTCTGGTTCACTCTTGCTACTCTCATGCGCTGCATAATTCCCAGATGCAGCGCCGGTTATTTTCACCCAAAAAAAAAAGTAAACATCCCCTTACTACTGCCTGCACAGCACTGAACAGTAGACAAAGTTTGCTAATAGCTGGTGAACACATTTGGCAGCTGAAGAGCCAGGATTAGTCTTAGAAAGTAGGTGGAGACCAAAACAGAGCTGTGTGTCTGTGTCTGCTGTCCTCATGAAGCCTAAGAAATAGTTACTGTAGGTTTAAGGAACACAATTATTGCATCCTTCTGTAAACTATGTTCACACTTTGCACATAAGACATGAACCTTTAAGGGTTACAGGGTGTGAGAGCAGGCAGTTTCAGGGTGGATATTTTTTTCGACATAGTGACTTGTTGTAAAATTGAAGCTCTTTCCAAACTCTCCTTGTTTACCACGAAAACTTGGACAAACCCGGAGAGGAAGTCCTCTAAGGCACAAGCAAACAAAAACAGAGTAACGAGCACGAGCAGCCAGAGGCCCGCACAGTGTTCCTGCAGCAGGACAGTAATGACAGCCGTGTGGTGTCTATGTTTAGTTCTGGCTCATACTTTAAGCCTGACTGATGTGGAGGCAGCTGAGAGGTTTGGATCCAAATAAACAAACGCGTGACTACGCGAACTAGTGATGGCCGAGAGCCAGAGGCCAGGGCCTCGTGTGGTCACAGACGGACGTCTCCAGGGAAAACCACAACAACACAGTAATATAAACAGTTAAGTGAAGGGGAGAGAACAGTGTGTACCTACTGAGGTGATGATTGTAGTGTTGAGGTCCCGTCATGGTTTACATGGTTATGTATTTCAGCTCTGTGTCACCATAATGAGCTGCTAACAACACAGAGAGATTTCCCCCGAGGATGAACGACTCAACCGTAATTTGACTTAACAGCTTTGTTTTACGTGTTTGTTTGTAATTGGCACTGGCTTTATATAAACGGAGGTTTTATTATGTTTTTTGGTCTCACTCCGAGTTAAACACGTTCCTCACATAGCTGAGGAAAGAATAGCTACAAGACTGGCATACAAACATATATTTAACACCAGACGGATTCAATGTTGTCCAGTTAGCGAAGAATCTCATCAAGAACTGTAATGTTTAAGCTACAGTGCTATAAAATACACATGTATAAAGGTTTTGCAACATTTGTTTCACCAAAAAGAGTTCTGGGGAATCTTTTTGTTAAGATATAAAATCTGACCAAAAACAATACGAACAAAAGGTCCACTTGCATCTTTTTTCCAGCACTTTCATTCATATATTTTGGTCTACGGGTGGTTGTGTTCGCATACACAACCGGCTGCGTCATGAACGCATTTGTGAACATACTTGTCTGTGCACTACGCGTGTTACTAGCGGTTACCTCTAGAGGGCACATCAGACAGCTCAGGCCGTGTGCAACTACACTGTAAACAACAGACATGGCAACACTAGAGGAGAAAGGCACACGTTCGGTGGACAGAACATACCGTCTGCACCGTCCCCTCTCTGTTTCTTTAACATATTCCTCCGTGAACGGACGTAACGGTCCCGGACTTGTTTCCATTTAGTTTTCCGGGTTTCCACGTCGACTTCTAAAATGGAACTTATCTGTCGCCAGCTGTTTTGACAGGCATGTTTGTCGCTGTGCAGTGGCTACGATACATCGTACAGACTGTGTCTATCAGCTTGTATTTAAAACTTTCGGCCATTGTTGTCCCTGATGCTATATTGACCCTGTCACATCCCCTCTGCCGCTACACTGCCCCTACTTGTTCATGTGCATACGGCCTCTCGCGTACCTGTAGCGTTAATTTTTGAAAAGCAACAGACGCAGGGACGGCCGACAAATGTGCACAAACGCGTAGTTCAAAGTAAGTATATCTCCAGCTTTAGTCTGTGGATGCAGTTTACACTGTGACCCAGGTCGAAATCTTTGATGACTTCAGGGGAGAATGTGATTCCTCATTAATAGTAGAACATCTTCACTTCCTGTCTCTGATAGGTTGACGGCATCCTGAAGGCGGTCCTCCGTGACGAGATCATCGCCTGGCACAAGAAGACCCAGGAGGACACGTCCATGCCTCTGTCCCCGGCCGGCCAGCCCGAGAACATGGACTCCCAGCAGCTCGTCTCATTGGTCCAGAAGGCCGTCACGGCCATCATGACCCGCCTCCACAACCTGGCTCAGTTCGAGGGAGGAGAGAGTAAAGTGAACACGCTGGTGGCTGCGGCGAACAGCCTGGATAACCTGTGCCGCATGGATCCTGCGTGGCACCCCTGGCTCTGAGAGGAGGAGGAGGAGGTGCAGGGAAAGAAGAGGGTGTTACATGTATGTTGATCAAAGTACTGAACTAGTTTTCTAAGTGGAATCAAGCTGAACAGAGGCCCTGAGTCTCGCCTGTATTCTTTATAGTTTAAAACTGGACTCTTTTTACGAACACACAACCTCACTTTCCACGTGTATTTATTTTTATAATGTAATGACAGTATGTTTGACGTTTCCCTGTTTTCAGTACAGCAGGAAACGGTCCTAATATTTGTGTAAGTATCAAGTGACTCAAGCTGACGGGAGTTTAGTTTTATTTAAGAGGAGAAAATCTTCTGTTGATGGCTTTAGCGTCGTCTGTTGTATTTCATCTAAAGCATTTTTTCCACTTCCTAAATTAGCCGTTTATCTCCTCAAATTTGTATTTAAAATTAAAAATGTTTCCATCCCTGCCGAATGAGGAATTCTGCGATCCTGTGAAGAACAGATTCTCTTTTTTTTTTTTTTTTCTACCCCACCTGAGCTTTACAAACATGTCTGACTTTTCCAGAAGCCATTTTACTCCATTGATTTCACCGCCTGTTGAAATGTAACAAAGTAAACCTGCTGGGCAAATAGACACTGTAATAAGCTCTAATGCTAATATGTCCTTCCCACGCAGATTGTCTGCGTACTTCTCCCCTTTTTGTAAAGGTACAGTGATTTTTCCAACACGAGTGTTATTATTCTCGCCTTGTAAATAAGCATTTTGTTTTAATAAAATGCTCTTTTTATAATACAGAAGCTTTGTTTGCTCTTGTATGAGTCTCTTTACGCTCTTTATCCTGGCCATTTCAAACAATGGATCTCACAGATGAGTTCCAGCTGTACGCACATCTACACAAATTAGTTTTCTTCCTGTATTACTTTTTTCCCAGTTGTAAAACAGCAATAATCCCCATCTGTGCCTCACATCTCCTGCACCACTGTCACAGCCATAATCACCCTGAAGGACGCACTCCTGGATATTATTGCTGTAATAACTCACGCTGTGAAATGACTCTTCTCTGACGTTAAAAAGTCTCTGCCATCATCCCGCCTGTTCACAGACATTTATGGAGAGGCGTTTCAGCGCAGCGGTGTTGAATCAGAGCTGCTCTCTGCGTCTCGCGGAGGTACAATAACCTTGTGGTCATTCCCTCCCTCTGGTTAGAAAGTCCTGCGGAGGTGTGCTGAGGCGTTCCTCTCCTCCCCTGGTGCTTGATTAATGCGTGCCAGCAGATCTGCGGGTGGGGGTGGCCTCGCTTGACTTACACACTCTGTCAACCGGTCCGCCTGCACTCATAAACAAAGGTTATATCTCTGTTCGCCTCTATACGGGCCTCACACACGGAGTCTGCCTCGCAACATGTTTACACACCGTCTCTGACATCTCTCTTCCTCTCTGATCCACTCGAACAGTTATTTTTTATGCTTCTCAGAAACTAGTTTCATCACCTTGTTTCAGGAATTTATTTGTGTTTTTGTTTCTGTTTTCAAGAGGCTGCCGGGTTTTTCTGTTGGAGAGCAGGAAATGCTTGACAGATGTGTTTTTCCGTCTCTCACATCTCTTCACTTTGGTTTAGAAAAGCATTCGAGTGACTTTATGTTGAGGGGAAAAGGTGCGTCACATTATAGGCTTTTTCATTTCAGTTTTTAAAAGAGGCCCTGCAACTAATGATCCATGTAGTCCTTTTTCCATTTCCATTCCAATTGATTTATGATTTGCTCTTTAAAATGTCAGATAATTGTGAAAACTGTCAATCACTTTTCCCCCTAAGCCCACATATACAGTAAACTGATTATAGAAAACAGAAAATATTCACATTTAAAAGGCTGGAATTGGAGAAAATTTACTTTTGTCCTTTAAAAAGAAACCTCAAACAGATGAATTTATTAATAAATGAGTTGGTGATTATTTTTATCGCTGCGGCGCTAATTGTAATATTCACCATGTGAGTGGAAAAGTGTGCATCTACTGGCACGCATCCACACAGTTGATTAAACTCTGAACTTAATTATAGTGAAAAAATGCAACGCTTCAAATAGACTGATTCTTCATTAGGCAAACGGCCAATATGACGAGGGATGAGGTATATGCACAAAAATGATGTCATGCTTTTGACTTTATGTTCAAGTGTACGGAAGCCCATTTCAGCCAATACAAAAATGAGATGCAAATTGAGCTTTAACAAGACATATCCCCATAAGTCATAATTATGAAATAAAAAGTCACACTATGAGATAAAACATCTCATTTATGAGATTAAAGGTAAAATTTATGAATTTATAATTGAAATTTTAAAAAGTTGATTTAAAAGTCAATTATGCAACTATAGTCTAAGTAATGAGCCTAAAATTATTATACAATATACAAGATTATAAAGTAAGTCAAAAATCATTATAATAAAATAAAAGGTGATTTAAAAAAAATAATAATTTGACATCAATTGTCGTCACGTTCAGTGTGGGGCCAGAGCCTGACGGAGAGATTTACTGTCAGACTCTCTTTGGATGATTGTGCTTAAAGTTTTTTGTGCCCTCTGTTTGGACGGACATCCATTTCATGCCTCAGGTGTCCGTTCTGATTGGAGAGAGATTAGGTGGAAATCCATAACAGCAGAACACACACACACACACACACACACACATAAAAATGTGTCACACAGTTTGCACTGAGAGGTATTTTCTTGGCATCCTGTGGCTGCAGCGACCCCACCTTTCCTTACTTACCTCTCTGCCTCTGATACCTGAAGTTGAGGTGAAATCTTCCTCCCCCACGCCTCCCTCCCTGCTCCGTTGGTGTGAGAGGAGTGGAGGTGATTGATGTGCTCCTGTGGGAGCTGAAGGTGTAGAGCCTGGATCATCATCATCCCTGGCACAGAGCAGAGATCTCCAGAGGACGCACCAAAGCAGGTATAGATCCTGGCAGGGCCCGATGATGAAATCTTCCCCCTCCAATGATCCTCATCCCCCGCGGAGGACGGAGGAGGAGAGGGAGACTTTTTCAGAAAGTGTTTGGTGTATGTGTCATCTAAGCGGTCGTGTTTCTCATTAGAGTGTAAACTTACACGCAGGTGAGTGTGACTCTGCTGAATCACAGACATGCATGAAGAGTGTAAGTAGAACAGGGACGAAGAAGAAGCATAATCCGCGTCTTTCTTCTCTTCACAATTCATGATTCAGTACCAGGATGGCGTCAACTCTTCCTCTGTTTCCACAGCCAGCATCCAATTACGCATCACATTGTATGAGACATGTATCGCAGCGGGAGGAGACGTGTCTTTGTGTCTTCGTGTGAACAAACAGTATTAATCAAATAACGATTGTGTGCCGATCTGCGCACTCAGAGGCAGCACGTCTCGTATCTGAGGGTTTGTTTTGTTTCTCAGTGAAGGAGCCCCGTCAGGACTTCTAATGGCGTTTTCACTCGGAGGAGTTGAGCTCATTAGTTTGTTGTCTAAAAATCTGCCATTATGATTTTAATTGCCCAAGCTGTACGCAGCAGTATGGGAAGCAATCAAAGTCACTGTTTTTCTGAGTGAGAGTGATGCTGCAGCACAGAAACGACTCACGCTGGCTAAATATGCACTGATACATTTTGTATTGGAAGAGGGGTTTAAAGGAAAAAGGATTAAGTGCCAATTTAGAAACTTTGGATGATTCGATATTCTGTTTAAACCATAATGAACGCTTCTTTTTAAACTGAGCAAAACTTATTTTGTGTAAAGCTACCCTGATTTTATCTTTTAAATCTATTCTCAACTTTGAAACCAGCAGTGTGCTATGATTTGACATATAGGACTTAAAGTTGTAATCTCGACGATCTCAGTTTAGTTCTCTTTGGCGGTACCTAGATATCCCAGATATCCAGACAGTGTTTCATGTGTGACTTCCACGGTTGGCTTCGGTTGTAACTCTTGATTTTCCTCGCTGACGGTCGCTTTCCTTTTTAGACTGTTTGCCTTCATCTGAGCGTCCAATTTGTTTCTTTTTCTTTAGATTTTCACTTATTTTTGAAGTTGTATCTGTAGTCATCCATCTTTTCTTTGTTTGTTCAGCCATAGTAGATTACTGTTCACTCACAACGCTTACAGAGACTGGAAAAGCAGCGGCTTAGCTCCACCTACCCTCTCTGACAGACCAACCACTGCTGGCTGATGGAAAACCTGTGTAACCTCATGCGGCGAAAGATAGTGACTTAACAGACATTTATTTTAATGAAAATCTCCCAAATTGTTACTTTAAAAATTAAAAAACTTGGCTTAAGTTTTTTGATGAGAAGATAAGGCTACAGACAGCAGCTGCTTAGCTTAGCTTCACTTAGCTTCAAGGCTGGAAATGCAGGAAGCGGCTACAAATTGCTTAGCACCTGTAACGCTCACTCATTTATTTAATTTTTTTATAGAACAAGCAAATGAGACATATTTGGTTCATTCTTTGAGCTCTACAGGTGGCAGTAGCTGGATTTTGTCACCTTTCATAGGAGCGCTGCTAGCTGTTACCCGGTTACAGTATGCTAACTAAGCTAATCTAAGCTTACCGGTTGCTAGCTGTAGCTTCAAGTTAAATGAGAAGATATCAGTGGTGTCCATCTTCTTATCTTACTCTCAGCAAAAAATTTAATTAGTTTACCAAAATGTTGAACTACCAATTTGTAGCCTGAAGCATCTTTATTAGCATGTGAGTAAACCTACTGCTGTAGCCATATTTACATTCTGCCTCAAAGACTACACTTGGAATCATATGTTCTTCTATAATATCCAAATACTGTATGTTCTATATTTGTACAGAGTATTTTAAGGAATATAATAATAGCTGGATGAACCTGTTTTACCTGAGGCACAAATGAACTGTGAACCTGTTTAAAGTCTCAACTTTATTTAAACATTCAACATGCAAATTCTGACAAAGGAATCGACAGGCAGACAAGATAATTAGTAATGCAGTTTTCAAGTTAAGGAAAAAAGAAGATTGGAGAACAATGTGAGAACCATGCGACTTCATTGATACAAAGTTAATGACATGAAATGCCTAAACAGAACTGAGGATGACATGACAACATCAACATCCCTCCTCTGCATTGTTTATTACCAGTTGGCAGCATCAGCTAAACTGGAGTGTGAAGCATTAGAGCCTGATTAATTATGAAGTACTCTTGGCACTGTTATGCTGAAGTGGTGTTAATGTGAGTGTGCATGAAGTGTTGGTGAGGGTTATTTTACACTGACAGTTTTAAACACGGGACACATGCTCAGTGTAAGAACATCCTTTTATAGCAAAGTGTTCCTCAACATGAACAAAAGCATATTTGTTTGAGTATCTCACATTACTGTACTACTACTGTGTTGCTGTGTTCAGTTAAAGCTACAGTGAGGAATTCTCATATTGTCGATTATAGCGCCCCCCTGTGGACAAAGCTGTACAACTCGTACACGTACTTAGGACTGTTTTGAAAAAGACACAAAGACCAAACAGTATGTTTAAGGTTTGACTTTAAACTCTTTTGCGTTATATCATATCTGGGGTGTAATAAAATAGCTGTACACTCAAATAAAATTAATATTGTTTTTGAGATTAATTGTGGTTCAGCTGCATTGCTTTTAAACTCCCAACCACTAGATGGCAGTGTTGTAATCTACCTTCAGCTATTTAACACCTTCACTCAAATGACTGTATGTGAAGATGAACGACTCGTCATCTGCTCTCATTGTGCAAAAGTGAAGCCAAAATAACCCCGTTAGCGGGCGCTGCCGTCTTACACATTTGGAGTCTGCACAGTAGAGATCGGCTGGTGGAGCCGCAGTGTTGATGTACCACCTCTAAGAAGGACGCACATATTGCTAGCATAAACACAGCGTCCACAGGCCAAGGAAAATGGCGTACTATATAGCTTAAATTATACAATATCCTGCCGTATATTAAACAGTACTGTATTGCATTTTTAGTACTGTTGGACTTGCTTTACGTGCTCATTTAAATGCGCTCCATGTAAAATCACTGGTTCTTTCCACTCCTCACTTACTCATGACTAAGATCCATCCCTATTTCCTGCTTTAATCAACCCTCGCTTTAATCACACGAGTGGCCGGCTGAGTGCTGTTCACATGATTCCTGATGTCAAACACTATTTAGCACATCACAGAGCTTCAGAAATCAATTCTTGTGTGGCAGGGCTCGGTGTGAACCTTTCTGCTCCCCCTGCACACATCGATTCAGGGCTTCAGATCGGGAAATGTGCTGCCCCGTGGTCAATGTTTCTGCTGGAAGAGAACGAGGAGGCTTCCCAAACCAGCAGGTCAGTTCCCAGACAGAAGACAGAACAGACAGAAGGATACGCGATGGTGTTTCAGCCTGAAATGAGTCCTGAGATGGGTTTAAGTCTGTGTTTATATGCAGCTTTTTCCAGTTCCTGTGTGTTGTTTGACCTTGTTGGCGGCCCCATTGATTACAGGCTATATGGATTGATTTGTGGATTCTAGGCTCCACTTGTATGGCAAACTAGCTGCGAAACCAGACTTTAACAGTGGAAAAGACATGACCACATATTAGTGAAGAGGATTTTTGCATGAGGAAACACTTGACAATTGTTTCAGCTGTCTTTGGTATTCAGCCCTATTTATTCTAAAAGAATATACAGCCGAGGAAACGCAGGAAAGCGAGGCCAAGGCTGCAGCGGCTAGCATGCAAAGCATTAGGTAAATATCAAAGCATGCACTGATGAATTTGATTGACTACATTTACTATCAGGGATTCCACAGCAACTAAAACTTGGTGAAAAAACCCTTTAAATGTTGACAATAGTAAGATGACAAATCTAGCTTGCCCATATTTAGCATGGTTACAATCTAAGTTAAGGGTGTAAGCATGCTAACATTAGCTTATTATCGCTAACCACAAAGCTGGGGCTGATGGCAAAGTCTTTTGAGATTCAGGTATTTTGTCGTACGATTTGAAAGATAAAGGAACTATAAGTATTACACAAAAATACATTTTGACCCAGTGATGGCTTTGAATCAAATGTTTATTGATAAATGGAATTTAATGGGTGCACAGCTGAAAGATAAGGGGGCCTTTCTGTGTGGAGTTTGCATGTTCTCCCTGTGCATGCGTGGGTTCCCTCCGGGCACTCCGGCTTCCTCCCACAGTCCAAACACATGCTCGTTAGGTTAATTAGTGACTCCAAATTGCCTGTAGGTGTGAATGTGAGCGTGAATGGTTGTCTGTCTCTATGTGTCAGCCCAGTGATTGCCTGGCGATCAGGCCAGGGTGTAGTACTCCGTCTCTCGCCCAATGACAGCTGGGATCAGCTCCAGCACCCGCGACCCTGAACCGGATACGCGGTAGAGGTAATGGATGGATGGATGGAAGTTAATGGAGTTAACTTATCCTCTGGGGGCCATGAATGTTGTTACCAAATATCATGGCAATCCATCCAAAAGTGGTCAAGGTGTTTCACCTTTAAATCGCAGATATAAACCTCAAAGTCGAAAAGTCGAAAGAAGAGTGTCACCGAAATTAGCAGGATTCATCCTCAGGGGACCATGAATGGGTGTACCAAATTTCATTGAAAAGCATTGAATATCAGTAATATTTCTGTCTATTGTCATGTGGTGTACAGTCAGACTGGCATTAGCATACGAACAACCAAGCTGCTTACGTGGCTTAAAATTATTTAACACTGTAAATGCATTAATAAGGATTAACAGAAGGGTTCAAGGTAACGGAGATCATTTAAAGAAGCAGCATTATCCCTTAAACTCTCATTTGATTTCATGATGTAGCACAGTTAGGGGTATATAATGTTAAGTCTTATGTGCTTGGGTTTTTTGTTGCTGCTTATAAATTAACCTACATTCACAAATTAATTTCTTAACATAAAATCCAGAGACGTGTCTTTCTGTAGGATGGAACATCATATTTGACTCATGACCACATTTAATTTTACATTTTCCCCATTAGCTTTTATAGCAAAGAGCAGTGTTATAATAAAACGTTATCTTCACTCAGTGGGTGGTTTTCACACAGATTCTGCAGATAGAACTTTAAAAGAATTATTCATGTTTCTATCCCAGGCGATGAGATAGATTTCATAGCTGTTTGAGTGAACTGAACGAGTAATAGGGAGAATATATCATATTAGCCAGCAGGAACAAGTCAGCGAGCGACAGTCACCTCCTGGTACTCTTACTGTTGTGATCCACCCAATGCTGAAGTTATTTTCAGGTGGTACTCCACCAGTCGGCCTTTTCTGCTTCTACTGATATTTCCCATCAGTCCCAGAATCACTTCCAACAACCTCACCATACTTATTAGCATATTTTTCAGTAAAGATAAACTTGTTATTCAAAATGCAGCCTGATTCACACTGCATTATGTTCTTCCTAAACTTTAGTCTGACAAGTTGGTGCATTCACCTGCAGAACCAGGTCCAAATCATTCCTTATTAGATGTGTCAAATGAGAAGCAGCAGGACTGGAGTCGGGAAGTTCTGCTCCGCTTGATTGAAAACACTGCTGGTGGGGAAATTGGCTGCTCGGTTTCTTTGGTAATGGAGCTCTCCCTTTATGATAGTTGAGTTTAGACAAAAAGGAAACATGTTATATAATTATCAGTCCAAAAAGGTACACATAGATTTTTCATCAACTACTGTATGGATTGCCTTAAATTTTGTTTTCTCTTTCCCCCCAGAGGATGGACCCTAATGTCTTAATGATCCTCTTTAGCCAGCAAAGTTGACAATATTGGTTGGCACATTTCTCAACAACCGTGGCTTAAATTTGTACACAAATTCATTTCCCCTAGAGATTAAATTTAAGATAACTTTGGTGACTCCTTCACTTTTATTTAGCACCATCTTCATTCAACATGTTGAGATGAAATACCTGCAAAACCTCAGCTGTACTTTATGCTAACAAGCAGACGTTAACATGCTGACATGCTAAGCTAAAATGTTCGGCATGATCGAGTGTACACAGTATAAAAATATACTAAGATACACTACAGATATAATCAAATCTAAAAAAAAAATATTACCAGTGAGAAGGATAAAAGTTACAAATTTATAGGCCGACAGGAACATGTAATCAAAATGGCTGTGCTAAATACTTGATTCTGTTTGGTTAATTATGTCATTCCGAGGTCCGTTATTTCTCCATAAGGATCTGTTGTTAAAAAGAATAGATCGTTGCTAGGGATGCGGCTCTAATCACACAATCCGTAAGACTAATGGTTATTGTACCAATCTGCCAAAAGAAGTCCGGTAAATTTGACGTCAGTTTGTTTACACAGGGAAAAAAAGAAAGAGACAAAAACAGCGGAAAAAAGTAATAAAGGTTAAACAATGCAAAACCTGAAGGCTACAACAGAGAGACCTACAAAACTGAAGACAGCACATGAACACTGAACAGAACATATGGGATATGGCGATGTTTAAAGACGGTGAATGGAAAAGAAAATGTCACACTGACAGTGACGAGACAGAAAACCTCAATCAGGTGCTGCGTTGATCCCTGCGGTCCCTTTAAACTTGTCCTACGTCACCATCTGAGGAAATGCTTCCATTTATTGTGAATAAAAACAGCTAGCTTAGCTCATTTTAGTGTGAGTAAAAACTGCTAGCTTAGCTCATTTTAATGTGAGTAAAAACAGCTAGCTTAGCTCATTTTAATGTGAGTAAAAACAGCTAGCTTAGCTCATTTTAATGTGAGTAAAAACAGCTAGCTTAGCTCATTTTAATGTGAATAAAAACAGCTAGCTTAGCTCATTTTAATGTGAGTAAAAACAGCTAGCTTAGCTCATTTTAATGTGAGTAAAAACAGCTAGCTTAGCTCATTTTAATGTGAGTAAAAACAGCTAGGTTAGCTCATTTTAATGTGAGTAAAAACAGCTAGCTTAGCTCATTTTAATGTGAGTAAAAACAGCTAGGTTAGCTCATTTTAATGTGAGTAAAAACAGCTGGCTTAGCTCATTTTAAGAAGGCTACAGAGTTAACCATTGCTGTGGACGCAGCTCTAAATGTGAGTGTAACTATTTTTAAACAGTAAACGGAAAGATAATCATTTGTAAATTAATAAAACAATTTCCAAAACAATATTTTGTGTCAAATTATTGATTTCCTAAGTAAAAAGCTGTGTAATAAGTTATATATGTTTAGTGAGCAGCATACATAAGCACTTTTGAATTGTCAATGTTAGCACATTAGCATGACTGTAGACTAAGCATCTAGCCTCACCTATGTTTAGTCTTACTGATGGGAACAGAAAGAATATACCACCAAACAACGTGCATACATCGTTTGTTCCATCACATAAACCAGGTAGATGTTTTTCTTCCACTGTGACAGGCGGGGTTCTTACTTCGCCTGCAGCTCCTGTAGCCGCTTCATCTCTAATAAGGCCTTTAATTGCCCGCCATCATGGCTTTGTAATGGACATAGCCAGCAGCAACAGAGCTGTCTCCCACCAGCGCTGCCCTCCATCCCGAGCCAATTAATGATTCTCCTCCTCGGATGTCCTGATCAGAGCAGGCAGAGAGCTGCTCAGCAGGTCTGACAACTGTTCCCCCTCCTCCCTCCTCCCTCCTCCCCACTGCCCTCCCCCCAGCAATCCATCCCAGCATCCTCAGCACTCTCCCTCTCTCCTCTGCGCCCAACCGCGTGATTTAATTTGTTTGGTAATATCAGGATTGGCATGTTCAGCCCAGCTTCACTCCAAAGTGAAATTGGACAAGGGCATTGGAGCCTCACCATGTAAAACCGCCTCACCTTGACAGCTGCTTGAGTGGGCAGCGGATTGCAGTCGAGAGAGGAGGAGGAGGGAGGAGAGGAGAAGAAGGGGGGGACGAAGGATGTACCTGAGAGGACGGCAGACACCAATTCACTTCTCTCTTTTCCACAGGGGAGTTGTGTGTCAGAAAGGGAGCCAGCTATGAAGGCGGAAGCTGTTTAAAGTAGAGACAAAGCACCAGGTGCTGCAGGGGACCAATCTGCACCACAACACCGCGCTGGAGCTCGTCCAATCTGTCCAATAAGCTTCCACCGAGACTCTGGCAAGAAAGCTCGTCCTGTAGTGTGTGTGATGGATCTCGCTGTAATTTGTCACATTTATTCTGTCAGCGCAGATCTTCAGCCTCTGCTGTGATTGTAGACATCACATATATCACTAGAGAGCTGCTTAATTTTTACTTCCCAATCCTCCAAAACATACGGTGCCATTTTCAGTCCTCCAATTATGCAACTTCTTTTATGCCAACAAACAGCTTCAAGTGCGATCGGACACACCGACGGGCAGTGCACAGGGTGTAAAGAAGCAGGTATATCATCATCATCGTCAATATCATGAAGGTCAGAGGTGTTCATGAAAGAGCTGGGTCTTTAGCTTCTTAAAAGGTGAAAGGGACTCTGCGGACTGAATGGAGTTTGGTAACTCATTCCACCACCAGAGGACTACTGAGGAGAAGAGTCTAGTTAGCGACTTAGGGCCCTGTTGTGACTGGAGTACCAGGCAGCTTTCATTGGCAGAGCGTAGTGGGCGGGAGGGAGTGTAGACCTGGATGAAGGCGTTCAAGTAGGCAGGAGCCGTTTTTGTTTCTGCTTTGTAAGTGAGCAACATGGTGTTGAATTTGATGTAACCAGCAACTGGGAGCCAGTTGAGGGATGTGAACAGCAGAGTGACATGTGCTGTTTTGGGTTGTTTGAAGACCAGTCGCGCTGCTGCGTTCTGGATCATCTGCAGAGGTTTGAATGTGCATGCAGGAAGGCCTGCCAGTAGGGCATTGCGGTAGTCAATGCGCGATATCACGAGAGCCTGTACCAGCAGTTGTGTTGCATGTTAGCACAAGTTCCTTCTTTGGCAGATGGCTAAGCTAACCTGCGGCACCTTCCTGCAGCGTTGGCACGCTAGCTTGAGAGAACTTTGGACAAAGTTTTCCTTTCTTTGAAGGAAAACAGCCTAAGTTAAGCTAAGCAAAGCTAAACACATCCTGGCTCCAGCTACAAACTAGCTAAACATAGATTTATAGATAAGCTAGTCTGTTATGATTGCTAGCTCAACATTGATTATGTGAGGTCTGGAGTTGGCTAACTGACTTTATGCTAACGCATTTACTGATGCTAGCTCATTCTGTGAACTACTCAGACACCAAATGAAAAAGTAGACAAAGCAGGAAGTAGTGAGAAAAACACGTCCTTCAGTGAACTTAATAATATATTAAGTTTTATTTGTTTTTGGTGTTTGAATGGCAGTTTAATTTTGGCTATGGATAGGAACAGGTAAGAGATAGCTGCACCACATCTGAATTACTGTGAGTGATACCCTGAAAGTTGCCTTAACATTATTATTCTCACACAGCGATCCTCCTGTAAAGGTTTAATAAAAGCGCAGAGGCTGAGAGCAGAAGCCGTGTAAATGTCTGGAGTGACAGCTTAACAACCTCGCAGACAGACAAGACAACCAGTGAACCTTATTACATGTATATATGGAAAGTCCAGGTCCGTGTCTCCGCTTCTCCTCCGTAACTCAAACAGTAAAACCTCCTGGACCAGAAACCTGCTGAGGCAGCGCGGGGAGATGCTAATCAGATTAGTTTTTCGTACAGCGTTCATGCAAGGCAGATGGCCATCATTTGCGACTTTGTCACTCTGTCAAGGCCTCTGTTGATCCTGAAAAATCGTGGCGGTTTGATGGACAGTGATGAAGAGCGGGAAAAATGCGAGTCCCTGAGCGTTTAGCTGACTCTGCTGCTTCGGAGAAAGAATCGAAGGTAATTCTTTTAAATAAAATCAAGCTGCAATTGATCATTCTGTACTTTTGGAAAGTTGAGGCTTTAACTCTCACACACACACACACACATACACACACACACACACACACACACATAACTGCTGCTCACACCGGTCACGTCAAACAAAGTGAGATGGCCTAGATAGGTAGACGGGGGAGACAAGCTGGGTGTTAGAGGGAGCAGAAAGGAGCAGGGATCTGAGGCCAGATTCATTTCCACCTCCAGTGGAGGGAGACCACCTATTTAGCCCGTCTGCGAGAGGCCAGGCCACAGGGACGATAACAGATCACAGCCCATCAGCCGGAGGAGCTCAGATCTAACTGATGGCCTTGAGAGGAGAGCTCACGACTGCATTTCACGAACTTACGACTTCAATTTCCATATCATTAAGCTTGTCTGCGTTTCTATAAATCCACAGTGATGACTAACAAATAACAGTCCAACAGCGTTAGTCTTCGATTTGTATAGAAAGATGTGTTTACGCTCATGCTGTGTGTCATATTACCGGCATATAGGCTAATCTCGTTCCACGAACTTAAAGCACACAGGGGAATATTTTGATGTGTTGCTCGTACAGACTGATCTTTCCCTCTTGTTTAGCGAGTGAAAGAATGAAGGAGGAGCCCCAATCTCCTGTCTTCCCGCCTCATTACCCACACCTGGATAGGACTGCGGGGGATCCTAATTTAAGTCACTCGTTAGCAACGTCCTAATGCGATCTGACAGCAACAAGAGAAAGGGATGGAAGGGAAGGTGAAAGAGAAAAATCGAAAGGGAGAGAGGGTGAGGGATTGAGGGAGGGAGGGAGGAGCAGAATTGTCTTGACAGACAACTGTGGGAGAGAAAAGCGGGAGGAGGGGAAGCATCTGTGTGTTACGAGATCTGCTCTTATTTCTCGCTTTGATTTCCATAAAATGAGCATCACCCTAAATCATCCGAGGCCTCCGCTGTTGGCCTCGTATGCATAAACCATTAGATCCCTTTGCTAATGCACACAAACTAATGAGCACAATACCGTTTTTCTGCTACTGTACGCCGCGGCACAACAGGAAATCAAATAAAACCCAGTTTACCAGATAAATTCCTCCTCGGTTGTTACGTCTGCCTCTGGTTGATTGTATGTTTAGCAGCCGACGCAGCCGCGCGTTAGCTTGCAAACAACACAAAACATCGGCATGCTGGGTAATGGATCGGAAGGAATTATCAAGGGAGTTGGGGTAAATTTGACTTCTGAGGGCGAAGCGCGGCGAATTTACACTCCCAAATGGGTTTGGAACAAGGTCGGAAAGATTCGTCAGTGAAAGCAAATCCCTTTCTCAGCCTGAGACGTGGAAGGATATTTCCTTCATTACTTCACAATCGCAAGAAACAGTGTTGACTTGTAACGCAAATCTCATTTTGTCGCCTCCAGTGAGAAAGATTTCCATATTAGGCCAGTTAGATCCCATATTTAGTAACGGAAAGTCAATGAATGACAAGACTGCTGGTAAGAGGCAATTGTGTTATTCATTGGAGGGGAAAAAGGGGGTTTGTAGGTCTTTACCAAGTGGGGCAGAGAGACGGTAAAATGCATTAAAGCAGGAATATGATATGTATTATTTACCACCAGGCAACGAGTCCTTCTAAAAACCGTCGACAAAAAAAGTAGATGCGCAAAAAACAGGCTGGTTCAGGTAAAATGACTCTCCAGGAGTCCCATTATTCCAACATTTAACTTTCCAAAACTTCTACTTCCTGTGATGTTAAAAGTAAAGTCTGAATTTTGAGTCGGAGGCAGCGAGCGCAGCCACGAATCCTTTTCAAAACTTGAGACAACAAACCAAATAAGAGAGGAGGTTGGAGAGGCAGAGGATCAGCAGGTTCATCTCGATAAATATGAGAAAAATGTTTCCAAACCCACTCATTAGCTCTGACCCGGTGTATAATTCTGCCTCGGCAAGCCTGTCGAAGCGGCGCGGTGAGAGGCAGAGGGAAGAGACGGCTGTGGGAGAAATGCGGAGAAAATAAGAACAGCTGGTGACAATACGCCTCACGTTGGCATTCGCAGATGAAAAGAGACCTTGTGGCTTTAAAGGCAGAGAAAGATGAGTGAGAGAAAAAAAGTGGAAATAATGAGAATGTGTCAGAGTTAATGGACCTGCAGTAGACATCAGCGGCGACATTGACACTTATTATTGACAGCAGAAAATACAACCGTGGGGCCAGAAGGTAACTGAAAGTCTTTGTTGGAAATAGTCTGTTTTATAGACAGGACCTATTTCAGAGTGAATTTAAGGTTCAAACAACAGGAGAGATTTAGTTTCCCTCGAAACATCAAAATTCTTTATAAATAAGTGCAACCGAAAATGACTATATTTGGCTATACGTTAAGGGTCAGCCATGCCAATACCAATAGAGTATCATGGATCATTTTGTTAGATGGCCAATGGGAACCCTTTGTACGCTTCCTGCTCAGCTACAGCAGACACAAACAGTGACTATGATGAACATACTGGAGCATTTAACATCTAAACAGCCACATTTTTCCCTCAGGAGTTGGTGGAGACCAAAACAGAGATAAAAGGTGAGCAAATATTTAAGACGGAGGCAGGTAACAACAGGTCTCTGCCTCAAGTGTAGGAGTTCAAGTATCTCAGGGTCTTATGGTAAAATGGATCGCGAGATTGACAGACGGATCGGTGCAGCATCGGCAGTAATGCAGGCGTTGTACCGGACCATCCTGGTGAAGAGGGAGCTGAGCCTGACAGCAAAGCTTTTGATTTACCAGTCGATCTACGTTCCAATCCTCACCTATGTTCATGAGCTTTGGGCAGTAACCGAAAGAATGAGATCGCGGATACAAGCAGCCAAAATGAGTTTCCTCCGAAGGGTGTCTGAGCTCGGCCTTAGAGATATTATAAGGAGCCCAGACATCCGGAGGGAGCTCGGAGTAGTGCCGCTACTCCATCACATCGAAAGGAGCCGGTTGAGGTGGTTCGGGCATCTGATCATGATGCCTCCTGGGCGCCTCCCTTTGGAGGTTTTCCAGGCACATCCAACTGAGAGGAGACCCCGGGGGCAGACCCAGAGCTCGCTTGAGAGATTATATATCCTGTCTGGCCTGGGAACGCCTCGGAATCCCCCAGGAGGAGCTGGAAAATGTTGCTGGGGAGAAGGACGCTTGGGTCACCTTGTTTAGCCTGCTTTCACCGCCAGCCGGCCCTGGATAAGCGGAAGATAATGGAATGGTGGATAATGGCAGGTAACGACTCGGGATAAAGGCTTATATAGCTCTGCTTAAATACTTAATTTTTCCAACATAATTTCTACCTGTCAGTGTTTTACTTGGAGCCGATATGGTATAGCCGACCCAATGGCAAATATAAAGAACTATAAAGAAACGATCTATACAGAGGCTACAGTCCTCGTTGCACTGATCACAGGTTTGACTCCGGTCCGTAATCATTTGGTGCCTTTCATTCCCCGCTCTCTCCTCCCCAAATGTCCTGCCTATCCTCAAATATCAATAAAGGAAAAAAAAGAAGCCAAAAAATGAATCTTAAAAAAAACCCCACCTGATACATTTTAGTAATATTTTCTGTGTTTTCTCTACATGTCACAGGGCTCTCTTTCAAACTCCCCTAAATTTGGAAAAAAAAACAAAGGTAAGGTTGAGAAATATAATATGATAATTGTGTGATTTATTTAGCCTACAAAAAGAGGAAAACATTTAAATGCTAAATTTAAAAGACAATGACAATGCTGTGTGATAAAACTGCACATTTTAGTGTGGCCTTTTATTGTGGCCAGCCTAAGGCACACCTGTGCAATAATCATGCTGTCTAATCAGCATCTTGATATGCCACACCTGTCAGGTGGATGGATTACATAGGAGAAGTGCTCACTGACACAGATTTAGACAAATTTGTGAACAAGATTTGAGAGAAATAGGCCTTTTTTGTTCATAGAAAAAGTTTTAGATCTTTGAGTTCAGCTCATGAAAAATGGGAGCAAGAACAAAAGTGTTGCGTTTATATTTTTGTTCAGTTATTTTGTATTCATTTCATTTTCACATCTTTTAAATAGGCATTTAAATAGTGAGTGAGGTAAGATGTCACAGATTTTGCACCAAAAAAACCAAACTAATTACTTTTTGGGTTATTATTTTTTTTTTTTTACTTCAAACTCAAATTCAGCTACTGAAAATAAAAGTGCCGGGGTTGCACTCTTTATGAGCCCATATCAAAATTAATTATCTCCTAATTATCATCAGGTTCTAGCAGTCAAGTAATGAAAGCCCAGAAGAGGAGTGACTATATAAGTAGGATGGAGCAGGTGACAGTCCTTTGGCTTAGAACAGAATTTGTTACAAGCAAACAGACAGAAAAACTGAAGGAGCAAACAATGGATCCTAAAAAAGTGAAGGAAATTGTGGACTTTAAACAAAACATCTAACCTCCAGACTACACAAAAAATCAGAGATACATTCTCAAACACAGGGCAGAGAGGTAAGGCAACCCCCATAACAGCACTGTATCCATTGCACTGTTTAAGTCTTAAATGTGATTTCTTGAAATGTTTAATTTTGTAATTGCAACACAACCCCCAGACGGGCAGCTGTATTATCTATGCCAGAGAAAGCGAGATGAGCAGCAGCATCACCTTTCAAAGTGAGTCCAAACACCAAAAGAAGCAAGTAATATCTTTGAGGAGTTTCATGCTAGTGCTATTGGGGCTCACTGTGGAGTAGATATAAACACTGCATGCTATTCTTCAGAGGTATTACTGGCCTGGAATGAAGGCAGACATCACAAAATGGGTATGTACATCATTACTTCATTTTCTTGTTCAATATCTAATATTGTTGACGTTTTGGGATTAGCTAGTGTGTGTGCGAACGTATGTTTAACACTGTTAAATTATTATCAAATCACACCCCAGGAGGTAGCATGACCTGGGAAACTTGAAAAGTATAGCGGTAA
Organism: Semicossyphus pulcher; assembly: GCF_022749685.1. Lineage (NCBI taxonomy): Eukaryota > Metazoa > Chordata > Actinopteri > Labriformes > Labridae > Semicossyphus > Semicossyphus pulcher. Next base: position 9,951,357 of record NW_027211670.1, on the reverse strand, counting down.
CTTTCTAATTAAAAATCTCAGTTAAGGTCAAAACAAAATCAAACTACTAGTAAGTAACAATTGCATGTTTATCAAACCTGAACAACCTTAACATACCACACATTTAGTCCATTGCGAAGCATTATGGGCTGTAGCTGCAATATATATTTTAGAGTTCATGCTTTTACTTGCCTGATTTTTTTTAGATTGCACAATGTCCTGAATGGAAAAAAAAAGAGGGCCCGTATAAAACGCAAAACGCAGTACAAACCCATACAGGTGAATTATGAAATTAACCTAAGCGTGTAGTTAAACATTGGACGCACACTGGACTTTTAGATTGTCTGTACGCTGCACTATTATTACTTTATACTGTAAGCTTTTGCACATCTGTACTTTTTAAATCACATCTGTTGTACATATTTTGTATTATACGTATTGCTTTTTATATTTTTATTCTTATAGCCTATTTCGGATCTTATTCTATTTAAGTCTTTCACTTATTTTTATTTCTAGTTCTGTGTTAATTGTTCCGCACCAAAATCACCAACACAAATTCCTTGTATATGTAAACCTACTTTGCAATAAACCCCGATTCTGATTGATGTCATATTGATGTTTAGTGTTTGCTTGCATTTAAGGTGTCAGAGCCTTTTGAACTTGTGGGGATGGACCTCGTAGGCCGGTTAAAGTGTTACAAGAATGGACACATTTACATTCGTGTAATGGTGGACTAGACGGCTAGAGGTCTATCCCCTCAAAAGCAAGAGGGCTGAGGAAGTTACTGAGTGCATTGTGGATTTCTTCTACAAATATGGTGCACCAAAACGCATCCTCACAGATCGGGGCAAAGAATTTGTCAACAAAGTAAGTTCAACCTGACACATGTAAGAGAATTGTATTTTATCCAAAACAAAACTGGTTTTAAAAAATATGTTTTCATATCCAATACATTTTCTAGATCAACCTGGACCTCTGTGAAGCCTTTGTGCACCTTATCATCCTCAGACAAATGGCTTAGTAGAGAAACTTAATGGAACCATTCAAGGGTAAAAATACATACATACATTTTCTCTCCTTATATCATCTGATGTAATTTGTGTAAACATGGAGAATAAGTGATTCTTCTTCCAATTTCAGGGCTTTGAGAAACATGGTGCAGGACCACCCGTGTAACTGGGACACATGCATAAAACCTACAGTGTTTGGCCTCCACACAAAAAAACAAATAACTACTAAATATTCCCTCTTTTTAATGTATGGAAGGGAGGCCCGTTATCCGTCTGAAATTCCAGACAAATATTATCTATACTTATCTGTAATATGGGTATAGATAAATTAACATAAGTGATACACATGTTACTGCACTCACGGAAAATGAGGACTTAGCACAAACTTAAAAGATGTGTATGCTCAAGTGGAGGGCAACATTACTGCGTCACTAAGGAGGGTGAGAGAGAGAAAGTTAGCAAAGGGGGAGGACGACAACTTCGCAGTTGATGGCAGAGTCCTTAGAAAAAACATTAGACAAGAACAGCGGAAAGGGGGGAAAATGGAAGCTGATTTATTGGGACCATTTACTATTCACAAGATTGATGGAAAAAGTGTTGATCTTCTCACTAAAAAGGGAACCATCGTGGAAAAAATTAACCTGGACCACGAAAAAAAATATGTGGAACCACAGGCACGAATCCCTTCATCAACCCTTCATCTCAGGCACTGCAGACTAGCCCCTTAAGCTCTATAGTTCCCCAGAATCCCAGTGAGACACTGAGTCTGCAGTCGCTTACAGTTCCACAGAGTCCCAGTGAGTCTGACAACACAGCAACATCTACGATCACAATTTCAAATACCCCTGGAGAATGTAAGTATAAATGTTAAAACTATTCGTTAAAGCAACAACATACATGGGAAGTGAAATGTGACGTCCAGCTAATTACAACTGAATCTAATTAAACAACTCTGTCTTCTAATTCTCAGTAATAGCTGACATCTGGTCTGGCAAGCAACAGGGTGTGCTGTGGAGCAAAATTGGTCCATACCGGATATTTGCCAGAGACCTAATAAATTTGGCTCCTGGAAGGGAGCTAGAGAGTGAGGAAAATGCATACATCAAGTTTTCATTAACATTTTCTGCCTTATTCGATGGCAAAAACATAACTTCATCTGATTGTCTCCTCAGGTTGTGAATGCATTTATCCACATTGTAGTTGGGAAGTTACAAGAGACAACTGAGAAAAGGTTCCATCTTGACCCAATGGCCGATGATGTCCTCATCAGTGCCGTCTGTGACAATAGGCACTGGACACTTGTGGTGAGAATTTACACACACACTAACAAAGACCAAATAAAGATGCATGTGCAGGAGGGTAAAGAGATTTTGGTACTCCAGCATGATGATTGAATGTGCTAATAACTTCACATGTATTATGAAGGTCCTTTATCTAAAGGAGAGCCGTGCCCTTTACCTTGACCCCCTACGTGAAAACCCCGACCGCATAACGAAATGCAAGAATGTAACCAGCTTTCCTGAGACACGAAAATATACATATCTCAAGGTGGACTTGTGAGACAATGAGCCCTCCACGACAGGTATGCAAGGTATGAGTGCAACTGACTGTTTAATACAGCTAGTTAATGTTACTGATTCAACTACGTTCTGTCAAATTCGCAGAGCATCTCCTGTCTGGTGAGGTACTAGATTTCTGCTCTGATGAGGCAGCTGAGACACAGTTGAGGTGGGAAATAGCTTGCCAACTGGTGACTGATTCAGGTTTGTTTTTGTTTTGTCCGTCTGTGTCATCATATGCATTGGGTGCAATGCTGAGGTTAATTGAAGTGTTTGATGATTTGTCAGAACTGTGCAGAGCCTGTGGAAATGCATACCAGAGTCCAGAGGGAAATAGAGATGAGCATGATGATTGGGTATGGATAAACATAGCTCTCTCTATGTGTGTGTGTGTGTGTGTGTGTGTGTGTGTATATATATCTATATCTATATATCTATATCTATATCTATATCTATCTATATATCTATATCTATATCTATATCTATCTATCTATCAAATCCATTATTCTCCTCAGATCCAGTGTACAACGTGCAGTCTATGGTTGCATTGGGAGACCACCGTTGGATCAGGACTTCTATTGTCAAGAATGCAGGCTGTGACATCGTCCGTATCCTAAAGCTGTACTGCCTCCTACCTATTTGAAATAGCAACGTATGCTGTATGTTAATTTTTATATTTGTTGGTTCACCTAGTTTTTCAGTTTTAAGGAGTTTGTCTTTGCCCTTGTAGAAATTGAGGCAAGGGGCTGCAGTTTTCTGTTTACATTTATGATGCATTGTAAGCCCAGTTTAGGAGAGCCCGTTTATTAATTTGATTGACATCACATCCTGTTACAGAGACAGAACAATTAATATGCATTACAGGATCTGCATTAAGTTGGTTTGAATCATATTTATCAGATAGATCTCAGTTTGTTAATGTTAATGATGTGTCCTTTGCACACCAAAGTTAGTCATGGAGTTCCACAAGGTTCTGTGCTCGGACCACTTCACTTTGCTTCCTCTGGGTAATATCATGAGGAAACACTCCATTCATTTTCATTGTTTTGTTGCTAACGGTAATAACAGACCTGTTGACTTCAACTGTTACAATTACTATCATCCTTTTATCAATACTATGCTGTTCTTGTTAAACTTACACATTTGTGCATTTATTATTGACATTGTAACAATTAGTCTGTATTATCTGTTTTTGCTGTAACAAGAACATTACTTTACTGTACCGCTTTCATACATTATCGATGGGTTCACTGTTGTATGCTTGGAAAGACAAGAGGCCTAACAGGCTGCAGTAGCTATGTGACAAGAAACGTGTCATTTAAGCTCCATAAAGTCGCCAAACAAGTAAAGTCCAACATTGTGTTTGATTGCAGAACTTTACATTGCTTTTTATAAATGAAAACAAGACACATTTGTTATAATGTTCCTGTTGCTCCGCAATGTCAATTATTTAATGTATTTTCATAGTGTTGCCAGATGTAGATCATCACTTTCAAAAAGTATTTTGTTGCACAAATGTGCAGAGTTGAAGTGAGCTGTAATGTAGCGATCGATAAAGCCGTATTTTTGGAGAAAGCACCTTGATCAATGTCCTGGATGTCCGTGAATTTCCCCACATAGGCTCAAGGTAACCAGTTGTTTTAGGTTGACACCAAACAAAATATTACCTATTTAGGTAATTTAGGTTCCCTACTCTAACAGGTACCAGAACAAACCTCCTTGTTGCAGCCATATGAAGACCATTATAGTATCAAACATTTACGAACTGACCCTCATTCATCACTGAACACACGTCCAGCAGGTGCAACATGCAGCTGGTTTCATCTTCACCTGCTCTTTTCAAATCCTGTGAATGATAACACCAGACTCACAGTGGCTCACATTATAGCTTGCCCATTATGTGTACTTACAACACTGTAAAACTTAAATATAGACTTTAAAATTATTATTTCTTAAGACTGAGAGCTATTTTCATGGCTTGATGGTTGCAGAACTTAAATGAGGACGAAGCACACGCCTGCAGGTGAGATAAATATGAATAGGCAGTATAAATAACCACACGATTAATAGTTAATCTTGTCCTTACTGTACCTCCGATGGTGGTAATAGAGTCTCACCGTTTACAAATATAGCAGATCGCTAGTCACGCAGAGCTGAATAATTCTCTGACTGATTGGAAATAATATTGGGAAGCCTGGAGCACAAAGATATGACTTTTAATTTGGTTTGCTGATGCAGTCACAGGGATAAACAAATAGATAGCACTGTGATCTTAGACAGGCAGAGATGGGTTTCCTGGTTACTTTTTCACGGTTCACTTTGTTTGTGTAGCATGTAGTTACACACTGGTAATGGGATTTTTAAGCTAAAATGACCTTCAGATGCTGTAACATATCATTATTGGTTAGGGAGGCTTTGGCCTATATGAAGGGAATATTCATAAATAAATTGAAGTTATCCAAAGTTCTGTGTTCAAATTTAGCTACCTGCAACAGATGAAAAGGATTTATCAATTTATAATCTGACCCCATCCTAAAGAGGCTGATTGTCATTGACAAGTTTTTTATTAGTTGGACCCAAAGTTGCGGACACAGACACAGTAGCAGGTTAGGAACAGTCTTTTAATTTATGTAAAGCAAAAATATAAAAAAAATACAAAAATATCACCGAGCACAAAGAAGCAAACAAGAACTCCAGGTGGTCTGGCAGGAGACGTGCTGACCAGGAAATGCAAGAGCATGCAGCAACTCAAAAAAACCACACTGGAGAAAACAACACTAGAAGCAAGAGCTCTACCTAACAGGACGGAATTCTCTGGCAAGGAAGTGGAGTGAGGACCAAGCTTTTATAGAGGAGTTGATTGCTGGTGGATGAGAATCAGGTGTGTGCTCAGCTGCGGCTGAGGACACAGAAAGTAGGCCAGCCACGCCCCCTGCCACACCACTGCAAACTGAGGAAAAGGGGAAACAAAGCAGAACAAACCAAAACACCAAAAACACCAAAATAAAAGTAACAAAACTACAACCATGACAGTCTTAAGCTTAACTTTAATGTTGCAGATTTGATAAACAGTGTTTTCATGCCATAGCTGCCATTGCTAGCATTTCCAGGTATTGCTAGTACCTCTTCTCACTTCCCAAGAAGTTAGTTCGTTTGTTGTATTAGAGGTTATATTGAAAAATAATCTCATTTTCAACTTGTACATCCACTTTTGTTTCATCTACCCCCTAGGTGGAAGCCAGACAGGGATGCAATCAGAGGAAAGGCTAACGTTAGCAGGTATGTTTCCCAGAAAGCGCTACGTTTGGCATATGTATTGAATAGCTTGTGAGGATAATGACTATTGTTCTGGGAAACGTAGTCTTAGCTTTTCTCTTTTAGCATGATATGGATACTTATAGGTAAATATCTGACTTTTACAGATATCTTGTTTTAAAACAAGTTGCAACAAAAAAGAAAGCCAGAGACATACTGTATGTTTCAACCAACTAACGGAGCAAAATTAGCTTAATTTAGCTAGCTTGCATTTTCTGAAGCCCCCCCTGAAAAAGGCTGAGGCTGCCCTAAGCCCCCTGGAATTTAAAGTGTAATAGTATGGAGACGTTGCTTGTGTGGCTTACATTTATATAAACTTATCATATTTTTAATTTATTTAATGATGTTCCCGTGACACTAGTGATGATAATCGTTGCTGCTTGTTGTGCAATTTAATTGGTGGGCTTCGTAATGCGACTCTAATTGTACGTGCAGTTCAAAAACAAACGTACATTACTGAAAGTCTTGACATTGTGTTGCCACAGATGGAGGACAATGAGGACGGTGAAGGAGAGGACTGTCTGACCAAGCTGCATTAACACAGTAAGTTACTGACGTGAGCTGAAATCTACTTATGTCACGAGTTGTGTGCCTCTGTCCAACGTTAGCTACGTCTGCTAGCTTGAGTTTCCGTTGTAACGTAAGATAAATCTGCTCATCATATAAATTCTAGCCAATGCTACGTTAAGGTTCAAATATGTTAACCACAGATGTTTTTTGTGATTTGTTTTGTTCAGCAGTAATGTACGGAAGTCATTGTGCTTGCATCGCACGTTTAGTCACATGCATTTCAGTTACACACCGAGGCATAATTTGACAAAACTTTTGTGTAATATTAGTTGTTATAAATTATTGTGTCATAAATTTAAGCACCTGCTTCAAACTGTTCAGCCGCCCCATAGCTCCCCAAATTCCCTGGCACTGCTACTGGCTAACGGTAATTTAAGCTAGCTATCAGGACGTGGTTAATAAAAATGCAAAAATGGACAATGGTGGACTTAAAATGAGCAGCCTGCTTATGTCTACCTGTGTCTCAACTAGAATGTTTCAGCTGACCATGAATTATTTTGTTAAATCTGCCATTGTTATAATTTTTTAAACTGTTCGTGGCGAGACTTTAACACATGTAGCAACAGCTAACCTCTTTACCCTCAATGAACAGTCACTTCTGTAGTTCCTCTATTAATTTAAACCTCAAACTCAAACCTGTGCAGTACAATTTGTCACTTTTATATTATGCTGTAAAACCTCCTTCTGCCCTTGTCCACTGTTCAGAAACCCCTTTCAGGCATATCCAATGACGTGAGCCATATTCCGCTTTGTCCTTGTCCAGCGTACCTGAGCGTGTTTCCAGCTAGTTGACCTCTGCCTCTGCTTAGACGGCACTTTTCAGCTATTAGTCTAATTTGTTCTGGGCTCCCGCCGTCCTGCGAGAGGAGCAGTGTAAAGGTTTTGGAGTACGGTGTACCCTCACAGTGGGGTTGTAATTAGATTGAAGCGCTGTACGTTACCTACCCCTGTGCTGCCTGACGGATGCCATGAATGATAAACACAGTGTACAAATATGTGAGAGTGCATTTACAGTTATATTTTAAAGTCTGAATAAATATGTGTTGACATTCACTTTTATGGAAGGTTATTACAATGTGAGTAGGACCACTTAACCTTTTCATTTAACCTCTTAATGTGTTTTTTTATTCGGTCCAACTGGAGTGCAATTTAAAAAGAGGTCACCCCTTGACCTTCAGCTCCTGTAATAGTGTCAGTGTCTCAATAAGAGGGCTTGTAACACAGGCTGGAAGATTAAATGGGTTTAAGTGTGTGTGTGTGTGTGTGTGCGCGCGCGGCTAGTGTTAGTGAACGTGTGAACGTGCCATCCTGTAATTCGGGTCAATGTCACAGGATCACACGGAATAGCCTCCTTATCTACCTGCCGTTGCCGTCCCACTTGACACAAGGGACGGTTGTCAAATGAATCAAAGTTTAAAAGCCTCCGCCACAACAAATAACCCCATTACCTTTGTGGGGAGGATTGAGAGATGACTTCCACGGACTTGTCCCTATTAATAATTAAAAACACTGATGCTGTTGTCGCTTCTCATAAATCCGATTCAACGGCACGGTGACGGAGGGTACGTGTTTGCTTTCATGTTTGTGTGTAAGCAGCGCTGGAAATGACTTACAACGTGACCTTAGCTGTGTGATGATGGATCGTCGTAACACCCATAACGGAATTATTGTGACAACCTGCCGACAACTGGACGACTGTTTTTTTCCCACTACACTCGGTGTTTTCACTTAAATAAATATGCGACTGCAAAAATTAATCAATGGCCAAATTAGTTAAATGGGCCTTTATGCTAATGTAGCGTAGCATAAAAGAGGGAGGTTTGTTTACCTGCAAAAATAATTGAATGAAAAGCAAAACATTATATTTATAGAAACTAATTTGCCGCCCACTTCATTAACAATTTAGTGAATGGTTTCCTGTGTGTGTGTGTGTGTGTGTGTGTGTGTGTGTGTGTTAAAGATTCGTACGAACCTTTCCCAAAGCACTCGGCGCCATCACGAAGGACAGAGGGGTAATGTTCTGTCACACTGACACCTGTGTGTCTTTGATGCTCCGTGCACACGAGCAGCTTTGTGTGCATCCACGTGCCACCGTGCTACATTTGTGCCCTTGCTTTTGTGTGTGCGCGCGTGCAATCACGTTCAGCCTCTGCAGCCGGAGCCCATGGGAGCGCTGTGATAAATTGTTGACAACCTGCAGTAATTACTGATCTGTGCGCTGATAGCTTCAGCTAGCAAGTCCGAGGAGCAGAGATGAAGCAGCAGATAGTTTTCAATCTAGCACTTCGCCATATATAATAAAGAGATTGTCCCATTTGATCGTCGCAGAAATGTGCTCAGACAAATTAATATTGGACTCTTGTTTGTTCCAGGGAGCATTTCTTATTTAAGGGGGGAAAAATCGAACACTTTCTTTCGCTCTGACTTTTAACTTTGCTTTCCAATTTCTCTTCTTCCATGAGTCACGTCCCCTTTGACGGAGTTATAATGATGCGGAGATGAAAATAGATGAAAATAATGAATTCACTGTGCACACGAGGCTCTGTCGCTACAGTTCGCCTGATGACATTTAGATAGTATTTGTGTCTCTCTGTGGGTGACCTGAGTCAAAGAGCAAATCTTCCCTTTTCATCTCGCTGAATCTCTAATTACAGCGCAGCGAATCGTGTTATTTCCTGCTATTGATATCGTCTCACTGACTCATTTGCACCCTCATTCAATCGCAGGAGAAGAAAATCAAGTGAATTGTGTGTAACTGATGTTTAGGATGCGACGCCTTTCTTGTGGCATCTGTTTGTATTATCAGGCTGCATGTTTTCAGGCTTGTTTTTTTTTTTAAAAGGGAACATGGCTATTTTGGCAGAGTGTGTTAGCTATCACGCTAGCACGCAAACATAATGGGAAATTATCCCCTCAAAGGCAAAAAAACACTCTGCATCAAACAATTTGGATAATGAGGCCGTTATAATGCAGTTTAGACATGAATGGGTTAATTGGGATAATTGCTGACTGAGGGTTCACACTTCTTCTCTAATGTGTTGCTATAATGCATGCTAATGGGGGAGGCTGTGTGTGGACTGCAGCTACAAAGTTTTATCCTGTATTTACTGCTGATGTCGTATTTTCTGTCATAACTATATTCTAATGCGCTAACATGAACCTCCTGTGAGCCTACCATTAATAAGGAACTCTTTTAACACCACAGATTTGTAGTGAATTGAAAATTTGAGCTTAGTTTGGAGTTTTAAATTACTGTAATCAGCCTCTTGTCCATTTTGCAGGCTTCAGAATTGGAAATGTACCGTCATGAATGAAAACGCTTCTCCTCTCTAAGCAGGTTGGGTAAAATCAGAGCAGGGAGGGGAAAAAGAGCTTTAATCATAAAAACAAGTGATTGATTCATTTAAATAGATGTCTGTTAAGTCACTATCTGTTGCTGAATGAGGTAACACAATGATGATTGAGCCTGTGGCTCCTGATGAAAGCCTTTGCATTTGCAGTATTACAGACCAGGTGTCTGTGGCGACTTTCACAGAAAAAATCACAAGCAGCGCCCAGTTAGTGACACGTGTGTCATGAGTTTCTAGTTTAGTTCTGGGTTTGTCTTGTATTTCGGTGTTCAGTTATTATTGCTTTACATTGTCACTTTGTCTATTGTCATGAGTTCTCATTGTTTAGTTTTGTATTTAGTTTATTCTGTGTTCTTGTCAGTAGTTAGTCTTGTTAAGTTAAGTATGTCACTTGTGTCTCTTTGGTTAGATCATTTCCTGTTTTACTTTGTCACCTTGTCTCTCGTGTTGGTCCACTTCCTGCCTTTGTTTTTCCCGCTTGTTTGATTGTGTGCCCTGCCCTGATTGTTTTCACCTGCCCCTTGATTGTCCCACCTGTGTCCGATTAGCCTCACCTCCTAAGTTTATTTAGCCTTTGTGCTCCCCTGTCTCTGTGCTGGTTCATTGTCTTTGTCGCGTTACCTGTGGACTTTTGTCATCCTTGTGGATTTTCCCTGTTCCCTCGTGGCTCCCCGTTGTGTGTGTTTCCAGTTTTTCCTTTGGATTATTCTTTTTCCTTGACTATGAGACTTTTTGTTCTACCATTTGTTTTTCCGTTTTGTCTTTTGTTGGATTCTAGATTTTGTTTTTGCATTTTTGCCTTTTGTTAATTAAATCATATATCTAAGTCTAAACCTGGGTCCTTTACCATTTTATTTTTACCCAAACCGTGACAGAGTTTTCCATCAGGGTAGGCGGAACTAAGCGGCTGCTTTTCCGGTCTCTGCAAGTGTTGCGTGTAAACAGTAATATACTATGGCTGAACAAACAAAGAAAAGATCGATAACTACAGATACAACTTCAGAAATAAGTGAAAATCCAAAGAAAAAGAAACAAATTTGAAAAGCCTGAAAAGGATATCGACCGTCAGTGAGGAAAATCAAGAGTTACAACCGGAGCCAACCGTGGACGTCACACATGCAACACTGTCTGGATATCTGGGAAGTGTGCTCCAGGAGTTATCGTTTATCGCCATAGGTGCCAAAATGTAGCCAAAACTATTTAGATGAAAGCAGGAAGACAGAATTAAAGTAAAGTTGCTGAACAAAAACAATGAGCTGAAATTTTCTTTGGGTTTGTGACTTGGGTTGTCACGATACCAGAATTTCAAACTTAGATATGAAACAAGTAAAAAAAAAAAAAAACCATACTCAATACCTGTTTCGATACCATGGCAACAAAAATAAGGTAATTTCCTTGTTTTTAATTTCCTACCTTCACAAAGTGCTGGTACAGAAAAAAGTCACTAAACAAATACCAGCTCATCTGACATACTGTTAATAGTAATGAAAGGCTAACAGTTTTCCTTTATTAAGATATTCCCTTTTAATCATAATCCAGTACGAGTGTGAGCTGGTGTCTGTATCTGCAGAGGATCTGCCCTTCATCTGTATTTCTATTCTTCTTATTATTCTGCTGTGTTTGGGACGTTTCTCGATGTCAATGGCTAAAAAAAGGTCTTAATTTGCCGTTCTGTGAATGAGAACAGTCTGCTGTGTCGCTTGTACGAGAGGTGTGGCGGAGGACAGACGCACACAGCCAGCAGGATGAAGCGACTTCGGCCTATAAAAACAACCCCTGTACCTTACTGCGCGGTTGTAGGGAGGTGTAGGCGCGTAAGCTTGTTGTTTAAAGCGTAAATGCTGTGAAACAATCAGGAAATAATATGCTTTATTTAGATTACCGGCGCTCGCCCACTTCACTTCACTTCATCCATTTCTAATGTAGGGAGAGATGAGTGCAGATTTGAAGTTTGACAGCAGCTGATTGGCTGATTTAATACTTAAAAGACTAAACGCCCATGATCAGCTGATCAGGGAAGCGTGAGAGTTATAAGCCTGTTTTCTAAATAATATTCTGTAACTGCATTTTCCAAATAAAGTGTTTTTAATTCCTTGTTGCCGTTCCTGCCTTTATCAGAACGACTCAAACTTTACACTTCAGTTATAATTTCAACCACTCATTTAATTTTCTCGAGTTGCTCCCCTCAGCGCGGCCAACTATTTTTGGCCCGGCGTGTCTGTTCCCTGTCATCGTGCTGGCTGAGTTTCTCTCACTTGCTGAGCTCTGTCAGGAACGACTGAATCTCTGCTGACTTGCTGATCACGTCGCTCACAGTGGGAACAGCTTAGAAAACATGTTGCGTCAACATGATCGGATGGCACTTAAATACATTTACTGCCAGGGACATTGGACAGAATTATATACAAGAGCGTTTATTTATTTTCTGTCTGTGCAATTACAGTTACCACACCTTATGTAATATCCTTTTTCAGGTTGTGTGTGTGTCTTTTTTCAGTTGTTGGGCGAGGTTGAGGAACTCCCTCTCTACTTTAATCGATAGCTTAAATGTAACAATTAGCATCCACTTGTTTAATTGATTAGCCGGCTATCAAAGCTGCTGCAGCCTGCTAAAAGGCCGTAATTACAAAAGTGAAAGTGTCTAGTGTTGCCTTTAAAAACAGCTAGAAATATGGATAATTTGTTGGTGCTTCAGTGGATGAACTCCCTCCCTGTGAGCGCTGAATTCAACATAAATAAAGAACAACACACAAGTTATTTTACCGAGCGAAACAACACCCACAGTTTTGACCGTGTGTTGCTGACTACATTCACACTTTGTAACCTCTCTCACCTCGCACGACTCTGTTTCCTAAAGCACTGAAAGGTTAATGTTGTCTTTGGCCTCCTCTTGACACCAGCATGAACACTTCTCTGCACTTAACTTCCAGACTGTTTGCAAACCCTGCGCGCTGATGCAGGATGGGTGTTGACTCTAAAAGACCTCTCAAAACGTCCTCTCTTGTGAATATCACGTCCAAGAGGGCCAAGGCCTTTTAAAGTCCTTGTAGAAAACACTCCTCTGATGTTTTAGGGAAGAGAAACTTCTCAAAGTAAGATGGAGAATATCTTTGCTGTTTGAGTGTCTTAAAGTGAAAACATCAGTTTGGACAGAGGTGTTCCTTTAACTTACAGACGCAACCGTCTCTGCACAAACACCTTAATGCATTACTCAGGCATTATGTGCATTAGCCAAACAACCTTTACAACATAAATACACTAAAATAAGTGATTTTAAAAACATTCATAAAATAATTCATTTAATAATTCTTCATCTTAAACGGGCTGCAGAAGTTTGAAGTGCACGTTTAGAGCTTTGAACACTTCAGGTGTTCTCAGGTCGTCAGATTGTCGCTGCGAAAAGTTCCCTCGTCCTGTCGGGCCGTATGGTTTAACAAAGTAAACATTTTAATGAGGGTGGATCTGTCACCGAGTTGTCCACGTTTTCATGTCTGCATAAAACAGCACGGTTAGAAAGCTTCCTGCGGTAGAACACTCTTTGTAGTCCATCGGTAGATTGTAGTTATTTTACACAGCAGAACCGTGACATCAACATCCGCCCAGTGTAAGTGCATTGGGATTCTCTGAGCACCGTGGTCGTCTTTTCCTTACTCCTTTTGAATTCTCCTCACACCTTTCCTTGACCTCATGACATTTTACATCGAGGTCGAGGAAAAGTGGTTAGGAAAAGACTTCGGGTTATGCAGCCCAAGACAACAAAACCACGTCCAGCGTGTGTGTGCCTTCCCCCATCTCTGCACACCCTACCCCTCTATGTCCCCTCCTCCTCCTCCTCCTTGAGCGCTACTTGCACTGAGGTGTGCAGCAGTCAGAAGAAGGAGGGAGACCAGAGAGACTGGTAGAGAGAACAGGGCCACAAAGACAAATTGGTGGAACAACCGGTACATTGTTTTGAAATAGTAGTAACTTGGAGCGTCTGTTTAGCTCAGCGGTTACATCTTGCGTCCCGTGTACAGAGGCTCAGTCCTCTATGCAACGGCCCCGGGTTCAACCTCCACCCTTCGGCCCTTTGCAGCGTGTCGTCCTCACTCTCTCTTTCCCCATTTCCAACACTATCCGCTGTCCTCTCTCTGTGTGAGGGGCACTCACTTTGGCCAGTCATTCAGTTTGGCAGAGGGATCGTTAAAGAGCAGAGTCAGGTGTGTGTGTGCCTGATTGCTCTTGATTGAGAGCAGGTGGTGGGAGCTTATATATACCCTTTGAGTCCAGCACCCAGTGCTGTCTCATTGTCTCACCTCCAGAGATAGTGAGAGCATCGCTCTGTGTCTGCCTGCATTTTCAGTGTGTTTGTACAAATCAAAATAGCAACTTCGTTGGCCTTTTCTGTTCTCCCTTCAAATCCCTTGGCCCGTTTTAGTTTCACGAAGGAGTGTTTTCCAGGGTCTCCCTGAGAGTTTACTTTTGGTTCAGCTGCTTGGCAGTGGTGGTTTAGTTTGCCTTACCCAGACTTTGATTTTGGTTAAAGGAGCCGGCTCTCTGCTCAATATTATTTGTCCTTTCCCACTCCCTTTCAATCGCTTGTGATTTTCAGTGGCTATTCCTTTGGGATAGCTTTTAGAACCCCTTCCCAGTCCGCAATTGTGTCCCACTCCCCCGAACCCTGACACTCTGTCGATACAGGCATATAAGGCCAAAAAATTAATACTAATTTACGTCTAGTTTAATTATCAAATGCATCAAAAAGTGTTGCATTTAAATGATATCATGCTTTATTTGGTTACTTTCTACCCTCTGTCTGTTTTAATTTTACGAGCGGAGTGTGTAAACAAATTAAGATACGCCCACCGGTTAACAAGGTTTTTTAATAAATTACTTTTTGTTTGTTGCTGCAGTAAATTTCTTATTTCCCTTGCATGCTATAATTACTTTAATGTGCTTGATTGCATTACTTTATTAATTTTCGTTCTCTATTTAGTTTTTACTTGACATATAAAGTGGAAATAATATGATGAGATGGAAATAATTGAACTCTATAAAGTGTCATCAGAATTGGGGCTGCACAATTAATCGAATTTCGGTCACAATTTTGGCTTTGGCTTAATAAACATGGTTGACGGTAATATTGACATTTAAAATGCTCTCTGCCTGTAGAAAACTCTGCTACATATCAACTCAAGCGCTCCCCAAGTAAGGGATAATGTGGAAGCTCTTCAGGCTGAGACGAGACCAGCTGTCCAGCTCACCCTGACTGCTATAACAACCTGCTCACTGTACATTATCCTGCTTATTAAATGGCTATTTACTTACGAAATCAATAATCTAACACAAAATATTGATTTGGAAATTATTTTATTAATTCAATAATGATTATATTTCTGTTTAAAAATAGTCTGTTAAACTCAGTGAGAGCTGCGTCCATAGCAACTGCTAACTCTAGCCTTCTTAAAATGAGCTAACCTAACTGTTATTACTCACATTAAAATGAGCTAAACTAGCTGTTTTTACTCACATTAAAATGCGCTAAGCTAGCTGTTTTTACTCACATTAAAATGCGCTAAGCTAGCTGTTTTTACTCACATTAAAATGGAAACATTTCCTCTGATGGTGGAGTAAGACACGGTGAACAGGACCGCAGGAATCAGCGCAGCAACTGATTGAGGTTTTCTGTCTCGTCACTTTCAGAGTCTGTTGTCCCTTTTTTCCATTCATGGTCTTTAAACACCGCCGCATCCCGTACTGTGTTCTGTCTAATGTTTAATTCATGTGTCAGTTTTGTAAATCTCTCCATCGTGGCCTACAGTTTGTGTTTTTTTTAACCTTTTACTTTCTCTCCGCTGTTTTTGTCACTTTCTTTTTTTTCCTCTGTAAACAGACTGACGTCAAATTTACCGGACTTCTTTCAACCGGTTGATATGAGTGCAATTAATCCTCCGGATTATGTGATTAGAGCCGCATCCCTAGCAACGGTCTGTTCTTCGCAGCAACAACCTTTTATCAAGAAATAACAGACCTTGGAATGCCGTAATTAACCAATCAGAATCAAGTATTTAATATAGTCAACTAAAACTTTTGGGGGAACTGGCATGTCATAGGAACAAACGTCAAATGTCTGGAACAGACAGACGGATTTAGGGCAAGTGATGTTAAGCGGGAAAAAATAATATATACACAAAGAGTGCATAAAATCTTTGTCTGTGCCACAAAACAACACAACTAAATTGTTCAACCACCTGCAAAAACAGCACAAAGTTTAGCATGATGAGTGTATGAAGGCCAAAAGGAATAACGTCACTATTCGCCGTCCTTGTCCAGCGGTTTTGTTGCAATAGACATTACTACCTTTCTTATTGGTGGTCACTTCCAGGCTCCGCACTCAGGTGTCAGACCAAGCAGTAATTTCTGAATGCATGTAGTGTATCTTCTATCTTTCTGATGCTACAGCAGCTGTGAACTGAGCCGTGATACAGCCGCTAATTAGAGCAACGTTTTCATCAGCCTAACAAGGCGCGGTGAGTCCGTCACTCCGACATTGGATTGGATTAAATTTATTTCGAACATGTAAAAAAGAAGCAAGAAGACTTGCTCCTAATAAACCAACAAGTGTTTGTAGTGAACGGAAACCTCGCAGCATGTGTGAACAGAAGTTTTCTTCTCAAAAAAGAGGAAGTATCTTATTTTGGAGGATTATACAGGCCGGTAGAAGAGGAGAAATAATGCAGACACCTAATAACTGCAGATGTCATAGAGGATGTCCTTCGCTTTTAGGAGGGCTATTTAAATAAATCCCATTATCAATATGCTGAGGCAGTTTTTACATCACAGAGAAGCAGACGTGGAGAAAAGGAGAGCGAGTGAATGACAAAGAGGAGACGGACAGACAAGAAGAGCGAGTGAGATGTGAAATGGTGTCTAACAGAGATGAGAAACAAAGACGGAGGGGTGGAGGGGGGGCGAGGAGATATGATAATAGATTCACTACAGAGCCAAACCAATTTCCATTCTTAACCTCGTCCAGACCAGCTGATGATTAAGAACACAGGCGGGGTGACCTTCCTCCAGCTCCCCTTTCTTCATCCAAAATTAGAGACACTTATGATTCATGACATGCAAACAGTGGACAGAGTCACTCTCAATTATATGCCAGTATATAAACCAGGACGCGCGGAGTTAATAAGTGAGACAGGCTAAGATAGCTTATGTATGCAGAATGACTGAGCTCGATCTGTTTCTGCTCTGCATGTGGGAGGTCAAAGGGTAGAGATACACAGTTATAATCAGGAGAAGTTGTGTTTAAAAGGTGCTGAAGTTCACTCACATGTGACCTCCGAGCATGGGGTCACTTTTGCTCTTGCCATGCAGAAATTAAAGGGGCACTACAGCCATTAAGTATTTCACTTCCAAAGAGTTGAGGGGCTTCTGAGAGACTTACAATTTCTTCCATAAAGTTTGGGGGGAAGACTGATGCCATTTTTATATTTGTAAATTAAACATAAAGCTACCATCATTAACTGATTAGCGTAGCTTAGCGCAAAGACAGAAGGGAGGGGGAAATAGCTAGCTTGACCTGTCCAGAGGTAAATGAAAATGGTTAATACACTGTACTTAGATTGTGTCTTTCTAGTCTTTCGACAACTCAAGGGTGGGTGTGATATATGGAAGTTGGTTTGTTACCTCTCATTAAACCACATAATTTTAACACCCACTTTAAGTGTTAAATGGTTTAAACAAGTTACCAAGTAATAAAAAGAGTTTAAGAGTTGATATGCACGGGCGTGGTCCATTGGAAATCACCCATGAATTGATAGCATAGGTGTCATTTGGTTTAACATCCCCTTATGTACAGGTTGTAGAGTTCTCCCATCACTACCTCTATAGACTGTGATACAATACACTTTTTCCCCCCACACAACCATGCTGGTCACCAGCACACCAGTTCTCACATGTTCATTAATTTTAGTCTTTAAAGTAGTCTTGTCTTTAAATTGAAGACACCGCAGGACGGTTTAAGTCTGCATGTGGCATTGGGGCTTTAATTCTGTTTAGTTTTTCCTGCATCTTGGAAATCTGGAAATAACAGCGAAGCCTGGAAAATAGATGAACTGATGACAAAAAAAAAGATGATCTGTTAAAGACACAGTTTGTTCAATTAGTCTAGGAGTAAGTAGTCGAAGAGTGAGAACCCAACCCAGCCTGAGGTCCGTACTGGACTCTGTTGGCTCCCTGTCTGATAATGGAGCTTTCATTGAGGGCAGAAAACTGACCTTTTTAGATGTGAAACTGATTGCCACTTAACGATAAACATTAAGATTGCACTCCGAGTTTGCCTATTCGTTCATGCTGGCTGTCACTGTTCATGCTAACTCTCCGCTTCTTTCTCTAATAACCACTTTTGCTGCTTTGAACTTCACGCTCGACACCAAATGAGCAGCAGTATTTCCTGCATCACTCCAGGACCTTGTTAGAACAGTGTAGTAGCAGGATTCTGCAGGACTCCAACAGTCAAAGCTGATTCAGTATTCAGTGAAATCTCCCACTGCACTGACGTGAGGAGGATCTGTGTGGCTACAACCAACTGATCCATCCTTTCATCCATCCCCCCACTGATACCCGTTTCTGCTGTGGGCTCATTTCTCCCATTTGAGTGTAGCCTTGTGTAATTGCCTCCAAGTCGAAAGTAGAGATGAAAACGCTGACAGCAGCACCACAGTTTCCAGATTTATAAAAGTATTGTTGTTTTATGTTTGAATCAATGTTTTTTTTTATTGCAGTATTTTACTTGAACATTTTACACCAGTCTGTTCTCACTCTTGAGTCATCAAATATAGCAGCTTGGTCTTTGGCCCAATGCAATTTCTCTCACTTCACTCTTTGCTAGAGCTTATTGTTCTTAAAGGTGCCGTTGAAATCAAGTGATGGTTTCAAGTCAAAATGGAGTGGCAGTCGAGGGGCATTCAGTAACATGCATTTGTTACGTAATGAATATACCTTAGCTATGTCTGAAACAGTGCGTTTGTTAGGTGGTAGTTAAGTGGTTAGGTCAATCACAGCGTACAGGTGAGTCTGGGAGTGGTTCAAAGTAGCAACTGGGCCCCATTCAGACTGGCGAACATAGCGACAGAGCGATGCAGAGTTGGCCTTCTTTCTGTTGGACAGATAGGTGCCTCAAACCAGGTAGGACAAGCTAACTGTCTGTTAGCATGTTAGCGCAAAGGTAACCGTGATGCTGTCGGTGTTAGCTCGGCGGGGTTGGCGTGTTCTCGCGCGAGAGAGTGAGAGTGAGCTTCTGGTGACGAAGAGCCCAGGAGGAGGGGCCCAGTTTGAATGTGTTGTTGACAAAATGCAAGAAAAAATCCTACTTATTATACCTTTAAGCATGTACAGGACAAAATCAGCAAAGAGATGAGAGGTACGGCTTTGTCCACAGGGGGCCCCAAAATCAACACAAAACCAAAAGTTACTCACAGCAGCTTTAAATAAAGAGCAAAAAATATGACCCATCTCTGAGCGGTGCTACCTAGAAGTGATAATGACTGCTGCTGCCTTTGCAGTCCATCTTAACTATCAGTACCTTTTTTATAGGGGAGATCATTGACATTCCCTCAGTCTGTCGTTAAAGATGGCTTATTTATGTTCTCTAACTTGCCTGCTTTATTTTGACAGTCTTACAGAGCGTTGAATATGAACTATCGCTACCTTGAGTGGCAATCTGACACTACAATGGTGCCTACATCGTAATATTTTGAAGCCAAGGGCCACATTGTGTAGTTTATACATTCGTTGCTTTGGACAGAAGCGTCTGCTAAATGAAATTGGAACATAATATACAGTTGGTATGTAAAATTTCACCTTGTAACCATGTAAGCTATTACCTTCAGCTCTGTAAGATAACAAGTCTCATGGGAATAATATATACTGGTACATATTCACTGTTAGGCCATTAAGGAGTGCTGGTCTTATCTTTAACATTATAATTAGCTGTGAATATTCATATAAACCCATAAATTAAAAAAAATACAGTCCAGGGAAAAAACAATTAAAACATAATCAATGAGGCCGACAAGCAGCTCTCTAACTGCTGCCTGTTCTCACTGACCTTGTTATCAC
The DNA here is from genome assembly GCF_022749685.1 of Semicossyphus pulcher. Lineage (NCBI taxonomy): Eukaryota > Metazoa > Chordata > Actinopteri > Labriformes > Labridae > Semicossyphus > Semicossyphus pulcher. The sequence goes on along the minus strand of NW_027211670.1, from coordinate 9,931,470 downwards.
ACACACTCTCTCTTTGGCTCGTCACTGATGCATGATGGAAATATTTTCTTCCGACTTCACGTGTTTCCAATTATGTTGCACGGAAAACGGATCAGGATCTAATGAGTTTGGAGGGATAAAAACCACAAGAGTGTCAGTTCAGTCCTGGACTCTGGACTGAGCCATGTATCCACGCACACACCACCTCTCCATCTTATTTTCCTCCACCTGACGTGCACACATGACATGATTTCCGTTAGAAAACACCACCTTACATCCTTCCTCCAGCATCCAATTTCCTTGCGGTGTGTCAGCGGGCTAACAGGTTAATAGGCTCAGTGGTAACCTGTGGTAAATTGGTGGCTCTGCAGTGGTTAAGGGAGTAATCAAAGTGGCTGATTACTGCCCACTCACCTGTCCTGATCCCCGGGGCGCGCCATCAAACGGGCTGGACTGACCACTGCTGCTGGCCGAGCTAGCAGATGGCTAATTGAACGAGCCAGGGGTTTTAAAAAAGATACGGGAGATGGAAAAAAGCTGAGTGAGAGAGAGGGACAAAGGATGAAGGGGGAGGGGGGAGGAATGGAAGGAGGGATGTAAGGTCAGCAGCAGATTCTGAGAAACTGTAAAAATAGCACCAAATTGAAAGCTGAGAGATGAGCTGCTGAATCTGTGACGCAGAAGACTCATCATATCAGTTCGACACTTTTTTTTCAAAGCTCTTTCAGTACAAAAACCTGCCCAACATCATGTCAAACTGCAAATGTAATTCTTTTTTTTTTTTTGGATAACATGAAACTTTATAAGATCGACATGTGGACGAGTTAGAGATGACAGAAATGTTAAGACATGGAGGAAGAGAAGATGTAAGTTCAAATGTAAAAAGTGAAAGATGTGGCCGAGAAGGGGAAGTTTGACCAACTCATTTCTAACATGCAGTATTTATGTATAATTGAAGTTGTTTCATCTTGGAACCATACTTTTATGGATTTGGCAATAATTCCATTTAGTTACATAGCACTCACAGAGTGCTTGATTGGTGAGATCTGCAATCTAATAACTGTTTGGTGGATATGAAGTTATTGCTGGAGAGTTGGCTAACACTGCAATTCTGCTAAAGCGCTGTAACGAAGCTCTGCCGTAATGCCGCCTTTGCCATTTTACATTGGACCAAGCAAAGCTGGTATAAAGCCGCCCCAGTGTGTGTTTTTACAAAGTGTTCTGGGGTCCGTTTCAGAAAGGTGGTTCAACAAACCCTCTGTCATGAGTTATTCTAGTTTAGTTATGTTGTTTTGTATTTTGGTGTTTTGATATTATTTCCGGGCTCCTTGGTCACTTTGTCTCTTGTTGTCATGAGTTCTTATTGTTTAGTTTGTATATTGTGTTCCTGGCTTGGTTTAGTTGTGCATTTCATTTAGAGAATTTCCTGTTTTATTTTGTAGTTCTTGCCCCTTGTATGTCATGTCTTGTTTTACTTCGCTCTGTTGTTCTTGTTTCCCGCCTTTCAGATTGTTTTCACCTGCCCTTGATTGTCTCACCTGTGTCTAATTAGCTTCACCTCCCAAGTTTATTTAGTCTTAGTGCTGCCTTGTGTGTCAGTGTCAGTTTGTCATCATCTTTATTGGATTTCTACCTGGGCTGTTTCACAGTAAGCTTTTGTTTGTTGCCCTTTTGTCTTTTGGTTAATTAAACTTTTTGTTTTGTCTGCACCTTGGGTCCTCTACCTTTTTTGTTTTAGTCCAAACCTTGACACCCTCAGTCTAACCCCCGGACTGTGAGTTGACTTACCCTGAGCTTTTTGAGTTAGTTCAATCAACTCTGAGTAGGTTTAGCCGGAGTTAAGTGCGTGCACGCTGACTATAGAAAGCCAGCATTAATGGAGCCCCGATACCACAATTCACCATGGCAACGGTACACAAAAAGAGGTCCTCCAACGTCACACCAGTGGAGCTCCAAATCCTCATGCGGAAGCATGTTTTTAAGAAAAATAAAGTAACACGGCTGCAGCTGCTAAAGAGAGAGAAGCAGCGTGGGAAGAAACTGCTCCTCAACTGAACGAGTAAGTTTGAACTGGTCTATTTAATATTTAATCACGACTGGAATTGAAACTAAAATATATATTACTTTAGGAGCAATCCAGCGGGAGAAAAACGTACATGGAAGCAGTTAAAAATAAAATACCAGAACATCATTTAAAGGTACGGCTCAGGCAGAACAGGCTCAACAACCTCACTTCATTCATATTTGAAATATTAAATTAAATATCATTCAGTGGCTGTCTTAATGTGCATTTGATTTAACCCTAACATAATGCTGATTTCACACACATTATGTCCTCTCACCTAAATCCTGTTTAGATGATTAAACTGAATTGTGTTAGGTTTTGTTAAAATAAATGTTTCCAATAATTAATGGCTGCTTTTGTATTTGTAGGAAGTGAAGAGGAACAAATAAATGACTCATTTGTCTTGAGTGCTCTCGGCAGTGGTGGTGGAAAATCTACAAATGATGACTTTGACACAGATTTGTCCGCACACAGCAGAACATCACAAGTTAATTCAAACTCCAGTGGACCAGTTAATGTCGTATTTTACGCCACAGATGATCAGATCATCATTTACATGTACTGAGTTTTAATTATTGTTAGGCTTTTACCGATTTGACCGTCCCCTCTATTTACCCTATGATTCTGTGGAATAACGATATTTTAAGAAAACAGAAGCAGAGACGATCAGCAGTGGCGAGCGTACGGTCCACTATAGTCATATGTTGTCCACAGAAAAATGAATGGCCCAGCAAAACTGTTGGTTTAACAATGTCTCAAAAGACACAGATTAATTGAAATAAAGCAGCTAAGTAGAATTGAATTGTTTATTTCCTCATTTGTGTGACTCATAAGCCACGCCCACACACATCTGTCCCGTGTGCTTACGTAGGCTAGAACCAATCAATCTGCAACATTAGCCGTCAGTTAGCTAGCTACTGCGCTGTTGAGACTGTCTGTCTACGCCCACTTCTCAACGATCAAATCAAATCCCTCTAATGATATGTCCCGCCTGCACGTCATGTGTCACTCGGAAATACGTCACGATACGAAAGCTAGATACTCTTGGTTTCAGCTCAGCTTTCGACTTTTTTCGGACATTTAAGGATGCAGAATGTGGCTAAATTGTTGGATATGCAAACTCTATATTGATTGTTTCTTGCCTTGTCGGTTGAGATGCTATTAGCATGGTAAATAGTAATCATATCAAATCATAACAAAAACACTAGACTCATTACTACATTTGCTAAATACACTAATTACATTTTTGGCTGTGGGATAATGAGAAAATTGTTACATGTCTTTACTGTAAATACAAAGTTAACGGTAGCAGGTAGTTCACTTAGCATAAAGACTGGAAATGGCGGGAAACGGACAGCCTGCCTCTATCCAAAGCTAACTTAATTTGCCCATCAGCACCTCTGAAACTCTCAGATTAATAGATTGTTTCATGTTTGTCCCAAAAACCATATTAGAAAATGCTACTGTGTTACGGGGGTTATGTGGAGATGGGGGAGATATTTTCTCAGAAAGATGAAGAGGAAGAAGAAAGGGAATGCAGAAGCGAGGAATGTATGAATGCAAGGAAGGACAAATACAGGTCAACAGGAAACAAAGATAAGAAAGTAAAGGTTGACAGAGATAACAAGAGAAGATACAGGGGAGAAGAAAGGAGTGGTTCAATAGAGGATGTGGTTAAATATTAAAGGAGAAATGAGGCAGCCTGTAGGATCATTCAGTCAACATGACCTATATCAACCTTTGCAACACGTCAGCAAAACACAGTTTGAATAACCACTGCTTTCCTCTCGCCCAACATGACCCCAGGTCCGGGCTCTGAATATTTATAGAGACAACATGCAGAGGAAGAAGCTCGGCTGCACATTATCCCAGTGAGAAATTCATCTGCTATTCCTGCTCGCTGCAATAAATGCTTTACAAAGCATTTTTCGTACCTAATAAAAAAATAATAATAATGCACCACATGCAATTTTTTCCCCGGGAAGGGATCCATTTTTGGCCCTAGCTGTGGCCAGTTTCTCTCGCTCTGATTATCACAGAGCCACTGAGCTTTCACCTTGAATGTCCAGTCATATCTGCAGTAAACTTAAAGTAGTTAATAACTTTGGTTTGAAGGGCAGAAAGTTTGAAAGAAACGAATTGCAGTGACTAATAGGACGTGTTGGAGAAGCAATGTCAGATCCTCCAACTGTGCAGAGGCCCAATCGTTTGTGCTGGTAAAATATACTGCCAAATGAATTGCATTTTTGAGGGTCGAAACATGCTTAGAAACAAGAACACCAAGCAGTATGTTTCACCTGCATGGACAAAATTTGGTTCTGGCACATTGTGTTAATTATGGGCGAGAATTAAAAATGTTATCAGAGAGAGTTATTCTTCATAGACTTTCAAAAAGAAGTGGACGTAGCCATGGTGAAGTCGCTCATTTGTTTGTGAGCCCCCCTTTTAAAACTTTAAAGTCGGAATTTTGATACCGCCATCTCTCTTTTGTCTGCAACAGGAAGTGACCATATTTGGATGACAGGCTAGATACACATTAAGTTTCTATCCTTGGTTATAGGCCACCATGGTAGCCACTTGTCAATCACAGGTAGCTCAGCCTTTATTGCATACTTGGGTAAATCGTCCATTTATTTTGGCTGTTGCCATCTTTGTTTTTTGGAACCAGAAGTGACCATATTTAGACGGCAGGATACACATTATCTTTCTATTCTTGGTTACAGGCCACCATGGTAGCGACTTGTCAATCACAGGTAGCCCCGCCTTTAAAGCTTACTTGACTAAATCATCAATTATTTTGGCTATCGCCATCTTTGTTTTTTTGGAACAGGAAGTGACCATATTTGGACGACAGGATGGATACACAGTTACATTTCTACCCTTGGTTACAGGCTATGGTAGAGCCTTGTCAATCACAGGTAGCCCCGCCTTTAAAGCATCCTTGGCTAAATCCTCAATTTCTTTGGCCAGTCGCCATCTTTATTTTTTTGGAACCACGTGACCATATTTGGATGACAGGGTGGATACGAATTGTTACATCTCTGTCATGGTTGACTTAATGCTGCGGTAGTGACTTGTCAATCACAGGTAGCACACCCTAAAGCATACTTGGCTAAATCATCAATTAAACTCTAAATTGGATCTTTATTTATGAAATTAAACTTGTCTGAACTCTTGATTGAGAACAAACTGTTTACTGAGGTAATAAATCAAGTGAAAATTATTGGTCTGGTTCTTTTCCGACCAGTGGCGTCGCACCCTGCTGGCCATTAGAAAGAATGCCCCTTTCAATCACTAGTGAAGAGGCTACGTCCACTTTATATTTACAGTCTATGGTTTTCCTCCATTCTGCTGTCGGTGCATGTGAATGTATGTTCCTCACTTTCCAGCTCACGGAAGCAGACAACTTTTGACACAAGTAGGCTGGCGGAGAGACAGGTGTGCACACTCAAGTAGTCAAACGTTAAGGCTTTTGGGAGTCAAGCAGACAAGCTGTCAGACAGACAGGCAGTCACGCAGTTCCAGCTCCGGGCAGAAATTCAAATGGTCAGGCTTTCAGACACAAAGGCAGACATTTAGGAAATGTGATATTGATGCAGTCAGACAGGCAGTTAGACCCAATCAGGTGTTCAGACAGGTGGTCAGTCAGTGTGGCAGACAGTGCAGATATTTTTGCCAGTCGGAGAGACAGACAGGCAGTTAAAGCGGTAGGTAGGCAGGCTGCTGTGTAGGGAATACAAATAACATTCAGCCAGCGCCGTTACAGCCCTACAAACACAGACAGCATGGCAGATTAGCCGCTCTCCACTGACCAGAAGCTGTTCACGGAGACACAGAGAAGGAATGGATCATTTAACAATAGCTCTCTCTTCCTGGAACGGGTGGAGGGTAGAGTGGGTAAAATGACCAATACGGCTTCCAGGAAGACAACTGTGAACACTGGAGGATTGAGCATGGCGAGGTTTGCCTTGGTGAGGGACACATGTTCTGTTGGAAATAATTACGTTAGCCTCCAATTAGCTTCACAGTGAAAACGTGAAGCTTTTTTGAGTGTACACAAAGAGCTATGACGTATATTTTGAACTTTACGTGATCACAATGCAAACTTTGTGCTGAGCGTTTGGTTAAATTGACTGGAATGGAGCAGTTTCAGCCTCATTAGCCGATCGCTGGCCATTAATTCTGTTAGAATCAGTGTTTGGGTGTCGGCATGATCCATGACCTTCTCTTTAGCTACATTAGTGATCAGGCCCTCATGTAATAGATCACCTTTGTAAGTTTAGTGCAGTAGCCATTGAAGAAAATTGTGTTGGAATACTAAGAGCAAATCAGTGGGTTATTCTACTCAATCAGACATGTCTTGACACTCATACGGCAACGGTGGTTGGAGAAATTAATATCTCCTCTGTGATAGTTTTCTCTCTAGCTTTTTGATTCTGTTGGACTCATGCCAAACCCTGAAATGAGATTTGGATTGCAGAAACATTTACTGAAACTGATTTTAGTCAAATGGGAGTCATACTTATCACCAAAGAAGTTAGCAGGGATGCTTCTGTAGAAATATGCTCAGTACCAGCATGAGCACCAGCCTGCCCATCCTCAAGTTTAAACTTCTCTTCAATATAATCTAAATATTTCATAAGTGCAAACGCATCCCTATACTGAAACAGATTACAAGACACAAACTAGTTCTACTGAAGACAAACTTGTTTTTTGCATCAGCAACTGCAAGATATAGTTGTTGACTGGCAAATTGACAAAAGTAACGTCAGCTTGTTAAGCTAGCCCGATATGTTAAAACTAAAAAGTACAGTTAACAAATCTGACCTGATACACGATCAAAATGCTCTTTAAATATTAGGTTAACTGAGAAGACTTTAAATTAAATTTCACTAAAACAACACAATATACCTGAAAGAAGCAAATAACTGTGGTTTTTCATGAGCTGAACTCAAAGATCTAAAACTTTTTCTATGCACACAAAAGGCAGATTTCTCTCAAATATTGTTCACCAATGTGTCTAAATCTGTTTTAGTGAGCACTTCTCCTTTGCCGAGATAATCCATCCACCTCACAGGTGTGGCATATCAAGATGCTGATTAGACAGCATGATTATTGCACACGTGTGCCTTAGGCTGGCCACGATAAAAGGCCACTCTAAGATGTGCAGTTTTATCACGCAGCACAATGCCACAGATGTCGCAAGTTTTAAGTGAGCGTGCAATTGGCAGTATTTCTTCATGCATGTATGTTAATTAGTTTTACTACATTAATGGTTTAACAGTAAGTTTTGATGGCTCATGTTCAGTTATTTTTGGCAGGTAGGCTATGTTACAACTAGTGCTGGTTCAATGCCAAGTGCTAATGGTGCTAGTGCTAGCTACTGTAATAAGGGCTTGACGCACAAGCATGATGGATTTTAAAGTAGCTAGCAACTACTTTAAGCTAGCTAGCAACCTGATTCAATTTGTACAGCATTTTCTTACAGTGAATGAAGACTAAATGGCAACTCGGTCTGTTTTTTATGGTGGACTTGTCATAGGAAAAGCACAGGTGATGCTAATAACATTAAATATGTCAATTCAAGTGTAACAAGCTGTGAGCCCAATTCAGTGGCTGCATCCTTCAAAGGACGTATTCGAAGAGTTATTGTGTCACAGCAGCGCGTCAAAGGCTGTCACATTTCGAAGGCTCCTTCAGATGAGGCTGACAAATGCGTCCTTCTTTCGCAGGTCAATTTTGTATCCCGAGAAATTCAAGCGGACTCTTAAGCGGCCGAGGATTACACTTTTAAATGTAAGTTTTTGGTTTCAACTCAATTGAATAGCTAGCGATACAACTGTTTAAAGATGAAAGGGGTATTGAAATAAATTATCTTCAGAATAATAGGTTAAGTTACGTGACGGTTGTTATGTTAGCTAGTTAGCCTGCTAGCTACCAGGCCGTCTCATTTCAGTTCGGCCTTACAGGCTACGAAAGACAGATCCTACGTAGACCGTGTCCTTCGAAGGATGCAGCCCCTGAATTGAGACACAGCTACAGTACTGTAAGCCACATTTTCTTCTGTTTTCTGGGCCTGTACTTGAATTTATGCTTCATTAGCACAGAGACTTTTAAATTTATGGAAACTCCGTTAGCTGCTTTAAATTCTCCTCACATACCACCTTGTGCCAGGTTGTTTGTTAAGGTATTTTACCTGCTCGCAGCCACTAAATGATAGAGAGAGATTTATTCCAACTCCTGCTCGGGTCAAAAGCCTTGTTTTGCTTCCGGATGCAGTTTAATAACGCCCATAACGAGGGCTGACAGAGAATTAATATAAATTAAAATGGACCAAAGACTGCCTGCAAACTTGTCTTCATTAATAGGTAAGTGACAATATAATTTTGTGGGGTACTCTTGCCAACAGGCTCACACAATAAACTCAGTACAGGCTGCCATCGTGTGAGTTATTTCATTGTTTTTGAGGATAATTAGCTTTTGATAAAGCTTTATGAGGGGGTGAAGAGGAAGGCAGGAAAGAGGAAGGGGAATATAAAAGTGCTGTAACTGGGTATTAGCCTCTGGGGGGTCTGCGGCTCCTCACGTTGAGTATTAGGTTATATTAATTTGGAGAGCGGTATCTCTTGCAGAGGAGGGGGGCATCTCTTTGATGTGCTCTCCTCTGCGTTTTCCCTGGAACCATTTTTCATGTGGGTGCTCCACTCCGTATTGATTAGGCCTCATAAATTGTGAAAGAGTATAGGGGCGATGGAGAAGCCTAAAAGCCGCCCTAAATAGGTTAATGCTGGCCAGCGAGAGCCAGCAGGGAGGAGAGCCTCGTCTCAGAGCGGCTCATTTGAAGGCGCTGCTGAGACCATGAATAATCCCCTTATGAAATTAACTAAACGTGCACGGAGCTCCTTATCCATGTCTGCCTTTCTCTCATACAAATACAGGTACGTGCTGAAAATCTGCTTTAGTTTTTAACCCTTAGATTTACTGCAGATTGGGTGTTTTGTCATCAGTGTGAGTTGTAGATTTTAAATTATATGATTGAACAAATTAAAGTGGAATAAAAACAGGATTTACACATTAATCTAACCCTCAGGATGTGTCCTAAATCATTGTCTTTTTCACTTACCGGCGCATATTGTGCCATAAATATGCAGAGGTAAGGTATCTGTCATTTTGTTTCCTTTTTTTTGGACCAAATTTCACTTTTACGTCCGTCATTTTTACAAAAATATATTCTCCTGCTTTACCTTAGCACGAATGCATTTGTGTGAAATTATTAGTTACTTTTATTTTGCAACATTGCTTGGTGCCTTTTCATCATCAAGTCCGATTTCAACCTAAACCTGGACGGGATAATAACACCGGGAAATTATGATTCTTTAGCGTACACATGTGTGCATTCCTAGCACAGTAGGCGTAACATGACAGAAAATAACACCGATGATGTATCAAGATGAAATGGGCAAGAGAAGGAAACTACAGAAGAGGCTTCTAGTGGATGTGATTTCCGTGACTTACAGCCAAACAGTAACGTGGACGAAGCATTACTGATGACTACGGATGGGTATCGAGTAACCAGAGAAACAATGTTCCTATCGGTATTTAACATCAACGTTCCGTTTATTTCATGTCGTTTTGATCTGGCAGCGCAGGATGAGAGGCTGGCTGCAATCATTGAATCACTAATCTGAAAGTGATGATATTCAACAAGAACCGTCTCCTAAAGGTAATTAATTTCATAATTTAAAGTGTTTTTTAATTAACGGGTGCAAGTTAATCCAGAAAAAAAACCATTTTGTTCAATGAAAATAGCAATGCTCATTGTAACAGTCGATTAATTAGAATAAACGATTTAATTTGGTCAATGCCATCACGGTTTTAATTGTTTATTTTTTTCCTCTTTATTTTTTATTTTTAGATGAATAGCTCTTACATGCCGTGCAATAAGTTATAAGGATGTGTGTTTACGTTTTCGGAGAAAGCCGGTCATCATTTGTGCATTGCATGGTCTGAGGAAGTTCTAAATTTGTAGTACGAACAAACTCAACATAATGATGAATCCTAGATTTGTGTGTCAAACGTTCATACGCACGGTTTAAGCACAGATTTGTGCGTATGCACTGTTTGTGAATAAGGCCCAATATGAGCTAACGGTAAGCTAGTTAAGAGTCTTGAAAGAAGCACCGTAGAAAGTACCACGACAGCCCTAACAATCTGCAGATGCTGATAATAGCGTGCATCCCTAGTTCTTATAAATAAGGCTGTATTTATTCAGTCAATGTTGTCAGCACTTCTAAGTTATGTTCTCCATTGACGGCATCAGTCAAGCAGCAGCCCCAACTTCATCTGCAGGGGGTACCGTTAGCAGAAGTCACCCAAGTAAAACCCATTCTCCATCACAACGAGGGACAAAAAGCAGAATGTCACAGAGCTGTCAAGCTCTCAAGTTAATTGTAAAAGGTTTACTTCACTACAGTGGAGTCTGGTTGGTTTAGGTACGCTAGTAGTTGCCTTAGTCTGCTGATCTGCAAACAGATCATTTTAAAACTTGAACTTGGAGTCAAATTAGTAGTTGCTAAAATGTTACCCTGCAGTTATGTAAATATTGAATCATGTGCGATTACAAACGTTTTTGCACTGGTGGGTGGATTCTTCATTTCTCCAGAAACTACTGTGGAGCAAATTAAATATTTGAGCTCCTGCTGGATTTCTTTGTGATGAAATGACAATGACCTTCTGTTGAATGAAGTAAAAGCCTTTAATATCTATACTGCACACTTCCTTTCAACATAATCAAAGCAGATTACACTGGGGCATAGAAATATAAATGTAGTCATTCAAGCAGCAGTCTGAAATTGAGCTGTGAATTTAGCCGCAGATACACACGTTATACGTTGGCTAACGCGCACCATCAGTCATGTGTATTACTGGTTATCTTTCCTGCTGTTTATGTCGTCTGTCAGAATAAGTATATGCGTACAGTCGTGTGTTGATCCTTCAGATTGTGAAGCATTTAGATTAAATCCACCTTCCCTGCTTCCCTGTAACACGCTGCACTGCTGCATGTCACTGCCATGTTCCGGGAACACGACAGGAAGATGAATGTCTTGTGTTGGTACCCCGTACAGTATATTAGAACATGTATGTGTTTGTGGTGTATATCCCACGTGTATGGAAATAAGGTGCAAGTTGTAAATGGCAGCGCAGGAGAGCCACAGTCATCTGTCTTTGTTCAGCGCTGATGTCCTGTTATATATCAGAGGGAAAGATGAATGCAGTTAATAGACTGTGACACAGCCATTAACTACAGCTGTAATAGAAGTGTAATGGAATCAAACAGCCATTTCTCCCCTCAGCGTCGGCACGCACAGGTAAATGTTTAAAGACCGGTCGCTGTGGAGTCACCTGTCTCTTCTTTTCTCACTCATGTTGTTATTTTTCTCGTTCGACTCACCCTTTTCTCCACCCCCTCCTCACTCCCTATACCCTCCTGGTTGTCCTTGAACCTCCGTCAGACTTCTCGCCAACATCAAAGCAAGCAGATAAAAGTGTCCAGTTGTCCATTTTCCTTCTGATACTCGCCGCCGCCAGACAGATCCACTGATGTCTGCTTTTATCCCCTGTGTCTTGGGGATAAAATGTGACATACCCCCCCCCCCCATACACACACACACACACACCCTCTGTAACCCCATTTGTATATTCCTGTATGAAATTACCGTATTGATCGGTGAAATTGTCTTTTATGGCGGAGCTCTTGAGTTTCAGGAGATAATGGAAGGCGCGTTATGCACCAACCTGGACAGAAATCATTGGAAATGGAGGGTAGTCATATCTGCACGGTGATAATATCCATGTATGAACAATGCGGGGAAGAGTCATGTGAGATATGGCAATTTCTGTGCCTCAAAGGGGGTTTTCATTGATGTCAAAATTAGACTTTCATGTTATTTTGACTTAATTTTTCCCTTTTGTGCATGAATATGACCAATATGTTCCTTTTCATGCTTGGCTTCATTTACCATGTGACATTTCCATCTAAAGTTGGCGCACATTCTCCACTCACATAGACATCTATATGTAGTTGACTGTTATGTACAGATTTCTCTGCTGTGGTTCATACAGATATACAGCAGAAGCAAACACATCACCTGAAAACAGGTTATTTTTCTTTCCTTTTTTTTGAAAGAGACACTGACTTAAAATAAATCCCCAAATGGCACTTCTCCAAAGCATTTTCTCCATCTCACCTGTGTTCCCATCGAAGAAATACACTTCACATGTCGCATCCACAGGGAGGTAAAGGGGCTCAGGTGCTGTTGTTGGTCTCATCAGGATGCTTCTCTTATACAGTCACACATACAAACATATATGGCATGACATTAAGCCTCTGTTGTTTTAGCTCACATGAATGTACATTATATTGATGCATTGTAGCATGTTAAAGGTACGGAAGCCTTAAGCGAACATGCAGCCATTCATTTAATTTACTCCGTTTTCCTGGGAGAAATTTCAGGTTGATTAAAAGGATCTCAACTTTTTTTATCTCGTTATCTCGAGATAACAAAGCTTGTTTTCAATCAAATTTTATTTGTATAGCCCCAAATCATAACCAAAGTTATCTCAAGACACTTTACAAAAGGAGCAGGTCTAGACTGTACTCTTTTTTTTTTTAATGTTACTTAGAGAGAGACCCAACATGAATCACCATGAGTAGCACACTTGGCAGAAACCTCGAGCAGAACCAGACTCATGTTGAACAGCCATCTGCCTCGACTGGATGGGCCCAATAAATGGGATAGAAGGAGATGCAGGATACAGACAGGCAGACAGAGCAACAACAGGTAATACATACGTTATGTTACAAGCCAATAATAATGGTACAAAACTGTAAAAATGAGCAAGAACAGCAGAGTAATGATAAAGGCTGCATCAACAATAATGATACTATGGGGGAGACTGATATTAATAGTTGTTGCAGTCTGAGTCGAGCAGGTCCGCAGCAGCAGGTGGTCTGCAGCAACGATCCCCAGGAACGTACGAGACAAAGGAGCTCAAGAACTCCCGGGAAGATAAATGGTTAGTAATGTAAATGGGACAGGAAGATACATAGTTAATGAGATGCATTAATATAACAGAGAGAGAGAGAGAAGCTCGGTATGTCAGATCCTCCAGCAGTCTAAACCTATAGCAGCATAACTAGAGTTTCTAGGGCAGCTACTGTATATCATTAGGGAAAGAATCTCTAAAGTGTTTGGGGCCCAGCACAATAACTTTAGTTTTGTTTGAATTAAGTAGCAGAAAGTTTCTAGTCATCCAGGTCTTTATGTCCTTAAGGCATGCTTCTAGTTTAGATAGCTGATTGGTTTCGTCTGGCTTCATTGATAAGTATAATTGAGTACCATCTGCATAGCAGTGAAAATTAATGGAGTTTTTCCTCATGATAATACCTAGAGGAAGCATATAGAAGGTAAAAAGAATCGGTCCGAGCACAGAACCTTGTGGAACTCCATGACTAACTTTGGTGTGCAAAGAGGACATTCATGAACATTAACAAACTGAGATCGATCTGATAAATAAGATTTAAACCAAGTTAATGCAGATCCTTTAATGCCAATTAAATGTACAGGACGAGTACAGAGAGAAGTCCTCTGTCTGAAGCACTTAGTAGATCATTTGAAACTCTCTCAAGAAGAGACTTAATTACAGCTAGTTTAAAAGACTGTGTACATACCTAGTCAATATAGACATATTGATCATATCTAGTAAAGAAGTGCTAATTAAGGGAACGACTTCCTTAAGCAGCTTGGTTGGAATCGGGTCTAAAAGACAGGTTGATGGTTTAGACGAAGATATCCGAGAATTTAGCTCAGGAAGGTCAATTGGAGAAAAACAGTCAAGGTAAACATCAGGTTTTTTAGCAGTTTCCAAAGATACATCTGCACCAGTTAACGGAAGGAGGTTACAAATTTTGTCTCTAATCTTTAGGATTTTGTCATTAAAGAAGCTCATGAAACATCACTGCTGAGGGCTTATAGGAATACATGGCTCAATGGAGCTCTGACTCTCTGTCAGCCTGGCTACGGTGCTGAAGAGGTACCTGAGATTGTTTTTATTTTCTTCTATAAGGGACGAGTAGTAGACACCTCGAGCATGCCGTAGGGCCTTCCTCTATTTATTAAGACTCTTTTGCCAGAGTAAACGAGACTCTTCAGTTTTGGTGGATCGCCACATTCTTTCAAATTTACATTTGCTTCAGGTTACGAGTTTCTGAGTCATACCATGGAGCGAGCCTCTGTCGTTTAATAAGCCTCTTTTTTACGGAGGCATCCCGTTTCTAATGTTAAGATCTTTTCTGTTAAGACCAACCCATAGAAACCTTTAAAACAAAGACTCGAAACTACCCCTGGATATGCAGCCCCGCCTACTCCGCCTACTGTATGGCTCTGAAAGTACCATCACTCACTCAGTCAGTAACATACAGACTCATGTGTGACCCACTGACCTGGCCTAAATACACAGCATGTAACATCAATGTGTCAAGTCATTATTCTCATCTTTTGTCCGTCACAAAAGAAAAGAGACCACTCTCCATTCTCCAATCAATTCTTAACAGTCATTTCCCTGACTGTATCCTGGCAGCATCTGTGCATGTCGCTTCCACATAGAGAAATCAATGAGAAAACATGTCACCTAAACGTACTGATGTTTGCTCCGTAATAAGATATGCATCTGACTGTCGGCCCCTGCCTGAGCTCGTCAGCTCAAGGAAAAACTGAGAGATACTTTAAGGAGAAATGCTGATGTCGACCTTGGCGGCGTGTTTGATGTATAAATAACCTCAGCTTGATTCTGTTCATATCTGGTTACGATATAAAGAATAAATGTGCTGAAAAGATCAGATCTGGTGACATTTCAGAGCTGTTGGCCTTGAAGGACAGAATTAGATGTCAGCGGCTTGTGAAGCAGTTGATGAGATTTTTGTCTGACTTGCATGATGTGAAAATATTATCAGAAATGTTCCAAACAAAAGATAAAACCACTTCCAACAAATCCCAAACTCTGAAATGGTCATCTTTGCATGCTAACAGGGACGTATTTCCGAAATGATTAAGAGGTGAATAAGCTCCATCCTGTGCAGCTGAGAACAATCAAGCAGTGATATATGAATTGTGTCTGCTTGGTGTTTACTGGCGCTGTGTAGCTGCTTCCTGTTTAATCAGACTCACCTGTTTTCAGCCTCGTCTGGGACTGGACAAACTGAGCAGTGCATCATTACCTGGTCTGATTAGAGCTGGATGGCTGCAGGCGGCCATCACGGGGCTCTGCACCTGCTTCTTCTGCCACGTAAAACTGCATCAAAACGTTCTGCTGCCATTGACTGTATACATGATGGACGTGGCCACCGTGACACCAGCCATTGGTTTGTCAACCGTCTTTTTGAGGCCTCAAGTTTGCCGTATTGTCCAATGTTGGTTTGAGGAGCCAGAGGTGATTGGACGAGAGCGTGAAGCAGGAGAGCAGCGAGGGGTTGGCAAACGCTTTTTAGCAAAGACATGCCGTCTGCGTCCAATGGTCACTAACTGACAAATTAGCTTGTAGCTTGATAGCAGCTGATTTTTAAGGTTAAAGAAGCTGAGAAAGCTTGTCTTCTCTGCAGGACTCACTTGTGCGACCCCCCATGAATGAATCATTTTATTTTTTACAGTGCCACGTCAAGGCAGGAGTGTTACGTCTCTGTTACACCTTGTCTTTATTGTAAAATGCACAGAAGCGGAATGGTGGGGCGAAGTCATTCTGCCTGAGCCGGCAGCGGACGTTGTAACTGGGGCGTAACGGTGCGGACCCACTGCACGCGACCAATCGCTTACATTCGTGTCCGCCCTGCCTCGCTGGTCACTTGTTGGCATGAACTGAGGAGTCTTTTCAGTCCAAACTGCTCCGCACAACGTTGTTTTACTTAACACTATAACACCGTTTTCTTAAAATGGATGAATAATAAGGGAGAAAAGCTGTAAAGAAAAAAAAAAAAAGCGCTGCCAGCCTGTTGTGCATTGCAAGGTATCCAAGCGTCCTTTGAGCAGCGAATCACCTGCTTGCAATACACAATGAATGGGGGCGAAATTTCACTTACCGTAACAGAGGAAAAACAGTGTCAGGGTAAACGGCGGGCGGCAGGGTAGAACCGCGCCCTGTGTGCCCTTTGCTTCTGCACTGCTTGGTAGAAAGTAAAATGGTAAAGCCAACGTAACGGCGGAGCTTCGTTACGCCGCAGTTTTGGAACCGTAATGTAAAAAGGGCTAATGTATGACAAACACTGACAGAGCTATATATACAGACTTCTTAAGCGGCTAGTTAGTACAGTAAATCGCACAGCAACCCATATTATTTGTTCTATATAAGCATAAAATAATCCCCAAAAGGCACCAACTGCAAAAACAGCTGAGAGGTTAAGTCCAGTGACTGAATTAGCTCAGGTGGCACCTAGCAGACAGCTAGCTGTATCCACCTGTCACACAAAAAGAACACGCCCCTAATTATGCAAAACCTTAAGCCTTACTGTAACTTAAAGGGGTGAGCAGTATAATAACTCAATCCCGACACAGTTGTCATGAAAGAAAAGTTAGCTAATGGAGGCCTAATGGGGGTGGACTCGCTTTTGGAGTCAGCCTCAAGTGGACACTCAAGGAACTGCAGTTCTTCTGTAATTCTGCTAAGGCTTCATTTTCAGGCAAGGAGGTGGCTGCTTGTCTGCTGCTCCTTTATTTATTTAGCTTGTTAGCTGATTGGTTAGTACGTGTCTTTCCCTCTTTTCTTCTGTCCTTAAAATAACACATTAAAGTAAACTCTTCCTCTACATTTTCATATAATAAATGCAACGTAATAAATGTGCAAAAACAACCATAATCACTGACTGAAGACTGGGGTAAACATCTTAGCGGGCAGAGCAGCTCCACTGTTGGCCGAGAGGTAAATCAAGCTCCACTTGTCCTTCCACCTACTGTCCCCCCCCATCAGTGTTACGAGTCATTGCCCCCCGGAGCACAATCCACCATTCTGGCTGCTTATGTGGCCGCCCGCTCAGGATTTAGTAGACTTGTAAATGTTGTCATCCATACTACACACACATACACACTCAAGGCCTCCGTCGTTCCTGGTGTCGTGGAGTCCTGTTCGTCAGACAGATGGAGTATTACAGCCCTGAGAATTGTGGTTTGGTCACATTCTGCACACAGTCACTCACAGGAAAATTCACTTACCACTTTGAATGGAACCGGAGCACACAGATGGAGTCAGATTAAAATGTTTTTGTGTGAAAAGCCTGAAGTTAAACAGTGGGTTAGAAAGCACCAGCCAGTTCTCACTCCCAAGTCGTCAAACACAGCCGATTCCTGAATTCCCATCCGATAAACTTTAATCCGATCAGATTACTTTGGAACAAACGGGTCCTGTAGCATAGCAGGAAGTGAATGTTGACTTCATTTTAAAAGTTGGCTTCTTTTAGTTACTTAATGTATGTTTATTACAGAACATACGGTAATAATGTGACATACATTAGTTTCGTAACGTAACTAGCGTATGAAGGTAAGAACTTAATTAAACCCATGATCTTTTTCCTGACCTGAAGTCAAGTTTACCACGTGTTAATGATATTTGCGCATTGAAAGTGTTTGTCATCAAGCTTTATTTTGAAAAGCTAACCTGGAATAATTACTGGTAACTTGATTGCTTCATGCTGGATGTGCCATATTTATGACTGCTAACTTGACCGTGAATCCTGGCACTTACCAAACTGACGCCAGATGGATTCTCACATCTTCAGATTTTGACGCTTAGGGCCGCAGACAAAGCATAACTAGTTGGGAATGAAAATGCATTGCAATTACAAGCATATAAAAACACCCTTCTTTAAAATACCATAAAAAAGATGGACGGTAATATATGGAAACAGCTCTTTTCAACATTTTGTCATATTTTATTTATTATGTTGGAAATATTTAAAGTAGCTATCTCAAACTCATTTAAGTCATTATCTATCACCAAATGAGGAAACACAATGGTGATTGAGTCTATGGCCCACTGATGAAAGCCTTTGCGTCTGCAGTATATAGTATTATCATGGACTGGGCGTCTGTGGTGACATTCACGTAAAAAATCACAAGCGGCACCCAGTTAGAGGCGCGTTTTCCATCATCCAGCAGTGGTTGGTCTGCCAAGTGGCTGCACTTCTTGTTTCTGCAAGTGTTTTGCGAAACAGTAATCTACTATGGCTGAACAAACAAACAAAAGATCGATGACTACAGATACAACATGTACAACACAAATAAGTGAAAATCCAAAGAAAAAGAAACAAGTTCGACGCTCAGATGAAGGCAAACAGTCTAAAAAGGAAAGCGACCATCAGCGAGGAAAATCAAGAGTTACAACCGGAGCCAACCGTGGACGTCTGGATATGAGGGAAGTGTACCCCCGCAATTGCTGTTCATCGCCATAATGTGCGATCTTTAAGGAAATAGCTCTTTTCAACACCTTGTCATTTTATTAATTAAGTTGTCTTCAGCATCGGGCAGTTTATTTGGATTTATATAATCCAGGATTTCCTTCAACGATTTATGTACTTTTTTGCTTGAAATAATACCAAAAATTAAACTGAAAGACAGAGAAACAACAGCATCTTATTTCATAAGGCCTCCTGGGAGAGTAAACCTTACTTACACATAAGCAATGCATCTAAGTTATCCGACTGTGAAAAGCCTCCCGAAAAAAATACACACAAACGAAAGAGAAGGCAAGATAAGGAGAGTGAAATGTATAGACACACACACACACACACACACACACACACACACACACTGTGACACACATGTAGCCAGGCAGGCAGGCTCACCTTGCTGTGTACTCTGTGAATGAGATGTAAATGTGCTGCTCACCTTGGCACCGCAGGATCCCGCTGTGATCAAAGCCTTTTCAGAGACACGACTGCTCTGCTCACGGTGAAAATCTGCTCAGAAGAATATCACTGCAGGTGGAGACACTGGCATTTTAATTATCGCTCGCCTCTGTGTGTGCGCGTGCAGACACACATGCAATCATATAAATTGTTTGCGTGTGATTTTTTTGTCTGCACAAGCGTTCAAATTGTTGTTTGCATGGTATAGAAGGGGTATATAAGGGGTTAGATTCTGAGTGTTTGCATACGTTAGCAGGCTGAAGTGTGACTCCAGGCTGCCAATAGTATCTCAAAGAGGCAGGTGGTTCTCTTAGAAGCGTCTTTTCGTGCAGCAGCAGCCACAGTGCAGAGGCTCAGCCACCTGCTGTTTACAATACAAGCCTGCAGGCCATAAAGCATATTATGCAGCTCTTTGTGTCAGCATGTTTAACAGTGTTTCAGACCTCTAAATGCTGCCCCTCCTGACATATTTCGTAGCTCGCCTTTGCGGATTCATTTGAGTGTGAAAGGTTGAAATATATCTGTGCGGCGATGGATATTAGCAACTTCATAAATGGTTTACGACACCGACACAACAACGGTATATAAAGCCCATGATTCAGAAATAGAGAAAGAGCTGCCACAAAATGCTGCTGTGTCTCCAAGATAGTCAAACAATTTTCAAGACCAGCAACTTTCAGGTCTATAAAAATTGATCTGTTTGTCATGAGAGGAGACCCATTTGGGATTCCTCAAGCGTGAAATCTTCATGAAATGGGTGTATCAATCAGAAAAACAGAGCGACAGAGATTGAAAGATGATAGAGGGAGAGAGAGAGATGAGAGAGAAGGGGCCAGAAAGGGGAGGGGGAAAAAAAGACTCGCTTTAATTTAGTCATTGTTTCAGCTTTCCTAAATCCTTGAAGAAGAAAGGCAGCCGTCTCGTTCCCTCCGAGCGAGCAGCAGAGTATCACTGCACTGTCACAGCAGATATGAAACGCAATCGGCTCCTGTTACGTATGATATCTTGTATCTTCTTTGTGTTCCTAATAACATAGGGCCGCTGTCAGATAAATGCTTTGTATGCTACGGTATTTGTGTACAGCATCGGTTCAAAGAAAACACATGCTGTATTGCAACTACAGCATCAAACAGACAGATTCTTAGCTCAGACATAAAAGGGTCAAAAAGCAGCTAATAAAGCGTTTTCTCAGGCTGTCGGAAAACATTATTCAAGAGTATAGGTGATTAGAAACCCAATGAGATGTCCACAGTTCATCAATGACACAAGATTTCCCTCTCATAATTCACAGTAACTTCTAAAACAAATGGTCTTTGATTTTATGTAGAGGTAAACAAAAGCAGGATTGGTATCTTTACAAACATGAACTTTGTTAGCTAAGATGACAAATGTCGCTAACAAATTTCATCACCCAGCTAGCTAGAATATGCTAATAGGCCTACTAAAACTCGATGAATTTACGAACAAAGTCTCAAGCTGAGTTTTGATGCTTTCACTGTTAGCTTTACTTAAAGAAGAAACAATTATTACATTGAAATACTGATGAGTTTGGCTAGAGCTAGCATATGTGGCTAAACTAGCTGAAACTAAACAAATGGAGTTGTTACTCTGATATTTAAGCACTTTGGCTCCCGGGTTCTGTCTTGACTGTTTTTTTAACAGTACATTTATTCCCGCACAATAACTAAATTTGGCTATTAGCATAATACAAACCTCTGAAATAATGCTAGCTTACTAGTTTGTTAGCTAGTTAGCTTGGCTTGCTAATGTGTAAGAGCTGATAAAAACAGAGTTTAATCGATTCCTTTTCCAACATTTTGCGGTTGTTGTGGAAAGTTTATACAAAAAAGACACCAAAGGATTAAATCAGACTTTTATCTGTTGCTTACTCTTAAGAACCTTTAAATATTCTGTCTCTTTTATAGTGTTTTATGCAACTGTTAGCATCTGTCATGTCAGGTCTAGTTGAGTAAACAAGAGGTAAATCTCAGAGGGATGTACAGTACATGTCACACTCTATCTTTTGATTCTCTAAAACAACACAAGACAAAATACCTTTTAACATGAGACGGAAATGAAAAGCGTTACTGTGGAAAGATTTGAATGCTATCTCTATGTTGTTTGACACAGTAATGTGACACTGCATTATGACACCTGATACACATACATTTGTAGGATGAGTGCTTGTTCATACTGTATTTTGTTATGTGACATATTAACAAGTGATTTGTCCACTCTGAATGAGCTGACCTGGTCCACTGTGTTAATGGGTTCACTTAAGCAGCTAGCAAGAACATTAGCATTCGTTTAATAAAACAAAGAAAGACGATAATTCAGGGTTTAAGCATCATCATACTTGCACTTTTTTCTACTCTTAAAAACATAATCTACTCAGTGTTGCGTGACAGTGCTGAAATTTGCATGCACAAGCAAAATCACTAACAATGAGAGTCAAATCATTAGGAAAACACATAAGAATCAGAGTGTTTTGGGAACGTTGCACGGTTTTCCTTTCAAAAGCCCCCTCAAGTGTCTGCATGCCATTCTTCCTCGCCTCAGTAAGAAGTCATGGTGGTTTAGCAAGAAGAAGCAACTAAAAAAAACCTGCAAGAGTTTCTGGAGGCTTACTCTATTATGTCTTAAAACAGCAATCATCAGGCACTAACATGGCTTACGTGTTTTATGAGGTCAAGTATCACAGTTGAATTACTCTACCCAAAGGCACTATGAAAGATTTCTTTTTGGACCTTTATTTTTACAAAATGATAATAGAATAAAAATATTGAGGCTTTTGTATTCTTTTTTACTAAATGATATAGAACATTTGAAGTGCATTGACATACCTTTGTACGTAACGGATATTATACTGTTAGTTCTGACCAAGTAATCTGATTGGACAGTATACTGTATACTGTTAGTTACCATTACAGCAGACCGGTCTACATTGACCGAGCTGGTACCTCTGAATCACACAGCAGACTCTTTTTTCACTGGTTGATGATAAATTAAAACAAACTGATAAATGTACATCATACAGTGTAGCTGCTCTGTGGTAACTTTTAGGCACAAACAAAGTAGCAAGTGTTGCTTGGCAACAGAAGTCCAATTTCAGTAGTTGAGTTGGTGGAGTTGTTAATTATTATTTTAATACTATTTGCCGCTTGTATAAAAGCAATATCACACTCAAGGGTGTGATCTTATACTGAATATGGACACAGCTGTGATTATCTGCGGCCTACAACCGAATAACAGCAGTGCAGCGATTTACAACCTCAGTCCTATCATGCTATTATGGGGAGCTAATGCCATTATGGTAGGAAAAAAAGCAATTTGGCTCTGTGTCTTTGGAGGATGCTACCCGCTTCTGGAATGGGCCCTGGAAAACCTCCTCCAGACAACACAAAACATGCCTCCGATGTCATGTCTCGTTCAAAATCGTCAGGTTTGAAATGTAGACTGCAGACCTGAAGATTTTTTAGACGATCCACCGGTATATTCTCGTCGTATTTCACATTCTGTACAGCTCTGAGCCATTGCCTGCAGCGATCAATGTCCTTGACTGGAAAATGGTAGTATTTTACTCCAGCGTCTCTCGCTGGGTCGTTCCTTTCAGAGGGAGGGGTGCAATGCACGCTGGGTGTTGTAGGAATGTAGAATGGGCGAAACCACGAGCTGTTTGTGCAACCTTCTCCACAGCGATTTCAAATATCATTGCTTCTATCGATTACAGAGAACACCAGCTTTGACTGACAGTGGCCTTTTCCAGGGGTGAATTGCTCCTTTAAATGAAGGCGTAAAGAGACGTCTTTAGGACAGATCTTTATCTCTTTCTGCTTATGCTTCAAATTTTAGTCCCTTATCAACTTTTATCTTCCTAAAAGCTCTGTTTTCCTGTTCGGATGCTTCTAAATACTAAGCTCTTGGTTCTTTACCCTGTTGGTAGTGCATACCACCAACAAACAGCATTTTGGGAATTTCTGTAGTTTGCTAGTAGCATACTTGTCAAAGAGGCCCCTTTATGCAATATGAAGTCAATGCTAAAGGGTTGAAGTTTTTCTCCTCCTGTGTAGGCGGGACGTATATGTGCTCTGTCTCGCGCTCTAGCTCTATTTATAAAAGATAGAGGTGTTATTTTTACAAACAGGCTGTGGTACTTTGTACTTCCACACCTTTTACTTTGAATGTCTGTCACGCTCTCTGACAGGGCTGTGAATGTGTTGTCATGATCAGCGTTATGTCATATCCTGCCTCCGTCTGAGACGAACATTCAGTCTATAATAACACATCCTTACTTACAGCAGACGACGAGCTGCCATGGAGACGTTATGACGAGCATTAAGCTCACTCTGCAGCCATTACTGTAACAGAAAGCATGTTGGGGTTTTGAATAAATGTTAAGAATACAATTTAGAAACAGAAGGGTGAACTGTACAGTAAACCTTTGAAGTAGTATCTACTAAGTATTGACTCTGGTGTTTGTGGATTATTCAGCGTAAGAGGGATGATGTTTCTTGCTGACATATTTGTTGGAGCAGTCTCTAAGCTTTAAGCCTCGGGCTTGTACGAGCTGGACCTGCACAACTTACTTAAAAACATCATATTGTTGAATAATGTTACAAGACATTTTTACCGATTAGCTCTAGCTAACGTTAGCAGTCTCTCTTTCCTTAGTACAAATATGGGGATGATGATTAAGACTGTCAAACAGTAAAGCACCGAATGTAAAGCGCCACAAACAAAAGTACAGCGATACGAAGTGATGTACAAGGTGTATAAGAGATTCACAAATTCATGTACAGAGTCATGAAGTGACGTACAGAGACACAAAGTAGCGTAACCTCCGGAGTTGGGAAGAAGCTTGATATACAGAGCAAAAACGTGACGTAGAGAAACAAAGTTACGTAAACGCCATAAAGCAATGTAAATAATCACGAAGAGATATACAGATACAGATAGTAGAGTAACGTACAGAGTCTCCCTGTCGCCTTTGTTTGTCTCCATCCGTCTCTCTCTTCCTGTCCGTCTCGTTATCTCACTTTCTCGGCCGATCCGGTCTCGGTACATAACTGTCCTCTGTCACTCTGGTCCAGGTAATTGCCCATGGTGGATTCATGTTGGGTCTCTCTAAATAATGTAGCAGAGTAAAGTACAGACCTGCTCTAGATGTAGTGTCCAGAGATGACTTGGCAAAATACAGATATAAATTGATTGAACTCAACGTGCTGAGTCACAGAGTTAAGCAGTAACTATGCCCAGCATAGCAGCATAGTCATCTGATCATACACGACCAAGTCCCTTTGCTGTTCCCTGCAACTGGCAAACATTTTCTCAGCAGGCCCTCACAGCCTGAACTTCCCAAATCTCTCCAATTTGTAGACATCTTTGCTATTGTTCTAGAATTGTCTTGTCTTGTAAATAATCCTTCTTCTTCAACATCTGATGCTTTTGGTCTGTATGTGACTGAGTGAGTGAGTGACTGACTTTCAGAGCCATAGAGAGAGAGAGTTGTGACATCGCAATGGCGGATCATGGAGCATGTTGGACCTCCACTGATGCGACTCTCTCTACACGGCTCTGGATACGTTTTTCAGGGAGTAGGCGGGGCAACTTGTCCGCTGTCCTCACCATGTCCACAGCACGCATATGCAGGGGTAGTTTCAGGTCTTTGATTTAAAGGTTTAATAGAGAAGATCTTATTTACATTAGAAATGGGGCCTTAATTAACACACAGCGAAAACAACCATATGAGCCGAGGCAGAGAGCGAGCGAGGGGGAGAGAGGGAGTGATCGCACCCAATTTACGCCTGTAACATGATGTTATTTATTTATTTTTACTATCATATATACTTATGGCCTGCGGGAGACTGATGACAATGATGATGTTTTTTTAAGATAATTAAGCAGGAACTGCAACAAGGAGCCTGTGAATGACTTTACTTCCTGGAAAAGGAAGGACAAATAAAGTAAAAAGAAACTTCAAACTAAACACTTCACAATAAAAGCATTGTGTACAAACAAGGGGAGTCAGAATTCCAGATCGGGCTTTTACTTTGTAAAAGCATACCGGAAGTGTTGACCTACTTTACTCTTCATGCCTGAGACTTTAACTACAAGAAGAAATGTTAATATTGCTGTCAGAGATCAGTAGGACTCATCACAATTCATTTTCACTGCATATTCTCGCCGAGAACCATGTGTGGCCTACGAGAAAAATAGGTGAACCTCCTATTCTTGACATTTTTGCCGCATGAGTCGCACGAGATACGCGCTCATCACACCAGCATTGTGAAGACCCTCATCCGTTTTCATGCATTTAAAATGCAAGTGAACATGTCCCGCACACGCCACGCTTCCAGTGTTGCCCACAAAAGTGCACACTGACCTGAAGCAGTCAGCCACACACCCTGTTTTGCCCTGGTCTTGTTAATCATCCTGTTATGTGGCAGCTTCTTTCTGTTTCGTGCCGGTCGCATGATATAAACATCATCACTCCGCCTACTCGCTCACCGTGAATGTTCCCGACTATTACCTGCTGCGTTCACACGTTGGCTGACATTTTATACTTGGAAGCTGGCAAGAATAGTCCACATAAATTCATGATGAAAAATGTGGCTGTTTGCGTTCACGCATGCAGCCCAGCCGGACACCTTCTGTAAATGTTCAGGAGTGCAGTGCATGTGTGAAAGGGGCTCTACAAAAAAGAAGAAATTGTGAATTTTGGGTAAACGGACCCTTTAACCGGTTACTACGGAGACGGAGACGCTCAGTTTCACAGCCAGTTGCGGAGAGGAAGCGGGAAACAACTCGACCAGAAAAAGATCTCACTCAGGAAGCAGCGTACGGCCGCGTCGCTCCAAAATGTAGCCATTAGCTCTGATTTCGGAAGTGAAGAGTTGCAGCTAAAAGCCCTAAAAACTGTGAGCGCCTGTGGTCAGCGCTGCTCCCCCACCATAACATGAGCTGAAATGAAGCATGATATCCCTCCCCCCCACGCACGCACACACACACACGCACACACAAAGGCCATCAGCACCTGCAGCCCTGCTCCTCTTCCTCCATTTGTCATCAGCCTGGGAGAACAGAGAGAGAGAGAGAGAGAGAGTACCTGAAAATGAGTGTGGTGGTAGAGATATAATTGCTTTCTTGTCTTTTTCGGTTCCCTCCCAAAAGGAGGAGGCATAGCTCTGAGTGACTGAGGTTATCTTCAGCGCACTATCTGCTGAAGAAGCACATTAATGAATAGTGCATTAAAAGTTTGAGTCTGTGCCGCACACACACACACACACACAAAAACACACTATCCTGCAACTACTGTAATTTAAAAACCCCACAATAGCCGCTATGCAATCTTGAAAATGAAAAAATAAAGGCCTTCAGGCTCGGTGCGCACAAACTTCTTTTTTCATTCAAACAAAGCAGAGAAAAAGTAACATTCACCTATCTGTGGTTACGGCCTAATTGATTCATTTCACAGTTCTGCGGTTATTTCAAAACGAGCGCGCTTCCCTTCAGAGAAACAGCACATAAGCAAATATACAAACAGGTAAACACAGATATTAGCATAAAGGCAGAAAAGCCTTGAAAATATCTCAAACCAAACACAGCTGCGGTGTGCAAAGTGAATAAAAATGATAAAAAGTGACTGTGAGAAACTAAAAAGTGAATTGGCGCCTTGAACCACGTCTGGAAGCTGAACTAAAAACCTGATTACTGTAGCGTGAACGTGTGTTTAATTAGCCTTGTATGATAGGCTGCCCATCCATTACGTGGCTAATTGCCATCCTATCAGAGCAAATAAAACACGCCATCACACTTTGGAGTCTGCATCATTGCTCCAGATGATATAATTTCCTTGTGAATCATCCGGCTAACGAAAAAGGAGGATGACTGACTGAGACGGACTGCGGCAGGAATCCAGAGCTTTAATTCAAACCTTTGAGCTGCTTTGAAAAACGGCAACGCCTAGCTAGAAGCTTTCATTTGTCTTAATCAAGGACGGTTGGTGTTTTCCGTGTGTGTGTGTGTGTTAGGACCTCACCAGTAGACATCTCCCTCCGTTCTAAGCTCCCCATGTGGCGTACACCGCTCCAGAGCTCATCTGAAGATGGATCTTCACGCCACAATCCCTCACACACGAATTTGCCTTATCTCCGCCGCAGCTAGCGCCGCTGCTCAAACACAGGAAGTGGAAATTTCTGCTCATTTACCCTCATGTAGATACCATCCAGAGTAAGTTTATTTAGCCGACAAACCTCCCCTCCTTTAACCCCGCAGTCATTTACTCTCATGTTTGCTCTTTTAGGCCCCTCCGCCGTGTATTCTCCTGATGAAACTGAAGCAAAGACTACGAGTAGATTTTCACATCGGCCGGCCCGTGTGAAGTCGAAGAGACTGTCATTATGCTGTTCAGTGGAGCAGCAATATCTCGAGCTGCTTGGGGACATTGGGTGCCTGAGCGTAGCCGACCTGCCCTCCTGCCTGTCTGCCTACCTGTCTGTCTGTCTGCACGGTTGCATATCAGAATATCCTTTTCGTCGTTCTCCTGTGTGCGGTTGTGGCTTACCCGCGTCTTCATGTGTGTGTACGTTTCTCCAGGGATCGGGCTCTCGGTTTCGGAGACAGCATGGCAGATAATAGGCGCTCCTCCGAAAGATTACTAGGCCTTGTTCTGTTCCCATCAGCCTCCCCGCTTCTCCTCGTCTCTCAGCTCCTGTTTTAAAACTGGGCTGCTAAGGTTGTCGAAGCAATTAAACCGGCTCCCTCTCTGTCACACTCCCTGTCACCTTCTTTATTTTTATTTCTTCCTCACGCTCCATCTTTCTCCTCATCTCCTTCCTTCTTTTCAGGTGCTGGCAACGGGTTCAGGAAGAGAGAAATTGGACATCATCCACTCGTCCTCCTCTTTCTTTCCTCCTTCCTTTTCTTATCACCCTTTCCTCTCTCCTCTATCACCCTATCCTTCTCCTTTATGAAAGACCTTGACAGATGTCCTCATAGAGGAAGCTGCAGCTCAGACTGAGACAAAAACAGATTCAGCCCAGTCCCACGAGGCGTTATGTGGCTTAGACTTACTGCCAAGGAGACCCGATGCACGATCACTTATTGGAGGGTAAATTCTGGCTTATGTTGATCTGCTGCTTCTGTTTTGCAGAATTCAATACGAAAATGCAGCCTCACTGGCACGTTAAATTAGCTAAATTAATGTGTCAATGCATCAAAGCCAGTTCCATAACAATGAGTTACATGCTAACGGGATTGTTCACGGTGATAAATCCACAGATTTGACATTCAGGACCTGGTGTTACAGTTCCTGCAGAGCGTGTGGAGCTTTATTGTGACTTTCAGACACATTTTCACTTCTGGGCCGACAACTTAACTGTTCAGGTTCACTTTGAGCGCACTAAACGTCAGAGATGTGGACTTGAGACTTGGTGACTTGGACTTGAGTCGACTCGAGTGACTGTTTTGATGACTTGTGACTTGACAAAAAATAAATGACTTGAGACTCGAATTGGACTTCAGGCATGATGACTCGGATGACTTGAGTGTGTTCATAAGTTTGAATGTTAGCTTTCTGTCTCACTATCAAGTAGCGCAAACTGGGATTCATGATTGGACGACTCAAAAAGCTCCCCGGTATGCGATTGTCATGATTGGCATTCAAACTCCTCGCTATGGCAACACGCAACATCAAAGCCCCAAAGAGAAGCCTCATCAGTCGTACTCGTTACTACTCAATATGGTCTCAGAGCAGACCATCATCATGGCTGCGTCTGTGCCAAGATAATACAGATACAATTCACTGTCATACTTTTTGAACAGGTTATATAAAATGGCCAATAATATCATTATTAGACGAGCTACTAACACCTTGTCTTTTCTCTTTATAAAGACTGGATACTACAGGTAAGAGTGCTGCATCTTGGGTGGAAAAAAAGTGACTTGACTCGGGACGTAACTAGCCTTAACTAAGGACTCGACTTGACTTGACTTGCCCAAGAAAAAATGACTCAAGACTTGCTTGAGACTTTGACCAAATGACTTGAGACTTTCTTGGGACTTGAGCAGAGATGACGTGGTCACAACACCGCTAAACATGCTGGCTGCTGCAACTGGATACAAGGCTAAGGTTATAAACTCGCCATATGAAACCTGTCCGTCACCAAACAGCAGACAACAAACAGCTGTTTTTTTATGCAAGCTCTGGAGAACTACTCTGGTTTAGGCAATGGGAGGCACAAGTCAAAATGTACCGCCATGTTTTAGGAAGTATCGGCAAAAGTGAAAAGTGCACATGCAAGCAGAAAAGAGATAAAAAAAGATCACAACCACATCCACTCGCTCGCTGTGAATCCTCTGGACTGCTTTTCTACACATGAGCTAAATCAGACATTACAGAACTAGAGAGCTGAGAGCGAGGACGGTCCAAATAATATCCAGTTCAACTGATTTGGACATTTGCGTTCTCAGCTCTCCAGTTCAGTAATCTCTCTGCGTATCGTATTGTGAATGAGGCCGGTCTCTGGCTCCATAGTTCATGCAAAGGCATTATTAATACTGATCCTTTCATCTAAATCAAATCAAGTAAGGTAAGTAGCATATTTCCAAAAGTGTCTTTCATGATCTTTTTGCTTTTCTCTGTACTGACATGTCATCAAAGAGGGGTCGAAATAATTCTTGAGTGGCATTAGATCGCTGACAAGTTGGTCAATTAATCCATAAATCATTAACTGAATAAATAAAAACATGCATAAATTCACAACTAGACGCGACTAATACATGCGTGACAAAAGCACAATGTTGGGACTAATCAATGAGATGATGGATCAACAAGTCGATGGTTCCAAAAAGTGCCATTAACGAGGCTGATCGCTAAAAAGGAGAGGCCACGGATAACTGGATTACATGACATCCCTCATTTCACCAAGACCTGTCAATTTACTCTGGAAACACTTAGTGAAATGAGGATTAACTAATGAGACTAAGATTAAGGGAAATCTGTGCCGGGGGCCTTAACGAAGTCGATTGCTTACACACGAGGCCCCAGATTAAACATAGACGGATAAAGCAGCTAATGGAGGTACTTTTAGTGAAATTAAAAACAGCTCTTTTTAAAACAGAATTTAATTCATCGTGACTTTTTCTCTCTCTGTTAGCCCCAGTGCTAATCCAGGCCCTGCGGTCCTCCTCCTGACAGCTAATGAAATCAAGCCTGGCACCCACAGCCCAACGTTATTAGGAAATGCACAAGAAACTCAGCCTTCGCCTGCTGGCTCCATCTCTCCCTCCATCTAACTCTCACTCAACACACCAGGGCTACAATTCCCTCTGACAGCTTTTCAGCCCCGCCGTGTGTGTGTGTGTGCGCGAGCGTGTGGAGGAGGGTCCGGTTGTCATGTGTGTCATGATACTCGCGCTACCGAGCAGCTCTTTTGCTAATTGCAGCTATTAGGCCTCCAGAGACGGCCTGAGAGTGCAGCATGGTTAATGAGGAGAGCACAGTGAGATAAATGAGACATTGTATATCTCGTGTTGGAACAATGATCGAGTGACGTTAGCCGTGCAGTCGATGGGCACTCGAAGCGGTTATGTTCCCTGCGACCCTCGCCCCATCAGCATTGAAGAGGTATTACTATAAAGATGTTTTTCAATGGGGATAATGAAGGTTATTACTTCTCTTTTTGGGGGATGATGAGGTCTTTGTCCTGTAGACTTAAAGGTTTTTTTCCACCGTGATCATCTTTTGCGTATAAGGAGGTAATGATTGTTACAGTTCATTCACAAACCCCTAACCCTAACATTATACACATTTTCTCATGTTGCAGTTTAATGTAAAAGATGTTTAAATACATTTTTTCCATTATCAATTTACTCTCAAAACGCTGTGATGACTATAGGAAAGCAGGATTGTACATTTATTTTGCATATTTTATTATACAAGCAGAGAAATATTTAAACCAGGTACCAGGGCCGGATCCAGAGGGGTGGCCTGGGCCCCCCTTGAAATCTGTTTGGCCACCCCAAAATCATACACTCTGATTGGCTATGTGCCTTAGAGGCGGGACTTGTTGCGACAGGCTGCAAGTAGTTTTCTTTGTATTTAAGTGTGGCGCATTTTATTTGTTAGAGCTTCAAATTGTTACTCTGGACAAACGTCTTCTTTTTGAGTCCTCAAAGAATGAAGAATGAAGAATGAGGTGATTTATAAGTTGCCGCTCTGTTGTGTTACTTTTTTAAGTACACAGGAATATAACATATTTTAGATACTTTAATGTTAGTAGTCAAAGTAGATGTGATCAGTGGAGAAAGAAAGGGTAAATAGATGTTATTGATTTGTGTGCCACCCCAGCGTCAGTCAGTGCCCCAGTTGGGCCACCCAAGTCAAAATCAGTCTGATTCCACCCCTGCCAGGTACCTGATCATCTTTAAAATGTTTCTTCCTACAGGTGTAATGATGAAT
Organism: Semicossyphus pulcher; assembly: GCF_022749685.1. NCBI lineage: Eukaryota > Metazoa > Chordata > Actinopteri > Labriformes > Labridae > Semicossyphus > Semicossyphus pulcher. The sequence goes on along the minus strand of NW_027211670.1, from coordinate 9,900,018 downwards.
CGATTGATCTATCAGAAGTAATTAATCGCCAAATATTTTGATAATCCATTAATTTATTTATGTGATTTTAAATCTCAGGTTTTTTGCTTTTTAAATGTTTTAAAATGAAAAGTCTTTGGTGGGTTTGTCAAAAGAAACGATTTGAAGACATCTCCGAGTCTCTGCCTTTATATAGAACATTGATAACAATGAATCAATGATTTATATAGATATATATGTATGCTAAATGGACTGCACTTTGAGGATAGCGCTTTTCTAATCTAACATTCACCCTTTCACACACTGATGGCAGAGGCTGCTACGGAAAGTGCCCAACTGTCAATCAGTCATCACATTCACACACCATTGCCACCGGGAGCAATTTGGGGTTCAGTGTCTTGCCGAAGGACATTTCGACATGTTGACTGAGGGAGCTGGGGATCAAACCACCAACCTTCCGACTGAAAGACGACCGACTCTACCACTGAGCCACATAAATATATAAAAAGAGAGAAAATCAGTAAATTAATTTATTATGACTACAACCTTTAGTCTACCTTATGACTGGAGTCCACCTGTGGTAAACTCACTTGATTTGACAAGACCTGCATGTCCATTTAATTTCTTCTTGGGTGCAGGTTTGGCTCGGTTGTTGGAGCGGGCGCCCCATGTGCGCAGGCAACGGTCATCATTGCACTGATCGCAGGTTCGACTCCCGCTCTCTGCTGCACATGTTTCCTGTCTCCCTTCAGCTGTCCTATCAATAAAGGCAGAAAGCCAAAAAAGAAAAAAAGTTTCTGCTACATTGAGGTTTCCAAAAAGTGCAGTTATGGTAAAATGGTAAAAGGACTGCACTTTATATAACGATTTTCTAGTCTTCCAACCACTCAAAGCGCTTTTACACACTGAGGCTGCTGTGCAAAGTGCCAATCACCAACAGGTTCTAATCATTCATGCACATTCACACACTGATGGCTGTGCCATGGGTAGATCAGGGGGTAGAACCCCCAACCTTCTCATTGAGGGAGGACCGACTCCACCACTGAGCCACAGTTGCCTCCATAAGTCTAAAATAGAAGATTGCAACAGCCAGGACTCTAACTAGAGCTTGTCGCCCATTCACACAGAGCAATCAAAGAGGCCTAAAGGGACAAGCACCACAGCAGCACTGCCAATGTGGGTTTTTAGAGCAGAGGGACCAGACAGAGGCCTCTCCTCAGCTAAAGACACAATAAAGCCCGCTTGGAGTTTTTAAAAGCACCTCGGATTCTCAGACAAAGAGACACAGATGCTGAGGGGCCTGTTGCAAAAAGATGCATCTTTACTGTGGCTTAAATACATTTTTAAAAATCACAGGTTACAAGAAACAGTATATAAATGCCAACTGACTAACCGTATTAAGCCGGATATATACCTGCTTTTAACTATGCATTCGTGTGCGCATGATGGCTGCCCCACGTGTCTGTTTGCAGCGTCAGGTGTGCACGTTCTCACAAATTAAAGCTACACGAGAGGCAATATGCGCATGAACGGTAGGGGCAAAGTTTTAAAGACAAGCTGATGGACTAAGTCTGCACGATGTATCGTTACCAATGCACAGCGACAAACGTGCCTGTTAAAACAGCTGGCGACAGATAGGTTCTCTGTTAGAAGTCGACGTGGTAACCTGCAAAACTAAATGGAAACAAGTCCGGGACCGTTACGTGCATGGAGTAAAATGTGTTCCTACGAACAATCAAAAGATGTCGCTTTTCTCTCAGCGTTAACATAGTAACCTCCTCGAATGTCGCCATGTCTGTTGTTTACACCCCGCACATACAGTAGTTATATATATATATATATATATAGTTACATACGACCTGAGCGCTCTGGTGTGCCCTCTAGCAGTATCCTCCAATAAGTATGTGAATAAGTACGTTGATGACACAGCCGGTTGTGTACTCGAACCGATTTTAAAATGCAAGCATACATCCGGCCTCAAACTGCTCAGCTCTGTTTACATCAGCAGGAAATGTTATTTATCTTTGGAAAGAATTCAAGGACGTCTTCATTTTAAAATTCAGTGAAGCAAAAAACAAAATGCAATTCCAACACTGACAGGAGACTCAGTAACAAAAAAATATTCTATTCTAAAACAGAAGGAGGATCAGAAAATAAGCGCTGCTAAACATTCAAAAGGGAAGTCACCTGTGTGGATGTGGGGTTAACAGTAGTGCAACTACCATGCAACAATGGGTTTTAGCCTGAGTTAGCCTGCGAGTAAATTGTCTTCTCTTAGAATTAGTTGGGAACTTTCACGAGACTAACCCATGAGAAAAAGTCTGGTACATCTGGTGGATCGCTCCTGGTATGATGAAATCTATAAGGCCTCAATTCCTCCCTGGGGTAAAGCACGCACAACTCCTTATCTACACATTACCACCACAAAGGTGAAGCATGACAGTGGGGACATTCAGCTACAGAGACAAGTCAGTGTTGCCAATAACAACACCAAAAAGAAACCCTCGTCCAGATTGCTCACGCCGGGCTGACGGTTCAGTTTCAAACAGCGCAGTAGCCCTGAGCACACCGCCGAGCCTTTGCAGGGGTTGCTTAGGGACGACTCTAGGATTGTCCTCTAGTGGCCCGGCTCGAGCCTGCACTTGAACCCAATCAAAACATTTCTCAAGAGACCTGAAAGTGGTTTTCCACCAATCAAAGCTGACGGAGCTTGAGAGGATCTGGCCGAAAAATCCCCGAATCCAGATGTGCGGCGCTTGTCACATCAAACCAAAGAAGGCTTGAGGCTGTAATTACTGCTTCAGACACTGAGAAAGGTACTGAATACTTTTATTTCTATTATATTTTAGTTTCTATATTTTATTTAGAATATTTATTGGGTGTTGTTGGGTTTTGAGTCTAGATTACCGGGGGGGTGCAACAGTCTATAAAAAAAGTGGTGTGAATATTTTCCTAATGCACTCTTGCTATAAAATTCATAGAAACAGCCGAGTATATAGCCTTGCCTTTTGACAGGGTTTCATAAGCCAAGGGCTGTCTGAATTTCTGAACCCCTCATAGTGAGGAGTCCTTCAATTAATGATAAGATACTGTCACTGTGAGAAGGGAAGAAAATCCCGCAGCTCTGAAATGCTCCTTTTCAGGCAGAAAGGGAGTAAGACCTTTGGAGTTTATCGAGCGGGGTTTGAAAAGAGTTGTTGAACCTAAGATTTCTGAGAATTTCCCAAATCGTAAAGCAGAGTGTGATTCCTTTATATAGATTAAAACTGGCTTTAGAAACCGCTCAAGGTTTCCACATAGGAGCAAATATATGAGCATCAACACACAACAGAGGAAAGGATCGAATTTCATATCGACGTTCAGTCATTTCAACGTATTCATACCAGAGCAGGCGACAATGAAGGGGTGACCTTTTGTGGGTTTCTCTACACAAACTGTCCCTCTGCAGGAAATAAAAGGCCTCTTTGTGACAAGATGATCATGTTGCTCACTGTGTGAACACGTGGTACTCTATGTATAGGTGCTGGGTTTCATGGTAGTGTAGAGTGTAGGTGTGGAGGAAGTGTAGATGTAATAGGCAGGGGCAGAAGAGAACTGTCTTTAGTTTAATGCAATGAAAGTAGGGCTGCACGATATTAGAAAAAAGTGATGTTGAGATAAATTTTTGTTCTGCAATATTAAAAAACCCACAGGAAATTATACCAGATCGTTTTCATCACGTCCATACAATTAAGGTATATCCATACTACTTTTATCGCTCTTGGTGCAGATTCTGACACCTGCATGAAAAGCAGAGCGAGGTGGAGCGACACGTTGCTGGGCTGCAGTTGTGTTACTTATATGTAATGTAATCTACCGTTTTTAACGATGTTAAAACGTATGTTTCAGCAGCATGACCAGCTCCGTTACGGTAACGTTTGGAAACGAAAGCTCACCGTCTCCTACTTCCTTACGCTGTGCGTGCGCTGCAGGTGTAGCCGCTAAAAGTAAACGCTCTGTGGCACGTCTGCGTCGTTACCAGCCCGTATATGTAATAGGGATGGGGACGAATACTCGAGTACTTGTTGACGTTATTATTCAAGTAACATTACATAACTCGCGCACCTGCACATGTTGTTTTCAGCTAAAGTAGTTAAACTCATTACATTACATTACTCATTCGTTACATGCACCTTGTCAGCCGTGACGAGGAAACGGGATGTCTGGAAGTACTTTGACAAAAAAGACGACGATAACGTGCTGTGCAAGACATGTGGTGTTTAACTATAGAAATACCAGTTCAATGCTTAACCACACACGCTTAAAGCACAGGGAGAAGCCAGCGGAGACAGACAACAGGCAGTCTCGCATCACTTCATCATTTCCTAGCCCTGTTAGCGCACGTCATTCTGATGATACCAGAACGTAGAAGATTAGCCTGCTAATAACGGACATGGTGACTAGAGATATGCTCCCATTAAGTGTTGTGGAAGCAGAAGGCTTCCGTGAGCTGATGGCGTTTGTTGAGCCGGAGTACAATCCACCATCACGCCGGACAACGGCTACGAGAGTGGAAAACGTGAGTTATGTGAGTTACGTGTGAAGCAACACAGAACCGTACAGTCCGCTACAGCTGTGACGTTTGACAACGGAATGTTTTAACAATGTTAATTGAAGGGCCTGTTAAGGTTGTTTAATGCATTTGAAACTGCACTTGCTTTCCATTATTTGGCGATTTGGTTACATTAACATTAAAGTGTTAGATAGTAATGTTCTCTTACAGGCATACAGCCTACTATTTTCGGGCCAGGAGGTCCGTGTCCGACGTATGTGTGTTCTTGTTTTTTTTAAGATATAATTTGAGAGTACTCGATTACTCGTTCATTTGGTAATTAGATTACTCATTATTAAGATTACTGGAAATGCCCATCCCTAATATGTAACCACAGCGTTAACAAGCACTGGGACGAGGTGCCGCAATGCGGACGCACTAAAAAGCCATCACGCATAATTAAATGCCTCGGTCCTCCCGCTAACATGAAATGTTAGTTGTTGTTGTTGTTGTAGATTAGTGATGGAAGATGAGAAAACGGCGTGTGCTCCTTTTGCACCAAGCAACATTGAAGTAGCAGCTTGACTATTGCACATGCGAACATTGCAATTGGTGAACATCACAATAGTTAAACAATTTCTTGCGCAGCCCTAAATGAAACGTAAACGTCTTCCCAACCCTCTACTAAGCTAGCATGCTACCTAGCTTCAATTTCTATTTATTGTGTTGGTTCAGGATTACAGAAACAAGCTGGTCTTTTGTAGACAGCTTCAACTCCAACTAACAAATGGACAAGGTGCTGAGTAACATACAGAGTGCTCAAAACAAAAATTGGAATTAAACACCTGCTATCAAAGGCTAACACCTGCTATCGGTCATTATCTGACTTATTTGGTAAAAAATAAAGACAAAAAAAAAAGTTCATGCTTTCCAGGCATTAACAACACAAGATCAATGGAAGGTGTAGGTTTAGTCTCTGTGCAAAAAAGCAGATATAGTAGAAAATTAAATAAAACCTTTTGTAATTACATTTTTACAAAAAAATAAAAGTCCAAACAAACCAGAGAACTATAAAAGCGCTCTTAGAGAGCAGATATCTGCCGCATGTGTTAGGGGTATGTGGGTGGGGATCATGGAGTTCAGGACAGGCTGTGTGTCCAGTGTTTGTATGGCAGCGGTGTATTGAAGGTTTTTAGAACATTTTGTCACACACCACACAAAATAAAACCCCTTATTATGCCCTTCTCTCCTACGAAATAGGAGTTGAATCTCACTCTGTTGTCTCTTCTTTTGCTGTGAAGTCTGTTTCTGTGTCTTACCTCAACCTGCTAATGCTAACCCAACCTACAGAGGGCGAAAAGGGCAAATGTGCCACAACAGCCAAAAAGCTTCCCATTAGAGAAAGGGGCTGCAAGTTCAGAAACACTTAGAAAAGCTCAGATAAAATACAACCACAGAAACGTGCTGCAAAAAGCTGACACAAAAACAAATAAAGTCAAAAACACACAAACCCAGAAAATGCATGCAACCAAAAAACCCTGCATCTGTCATCACAACAGAAGTGCTCCAGGCCTGTACGGCCATTCGCTTTATGACTAACCTTACCCTCATCTGAACTGTAAAAGTCTCCACCACGAGAGACCTTTTTTACACGGCGATTCTGCCAGTGTCGTAACTTCATCGTAATACTGTACTTTTACGTTGAAGCACAGAACACCGTAAAATTAATGTCCCAGTGTGAGTTGTTACCATAGACTGTACACATCATGGACGTAGTCTCAGTGGCGTCACCCATTGGCTTCTGAAGAAGCGTTTTGAAGCCTGAATTGCGCCGCCGCTGGTGGTCACCATATTTGAAATGGCAGAGCAGGCTAACCCAGAGGCAGGCAAAGAGGTGGAGCGCGACCAAGCTAAAACCTAGGCTGAAGACTATGGGCGGGCCGCATGAATCAGACAGCTACGGCTATGAAGCTAGGCTATATGCTTCTCACCGTAGCTAGCGGTTATTAGCCATAGACTGTATAAATAATGAATGAGCTAGTTTAACTTCGTGTTTCCCACAGAGGAGATTCTGTTTGTGACGGTGACTGACTGCAGGTGTTTATTTATCAGACTAAAGAAGTAGCGGAGAGACAGCGGCGAGCCGACACGCAATGGGAAACGTAAAATAACCGCTAAAAATATATCAATACGATTATACTCGCATTTAACTCACTGAAAAGCTGGAGCTCCGACTTCTTGCACAGCCATAAAATTCCATAAATCCCACAGAGAGAGAGACAGATTATTTGTCCAAACTTTGGAAAGGCCAAAAGGCAGGAACAACACAAACAGGTGAAGCTAAGTTCAGTGACTGTGTCTGGGTTGACGTCCAGCTGACAGCCAGCAGGATCCACCTGTCAATCAAGTGAACTGGCCCCTGTAATTTAAGGCTTAATATAATTAAAACGGGTGTGTCCCAAAAAACACTCACCCCCCGTACAGCTATCTTGAACAATAAATTAGCTATTTATAACAAAACCGTTTTTTGTGCCACTTAGTTTTTACACAGCGTTACAGCGTTCCGCTATTCACACAGACACCAATCACCCCTTGCTGCCGGCTCAACGGTGGAATGACTTCGCCCCACCTTTATGCCTCTGTGACTTTACACAGATGGTGTAACAGTCTCGTCTTGAACAGATTTTGTAAAAGGGGCTGCTTTCTGCTGCGGGGAGCAGACTCCGTCACAACACCAGCTCCCTAAAAGTCAAGACGGCAACAACAGGGTTTTATTCCTTTAGAATCATGCCTTAGTTTAGTGGATTATGTGTGTGGATTTAAAAATGAGACCGAACTTTTTCATGGGTATCAGCCAAAATGCGGCCTATCACTCAGATCGGCTTGTTTTTAGCTCGCAGATCGCCCAACCAGAAGTGAGTAGTCAACTGACATTATTAAGATTTGAAAGACCACTGTTGATTAAAGGACTACATGTGTCTGATTTTGGAACGAAAAAATGAGTCTACACGAACCATACCTCCACGTACATTGTCTAGCAGAAGTGAGGTTCCCAATTTGAGCAGTTATTGGTCCGTTTCGGCCGCTGTAGAGCAGTGGGGAGTCGCCTTTTGATGATAGTATCAAGCTGAGCAGTTAATAAAATAGATATTTCAGAGAACACACACACACACACACACACACACACACACACAGTACACACGCACAATCTGTGTGAATAAAATGATTTCCCTCCAAACAGGAATTTCGATTTCAGTCTTTTTTTTCTTGTCAACATTTTTCCCTTCAAGGAAAAATACATCAACATTCCTGTTGAATTTTTTTGTAGGTGTAACGGGTCTGACGCTATAAACGGCGCTGTCCCTCCATCACAGTACTATACGTTCCTGTCAGCTCGATGTTTGGAGGCGGTGAGATGGAAGAAAATGAGAGATGGTTCTCTGAAGGCGACAGATGTGTCTTTTCTCCTGGGAATCACAACCTGTTAAGTAAAGGATGGCTGTGCATGTAATATGCATACGACAGCATCTGCAATTAAAAAAAAGAATCAGGACATTCGACTGAAATATTTAGATTGACATCTTAGCGAATAGAGTTATATTTCCACTAAATGTCGGATTAAAGGTATAGAAATACTTCAAAAGCATTTCCGGACATGTGTGGAGTGTGACGGATTACTCTCCGGGGATCAATTTGCAATCAGCACTCACATTAATGCTGTGCGGCGGACGCTCTCAGTGATGGTTTAAGTGATGATGATTGCCACATAGTGAGACATGCTAGAGCCATTCATCTCCGCCTGTATTGTCCTTCATAATGAAGTTATACTCTTCATTGTGACGCGGAGATTGAGAAACATCAAAGATCTGCTCTTCTAAACTCGACATGAGTATTTCCTCTCAGTCTCCTCCTTTTCTCTGCTCTGCTTCTCTTTCAGGCTTTTCTCTGTCGCTTTCTGCTGCTTTGAAACTCATCGCCGTTTGGGATTTCTCGAACAAATCCTCATTTCCCATCAAAGATCTTCTTTCTTTTTCAAATCAATACCTGGACACATCAGGAGGAGGAGGAAGAAGCTGCACAGAGCAAAAGACGAAAACCATTTGTATCTCTTAATCCGACGAAGAGGTCATCAGGCTGGAGACTTGATTTTGCATCCTTGGGACAAACAAACGATCAGTTTAAAGACGAGCTTGACAGACGGGCCTTCTGTTGATCAAAAGGCCTCATTAACATTTCAATCTGCCGCTGGCCAGATAAGACAACGACGGCCATTTTGTGACGGCTGCCGTCTGTCAGGCGTGCCGGATGGCTAATAATGATGGTGATATTTCATATATGTTATCAGGATCTCCACATGTCTATCTTTCAAATAAGAGATGCAGGGGGCTCACTGCGTCTACCTTCCGTTTTAAGGCCATCCTGTGATTTGCAAACAGACGAAATTCAGGAGATAAATTGAGTGATAACTGCTTTAAAGTGAAGGTGAAAGGAGCCACAAGGGTTTTACAGGCCTTCAAACTCTTGACTTGTTTGGGAATTTGGAAAAAAGGATCAATAATCAAAATGCTGAAAACAACATTGATACTAACTTTTTTTAAGTTTAGCTTCATTCAAAGCCAAAAGAAAGAATTAATGAGATGCCTGATCTGTGTATTTGTACTGTAGCCTACAAGGGCAAACTTGCTGCAACGGCCCAAAAGATTGAAATAATGAGAAACGAGCTGCAGTTTATAAAGAATGCAAAAACAAACTAGTTAAGGTAACCTGCACCAAATAAAAAAGAAACAAGATATCCAAAGTTAATCAACAGCAGCGTTTATATTGTTAACGAAAAATTATGACGATAAATGCTCGTCAACGACCATTTTTCCATGAAAACAATAAGACATTGGCGGAGCTAATAGATCTTTGATAATAAAACTCTGACGACACGTATGTTTTGTTTTCGTGAACAGGATGAGACGGGATTAAGATGCTAGTCGTGGATTGTCGGACATTCAAAATCCATGATATTTTAAAGCCTCAAGCACCAGTTAGAGATAACGGGTGTTACAGAAAGTCAGGACGATTAGACAAAAAAACGAATGATGATAGATGTGATTTGTACAGTGGCCGACAAAGGCAAACTCAGACAGTTTTCAGCTTCTGTTGTGATGACTCAACATGCAGTGTTTCTCTTTTGCATTTGTTTTTTGTCAATACAGCGGATCCACGTTTTTGGCGTGCTAGTTACCAGCCTCGGAAGCTAATGACCAGCCTATCCAGCAGCCGATCCAATGGGTTGCTACATTAGATGAATGACTTGCCGCCTTGGTCGAATGAATAGGCGGCTTTTCATTCACCACCGCCGGCCTCTCAGTTACCTGCGCTGGCTTATCATTGGACAGGTCAGTAGCTGGCTTCGGCAAGGATATAGCCTCCTTTGACCTCTTGATAGTCTTAATGTTGTCCTTTTCCCTGCGCCATAGTGTGTGTGTGTGTGTGTGTGTGTGTCTTTAATTTGTGCTGCCTGGCTGCAGTTCAGCTAAAATGAACAGTCTCATTCACCACAATAAAGGAGGAGGGCTGCAGACGCACAAGGTACCTGATTGCGGCTGAACTGGTCCGACCATTCATTATCACCTTCCCTGCACACAACAATGACCAGGAAACACTTGAGAAAATGAGCAAAACATAATCCAATCCAGCAGGACTGTTATGATGTAAGATGTTTTCCTGTCACCATTCAGCTGTACTTAGAAGGTAAGACTTTCATTGCCCCAGAGAACAAAATGACCTGATGGTGGTCGATAGTAGTTGTTGATCAATACCAGTGACTCAATGATTGCTCAAGTACGAAGGCTAAAGAGCCTTTTTACTCCAGCCAAAAAAAACAAAGCAAAGTGTTTTTATGTCTGGATTGGGCATGGTGATATATCACCCCCTAACTGAACATTTCTGCCGTGTTCCAGCTTTGATATCCCGACTCCTTGTTTCTTTGCTGCTTCTGTTGATTTGTTGGGATTCCTGTTAGTTGTAAATGAGTTGTTTTGACATCAGTGCTACAATTATCTTTAATCTTTTCCTTATTTTCTGTCTAATGAAAGGCTTTCTTTACTGTCCGATGTGCAGGACGTACAAGCTAGCCAGCAGGTTAGCATCCCATGCTTGCAAACCATGTTGATTTTTCCAGCCATTCTCCCTGTCGTTCACCTGGAATAGTTTTTTTTACCTCTTACATGATGAAATTCTCCGACTGCATTAACACTGGGCGGATGATGCTGATGTCACGTGGGTCTGCCATGTAAAAAAACCCTACAATTTACTAAAGATGGACTACGAAGAGCGCTGCACAAGGAATTGTGGGGCATAATTTTCTCCTCTCCGTTCCTAAAGGATGGTCCAGTGTTTCCTAGCCTAAAGGAGATAATAAAGGAAGCAATGGAGCTCCTTTTTTTAACATTAACAGGATTCGAACTGCTCTTATCATGCCTGACAGTTTAACTCACTCAGTTAGGAACTTTCCTAACCAAAAAGGACTTTTCGACTGCAGCTCTGGTCTTGGATTTGGCTGTCTGTTAGACATCAACACAGATACTCTATTAACTGAACACACCGTGTTTGAGTTGTTGGTGCCTTTTGGGGATTTTTCATACAAAAGTCTAACAAATAATTGTAAACGCAATTGGCTGTAATGTAACGAATGTCAAGGACAAGGCACTCCCTATTGTTCGGTTTCTGCAGGACAAATGCTGTTATTGTAGAATTAAATAGCAATCTTCCGGGTAGCCGTTTCATAGGAACTTAATTTTTAAGTTTCTGTCAACAGTTTTGGTGACAGAGGAAAATCCTGTCTTGAACTATTCAAGTTTTACCATCATCTTCTAATTACATATTAGGAAAATAATGCTAAAATGTTTTGGTTTTTTTTAATTATTAATAACTAATTAACTTTTAGGGTGTCCAATCAGATTTCAAGGGGGGCCTGGGCCACCCATCTGGATCCGCCCCTGTTTGTTTGACAGTTTGTGCTCACAGTAAGCGTGAAAAAAATTGTCTTGGGGTATACAAAGTAATTTCCTCTCTTGGTAAAGCTGTAAATACATGATCAGAGATGTTTGATTTGGACAATTTAACAGTTTTACTTTTGCCGGGTGCATTTTAGACTATTTCATTTTTTAAAAATCTAGTTTTAACCAAACTGCAGTAAACACATCTAACCTGGGATTGGTCTTGATTGCTACTGCTCACCACACAATCAGGAAAAATCAGTCCAATCAGCCCAGTGTGCATGAAAGTCTGCATTTAGTGGGTTTCTCTCATTTAAATTACAGGAGCCATCAAATTCATTCAATATAAGTAATTTTCAAGTGTGTGTGTGTGTGTGTGTGTGTGTTTACGTGTGTGTTTGTGTGGATCTGTGCTCACAGGCACACACAGTTGTGTATCTCTCTAAACTTGCACCTGCATATCATACGAGGATAGAGGCAGGCTGTGAGATACTGAGGACTGCCAAGCAACCAAATTACTCAAAAGCAAAACTGATTAGCTACATTACTCCTTGTTTTGTCTATCTTCCTACAGTTTCACACTTATTTCACCGTGAAGCTAAATCTGTCTGATTCCTAAGTGTAGGCTAAAGAGTGGCTAACGTTAGCAAGTGACCTGCTAACACACGACGAGCCACATTTCTTTTCTTTTGGTACAAGCTAGCCATATCCTAAGCTACGTAGCACGCTATTGAATGAAACAACAATTTGTGAATCTTTGAAAGATATATTAAAGAACAAGCTGATGTCTCTTCATAACAGTGTTATTGGGATTTAACTGTGCCATTGTAGCCTCATTGGCAAATATATAACAATGTTAAATGCTAAAACGTAGTGTAACAGTGGCATAGGTACAGAAAACGTTAGACAAATATAAATCTAAACATTAGCTTACATTAGCTGCCAAAAGCTATCGATCGTACCACACAGGAGTGGTATAACTTGCAACTGTAATATATTTACCAAGGCTGTCAGACTTTCCTTTTTAAAAGAATGAATGTGCTATTTGCAGTTTCCAAAGTTACTTAGCCTCACTTTAGATGTATTTTGTGTATGTGTGTGTGTGTATTTCAGGGGTCTGTGTTTGTGGAACTTTGAAGTGATTAGATGCATCAACTAAATCAGCTCGTGTCCGTCCCATTTTCCCAATCAATCCCACTTTGGATCCTGCAGCAGCCATCCAGATATTTCCTCTGGCTGGGGATCAATAGTTGGATTGAATGATTGAGGACTACTAATCCAATTTACTTTCTTTTAGCCCCGTTTGACCGAGGCTATTCAGGGGCCCTGGATTGTTTTCCATTGCTCTCCTTAATTTAAAGTGGGCTTAATGACAGATTGAGACTGAGGGTATTAGTGTCTTTGGGCCTGATTGTGATCGCCGGCCACAGAGTACATCTACGCTTGGTTTGGATTTGTCATTGTACACAGGCCTGCTTTCATTCCAAGCGAGTGGTATCCATTTAGGTGAGTGCTGTTACAAATCAGCTGGCTTTCCGCCGTATTTACCTTGGCACAGCATCCGTTGCTTTGAGATGCACTGGACGCTGTAGGCACTTCCTTTGAATTCCAGCCTCTTTGAAAGTCTGGCACATCGAACACAACAGGGACCTGACTCTATTACGTTCAACAAACAAGCAGCAAGAATGAGCCCTGCCGAGAACAATTTCAACTAATCCCCATATTTGATGATCGCTTGACTCGTCCATATCCGGACTGATAAAGAACAAGGAGCTCTGCTGCCATTGTTATGTGATACCATTGATATTTAGATAGACATACAAATATCCAATGAGACTTTGGCTTCTTCTTCAACAACTTGGATTCAGATAAAAACCCTGAGTCTGTCCAACCGTGTACAACACAGACTACAAGACCAATCTGAACCCCCTCTTCTAACACCCTGTGTTCACCCCTCGCCTTTTAGTGTTCCTGTTTGCGTCTTGCTTGTGAAAATCCATCACTAGAAGGAAATGAGGTGCGGTGGGAGGCTTGAGAGAAAGCTTTTTGTCGGTTTAAGATCAGCCACAGGTATTAAGCCGCTCTCAGGACCCAACAAAGCTCAGGCAAAAAGCCCAGGCAGGCAGGTGGGAGCTCAGACAACAGGGGATCAGATAGAAGGAGATCATTGATATACACTGAGGCTCGGTAATCTGGGGGAAACAGAGAACTGAGGCTTTAATGTTTGTTTGTTGTTGAGAGGAAAATTGGTGCAAGAAGGATCAGGAAATTCTGATACTAACTGCCTTTGCCGTTGAACGTCCGTTTTGTTCATTTGAAAGTGGTGATATTTATGGCCCAAACATCTACTTTGACTCAAGGATGAAATGATATGATTTAGCTGGTCAAAGGTCACAATGTTGCAGAAAATTCCTCAAGAATTTACACTCCATGTGAAATAAAGGTAAAAGGATGGAGTGATGACATTTTACCCCAAAAGGTCAAAGGTCATCTTCACTGTGAAATTATAATGTCCTGGAAAATCACTTTTCGTTATTCCATCCCATTCTTGGAAACTAAATATTTAAGGAGCACCTGGCAGGATTATCTTCATATTTGGCACAACCATCCAGTTGGACTTGTAGTTGAACTGATTCAATTGAGGTGGTCTAAGGTCACTGTGACCTCAGATCTATCCCTTTCTCGTGGACACAAAATTTGGTTTTCATTTTATATCCGTCAAAGTGAATGCAGCCTTCCTCAAGCAATTAGCGGACAACTTATATATACAAATTCCGCTCTTAACCCTCCAATGATTACACTGTGTGTAAACTGCAAGTTAATTGGTTGACGTCGACATACAACCTCAATGTGGCCATTCCAATTGCCTTGGTGTTCTCCAAAGCTATTCAAATCCCATCATGTCATTCTCAGCTTCATCTGTCTAATTCTCGGAACCCATCAGCTTTCATCTGATGATGATGTACCCTCTGGGACTGACGACCAATTTTTCAGGGGTTCCAGTGCAATGAAGTAATTCCGGCCAATACTTCCTTTTCCATGTGCTGCATTGTTTACAGTCCTCTAGCAACTCGAGTAGCAAGAATGGAGTTGGAGTTGAGATATGATGTCAAAGGAAGATTAAAACCCCCAGGTCCCTCCCCCTCTCTCTCTGCGGCGCTCAGTCCTGCCTCCAAAACCCTCCTCGCAGAGGCTGCTGTCATGCGCGCGAAACCACAGCAAATGAAGAAGCCAAGTATACACACCGGTAGAAATGTGAAATGACAACAACCGCAGCCGTTGTATTACTCCACCAGCACTATCAAAGCAGAGACACATCAAACCAGTGGAAATCAGTGCTTTTGCTGTGAACGGTAATCTACAGCTAATTATATTTGGCAAAACCACCAGCACTTAGTTTGCCAACAAGAAACTGTGAAAAAAAACAGCGTCAACTAAGCAGTAACACACTGATGTTATGAACATTTAGCCGTGAGAGCACAGGTACACAGAACTATCAGGAGAAAGTCTGAAACGGTAACACTGCCTGGGCACTAAATAAAGATATTTTCAGCCACACCGCCATGAAACAACGCTAAACAGAAGCAGCAGTAGCAGGAACAAGCTAACGTTAGCCCGACTGCAACACCAACGTAACACAACGTCACAGTAACCACAGACATCTGAGCAATGTGGAAACATTTTTTGAAAACAAATACAGCAGATATTAAGCTGTCGAGCAGAACTGTCTAACTCAGAATCGGTTTTTAATCCTTTCAAGTCCCGTAGTTCTCTTCACCTCGGAAATGCCGCTCCAATGTTTACTCTCGTTTTGCTTCTGTCTCGGTCCAACTCTTTCTTTTTCCTTATTTGTCTTCTTCGTTGTAACGGTCTTTGCAGTGTAAGCCGTGGTTGGCAATGTAGGGATGGGCAATTTTTCATGCCCAGTGGTTGTTTTTCAGCCATTGTGGACACAAACACGCTGAAGAAATTGAGCTTGACCGTGTGAGCATGCGCGGAGGAGTGGTACTGCTTGGCTCTGATTGGTTGTTGTGGTTTGGGAGCGTTGGATTCTTACAAATGCCATTAGGAGCAGTAGGAGGAGCCAGAGGAACATGATTTTTCTCTGTCTTGCATACTACTGCATGGATAAAGTGACAGTTCGAACACATATGACAAAAAGTTAGTTTTAATAATGTTACCTGCTGCAGCTTTAATAGAGATTAATAAAAAGCTGGATCGTCGACTCAACATATGACCGCTGATCGGAGCTGGGATGTCATTAAGGCGGATTGCATTCCACCCCTTTTGCTTTCCGCACGGCCTGCTGATTGGTCGATACCACTCGGACTACAAATGTACTACAAACAGAAACCAGAACACTTCCAAGACCAAAAATCTGTAGAGATAACATCTGTGTCTATTCTACGTCTGCACTTTTTATCCCAACTCTACACCATTATCCACCTCACATACTTTAGATTTTTCCTTTCCCCCCTTGCAAACCACCAGCAGGTTACGGGAAATGAGCTGTCTACCTTTTTCCTCCCCTGTGACGTTACAAGTTCGTCATCAGACTAATGAAATCAAGTCGAGCCACCTGCCCCGGCGACCGCAAACCGCCCCGTTTGACATCAGAGCGTTTTGTCTTGACGCACACAGACACAGAGCCTCTGTTTTAAAGACGGGGAAGGAGAAGGTCAATGAACTGAATCCAGAGCAGGTTTGTTCGGCCTTTATGCTCAACTGGAAGTATTCGAGCAGAACACACATATTATAAGCACAGCTAATTCACTGCAGTTTTATCTCAAAGGCGTTTACATTTTGCTTCTGTCATGAGAAAAACCTTCTTGTGTTTGAAATTCCATTAAAGAATTACATGGTTCTTTACAGGTAAAAAGACCCTCCAGCATGTGAGACCATTTCAAAGAGGAAACAACAGTTATCACGCTGAGAAATGAACATTTTCTACATGTGAAGTTTCCACCTGACGGACGACGTGTCCTGTGAATTAGAGTGTTAAGACGAGGAAGCCGAGGGTGTGTTCCTATGTGTGCTGATGTATAAAGGGTAACAGTTCAATATCTACAACAAGAGCAGCAGGGGCTTTAGTTGCGGCAGTCTTAAGGGAAATAAGGCAGGACTGGTTTTGTGTAAAGCTAAATCAATATGTCCTTTGAATGGCAAAGAACACCGACGGCAGAGGTCTTACACGCGCAGTAATAGAGTCTGATGTGTATGTTTTATGGGGTAATAATACTTCAAGGTTTGTCGTATTTTACTCCAACTGATCATATCCTCCGCCGGCGCCTATGTCGCAACAGATGTCATAAAGCAAAATCCTGTAAGCTGCGGTATAAAATCACCAAAACCATAAAATTATGGATGCACAGATATAAAAGCGTGCAGGTTTCATGGCTCATATCACCCCGCATTATGGAGAACATTGGAACATGTCCCATACCCTGAATGGTGTCAGTTTTTATGCACTCCTCCACGCATTTGCTTCAGGACAAGCTCTCCCAGCTGAATGTGCCCGACTCCACCTGCAGGTGGATCACAGACTTCCTGTCTGACAGGAGGCAGCACGTGAAGCTGGGGAAACAAGTCTCTGACTCCAGGACCATCAGCACCGGCTCCCCTCAAGGCTGCGTTCTTTCCCCTCTGCTCTTCTCCCTGTACACCAACAGCTGCACCTCCAGTCATCAGTCCGTCAAGCTCCTGAAGTTCACGGAGGACACCACCCTCATTGGACTCATCTCTGGTGGGGACGGGTCTGCCTACAGGTGGGAGATTGACCATCTGGTGACCTGGTGTGGTGATAACAACCCGGAGCTTAATACTCTGAAGACAGTGGAGATAGTTGTGGATTTTAGAAAGACAGCAGCCACACCCGCCCCCATCACCATCGGCGACTCCACTGTGGAGTCTTTCTGCTTCCTGGGGACCATCATCAGCCAGGACATCAAGTGGGAGCTGAACATCGGCTCCCTCATCAAAAAGGGACAGCAGAGGATGTATTTCCTGCGGCAGCTGAAGAAGTTCAACCTGCCAAAGACAATGATGGTGCACTTCTACACCGCCATCGTTGAGTCCATCCTCACCTGCTCCATCACCGTCTGGTATGCTGCTGCTACTGCCAGGGACAAGGGCAGGCTGCAGCGTATCATCCGCTCTGCAGAGAGGGTGATTGGCTGCAATCTGCCATCTCTCGAGGACCTGTACACCTCCAGGACCCTGAGGCATGCAGGTAAGATTGTGGCCGACCCCTCTCACCCCGGTCACTGACTCTTTGAGACCCTCCCCTCTGGCAAGAGGCTGCGCTCCATCAGGACCAAAACCTCCCGACACAGGAACCGTTTCTTCCCCTCTGCTGCCAGCCCCGTCAACAAGGCCCCAACCCCCCTCCACCCCCCACGTGACATGGACTCTCCTATTTTTTATCTTATTCTATTTAAGTCTTTTACTTAATTTTATTCTAGTTCTGTGTTAATTGTTCTGCACCAAAATCACCAAAACAAATTCCTTGTATGTGTAAACCTACTTGGCAATAAACACCAATTCTGATTCTGATTTGCATGGTGAGTCTATTTCTGTATAACACACATTCTTAAAGGTAAGATCGCAGTTTTGCACCATCTTCAATAAGAAAAGTTGAGGACGCCATTTTTCTCCCTCTTCGCCGTTCAATAAAGCGTGAAAAATAGCAAACGCACCTTTTCTTTTTACCCCGAGGGGAAAAAAAACTCACATTGAGGCTATCACTGAAAGGTCAAGCCTCTGCGAATCTCACGGAAACTCCATTTAGGATACACACTTCCTGTGCCACACTTGCCTCCATCCAGCTATCATCTCTGTTAAAATAACATTTCCGCAGCCTGGCGGGGGGAGTGTGAGCTACAGAGGTGTAGAGAATGTCAGAACCACGCTTTGACCTTTTGATCGCCGTGAATATAGATGGGCATCTAACACTCTGTTGATGTCAGAAATGCAACCTGTGTCTTTCTCATTTACGCTGCCCTTTTGCTTTGTCACTGCTCTGTGTGTGACTGTAACACATCCACTTTAACATTTAATATTTATATTTATACAGAACCTTTCAAAAACGGGAAGACAAAGTGCCTTACATATCAAAAGGAACCGCAGGAAGTTAAACTGAAACCAGGGCTGGTGCTTTCTCGCTCTCACTTTCATTTAGAACTTAATGGACTTCTTGACCTTAAAAGACTTTAAAATTGAAACTTGTGTTGTGGTAGTTAGCAGAGTTATCATCTCCATGATTAAAATTGGCACATGGTTTAAATCCCAGATATGGATAAACAAACCAACATCATAAAGGTTTTTGACCACGCTCAAAGGGATGGCTGTAGGGATGGCAATGGCATTGGCAGTGTTCTTCTATTGAACCACCACAGTGGTCAAGTCTGTAATATCTAAAACACAATAGAATCAATTGCCATGAAATTTGGTACAGATATCAATAGTCCACACAGCATGACTACTTATGACTTTTGGTATCCCTTGCCTTTTCATCTACATATTGAGGTTAACATTTGCAGTTTTTTAGCGAAATGTCTGGAAAACTTTTCAGTGGACTGCCATGAAATTTGGCCCAGTCATCAAGGCCTGTGTCCTCTAACGGCGTTTTTTACGCTGGCAGCGCCCCACAAACCTCAATTTCAGAGCGCTTCTCACTGCTGCTTACTGTTGCTAGGTTACGAAAGTGGAGGCACTACTGCTTGCCTGTTTTAAATTGCTAATGTTTGCTTTTATTCAAGGAAATCTTAAGAGTGCTGAGAACGCTAAACTGCATTTGGTTTTGTATAGAAAACAGGCAAAAAAGCACAGTTGGTGGACACAGGCCCTTAATGCTCCATACAAGATATCTAATAATACCTTCTTTGAACTGCTAACGTGCTTCTACCATTATAAGGCCTTTTTAATAGCTCAGTTTGGTGTTTAGTGTTAACTAGCAGTGTTGGCATGCCCAAAGTTGAATTAAGATGGTTAACACACTATTTATAAAATTCGCTAGCTCCTACCAAACAATAGCATGTTAAAATTGTTGTTTTAAGCATGTTAGCTTACTATTGGTTACACTAAACTTAAAGGATAAGGGCCTGTGTCCACTAACAGCGTTTTTTTTGCACTTGCAGCGTCCATTTTCTATACAAAACCAACGCAGTTCAGCGCTTAATGCCCTCAACTTATTTTTTCGCTGAGCTCACAGTGTAGCTCTCAGTAGAAAATAGTTCAACTTTTGTACCACCACCGCTCTCATCAGTGTCACTTCTCCCTCACTGACCAATTAAAATCAAAAAGGGGTGGGACTTCGATGATCAACTTGTCAATAACAACGGCAGAGGAGAAGCTGACGTTTTCTCAAAGGTACAGTTTGTGTAGAGCTGCTGCTAATGCCAGGACAAGATTCCTTTCCTTTTGTTTTATATTTTCTTTGTAAAATTTCCTTGAATAAAAGCAAATATTAAGCATACAGAGTGATTTACAACAGACTTAACGTTCACAACAGAGGGAAGTGACACAAGAACTTTCTTAACCTAGCAACAGTAAGCACAAAAAAGTG
This sequence comes from Semicossyphus pulcher, assembly GCF_022749685.1. Lineage (NCBI taxonomy): Eukaryota > Metazoa > Chordata > Actinopteri > Labriformes > Labridae > Semicossyphus > Semicossyphus pulcher. Next base: position 9,879,956 of record NW_027211670.1, on the reverse strand, counting down.
GGCAGAGGTCATAACAGCGCTCATTTTTTAACGTAACCTGAAAGAAATTCATGTTTTTTAATTCTCGTGAAAAATGAGTGTCATGAATGAAAAAGAAAAGGTCAAACCCAAGCTAACTTTCTCATCTCTGCACAGCTGGTTATTCACAGGGTGAAGTGGGTGTGAATGTCTGATTTTAAGTTTCAGACGGTACAAAAGCCTCCACATTGCAGCGTCAGAAAGGTGTCGGTGCTATTTGCCAAGCAGTTAACACACTGATTGTTGGTCTTGGGCTATATTTGTTGTTGCATCTCTACCCACAATAAAGCAACCCTCCAATTACTCACCTATCATGCTTTCCTCCAACAAGGCTCTCTCTAACACAAAGTTTATCCCAACACCCAGCAAGAACTCAGATAAAAATATTGGCAGTACAGCAGACCCTAGAATTATTGGTGCTTTGTCGGTTATTGATCTTACAGTAGCCGTTTGATTGCACTGATGTACAAAAAAAAAAGGTGCTACTATATAAAATTTTGTTAAGTGTTTGTGAATGGTTTTATGACCGGGGAGTGCAATAACTCCCTGAAACAATATCCTTTAAAAAAAAACTCTTTATCTTTTGAAATCCCTCTGACTGCACTTTCATGGCTTTGTGGTTCCACGATGTGTGTGTGAGTCTAAAAGCCCCCAAAACAACAACAGACAAGTGCCTCTTTCACTGTGTCATCGTGACTGCTTATCCTCCCACGCACTCGCACTCGTGTGAGTCAACACGCGCGGAAAACAACCTCGTGTTTGTGTAGACGTTTCATGTGTTTCCAAAAGACAGTGACGGGACTTTGTTGATGCGCCACAGCAGCGGGGATGATATAAAGAGAGAGAGCAGAAAAGAGGAAGAAGTTGTGTGTGGTTTGGAAAGAGAAGAGGTGGAGACAAACTAAGACGAGGGAAGCGGGAGTTGCAAAGTCAGCAGTCAGGAGTTGTGTGTGTTTGTGTGTGCGTGCAGAGCGCCTAGGTGAGCTTTAGAACAGCTAGTATAGCCAAGTTTGTCCAGTGCGTACAGGTATGTGTGTGTTTTGTCCTTTTAAATGAGAAAAAAGTGACAAAATAGGTTCATCTATCATCCTCCTAATGGTTTTGGCCTTGAGTCAAATCTCTGAGATATCTCCTTTTCTCTCTCATTATTACTTAACGACTTCAGGATCCGTCTCCATTTAGCTCAATCTTAGCTCTGCTGTCATAACTGTTGAGATTTACTACAGAGCGTTTCCTCCTACAGCATTTAGCAAACTAAACAAGTCTCTGCCAGGCGGACGGCTGGATTAAAAGCGAGATTTCAGTGCTTTTAAGGCATCGGGATGTTAATATCCAAACATGAGGCTTCACTCTCGCAGCCCACCCTTCTTCTTGTAGCTGTGGTCTGCACCAAAGCCATAAAATGCTCCAATATAAATGTTGATTTTGTGCGATGGTATCTGTAAAACGGGTCATGTAAAAGCGCAGAGGGAGCAAACATTTGTTTTGCCAAAGAAGCATGTCACACGATAAGAATGTTTTTGCTCAAACTGTGGTTAAAGTGATTAATTCAAATATTTGCATGTAAGTAAATATGCAGGCATGTAGAAAAATAACATTCAGAAGGAATAGTACGGACACCAGAGTGAGAGCAAAGCAGTTTAGCAGGGTTAGAAAACAGAAACTACAATATCCTTAATATTAAATGCTGTAAAAACAGTATATTAAGCTTTTAGACAAATTCTTAATTTAAATGTACTCATGAAACTTATACTGATTCAGAAAATACTTTAGGTGAAAGCATATTAAGTTGAGCAGCAAATTCTTATAGTTGAGTTTGAATCAGGGGATGTTTGGGATTTTTGCTCAACTAGGCACAAGCTAACTTAGCACACTGCTAACAGTAGCAATTTAATTACAGAAACTTTGTACTTTAAGGGAACAGCTGCTCAAATGTACAGCATTATGCTTACTTGCTCGCCTAAATTTACACAAAGATATAAACACAACTCTCCTATCTGTATATTAAACCTGCAGCCACAGCCAGGAGGCAGTTAGCTTACATAAAGATGTTAGCTAAGCTTTAGCATACAGATTTATGTTAAACATACTTGCCTCAGGTGAAATTGGAGGCAAGTGAGTTTGCAAATACACATTTGTACAATATTACCTCACGATTATTAACAGTCTTATTAACAGATTATTATTATTTTTTACTTCTTTCTGACAGTTTCTGAGAGATAAGAAGAACAATGGCTATCGTGTATACAAAAGCTACAGGACTTAGCTTAGCATAAAGATTAGAAAAGTGGCATTTAGAGTACATACACAGGAAATACTTGTGGTTAGAACAGTTTCTGTTAAGTTGCACTTTCTTGGTTAAATAAAGCTGAAGGTTAAGTGTGTGAAGGGATTCAACAATGTCAACAAGATAAACGTTAAATTTCATACATTGTGGCTGCACGGTTGTGAAGTAGGTAGCGCCGTCGCCTCGCAGCTAGAGGGTTCCTAGTTTGAGGCCGAAAGGCAGGAGGCCTTTCTGTGTGGAGTTTGCATGTTCTCCACGTGCATGGGTTCCGGCTTCCTCCCACAGTCCAAAGACATGCTCGTTAGGTTAATTGGTGACTCTACAATTGGTGTGAGTGTGAAAGGTTGTCTGTCTGTGACCTGGCGATCGGTCCAGGGTGTACCCCAATTCTCGCCCAATGACAGCTGGGATAGCGTCTACCACAGGACTTGAACTCAAGTCTCCAACATGAAAGTCTTGACCACTGACCACCAACACTCGGAGGACTTTATCACTCTTTATACTATCAAACATCTATCATTTGCACTGGCATTGATTGCATTGTTCCATCGTTTCCATTTGACACATCATATATGACAACAACATAATAGCGTTACAAGGTCAAGATCATTTTATGAATGTATTTCTGTGTTCTGATTACTGTTCACATATCCCCTGTGAAAAAAACAACTCATTCTTGTTGCTTTCAAACATTAAACAAGATACAACTTGTGTATCATAAGTGAGCTTTAGAGAGGCTGGTGGGAAGGTTTTGGTATGTTACCAGAGAACACTCTTTATGCTAAGCCAAGCTAGTGGAGGCCTCACATTTACCATACAGATAAAAAGGAGATAGAAAGGAGTTCTCATAATTCTCAACAAGACAGCAAACATTCCCCTAAATGTTGAATTATTCTGTCAGAATGCACTGCTGTCTTTCTAATGCAGCGTATTTTCCAAGGTGAGACTACAGGTCAGGGAGCATCTCCAGCAGTCGGGGGAAAGTTAATAAACAAACTGCCCGCAGATGACTGTTATCTGTCGAGGAATGGTGAGAGCGCTGAGGGTCACTGCTATATCTGGACCTGAGCAGTGAGCGCCATGCAGGGGGAGGTCCTGGCGGTCAGCAGAGCCACACTCTAAAATAAACACACGCTCGTACCAAAAATCATCCAAACAGAAACACTCATCCATCCAAACCAGCCTTCATTAAAGTGGTCCGCCCAGGCTCTAATTATAGGATTACAGGGCAGTCAGCATGACAAACACAGCCAGGGCCTCGGGTTGGATGCAGCTGCGCCAAAACACACTGATCAGTGCACCTAGTGACCCAGGTATCCGCCCACAGGCGCACGCACTCCTGCACAAACCCCAAACACTCATTTACACAGAGCTCGTCTTTCTCGGCCTCTCTGCAGGACGCTGCACGCTCCTCTCAGAGTTTGAACCAACAAACAAGACATATACCTGGGTAAGTATAGTGCTCACCGTGTGCCTCCCAAACAGACTTAAAAATAACCCCAAGGTGGAGCAGCAAGGAGACTCAGTGCCACAGTCTGATAGCAGAGGCAGGCAGACAGGGTCAGGAGAACGCTTCTCAATAACATCTTATTATAGCCACAGACAGTCTGGGCTTTTAAGATGTTTTAAGAGATGACCCAGGGGAGCCTGTATCACCACTTAAGAGCCTGGATTCGAGGGGGAACATGCAGCCTTTTCCTTCCTTTGCCTTCTTTTAGATATCTGGTATTCTGCAGGAAGCTTTAACGTGAAGGACCTCCTTCTGTTTCAGCTCCTTCATTCTCTGCAGGTCTACATTCATTCCCTCTGGGGTTAGATTAGTGTATCAGTTGCATGTTTTATGATATGGCGGCGATTTTTTATCTGCCTACAACGTGGTTCAACTGGAAATCAAACTTTTGGGAAATGTCCCCTCAATGTTGAATCTTTAAGTGAGGGACAAGATATTATACTTGGGAGTACTTGTAGTCCGAGAAGTATTGTCCAATCTCATGTTAGTAGGCTTTGGAGAGCAAAAGAGGCGGACTTCATGGACCATAATGCAATTCTCACTCAGGTTGCTAGTCTGAAAAAAGCGAGCACGGAGAAGGAACTCCTGAATCGCTTATCCAAGTAACCGCTCCACGTCTACACAGGAAGCCCCAGAAAAATTAATCGTCACCCCCAGAGGCTATAAAGTCGTCAAATAGCCGATGGGTTCCAAGGTTGGCTTGATTTTTATTTGTCCGGGTTTTTATGCATGCTGTCCTCGTGGCTCTGGATATGGTTTGTTGGTCGGTCCACCACTTTGGTCCAAAGCGCAAATATCTCAACCACTATTGGATTCATGACAGTTCCTGGTCCCCAGATAATGAACCCCGCAATTTTGGTGAGCCCTTGACTTTCCTCTGGCGCGGTCCCTTTCACAAAGTTCACGTTTGTAGATTTTTTTTTGTGAAATGTCTCAACAACTTTGGACAGACTCATGAATTTCCACTGACTTTCATTCAAAAAGCCATGGTCCCTGTTCTTTGACTAAGAGGTTGATGGTTTTCAGCAAAATAAGTCAACAAATATTGGATGGATTTCCGTGAAATTTTGTACGGACATATCTGGTCTAAATTTTAGTGTGTACAATACTTAATTTCATTTTCTGTTTTTGTGCTAATTGGCAAATGTTTGCCTGCAAAAAGGCTAAACTAAGAACATGGTAAACATTGTTAGCATCAGCATGTTAGCCTTGGACGGCTGTGGTTCAGTGGTGGATTTGGTCGTCAGTTCGGGGTCCAATCCCTGACTCTTACAGTCTACATGTCAAAGTGTCCTTAGTCAACTTACTGAACGCCAAATTGTTCCTGAACGCATCGCCATTGGTGTATGAACGTGAATAGATCCTAGGTCTTTGCCATCAGTGTGTGAAAGGGTGAGTGTGACATGTGGTGTAAAAGCGCTATGTGCTCTGGTCTAAAGACTAGAAAATTTCTACATAATTACAGTCCATTAACCATTGTTGCGTTACTCAGAGCACCTCTATGCCTTGTCCATCTCCATAGAGCTGCTAGTTAATTTCACAATGGTTCACATTTGACTGTACATCAATGTATATCAGTTTATTATTTTATTCATGGTACCTTTACTTCTTTATGTGCCATTTACTTTGTACTGGGATATGTACAGGCTCCAGGTAGCTCCAGTCGTCAGCTCTCTGATTGTGATTATACTAATGAGAATAAAACATCCCGCTTTAATTCACTGATTTGTTATGATTATTCATGAGGGAATACACTCTATTTCCTGTAGATACACTAATAACAGTTGTGAGCTACTGATCTGTAAAGCGCTGCCAAGTGTTTGTTTTAAGCCCTCGGGCATCATCTGAAGAACAATGAATTCTGTATGAATATTATATTCCCTCTAAATGAGATGCCAATTATTTTTATCAACAACTTCCATTCTTCTGTAAATGAGAACAAAGTAACGATCACAAAGAGAACACACGGCGCTAATATGCAATCAAGCAGACTGTCAACCTTGCTTTGTGAAGACACCAACAAGTGATAATTTGTGTACACAAAAGACGCGTCGATCATTCAGACATTGTGAGGAAAAGATGAAAAGGGATAACAGAAGAATACAAGCTGTATTAGTGAAAATAAAAGAAGAGCAGCGAAGGAAGAAGTCTTTAAAATGTCACCTGGTCTGCAAAGGGAGATGAGGAGGGGCTCAAAGAGGAGAAGCAGGAGGGTCGAGGAGACGGAGGAGCGGCGTGAGGCTTATTGGGGCCAACAGAGGGCATTGTTATCTGTAATATCCATTCAAATGTGCCGTATCAGATGCAGTGAGTGCGGCGCTGCTCAGGGATGGAAATTAGTCTTGTTCCCCACTCAGCCCTGGTCACGCCAAGGGCAAATACAGACAAATGAATTTACTCAGACAATACATATGGAGCGCCGGCGGTACAGAGGGATGTAGGAGTGGCAGGAGTCGCGGAGGGGGCGGGAAGCAGGGGGGGCCATACCACTCTCTTTTCTTACAATCATAAACAACTGTCAGCATTATATTTCCATACAGCTTCAGGGTGACTTTCACATTTCATTTAACTTAATGTAAGAGTATTTTAAAGTTTGCCCAGAGCTGCCATTGTTAGCTCTACTTCCTACTGTAATTGTGATAGTTTAACAACCATGCCTAAGGTGACAGGGACATGTCCAGTGGTGGCTCAGGGTGGCCTAGCCCCCTCAAAATCTGTTTAGCTAAACCCCATCAACTTAAACTATGATTGGCTGTTGGCCTGCACGATAGTGTAAAAAAAATAACATTGCAATATTGTTTGTTTTGCGATATTTATTGCATTTTTAAAAAATACAGGAAATTATACCAGATAATTGCCGTGTTTTTTTAATCATGTAATTAACAATCATATGTTTTATTATTTTTAAGGACTTTTAAGTCTATTTTATTCCAACATAACAAAACCCCTCCTACTTTTACCACTCTTGGCTCGGACTCTGACACCTTTATGAAAAAGTAGAGTTCAGGAGGAGCGATACGTTTCTTTATAAAACAAACAGACGTGTGGGCTGCTGTTGTGTTTTTTATACGACATGTCATTGTTGACATGTATGTGTAATCAGCCCCGTGACGCTAACTTTATGAAACGAAAGCTCATGTCTTCTACTTCCTGTCAGCACACACAACCTCAGGCGGTGTGCGCGCTGCAGGTGTAGCCGCTAAAAGTAAACACCCGGCAGCAATTCCGCTCTGTGATCAGTCTGTTTATGGAGCCACAGCGTTAACCAGCACCTGAACGAGGTGCCGCTGTTAACGGAGCCTTGATCATCCAGCCGACATGATCTGTGACGGCAGCAGCGTCGCGTGCATGTTTACAGGCAGGTGACACAAACTCTGCAGCTCAGTGGTCCGGTCACTCTGTGCTCTCATGAAGGGCTGCACTAATGTGATAATAAACAGACTTTTCCTGTGGATTAGTCGTTAAAAACAGGAAACTGGAGAGTTTTCATAAATTAAAGATGTAATCTCGATAAATCCCGATAAACGGTAATTGCGGGAGCACACTTCCCAGATATCCAGACAGTGTTGCATGTGTGACGTCCACGGTTGGCTCCGGTTGTTACTCTTGATTTTCCTCGCTCACAGTCGCTTTCCTTTTTAGAGTGTTTGCCTTCATCTGAGCGTCGAATTTGTTTCTTTTTCTTTGGATTATTTTTGAAGTTGTATCTGTAGTCAGCAATCATTTCTTTGTTTAGTAGAAGTAGATAGCATAGTAGATTACTGTTGACTCGCAACACTTGCAGAGAGAGTAGAAAACGCGTCACTAACTGGGCGCCGCTTGTGATTTTTTCTGCAACAGACACCCAGTCTGTAATACTGCAAATGCTTTCATCGGCGGGCCATAGGCTCAATCACATTTGTGTTACCTCACTCGGCGATAGACAGTGACTTAACAGACATTTATTTAAATGAAAATCTTTCAGATTATATCTTTAAGTCACAGCTTGTATTTCAATTAACTTGCTTCACTTTTGCAAGTCCTGCGATGTGACTGTTGCACATGCGCACATTGCAATAGCGGTTGTAAAACAATATATCGTACAGCCCGAAGTCTTTTAAGAATTATGCATGAAAGACATGTTGCTGCTCGGTTGTGCTGTTAAAGATATAAAAACTGTATGATACCTCAATGTAAGTAGTAGCAGTAAGTAGATGTAAGTAGATTTGATAAGTGGAGACATGAGTCAGTGACCCAGGTGGGCCACACCACTTAACAAAGTGTGGACACGCCCCTGTTAAGAGATGACAAATCAGATTAGCTGCATGTTTTTATTGTATATACAGTATTAGTGTAAAAAAAAAAACATGCATGTAACTCCTTGATTCATTTCTCCCGAACAGGAAGTTAAAGTGACAAAACCTGGTTTCTTAAAATGACAACACACACGTCACTGGAATGCAACCCTACCAGCCTGTGTCAGTGATCTATCAGCCCGTTGAGTCACCGCTAAAGATCAGAACAAAGGAGGAAACTGTTTTTTACACTGAATAGGGGTTCTTTTATGAGATACAAATATCAGCTGACAAAATGAAAATGTCATTTCTCATGTGGACTTGAATCACCTCTTGCCTGTGTAGACTTTGTACAGTAGCAGACCTCCCCCTCCTTCCCTGTGATGGTGCAGATAGGAACACAGATAGTGCTATCTCACTGAGAGACACTGTGAAGTGTAGAGGACATGAATCTTGTGTATTTACGACCTGTGCTGTAGTCAGCTATCTGTTAGGAAACCCTGCCCTCCTCCTCCTGATCTTGTCTGCGCAATGTTTAGGTGCTTTTAATACTGTTGTCAAAGCGGTTATCGGCAGATGGTGTTTCTCAATCAGTGCGTTATGTCACAGATTGCAATCAGAAGGAGCTCGGTCACAGAAAATACAAACCGTGCAGAAAACTGTGAAAGAGTTGCTGTGGATTTCTTGTTTACATACACTGTGCTTTGTCATGATAGCTTGCATTCCTGCCCGGTAATAGAGTGAGATTATTAATTTGGGAGTTGCAAATTGTCTTCTCACAACAGTCATCTTCTATTACCGGACCTGGAGCGCTAATGTCATTTGACAGCAGATAAAATGTGAAATAAAAAATGTGTTGACGCATCAGCCCGACGGGGACGGCATCGAGCAGTCGAGTTGATTCCTCATGAGAAGCTCAGGCACAATTGCACAAGACAGGCCTTGTGAGGAAGCATTGACCCATCGACTGCTGTGATCCATGTCTGACTGACATCAATACACATTCATCTCTGCTTGTTTCACCTCAGGCTAGCAGGCCACAGGCTACACATTTGAACAGGCAACAGGCATCACTTTGTCTTCCGCACTCGCGGTATCAGTGACATCAAACACCAGAGGAGGCGATCTGACGGACCTTTTGCTTTGTTGGGAATTAGTCACTGTTAAAGGGCCCCAAAATGTCAGCGGTAAGTGTATCTTATGTGTGTAAACCCTCCATTACACAGTCGTTTAGGGAAGCAGGGGAATACTTCCTGCAGGGGACATTCAACAATCCGTCCTCTGTGGCGAACACAATAGACAATGTAGCTGGTTGTTGAATTACTCACAATTTCATCAGACATGTTCAATGGACGCCCTATACGCCCTTTTATGCCCTGAATCCAGCTCTTAAACTATTTATAAAAATGTATAGATATAAAAAATATTTTAAACATTTTTGAAAAATAATTTCTTCAAGTACGAAGTGTTAACGCTCATACTTTTGATGCAGTTTAGGCTAGCTGTTGTTAGCCGTTAGCAAATCAACAATCAACTGGACATGGTAGCACCTGTTTCCCTGACCACAGATTGCAGGAGCAAAGTTTATGCGTTTGATCTGCAGAACGCCTTCTGGTGGTAAAAGATTATAATTTTAAAGAGGGGGTATTGTGCTGTTTTTAAGACATGTATACAATGTTACAATGTTGATGTACAGACTAAACGTGGGTGAAGTTTCAAATCTGTAGGTAAAAGTATGTTGGAGTATTCCCCTGCTAAAAAAGCCTCAGCCTGCAGGCTGCTGTGGACGCTTGCTTTCAGACAGACTTCTCCAGACGCTTCACTTTGTGATGTCACAAAGTGGAGGAACTCTATATTTTGGGCATCTGCCACAGCAGAGCTTCCTACCCCTGGCACAGTTCAAGGAAGCGTTTCTTTTGCTGTGAAGGAAAGACATCAGTGTTTACTTTTCCAAACGATGAGAGCACCAGGCGTTCATTTCAAATCGAAAAAGTGAAGTTTACTCTTTGCCGACTTCTCTGTAACACGGCCACAGAGTAAGAAGCGTGCCTCAAACACAAAGTTCTGCATCTCAGCAGACTTCGGAGAGCTGGCCAATCAGAGGAAAGTAGACTTGTAGGGGCGGGGTTTCTTAAAGGGACAGAGCTGACTGATTCGTTTCAGGCAGAGGCTGTATGAGGGCCTGCACAGATCACCAGTGTGAGAAACCCCCCCCCCTTTCTTTAAGAGACATTTCCAGACTAAGCACTTGCACTTTTCCAGCCAGTTCGGATGTTCGCAGACACAAAGTTCACGGTGTGACGGCCTCCTACAATCAAATGTAAATCAAGGTCTTTAAGTAATATTTTGTGTTTTAATTTAAATTACCTGCTTAAATTACAAGTTTAATGTGTTATCATTGTTTCCTTATTGGTAGATCTTTAGTTAATTACTAAACTAATTATCCCATTAATTAGAGGATTTAGGAAACTCAATTAAAGACATGTAAAATGCAACTTTGAGTGTATTAAAAAACAACCTATTCTTGTATTCAAAAGGTGCATTGTTAATTAATTTAAGTTCCAACCTTCACAGGTCAGACTTAGGAAATAAAAATGCTCGGCCCCTTTGTTAGATCTGGCCCTTTAAATGCGTAATTGATTAAGCGCTTCAGATTAGCAAAGAGCTCTGTGCTGCTGTTTTAATTTTGCCTCTACATCAGCTTCATAAACACTCGCAAGTAATGTTTTGTTCCACTGGGTATTTCCTCCCATAGAGCCAATTTTAAACCATCTCCTCTCTTCTCTCTTATGACTCCATTCAGTGTTAGTGCAACAGCCAACCCCCCCCTCTCTCTGGGCCCTTTTTAATTATAAACTAATCTAGGGAGGTAATCACAGACAGCATGATCACTTACTCATGCATATATGCCATACTATGAAAAGCAAGCAGTTTATTACCCCCTGTCTCTCTCTGCTGCCTATTTACAGCCACTAGGAAGCATGCATGCAGCCGTAATGCTGTGCCAATTAGCCATAAAGAAGAAACATTAGTGCTCTGAGTGGAAGCTGGAAGTTTGCTGCATGTGCTTTATGTGGTTTAGAGGGTAGAGGTGTAGAGGTAGACTTGTTCTGATACTGACACTAGCACCATATCTTCCAATACAGCCTCAAATTTGGTATTGAGTTGCGGCGTGAATGTCAATGCATGGTTCCAATTTGATAATTCATTAGCACCCTAAAAAATGTAGCATTATTTAACTTTTTCTTCTCTAAATAAGAAGCCAGACATTTTATATTTCATTGCTACAACCAGCAAAAACTGATTTAGACCAAAGAGGAAGAACTGGTGTCAAGCTATTTTTCATGTGGCATTAGCAAACAACCATAGTACCGTATTAGCATAGCACTTGAGCGCAACATTAGTCAAAGTTAGCAAAAGTCAGCTGTCAGTAGCTGTGCTTCGAAGGCCGTATTTGAAGGCCGATTGCGTCACAGCGGTGCGTCGAAGGCCGTCCCATTTCAAAGGCTCCTTCAGATGCGGCCGACAAATGCGTCCTCCTTTTCTCGGGACACAAAGGATCCATCGGGTGCATCCTTCGCAGCCCAACGTATCCTGAGATTCATTGCGCGCTAATTCAAACAAGATGGCGGCCGATGAATAGTTTAAGGTTCCAACTCAATCAAATAGCTAGCGTTACACGTTTAAAAAAAATGAAAGGGCCCTTGAAACAAATTATCTTTAACAGTTGAAGTTACGTGATGTTAGTTATGCTAGCTCGTTAGCCTGCTAGCTACCTGTTGCTAGGTGACAGGAGCAGTGTTTGGTGACGCAAGGGAAAGGGCAGGAGCAGCTGTTGACGTGAACAGGAAATCTTCCGAAGACAAGGCCGTCTCATTTCAGTTCGGCTTTAACAGTCTACGCAGGCTACGAATGGAGCATAGTCCATAGACCGCCTCCTTCGAAGGCTGCAGCCCGTGGATTGGGACACAGCTGGCGTTTTACTATCAAACATTTTAAGGCTTTTTTTTTTTTTGATTTAAAAAAAGGTAAAAACCCCAAATAAAGCAGTTCATGTTTAAAAATCAGTGTTTCTGCGACACTCTTTGGTGGAAACAGGACATCTTCTGCTGCTAACTTTAGCTAGTTAGCTTGTTTCAGGTGTTTAGCTTGTTTTGAGTTAGCTTGTTTTGTTTTTAAGGTATCACAACAATGATAGCAATCATACATACAGGCTAAGAAGTTAAATGTCGTTACAGTAGTTATAAGAATATTTTTGTTTCGTTATTACACTGGTTTTAGAGGGGTACTTGCTTTCAATACTCAAGTTTAGGTATCGGAATCGTTATCTGGGGGAATAAATGGCATTCGGAAAATCTCTAGTTTTTTAGCTAGAGGTCAGAGCAGGAAAATAGAGTGAAGTCAGTTTATTTCTCTGCTGCATGAGACCATTTTTTTTCTGCCTGCTGCTGAAAGGTGCTTTGTGGTTTTCATTTCATGCAGCCTTTCAACGTTATTGAAGATGTGATTGCGGCTGAGTGGCAGCAGTGCAGGATGGGAGTGGATCCTCAGACTGATGAGCGGTCTAATAGGCCTGTCTAATGTATCATCGACGGATTGACTGCCGTCTCGGAGGAGACATTTCGGAGGGATTCCAGCAGATGAATTTCAGAAAGAAGAAAAAAAAAAGTGCTGTGGCTGAAAAGGTGGAAAGACGCCCTCTTGTTGCCCAGGCGGGATGTGCAGGGAGGATTTACTCCAAGAGGCATACAGGCGAGCAGTTATACGCTTCACATGCTCTCTCTTTTCTCTCTCTCCCTCCTCAGCCAATCTGCGCACAGTGACGCTGCGCAAAAGGCTGGATCTAGTCCTGGCTTCATCATCATATTTAACACACCCACCCACATTCACACATGCTACAAGAGGTGCTTTCTCTTATCCAGCTGTACTCTTAGAGGTGGCCTGGCCCCCGCGGGAGGATTTTCTGTCTCCTGTTACCTGTGTTATGTATTCCCTACGTTTGCTCGTGAGTAGTCGGGACTCGATGTGACATAAATTACGCACCGCAGGTCGCTGAGTTGGATGAGTCGACTACTTTTCTCGGACTTTCCATAAAAACATTTTAATTTGAAGGGCTGCGCTCCTCGTACATGAAGTCCCAGCTGATCCACGGCTGCTCCTCTCCGCTCAGGATCGAGGTTGGATGGTGAGCTCGAGACCGGAACGCGCCCTCGAACCTCTTCGACACGCGCGTTTAAACGGATTGTTTTCCCCGCGTGTCCACAGCTGCTTTTGGATCACTTGTCTGCTGTATCCTGTGTTTTCCTGCTGAAATATTTTTGTGGAAGAGGATGTTGTTTGCGCAAATCCACTGCTGGTCTGAGCCCACGCGACCTGCTTTACCTGCACGCTTGCGGGTGATTTTGCGCTTCTGAAATCTGGACACACACACGCACACACACGCGCGCGCGCATAAAAAGCAAGACTCTGATGTTGAAAATCCAAAGGCTGAACACTGAATCCTTTACTCAAGACGGCAAGTGAAGATGGCTCCTATGTGTTTAATGTATATTTCATTAGATTGGCGTCCAGTCTAGTAAACATCATCAGCGATGTAGTCAGCCTGTTCATCTGCGTGCTCATCATTTGCAGTAAATACTCACATCTGCTCAAAAGGGAGACCATGAAGATGATTCTCCTGCGCAAATTCCGCTTTCTAATCCTCATGGTGTTCCTCATCGCGTGCTCCATGCACATTATGATAGACTTGTTACCGAAGCTGGAGAGGCACGGCAACAGCGGCTGCTCATGCTCGCACACGCCGAGCGAGGAGCCCCAGAGCTGGGGGAAGCAGCAGCAACAGCAGCAGCAGCAGGGCTGGCCTAACAAGCACACCTTGCGGATCCTCCAGGACTTCAGCAACGAGCCCAGCTCTAATGTTTCCTCCCATTCCCTGGAAAGGAGCCCGGGCACAGGCGACAAAACACAGCAGCAGGCTCTCAGGAGGCTGGAGCACCCCGGGCAGCAGCAGCAGCGCGGGGACAGGAAGAGACAGTTCATCCAGGACGCGGCGATGAGCAAGAACGCGCCGGTTAAAGGGTCAAGGTTGTCTGCTCTGTATGATCACCCCTTGTATAAAAGATCTGTGCCGGCTCTGACAGACGAGGACACGCTGTTTAACGTCAACACAGACATCAGATTTGACCCCAAAGCTGCTGAGGATCAAGCATGGTAAAGTGTAATCAGGAAGTCATTTAAAGCATGATAAAATCTACTTAAGTGCAACAAAGAGGGCTAAAGGTTAAGATCTGGCAATAACATTGACATAACCCCTCATGCTTTATTTTCACTTCCTTCTTCCTCTTCACAGGAATGCTGAAGGCACCATGGATGAGTTCAGCCCAACAGGCGAGCTGACAGCTGACTCTTACCCCAACTGGCTCCGCTTCCACATTGGGATTAACCGTTACGAGCTGTACTCCAGACACAACCCGGTCATCGACGCTCTCCTCAAGGACCTGGTCACCCAGAGGATCACCAGCGTGGGTGAGTCATACAGAGACAGAGGGAGGGGGGGGCTGACTCCATGGCAGCAGCAGCAGCAGGCAGATGGAGGGTTACAGTGCGCAGGTGGACGGTCAGAATTACACTTTACTCTGAGGAGACCAAGATTATTGTGCGGAAAAGAGTTGGTTGTGGTTTAAGGGTGATCAAATATGTGCTCGCATAACTGTAGTAGTTTCTAGTATTAACACCACATTATTGGTTATATAGACACAAACGACTGGAGAGTTCGGAGTCTTGATGAAGGACACTTTGACATGCGGCTTGTCGACTTACGGACATAATATAATAAATATTATATAAATAATAAATACTTGGTGTTTTCGTGGATTGAAACTGTGTCACATACAGTTTTAAAGTGACACTGTGTACAAAGGTAGGGCTCAAAGTTCAGTTTGAAGAGTTTCCTGTTAAAAAAACAAAGTCAGCTGATGATGTTTTCATGTGATTTTCTCATAAAACAAAACACAAACACACACAGATCTGTGCCACAAAGATATGTTATATATAACAAGTTGACAGCAGGACTTCTGCTGCCAAGAAACAGAATAAATAGAATATAATAAAGAACATAGATATTAAAGAAATGCTCTTTCTATAGGCTTCACTGGCTTTGTTCTGCGGTGCTTTAAAGATCCGCTCAGATCCATCCTGATGTTTTTTGTTTCAAAACTGAAGTCGTCTATTCTTTCTGGCGCCATGGTAACAGTAATTAGGAATAATCTCCTCTAATTGGATAACATGTTAAAAGCTAAAAGTCATCCATGAGATGAGAAGGCGTTTACGAGGCTGCTAAAGAGCTTTGGCTTTGGAGCGGTATAACAATTCTATTAGGACAGGTGAGACGTTCAGGGACGTGGGGTTTTAGCTTATTGATCTAAAAGCTCAGATAGATATGATGAAAATACACGGAGAGCAAGTTTTCTTCAGGGGAAATAGTACAAAAATTACCCTCAATTATCATAAGTGGTTCAAAATTAGTGTCAAAGAAAAAGTAGTCCCAGTTGCTGTAAAAACAGCCCAATCTGGAAACACTGAACGTCAGTCTTTACAGTAAGCCAAAGGGGGAATTTGTGCCTCGAAAGTAACGGGGTCTACCGGTTAACAGTGAGAGGAGGCAAAGTGATGGACACCTGCGCTCCTCGCTGTCACAGGCACTGATGACATAAACACACACACACACACACACACATACAAGTGTGCATGGCGATGGAAGTCAGCTGCAGGCTATCGTACGACGCAATAAAACACTACAACCTCCTCTCACGTAACCCCACAAGTACAATACATCAAGCCGGAGAGAACACCTGGTCTCTATGCAAATCACGCGGCTACACATCGCGGTTCGATTCCAATCAAACAGCGTCGCTTTTTTTGTTATTTGATTGACAGGTGCACGGTAAATCCAGCCGACTTTTCCCTGCAAGTGCGAGCAGATACCTGACAGAGGCGATAATCCATGCTAGGCCAGTTATATGGAATCTATTTCTCCTTTTTTTCCCTTTTTTCGGGGGTGGATTGTCTTTCTTTTTGGCTCGGTCCCGCTCCCACATTCCAAGAGTGCTTGTCGACTCAAGGTCGGCCCATCTTGCGCTCGCTGTAAGAAGCGCCTGCAGATTTCAGGTTCATGTGCCAACGACGGGACTGTAACGGGCCTTTTGCAAAGATTAAATACTTATCTTAGTGGAGGATTAGCTGTTTATCAAACTAGTATCTCCGTTTGGCCACTAAAGGAGTCAATTCCCCCCTTTCTTTTCTGGTTTTCTACTCCAGATGTTGTCTTATTTTCTCCTTCTTCCTCTCTGGCTGGATAGAGGAAGCAGTTCTCAGCGTCTGCAGCCAGCTAAATACATGGTGGCTCAGTAATTACAGAGCCTTTACACAGGCCTGAGGCAGAATACCAATAGAGGCCAATGGCAGTTGGTTATTATCTAAACTTGAGCACAGGAGTGCTTGGATGCATAATACACTACTTCTTCTGAGCTGCGTTCATCAATGAGGTCATAGCGTGCAAAAGAAGCAGATACAATACAGTTTATTATAGATGATAATGAAAGTCTTTTATTTTGAAGGCTTGAGTGCACAGCCCAAAAACAAGCGAGGTGAACATTTTTGCAGCACAGCCTGGATAAAAACAGTTTGCTCACCATGAGTGCAGGTTAAATAAAAAGGTTTTAAAGGCTCCCTGTATGCAGCTGCATAACATGCATGAGCTCCTCGCAATTAGATTTACCTCTATTTAAAACGTCTCCATCAAGCGCAACTTCACACAGCAGCAGGTGAGATCGCAAGGACGGACTTTGATCTTTTCACTTGTAATTTTTTCCCTTTGTAAACGTTCCCCTTGTCCCTGTGATTCCCCTATGTAAAAATAAATGAGAACATTGATTGAAAAGGTTGTTCTCTGGCAAAAGGCCACCAAAACACAGCTTCCAATCGATCAGCTGAAGGAACAACAGGCTCACCGGCTGCAAATTTTTGTTGTGTTTTAGCCCTGTATAGTCCTCGCCCCAGCTCCGAGCCCAGTCCCATGAGTGCCTTTAGACTGCATTATCATGTTCAAAAAGGGAAAAAACATGAAGGATAGGAGGATGAATAGAAACACAGCGAGTTGGAGAGAGAGATAGAGAGGGAGAGATGGACCCTCCAGAGAATACACAGAGAGAATAAACAGCGCAGGAACAGAGAGCGTCGGGCGAGCACTGGCTGTCCTTCACCCCCTCGTTCTCCCTTCCCATCAAACAAACACAGTGACATCAGCACTCAAAGCACAAGCTCACACACACACACAGACTCACAAACGCAGATCTACACACACACACACACACATGCAAGCTCATATACACAATAGTCCACTTCAACAACACAGCAGAGGAAATCACAGGTGTAAGATTGCCTCATCTCTAAAATGTAGAATCAAATCAGTGTGAGGAACTATTACATTACGGATAATATAAACAGAGTTGGACTTATCCTTATAAGATACTCTATTAACATTGACTGAATGATCCGTAACTAATGTGTTAAGTCAGTCACTTAAGGAATGTATTGATCAACTGTGTAATTGCCGATTTCAGAAGAGTAATTTAAGTTCGACAAATTTGTTTGTGATTAGATGTGATTAGAAATATTTGTACAATGATATTTGGTCTTTAATCTGATAAAAATAGTTAGCAGCAATTTTTTAGATTTATTAAAGTAGCT
Source organism: Semicossyphus pulcher (assembly GCF_022749685.1). Lineage (NCBI taxonomy): Eukaryota > Metazoa > Chordata > Actinopteri > Labriformes > Labridae > Semicossyphus > Semicossyphus pulcher. The sequence goes on along the minus strand of NW_027211670.1, from coordinate 9,862,120 downwards.
TGGACTCGATGGAGCCATACAAACAATTATGCTAATCGTTTTATTTAGGTCATTTATCTGGCAGAATCATTAAACATTAGTTGGTTCAGCTTGTCAGATAGGAGAAATTGCGAGTTTTCTTTGTGTTGTGTTGAACATTTTAAACAATTTTTTTGATATACTGTAATCATTACTTGCTACCTTTTGTGTGTATCAGCTTGTTAATGTTGAGTTTAGTCACATTTTCTTGTCAATATCAGAGCTGCTCTGGAGGTGAAGTACAACTAACGCCAATTAGCTTAATTGCTAGCTTGAATGAGTAAAAGCTAAACACTAAAAATAGAAAATGTTAGGCAGTGAGTTGTTGTACAAAGTTATTAAATTTGATGTTAAAAAGTCAGCAGACTACTTAATCATCAAACTATAGTTTAGCTAGTAAACTGCCAGCTTGGCTAACTAGCTAACTAGCTATTGAATTAACCAACTGTTTGTGTAACTAAAACTCTACAGGGTCAATTTGTGCCCAAGCACCAAAGTCTGTAAACCCATTAACAGCAGTGTAACAGTAAATGTTTATGGCCTAGTTGCTTTTAGTTAATGATTTGTTAATAGCCGTGTTTTCTGTTTTACCTCTACAGCAATGAAGTCAGGAGGGACGCAGCTCAAGCTCATCATGACCTTCCAGAACTACGGCCAGGCTCTCTTTAAACCCATGAAGTAAGTTTTTATGCCTTTCAGCAAAAAAGCATTTTATGTGCTGTATGTGCTTTAAAAATAGCTCCCACTAGCCCTATTGTTCCTGTGGTCAAACTGCCCTCTCATCTCTCCTCCGCTGGCAGCAGGGTGTTCAGGAGTACACCCTCTTTAAGAATAAGCAGTCTCTTTAGTCTTGAGTAAAAGCTTGAGTGTCATTTCAGCACAAAACACCAACTATGCAGCTTTCTATCTCGACTGACTTCCTTCTCTCACCTATTCATTCTCCTCACAACATCAATCTCATTTCCACATTCTCCTCTCGGGCGATATCAAATTGCTTTCATTTCAGCACAACCTTGATATTTGATTGAAGGCCAACATCATTCTGCTGTGTCAGAGGCGAGCGTTGAGTAGGCATTTCACCTCGCAGGGCTGTCAGATGACACGGCACGTCTTTTAGAGGCCGTGTTGGACGTCCTCAGCCCTCAGGCAACACCAGCTGTGTCATTTTATGACTCATTCATCTGATCAATTTTTGGGTTTTTGATAATGTCACACCAGCTAGTCGGCTAAATGTCACCGTTTTGTGATTTGTGTGCTTGCTAGACACAGCTGGTGGTGCTTGTAACTGGATTTGGGTCCATGGCCTTTTCGGACTGCATTCTTTTACTATTATTTTTATTTTTTCCATTTTAAAAAATGTAATTGTCTGTCTTTCCAGTGTTAATATGGAACTTTAAAGCCACACGCTAGCTTGCTGCTGAACATATTATACCTGCTAAACATCAGCGTGTTGGCATTGTCATTGTGAGTATGTTAGCGTGATGAAGTCAGGAAGTTAGCTCAGAACAACACTGCCATAGAACTGCTTTATGTAGCCGCTAGCATAGTCATAGACTCTTGTTGTCTTGTTTGATTTGTTTTAAATGTTGTAACCTGCAAAACCAATGACATTCCCATTAGCCAAAGCTATATTTTGTATTTAGTGCTAGTAGATGTTAGCATGCTAACACACTGAGCTAAAAAGTTGAACATTAATATTATACCCGCTAAACATCAGTGTGTTAGCATTGTCATTGTGACTATGTTAGCATGATGACAGATCAGCAGTTAGCTTAAAGCACCACTGTGCCTAGAACAGCCTCACATAGCGGCTAGCATAGATTCTTGTCGTCTTGTTACATTTGTTACAGGTGTTGTGGCCTTATCGTGCGGCCATTTTGGTTCGTAAAAATAATAGAAATACATTTCAGAAAGAGTACCAGTTTGAGTTTGCTACATCATGCGGCCCTATGTCAAGGAAAATCGAACTGTCGAGTTTTAAAGTATCATTTAAGCTGTGTATTTTTTGATTGCCAGCTGTAGCTTCAGGCAGCAGCCACTCAGGTACCTCTCTTGCTAACACGGGTGCTACATATTTTGTCCTCATATTTTATTTCTCCTGATCTTGTTCTCTATTACGGTGCCAGATATAACTGCTGGGAGCTTTGTGATCCTACCGCCAAGCCCCCGTTCCTCTGTTTCATGTCTCATCTCCTTTTGAATCCTATTCCAGTTGTGATATGAGAACATCCAACCAGTGAACTACAGCATATCATTAATGTCTCACATAAAAAGGTGAAGAGGAGCTAAAACTCGGCACACGAAGCTAATTCTCATTGGCTTAACATGTAGAGAAGATAAGTGCCCCACTGGTAGATACTGTGTAATATTTGATTAATTCACATTTCCTTTATCCGCACTGTCATATTTAGACGATAACACACCCCAAGAGAAGTGCTCTTTGCTCCTAATCCCTCCTCGATTGGTGGATTTAAATGTCACCCGTCCTTTGTTATGGTGATTGTAATTTAATTGAGGGTTAATGGTTTTCTACATAGGCCTGTTGTCTGGCCCCTACATGTCAGCGTTGAGAGCGGGGTTAAGCCTGGGGATGATAGGTAGCGAGGTTTTCCGTGGGAGGAAAAGCTATTCAGAGACTGTTGTAATTACTGCTTCAATCGCACCACACTAAGTCAGGCCAGACGCAACAAGCCTGAAATCATCCTGACAGGCCGGGAAGAGGAGAGATGAGAATGGGGAGAGAAGAAGAAGGGATGGAAGAGGAGAGGAGTTCAGGAGAGGAAGGAGGAGAGGTGAGGGGGCAAGGGCAGGAGGAGAAAGGAGGGTGGGGAAGAGGGACAGACGATGAGAGTGTTGTCAATACACGCACAGAGTCGAAATCCGCAGATTATCTCGCTGCACTGCCTCGAATTTGAACCCAGACTGAAATATGAAATGACATTTCCAGAGAAAAGCGCAGGGGTGATGGGGTTGGATGTAAATCTGTTGCTTGACAGTCGTGGTTGTCAGAGCCGCCCGTGACGTTTAATAATCCTGAAGAGTGAAGAGCTTTTTCATCCCCTCCTGCTTGAATGCACTTGACTTTCACAAAATAGGGCAACCTGTGCTGGCACGTGTGCATTGTGCTCATTTGGACTGCAATCAAGGTCTTGACAGATTTGCACAGTCATTCCCACTATGGACATGATTCTCCTTGCAGTGAACGCACATCCACACACGCGAACATCCACACACACGCGTCCACTTAACACCCAACATCATCGACTCGTTCCCAAAGCTGCTGGTGTGTTTCCACATGGTGCATCAAAGAGACAGAGGCTGAAAGATCAAAGACTTCTCCGGCTGTGCTCCTCCGCTCGGCTCCTCTCGACTCTGATGCAAATGTGTGCCAGGCAATCAGGCAGCGAAGGCAGGAAGGCAGGCATGCGGTGTCTGGGTAACGATCGACCCTCCAACCATCCGTATATGTGAAACCCTAAAGCCTCTGCCTTTTTCGCAGTCTTAATATTCTCCATCATTCCCTCCCTGCATCCACAACTCCCTCTGTTTGTTTTTCTCTCTCCTACGTTTTTTAATGAACTTTAATGAACGGCACAGATGAAGAAATCCATTAACAAGCTTGCCGTATCGATCTTTATGGTATTCTCTCTTCTTCGTTTCTTTTTTGCTTTAGCAGAATAGGGGGATGATCAGATACTGTGATTATTGTGGCTGTTTTGTTCCGCCAGGTTTCTTCTTTATTTTAAATTAAACATACCATTTGTAGGGCTGCAGCTAAGATTTTTGATATTGATTGATTTGCCTGTTATCTTTGCAATAAGTTGATTAATCGTTTCGTCAATAAAACGTCAAAAAGTTGTGGGAAATGCTCAAGGCGAAGTCTTTGAAATTCCTTTTGTTGAATCAACAGCTCGCGTCTGAAAGACTTTCATATAAAAAAATCCATCGATTTAAGAAGCTGTAATCAGCAAATGTTTAAATATTTGCTATGATTAATCGATTAATCAAATATCCAAATATTTGACTTTCATTCAATCGACTTCTCGATCAATCATTGCAGCTGCACACTCATCATGGTTTCACACTTTACAAGACAAGAGATTTAATTACCTCTTACTGAGTTGAGACGCCACACAAAGTCTGCACTACCTGTCCATTATGATGTAATAAGGATGATTCAGTCCTCTAAATTGTTGTCTGCGGTCCAGTTTCCCAGACATGGAATAAACCTTGCTTTTAACTAGTCTAACAAGCATTGTTTTGCAATAATTGTTAAGACTTCAGGCTTGAGGGGATTGTGTTAAATCCCCGCTGATGCCCAGCCCTGTGTTGCTTCAGTCAACGAATGAAACGCACAGTTGTGCTCTCTGTCACAACAACTGCATTGTAACCTGAATAAAGCCAAGTTAGATGACTAAGCTCAATTATCATCTTTGTCATCCACTGCATCCTTGAATGCCCACGGCCAAGACTGAAATAACCCCGGATTGCAGCACTTCTATAATATCTGCTTTTGTTCCTGTGAACGAACACTTTGCAATGTCAGGTTGGGACAATCAACAAAGCATATGTTGGAAAAAACAACAGATTTTTTCCTGATCCTCAAAATAAACATTGTACAAGCCTTTAGAAGACAAGGGACATGGGCTTAATCTAAAGTTTCTACTTGCAATGGAAAAATAAACAGTCACGCTTTGTTACAACAAGAACAAAACAGTCATTGTTGTCCCAGTAGTTTACTGTCTAATGATGCAGGTATGCTGTAGCTTGTAGGTTTGGGTCATGGTTGACTGTGTCTGTGTCATAACTGATTGTCATCTGCATCCATTTGGATATTAACTTCTGGACAAATGGAGGGTTGATTATTCTAAGAAATGCAAAATAAATTGGGCCTAAAATAGAACCTTGAGGGACACCAAAAGAGAGATCAGAAGATGGTGATGATTTCCCTTTTATGTATTTATTTTTTCCTGAATTGTATTTCCTGCTTTTCCTTTCAGGCTTTGTGGGCTTCCAATAGCTCATTTTGTCTTTCTTTTGGGTCTTGTTTTAGTAACATCAGGAGGATGGATATCATTTCTTGACATTTTTGGATAAATTCAAGCATGAGCTAATACACCAGTCCGCTACTTTCTCCATAACTACTGGAGGACATTCAGCTTTCTATTCTGCATCCGCATCTGCATCCATCTGGATATTAACTCAGGGATGAATAGAGGGCTGATTATTCTAAGAAATGCGGGCCTAAAATTGAACCTTGAGGGACACCAAAAGAGCGATGAGAAGATGGTGATGATTTCCCTTTTATACTTTTCCTAAATAGTATTTCCTACTTTTTCTGACTTTGCGGGCTTCCAAAAGCTCACTCTTTCTTTCTTTTGTTTTTTTTATTGACCATACTGTTAGTCCTGCTAAAAGAAAACTCACATTGGCTAACCTGACTTAAACGTGATACCAATTACAACTGTTCTGGCCAGCAGCTATTGTGAATGAACTACAGCATGAAACTGGACTGTTAGCCCACGGCAGTATTACTCTGTAGTGCTGTAGCCTGCTCTTTGAAAACGAACAGCCCCTGTGGGAGAACTGCTCCAGCAACAAAACGTTTTACCTTCAGAGGCGTTTAAATAATACTAATGCATACAGTATATTGCGCCTTTTGCTGTCAGAAATATCCATGTTTCTTTTAGCACAATAAAAAGATATGCATGTTATACCTTAAGGACCTTTTTTAACAAGTACCTCTGCGTACAGAAATAGACCTGTGCTGTACGATGTGTTTGAGTCCCAGCTGTGGCGTCGTATTTTACAGTACCTTACCTAAACCTGTCTGAAAGTCTGAAGACTTTTCATTTATTTTTTATTTTCTGTCATAACGGCTTTGTGCTGGTGTGAACCAGGATACATGATTGGAATATTTACAGTCTCATAGCACACAAAGTCCATCAGATCATGAGCGCAGATGACTGACGAAGGAAGGCAGGGGAAGCACTGATGATTGATATAATGATGCTCTTCCGTTCCTTCTCGCTCCCACTTAATTGTACCGCGCGTCAATCACCCGGCTGTTGGCTCAGTCACATGTGAATCAATCCGAGTATTCCTAGAAGAGATATCTGCTCTTTCCGCTGCTCCTCCACACCCGGCGATCCATATCTGTGCCGAGGCGGGTCCGTGAGTAATTTTTGATTGACGTGTCGGGGGAGAGACAAGAGACGGGAGCCACGTAATGTCACCTTGTTGTGTCAATAACATATTGACAGCAGCACAAATAACAGCCTGAAGGAAACGTCTGTGTTAAATGTGAAATATTAGTGCGAAATTGGCTGCGAATAAGGGATGATGTTGTATCATCAGGCTGCATCAGCCGTGGGAGGTGAAAGAATAAGATTGAGGGGGGCTTTGTGTGAACATGTCTCAACAGAACCTCTTATTATTCTTGCTTAAAGCTGCCCCGATTTGTCCTCAAACACAGCACAGACTGAGCAGTGAGAGTACGGGGACAATCCGGGGATTGTTCCTATATGTCGGCGAACAAAAGGATGTCAAACAACCTGACATCTCTGGAGACTAACCCCACTCATTTTTCTTTCTAGTTTGTCAGTTGGGTTGTTTGTTTGTCAGCCTGTGTGCATGTGTGCTTGTTTACTGTGTGATGTCGTATTCACAAGGTCCTCTGTGCCTGCGCTTTGACTTTGAGTCAGGAAATAAAGGGATGAACCGCCTCAGGACAAGTCATTCAGAAGGCAGATGATGAGTGCAGCTCGGCTTGGAAATAGAGGAAATTCACAGCAGCACAGTGGCAACGGCAGAGATGGAGGGTTAACCCTTAAAGTGCCGGGATTGATCCATAACATAAACCATTTAAACACTACCGTAATTGGATTCATGCCAACTATAGAAATAAAACCCTGCACTGTACACGGTTGCACAGCACATCAATGAGCTCCACTGTGAGTGTATTTGCATGCATTACATGCTTTTAATGTGAGTTATGGTCATATCTGATATAAGCAAACCTCTATGCACACATAAGAATGAACGTCTTATATAACATCTTTGTATCCCAGCCTACACATATAACTTTCTCATATTCACATTATGAGTCTTCCTGGGCTGTAAAAGCAGTATGTTGCGCACATGCTCCACATCTTAAACAGACCACTCGGGGATCATGAATAATAGCAGAATATTAAAATTGCCTGTAAACGCACAGGCTGACCTCAGGAAATATTTCCCTTCCTTTTCTTTTCTGCTGTAAAAAGGGTTCAGTTGAATAATTAATCTAAAATTACAGCCACCGTGAGATGTGCGATTTAGCAGCACTTCAGGCTCCGCACTGCTCTCCGCTTAATGTTTTGACTGTTCCCCCTGTGTTATAATTGTTCCACCAGGGTGTTATTGTGCTGTATGCAGTTAGTGCGGAAGCAGAAATTAAGGTGTTTGTGGGAAAACTGTTGGAGGAAGAGGGAAAAAATGTGTTTTCAAGTGCTCAGTTTAAGGCACAACTTCGCAGAAGCACAGGGACTCGTGCACCAGTCGTCACATGAATACTGCAGTTGAATTAGGTGAACATATTTCTCAGAGCAGTGGAGTGATGATCAAATGGAGCCCTCAGGCTTAGTAATCTGACCCCCTTGCTGTGTCCCCTGCAGAGACTGTGACACACTGCAGGCCATTGGTGCACCAGGATTATGTAGAGCACAGTTTTTTCCCGTATGGGCTGAAGTGTTTGTTTGAACAAACATAAAGAGATGGAAAAAAAGTGATCAAAACAGAAAAGGGCCTTAGAGTATGTAATATAATACGGGTGGGACAAAATATTGATACGGCAAAATATCGTCATCCTGACTCGTGCAATACAATTATCGATAGACTGGCATCAAATTTCCAAAAATATGGCGCTCTAAACAGATTTCTGTCTCTACTTCATGACTCCTTATGACATGAACGAGCGTAACGTGAACGGACATTAATTGGCCGAAGAGTAAGTTGATCAGATATGGTGATATATCATTGATATGTGTGCTATATGATTGTCTTGGATATATCAATTATGCAGAATCGCTGTATTGTGATATCGTTATAATGGGCCATGTATCTCCTATCTTATCTTGTTGTATCGTATCGCATATCGCATATCGCGTATCGCATCGCTTATCGTACTGCGTATCGCACCGCGTATCGTATCGCTTATCGTATTGTATGATAACTTATCATATCGCGTATTGTTTCTCATGGTATCCCATATCGTATCTTATCGTATTGTATCTTATCGTATCATATCACGTATAGTATCTCATTGTATCATATCGCATATCTAATCGTATTGCGTCTCCTATCTAATCGTATTGTATGATATCGTATCGTATTATGAATTACCCTGCGATTCCCACCTCTAGTATAATAAGTTTCCCCTCTTGTGGACACCTGTATTTACCCTGGTTGAAGTGTTGAAAGAGAAGAATTTGTGCGCTAGCATAAAAACATTGCTACAGGAGGCTAAAATGAGAAAGATGTTAGAATAATAGATGTAATATGCGATAAAAACCTGACTTTTTGTCTGTTTCACGTTGTTCAAAATGTGCTGAAAAACAACAAAATCCTCCTCAATTGTAGGAAAAAGTAGCACAGTTGAAATAATCAATACGTGACATGGTTGTGCCGTAAGGCATTGATGCGAAATGTGTCATTCAGAGACCTGCTTCTGATCAATCATTGCTTTTCATTCAAGCGGCAGTCACGGCCAAAAACAGGAAGGGTTGTGCACATTTCTATAAAAACTAAGCTGACTTTTAAGGATACATCTGAGGTGTTCCAGAGCACATGGGTCAAAGATTGGGCTACATGAAAAGGCTTTTTAGCCCGTATCACTGCCTCTTAAAGAAGACAAAATGAACCACTTCTCCTGTTTCGCGGGGAACACATTTTTTACAGGACAAAAATAGCTCCCTCTGGCTCGCTGTGTTAAGTGATTTTTATGTTCTGGTGTAAAAGTGGATGAGGACCTATTTACCGAGCAGATGCAGCTGTGAAATACCCTGTAATTAAAAATAAAGGGTTAACTGGCCCATGCTGATAAAAACCTCTTAATATGAGGCTGAATTTGTCAAAACTGGTGCAGACCTATGGCCCAACGTGCTGCAGAAAAACATGCTGAAAAACAGCTTATGCAACTAATCTATGGTCTATGGGGATGGGCACGGAAAAGTAGCACATTGTAATAATCTGTTAATGTACTGTTGGCGCTCTGCCACCTACAGTAATCAGCCATCATGATTTATGGAGAACGCAGATATTATTAAGCCAGAGATGTTTTCCTCGGTAATGTATTCTCACACGCGGTGCCAGTTTTAATCAGTGTAAGTTGATTAGCATAATCGTTACGTTTGACACGTCTGTCAGATGCTAAAATACAATCTTCTTCTTCTACACTTTTTTTCCCTGCATTTCATTAAAACGTCACATCAGCATCCAGCCGTCGCACAGCTTCCCAGAGTGTGCACATCCTTTGGTTGTATCTCTTTGTCTCTCTGTGCCGATCTGTGTGTTTGAAATGTGTGCGTGCACCCCCTCTGCAGTGATACCGTTCTGGCGAATTCCACGCAGGCCTCGCTCGGGCATTCCAGGAGCAGAAATTGTCTTGACGATATTATCAGTCAGCTGCCCCCCCCTTCAGGTAAATGTTATCAGCTGTAATGTTGTGCTGCAGGAACGATAACACAGTGTTGCAGCCAGCAGAAATGACAAGCCAGCGTCCAATCTGCATATCAAAGCCTCGGCTAAATTCCTCTACCATCTGTGTGTGTGTGTGTGTGTGTGTGTGTGTGTGTGTGCTGGAGCTGCACGCACATTTTAAACGCCACTTCTCCGCAATCTCAGAGGCAACTTGTTACCGGCCCGCCACAATCGCGGTTCATCCCTGATAAACTCCTTCATTGTTTCTTAGAAATAACAAAAAGCTGCTTAATTACTCGCCCTAAAAGATTGCAGGAAACCTGCTCCGGCTGTGTGTTTTTGTGGGAGTTCGAGCATTGATACCATCTGTCATCTTGTCTCTACCGCTTTGAAGGAGCTGTCACTCAAAGGCCGGCTTTTTACCTTCTCTCTCTGGACACCTCAACAGGCTGACAATCACAGCAGACATTGATTCATCTGGCCCGGCCCGCGCTGCTGTTCTTATTGAGGAGCAGATGCTGGGAGCGGCGGCTCGGAGGGTGTTTCATGACTGGAAATGAGCCTTTTATATCTTCCAGGAGTCGATGAACAAAGGGCGAGAACAGGAGAGTGTCATGTGACCTGTGTCTGGTGGTGCATACTTGAGTTAAGTGGAAACACAAGCACTTTAAAATGCAAACTTAAGACTTGTAAGGCTGAAACTTAGCTCTAATTGCTGTTTTTGACAGCATTGGGTGCTTCTCTGCAGAGCCAACCCACGTTTTTTTCACATTTTGGTATTTGGTTTATTTAGTCTCATGCTGCATGGTTACAAGCAAACCAGGTCTTATAAACAAAACCGCTCAATTACTGGACGGAGGTCTGGAAACCTGTCATCCTACGAGGTTTTGGCAGCAGCACGAGACTAAATAAATCTAACTTGAATTCCTTTCATTTAGCCAAGAGTCAGGAACTAATTTACTTTCTGTGCTGTTTATACCTTTAGAAGAATGTGAGAAATAACATCATCTTTGGGTGCCATCCAAACCTTTTGTCTTTGGTTGTTTGGGTGATGCATTTCCAAGAAACGGCACCACACTTCTTCTTTTCAAAGAGGCTTTTTTTTCACCTGTTTTGATTCAGGATATTTAAACGGAGCGTTCCGGCCAAATCAACTGAGAAAAATCCCCAGATTTCGGTGAAGCTGCTCCAAATTTGTTTGGCGTAAAAGAGCCGTTAGTCTCGTTCATTATAGAAGATGAATGTGCTTTGATTGAGCAGTGAAAGAGAGATGTTCTGCCTTACCCGACGCTCCGTGCTTTAACTTGATTTCGATCAGAGAGCTTCGACGGCCTGGAGAAACAGCCGTGCTCTGCGGTTCGTATAAAACACACAGTGTCTGTTATCCCGCCACAGGGCGAGACAGCTCTGGTTTTACAGAAGTATTCAGAGTTTTATGACGTGCCGGAGCTTCGGTCTGGTCTGCGGAGCTTAAAGTTTTCTCCTGTGATCTTCCTCTTTGCTTTCTGTCCTCACCTTCACTCGCCATTAAAGCTTCACGTCTCTTCCTCACTGTCCCGGCGGCAGAAACTGATCCCTTTTATAAGCTGTAGTTAGTGTCAGGGAAAACACCTTAGGGGGATCATTAGACTGTAATGAAGCAGGAGGTAAAATACCATGTTCACCCGTCGCTTTCCAACATTCCTGATTGTCAGGTTTAATTATAGCTCTGTGAGGTCTTTGGGCGTCACGTTATTTTTTTTTTGTGCATTTATCTCATTTCTGCAGCTCACCCTTCACCTCTCCCTTTCAGCAGATGGACACTCGGTCTAATTAGGCTTCATTTTCCTCCCTGAAGAGCGGCCCTCTGAGGGAGGCGTTCAGGAGCTTGGCATTATGTTGTGATACGTAATTAGCAAACAGCAAAGTGGCGACTGAGGTTATGGCGGGAAAGAGGTTACGTGAAGCACAGCTGTCAGCGCTCCGGCTGCGTTATAGATGCGGATTAAACAACATCTGCTCCAAACTGCTGCATAGTGTACGAGCTTGATTAAAGTAGTCTGCTCTCACAATTCAATATCTGCATATAAAGCCCCGCGAGCCGCACCGCTGACGTCCGCTACAAAGGGGGAGAAGGAGGAGGTGGGATAGTCAAAACATGTGATGCAACCGACCTCAGATGGGGAGATTATAAAGCAATCCATTACACACAAGTCTCTGCATGAGTTGCTGCCTCACATGAGAGAGGGTGGAAAAGGTTGCATGTTCAGTACTCCACCAGTGCACTCCTAGAAATGGGCATAATTTAAAAGTGATGACAGCGTGTAATTTGTTTCACTGAGAATGTGCTGCTTAAGTGGCACGATAATGTTCTCAGAGTTCTTTTCATTTAAATTGTGTAAAAATTATTTTTCATTGGATTTTGAAGGTGTTATATCGGCACGCGATGCAAATGGGGTCTGAAACAAAAACATCCAATAATAGATTATATATTGACTCAAATTGCAACAATGATTATAGTATTATCTTCTCCTTAAGTACCAAATAAATTGACTTCTGAACAGCAAAAAATAAGCATCTTTAATTATGAACGCCTCATGAATTTATAACAATTATTGCAAAGATACTTTTTATGTGTGTAAAGCAATGACTGTAGATGGATCTCCACTTGCTCTCATTGTACGAAATTGAAGCCAAAATAGCCCCCTTGACAGGCTATCACCATCACAGAACTAATTATAATGGAAAACATGTTTGAGAAAAATTTATTTGTCGTGTATTTTGATTTTATAGTTTGATTCATGTCCCATCTGTTAACATGGAGGAGGCGGGCTTTATGACCTATACTTCAGCCAGTCAGCAGGAGGCGATAGAGAGGGTTTGGCTTCACTTTTAGGGACCTGTCATGTTGTCCATCTTTTTTTACAGCAGTTTTTTGGCCACTGGGGGCGGTGAAAAAAGCTGTTAACACTCAATAGACATGTTAGCATACTACATACTACAGATGCGGCTAACACGTTAGCGACGAGTGGCTTATTTACACATCCAGTAAACAAGGACTAGCATTAGCTTTTATTGTAGTTGTGTTTTCTGGCTGCCCTATGAATGTAACTACAAAATGCGTTAAAATTTACATCACATAACACTCCATGTGTGGGTCATAACTCAGTCGGACTTCTCCTGAAACTCCTGAACCATACTAACTAGCTAACCTTAATCATAATATGAAAAGATTGCAACCAAACAGCTAACAGCATTAGCAAGCAGCGAAAACGTATTGGAATCACCTTATGCCTGTAATAAGTGATTTATTTTTAGCCACAGAGGAACAGTAGGCTAATAACAATCTAAGTTTCATCTTTAAGATCACATGACAGACTTGCTAGCGAATAGCTAGCAAACAGTTAGCAAACCATGTATTTAGACATCCAGCAAATGAGGAGCATATGAAGTTATGTTTCAGGCTGTGTCTGATCAATTTAGCTTCAGTATTAACCGTCATTTAGCTGTGTGCCTTCACAGCAAACTCTTGAGGGTAAAACCTGGCTCCTTTGAGGCTCAACACTCCAATGTTTTTGTTAGCTTGTTTTCAGCTGTTTGTTGCTGTTAAGGTAGCATACAGTAGGTTTTATAATAGATATTTGTATCGATATTTTTCAATGAAAGATGCTAAAACTGCAGAGTAAGTTGATAATTCTTAGGGACTCTCACTACTTCTTTAACATTTACTGATTTAAAACACAGCTATTACAAAAATCACTAGTGTGGTTAAATGCTAGGTTAATAGTGTAGAATCCTAGGGCTTAATAATTTCCTCTTCACGTGTATTAAAATATTAAACTATTAATTATTTTAAAGCAACACATTTCCATGAGAATGCCAGTTTAATCTAAAATAAAAACACATTTTTACAGTAGGATTATTTGAATGTTGGGAGTGTTTTTGGCCTCATACCATCTCCCCAGTGCTACAGATTATTAATGTCAGTGGGGTGTGGATAAAGAAAGGATAAAGAAAAGACCATATGCTCGGGCTCACCAAAGGATTATGATTTGTTGTTGTTTCTCAAAAAAAAAAAAAAAAAAGGAGAGCGAGGGAGGAAAAGTGACTTCGGCATTGTTAGGCACAGTGAGGAGAAAGCAGCTTGGCAAAATGGCACGGATTAGTGTGCGAGAGAGAGAGAGGCAACGCGCTTTCCAACTGTGACGCTGCGCTGTGTGTTCTGTTAACTCGGCAGCGTTCGTGTGTGAGGGGGGGAGAGGGGGGCATTTATGGTGTTTGTCCAGCGCTTATTCAAATATGAGCTTTGGAGTCTCAGTTCTGCTCGAGCTAACTTCAGAGGGGGCGTGGCTGTCTCATCATTCAAAGTAATGATCCGGTAAAATCAAAGGCCAGCAGCTGGAACAGGGCAGAGCTTTCACCTTTATTTACACACGTCCTCCCCTAATTCACTGTTCATGAACAACTCAAGCAGGCAGACCACTTAAACTTGAAACTTCCACTATCCAAAACACTACCTCTCCTAAATATAAGTCTGCAACTCATAATTTATTAGTCAGTCTAGAGAGGGGCTTTCACATCTGTCACAGTGTGTAAGGAAACATTAAAAGCAGTTTTTTTAAAGCTCTCAACCAATATTCACTGCACAGCGCAGTAATGGAAGAGCTGCAGTTAAGTGCAACGGACGTAGGAAAAGACTGCATATTAAATAAGAAAGTTTGCACGTCTTCTTTTTTTCTTTACATGTTTTTCTTATTTCCTAAATGTAATGTGTCATGGTGTGTTCAGCCTCCTCAGTAACTGTTGCTAGCTGCATTTTGAGCCAGTAATTTCTCCAGGCAGAAGAGAAACTGGCATGTTACACGAGGATTTTACTGCCTGGTTCTCTTGTTGGAAAATGCTTGACAGCACTAAAGGAACTAAGAGACAGTCTGTGTCTCGATGGCCAGTTGGCTGCTGCATTTTTCATCCTCTTTGCTTGCACAGCTTCTTTGGTAATGAAGGAGATGCACAAAACGGCGTGCAACTAAACGGTTTCACTAAACTTTCTGTTAGTATGTGAAAATGCTTTGTGGATTTTAGTATTTCTTCTCCTTTTGGACTGTATAAAGACGTAGGCCCTGTGAAGTCACACATTGTGGACCTCCCTTTTGAAGCTTTGTGCATTTTGTCCGACGCCATCTATGTTTTCTAGAACCAGAAGTCTTTGAAGGTTCTCACTCATCCAGGTCAGGGTAATTGAAGCTTAATCCAAAAGGCAACTGGACTTGGTTGAAGTTCTAGAAGATGTTTCGCCTCTCATCCAAAAGGCTTCTGGTGGACAAACTGGAAATATAAGCCTCTGTAGGCCATAGGCCCGAGCAGCGACTCTTACTTGATGATTTATTAGCATATTAATGTTCAGTTTAGAACTGAAGAAGCCTGTCGGATAAGAGGTGAAACGTCTTCAAGAACTTCACCCAAGTCCAGATGCCTTTTGGATTAAAGGTGGGGTATTATGCTAATTACAAGCTTCATATTTCACTCTGTGAAAATGTAATCTGCCTGAAACAAGCTCTGTCCCTTTAAGAAGCCCCGCCCCTACAAGCCCACTTTCTTCTGATTGGCCAGCTCTCAGAAGTCTGCCTAGGCTGCGCTTTGTGATGTCACAAAGTGCAACTGTCTATAACCTGGCGTTCATTGCAGACTGGAGACTGAGCTGAGAAGCCTGGGGATTACTCCAACATACTTTTACCTACAGATTTGAAACTTCACCCACGTTTAGTTCCAACATTGTAAAATTATATGTATGTCTTAAAATGTGAAAGAGCATAATACCCCCTCTTTAAGCTTCATAGAACCAGGAGTGACCATATTTGAACAACATGGTGGACGTTCCTTTTCTGGTTGACAGGCTGCCATAGTAGTGACTTGTCAATCACAGGTAGCCACGCCCTTAAGCATACCCTGCTTTATCGTCTATTTTACACCTGATTGAACCATAATTTACAAAATTAACACCGTGCTGCATTAAAGAACACTTAAAACTAGCAGTTGACATAATAAACACGTTATGAAAATGTTAAATAAGGTAATAAATCAGCTGTAAAGTATGGTCCTCTTTTGGCAACCAGTGGAGTCTCCCCCTGCTGGCCATTAGACAGAATGCAGGTTTAAGGCTCTTCCCCATTGGGTTGGCTTTTAAAACCAAGAGGGTACCACCACTTCTTATGTCTGTGTTTTCCCCGAAACTCTTCCCTCCATCTTGAATTGAAAAAAGATTCACCAGTTTTCAGTTTAGCTCTGCTGAAACCTCGTAATCGCTTTTCACGATAAACAGGGATGAAGGATTTTGATCTGAAACTCTTACATTTGAAATGTACAAACAAAAACAACTGTTTCAGTGTTCATTTTAGCATGTGTGGATAACATTTTCAAACTATCTTATGAAGAGTGGACCTGCCCTTTAACATCTTACAGTGTAACTGTCAGCACATTTTAATAAGCACCTTTAATCTTCCCTTCTTATTTTTCTCACTCTTATTTCCTCATTCACCCCTCCACTTGTTCTCTAACCATCCCAAGGCCATTTCCTGTTTTTCTCTGTCATTTCTCTCTCCTTCTCACCATCACTCCTTTATTCATCCTCCAGCCACACCTCTCAGTCTCTGCTCTCGGGGGAGAGCAGAAAGCAAGAGGAGAGCGATGCTTCGTCCTCTCATTTTCCTCCCGATATGATCCGAGTGATTCAGCGGGGAGAAGCAGGCTCGCTCTTACGCTGTCCCTCTCCCTCCTTTCCTGTGAGGTTGTTTTCTTTCTGCTTCCTACTCTCGCAGCCCCTGTAATCCCTGGAAAATCTGAATCTGTCGTTTATTGCTCCTCCTCTCGCAAAACTTGTTTTTCCCTGCTCATAAAGCCTCCCAGACGGTGCTTATAAATGCTTAACAAGGTCAGTTTTGTATTGTTCTTTCCGGCGTTCGTGAGGTTACAGTGGTGTTGCTATTAAAAAAGAGGTTGGCTTGTCTGAGGTCGGAGGAGTAAGATGTGCCTTTTCACTTGTTTACGGGTCTTATGTAACAGAAGAGGTGACTCATGGTGTTTGTAAGATCTGATATAGTTTATGCCTTCATCCATCCATTCACATTTCTCCCCATCTCGACCTCTAAATACTCCTTCTATTTTCCCTCTGAATATTTGCCTACCAGTTGGAGCCTCCCCTCCCTCTGCGCCCTCACTATGCTAGTCCCATGGCTCCAGGGTTTCTCTACATGTATTTATAGAGTATTTAAAGGCGCTGAGCCCTGTTTTCTATCTGCTTATCAAACGCCACTGTGTACCCCACCCACTAATTTACCCAACACAGCGCTGGGAGTTCAGGACACCACAGGCCCGGGCTCACCAGACCTTGATGCCTGTCTTTTCTCATCTGTTCCTTCTTACTAAAATATTCCCTATTCCCTTAATTCATGTTTTTCTCACCACACAGCTTTTATTATTTCTTTCTTTTCCCGTCTCTCCCTGCTAACCCACTTTTTCAGGGGGTGATTTGGGAAACTCTCTCTGCCCCTCGACAGCTCAACACTCCCCTGCGCTCGTCATGTGTGTATTACTTTAGCTATGAGGTGTGAACCGTGATCCGCGCAGATTTGTGTGTCATAAATCAAACATGTTGCCAAACCCGCATCAGTGCACGTTTTTACACAATCTCTGTTTGTGCAATAACATGCGAGTTAAAAGCTGAGACACACAGAAGCACACAAGTCGGATCCTGCAACGGTGGCATGCGTGCGCCTTCTTATCCAGGCGGCAAACTGTGTAATTAGACGAATTGTCTCTGCAGTAAATTTCAATCCAGACATGAAAGAATTTGGGGGTTTATGTTACTAATTGCTCACATAGTTGCAGCTCGTGTTCAGAGCCAGTGATGGATCGTGGGTAATTTAAAGCCAGGGTTGATTAAAGTGAATTTCAATGGTTGAGACACAGTTAAATTGTGCACAAAAGCCACAAGATTAAGTGTAAGAAAACCAGGGTGTAGTTTGTAGTGTGACTCAGACAGAGAGAGAGAGAGAGAGACGACGTGGGAGGCAGACGGGATGAAGCGCTGCCTGGCAGAACGGCCCACTTCAACTGGATTTAATGGGACGTTGCTAACGGATGTATGAATGGTTTATCTTCTCGCGTCTAATTCAGCTCCACTCTGTCCTCATTGTCAGGCGCTCTGAATGAGGCGAGGCACTACAGAGGAAGAAATCCTTTCATCCCGTACTCATGACATTTATATATAGGTTAAACATAGTCACGTACCTGACTTATTATACTTCCTTTAATCCCGTTAGTGAAGTATTCATAAAGAACGCACAGATTTGGAGTTTGGAGAACACTTTGTGGATGTGTTTAACTGTCTCATTTTCTGGCACCTGATGGACCCCAACAGGTGTTTGGGCCTTAGACGCATCAATTACCCTTTTGGCTGTTGATGATTTTTATTAGAATAGTTTTATTGGATTCATTATGGTCATTAAACGTGCTAGGGGACAAGGACTGTCCTTATGAGGCAGATGACAACGTGTTTGAAAGCAGGTGCGCGCTGCGAACGTAGGTGAGGATAGCAGACGAGCAGTGGAGGAGCAGCCCCGCCAACTCCCCGAACAAAGTATACAGAGCCGTATAGACAGAGAGTCCTGTCAATGGAGGTCCAATATGCTCCATGATCTGCCATTGCAATGTCGCGACTCTCTCTCTCTCTCGTCAGTCACATACAGACCCATGTGTAGGGTGTAAGCAAATATTCTCCGGAAATGGGCGCTGCCATCTTGCGCATTTGTAGCCAGAGTCCGACCAGCTGGTGGAGCCGCAGTGTTGACGTACCACCCCTTCCGCTAATGAAAACACACATTTACATTTACATCCGTTTTTCACTTTCATAACATAGTCAAAGTGTGACCATTCATAAACCAAAAAGATGCTGAAAAACGTTTTCATGCCTTCATTACAAGCAGACTCGATTATTGCAACGCACTTTTAACTGGTGACTTCAGCTCATTCATAATTCTGCAGCAAGGCTTTTAACCAAAACCAAGAGGAGAGAGAGATCTCAGATTGAGTTTAAGGTCCTCCTCCTCTGTATAAAGCCCTTAACAGACAAGGACAAGCTACATTTCCAGCAGCTTTTTTCAGTTATGGCCCTAAACTGTTGAATTCACTACCCAGAGACATGAGGAAAGCCAGTTCACTAAATATCTATAAAAAAACAGCTTAAAACCTCTTTACATCTCTTTACACTGGCCTCTGTCCAGCTATGATTTTCCCTATTTTAATATGTTTTAATATGTTGCTGCACTCAATTTTAAATGTTGCATTTTACTTGATTTTATGTGTTTTATGTTTCCTTCTTGGCTTTGTGTTTTTATTTCGCTTATTATCATCATTATTATTACAACAACTATTTTATTCAGTGGATTTCGGTTTTAATTTAATCTTGTTCTATTTCAGCTTTGTCCTGTCTTGATCTTATTGTAAAGCACTTTGAGCTGCATTTTATGTATGAAATGTGCTATATAAATAAAGTGTATTATCATAATCATTATTTAAGTTCCCTTATGTCGATGCATTCGACAGCAGAGCAGCTTCTTGTGTTGGTTTGAAGCAGATATTCAAGGTTTTGTAGTGTATTGTTAGTGCTCTCAATTTTGATAGCACTCATTGCTATCACTTCTGCCAAAAGCAGGTTTTAGGGAGAGCATTCTATCCTGTGGTATTTTCTTGACACTATTTGATGGTTGCGCTCAGGCGCATGACGCAATAAATCACATGAACAGCTTAAATACTAGCTTCTTTGTTTCACACAAAACTCCACTGTTTTGATAGCTAAACAGATACTGCTCAATGAAATGGAATTTGTAGTATCAATGAAATCTAAAATTACACATCTGACAAAACATTGTTAACTTTCTTGCCAAGAGTTAGCAGAAAAGATTGATACCACTCTCATATCTCTATGCTAAATATTAGGCTAGACCACGGAGGCTACTAGCCTAGCTCATGTAAAGAATGCAGAGCTAGCTAGCGAAACGTGAAAAAGCTTGCTAGCTGGCTCTGCCCACAGAAACAAAAGTGTATCTTCAACACCAAAGCTAAATTGTGGTTTTATGCTGAGTTACGTGGTGTAAGAGAACAGTGGTGAGCATTAGAAGTGTTGGTATGCCATGCTAGCTGCTTCTAGTTTCCACTCAAAGCTAGCTTAACATCTCCTTGTTCTGGCTTTGTAGTTAGCGCACAGACACGAGAGTGGTATCCATCGTCTCATCTATATCATAGTACGTTTTTTTGACAGCTTTGTTTTTTTCTTTTATACACAAGAACTCAAAAAGACAAAAAACACCAAAAATGTAAATTTAATCCAGCTAAATTCTACCTTTTTCCCCTGTTTCTCCGCATATTTATCATCCATTACTGAGCTGAGTTTGGGGGTTTAAAGGATTGTCCCTTTTGTGTCTCACTCTTAACAAATCACTGCTCTTTCCATCACTAGCATCTTTGTGGTTTTTTTCTTTCTTTCAAGTCAAAAGCCACAGGAAATGAGGAAAATCCATTAGCTGGGTGGTTTTAGCTGTCTTATCCCCCCAAACCACACACACACACACACACACACACACACACACACACACACACACACTCACTGTACTCAGTCCAGTGGAAGTGCAATCCTGCCCTGTGGGCCTGCATGACAAGGGAAGAGGAAATGGCCGGGCATTAATGGCAGCTTTGATTACTCTCCTGTCACTAATGTGGCCAACATGAAAGACAAGAAGAGCAGAGGGACGACTTCAGCCCCGATCTGAGGCAATCTGATGGCATGTACTTGTAGGCGGGACATTCAAAGCACACTGAGAGGCTCCTGTGGGCACACGTACATTATTCAATCACTACATACTGTACCTCCGAGCCATACTTCTCTTCTTCTGTCCCTTATATCCTGATAATGATTCCTTTCTTGGGAGGTCACATGATCCTGACTCTTATCTCCGTCCTCTAAAGTCAGAGAGGAGGCTGTGCTGCTGTTAGCCACAGGTAGTTGGGGTAGGGTTGTCTTCTGTTCTGACTCGCGTCGGAGATGCATTACATCATGAAGCTACATGTGGTTGTTGATAGAGTGGGTGTGGCCGAGTCATACATCCTGCACAGACATGACATGTTGTGTAACTACAAAACTGAATTAGATACAGGTGCAGGGACAAGCGAGTATGTTGTGTTACCCATGTTAAGTCCATTATTGCACGTCCATAGGGTTCTTTTTGTGCATGTGTGTAATTTGTGGCCTATGTTTGTGTAGCATGTTTGTACTAACAGAGTGATTGATATATCTTCTTCTTCTATAACAACTTTTTCAATGGGCGGCTGTGGCTCATTGGTAAATTGGGTCATCTCTTGATCGGGAGGTTTGCGGTTCGATCCCCGGCTCCTGAAGACTACATGTCAAAGTGTCCTTGGACAAGACATCGATCCCCCCAAATTGATCCACAGGTTGTGAATGGCAAAGTTGTTGTAGCTGGATCCTGATTGGAAATTTGCACTTTGCATAGCAGCCTCTGCCATCAGTGTACTAGAAAAGTGTTATATACAGTAAGTACAGTGTATTTACCATCAATAAGGCAATGTGCCCTCCTAAGTCATAAATAAAGAGCTGCATAATGAACTTATTAATCATAAAGCCAATAAACAAAGTAATTACATCATTCATTTTTCAAGCAAAAAGCTCAACTTAAATGGTTCCAGGTTCGCTAAATGAACCAAAATATTGCTCTTATTACTTTTACACTGTAAACAAATGTAACATTTTTATGTCAGTGGGACTGTTGGACGTTTGGTCGGACAAAACATCATATTAGGCTGTAGGATAATATAATGGATAGTCTGCTGACTGTCTAAAGTCATGAAAGTAAAGCTGCACAATTAATTGCAGAACTTTTCAAATAAACAAGTAATTTAAAAGTTATTTTTTAGCAAAAGAAAACATTAAGGAGTAACTGCGCACTTAAACATGTTTTTTGAGCCGTAATCTAAATTATATTGCCATTTGGGACAAAATTACATCAGAAATTTATATTAAAAAAGGATTGTTAACACCTGTCAATCAGAGACGGGCGGTACACCCCCCCTGGCCCCGTCATTGAGAGGGAGTCTGTCAAACCGCGTCATTCCCGTCATTCGCTGGGGTTTACACTGTTTTTGCGAGCACACTGTACATTAGCCTTCTAGCTGATGTTACGTTACCACTCAGAGACTGCGCCCATTCTCTCTTCAGAATCAGAAATAATTTGAAGAGGCTGCACCCGCGGTTGGCGCATGCGCACTTGCATTGCCTCAGCTCCGAAAGCTGCAGCCAACAGCTGGAACTGATAGGGCTCGGGACCACCACGGTCCTCCACCACACTAAAGTGCTCTTCAGGGGACTTACTTGCTTTGGGGTTAGACTTCCTTCTTTTCGTAATATGTCAGCTCAACAACTCCAGTACCTTGGCCCTCTGTCGGCCCCCTAACTCTAATATCAGCCAATGACATTATCTCTCCCTCCAGCGAGGCTCCGGCTCCTTTAACTGTTTGGATAACTTAATTTCCAATTTGCCATATGCATGTCCCCGGGGGCTTTAGTGTGTCATATAAAACCTGATCATGTGCCCAAAGTGCAGACATGTTGTTATCCATCCAGCTCACAATGGGAGTCTGAGCCCAGTGGAGCCATTTAAGTGTCAGCCTGAGTAATATAAGCACAGCATGGCAGCCTGCTCCGTCCCTGCCTGCTCATAGAGAGAGAGAGGGGGACATAGAAAGGACTCTATTTAAAGGAGATGACTGAATTTAAATTCAAATGTCTTCACTAAATCCATTTGGGGGAAAAAAAGATATATAACACCATATTTTGAATTTGCACTTAACTCAATTTCTGTGTGGAAATATTCAGGCCCAAATTATAGCTGCCATGGAGAAGAACACGCTGTCCCCTTCAAATTGAGATGCTATAATTTGCCTTATTAGCTGAGATCATTGGTGCTGGGTTTTTTAACGTTCAGAAGAGAGTGCAAAATACAAAGCTGTCACTAAATGTAGCAGCAAGGAGGATCTTTGCAGGGAGGAAGCTGCGAAGATGTCCCAACCTGCTGTGAGGAGATTTTCCCTTTAAGGCTTGAGCCTAATTTTCATGCTTGAAGTCATTTTGTGATGAGCTGTGTTTGTGAATAGAGGTTTTCTGATATAACATCACCTCCAGATACAGATTCCGAATACTGATACCAGTGCAGTGTTGTTAAAAGAACAGCTGTATGCTATTCCCCCCGTATGGATGCTATTGTTGTTGTTTGGCCTGGCTCAAGTAATGGTCGGACATTAACTGCAAGCAGGTGGGCATTGATGACGTTTATATAATGCGACCAGAGTGAAACATAACAGGATGAAGGATCATGTTTAAGACGACAATAGCAAAGATGGCCGACACCAAAATTGTTCGCCAGTTGGGGATGCTGGAGAAGTCATGCCTCAAGAGCCGTAACCGCCGCCGCTAGACGCGTAGCTCCATGCCCCGTCCTCCTGCGCTCTCAGCAGGCTTAGCCCGGCCCTTAGCACCTTGGTTAAGCTCCTGGGAGTCCCCCCGGACCGGACCGGCCCTCCCCGGCCTGGAAAAATGCCGCAAAGGCATCGCGTACAGTCTTAGCTAACAGATGGTAACAGAGGAAATCGCACCGTGGTCCTCCAAGCGGTCGCTTCAGATTCACAGGAGAGTGTTACTGAAAAAAACTAAATGAAGGTACGCCTGTTACCTGAGCTGTCATCCAGCTGTTTCAGGACTGCTCTACAAATAGACCTCACTTTGATGGTTAATGATTTATTGACATTTTTAAAGGTATTTTACTGAGTTTAAATGTTAATTTACTCTTAAAAATGTTGGAAACGTGATTTTATTTAATAGTTAAAATATTTGGTCTTCAAGAAGTCTTTCTGGAAAAGGGGGAACGTCTTATAATCAGGGCCGTCTTATATTCGGTCCAATACAGTAATTAAATTCTGTATGTAGACAATTTTTTGGAGACATCTCTCTGTGTCTGAGAGACACTGATTTTTAACCTGAAAGAGCTTCATTCACAGCGTCTTTCATAAAAAGAAAGTTGTGCAGGATGAACACTTGAGGAATTCTAACCTAAAGCGGACGGAGCACCCGAAACAAGCTAAGCTAACGTTAACAGCATCTTGGTTTGCAGCCCCTCTAGACGTCCTGTTCGAGCCAAAGAGCTGGAGAAACACTGATTTTTGCCTGTGGCAGCTTAAGAACATCCACGTTGCCAACGACAACGATCTGAACTACAGCAAAGCCCAACCCGCTGTGTAGGCTACTGTTAGCTAAGTTCAGCTAATAAAATATGATATTGTGTACTCACTAACACCTGATCAGAAAATTCTAGGCTGCACTGAAGGCACTTCTGAATCTGGTATTAGTATGATTACAACCTTTTGTGATTATACCTGATTTTCAGAATGACACATATGAAGATGTATATTTTTATGAAGACCCATTCTTAAGCCATACACTGTCTGTAAATGTGTTTTAAATGACCTTAAGCACATTATGACAGAATTAATAATGTGAGACAGGACCCTGGTGCATTATAAACCATTAAACCACACTGTGTCTTGCTGCTGAGCTGATTGCCCGTGGTGTGAGGTTCTGCTCTATGCATGCATTGATCGGAGGTTTCCAGCTGTTTCCAGATAGTCAGACTGCTCTGGCCTCGGATTTTCTCCTGAGGAAACACACACACACACACTTACACAACAGCTGGTAGCCTGTGTGTGTGTTAAAATTCTACTTTTCCACCTGCTCACACAGAAACCTCACTGGAAACACAGCCGCCTGCAGCTCCTTGTCCTCTCTCCAATCGCAGATGTGGATGTGACTCCCTCGGGTGTTCTTACTCCGTGCCTGCGAGTTCATTTAATGTCAGCTAGGGCCTTATTGACTGCAGTCTGCACAATGGCTACAACATATGTCGGCTAGCCCGTCGCCTCTTGTGGAATTGAATCAGCTCTCAACAGAAACATGGCCGCCATTCTTCCTCTCCTTTCATTCCCTCCTCATAATTCTATTAGCACGTCCTATTCAGGAACGGCCTGATAAGTCGACGGCACAATGAGCGAGCGACGCGGAGGTTCTTCTGGGGTTTGGATGGCGCTGGCCTGTGTGATGTTTCAGAGCGCCTTGGCTTTGTTCTCAGTAGTGTAGCCTCTAGCAGCCGCTGGTGCTGCTACAGTAAGCTGCAGCCTATCAGCTCTGAGAGGCTCTTGATGAGCTTAGGAAAGGCCCGCGTCTTTGAGCTTTCATGCTCAGTTTCTGATGCCACAAATGGTGCTATATAGCATCTTAAGTGTGTCACTTTCATACACATAAATGAGCAAACCTAGAGATGTATATATGCAAATGTACTGGCACATCCTTGTCCCTGCTCCCTAAGGGAACATTGCCTTCATATATGTGTGTGTGACAGGGCTGCTCGCGCAGAGAAAGACGATTACCCGTGTCCGTCTGCAGTGTGTCTGTTGCATTAAGCTGTGTCAAAGTAGAGCTCTAAGCTGGACATGTCGTCGGACTCTGTCATCATTAATGTTCCGCCTGGATGTAGAAAAGTCAGCTCAACATGTGTGTCATGTAAGTGGGTTAATGTGTGTGTACAGTACAAGCAGACAACCTCAAGGGCTGAAGAATAAAGCTGAAGCAGGAGCGCCAAAAGCTGCAGTTCCTCGAGTGGCCACCTGAGGCTGGCTCATAAAGTGAGTCAATCCCCATTAAAGCCCATGTTATAATGCAAAAACTTTACAGCAGAATTAAACAAGTTTGCAGCCTAGTACAAAATTGGTTTTTGGTCTCCATAGCGTATTTATCTATTTATGACAACTGTACAGGAGTTACATTTTTATATTACTCACCGGTCCAAATTACATTAAGGCTTGAAGCTTGAAGAAGGCTCATAGTTTGTGTAAGTGAAAGGTCGACTTAAAGAGGCGGTATTATGCTGTTTCACATTTTAAGACATATAATTTTACAATGTTGGATGTCCAATTTAAACGTGGGTGAAGTATGTTGGGAGTAATCTCCGGGCTTTGTGACATCACAAAGTGCAGCCTCAGCAGGCTTAGGAGAGCTGGCCAATCAGAAGAAAGTGGGCTTGTTAGGGCGGGGTTTCTGAGTTTCTGATGAAAAATCTCCTCCACAGGTATCACACAGTGAAGTAAGTATGAAGCTTGAAATTAGCATAGCATAGCATAATACACCCCCCCCCCCCTTAACCTGTCTTGAATGTTCAAGTAAATATCCAACTAATGATATGGTTTGCTGTGTGGTTTACTGAGCTAAGAAGACTGACTGCCTGAGCGAGCGATAGGTAACCTACCTTCCACACGTTCTTTAAGCCCCTTTAGTCTGCTAATAACAACTCTGATTAGCTACCACCACTGTGAATCTCATTTGACGGGAAACTCGACAGCTAGCTTGCTAAAATGCCAGCTAATGAATTAGCCAAGGGCACAGGCTGTATCTAGCTGTGTTAACCTGACGTTTGCATACACCTCACTCCTCTCCTGCTCCACCTTCTTGTCCAAATATGGTCACTTCCTGCTCTAAAAACAAAACAACACAGCTGAGGCCAAAATGCATCTTAAACAGCAGTGGACAAACCAGCCTATGGCACAGTCCGGCTCCTACCTTCACTCCCATGATGCACAGCGATGAGGAATGAAGCCCATTAAGCAACAGTATTTAGACACATGCAGTGATGGTTTAATGTCTGAAGGGAAAGAGAGTGCAGGTCAGTACACATGTTAATACAAAATGAGGCATCATTAAAACATAATTGCGTGTCTCGTCGCGGGCTCAGGTTATAAAAAATGTATTCCAAAAAGCAAGCTCAGCTCCTCTTCTGTCTCCTCTCATGAGTGTTGCAGCAGTGTTACCTCTACTCTACTCTTCCCCCATGTCTCTCCTCCTTTTCCCTCTCCTCCTCCTCCTCCTCTCGTCTCCTGCATTGTGTCCATCAGGATGTAAGCACGGTAACACCAGGCCCTCTTGGTAATACCGTCTAATAAATCCATTGCACGCTGCGAGAGCAAAAGGGCGGATGAGAGGATTGAGGGAAGGAAGAAGAGAAACTGCGACGAGTAGGAGGGCGGGCATGAATAATGAAAAACCGCCAGCACACACGCTGTCCCATCAGGCCCAGCGACACCCCGGCATCCTCCTGTGCTGTTTTGGTTACAGGCGGATGAAGGCAGCGTGTGCAGAGGGAGAGGCAGATAGGAGCAGGAGAAGGATGGCCTGAGAAGTGAGCGGATGGATGTTTGCTACGTGATGTGAGTGCTAAAGACAGAAGCTGAGGGGGCAGAGCGGCTGATAATTAGCAGTAATTGTTGTTCAGGGAGAGAAAAGGCAAGTGGTTTGGGTTTCATCTCAGCCTCTCCTCCGTTTAGGGCGGAGAGTTTCTCCTCTTCTCTCCGGTCTTTGTTTATATTGTGTTATATTAAATTTCATGCGTGCTGCATCTTAGAGAAAGTTAATTTTTATATGACCATAAAAAATAATGTCTTGGAACCAGGGTAATGCCCTTAAATGCCCTGTTTTGTATGAGAAGAGTGGGTTGTCCTCCAATCATTAGGTCAGCGGTTCGATCCCCAGCTCCTCTAGACATGTTGAAGTATCCTTGGGTGAGATACTGAACCCCAAGTTGCTTCCCTAGCCATCGACTATGAATGTGTGTTCATGTGTTTTCATTTGTTCCCAATGAGGACAGAGCGTATGCGGCCGCCTAGAGAAGAAGCGCTCTGCCTTTTTTGTGCGGCCGCTCTGAGCGCTTTGAGTTGAAATTCTCTGAACTTTTCAGAAAGACGCCGGCGCTTCTTTTTCAGGTTTTTCAAGCAACCAATCAGTTGAGGCTCCACTCGTCACCCTGGTAACCATGTAGGAGCAAACCGTTTGGGCCGTTTCTGTCGGGGCTGTACATATGACAAACATTTGTGTGTGAAGATTGTTGTTAGCTTATGTTAAAGTTATTGTTGGCATGGAAACAAAACCGGCGTGCAGTGTTTTTTATCTCTCAAATTTTCGAACAAGTATCACCTTAACTGTGGCAGTCAGCTCTAACCACCATCAGCGAGAGGCATCACCGTCTATTGATAAAAAATGTGGAATCTTTAAAAGTCTCACTGAATTTGAAGTGGGAGCATCTTCAGCTTCAGTGATGTGACGTGATAAAGGAAGGAAAGGTACTACTGAGAAGGATATTATTATGTGCATTAGGTTTGGATTAGTGAGATACAGGGCTATAAAAGACCTTTGATCTCCACCTCCACCTTCCTCACCTGTATTATAAGATCAGGATGAGGACCAAGGTCAAAGGTCAAATTGTAAAAAGGACTTTCCTTTTTCATATGTAAAAAAGATCACATTTTTGGTAATAATTAACAGCTAAAAATATATATTTTGACTGCTTTTTAGCTACGACGACCCACAAGCTAAAAGTCAAGTGTGGTTTGATATACGTATCTGGGGCTTTACAAGAAATAGAGGCCTTTTGATATATTTGGAAAATAAATTGATAACTGAATAATTAATACAAAGATGCAGCTTTAAAACTTACCAACGTTGGTCTGGTAGGGCAAATGCTTGTCACGTTTTAATTGTTTAAACACAAGTTTAAAGGCTGCTGTGTTGAAAAAGTGACGCGTAAAACCTCACATTCAACCTGCCTGCAATGAACTGTTCGTGCATGATAACATCTGAATGAGGTTTATAATCTTGTGAAGATTGGAATATGAATTTGCATGTACAGAGCAGGCTGCAGAGCATCCATCCTTTGAAAACAAATAATGTTCAGAAAATAACTGGTCCTGACACGCGTGCACAGTGAATACAGAGAGAGAGCGCTTTGTATTTACAGGCTTCTCTGCTGCTCAGTTGCCTGCCCTGTGGGGGAGAAGAGGGAGAAAAGGAGAGGGTGAAATACACAGACATAAAGCGAGAGAAAAGAGCGGCCATGACCGAGCAGTAAAAGAGCAGCCCTGTATGTAGTAACACAGAGGACGGGGCCACGAGCTTTATGTTAGCACAGTGGAGAGGAAGCTCAGTGTAGGTGAGTGAGCTCACTGATGATGGAGGGAGGAGAAGCTGAACCGAGAACGGTTACATAAAGTTAGGAAAGCTTTCAGTGAAGCTTGAAATTTAAGAGACTGATTCGTCTCCTTTTAGGATTTTGCTTCTTAATGAAAATCCCTTCTACGTTTTGTCATATTAAGTCTATCCAAAAAGGAACTAGCCTTTAATCCATTATCTGAGCCTGATCTGAATAGTTTTTCTTATTTGTTTATTAAGACAAAAAAAAGGTTTGCTTGGGTCATTTCTCTCTCTTTTTTTTATCAGTAAAAACAGGCTTGGGATCCCATCTGTCTACTCTATGATGTAAACTTGTAAACTTTTTCTTGTATGTTTATTAAGACCAAAAAACACAAGATAAGTTCCTTATTATTACTTTTTTGCTGGTTGTTTTTGTAATCCCCATTTTGGCCACAAGATTCTAAAATGCACCACTTCCCCAGGTTTTAAACAACACTGAAAGTGTTCATGTTTTCTTTTAAGTGGGTTATAATTTCTAACTTTACATTTATAGCCAAAATAAAGATACAATGATGTATAGATAACGTGCAACCATAATATCAAGTACGTAGTTACCTTGTGTTTAGAGTTTAACGAGAAATTAAATCTCAAAATACAATTGAATCCACTTCAGGCTCTTATGGCCAAATTGAGGATTACACTAACACTTAGAAAATGAGCTTACATTTTTTTTTTTCAAATATTTTTTATGCCACTTCTTTTTAAAATCTGCTCTCGGAGACAAAATAAAATAGTAATTTAGAAAAAAAAAAAATTCTTAATAAAAATAAGAAATAATCCAAGAAAACAATTGTTGACCTGTTTCTGTTAAAGAAAAAATTGCTTGCAAAAATGTGTTTGTTTATGTTTTTAGGTTAATACACAGGAGATAAAACAGTTGAGATCAAGCTTTTCCCCCCCTGATTTGCATCTCATGGCTTCCGTAGATATGAATCAAAAGTAGGATATGACATTTAACTCACTGTAAAATCCGGACTACAAGTCGCATGGGAATATAAGACACAATCTGTGTCCCAATAACGGTGGGCTGCGAAGGATGCACCTGATGGATCATTCACAGCTGGGGAAACAGAGTACGCATTTGGTGGCCACATGTGAAGGGTCCTTTGAATTGGGACGCTTCTGTGACGCAATCGGCCTTCAAATATGGCCTTCGAAGGCTGCAGCCCCTGGATTGGGACACAGCTACAGTCTGTTTTGGGGGTATCCTAGAGGGAAAAAAGCTATACAGTAGCTATTTATTAATAAAAACATGTATACAAGCTATTTTAACACTATTTCAATTTTTTTTCATTTAAAACACATTCAAAACACACACAAATTACAGCCTACCATCTTGATTGTTGTGACAGGGGCGGCTGCACTGGCGATAGAATACGTTATACAAGAAACATTAAAACAGCGAGGAAAACAAAAAACAGCATATATTGCAAATAGCAGACGTTGTAGCGGCTTGGGCCCGGAAACAGTTTAATGCGGAGATGTGGAGTCACCACTTAACAACTGGATAGCGCCATCGTCTGGGTAAAATACACAATAAAATACCTCTCTCTATATTTTATACCGGTATATTGGTCGCACTGGTATATAAGACGCAGCCCACCTTAGATGGGAAAAAAAAGTATTAGAAGTGCGTCTTATACACTGAATTTTACTGTAAGTTATATTAAGATATAAAATGTTTTTTCATTGTTCTTAAAAGAAGAGAAAGTAGTGTCGTGTTGTGTTTTAGTCATCCTGACATTAGCTTGCAGTATTTGTTCCATGAATATGTCGATGTCTTCTATAACTGACCTTTAACCTCAAGGCTTCAACCTGCATCTCATTACAGGCCGACAATAGCAATCGTTTTTCTTACCTTGTCCAGTTACATGGGTGAGCTGCTAAATTCTAATTACACCGTGGTGATTGCAATGGTCTCACAAAGCCTACAGAGGCTGGTCAATGGCGCACAACCACACACACACACACACAATCACACACACACTCTGGAGAGGCTGGCTATTGTTGACGCAAGGAGAATTCAGAGAGACTGAATCAATCTTGTCATCAAAAATCAACATGCTTGTTAGTCTGTGTCTGTGTGTTTGCGTGTGTATGCACACGGCTTTGCTGTGTTGTTGTTGATTGTGCGTGTGTGTTTAGAAATGAGATTCACCTTTTGGTCTGGGCGAGGTTTTACTGGACGGTGGGTCGATGGATCAATGTTGAGTGGAAGGCACACACTCAGCAGAGCCAGAATAGCTCTGGAAAAGGCCACAGCAATCAGTCTGAGCCCAGCCGGTCCCCTAATCATCCAGAGGAGGTTCTCATTCTGAACGGAGGCTATTTTTACTAACTGGCACTTGAAGCACTCCCAATAAAGTCAAATATGCAGCAATTACAGATATGGATAATTAAATGTGATGACGCATTCGCTGTCTCGCTTCAGCCCTGATTGTTAAGTGTATCACTGCTGTTTTTACTCTTTTGTTATACCACAAAAAGTATGACGTGTGAATATTACAGCAGAAGGTGAGTCTTAAAGTCAATCCCACATTAGTCGAAGGAAATGGCAGCAGATGTAATCTTAGTGCTTGAGTTGAAGCTAAAAAGGCAGAGCCAGATCCACAAATTGCTAGCTGGCAAGCTTGAATGGTAAATAAATAACCGTGATCAAAAATGGCTAGCTTTCATCAAGAGAGTGTGCCTTCATAATAACACTGTAGCTGCTTTCTTCCCACCATTGAGGTCGAACTCAACCAATGAAATCACTCCTACCGCAGAGAATAGCAGAGTTTAACCAAAGGTCTGCTTTATAGAAACCGACTGTACTTCCTTTTCAACTGCAATGAAAATCAGTCCTCAGTCATTGTTATTATTGCAGCTATAACTGAATTATAATGTGATTAGAAAGCTTTGTGGTTGCTGTTTTTGTTACAAATTGTAGCCAAAAAAGAGTTAACTTTCTTTCATCTCAGTGTTATCACAGTCTGATTTGCTAGGATTTTAGCCAAGCTAGCATCATGCTGCTTTGAACAGTCCTCCTGTTGGGCCGGCAGTCAGTCAGTTTGCTAATTAGCAAAACTGTTAGCATGCTAGCACACCAAGACAGTGTACAATTTTCATGTCATACCTCTGTTACACCTAACAGTTAGCATTTCATTCTGAACATAGTAGCATTTAGCTAACCATTCTGCTATCAAAGAGCTGCTAGCATGGCTGAAGAATCTTGGTCTTGTTTCTATCTACTAGACATCGATATCGATACCTAACCTAACCTAACCATGCTGTGTTTTTCATTCAGAACATGGACATTGCATTATCTTTACGTCTGTGACTTATCACAAAAGAAACAGGTTATGTTTCCTTAAAAGGAATTTAAACCTTTTTTTAAGCTAGCGCTTCGCCTCGCTGTAAAGCCCTACAAAAGCTAAATCTAATTTATTGAAAATGTGCAAACGAAAAGTAAACTATTCCCTTATTTTCTCCCTTTTAAGCCCTGTAAGTTGTTCCTATGTATCATGATATATACTTCAAAGCACATTTTAACTTCCTATACATTCAGAGTCATGCAATTGTGTTGCATAACGTGATTATCTGGTCAATATGCAGCCCTGTGTGTAACCCTGTGCTCACTAACTGGTGGTGGCTCCGCTTCATTGATGCCGTTCGTTTGAAAACTGAATGAATGGTGCAGATTAAGGATCTTTTTATGTCATACGAGGAAATTCATCATCTCCCCTTCCCACTCACCGCGACACATGCACGTGTAATCAACCTCCGTGTTAGAAATGGAGATTAGAACACTGTTCAGTTGTCCTCATATGTGGCTTATACGGGAATTCAATGGTCCATGTTTACATTTCTGTGAAGAGATTCAGTTTAAATCTTTCAGAACGTTTTATTGCGCCTTCATGTTTCATTTCTTGGTTTGGTGCATGGAAAATAGGATTTCTTCTCCAAGTGGGAATATAGGAAACGTTTGAATTGCTAAACAGACATTTCTTTTAGCTTTTTTAACACCTATCCATCCATCCATCCATTAGCATTAGCAATAGCATTTTAGATCAATTGAGCATTCATCTGTTCTTCCATCCATCTTTTTTTACCCCAAACTTAACTCTGTGGCATCCATCCATCCATCCCTGTCTCATTCTGTCCATCGATTCCACTCCACATTGAAGGTGGAGGGAATGGCGTCAGGCGTTTTGCGATACTTAATTGCATTCCCATGCTCAATTTTTAATCCAAGGCAATTTAATTAACTTGGAGCCCTTCCTGATTTCCTGCTGGCCGTTATGCGTTTGAAACGAACTCAAAAGTGATTGGATATTCCAGCACTGGAAGGACGACTCCTGGAAGTGTCTCGCTGGTTCTGTTCTCGTGTGCGCCCAGTCGAATACACTCCAAAAAAAAACAGTAAAAGCTTGAGGGCCAGGATGGTTCTATTTTCTCTGAGTGGTTGATCCAGATGGAGAGAGAAGCTGACAGTCAGAGGCAGTGGAGCTGATGGCTTAGTTTTTCCCTGTAAGATAGACTTACAGAGACAGTGAGGAAGATAGAGGTCCGGAGATGAGAGGTGCTGCTGTATTAGGACGTGTACTGCTGGGAGGAGGCATCCTGCTGTCAGAGGCGGCTATATATCTGTCTCAGATTATGTTGAGATGATGGCTTCATCTTTACGGCCTGTTTATCTGCCCGGGATATTTACAGGATGACATGACAGCAGCTCCGGCAGCGGGAGAGGTAGAGGAGGCCGGGCGGAGCGATGTAGCTTCTCGGTTACCACTGTGTGTGATTACAAGCTCTAATGTGTGTTAGAAAGGATTAATGCCAAAAGCAAGGCTAATGGTTTCACCTTTTTTATCCCTTGTCTCTTGCCGCCATCAAAAAAGCCGGTCAATTCACTGTATTCACACGACGTCCATTCTCCTTGGATGTCACGCTCGAGGTTATAAGTTAGTGTGTTCCAGCACGTAAGTTGTAAAACCTTTAGGAATCTGACAAATTATTATTTTACTCTTTCTTGATTAACCAGCAACGGAAAAGACAAAAGATGTTATATAAGGGACAGCGGCACATATTTCAAGGAAAAACAACATGTTTGATAACCTGTTAGCTACCGTTAAGCTAGCATTTAACAAATTTCTAGCTAACATAAACTCGCTAGGAATTTACTCCTTTGCTGTCATATCAAAAAAACATGATCAAGCA
The DNA here is from genome assembly GCF_022749685.1 of Semicossyphus pulcher. Taxonomy (NCBI): domain Eukaryota; kingdom Metazoa; phylum Chordata; class Actinopteri; order Labriformes; family Labridae; genus Semicossyphus; species Semicossyphus pulcher. Next base: position 9,828,060 of record NW_027211670.1, on the reverse strand, counting down.
GTAATGTTCACTTGAAGCTACCTCCTAGCTAATGTTAGCTACATTAATGGAATTGTTTTAACAATAGAAAAGGAGTACATTTCTAAAGGTTAGCTAGAATTTTGCTCCTTTCCGATCCTGTCATGCTATCAAACAGTAATGATAGCATTCAGGTACCTCCTAGCTAATGTTAGCTACATTGCCCTGTGGTATTTTTACATGATAAGAAAAGAGTAAATTCCTCAATGTTAACTAGGTAGTTAGTTAGCTAATTTACTTATCAAAAAATTTTAGTTGCTTGATCGCTACCTCCAAGCTAATGTTAGCTACATTACCATAGGGTAATGGAATAGTTTTACATGATAGGAAAGGAGTAAATTCCTAAATGTTAGCAAGGAATTTACTCCTTTCCGATCCTGTCATGCTATCAAACAGTAATGATAGCATTCAGCTACCTCCTAGCTAATATTAGGATCCTAGCTAGGAACTAATATTAGCTAGGAACTGCCAAGCTAACATTAGCCACTTCCTAACTAATGTCAGCTACATTATCCGATGATCGTGTTACACAATAGGAATGGAGCAACTTCCTAGTGAACATATAACATTAGCTAGAAAGTTGCTGAAAACTAACACAAGCTGTCACGGTAGCTAATGGGTAACAAATTTGTTTCTTTAAACTGAAATATGACACCATGTCACTTTGGATATGAACTCTTTGTTGTCTCTTCAGTTGCTGATCAGTCTGGAAGTGGTGAAATGATAATGTTTGTCCGATTCACAGCATTTATATGTCCTACAAACTGCTTCCCACCCTGAGCAAAAATGGCTACCATGTTAACATCGTCAATACAATAAAGTTGAAATTTCTTCCATAAGTCCCTCCCTACTCTTCCTCCTTCAAGCTAATGCTCTTCATGTTGTGTTGCCACTCGCTAAACAGCTAATAGCTGTGCTCAATGATTTCCATTAAGGACTGGTTTTAGCTAGCGCGCGGCTCTTTTGATGTGGCTCCAGACTGACAAAAAATCAGTTGTGTTGTGAAAGCTGTGGCTATTTATTCAGGATGACTTCATTTACATGGTGCTGCTAGCCCCGAGGACACGGGGGCTAAACTGGAAACAGGATGTATTTTCTTTTAAAATCATTTTGCTGCATAATTCATGATATTGACGTTATCTTTGTTCGTATGCATGAGGATGTATGTGAATCATGCTAATGTGTGTGAATTGATCTCAGAAGGAGGGAGAATTTAGCATGAACACAGCTGTTTTTAATGGAGAATAACTCACTTCTTTATTGTAGCAGGCTGTAACGGAGTGTGTGTGTGTGTGTATGTGTATGTGTGTGTCATAGTTGTCAGTACGCTAGCTCTCTATACTTTCATCAGTTCCCAGTGTGTGTGAGAGTCTCTTCTTCTGTGTAGCCTATATATATGCCTATGCGTTCCTCTCCCGAATGTGTGTGCGCTGGCAGCTACCTATATGTGTGTGTGTCAATGTGTCAAATAGAGAGAGGGTGAGAGAGAGAGCTTTGCTGGAAGGAAACAGCTGTCTCTCTGGATGTCAGGCCCGGGATCTGAAGGGGGTAAGGGAGTAAAGGAGGAGGAGGAGGAGGAGGAGGAGGAGGAGGATGAAGAGCACTGCAGTGCCTGGGGAGCTATGACAGCCATCACACTTAGAATCAGGGACACACAAATCTCGAGCCACACAAACACACACACACACACCTGGATGGCAGAGAGAAAGTTTTTTAGAGAGGCCTTGGGTTGTCGTGGTTAAAAAACCTTGAGTGAATTTTTACCAACTGACTGATTACAGCTGTCTCATTTTTTCTTTCCTTTTATTCCTTGATTTTTCTCTTTTTTCACCTTCTACCCTTCCTCTCTCCTTTTCCTTTTTCTCTTTCCCGCTTTGGTCTTTCCTTTCTGTCTCTTAATTTGTCCTTCTTTTCTTGCCTTTAACCTCCTTATTTGTCCACTTCCTGTTTTCCTTCTTGGTTCTGTCTCTACTATCTGTCTTTCTTTCTTTCCTTTCGTCTCTGCTCCCTTGTTTCGTTACTTCTTTTTCTTCCAAACCCATAAACTTTTCTCCCTCACTTTTTTCTTTCCTTTTTATTTCTGTTTACCTCATTCCTACCTTCCTTCTTTCCTCCTTTTACCATGTTTCCTTCTTTCCTCTCTAACTTACTTCCTGTTTTCCCCTTCTACTTCCTTTCTTCTTGCCTTATGTACTTGCCTTATGTTTGTCCACTTCCTATTTTCCTTCTTGTTTCTGTCTGTCTTCATTTAACCTGTCTTTCTTTCTGTCCATTAGTCTCTGTTTCCTTGTTTCCTTACTTTACGTTTTCTTCCTAACCAATTTCCTTTGTCTTTTGTCCCTCACTTTCTTCTTTCTTTTTAATTTTTTTTACTTGCTTCCTTCCTTCCTTTTTTCCTTGTTTTTCCATTTCCCTTCTTTCCTCTCTTTCTTCCTTCCTGTTTTTTCCTTCTTTCTTGTTTACATCCTTCCTTCCTTCTTGTCTTATGCACTTCCCTATTTGTCTACTTCCTAATTTCTTTCTTCTTTCTGTCTATTTTAATTTCTTTTGTCTTTCTTAGTTCCTTTAGTCTCAGCTTCCTTGTTTCCTTTCTTCTCTCCTTCTTATTTCGTCTCCTTCCTCCCACCCTTCTTTTTTCCTTCTTCTTTCCTCTCTCACTTTCCTTCTTGTTTTTTCTTTTGCATCCTTTTTCTTTTCTTTTTTTCATTTGCCTCATTTTTCTTCTTTCTTCCCTTTTTTTTAAACTCCTTTCCTTCTCCGCTCCCTAGATTGCTTTGTTCTTTCTATCTTTATGTCCTTTCTTTTTCATCTCCATCTTTCCCATCATTTTTCTCTCCTTATTTCCATCCTTCGCTTCTTCTCTTCCTCTTTCCTTTCCTCTTCTTTCTGCCTCCCTGCATCCTTACTCTATAAAACTAAATGTCACCCCCCTGTCCCACCCTCAGAGCTCTTGCTCATATAAACTAACCTGTCACAGCTGCCTGTTTGTGCGCACAGTCCTTGTAGATCATACAGGATTACAGCGGCAGGTTACAGTAGCTCCACCAGTAAACAGCAGCAGCGCACAGGTACGCCCGTCCCATTTGCTGGCGAAAGGCTTTTTTTTCTCAATTTATCAAATGTCATGGCTCTAAAGGTCAGCCTTCACGTGCGTTATGCTTGAGATAAAACAACGTACCGCCTCTCCTCGTCTCCCGCTGGTGGTGATGGTGTTTTTCTTTATTATTGTATTGACCCTTAGATGGGATTCGTTATCTTACCTTCTCATGCATTGAGGCTTACATGCAGCTCAACACCCCCCTCTTTAGGTTTATAAACACTAGCCTGTGTGTGTGTGTGTGTGTGTGTGTGTGTGTGTGTGTGTGTGGGTGTGTGTGTGTGTGTGTGTGTGTGTGTGTGTGCATGTACAGTACAGTGTAGTTTTGTGTGTGCAGGGCCCGTGGGTTTGACGGATGATGTGTGACAAGTGTGTGGAGTCAGCCCTTTGGTGGGAACCCGCTGGGGCTGGAAGATGCCCTTGTCCTTTTATATTTTACAGCAGATCTTTGTTTCTCGTCTGTACGCTGTGGCCTACAACCGAACAGCAGCTGTAGCTACGGGCTTACGTGATCGATTGGCTGTTTGACTTTGAAAGTGTTTAAAAGTACACCCTGTAATGTTCAAACACACTGAGAGACGCAGATCTTCACTCTTATTATGAAGTCGTGAGGAAGGGTTGTTCAAAGTTGGAGCAAGAAGAACTTGTGAGCTCACATTGAAATGCATCATGCATAAAGCCAAATTGTCACAACATTTGGACTCTTTATTATGAATAACTTCTGGGATGCAACACTGATGTCTGAAAAAGGTTAAACATGGAGGAGAAGAGCAGAAGTGCTCGACTGAAGGAACATTTTGTTCACCTCTAGGAATAAGTTAAATATGTATAACACAGCGTGGATAGAGAGGTGAACAAAGTGGTGAACAAGTTATGTTGGGTCACATGTTGGAGACTGTAATTCCTGTCAGCAGGGAGAATTAAAGGAGCAGTCCAACATTAAAATCCAGTTACATCTAAATAATCCGCTTCCAATTCTATTGTCAATAAAGTTATTCAACTCAGGCAGTAGGCCTACAAAAGTTTATTATACAACAGTTAGTTCTGACCAAGTCATCTGATTGGACAAGGGACATTTCATGAGTGCTGATACATAGAGTATAACAGCACTGGGACTTTTCACTTCCGCCTCAGCCAGGTGTTCTGAATACTGTTAATTAGCTGCGACACTCGGCCTGCAACCTCGTGCCCGCGACCGAAGCACAGCCGTGATGATATTCAGTACAACATCACGACCTCAAGTGTGATATTGCTTAAATAATGTCCTCTTTGGCCGTGGAGAGGAGAAGCCTCCTTACATGTGTGAAAACGACCCTGGTGACATCATCAGGGTTACCTCTGTTTGGGCTTAGAAACTACAAATAGGACTACAAATCTGAAGCGTAACAAAGGGGCAAAGATGTAGGTAATAACCAGGCAGGAGAAGTACATGAGTAAAATAATTACATTGCATTATGGGAAATGTAGGATTAATGTTGGGGTTTTTTTAGCTCGATCTAAACATGAGACTAAAAATATTTCTGCCTCTGTTGCTTCCATTATGTCCAATTTTTGATGTCTCCTTCCAGTTTTGTGGAATAAATAGTTCACTGCAGGAGTAACTGGACTTTGGAATCAATAAATCTGTAACAGAGAATAAAAAAAATGCACACAACTGACTCATGTTACAGGTTTACCGTCCTGGTTTGTTATCTTGTGATGGTTTAAACCAAAGGGGACAAGACAGTGTGTTCAGCTCTATTGTGTAGGTGTACGCTTTAACTTTACACTGATCGCTGAAGGCAGAGAAGTGACCAACACAGGAACTTTATCTGTGTATCTAAAGAGAGTGTTTTTATTTGCAGCTTGAGGCAAAAGTACTGTTTCTAACTTGATGTCAGTAACAGGTCAGAAGGAAATGCCTCCTCTTCCTCGCTTCCCCTCCTTTCTCTCCTGCTTGTGTAGCAGAGGTCAGCTATGTCCTGTACACACAGGTAGATTTTTCCAGATGCAGTGCTCCTGCTCACCTTCTCACACTGCTGTGTGTTTGCTGATGGACCTCCGCTGCCCCGCTGGCTGCTGGGGCCCCTCGGGGTCGCGGGGAGCGGAGCCAAGAAACTGTCTGGCCACCCGGTGTAAACTATGTGTTTACAGCGAGGCTGGGGTCACACTGAGCATGCTCGGATCAGTACGTCTCACCTGCTGTGGATGATAAAGGATCTGATGTTGGCGGCTGAAGTGGTGCCAAATCCCACTTAAAAAATGTTTTTGGCAGATCCACCATGTCTGTCTAAGGAGGGGAAGAAATGTATGCGTCTTCTGGCTTCTCGCTGAAAGATATTATGATTCAGCATAAATCGGCTCTGGATTTGTAAATATTTTAAAGGTTAAGCCCAACCAGGACGAGGAGCTCCTGAGCATCTCTGCCCTCCTCTGAGCTCGGTGCACACTGTGTGCTCAAACATTTATACACTTTATTATTCGGTCATGCATTTATGTATGTTTGCTCCGCCTTACTCCCGACAACCTGCCCCTAATGCTTTGCTTGATCAGAACACGCTTAGATTTGCCTGAACACAGGTGCTGCTGTGCGAGGACTCAAACATAACGTTACGTAACGTGTAACAGCTGCATATTTGTTAGTTCAAAGAACACAGAGAGACGTCTACTGCAGTTTGTCCTGATTACTCCCTCCTTTAACGACCATGCCTTTGTCACTATCTCCTCCTCTCCTCTCCTTTCTCTACTTTTTCCTCTCTTTTCAGTCGTCCTCTCTCCCGGTCAGCGGGGGGGGGGCGTCATGCTATGCTCTAAATAACTTTATTGACATTTGAATTGGTTCCGGATCACAGTAATTATCCAGCCTTCCTGCTTCCTGGCTGGCATTCAGCGAGAGGAGAGCATCAGTGCAGCCACATCTCAAGCCGGGGCCACAGGATGAGAAATGTCTCTCATATGCAAACACGCGCTTTCATTCACAGGCCGCTTGCTAATTTTCACGCACTCATAGAAGAGCAGTGACACAGAACTTGTTCACCTTACTGTGTTTGGTGGAGCTTGTGAATAGGAGCACGGATAAAGAAGCTCACTGTAGTGTCTTCCCCTATAGAGACAGGCATGTAGTAGGACTGTGTGAGGTATGCATGTGGATGTCTTTAAAGGCTCAATGATCATGAATCATTGCAGAGTGTTTGCTCTTACTCCATGACTCTTGCGCAGTGAGCCAGTCATGAAATAGTGTTAAAGAAAAACTCCAAAATCCAACATTTTGTCTTGTATCTAAATGCAACTTTAGGTTCTTATTACACGGCTGTGTTAAATACTTGATTCTGATTGGTTAATTACAATTCCGAGGTCTGCTATTTTTCGATAACAGACTGTTGCTATGAAGAACAAACCGTTGCTAGGGATGCAGCTCTAATCACACAATAAGGAGGACTAACTTTAATCATATCAATCCACCGAAAGAAGTCCGGTAAATTTGACGTCGGTTTGTTTACAGAGGGGAAAAGAAAAGAGACAAAAACAGCGGAGAGAAAGTCATAAAGGTTAAAACCTGAAAGCTACGACAGAGAGACCGACAAAACTGAAGACAGCACATGAAGTAAACAAACTGAACATAGTACAGGTAAAGAAAACGTCAACAGACTCTTTCAGGTGCTGCGCTGATTCCTGATTACCTGTTCCCCTTGTCTTACTTAACAATCATTGGAAATGTTTCCATTTAATGTGAGTAGTAACAGCTTGGTTAGCTCCTTTAAAGACAGAGTTAAATGTTGGACGCAGCTCTCACTGTGAGTGTAACGGCCTATTTAAAACAGAACATGGAAAATATAATAATTTAATTAATAATATAATGTCCTCAGTAAAAAGCTGTGTAATAAGCAGAGGAACCCCTTCAGGGTGAGACAAGACCTGCTGACCGTGTCTGGGTCCTATTCGCTATAACAACCTGCTCACGATTATCCCTTACATATCATCCTGAGTTTGACTTTTTGGAAAATACACTTACTCATTCACTTATAAATTCCTGCCAAGAGTTAGAAAGACAGATCAATACTACTCCGTTATGTGCTCATTAAATATGAAGCTACAGCAGTTAGCTTAGCCTAGCATAAAGACTAAAAACAGGGAAACAGCTAGCCTGGCTCTGTCCAAAGATAACAGAATCTGTCTACCGTCGCCTCTAAAGCTTATTAAATAAGCCCTGACCTCTTACTTTAACTTCCTTCAGTTTCCACTTGTTTTTAGCAACCTGAAGATGATGATAAGATCCGAGGTAGTTTCTGCACTCCCCTGAGAAAAAATCCGACACATCCTGTTAAGCCACATTTTTGAAACAAAATATCCCTCAGTGCTTCGTGGGAAACTTAGACAGCAAGGGACATGCATTAAACAGAATGAAAAATGATGATGTTTGGCTGTTATGTATGTTTTAATTTAATTTGAAGAAACTATTATAGTCACGATGTGTTCGGCTTTAGGTACCCGTTACCAATGCATCAGTGTTGCAGTTTCATGAAGATATTGGACATAAAGATAATGTTTCAAATATCTTAAAAACAAGTTTCTGTTTTAGTTTTTATAGTTCAGTTTTTCTACAGACTAAACAAGATATTAACAGTAATAAAACAGTTAGTTACGGCCAAGTAAAAGTGATTGGACAAGAGGAATTCCATGAGTGCTGATATACAGTATAACAGTACTGGGCCTCAGCCAGGTGTTCTGAATACTGTTAATTAACGTTACAGCAGACCGTGTGTGTCTACAATAATCAAGCTGGTACCTCTGGATCACACAGCAGACTCTTATTTCTCTGGTTGATGATAAATTAAAACAAACAGATAAATGTACATGATAAAAAACAGCTGATCTGCGGTAACCTGTAGACACAGTGCAGGAGAATGTGTGGGTTGCTTGGCAACAAGAGTCCAGTTTCAGTTAAGGTGTGGAGCTAGTTGAGTTGATGGAGCAAAAAAGAATCTGTTGTTTATTGTTACTTTTTACTACTATTTGCCGCTTGTGTAACTGTGGTATAAAAGCAATATCACACTCCAGGTCGTGCTGTTATACTGAATATCAGCACGGCTGTGATGATATTTACTCCCTCTCATGTGATACTGCTTAATTAAGTTTAAATTGTGCACGCAGATTTGTATAAAAGAACTAGGCTAACTGCTCCCTTTGTTTCTGGAATTAATGCTAGGCTAAGCTAATTGCTGCAAGCATTTGCTTCATATTTTGTGTACAGTAATAAGACCGAATTCTGACCAAAAAAGTTAAATCCTAAATTTCCTAAATTTATTTTTCAAGTGTAAAGTTTCGCAAAAGAGATCAATATTCCTCGGTGTAAACAACTTTTTAAACATGTTGTGTTGTAGCATTTTATGCTAGTCCAACAAATGATTTCATTTGACTTGAGGTTAGTCCCGAACTTTATACATCACAGTCTCCAAAAGACACCACAGATTTATTAACCCGAGTGTGACGTCCAAGGCCTGACTAAACACAGCCGTATCCATCCATAACACAGTCGTAGTCGCCTCACATGCTGGACTGAGTGATACTGTCCTGTTAGCTGAGCGGCGCTGGCGTAAATAGAAACTGCTCTCTGCTTTCAAAGTCAGCCTCATTTTTCCTTGATGTAGAGCGAGAGCGGCGTCCCTGAAGCAAGGCTATCCAGAAGAAAAGAGACGATACAATCAACAGACGCCGCTCGGGCCTTAACTGGCAGAGCGTCAACGGCCGCGCGGAGATGAAGAATGAGCGAGAGGAGAAGAGAGGGAGGAAACTGAGGCTGAGAAATGAAGTAAAGGAGAATAGGCTACCGTAATGGAAAGTGAGCTAAAAACTTATGTGATAAGCTCAATATTATGATTTTCTGTTTACTTTGGCCACAAATTTGCATGTGGCTGTCTGTCAAGTGTTCACAGAGCGACGGACGAGGGAGAGAGATGAGAGAGAGACGGAAGAAAGGCGATAAACAGAGGAAGAAATGGAGGAATTTCTAATGGATGAGTGTTTCTGGGCTCCGTGTTGGGATAGTTAATGACTGGTGCATATGTCAGCCACGCAGCTGTGGAGCTACAATCAGCCAGCCAGCTGAGGAACGGAGTGAGAGAGAGAGAGGGAAGAGAGGGAGGCAGACAGATAAAAAGTATTAAGCCGTGGACGAGAAGAGACAAAAAAAGAAAACTGGAGCCGAGGAGGCGAGATAGAGGATTTTGAGGGAAATAAACAGAGAGAGAGAGAGAGAGAGGCATCCGGAGGGAATAGAGCGAGAGAAGGAGCGAAAAGAGAAGTTGCCAAGATAGTTTCCATTCTTCTCATCCTCCCTCAACGAGCTGAGGCAGAAATGGCAGCGGCTGCAGTCCAAATCATTACGCTCAGCTGCCTTCCTGGAAAGTATTTACTGTTGTCAATAAAGAAGCAAAGAGAAGGCAGCGTTTTTAAAAAGGAAAAATAACTCAAATATGCAGCTTCTTTGTGGAAAGATTGCATTTTGGTGATGGTCCGCTCCGCTGTCCTTGTATCTCTCGAACACATTAGCATATTCTCTACAGCTGCCGCGTCTTTTCACCTCCGCTTCCTTTCACGTTCCCTTTTTAACCCCCGATCGTCCCGTCCGTCCTGCCCCGTCCTGGCCCGCGTTCCATCAGCTTTCTGATTTAAGCCTTTAAGAGCCTCTTTTCCCTCCAGTAAGAGCTTTAAGGCAGAATGTGTGTGCAAAGCAGTTTTTTAGGGGGAAAGGATCAGAGCGGGACAGAAATAGGTGCAGGAGTGGACGCTTCAGGAGGAAGTATCTGACCTTCAATTGTCCCCGCTTGTTGTTGCCCCACAAAACAGCCACAGTGACTCTGATGAGGGTTTTTTTTGTGAGGCAAGGACACGAGTTTATGGGGCCTGGGATATTGCTCGCAGTATTAGATACACAGGTGTAAAGTTGACGGGGCCTCCTCTGGAGTGAGACGTCTGAGTTTATTTGAATCCGACACACTAATATAACTGCTTCTTAGATCTCTTGGATTGTTACCTGCAGCTCTGTTCTTAAAACGTTGCACGGTCAGGTTCTTGCCGAGCCTTTTGCATATTGCTGACTGTCAAAAAAACCTCTGCTTCGCACGACAGATACACCTGACCTCTCATCCTGTTTCCTTTGTGTCTCTGCAGGCAGACCCGGGAGCAGGAGACCCCGCCCGACTTCTTCTATTTCTCTGACTTTGAAAGACACAACGCTGAAGTCGCCGCCTTTCATCTGGACAGGTAGGACAAGTTAGCAAGTCTCAGGGGACGTGTGTGTGTGTGTGTGTGTGTGCGTGTGTGTGTGTGTGTGTGTGTGTGTGTGTGTGTGTGTGTGTGGTTCATATTATTTGGGTCAGACTTTTGATTGCTTGGCTACACAGGGATATTTAGAGGCATAGGCCAGCTTGGAGGCAGCCCAGGACACGACCCGGGAAAGAAGAAATACAGCTTTTTGTCAATATTTTCAGACACCTTTAAAAGTGAGCAAGTAAAAAATAAACTGGAACAAAAGCTTTGGTCAGAAATATGACACATGCATCAGTGAGCAATGTAAGCTGGGCTACATTTGGTTTCAGAAATGGGTGTTTTTCATCTGTTTCATCTACTCCCGCCCACTACGCTCTGCCAACGAAAGGCAAGCCTGGGTGCAACATTCAACCGGCCTAGAGCTGAAAGTTACAACAGAGTTTAAGTTGTGCCCCGCCCCCCGGTTAGACTTAGGCCCTGTTTGAGTTTCACCCGGGCGCAGGTGTAAGTTCAGAAAGTCGGACTTAAATTCAAGGTAAAACAAACGGTAAAAGTGAAGGTCACAAAACTTCAGAGAAAAACACAGAGCGCTGGTTTAGCTCAGCTGGTAGAGCAGGTGCCACGTGTACAGAGGCTACAGTCCCAGACACGCTGATCGCAGCCTTAGCTGTCCTATCTAACAAAGGCAAAACACAATGGCAGCGCATCTTGTTGTTTTACAAGATAATTAATAAAACGGCATTAAAACGAGAGAGACCTAATCTACTTGGAAAGTGAGCTGGTAGAAATGTTTCGTTTTGACAGACAAATCCTGTTTGAATTGATTAACGAGCTCTCCGCTCAGCTGCAGCATGTGTCGGACAGAAACGTGGCGCTGTCCCCGCCCTGCAGGTGCTGATTGCGCTCAGGTTTTATAGCAACGTGGCCTTTCAAAACACAGCGGGGGACATGATAAATGTTCATCGGACACAGCATGCTTATAATTACTGATTGCACTGGTGATCAATTTCCTTGTCGATAGCTTTTATTTGTGTGTATTTTTATATGACTTTCCTTATTTCACTATCTGTAAAATAGATTTTTCTTTACTTTTGTTTAGATTCATTTTGCAGATGATACTCTCCTTCACAGTGCTGTTGTGGAGTCGTAAGGAAGAAAACACATTCTTCACATCCCTTCTATCAAAGCAAAAGTAACTCCCGAGTTTAGCAGTGCATGTTTGGCTCCACAAACGGCCCTGATGCCACAAAAATGTCCAACCTAATTACGATTAAAATTTGCTCCGACTCCTTCATGCACAAGCACTTCTTTCCATCCTTGACGACCAACGTCCTGCAGGTTTTGTTCCTCTCATTAACCACCCGGGCAACAAAAACCTGCAGAACACCAAACCTCAGCCAAACGTGGGCTCAGTGAAGGCTTGTATTTGTGACATCCCCGCCCCAAAGTACAGCAGCACAGATCAGTGACTGAAGGCGTGCCCGTGTCTCTTCAGTGCGTACTCCTTTTCATCGCTTCATTCCCTCGGAGTTTTCATCTTTTTTTCAAACGCAGCGAGCGGTGTGAGTCGGCCCGTACAGTGGAGGCCGCGAGCACCGAGAGGCCATGAGTCATGGAGAATGAATGCCGCCCTCCCGCAGCTAGCATCTGACTGAACAATGACTGCAGCCTCCTTGCTTAGCTAACCACCACGCTGTGTGACTTCACTGCCTTTACAAGGTTAACACTTTACGGCCGGCCGGCCCGCTGGAGAGGCTGTAATGAAAAGAGAAAGCCTTGATGGGCGAGAGAGATGAGTTTTAAGCGAAGGCGTTGTATTAAAGTGCGGCTGACGTCACAGTGGCTATATGTTATCAGGGGCAGAGGGATTGTGTTGTTGTGTGAAAGCTGGTGATGATACCGAGGTCACGCACACACACACACACACTAACACACACACACGCACACACACACACACACACACACACACACACACAAAGAGGCCACAGAGGAGGGTAGAGATGTTGAATCTGCTTTCCCTTCAGGCACAATGACACAGTTCAGCAGCAATTGCATTAGCAGCAGCTTTCCTCACCAGTCTGCTACACATCTGGTCCTCAGTACACACACACACATGAAAACACGCTCACACACACTCCCTGCATATGTGCGGGTTAAGGGGGAAGAGGAGGAAACCAAAGGCATGAAAAGGCCCTGTGCCCGTTCTAAATATAAGTCAGGGAGGGTTTGCCAAAAGCAGCGCTTTATTTTTTTCCCCTTATTTTGTCTGTTCTAAATTAGAGCCTGGCTACAGCCTTACTGCTGCTGCTGCTGCTGCTGGTGCAGAGGCTTAGGCTGCACTGCCTCCCAGGGGGCCCACAGACACACACACACGGGCTCTTTTAGAAGCAGCACTGACACAGGACTGCGCACACACACACACACACACACAGAGCCACTGTCTGCTCTTATATAGGCTTTAAGCATCATTAATTATGTGGTTAGATTTAAATGGGATGTGCTCGTTGTGTTGCTGCTTTAAGAAGGCAGATATGAAGACACACAAGGAACAATATGACCTTCAAATATGAAACCACATACCTTTCATGGCAGCCCCTGGAGGCTTTACATTTTTCAGCTGGGATTCTATGAGTTTTATTCCTGCTGTTGTTCATGCACAGATCTCAGCAGGCAAGGAAATAAATGGCCACCGTGGGGATAAAGGGGTATCAAAGGCAGAAGGATGACTGACGAGGGAAGTGAACTCTCCAGAATCATTCTACTGGGGTGGCCCGACTGGGACGCTGACTTATACAGGCGTGGTATTAAGTAATGTGAGCATGCACACATTTCCGAACAGCATTTATGCACCATTCCTGCATTGCGCCTCTCCCTCTGAAAGGAACGGCCCAGCAAGAGACACTGGAGTGAAATACTACTGTTTTCACTGCAGGCCATGACTCAGAGCGGTACAGAATCCGAAACACGATGAGAATATACCGGTGGATCCGGTCTAATAAATCTTCATGTCTGCAGTCTACATTTCAAACCTGATGATTTTAAACGGGACATGACATCAGAGTGGGTTGTCATAGATTGAGGAAGTGTAGTTTAGCAAGCTCCCTGGCCTCTGCCAGATGACAAGTTTTACGAAGTCTGGCGGAGGTTTTCCAGGGCCCATTGGAGAAGCGGAAAGCGTCCTCCAAAAGCACAGAGGGAAATAGCATTTTTCTCCCCACCATAATGGCATTAGCTCCCCATAATAGGATTACAGGACTGAGGTTGAAGATCGGCAAACTAGCCATTTAAGATTAAAAAGATGTATCTCCAAAAGTCATGGTTAAAAGTACTCACAAAAGCAGCTTGAAGCCCTTTAAGTCCTTTTCAATATAAGTCATAAGTCGTAGTTTATGGGGTGGCCAATTTCAGGAGGGGCCCCTGCCACCCCATGCCAGCCCTTAGAGACACCCCTGCTCGGTCCTAGCTGCTCCCTTTAACACAACAGCATTCCCGGCCCAGCAGGCCGAACAGTCTTACTCTGTGCCTCATCCTGTGTCAGGAGGAGACATGCCTGTGTGCATCTGTCTCACTCCACCTGTCATTGAGATACTTGATGGCATCATTTGTGCGACACTCTCTCAGCTCTCTTTTTTCCTCCATCAGGTGCTCTTACCTTTCTCAATCTCTCTCTCTCTCATCCTGCATCTCTCTCTCTCTGCCCTCAGGCCTCGGCCATTAGGTGCTGTCAGGGGTATCAATTTTTAAAGAGCCCGTGCTGAGGTTGTAGCCGGGTGGTCTTGAGCACGGGGGGTACACATGCATAAAATCAGCATGTGGCACGCACACAGGGAGACAGCCACACCACCTCTCAGTGAGGACGGCTTTATTAAGAGCTTCCTCTTACTATCTAACATACACGCACAGAGACACTAATGCTCCTGTCAAATGATGCAAAGATAGAAAGTCATGATGGCCTCACAAGAAATGAAATGTTTATGAAATACAGACCTAGTTTCCCAGAATGCACTGGGGATAACATCCTGAGACATGTTGAATCAGAAAGCTGTAAAAGTTAAAAATGTGTTTAATGTGGAATGAAGGCAACATTAAAACAACGGGGAGGTTTAACAACATGTGGCAGGTAAACACTGGTGTCACAGTGCCCTCTGCTGGCAGAGATTTAAAACTACATGAGTAAGTGATGAATGATGTCTGCCCCAGTGGCCTAATGGATAAGGCACTGGCCTCCTAAGCCAGGGATTGTGGGTTCGAGTCCCATCTGGGGTGAGGCCTCTTTTCTCCCTGACACTACAAACAGGATGAGTGTGAGGATATTCATAACATGTTACTTAACAGGTGTATACAATAGAGAAACTTGTTCTGAAGGATGTGTGTGGCTATTACAAAAACAGCGCCAAGCATGTGGCACAGCTAAAAGAGTTTCATGCTACGCGGTCACTCCAAAAACTGTTAGTCAATGGTGGCTAAGGTCTGACCTTTGATTGGTAAAACAGCTTGTTTGTCTCAGGAGAGGCTCCGAAAAATAATTAAATTAAAATATGTATACAATTTTTAAAACGAGACAAACTTTACCAACGTGATTCAAAAACACACTGAAATAGTAGAACATTGATTGCATAGCTAAAATATGTCACCTTTAAATCAGCGTCTCTCTTTGCGTCATGGCCGGCCCGATCCAGATCTGAACCCCACTGAAAAACCTCCCGAATCAAGAGGAAGATGGATGCTCACTCACAAGCCATCAAACAAAACCGAGCTGCTTGAATTTCTGCGCCAAAAGTGGCCTAACAACAGCAGTGTGACAGACCGGTGGAGAGCATGCCAAGCTGCATGAAAGCTGGAAAAGAAAAAAGAATATTTTATTTTTGAAGTAGTGTTTTTTCCGGAGCTGATTTTCTGACTGGAATTATGAACGTTTGTTTGTGTTGGACATTAAATATGTGTATTCCAGGGAAAGTGACAGTCATACAGTATGTTTGTTGTGTCTTTGTGAAATGATTGAATTATGATTCACAGTGTGTGCATTTTTTGCCTCCGGACCATGCTAGTGAATTCGTCGCACATTAAACATCACTGCTTACTCTGAAGGCAGAATGTAACCCCTCTGTTCATCTCTCTGTCCTGCAGGGTCCTGGACTTCCGTCGCGTCCCTCCCGTGGCCGGCCGGCTCGTCAACATGACGAAAGAGATTCGGGACGTGACACGAGACAAAAAGCTCTGGAGGACTTTTTTCATTTCACCAGGTACGAGCTGAAAAAGTGGAGCGGTATTAGTTTTCAGAGACACAACTTGAAGGGAAAGAGTTTTACCCAACACACCGTGAGATTGATTTCGCTACATCCGCAGAATTCATAAAACAGGTGCACGTTAGCTTCTACTTTCTCTGTACCTGTTGTGTGTGCCCCAAACCTGTAACACACACGGGTTAATGACTCAGTGAAGTTTTCATGGTGCTAAAAAAGAGCAGTTTCATCCTTCATAATATAATGCAAAGCCCTGAATTTCTGGGAGATTCATTTGCATGGGATTAGCATTATCAGGGGAGTTTAGCTCGCGCCAAAGAATGACAGTTAATTAGCGATGCAACCTTTACATTTTATAGGATTCAAATTACTGACAGTCTCAGCAATTAATACACGTCACTGAACGTCTCCAGGTAGTTTAAAGCGTGTGGAAACTGGGTTTTAAATGTGTGAGGTTTGCATTTCAAAAGGACAGGAACAGAGTGGAGCTACGCTGAGACTCTTAAACACTGATGAGTGTAGTAGTTTCATCTTATAGCCACTGTTACAAACAATGTGTTCTTTCTCCTCTTCTCAGCCAACAACGTATGTTTCTACGGAGAGTGCTCGTACTACTGCTCCACCGAGCATGCTCTGTGCGGCAAACCGGACCAGATCGAAGGATCCCTGGCGGCCTTCCTTCCCGACCTGGCCCTCGCCAAACGCAAGACCTGGAGGAACCCGTGGAGGCGCTCGTACCACAAACGCAAGAAGGCAGAGTAAGAGATCGATGGTGCTCTCAGACGGCTCTGTAGCGTCTCTATCACTATAGAGTCTGTAGCTTCAGATGTCAGGGGATATTTAGCAGACACGTACATTCAAATATATTAAGTGTGAACATGTTGTGTGACGTCAGATGGGAGGTGGACCCGGACTACTGCGAGGAGGTCAAGCAGACTCCGCCCTACGACAGCGGGACACGACTGCTGGACATCATGGACATGACCATCTTTGACTTCCTCATGGGTGAGTTGAACACAGAACACTGAACAGGTGAAGTGAGTTTTATTTCACAGTTTAGTTGCTTAATCTTCTAACTTGTATTCCCGACACAGGAAACATGGACCGGCACCATTATGAGACGTTTGAAAAGTTTGGAAACGAGACTTTCATCATCCATCTGGACAACGGCCGAGGGTGAGTCAAACTTGAAGATGCTGAAACGCAGAGAACAAACTGATTGATTTGCTGCCCAACATACTGTATCTCGCGATTTATTGTGCACCAATTCAAACGCGGTGGCGGCAGAGGAATACACTTTTAAAAGGTTTAAACTTATTCGGATAGCGAGTGATACAAACTTTCTTTAAAATAATAATTACGTAACGTTAGCCATTATAGCTTGTTAGCCAGCTAGCTACCTGTTGCTAAGCGACTGGAGCGGCGTTGGTGACGCAAGGGTAACATCTGGTGACACAGACAGGAAATCCTCCGTAGACCAGACCGTCTCATTTCAGTTCGGCCTCAGCGGTCTACACAGACTATGATTTACTCATCCTTTAAGGACCATGTCCTCTGAAGGATGCAGCCCCTGAACTGACACAGCTTTAGTCTCAACACATTATAATTAAACATGTTTTCAGATGAGCCTCATTCAAATGAATTGATAAAGTTATTCTGACATTAAAGAAGAATCACTGAACATAATTATTTCCATACTTCTCTGGTGACTTATCATCTGAATGCCCTTTCACTTTCATGTCAGGCTGATGGGGAGTGGGACGCAATTGCAGATCAGGGGTGTCTCAGAGTTATCCCCGAGGGACAACCACAAAAATCACAAGCGATTGGATTGACAAGCTCCTTTCACTAAGGGCGCTTTCACACTTAAAGTCTGTTTGTTTGATCCGAATCAAAGACCAAATTGTTGCAATGTTTTGCCTTGAGTTTGGCTTGTGTTCACACTGAACAGTTTGAATACCTCTTTTGGGCGTTTCCACAAGCATTTGTGAAATTGTATGGTCAGCTCATGGGGTCTCTCCCCACATCTGTCCACTACTCATCTTGCGGCCTCGCTGCGTGAATGTCTCTGCAAGTGTCAACATCCGTTTACAACCCACACTTTCACAGTTTTTTGATTTGCTTCTTGTATTAGGTCCTGCTTTAAGTCCGTTTATGTTCTCACCTGAATCAAAACCGTGGTGGAGTCCCGTATTTGCTGGTGGACCATGGTCTGGTAGTTTGGTCCGCACCAGAGTTTGAATGCATGTTCTCACCTTTCCAAACGAACCAGACTTTTGGAGTAAAGTCCGAAAGTCCAGACCGAAGCTGTCAGGTGTGAAAGCATCCTTAATTACGCTTTGACAAGGGGAAACTAAACCACAGTTGCCGAGCAGCTGACTATAAAATAATCTCTCAGGGAGACCAAGGAGACACTTCAAAACCAAAACACAGTGGCAGCCAGGCATGTCTTAAAAGAGAAACATGAAAGGCTGGGTTTAGAAGAGACATAACCAGCACCCACAAACTGCTCTCTGTGAGAAGCCGGAACTGGTGAGCAAATCACACAGACAGGTTCATGTGGTGCTTCTGCAGACTTGCACACCCCTACGCAAGAGAAAAGAGAAAACACTTAGAGAACCTCACTACCTCTGATGGTGAGATAAAGAGTCGGCACAGAGCACTGGAACCTAAGGGCATGTAGGCTTCACACACCTGGTGTTGATCAGACACACACACACTTGACCCTGCGCTGAGCTGATTCCCTCACCAAACTCATGAGTGACAAGTGTGAGCGCCCCTCACAGTGCATGTGTTGGTGCTGTTGCAATACGAGTGAATTTAATGCGTTACATTTTATAATACATAACCTGTCTATGTCACGATAATGAGGGTATGTTTGATTGGGTTTGTAATATTGAGCACTTTAAAATTAGAACGGAGTTTGTTCTGTATAACGGCTGAGATTTAATGTGCACTTTGAAATTGATGTCAGTGGGAATAGTCTTTAAATAATCAGTTAATAAAGTATCTCAGTAAAAATGCAGAGCAGCTGATTTAAGTGCAAGTGTGTGCACATTTTCTGAAAGCATATGAAGCTACTCTGTAGAAGTTCGCAGAACAGCAGCACACTGATTAAAAACGCGTCGTATAAAAAGGGGCTGCAGACAAACTGCACGACAGCACATTTAAACAGCAGTCATTAAATCATCTTTATACTGTTTCTGTGTTTCCTCTCAGCTTTGGAAAGCACTCCCATGATGAGGTGTCCATTCTGGTGCCGCTGACTCAGTGCTGCAGGTGAGACCTTTAATCTGCTGTTTCTATGTAGATGCAAAAAGGTGGCGATGGCTTCATTTAATCGCAACAGCGTGAAGCATAGTTGCTGCATACTTGGCTCTTCACATTATCAGTGCTGCAGAGCATATGGGCAGATCTGACTCCCCCAAACCCCCCGGGTGCTCTCTTTCTGCAGGGTAAGGAAGTCGACCCACTTGCGTCTGCAGCTGCTGGCTAAGGAAGAATACAAGCTGTCCACGCTCATGGCGGAGTCCCTGGTGAGGGACCGCCTCAGTCCCATCCTCATCCAGCCACACCTGGACGCCATGGACCGTCGACTACGCCAGGTGTGCAGATTTTGTTGCCTCTGAATTGAGCCCAGCTAGCTGTTTCGTCCTGTTTACAGTCGAAGCTAAGCTAGCTGGCTGCTGGCTGTATTGCTTCATATTTAGCACACGAACATCAGAGTGGTGTTGATATTTTAATTGAACGGTTGGCAAGAAAGTTTATTACCCCAAATGTTGTCCTTCAAACATCTAGTGTGTCTTTATTTCAGGGCCCTTAAGTATTTTGAACTTACGAGCAGGACTGGCCACCCTGTAATCCTAAACTATTATTGGCTATCTGCCTAGTCGGAGGCGGGACTTCAATTTTAACCAACTTACTGGGCTGCATTGCAACCAATGACTGTATATAGATGGACTACGTGTCTCCATCTCCTCTCATTGTACAAAATTGAAGCCAAAATAGCCCCCGTGACAGGCACTGCTATCTTGTGATGGTGATGTCATTTGGAGCCAGAGTTGCGCAGTAGCAATCGGCACATGGAGCCGCTGTAGCCACTTCTGCTAACCAAAACACACATTTAACTTACTGAAAAAAACAGCAAAGATCCCGCATAC
Source organism: Semicossyphus pulcher (assembly GCF_022749685.1). NCBI lineage: Eukaryota > Metazoa > Chordata > Actinopteri > Labriformes > Labridae > Semicossyphus > Semicossyphus pulcher. The sequence goes on along the minus strand of NW_027211670.1, from coordinate 9,808,294 downwards.
CGGCGTGTTTAACAGCAGAACAGCTTCTTGTGTTGGTCTGAAGCAGACATTCACAGATATGGGATTCACAGTGATTGTTTTAGTTGAGTCTCCTCTCGCCGTTCCTCCTCTACTCTGCTAATCCAGAACTGATCGGCTGCAGGAGCCGTATTTGTCAACATAGCTGTCAATCATCCTTTTTACAGCATCAAATAAATAATTAAAAATAAACTTGTCTGAAAAATGAACACTTGGATGTAAATCAGCATGATAAGAACTAACTATAATGGCAGAAACCATGTTTGAGAAACATTTATTTGGCGTGTATTTTAATTTTATAGTTTGACTCATGTCCCATCTGTTAACATGGAGGAGGCGGGCTTTATGAGCTATACTGCAGCCAGTCAGCAGGGGGCGATAGAGAGGGTTTGGCTTCACTTTTAGGGAGCTGTCATGTCATCCATCTTTTTATACAGTCTTTTTATACTGTAGGCCGCAAGTAGCTTTTGTAACATTTCAGTGTAGCACATTTTCTTTTGTTCTTTGTAGTTTTTTTTAAATTAAAAAAACTACACAAGACTGTAACAACTGTATGATGACTAAACGTTGGTAGTTAAAGTAGATGTGATTATTGTAGACAGAAATGGTAAATAAATACCAATCAAACATATGTGTGTGCTCATACTTCAAGCCCCCCCTGCATACGTCAGTACCCCAGTTGGGCCACCCAGAAAGTCTACACACGGCCCTGCTCATTGTACCTCTGATAGTTTGAACAAAGAACAACAACTGCTTCCCATCATTCCACAATAAAACCTTTATCTTTGTGTTTCATCGTCACTAGGTGCTGAATGTGCTGTCAGAATGCGTCGAAAAGGAGGGCTACAGTTACGTCGTAGAGGACGACCTGCAGGGACCCCAGGGGACAGACCATGCCCACAGCGGCCCGCGACGGAGGTAGCTGTCTGGGGGCGCTGGCAGCCGGATGAGACTGAATCCCTCGAGATAGAAGGCTGGATTTAGCAGCTTCAGGATTCCTCTTAAAACTGACCTGGTGTCCTGAACGACATATGAGCTTCATCTGTGGTCAAATCTCAGAGGACTCTTTGAATATGTTCGCTGACTTTACAGGGAAGCTCCGCCTGCCTGAGGTGAAAATAAGCTGTGTGGGAGGAGAGACATTCTGGGTAAGAGTGGACTTTTTGAAGACGTCGGTGGCCCTGAAGCCCCGCCCCTCACATCACCCAGACTCCTTAAAACACCCAGCCCCTGACTGTAGTGTAGGATAGCGTCACCCACCGACCCACCGCAGCACCACCAAACCATGAAAGTCTTGCAAGAGACGCCTTCTCTCTGGACCCTATTGTTGAATTCAGTGAATTCTGAGGGACTTGTAAAGAACTTCCTGCCCCGCCCCCTCCCTCCTCTTCCTCTCCCCTCCCTCTTCACAAGCTGAACTATGTGTTTCTACGTATCGTTGGTATTGCAACTGTTTCGGAGGAGACGGAGGAGGTTCCTGTTGTCTTAATGATCAAAAAGATGTTTTATTGATTTGCCGAGAAATGTTTTATTGCAAAGTGTCTTTTTTTAAAATTGTTTTATTTCTGCTGAGCTGATTCATTGCTTTTAAAGATTGAGATATTTGACTGGAGTGCAGGTTTACTCCTGGATTTGTCCTTTAATTTTTGCCCATAAATGTTACTTGTACTTGGGAGAGTATTTATTAAGATTCATATTTATTTGTTTGAAAGTAATTCTAATCAGTAACATCACGTTTTCTATCAGAGAGAACCGTTTCTTTTCCTCACAGAGGTGCACTTCCTCTTTTGTCCACCAGAGGGCGAACTGAGCATGTGCAAAAGCAGCTGCCAGGGAAAGTTACACCCCTTTTTAAAGCATCAAAACTCACTTTAAAATCGGTTTATAGCTTCTGCAAGTATTCAAATATACAAGTCTACACCTGTGTTTACAACATTTATCAGCTTTTGTTTCAATGCAACGGATATGAGTCAGATTTAAGGTACCAAAAGCCAAATGTGACACTAATAGTTTTCTATTTTTGTTTCTTTGTAATATATTTGATGTCCAGATGTTGCTGTTGTGGAGAGATTATTTTTCAGGATGTAAATTTCATTCACCAAGTAGCAGCCGATAGCTGAGCTGCTGGTGTGAAACGATTCAGTCGCTGGCTGAAAGTTAATATATTCAGTAGGAAAATCTAGTGCCTGTGCAATGATAGAAATACTTGAATGTCTGGTTTCATAGCGGAAAGGGTTAACTCCTCCCGGGTGCGAGCTGTACATGAGATACGGAGGTCTACATATATGTGTGTGCTGACGCCATCTGTTCCGTTTGATTACACAGTCTGAGTTTCCATTGTCCTGTCAGGTCAGTGCGGTGTGTGTGTGGACGTGTGTGTGGATCCATGGAGGACCTTTAGAGGGCGTGTGCTTCTTTTCTTTCTTCAAACTCATGGTTTCTGTGGATCTTTTTCACTTCTTTGCATCATGGTAAAAGTGCAATAAAACAAAATAAGCAGAATGTTGTAGTGGGTCTATGTTTTCTTTATGGGTGACTGTGAGTGTGTATTCTTCAAATATGGGGTTTTTGATATTATTTAAATATCTAAAACACCATATTTATGTTTATATTTATAATATATAAAAAATTCCCTTTAATGGGAAAAAATGGAAGAAGCTTCAGGAAGAGCAACAGAGGATCACAAACTGACCTTTAATTCTGTAAGCAAGTTACACACTAAAGCAAAATATATAATTTATACAACAGTTACTTCTGACCAAGTCCTCTGATTGGACAAGAGGCATTCCATGAGTGCTGATATAGAGTACAACATCACTGGGACTTTTCACTTTGTGTATCAATCCGCCTCAGCCAGGTGTTCTGAATACTGCTAATTAACATCACAGCAGACCGTGTATGTCTACATTAATCAAGCTGGTACCTCTGAATCACACAACAGACTCTTATTGTACTGGTTGATGATGAATTAAAACATACAGATGAATGTTCATGATAAAAACAGCTGATCTGTGGTGACCTGTAGATGCAGAGTGCAGGAGAATATTTGGGTTGCTTGGTAACAAGAGTCCAGTTTCAGTTAAGTTGTGGAACTAGCGGAGTTTGTGGAGCAAAACTTTTTACTTTTTAACTGTTGTATAACAGCAATATCACACTTAATGCTGTGCTGTTATACTGAATATTAGTACAGCTGTGATAATCTGCGACCGAATAACAGCCATACTAAATGCAAATAATAATCCTAACATATATAGAAGCTTTATGTATCTATGTATGGCCGCACAGGGACTTAGGAGACATAATTCAGACAGTGACAAACACACATCCAGAGCAATTTATTACTGTATTTTAATTTGATAAAACAAAATCACTGAAGCATGTTGATCATACTTATCATACCACTAATACAGGCATATATTTAAGCAATTTCACACTCGAGGTGACTGCTGTGATTATCAGCTGTTCTGATATTCAGGATTACATCACAACCTCGAGTGATATTGCTTTTATACAACAGTTAAACAAGCAGCAAATAGAAGTAAAAAGTAACAGTAAACAACAGATTATGTTTTGCTCCACCAACTCAACTAGTTCCACAACTTAACTGAAACTGGACTTTTGTTGCCAAGCAACCCAAACGTTCTCCTGCGCTCTGCGTCTACAGTTCACCACAGATGTTTTTTATCATGTACATTCATCTGTTTGTTTTAATTCATCATCAACCAGTGAAATAAGAGTCTGCTGTGTGATTCAGAGGTACCAGCTTGATCAATGTAGACACACATGGTCTGCTGTAATGGTAATTAACAGTATTCAGAACAGTTGGCTGAGGCGCAGTGATGTTATGCTTTATATCAGCACTCATGGAAGGCCTCTTGTCCCATCACATTACTTGGTCGGAACTTACTGTTGTATAATTGACATTAAACCCCAATAAACAAATATATATATAACACAATGTAAACCCCAGATATTTAATAATATGAGGCAGGGTGTGTTTTAGCCTAAAGACTTCAAAGAAGGTAGAAACAACTAAACCAGCCAATATGAGAACTTCCCAAAATGTTGAGTCAGTCCAGTTTGACATTTGGTGTCGGCAGCAGCTGAGGTTGGAACTCACGGACATTTCCATCCAACCATTATCTATCCTAGAGAGTCAGAGTAGTTGGTGTCAGTATAAATTGAACACCAGGTTCACACAGGCCTGCGCTGTCGCTCTGATCTGCAGCAGCAGTGTGTGGATGCAGTGAGGACAGCTGCACAGAACTCTGCAGAGGAAAACGGCCCTCAGCCCGTCTCTGTGCACGAGCATGTTTACAGCCCCGCTGCACTGTTGTGTTTTCATAACCTTTCCTCACAGAACAGCCCCCGGAAACGCTCCTTGGTTGGTTTACATAAATGCACACACACACACACACACACACACACATGCAGGCAGACGGAGCTCTGCACGGAGGAAGTCTGAGACAACCATCAGAGGGACGGAGAGTGACCAGAGGAGCAGCGAGGTTGTAATCGCTGCGGCGGCCGCAGACAGGACGCCGGAGGAAGCCTCGTCATGGGAGTGAAGCAGGAGGTGTTATCTGATCTCAGCTCAAACCAGCCTGATACACTGACCTCCTCCTCTCCTCCTCCTCTGTGTGCAGCTTTGTATGAACCAATCTGTTACTGGTCTGGAGCGCATAGGCCCAGACAACTCCAAAAAGTTAACACTATTGGTTTAATGTAGAATTAAGGAAGTATTCAGATCTTTTAACTAAAGTAGAAGTAGAATTATAAGACATATAAGTCCTGCATTTATAATAGGCCTTAAAAACTGAGCTAAACCCGGCCGCTCCACCCGGTGATATTTACTTGTTTACCCCTGCACCACTGGTCATAACGACATCTGCAAAAAAACACTAAACGTCAGCAAAACCTTCAATTATTTTCATAAAATTTTGACGCAGAGTCAAGTACAGAGCTGTACTACATTAAATGAGTTCTACATGCAGAGGCATGTTGGTTTAGCTTAGCTGATAGCATTTGATCAGGCAGAGAAAGCATACCTTACATACGGAGGCCCGGAAGTGCAAAAAGCAAAATCTGTTTATTTAAAAAAAAAAAAAAAAAAAAAACATATTAGAAAACAACCCAACAAAACAGAAACATAATGACGTGCTGAATTTAAGACATTTTATATAATAATAATAATAACTGACAGACAACGTAAAAACAGGAAGTGAATAATAATTAGAATAATTAGTAACAGCCAGGCCGCACAGAGAGTAGTCTAGACAAATTCAACAAAAGGCAAAAACACAATGCTCAGGAAAAAGGTCAACAAGAATAAATGCAAATAAAAACGATAAAAGCCATAAGACAGGTAGACCGAGGAAAGGCACTAAAAGCAATAAAGCAAAACAAAAAGATAAATAAAAGAATAAAAGCAATAAAAGATGATAGAAAAGATTATTAGAAGACGACATCACATCTGAGGAAATAAAAAAGATAAAAGGTTTGGAACAGAAAGAAGAATAAAAGATAAATAAGTAAATAAATAAAACTTCAAGAACAGATTAAAAGCTTTTAAAATGCATTTAAAAGGTGACAACACATAAAAGCAAGTCTGTAAAAGTGAGTTTTAAGAAGTGATTTACAGGTTTTAAATATCAAATGAACAAACTGAAAAAACAAAGTAGGAAACTTAAAAGATCCTGTCTTTTATATCATTTGGATTGTTTAAATGTATTCAAAAAAAGAGGGAAAGATATTCAGTGTGGTTTCCCCCCTCATTGGATTTGAATTGTGGAAAGTAAAATCCTCCTCAGGTTATTTAAAACAAAAGAAAAAACAGTGAGCGCATGACCTCAGCTCCCACTCACTGCATTATTTTACCTGTAAATCAAAACACAAACCTAAAGGGCAAAGAGAAGAAGAAGGAGACAAAAACATGTAAGATACATCAGAGATCTGTGATGTCAGAAGATGAAGCCACCTCGATACTGCACCTTGACCTTTGACCTTTGAGCTGCTTCATTAGCTTCATCAGAAATAAAGACATAATGTCTCTATAGGGCTCTGCTTTGGTAGCGGGGCCACACACAGAGGCCCCGCAGACCTCGGGCTGTTTTCTGTCCCCTGTCGCCCCCCAGGAGACCTCCAATTGCCCCGTTAAGATCCCTTCAAAACACACATCCCCCTGTTTTACAGACACGGAAACAATTTATGGCCATTATAGAGCATTATAGATAGCATCTGCAAAACTTCCCGTTGTTGACTAAACGTCTGCCAGAGTGGACACACACACACACGCACACACACACACACCCCAAAGAGGGAGAAAAAGAAAACAAAGATGTAAAGGATGTTGTTTGTTGGTTTGGGGTAGCTGTTTTGAGTACAGTTGCAGAGATTAGGCTATAAAAAGAAACAAAAATAAAACATGAAGGCGGCCTGCAAGCTAAGCGGACCACCCAGAATCCTTCAGGGGGATGGGAGAGAGGAGCGTTTTGTCCACCAGCTGAGGGTTCAAACGACCTGCAGGGTGCCACTGACCAGGAAGGCAAAGGGAACTCCTCAGATTGTCCACGTCTAAGTGTGTAGCACTAAAGCCTACGTGAAAACAGTGTAAATCCTTTTGTGGCTCCAGAGGGGGCAATGTTAAGCCTGATAAATCGCCTCAAGTGATGTCACTTAAGTCAGCCTCGTTGGGGAAGACAAACCTGAAAAGAATCGGGTGCTGTGGAGCGGGACAGAAGTGAGCGAACAGAGCTATAGCAACTTGATGCTACGTTAGCCGCTACTAGCATGATACACCCAAATCTCAGGTTAAATTATTGCTGGTTGCACTTAATTCTGGGTAATGTAGGCTGCAAGCTGCTTTTGACATGGCGAGGAATAAGCGGTGTAGATGATGGATAGATATCTAAAAGATGGCTTTGTATTTTCATGTACCAAACCCCATCTAAAATGCCCTTAAATATCTCAATCTATCTAATATAAGTGTTTTCATTCATTCAGCAGCTTCTCCGAGCCACCTCTATTGTATGTGTCTGTCTGAGGAAGCAGTTAGTGCTGAATTGGGCAGAAAATTCAGACAAAATGTTATTTTAGTAAAGTATGAGAGGAACAAATACAATTCAGCAACATGTCTGTACCATCATTTAAATGGCAGTGCATTGGCTCTGTTTTCCCCGACATTTTTCCGTCTTGCAACTGGCTCGTTCAGTGATGGGATGACAGCTTGTTAATAAAGTTTAAACAACAACAACAGTTGGACGGTGGGTCTGGGTTCATCATGTGCCATGTGGGTCAGAGTGGGAACAGAATGAGGACCAAACTCAATCTCTCTCTCTCTTTTCCTTTGCTGTCTCAGACCTTTAGAGCTCCACCTATGTTCCTTTTTCCCACCTTAATTATCTTTTTAAAGATTGTTTTGGCTTTTTGCTTTCATTAGAAAGGACAGTGAAAAGGGACAGGAAATATGGGAGGAAGAGAGGGGCAACAACATGCACCAAAGGAGACCACGAGCGATGCATCGAGGTAGCCTCTGTACCTGGGTCGCCTGCTCTACCAATCGAGCTAAATCGCCGCCCCTTAATTATGTTTTTCATTTGTATTTTTATTCAGCTCCTCCAGAAACTACTGTTTCGGTTTTGATTTCTTACTTGTGAGTATTTCCTGCTTGACCTTTGACCTTTCATAGACTGATCCACTTAGGGGCAGAGGAAGGTAAAGATGGTCCGTACCGCTGCACCTGCCTTACAGAAGCCTACACTGTGTGCGTTTCTCTGTGTATCGAACATTTTGATACTTTGACAGTATTTCTTAGCGTCTGGACCTGGACATGGAACAGCCTTTCTTTGTCAGTGACCTTTCAACAGCTGAAAAGCAAATGCAAAATTGGCTACTAAAGAATTTGTCTGATTTGGACTCAGATCTGTGAACTGACCAAAGAAAGGCTCCATTCATGCTCCACAAAGGCCGACAGCCCAGGGTTGTTTAATGCTTAAAAAAGGAACAAAGTATAACCGCTACTGTAGCGCAGCTGAGGGCTGTTTTTGGGGACTGAAGCCCTCTGGTGCTGGGCTGAAGCATTTCCTGTTTCTTTTTTAATCCGCGCTTTAGAAGGGAAAACATCTTTTTACAACAGTACATTTAGTTGTCAGTGTGTCTGTAGCTTTTAAGTTAAAGTTTATATTAAAAAATAGGACGAAAAAAGCCGGAAAAATCAGGCCTTGATAGGAAATCACACTGCCACCTACCTTGTTAAGGTGTTTATAGATATTAAATATGTTCAAGTACAGTGTTGTCAGCACTATGGGAAGGTTATTTTTGTACAGGCCCAGCTTGGATATACAAATAAAAGTGTGTCTTTGACAAAATAAATTTGTATCAAGTGGACAAATAAGCAAAACATGTAGAGTTATGAATGTGAAAGAGCTCCTGTGAGATCAAAAATGTGTCATGAGAACAGCAGCCGTCCCAGCTGGGACGAGGAGGAGGAGGAGGAGGGGGTGGACATGGGTGGAGGATGTGTGAGGGGGGTCTGAGGCAGCCGTCACAGCAGAGCTCAGAGTGTCAGCCGGCCGAGCCGAGCGGAGGATGGTGGAGGCAGAGCAGAGCAGCAGCACCGGGTGTTAGGGTGTCAGGGCGTCAGGGTGCTGCCGGGAGGCCGAGGCCGGGAGAGTCAAACAGTTAGTGCCACACACACACACTGACTCCTCGAGGGGCAGACATGTTTGATAACTCCCACTACCCCTTCAACTGCTTCAACTACGATGGAGACGGATACCCTTCGTCCAGCACGGACGAGGAGAAGAAGATGTGCAGACCCGCTTACAGGTACGAACTGTTTTTTGTTTTAAGCCACTTTAAAAGACTGTTGACTGTTTATGGCTGCTGCATTTTGTAGGTTTCAGAAGTGATGTAAAGAAATGATTCCTCTTGCAGATTTAATGTCCTCATTTAAAAAGTGCTTTTAAAAAGTCAAATTACCTTTACTATCTTCTTTTCCCCCAGATGACTTGAGCTGTTTTTCCCCATCAATTTTGCCAGATAGGGCAAAAAAACAACATTTTTTTAAACTACTATAATTGCTTTATTCATAACCTATCCAAAATTAATCTTGCTATAGGAGAGGTAGTTACACATAGTGTTGTTAAATGTTATATTCAGACAGGTATTTTGTCCATCGGTGCTGCGTTAAAATTATTTTCTGTTCAATTCTAATTCTAAAAATGCTTAATCAGGATTATTTTATATATTTTTGTCACAGTTATAAAGTAAAATGATGTGACATGAAAACAGGTCATTCTATCAAAAAAACAAAGGAACATGTTTGTACATTGGCACACCTGGTCTACAAAGTTAGACGACGTTTTCTACATGGATTGTGATTGCTTGTTGTCTCCTGTCCAACAGCAAACAAACCAAACCATGCACGATTTTTTCGGGCCGTACGGAAACATTTAAATTCTGTTCCATTATTTCTTTAGTATTTATACAGCAGCATCTCTTTAAAGTAAAAGCTAATATTCCTTCCATCCTCACGCTCACTGAGTCTTAAAGTTTGGTCTTTAACTGCCAAAAGCAAACAGAAAGTATATCAGCCTAACGTTTGGTAATGTGCTCACAATGTCGAGCTGTATTTGTAGCACATTTCATACACAGGGCGACACAATGTGCTCCTCATGGAGTGACAAAGCGATCGCAACACAGAAGTGAAAATCCAAAGTCAGACAAAATTCAGATCAGAAAAAAAATAGACTGAAATAAATAAAAAGTCATATATCAAATTCACAACACACACACACACACACACACACACTACAACTTTTAACCACAAACTGATGAAGAGGTCTTCGGTCCTCGGGCAGGGCGATCCATGTATACTGAAAGCAGCCTCCTCTGCTTTGGAGTTTGAACGTGGACCTGCGAGCTCTTGCTGAGTTGTAGCTGATTAGCAGCGTAGTCTGAGGTGCAAAGCCATTTAAAGCTCTGAACACAAGTAGGATCATTTTATTCTTTATTTTATTTGATCTAAGAACAGGTGGGATGTGTTCAGTCTTTTTAGTTCTGGTGAGAATTAGACGCCGGACAGCTGATGTTGGGAGGCAGGTGAATAGACCATTGCAGTAGTCTGGTCTACTTTTCATTACGGTCATATTCATTCCTCAGCGTCTGATTTTGATGATTTTTTCGATGGTAAAATGCTGATCTGATTTGATCGATATAGCTTTTGAATTTTAGATTAAAATGTGCTCATTAAGAAAAACTTAAAGACAACAGATTTTTATTTTCTCTCTTTGTGTGATTATTTTTAGTTGGGGTTTTTTTGCAGCCCGATGACTCCTATAATACAAATCAGTCAGTTAGAATTGTGTCACTAGTGTGATAACGTCTATGTAAGACATCAAACTATACTTGTACGTCTCTATCTTTGTCTGTGTGTCTTTATATATTTGGTTATAGACACCCATCAGAAATCAAATGTGTATTTGCTGTTATAAAAATGCATTATGGTTATTTTTACATTAAATTACATTCATTATATTATTTAGTCTAATCTGATGCTGCAAAGGAAACGGCTCCTGCTTCATTCATCGTCCGTACGTTTAGTCGTTATAACACTTTTATTGTGAAATGTCTTGTGTGTGTGTGTGTGTGTGTGTGTGTGTGTGTAGCTACATAGCTCTGATAGCCATGGCGATCCAGCAGAGCCCGGAGCAGCGGGTCACTCTGTCGGGGATCTACGAGTTCATCATGAAGAGGTTTCCTTATTACCGCTCCAACCAGAGAGCCTGGCAGAACTCCATCCGACACAACCTGTCGCTCAACAGCTGCTTCATCAAGGTGCACCAACGCTGTCCTGCAAATATAACAAGAGAGTTTTTTCTCCTCTTAGTGGAAGATTAGGGGAACCTCATATTTTCTTAGCTGTAATTCATCATCATGTGTTTTGTCCCCTCAGGTTCCTCGGACAGAAGGCAACGAGAAAGGAAAAGGAAACTTCTGGACTTTTGCCACCGGCTGTGAATCGATGCTCGACCTCTTTGAAAACGGAAACTTCCGGCGTCGGCGGCGCAGACGGAACATGAAAATCGGTTTCCGTGACTCGGGAGAAACACACTTCCACCCTTTAGAAAGCCCGACCAATCAGCGCGTACCCGCGGCTCGAGGCCCTGAACCCGACTCCGCCCTCTGCCCTTTGACCCCCGACAGGCCGAGGCCCCAGCAGGACCACCTCCTCCAGAACGCCACCCAGCCGGGGAAACCCGAGTCGGAGATCAAGTTCAGTATTGACTACATCCTGTCCACCCCGGATCCGCCGCTGACGGGGTTCAGATCGTCCAGCGGCCCCGTTCACATGACGACCACGGGGCCGCCTGTTCACGTGCTCGAGCCGCAGCACCTCAACCTGCACTTCTGGACTCTGTGAGAGGAGAGGACGGAGAAAGACTTCTGTATCGTCTAAACCTGAGAGACAGAGAGGAAAGTCACATGAGGGATTTACTGACTTGAAAGTGTAAATGAAGAACAAATTACAGAGGTACAGTATCATGTGATTTTACAAGTAAGCATCAAGCTGTTTAAGATTCACTCAAAAGATAAAATGTGATAATACAGATAAACACAGTAAAGTAGTCATATTGTTATTAAACTGTTTGTGCAGTGTCCCGTGGTTTACAGTATTCTCTCGATGTATTTACACAGGAACAAAAGTGTGATGTGTTTAAAAACGTCAGATAATGTCAAACAAACTCTCGGATTTATTAAATTATCTTTCCTTGAAGAGAATTTAATCAAAACGGTGTCATAATGTCGCCTCTCATTTAACACTGCAGCCTGTTAAGCCTTAGTATCCATTCATTATCTATACCGCTTATCCTGCTCAGGGTCACGGGTGGCTGGAGCCTATCCCAGCTGTCATTGGGCGAGTCAGTCACAGGGCTGACACAAACATTCACACTCACACTCAGTTTTAGAATCACCAATAGACCTAACGAGCATGTCTTTGGACTGCAGGAGAAACCCGGGGTACCCGGAGGGAACCAGCGTAAACACAGGGAGAGCAAACTCCGCACAGAAAGGCCTACTTTGTCCAAACCAGGATTTGAAGCAGGAACTTAATGCTTCATGTCATTTCTCAGGTTTCATCCTTTTTAATGGCAGATTTGGTCATTTTGCTAACCTGACTTTTTAAGATCTCTAGCAGACAACGTTAACTATTCTGAAAAGCAAAAAGCAGCTGATGCTTTGTTCTGGCTGGACGTCCTTCTGTCCTAATAATTACACATCTTTCTCACTAAAGATTACACTGAATACAGCTAATTTAACCTGCATGCCTCCGCTCCTTCCTCTTTGTTTCACCAACATGTTTTGTGCACGCTGTGCAGTGTGTCCATCCATGTAAGGTTTCTTTACAGGACCGCACACACAGCACACGAACCATCAAAGCAGTTTTAACGTTAATATACTAAAACATTACGTGTTTTTGAAGGAAATGGTACAAATATCACTCAGAATGTGAGTTTGCAAAGAGAAACATGTCCAAAATTAACTACTCTGCAGGTTTTATGCAGGAAAAGTTGCAGTCAGTATGTGTTCTTAAAAACACTCGCTGAGCGTGCTGTTAATGTACTTAAGTTTCCCACAATGCATTACACAAAGGAAGCGGTGGAGCAGTGAAGTTAAACACTTACTGAAGATTGTGGTGATACCTTTCAAGGAAACAAAAGTTTGTTTCACTTGTAATTTGAGTTCTGCCAAATCCTGCCATCCTGTGCTTTCATTGGTTGGTACTGCGGTGCTGTGATTGGCTGTTACTCGACGCCCAAGAGGTTTTGTGCCTAAACTTTACCAAACTGTGTCGGTTTCATGACATACGTGTTTGGTTTGGCACAGGACACAACAACAGCACTCTTACCGGTACAAGTCTGTAATCGACCTGTTTGCTCTCTTAACCAATCACAGCTCAGAAGGGCGGGACTCAGCGTTGCAACTATTCTCCTGAACACCAACAATGATTAGTGTATCGTAAATAATGTATGCATAATGAAGAACTTTTTTTTTTATTGTTGGTTTTCCAGAATCTTTAATCGCTCACACTTCTCCCAACTGAGTAACTCCTCCACTTCCTTTGTGCATCAAAACTCTGCATGTTCTTCTGACAGCACCTTTATCACACTGTACCCTGTTACTGCTCAGCTTTATCCAAAGGAACAGAGCCACCGTTAATGTTATTAATGTACCACCTTTGCTTCTGCTACTCTGACAAATCTGTAGAAAGGCCTGTTTTGACTGATCTCCGTCGTTTCTCTTCACATTTAGCTAATTTCATTATTGACCTTTTGAAATCCTGATTGACTGACACTTAAATTCTAATCCCGTCAATCCTTATTACAACATTTTGTATTCACACAGTTAAAACGAGGCCGAGATCTCGCTAACATTTCCTGCCTGTACGAGGGAGATCAATCATGGCGTGTAGCTGCACCGTTGAAGGGACATTTTTCAATTTAACCTTTATATTATGTCTTGACTACATCAGAGGAGGGTTTCAACACACTTAACATGAGTGGCATTTAATATAGCATAACACTTGCAAGGTGAGGCAGAGATGTGACCCTATTTAAATACAGGAGGCCCCTGCCTGAGCCTGAACGGCAACCCCTCCCCCCACAAACACAAACCCTGTGTAACGCAGTTATAATTAAACACACCTTATGCCTCCTTTGCAAATGCCCCTCATCGATTGTGTGCGTTTTTAACATTCATATGTGAACTGCCCCCCAGCTAACGTCTGCGGCGGCACGAGCGTTTATGGATCAGCAAGTTTCCATTAACAAAGTTGTTGATGTTGAATAGCGGGGGCCGCCGCGATGCCGCGGATATATTTGGGTAAATTAACTTAGCATAAAGTGCTCCGAGGCTACGCGGCTCTTCTGAGGCAGCTAAAGAGGAAAGCAAAGGCAGCAGTCAGGCCCGAAAAGTCAACGCGCAGATTATGTTGTGAGTGAATGAAGGTGTAGCTACCGGCGCGGTGTCCCGATGAATGGCCTCTATTAAACAACTCCCAAATCCATCCTCTTTCCTTCTTAATCCTCCGAACAGTTGTTTGTTATCACGCACACGCTAATACTTCTCATTTATACGAGTGTGGAGACGCATTTTCTTTCAGACTACATTAAATTAGCAGCTCAGGGGCAGAGAACAGCAGCACTGCAGGTGGAGGGAAATTGGGAAAGCATTGATCTGCAACGTTAATATAAAATAAATCATAAACATAAATAGGTCGTTTAGAGTCAAGCGCTTGTTCAGGCTGTAGTGGGGCTTACTGGGGTGATGATAAATATGAGAGGAAAGGTGTTTTTCTTGTGTTCTTATCTGTTAATTTGAGCTACATTAGAAACACACTAAGCTGATGAACATCAGCGTAACACCCCAGGGACTTTGACATACACACGTCTCTGCCCTTTGACATTTGAGAGCTACTGGAATATGCTTTTATTTTGAAATGGCTTCAAGTGTGCGTCAGTAATGAGAAAATCAACACAGCATGTCAATCAATGGCAGCAAGGAGACGTGTTTACACTTGGACTGTCCCTGCCAGGGGTACTGCAGAAGTGACTGACTGGAGGGAAAAATGGAAAATAGGCAATTTAATAAAGAAAAGGGGGGCTGACATTCAAATGAAACAAATCTGCCAGACGTGTGTTTAAATGTGTCATTTTTCATATTATAAACACTTCACCTGTGGTAGACTTTCAGACATTCAGTCCGTCTTACACTGGAGGGTCATGATTTGACCCGGTGTTTGATATCCAACACAACAGACTCAAGTATTTTCATACTGAATTTACCGCCTGCCGAAAACGTCCTAATTCAAGGTTTAACACTTAAATGTGGCAATGATGGACGAACTCTGGTGGAAAACAGTAAATACTGTTACAAAAAGTCCGGCAGTCAAAACTGCACAAAAACTGAAGAGGTATTAGCATCCAGGAGCGCTTGGACTCAAACCACTGAGGAGAAAACAGGGACAACCTCAAACTTTATCTGTCCAGGAAGCACCCAGAAAAGTAAATGAAATGCTGACGTTACTTCAATCAAATTTTATTTGTAAAGCACCAAATCATAACCAAAGTTATCTCAAGACCACTTGGACTGTTAATAACATGTACCAAGATGTTTGGTAAGGTCGCGGGGTATTTTTGATCACTTCACTGTTTTGCATTTTTGTGCGTCTCCTTGAGGACTTGGACTTGGATTCAGGTAATGGGGACTCGACTCTGACTCGGCCTTAGGTAATGGGGACTCGACTCTGACTCTGCCTTAGGTAATGGGGACAAGACTTGGACTCTGGCTCAGATATTGGGGACTTGACTCGGACTCAAGTAATAGGGACTCGACCTGGATTGGCCTTAGGTAAAGGGGACTTGGACTCGGCCTCAGGTGATGGAGGACTTGACTCGGCTTCAGGTAAAGGGGACTCAACCCGGACTCTGCCTTTGGTAAAGGGGACTTGGACTCGGCCTCAGGTAATGGAGGACTCGACCTGGACTCGGCCTCAGGTAATGGAAGACTCGACCCGAACTGGGTATCAGGTAAACAGGACTCGACTTTGACTTAGCCTTCGGTAATGGGGACTAGGACTCAAGCTCAGGTAATTGGGACCTGACTTGGACTCTGATTCAAGTATTAGGGACTCGACTCGGACTTGACTCATATTTTCCTTGGGTGACTCGACTACAACACTATCATCAAGATATACTCAGAGTACCCAAAGTGAAAGTGCTCTTAGTGCAGTATGATGCATTTCAAAGTAATGTATTATTCTATCGTAAGTATTGATGCTTTAATGGGTCCATAAGTTTATTGCAGCTGGTAAAAGAAGGTTTTTAGCTACTACAATCTGGTAGGTAGCTTGTGAATATATACCTGGGAATGAAAAAAAATAACAGTTATAGTTATATTTTATATTTAGTTTATTTTGTGTTATTTGTCTGTTTTTGCAAAGTAACTAAAGCTGTCAAATTAATGAAACTGATACCTAATACCTAAACTGGTACCTAATGGTACCTCAAAACTGCACTCAAGTACAATACCTGAGTTGATATACCCGATAACTTTCCCTCACTGGAAAAAAATAGCAATACAAGGCAAAACATAACAGACTACAAAAGTGTAAAATACAAAAAAAAAAAAAAAAGTCACATAATCCTGACTATCCCTACTACAGGAAATATTTAAAAGATTAAAATCAAACTGACAGTTTTACTGCTTCAGATTACTTTTATTTATTTATTTTTTACTTTTTTAAAATATAAAATGTATCTCTTTGTCTGTATCTTTCAATCTTTATTTAAATCCAAAAAAACAGGGGTGCCCTTGTGGCCTTTAGCGGTGCGGGCTCATTTCCTGTCATCATATCCACCCACATTATACAGACATAAATTATCTACATTCTATATAAAGTGATCAAAGATATATATATATATAAGCTAACAACGTGTGAAATAGAGTTGTTTTATGACCAAGTTCTGTGTTGCAGAGCAGATCCATTGCACTGTGTGAGCATGACATGCAATGCAACTACAATGCACCGCAGCTCTGGCCTGCAATCCATCCAGACGTATCATCCAGGGGTGCAGATTCTTGTTCTTTTCATACTGTTTTACAGAGGGCACATCTCTTTAACCATCTTTACTGACAGTTCAGGTTGTCTCTTATCACGTATTATCAAGTCATTTCTCCACTGAATTTGACCTCTGACACGTGTGTGATCAGGCTCCGTAATCCAACCAGCAGAGTGTGCTAACTGACTGCTTGTGTCGTCTTGGGGGAGAAAAAGTAGTTCCTCTGTTTTCTGCTCCTCAGTGAACCAGATCTGGAGAATCCAACATCACCACACACAGACACAGCCCTCTGTAACACACATTTTTATATTAGAAACAGAAAATATAAGCAATGTGTATAATTTTTGTGTGTATTAATGAACATGCACAGCCATTTGGTCCCATTCATGTACAGTATATTGCATTACACCAACAAGCAGCACATGGCATGATTTGTTTTCTTAATTAGCATCATATTTGAATGTAGTTTTCCTCCAGAAATCTAAAATACTTTCTAAAAATGGAACACATTTCTAAAAAGCCACATTTTTTCCACATTAAATTCTCCTTCAGTGTAAAACAAAAGCATCCATTTACCTCATAAGAGAGAAATCCACCGGTTCTTTACGTGCAGTAGGACTTCAGAGAATGATTTAGCCATTAAAAGCAGCACATGTCGAGCCAAACAGACACCCTGTGCACGAGTGTAGTCCAGTCCACTGTCTGACAGGCACACCCCTCTTTCTTTTTGACCGGGAAAATCGCTCCAGTGACTGAGCCAGAGCGAGAGGGGCCACGTCTGGGATGAGGCGATTCCTGACGACCAATGGGGAAGCCCCTGGTGTGGGGCCCACGGGCCTCCAGAGAGAGGCGGGAGAGGAAGGAGGGGGTGTGGGTAAGGTAGATGGAAAGGGTTCACTACCGGTCATTTTACCATCTGAAGAGGGCGAAGGATGGCATGCCGGGGAGAGGGCTGGAGTGGTGGTTACATACAGCAGGAAATACTCGACTCCTATCAAAATAAAAGACAAGGATGCCGACACACTGCTAGTGTTTTATTAGAGTTCATGCATAAGTCAAACAACACAAAGAGAAACGAGAGATGAGGCAACTCAGGAAAGTAGCAGTCACACAGCACGGCCTCCTTTATCAGCATCTTTTCATTTCATCCACAGGCGCACAAAGAAACGCGTTGTTCTTCTGCAGAAAAAAATAAAAACATCTGGCAGTTTCAGGAACGCCGAGATTCAGTTTCACGTCACTGAAATAAACCGGGAGGGTCCTGGGCTGTATGAAAGAGGAGAGTGACGACATGTACACACACTTGGAGGCGTCTTTTTTTCCCCAATGAACTGAGAAGTTACAGAACAGCTGACACACACACACACATACACACAGGTTGAACACTAAAACTAAGGGAAGAGAAGGAGGTTTCCCTTTAGAAATGTGCAATGTTGATGCTCCTTAAAAGTGTCCAAAGAAAGTTAATTAAGTCTGTTTCGCCATGTGCTTACGGTCCAAGAAAATTTGAGTGATAATAATGAAAAATCAGTGTCCTTCATGAGATTAACGGATCTTCTTACAGCTAGGATTGAGCTAAACTCTGTGTGGACACATTTAAAAACAAGAATATCCAGCAAACAGAACCATGACGATTAAGATACATTAGCCAGCAGCAATGTAGAAAAGTTAAACTAAAGCCAGAAACACTAAAACAAACAGCGTTACCACAATTTCTCATTCTGTACCTTAACACAGCTCATTCCCCATTTTTCTTTTTCGTACAATAAAATGATTAAAATACTGATCTGCACAGAAAAACAAAATAGTGCTGAATAAATGATGTCCCTCATTAATGACATTTGGTTTAGTGTTAAGTGATTTACAGCACGAGACCAAAGGTGCGCGCTTGTTCTCAGCTTGTTGTGATTGCGTTACATGTTGCATTTACTGTCGTCGAAAAGAGCAAAACGTCTCATTTGCGGCGCCGTGTCTGCAGCCAGCTCGTTTCTGCAAACAAATGTCACGTTGAAAGGTCAGCATAAAGGAAATAAACGGAGCGATAATGGTGCAAACAGCTTCTGTAGTGTGATTCTCATTACGTCCCTGGATGTTTGAGGTGTTTTGAACGGACAGGATTTAGTGTGTGTGAGCTGGGGATGCACGATAGCTCATATTTGCCCATAGCTGATATTTTCCAACCCCTTTTGCTGATTTCGATACCGATATATTAGGCGCGTTTTTTTCCACCTAATTGCAGAGAATAAAGTCTGTAGTGGAATTTATATCATGCCTACTCTTATTACTCTCTTAAAATGAGAATGTGAGCCAAGCTGTGAAAGTTGTTTAACTTTTCATAACTATTAATTGGAGTTTCTGTGACTTTTTTGTCTTTATTTGTATATTGTTGATTACTTTGCGCAGACAGTGCGCCAACTCGCGCTGAGTTAATGTCGTAGCATTACGTCAAGTTTTTTTCGGGAATCATCGAGCTTTTAGGCAAAATGAAAACGCTTTTCTATCGGCGGAAAATATCAGCAGAGAAATGACAGATACCGATAATATCGTGCATCCGTAGTGTGAACCAAATTATCGAGAATTTTCCTCCCACATTCAGCACAAATTTGGTCCTGTGAAGTCAGAACAGAAACCATACAGCGCCATCTACTAAAAAAAAGAAATTAAAATAGAAACATACAAGTTTTTTTCAGCAGATGGAATTACGACAAAACTACCTTCAAAATAAAAGTCAGACAGCAGCTTCAGGCTAATAAAATCTCAGCAACGTAATCTCATCTGTCATTAAATCAGAGAAATCTACAACACATTTGTTGGTGCAGTGCGCAATAATTATGCCAATTACAAAAACTACATTTTCTTCTTCTTCTCTCTCAGTTAGTTTTTGTAAATGATCACACGGTTCCCTTTTCTGGTGACCCCAGTGAGGTACATCCCTTTCGTCAGAGCAGCTGGATGATAAACCCTTTTTTTTTTGTTTTCAAAAATCTACATTAAATGAACATCTCTTTCATACATCTGTAGCTTAAATATACACACGGCTAATAAAGTCGACATTTGTCATTTACAGATTTACAATTCAACTCAGACTGACTTGCAAAGGGACTGATACAAACACCAAAACAATATCCTGGGAGGCTCGCTCCTGCCGACAATAACAAACGGAATATTTCTGCTTTTAATCGTAAAAATGATTCGGAGAGTTTGAAGGTGTCGATGCATGCTTTACGGGCCTGGGTAAGAAACTGATTTCAGACGGCAGGAAGCTTCTTTTATAAAACTATTTTTTTTAGGATTAGCTGCAACATGAAGCTCTGCAGTCCAAACAGGCGGAGGGAGATTGTTCACACGTAGAGAGGAAGGAGAAAGCAGGCTGCCTCACAGTCTCTGACACGGGAGATCCTTTTGTTTCGTTTCCCTTCTTGTGAGAAAATAATGAACTATTCCCTTTTTTTTTTAATAAGGAGAGCAAATCTTTGTAGTGTAACTGAAAAGTGTTGTGATGAATCAGAGCGGAGGTGGATGTGTTTAAGTGTCTCTCCTCAGTTGGTGCAGCTCGGGGTCTTCAGAGGGGTGGAGGGTCTACATGGCGAGCAAAGCGTCCTCCGGCCTGTCTGGCTTCTTGCGGCTGGGGGTTGCCGGCCCTGCACCCGGTTCACCACTGGGGGGCGACGGTAGGCTGGGGGCCATCTCTGCAGCTTTGGCTCTCTCCTCCAGGAACTTATCGAACTCTGGAGGAAATAAAACCAAAGGAGGAAAACAGAATGTAAATTTGTGAGGGGAAGAGGTCAAAGTGCAGCTAGAATATAGAGTATAGATGTTACAAAGCCAGTATTATTTAATAGTAACAGAAACTTGGGACACTGTTACAATTGACCCTTCGTTAAGTCCCGCCCCCCCTTGGTTACTGTTGCTATGCCTGTCAAGCTTTCGCATCTGCATGTTAATATTATGGCGTTTTCAACTATAACAGTCATGTTCACAGTGATGTCACCGGTGGTGGTAGCGAAGGTCAGACAGGATTGCAAGCGGAGACCAGTTGCCTGTGACTACACAGGGAGCAGGTAAATTGAAGATTACAGGGGTGGGGGGTACTCTCAAGTACATGATTTACCTTGTAAAGAGTAAGTACCAAAACCTCATAAAATAAAAGTCCCATGTTGAGTTGCGTTTTTGTTTTGTTTTATCCATGTGAGACATCTCTCCTGGCTCCTGCTGGAAAAATTCAACACCCCTCTCTTAACTTTAACGATACCTGCTGTCGGACTTGCAGATTCCATATGCACACTGTTTCAGCATTTCTCCTTGTTCTGAAAGCTCGACAGGCCTCCCGCGCCTAGTTACGGTTGCTAACGTATGATATGACAGTGACCGTTCAGGGGAGGGGCTTATGGAAGGGTCAATTTCATATATGATCATTTACTGGTAAAAGGTCGTTATTATTAATGAAAACTAACAAAATAATAAAAACATTTTCTTTAACTGAAAAAAAAAAAAAAAAAAGAACTGACAGAAAATTATTTTTGTGTTTATAATTCTAACTAAAATTAAATAAAATTGAGAAAATATCATCTTTTTTATTTACATTTATACTTTATTAATTTACATTACTTATTCATTATTTTATATATACATATATATGTTTAAATTCATACATAATTTAATTTGCCGCTGACAAGTATCCCATATTAGGAAATAAGATATATGGATGCATGTCCTCTTAGGGCTTCCGTACACACCAGCAATAAGAACTAATTGAAACAAAACTGAAATTGAAAAAACTAACAAAAACTAATTAAAAATGCCGAACTATTTTAACCTAGTACTTGTGGGATTTTCTAAATATTGTGTTACATTGTCTGCAAGCACAGTGAAACAGTGCTGCTGTTAAATTACCTGAAACCATTTTCCCCCGTTGCTCTAAAACAATAGTTGCAGCCATGATAAATCAATGGTGGCAGTGCAGTGCAAGTGTTTTAGAGAGTTATAAATTAAGGTATCGGACTGGTGCATAGTCTGGCAGACTCACCAGTACTGATCCCATATTTAAGGCGGTACTGGAACTCTAAATTTAAAAGGAGATTTATGTTTGCTTACCTTCACTTGTCACGCCTTCCTCCCCTTCATCTCCTTTCTGTTGAAAAGATAGAAAGACATAACATGTCACACCTGGGATCTGATTCTATAAACTTAATCCACCTTAAACTTTATCCACTGCAAACCACCACAAACCTGAGTACAATTCTGATCCTGCCCATGCGCCCAAAACCACCAACAACAGCACCGTGGTTGTTTTTCACACACTCACTTACCCGTTATTATACATTAAGGAGCCACTTACCCGTCGTTACCATGGATACAAACTCTCTAATGGTGTCCATTTATGGGAAAAACCATGAACACCAAAACAACTCCACCAGTTGTTTCCCAACCAAAACAGCTGGATATCACCACTCAACAATGTGACATGGTTTTTGTGTAAAATGAGCATCAAGTCTTGTAACAGTGTTTTCCTTTAAAGTGTTAGCTGGATGAGTCCAGACGAGTCTCAAGGTTTGGTTGTGATTTGGTTATGTTAGTAGGAAAAAGAGTATAAACGTGGAGGTCAAAGGTCAGGGCAGACTACCACAAGCCGGAGTGGTAATAATGTGTTCGGTGATGTGAAAGCATTCAAAACCTCATGCTCATTTTACCAGATTGTGTCTTAATAATGTCAGTTTGTCTCCACAGCACACTGTTAGTAACTTAAGGTGAACAAGGATTGATCAACAGCAAGGAAATGTGAAAGAAATGTGTTACTTTAATGTTTTCAAAAATGAGATGAGATGATAAAACAGAATGAATGAAGGAAAACATAAAAGGGAAACAGAACTCCAGGCAGAAATAAAAATCATGATGGGCTCACCACATCAGTACACAGCCACTCCTCTATGTCATCCATGACAGAGGACTGACCTCCGACACCCTACGGTGGGCAGCAGCAAGACCAGGAGGGGGGGGGCAGCAATGCCACAACAGAAACAAAGCATCCACCCAAAACACAACAAAAAATATGATGAACTCAAATGCAACTTAAGGAGGTATTTTGTGATGAAAAAATAAAAGGATGGTAATGGGCAGACACAGCGCTCATGCAAGCAGCAGCAGGTCACTTCATCAGGCAACCAAAGCTCAAAGTTTATTTGAGCTTTTTACTCAAATAAAAGTCCAAAAGAAGCAGCACATTCACTTAAGCAGACAACCTAAACCTGTGTCAGTTATGTTAGTACATTAAACACAGCAGCAAAGAATGAGAAGCACTTAAACCCCCCTACCCCTTAAACTGCAGGAAATGTAGCCGAAATATTCACACATGCTGTTAAACTGGCTCAGTTAGAAACACCAACAGACAAAATCTTTAATACAAGCTTCAAAGTGTTAACCCAATTTGGTTAACTAATTTAGCAATTAGCATCGAGCAGCGTAAGCACTAGGAATCAGCTCCATCGTGGCAAAGCTCAATGCGTGGCGCGCACACACACACACACACACACACACTCATTCCAGATGTTCTTTGTGAGTTTACAGAGACGCTGATTGTAGATTGGAGCCCGCATTGGATATAAAAGCCCGAAACAGTGAGACTCACCGCTCCTGCAGTCGGCTGTACCACTTCCAGAGTGGGAGGGAGGCTGCCGGGGTCTTTGCTGTCTTCTGATGTAGAGCTGAGACGAGAGGTGGAAATAAGATGTGTATAACACTGTTAATAACTTTTTCTTTAATCATAGGAATTATGCTTAGAGCTGCAATAATTAAAATTATCCGAGTCACTTTTTAAAAGATATAATCTGGAAGATTTTCATGTAAATAAATGTCTGTTAAATCGCTGAATGAGGTAACACAATGGTGCCTATAGCCCACTGATGTAAGTCTTTAAATTTGCAGTATTACAGACTGGGCGCCCAATTAGTGACGCGTTTTCCATCAGCCAGCAGTGGTTGGTCTGCCAGAGAGGGTAGGCGGAGCTAAGCGGCTGCTTTTCCGGTCTCTGCAAGTGTTGCAAGTAAACAGTAATCTACTATGGCTGAACAAACAAAGAAAAGATCGATGACTACAGATACAACTTCAACAATAAGTGAAAATCCAAAGAAAAAGAAACAAACTCGACGCTCAGATGAAGGCAAACAGTCTAAAAAGGAAAGCGACCGTCAGGGGGGAAATCAAGAGCTACACCCGGAGCCAACCGTGGACGTCACACATGCTGGATATCTGGGAAGTGTGCTCCTCCGTTTATCACCACAGGTGCCGCCAAAGAGAACGAAACTGAGACCTTCGAGATTACAACTTTAAGCAAAAATTCCAACATTTTCTGCTTCCAGCTTCTCCAACGATAGGATTGTTGACAGTAAGACTGGACTAGGGGTTGGACAAAATATAGATACGGCAATATATCATCATCCTGACCGGTGCAATAAAATTATCGATGGGTTAGCGCCAAATATCGATCGTTTAACTTACAAATATATGACACTCTAAACAGATTTCCCTGCTATTTAGACTCACTGTGCTGCTACTTCATGGCTACTTGCGGTGGAGCTTATGACGTGAATGAGTTTAATGTGAACAGAAATGAATTGGCCGAATCGCTGTATCATGATATTATTGTAATTGTGGGTCATGCATTGTATATCTTAACGTATGGTTTTGTATTGTGAGTTACGCTGTGATTCCCACCTCTACTATGGACTGAAGGTAACATTTTAAATGCGTTCATATACTTTTCATATATGTTGTTAACTAACATATTGTGCACAAAATGATTAATCAATACCCCTCAAATTGACCATGGGGTCCTACAAGCCAAACCCTATAAAAACCTGTGTAAAACTGCATAAACTATACATTTTGATGCCGAAAAAAAGAAAGAAGTGTAGTCTCAACAGTTAAAGCTGCTGTGAGGAACTTTTATTTTGGCGCCCCCTATGGACAAAGCCGTACCTCTGATCTCTTTGCTGTTTTTGTACTGAACATGCTTAGAGATTTTTAACACACTGCTTTCTTTAACAGTCATATGTATCACTCACTTTAAATTTTTGCCAGGGAAAATGTTAAAGGCAGAGTGCAGTTGATCGCTTTGTCTGACACCTACCCCCCACCAGCAGTTTCAGGCATTAAAAATAACTGTATAGAAATAATCAATCTTATAGCTGATGGACTGGTTTGCTTTTGTCGGTCGTACGGAGTATTCAGAAATAATTTCAGTCTGTTTCATAACCAGCAAACAACTCCTCACTGCTTAAAGTTCTAATGTGTTCTTACGTCTTGTTTGGCTCAGGCAGACTTCCGGTCCTGGTTTGAGCAAAGACGTCAAAGTCGTCCTGAGCAGGAGGCTTACAGCTGGGCAGGGAGCTCAGGGTGCTGCTCACGCTGTCTGCGCCCATGTCTGGAGGGAAATAAAGATACTTTATTGACCAAAAAACAGAGCAATATTCCTCACAAGAAGATAACTGAATCCCATTTTTCTAGAGGGGCTCTGCATCCCTGTCAAAACGTTCAAGCTACGATTGTAGGACATAGTAGCAGGCTTACAGTCTGCAGTGGTGCAGGTGCAGTGGTTTAAGTAGCATTTTAACTGCCTTTAAGGAGGCAGTAGACAATAGATTCACTGCACCATGTCATGACAAATTAATCATTTATTTAGAACATACAGTATTATGTAATGACCAGGTTAATGTACAGAAGGCAGGTAACTTATTATAGCAACAACGATCTCCTTAAGGGTGAGACCTGATACAACTTGTAGGGATTATTTCCCAAAGTGTTGAACTGTTCCTTTAATCTAGAAATGTATTTGATTGATGTGATTTGTTGCATTATGTTGTATCATCTGTGATATCTCTGAATGAGGACTTGGCTGACGTCTGAGGTTGTGCGTGCGTACCGAGACCAGCCAGGCGGGAGGCCAGCGTGGCCGGGGAGGAGGGCCTCACTGCTGGGGCTGTGATGGTGGCGGGCAAGCTGGTCGGGGCTGCGTTCGGCATGTTGCTGACCACCGCCGGGGAGCCCGGGCCGAGGTCTATGAGGTTGTCTTCTGTAGCCTCACTAAGGACCTGGTAGAAAAAGAAATACACTATAGCTGTTGCTTTACGTCATAGCTGGGAGAAGGATTTAGGGTTTCTGGCCCGTAAGCAGCAAAATAAATCCTTTAGTTGGAGGCTAAGGAGAGGCAGGGTTATACTGAACAGAGTTCCTGGACTGTGTCTGAAAAAAAATGGAAGAAAAAACAAGGAAAAACACAAAATGTGTCGTCTTATAAAAGATAAAAAGCATGGTGCATAATGAGTTTAAGTACAAACTTGAAAAACGTGTTGGTTAGCTTCAGGAGAGCATGAAAATGTCGGTGACTGAGGAAATTAAGGAAGTTTCTGGAAAAACAGTTTCTTAAGGGGGAAGATGTTGCTCTATTAAAGACATATTTACGTTTTAATTGTGTTTGACTGGATGAAACGGTCAAATTTGCCATCACTTCTACATCGTTTTGATTGATTGAAGTCAAAACAATCCCCTTAAGAAGTTTGGAATACAGCAGGGAGGGAGGAGGGGAGATTGGATCTTTGGGCTCTGGAGGAGTTTTGAGATAATACAAATACAACATGACAGCGTGTCATCTTAGTGCCACCTTCAGCTCGTGTCACTGTCAGTCTACCTCCAGGTTCGTCATATCACTGGCTGCATAGTCAAAACATGCCATATGGGGTGACAGATACATGTGGAGGAGGCAAGGGCCCATATTATTCAGCCATGTTTTAACAGTCGCTGTGGGGTGAGCAGCGCTGCTCGTTTAGGGAGGTGGACAATATTTTCATACTTGCCTGTCTCAGCTAGCCACAGAAAAACAGAAGAACAGAAAAGAACAGAAAGGAAGAGACAGTGAATACAGGTAACATGCCTGTGCAGGGAGCACAATGTAATGGCATGAGAACTATGGAAACACGAACATGCCAAAATACAACAGGGAACCCAATGAAGTGATAACGTGTTCGCCTATAGACTTTCTAATGCTGTTACGCTTTATCAAGCCTCCTCAGCATACGGCTCAAATAATGTTGTGAGTTGTAAGGTTTTTTTGGGCGACTTCAAGTCAAAAGAGCGGACACATACAGTGAGAGAGACACAGAGAAAGGTAAAACAGGGAAAGCAGCTTTGTTAGAGTAGAGGTGTAGGCGTAAGTGGGGATAAGAGAACTGAGATGAGTCACAGTGATAAGTTTAAGGTGTTAATAAAGAGGAAAAAGGAAAACAAAAACAAAGCTCAATTTAAAAAAGGAAGAAAGAATCTACTAAAAATAATGTGCATGTTCCTTTAAATATTTTTGTGTATATACAGTAGAGCTGCACGACAACAACAATCAATTAACAATCATACTTTTTAATATTTGGACTTTTAAATCTATTTTCTTCTAACAAAACAGAACTCCCCTCCTGCTTTTATCACACTTGGTTCAGTGACTCTGACACCTGCATGAAAAAGTAGAGAGTGTTCAGGTGCAGCGACACCTTTCTCTTTAAATTAATACAAACAGACTTGTGGGCTGCAGTTGCGTTATTTATACGGTATGTCATCTACCATTTCAAATGCTGTTCAGATGTATGTGTAAGCAGCATGATTATCCCTGTGACAGTAACATTCAGAAACGAAAGTCTACTTCCTGTTGGCACACACAACCTCACGCCGTGTGTGCACTGCAGCTGTAGCCGCTAAAAGTAAACACTGCGCGGCAATTCCGCTCCGTGAACGATCTTTATGTGACCACAGCGTTAACGAGTAGCGGGACGAGGTGCTGCTGATAACTACACATAATCTGTGAGGCAGCAGCATCGCATGCACCAGTTTACATGCAGGTGATGCACAGACTCTGCTGCACAGCGTCAGGTCTTTGTGTGCTCGGGTGAAGAGCAGCACTATGTGACATGTCATGGAAAATAAGAAAGTGGCAAGTTTTTGTTTTGCACCGAGCAACAATAAAGTAGCAGCTTGACCTGTTTCACTTAATTTGCATCACTATTGCACGTCCTGCGAAGTGACTATTGCAGAACGCAACTGCGATTGTTAAAACGATAAATCGTGCAGCCCTAGTATAGAAGGATGAGATGGAGACAAAAGGAAATTGATTACAGGCAAGATGCAACTATACTGAACTCTACAAAGATCTACAAATATAAGCTGATCAAGAAACCAGTGAGGTTCCCCTATGTTAAAAGTATGCATGACAAAAGTAAAACGACGAATAGAGAAGTGATGAATTGAGACTTTCAACACAGCTGTCATGATTACTGAAGCATCCAATTGGAGAACAACACTCGGCCCGCGCTGAAACGCTGTGAGCAGACTGTTGATTGTACTCAATCCTGGCATAGACGACACAAGTGCAGCTCTAAATACAATTGGCTCGATTCCAACACTTTGCTGTCTATTGGCTACTGTATCGTCAAAGGCAATGTCTCCCCCTGGTGCATTTACTAGACACTTACAGTAAAAGCATCAGCGCAGATCTGACTGTAAAAATACATAATGTGAACAAATGATACTTGCTCTGATGACAGCAGGTGCATATGCGACTTTTTTGGGTTCCCATTTAGTTAGGCATGTACATCTGGTAAATCACTGACAGGTAATTGACACATAACAGCACTAAAGCCTGACTGGTAATGCAACATGCAACTCACACTGCTGACACTGAAACATTAAAGAATGAGTAAACGCAAGCATGAGCAATGATGCAAACACCGGGTGTTTCACCACCTGAGAGACTAACTGCTGACTCACCCCATTGTTGACACTCTGAGCTGAAGACCTCCCGGATCTGAACCTCTCATACCTGAGGCAGAAAACAAGGCAACATGAAAGCACAGGCAAAGAGCTCTTATCTTTACTTAACCAAATCTGTGCAAACATACAATGATGTCATTTTTAGGTGTGTTTGTCAGTGTGTTCTAACCTATCGTAGCGTAGGAAGATGTTATTGAGGTCATCGTTGACATGCAGCAGCTCCTCAGTTACCGCCTCGTTGGAAACACAGGAGATGAGCTCAACTATCCTCTGCTGCATGGCTCTGCAAGTCCTGTTCAGCTCCTACCCACACAAACCCACATAGAAGATACACATACAAACACACACATGCACATTGATGACAGGTTACTATTTTCTTAGTGCTCTGTTAAAGTCTTCTTAAAGTAATCGTACAAGACTTATATTTCTTCACATTTACACTTTTCCAAAAATACAGAGACACACATGCAAACACACACACACACACGCATGCACAAGCACACAGGTTTCTTGCCTGTAGTAACTCGTAGTCTGAAGCATCCTCCTGTCCTGGCACCATCTCAGTCAACATCTCTGACATCACCTTAGTGTTCCCACGAACGACGTCCAACTCACTGCGAAGCCGGCAAATCTGGATGTATAGAGATTTATTCATTTGCAGTTAGTTTATTAACAAGCCAATTAGATAAGCTATTGGTTGGTGCCTTGAGGAGGCATATTACCAGTAAATTAAGATCATTTAATTTCCTTAACACCCTAACCAATAGTTAATTTTGCAAAAACACGTGAGCTGCCCATTAAAAAGAGTCCATTTTAACAAAATACATACAACTAACATCACATATGGAAATTGAGGTTGCATCCGAGCTATTTAGAAAGTGAGCACTAAAGTGAAAATTGTCAGCTGAAAGTGAAGAATAAACAGGTGAATTAATAAGCTTTAAGTTACTAAAATAAAATGAATAAACTGAAATAGTTGGCTATAAGTAAGAGATAAACAGTTGAAAAAGTTAGTTTAAAGATAATGAATTAACATTTGAAAAAGTTAGCTAAAAGTTATGAATAAGCTTTTGAACTGTTAGCAAAAGGTACTAAATAAACAGCTGAAAACGTTAGCTAAAAGTAATGAATAAAGAGTTGAAACGTTAGCAAAAAGTAACAGACAACAGTTAAAAACGTTAGCTAAAAGTAATGAATAAACAGTTAAAAAGGTTAGCTAAAAGTAATGAATAAACAGTTAAAAAGGTTAGCTAAAAGTAATGAATAAACAGTTGAAAAGGTTAGCTAAAAGTAATGAATAAACAGTTGAAAAGGTTAGCTAAAAGTAATGAATAAACAGTTGAAAAGGTTAGCTAAAAGTAATGAATAAACAGTTAAAAAGGTTAGCTAAAAGTAATGAATAAACAGTTGAAAAGGTTAGCTAAAAGTAATGAATAAACATGAAAAGGTTAGCTAAAAGTAATGAATAAACATGAAAAGGTTAGCTAAAAGTAATGAATAAACAGTTAAAAAGGTTAGCTAAAAGTAATGAATAAACAGTTAAAAAGGTTAGCTAAAAGTATTGAATAAACAGTTAAAAAGGTTAGCTAAAAGTAATGAATAAACAGTTAAAAAGGTTAGCTAAAAGTAATGAATAAACAGTTAAAAAGGTTAGCTAAAAGTAATGAATAAACAGTTGAAAAGGTTAGCTAAAAGTATTGAATAAACAGTTAACAAGGTTAGCTAAAAGTAATGAATAAGCTTTTGAACTGTTAGCAAAAGGTACTAAATAAACAGCTGAAAACGTTAGCTACAAGTAATAAATAAACAGCTGAAACGTTAGCTAAAAGTAACAAATAACAGCTGAAAAGGTTAGTACTTAATGCGCATTTAAAATGTTAGCAAAAAGTACTGAATAATCAGCTAAAATAGTTTGCTAAAAGTGATGAAGACACAGCTGAAAATGAGCTAAAAGTAACGAATAACAGCTAAAATCGTTGGCTAAAAGTAAACAATTCAAATAGTTAGCTAAAAGTGATGAAAAAGCAATTGAAAGGTTAGCAAATAGCATTGCATTAACAGATTAACTTGTTAGGTAAAAGTAACAGATAAACAGTTGAAGAAGTTAGTTAAAAATAAGACTAAACCTCAACATGTTAGCTAACAGTACTGAATAAGCTTTTGACATGTAAGTTAAGGGTACAAGGTAAAGGGAAGAATACACAGCTGAAATAGTTTGCCATAAGTAAAAGTCAAAGAGTTAAAATGTTAGCTAAAAGTACTGAATGAACAGTTGAAAGGTTAGCAAATAGTATTGAATAAACAGGTGAAATTGTTAGCTAAAAGTAACAAATTAGTAACGTAAATACTTAGCTTAAAGTAACAAAAAAGCAGTGATGAATTAACAACTAAAACCTGCTATAACTAAAAGGCAACATGAAAAGGGTTAGCTAAAAGTAAAGAATAAACAATTGATGTGACTTAATGTAGGAGCACATACATTATAAGTAGGTTGAAACAGCAGGGATGCAAAAGAGTGACTAAATATCTGTTACTGTTCAGATTCAGTGTGTTTATGATAGTAGCATTGTACCTGTTCAGGTGTAGGATTGATGGACCCAGAGGCATGAATGTTGGGGACCTGAGGGGTGGGGTAGGCTGGTGGGACAACTTGTGGTGCGGCAGGCTGAGGAGGGGTGCTGAACTTATGAAGGGTGGAGTCGCCCTCTGGAGCTGATGCCACCTAGGAGCAACAGAGAAAGCGATAAAACAGAGAATTAGACGAATGATCTGGGGAGATTATCACACTGTGTTCGGTCTTTGCACAGAAACTTTAAGCTGCTTAGTTTGACACCTTCCTACCCGCTGAGGTGTGTGTATAGGTGACAGTGTCTCCAGCTCTGACATGGGGAACTCGATGCCTTTCCTCTTTAGCTCCTCGTAGATTTGCACCACACCTGTAAGGTCCGGACTGCTCCTGAATGCATCAGCCCACGCCTGGAGAAGGAAGAGAGAGAAAAAACAATGGTTAAAGGGAAGGGCTGACACAGCAAACAAAGCTGGGGATGTGAGAGCACTAAAAGAGGCCTGTTCTCTGATCATTTCTGTTTGTCTGGCTTGAATACATTCAGTCAGCAAACCACAAAGCTCTTGGCTCCTCTCTCTCTCTCAGCAGTGGACAGGATAAAGCTAAAATGGGCCATTACAAGAGCTTAAACACATGACACACTTTTAAAAAACAAGTGCTCAAGGACTTTGAAGGAGGTTTCTATCCAAAAGGATTCGACTGAGTCATTTAACTGCAAGCCTTTTTCTCCCTTTTTGGTTTCTCATCCTGGTTGAAAACTTCATCAGCCAATGCAAAATCCCTACACCGAGAACCAAGACTGGCAAGATTTTAGCTAGGATAAATGAACATAACATGACCTTAAAATTGAAATGTTGTTCCGACTATTAACTGTGCACACAAGCTCTTTATATAACCCCAGGGTATAAACATCAGCACCTGAGGGATGAGGCAGGTGGTTAGGGAGTGGCAATACACGGCCGCAGTCTGTCGTACAACAAAGCAGTACACATTGTGCTAAAAGAAATGTCAACAATACTCTTGCTGTTGTGTAAAGGGAGAGCTCTTTAATGCATGTTCCCACACAGTTTTCCCAGCTCAAGCTCCTCTCAAAAGCTTGCGTTTCTAATGACTAGACAAACGAGGAACAATTACAGAAGCTACTGTATACCCCCCCCCCTTTACTCCCGGGTCCATGCTGCAAGCTGCAGTCACATGGTTCCCCTGGAGGAAA
The DNA here is from genome assembly GCF_022749685.1 of Semicossyphus pulcher. Taxonomy (NCBI): domain Eukaryota; kingdom Metazoa; phylum Chordata; class Actinopteri; order Labriformes; family Labridae; genus Semicossyphus; species Semicossyphus pulcher. The sequence continues at coordinate 9,776,070 of NW_027211670.1, read as the reverse complement.
CAAGAGCAGCCCACATGAGCCCCGCAGGGTTACCTGAGCTGTGACAGGTAACTAGAGCTGCTCTTGGCTGCAGCCCTGGAGACACTGCACTTTACCTGAGGCTCTGCCTGGGGATGACGGGACGCCTTCTGTGCAGTCGAAATACTGTAATAAACACCTGCGCTGCAAACCCTCCTTCACCTCTCGCTAACCGACTCAAACAGTTTTCTCTCATATTGATGCTCAGCATTAAACAAGGAAAATGTATAGATGAGATACTTGCCAAAAGGAGTGACCTTCTGAACTTTATGACATTCACTGATTAGATTGCGCTGTTATCTTACCTGGATCAAGGCGAGGACTTTATCTTGAACGATTGTAGGAGGGTTGTTTTTAGGTGAAATTATTTTAACAAGCACGCCATCGACAAAGTCCCTGCTGGTGACCAATGCATGAAAACGATGGCCACAGTTCTTCACACACGTCTCCAGGACCTGAGGAAATGCAGAACATATGCTGTCAGAATGCTAATGTATGGTAGTAAGTGAATCAATTGAAGAGTTTTGCAACCGGGACGTAGAATGGAAGCAACATTTAGGATGCAAATTCTGTGTGAATGCGAACTATGTGGCCCCATTTTTTGACAGATCGTGACATTACAAGACTAGACTACATGCTGAACACTGTATTTACTGTAAACACAGTGTGGATAAACTCCTCTTCCAGTGTTTAACTCACCGTCAAAGCCAACATGACTTCTCTGTAGTTCCTGTTGCCATTCAGTCTCTTCTTCACTGCTCTAATAGCATCCTTTGGCCTGCACGTACAGACACACATCAACACAGAAATAAAAGCACACAAATTAAACACACAAGGATAATAGTGTGTGCTGGCAGCTTTTAAATAGATTTGTAAGTCATTCCAAGCAGAATAAACACAGTTAACAAGAACTTAATAGGCGAGGGCTTTAGGGGAATTTGAATGCCACTGACAGGATCATGGACTTAACAGCAAAAATTGGGAAGCTGAAAACCCGGTGCAGGCATGTCAATGATTCTCTGATATTTCACAATCTCTGCATGTAAAAGTTCTACTGTAGGGTAGTAGGGTAGTAGATGCTTCCAAGTCCTTTGCCACTACTTAACTCAAATCAGCTACACAGCAGTGTTTGTATGACACAAAGTAGAGTCAGACCTTTTTAAATATAGACGCTAAAATACAGTACACTGCACTTGTCTAGACCCACCTAAGCCAGTTTACAACCCGCTAATCAAACAAGACCTGGACTTCACACACCAGCTTAAACATACAGTGCAAGGTTAATGGACGGATGAGATAAGCAACGAGGCCTTGCATAAATCCACTTTACACAGCCAGAGCCAGGCTTCTTCTTCTCTTAGTCTGACACAGATAAACACAAGAGGAAAAGGACTGACTCTGATTGCGTGACTTGCTGCAGAAATGCAAACAGCCAGGAGCAAGGAAGACGGAATTAAACTGGTGCACATAATTGAGGTAATCAATAAGAGGTATAGGTATTGATTGCTTTTTTTCCTGGTTACTCACCCATCCTCTGTTTCATTGATGATGTCACATATTTCCATGTTGAGGGTCCAGTCTTCACTTTGAAGGGAGCCATCAGTGGCTCTCTCTGGAAGACAATTTTAGGGTATTAAGGAGAATAACATATAAAGTAGTCCCAGTAAAACACAGCAGATCAATTAACAAAACGACGATGACTGGTGGCTATCTGACTGTTAGCTTCCCTGGCTATTAGTCGTCATTTAAGATCTAATTGTATTCATAACTGTGTTTATCACTGACCGAAGAGTTGTCAATGACAGATTCAGACCTTACGTTGTTAACGATAGTGTTAGCATAATGACAGCAGATGTTACCGTTACTACTAGTTAGCTAGGCGGCTAACGGTTGCTTTCCAGCTGTAACGTTCTAGAACTCATTCAGGGACGTTAGCATGCTAAAGCTAGCGACCCCGCAAATGACTATCGCACGTAACAGACACATTCCCAGGACAAATATTAATCCAATTTTCACGCCGTGTCGGTTCCTAAACATCTAGTTACATACCAATGCAATGCCCCACAGGGGTACTGAAAGGATTTCCCAAAAGGAACTCCATCTTGCTCGACAACAAACAAGTCAGTCCATGGGATGATGATGATACATGAGGAAACGTCCAATAAGTCCCGCCCACAGAGCAACGTAATTGGCTAGGAAATCCTGACCTTAAGCGTGATTGGACAGCTGGCACAGCCATCATGAGAGTGGGGCGATTGTAAATAAAAGGCACCAAAGGTTGCATCAATAAAATTCAAATGTTTTTTTATTACTGTAGCAGACGTTCGGTTATGAGATGATGCAGAGATAGAATTTAAATATATCGTCATGCGTTATGAGAGAAACTATTGCTTATAGTAGGAGGAAAAAACAGACAAGTGAGATAATGCAGTTCTTTTTATTACTTTGATTTATTTTAACTGTAACAAGCAAAAAGACCTTAAGCTTTGTACCTATAATTACTACTGAAAGGACTGGATGCAATTTAGTAGTGAAATAAAAAAAATATTTTTCTTAGAAACAGAACTTAGCAATATGTATGATACGAATGTATGGGCTCTCTGTGTGCAGCACAGAATCTTTGCTCCTCTTAATAGCGAAATACACCCAACATAAATAATGACAAACTTAGTAACAGAAAACAATTTGAGTGCAGCATGTTCACCTATTGCAAGTGACTGTTTTGGATGCAGTGCACCATTACCACTCACTAAAATCTACAAATTCAGTATGTTGTTAGGATAGTGTATGAACTTTGCAGTATTCAAATGTAGCAAACAGAGAAAGTTGGCATGAAAATAACATTCCACCACCAAACAGACAACAACATTAGTCACCATTCTCTTGAAACCATGCGCAGAGTCCAAAATGTCACGGCTGACTGAGAACTGACTAGAAACTCGGTGAAGGGTGTCATACTTGGCAGCTGCCGCATGAACCCTGCAAAAAAACAGCCAATGTGTTTTTACCAGAGGGAGATAACTTTACTGTATAACAGATTACAGACACAGCAGATGTCACTGCTAAACAGTACGAACAGGGTTTGTTGTGTTTGCCTGCAGGGATGTAGAAACATGGATAATCTGAGGGGTGAAGTTGAGATGTTTCTCAGTTTGAGGGTTTTATGTTTGAGCTCATGCTTCTCAGTCCTGCAGAAGTTTGCGTTTGACAGTTGAACTCTCAGATGAGAGGTGAACAAAAAGAGCTCCAGCGGCAGTTCGCGCCCTCAGCTCATACATGTCGTAGTCGTGGGCCCACTCCACGTTTCCCCAGCGGCGGATCTGTGAAGGAGGAAAACATGTTAGAGGAAAAAAACAAAGTAATTTTTTTTTCTTAATAGCTACAGTAAAGACAAAAATCACTATATGGCAAACACTGCAGAATTTGTACATGTAGAATTCCCTGTGAACCTAACTATGACTTGAAAGAGCAATTCAGCTGCTACACTTGAGTGTACATTGTTTGGTGCCAGGTAATGTTTCATGAGAAATATTATGAGAACAGAAGAGGGTGCTGTTCTTCCAAAACACATGTTTTTTTGCCAACAATAAAGCCAATACAATCTTTGACTGAAGAAGAAGTCTGCACACTGCATTGTATTCAGTGTTGGGGGGAGCATTATCTGTACAAAACAAGAACAAAGGAGACAGGATAGTCAACTAGGTAGCAAGATAACTGGGAGACAAATGTGCAGTATTTCTTACATGACAGATCAGTACACACTGAATTTAGCTCAGAAGATCACAGCAGACCCACTGCACTGGTCTGAATATGGCTTTCAAATTCAGGGCATCACATCCTTTGCCCCACACAGCATTCAGCTGCTTAACATGCTTTGATATTAACGTTCAAACTTGGCACTCAGCACTTTATTGAACTTAACACTTAATATCCCTCACATATAACCATGCAATGCTTTATGATTTAAAGGAGCAGTTCGCCCCTGGAAGAAGCCTCTGTCAGTCACAGCTGGGGTTCTCTGTAATCGATATAAGCAATAATATTTGAAATTGGCGCCATAGCTGTGGAGAAAGTTGTACAAACAGCTCGTGGTTTCGCCCATTCTACATTCCAACAACACCCAGCATGCACTGCACACCTCCCTCTGAAAGGAACGGACATACTACAGTTTTCACTGCAGTGAATAGCTCAGAGCAGTACAGAATCCGAAACACGATGAGAATATACCGATGGATCGTCTAAAAAATCTTCAGGTCTGCAGTCTGCATTTCAAACCTGATGACATCGGAGGCGGGAGTCCTAGATTGAGGAAGTGTAGTTTAGCAAGCTCGCTGGCCTTCGCTAGGTGACGTGTTTTATGTACTCTGGCGGCGGTTTTCCAAGGCCCCATTGGAGAAGCAGATAGCGCCCTCCAAAGGCACAGAGAGAAATTGCTTTTTTTCCCTACCATAATGGCATTAGCTTCCCATAATTGCATGATAGGACTAAAGTTGAAAATTGGCAAACTGGCCCTTTAATGATGTATTCATGAGGAATTTGTTTCATATTCATTATGTACTGTCCTGTATGGTTGTTGATATCTTTTGTCATTTAATGTTTTTATGCTCTTCTTGGTGCAAGACAAATTCCCCTAGGGGCAATAAAGGTTTCATTCATTCATTCATTCATTCATTCATTCAAGAGAATTATCAACATTTCTGAAAAAGTGGGCAAAGGAAAAACAAGACTAACAGTTTAAGTGTCAGAAGACAGACGTCAAATAGCCTCTCGACTAAGACAACACAAATGCTACATAATGATAGCTAAAAGAGTTGGTTAAAAAAACATTGCTGGTGTCCTACCTGGTACTCCTCCTCCAGTCTGGAGAGCAGCACAGCCTGTTCCACACTCAGGTGTCTGTCAATAATCCCCATCGCCAGCACGACAGACTTCAGCTGGGTGATCACATACTCAAGCCCTGCAGAGGAGACACCACATTACTGTTTTATCTCTGTCTGAATACTTTTGAAGTGTATTTTCAATAATATATAAGTTTGTATGTTTGCGTATATGCATGTTAATATTTAGAGACAATCTACCTGTAAGAGACCAGAAGTTGTACGAATTCAGATGTTGCCTGAATGTGTCTTTGGTTGACTCTGGGATGTCAGGACCCAAAATACTGGACGAGGAGCCGATAGTGACATCATATCTGCATTGCATTGTGGGAGACAAAGGCAATTAGAGAAATAATAATACATTAATATTAATACAAAACATTTACTTACAGGGGCTGGTTCAGCATTAAGGGGGGCCTTTAATGTCCGCTAACTGACATGACTATAACAAATGGTAATGCTGCTGTTACCTGTTTTCAATCCAGTGCAGGACAGGGTCCCACTCGTTTTTCTGGAGCTCAACCAAACCGTGGGGATCCTCTACTCTGTAACTACACAAGACATGAGACACCATTAACATTCAAAGCCACAACTGCAAGTAACTTTTAACAGTATCAACAAAAACACCTAAATATATCCACAAAGTATCCACATGTAAACATTTGTCTAAATGCAGCTAGTATAAAATTAAGTGACAAATAATAAGTTAATTTTATCATATGAAGGACTTTTAATATCTATGTTGCCTTTCTTTTGTCTGTTGCTGTAATTAAATACATTAATGTCCAACAATTAATATATAAATGGATGTACTGAACACTGAATAAAGTAATTTTGTTATTCTTAGCAACACTAAAGTTATGCTTTAAATCGTATTGCTTTAATAAAATGTAATAGTGAATAAGTAGAATACCAGACAGTGTCTGTTTCCAGGAACTTCAGGGCAGCATTGATCATTTGGTCCTTGTTACGTTCGGTGGGATTGTCCAGAGCTGTGTTGCAGAGTGTTGTCTGCAAGAAGAGTGTGATCAACATCAGGCTTTCAATCAGTTACGTTTAGTTGAGCATCCTTTACTACTATCTGCATGAAAAAACTGTAATCATAGCTTCAGGGAGTAATCTTAATTTTGAATCAGTATTTAATTGTTCAAAGTAAGTTAGTTATGGATGTAGCATACAATATTTTTTTGTCTCATGCAAGATACAATCAAGTTTTCTCTGTAAAACTGTAACCTAGTTCACCGTCTCACTATATGTCAATTAGCAAGGAGGGAGTGTCAAATGTATGTAAACATGTAAATATCGATTTGTTTTTAATTCTTCTCAGGATCTCATCTACATGTCTAGTAACCTTATATTTGCGTCTGACCCAAAGGTTGAGAACGAAAAGCGTTAAACACCCTTGAATCGGGGATCAAAGGTCATACCAGGTGCATGGTGTAGAATTTGAGTGTGTCCCTTTGAGCGTCCCACTCGGTTGCCACAGCGATGGCCAGGGCTTCATTTGGCACCGTGAACAGCTTCCCTCCAGGTGTTTTCAATTTCCTTCTGTCCAGGTTTACCTCAAATACACCTCCTGCATGAAAATGTAAATATTCATTGAGCAGAAGAATGACACACATAACATCACTTGAGCTTGGTGACTTTTATCACAGGACATCATATTGTGAGTGACACTTACCTTCACCTTGGGATATACTAACATCCTGATAAAATCTTTTTCTTTCTGGAAACAGCAGAAAACATCACATCAGTCCACACTCGCTCAACAAGGATAAAACCATGCATGTATACTTCTGCAACACAATCTCGATCCAGGTTTAGTATTTATCTTACCTGCTGTGGCTGTGGAGTATTTCAAAGCAAACCGAAGGTGCTGACTTCTTGGGCACACTTTACTGAGAGACAGAGCACTTCCAAACTGACTCTGAAGTTTAACAAGGCTTCTTAACATAGCGGCTGTTGTGTGCAGATGTTATGTTTTTAAGAAAAGCTAACTGAAAAGCTAGCTATCTGTTTCTGCTAGGCTACCTGTTTGTGACCGCAGTTTTTTAGTTAATGACATGCAAACATGTTTTACGAGTTGGTGTTTTTCGTATTAAATTAATTTCCCGTTTATATTATACTGGCTAACTGAATAACGTTGCTGTATCTCTATTTACTGCCATATAGTCCTTCCTCGGCTTTCACAGAGCAGCTTCTGTGTTCAAAAGCACGCGTGTGACCTTCTGTGCTTGACAGCTAACATCGCAAATACTTTCAACAAGTGGGAAATGTAGTTTTTTTAAGAGCCTCTTCTTACCGTTACACAACTGGAAAAAACTACACCCAAATATTCCCACAAAGCCTTCCGCAGGTTTGACCAATGAACGTTGAAGATGTTGCCAGGGTGAATTCAGCCGGCCAATGTGAAGGCCGGATTCTGCTGGCTACAGTGCCGCGTCGAAGTCCACTTACTTTTCTGGGAGCTTGCTGCCCGGTAAACTAAACTGTGGAGGAATAAGGGGGATTTGAATGTTGGTGGAGCCCTTCAGTCTTCCTCCACCTCTCCGTCGACACTGACAGAGTCCGTCGCTTAGACGGCAGTTGCCCGCGGTCGGTGCCCAGCCAGCGAAGCGGGAGCCATGCCTGTCCCCGCTGGATACCTCAGCGACTCCCCCGCCGCGGCCTTCGTATCCTCGGCCTCGCTTATCCCACCGCCTCCGATAAACACCCAGCAGCCCGGTGTTGTCACCTCGCTGCTGTACAGCGGCTCCAAGTTCAGGGGCCACCAGAAGAGCAAAGGGAACTCTTACGACGTGGAGGTTGTTTTGCAGGTGGGGCTGTGACGCGGATATTTTACTATAAGCACGAGCTGTCAGGGGCATTTGGTGAGCTGTCAAAGTGGCGGTGAGATGACTGACAGCTGGAAAATCAATGAGCGCTGGCCTGTGGTTGAGTAACTCGCTAAGCTAGCTGTGGATGTAGCAGTAGCTGTGACTGTTTACTAACAACCCCTTTCTCTTATAATGAGACATTTTATCTAATGTTATTATCGAAAATAAGTCTTAATAGAGCTTTAATTCTTATTTTTGGTTCTTCAAACATGCACGAGAGGATATTTCATGGTCATTACAATAATATAATAATCATATCATGTCTCACTTACTGTCACCTTATTAAAGAAGACACTATTAAATACATATAGAGTAAATGACAACATTATCTAACGTGTGTTATGTTTTCTTTTTAAGCATGTCACAATGGAGGACTCCTACCTATGTGGCTATCTGAAGATAAAGGGACTGACTGAGGTGAGAGGAGTGATTCCCTTCATTATGCCGCAAACATACATAATTTAAGCTAGGTCTGGCCACTGCTCATTGTGTTTGTCCTTATAAAAAGGGACTTGTATAGTCCAGCTAATGGCTTTCCATTTCTAAAGAATGTTGTGTTATATAACAACGAATTCATACACAGAACATGTACCTCGTAAACTAATAAACGCACTGAACATCACAGAAAACCTTCACCGAATTAAAGGCTTGTAGTAGTACATTTTGCACACATTTGATTGTACGGCCCGATATAATGTCTACTGTTTAAGTTGCAGCAAGTAGTAATATCTTGCCACACAGTTCAGAATATATGTTCAACCCTAAACTGTATATTATTATTTAAAGCATTATAAAAATCTGACTGTGCCTTGAAAATAAACATTGATTTACCTTTACAAGTCACTTGCTCCCCTTTAATTTGTCTTGGAATGAAAACATCAGCGTATCATACTTGGTATTAGCATTTTGTGTGACACTGTTTCACTACAAAGACAAGGAAAGACAAAGTAGCACGGATTAAGTTCGGCTGCACCACCCAAACAGAATATCATTGTTTTTCTGTTGCGTTCACTCTCGCAGGAATACCCGACTCTGACCACATTCTTCGCCGGAGAGATCATCAGCAGGAAGCGGCCATTTCTCACCAGAAAGTGGGATGCAGATGAGGATGTGGATCGTAAGCACTGGGTAAGGTGAAAGCTGGTTCATGCAAAATCTACGCTAAGTCCTCTGCAGCAGGCTGCATGTAATCCTTTTACTTTTAATGTCAAGGGCAAGTTCCAGGCCTTCTACCAGTATGCAAAGACGTTCAACTCGGATGATTTCGACTATGAGGATCTGAAGAACTCAGACTATATTTTCATGAGGTGGAAGGTAAGATGCCGCCTTATAATGAGCCTGACCAAATGCTGTACCCTCTGACCTGCTGCAAGTGCTGTTTCTCACCCTCTCTGTCCCTCCCAGGAGCAGTTTCTGGTCCCTGATCACACAATCAAAGACATCAGCGGAGCTTCCTTTGCTGGATTCTACTACATCTGCTTCCAGAAATCCACAGCAACAATTGAGGGCTACTACTACCACAGGAGCTCTGAATGGTAAAGTACTACAACAATAATAACTGTGAAGTACAATGGAGTAATTTTACAGTTTCTGCATTAGACCAGCTGGAAAATCTGGTGGGGAAAAACCATGAACACACAAAATCATCATCTCAAGGTGCCTCTGACTCTTAATTTGTCAATGGGAGCTGCTCAGATGAGGAGAATATGAATCCTGTTTTTCTGCACAATTCAAGGCTGTACCGAGTGCAGCCTTATATGGATAAAGCAGAACAATCTCACCCCTAGTTTGTGGCGTTTGATTTATATGGTTGTACTGCCTGGTTCTAAGCAAACTGAGGCCTGCTTGAACTCCATCTTCAGTGTTTTGATTTTTATTTGACATTCTCTGGCACTTCTTTCAACCCGCGCTGCACATAATAGTTATGTTATTGATACAAACGGCTTCTGATTTCAATCCATATTTTTTATTCCCTTTGCTGACCAGATACTGGAAACAGTAATGTTTCCCTCTCAGATCAAATTAAAGGTCTAATTTGTGCCATTTGCCAAAGTGGAAAATGAGTAACAGCCAGCGCTTCTGTCATACTCAAAGTGTGTGATGATTGTTGTTATGGTCTTCAATGTAGCTTGTTTATGGGATCGACTCTGTGCTCTTTGCTCTGTTTTACCACCTCTGAAGTGTAAACTAAACATGAAGAGAAACCTGATTATGAGCAACCTCATAGAGAAACCTGATTATGAGCATCAGTCTGGACTGTGGTTTGCCCTCAATTCATTTCTTACCTCGAGCTGAATTAACCACACTTTTAGTTATCAACATCCATTTTATGCGGGGTTGATTTTGACAAACAGACTGCAAGTGAAGTCAGTTTAGTCAGACAGGTATGGAGTCAAATAAGGGTCAAAAAGATTTTGAGCTAGCAAAATAATGTTCACAAATAATTTCACAGCCTGCGGTTGTATTTCACGTTTTGTGTGCATGTAAAAAAAAAAATGTGCATGCATGTATCTGGATTTGTGAATATGTAAAAAAAAAAAAAAAAAAAAGTGTCCTCACACATTTAGCTGTAACTATTTGTGTATGTGTAATTTAAACACAATATTTTCAACTTTGAGATTTCACAAAGTCTGAGTTACTGACGCACAAATTTCCTATGTGCATGTGTGAACCTGAAGGTACAAGCGACGAGTTAAGATAACAGTTGCGAGTTACAAGCATGAATTTTGACCCTTTCTTTACGCCTCAGCTAACCAGCCATCAGCTCACCTGCACGTTGTCCACTGACCATCCAATCAGACGAAGCTAAACTGTCCAATCAGGTCGCAACTGATTCTAGAGTTCGCTTTCTACAGATCAAGTCAACAAAACTGAAATGCTCCAGGACCTGTGAGGTCGCTCGGTTTAACAGCTAAGTTAGCCGTGCAGCTAGCGGTATTACTCGCTGACTTTTTGGCCTTTATTTGACTCCATAGACCGGTACATTACCATGTATCTTGTGATTTAGACTTGTTCTGATATAGTGGAGGCTATTGTTATAGTGGAGTTATCGGGTGACCAAAATAAACTGGGTCATATCTGTGTAGCAGATTTCCTTCAGCTACAGGAAAACAACAGATGAGTAACTGGTTTATCTGTTTATTCTGCAGCCAAACAAGTTCACAGAGTTTCAATAGATATTTCTACCTTTCTCTTTTTTATTACCGTGTGCAACAGTGGTTGATTTCATGCTGCACATGGCCAAAGCAGTTTTCTACATAACAGGCAAGACACAGTCAAGGCTGGTGACCCTTCTGAGAAGCTGGAGTTATGCACCTGCAGCTGTCCATCTCTGTGGCTGCTCCTTCTTGTTCTCCTCTTGTTACTTTGTGTATAAATGAAAACTGACCTGATGTGTTATGGCTGTGAAGAAACTGTGAATAAGAGCCTGACAGATGTAGCTTTTTGAGACCTATACGGTGACTATTTTAGACATAATGTGATATAATTATACAGTGGATTTTTGAGCTGGAAAGAAAATAGACCTGTTCTATGTAGATTTTGAGCCAATATCACAATGAAGACGTACTTGGAAGCTGCTTTCTTAAACAAGTAACTTCACTAAAGAGCATTAAACATTGTAAACAAACTCTAGTCGGGACCACCATCAGCTCAGCTGTGATGCTCGGCTACATGTGCAGCAGACAGTGCTGACAATATCAGGATCACATAATATCTAAATCACCCAAAGCATTGTATTCAGCATTATATGATCAGAGTTTAAAGTTTTCATGGTGGAAAACATACACCTTATTACAGATATAGCGCTGGGATGAAGCACTTGTGGGTGAGAGAAAAAAATGCTTGTGGGTTTTGTTTCTATGACGACAATAAGTTTAACTAACTCCAGTTTAACTAGTTGGATAAATGTTGCTGGTAAGTGATTTGCTTTTATCGCACTACGCTTTGTAAGCTTGTTGTTCGCTTGTTGTTCGCTGTGTTGAACTTATGATTAAGTTTAACTGTGTTAAACTGTGTCCGGCCGATCTGCTCACACAAATGGGCTTTTCGGTCTGTAGTGTGATACTGTTTGTTTGTCATATCGTACAGCTCTGGGTAAACAGAAACAGCCAAACAAGTTGCTCCTCCATGTTTGGTGGTAACCAGGGTGAAGAGTGGCGCCCAATCTGATTGATTGCCTGATAAAAGCGGTGGTGACGACACCAGTGCCTTTCTGAAAAGTTCAGAGATTTTTAACTGGGAGCGGTTGCACAAAAAAGGCGGAGCGCTCTGAAAAATGACACTGAGTGCAGCTTTTTCTCTCGGCAGCCGCGTATGATCTGTCCTCATTGCACTCAGAAAAAGGCACTAAGTGGGCAATGCATGGGGTTATTTAATAACAGTGTTATCACATAGTTTGTCAAACAGAGACGCCATAGTTTACAATACTCACAGAACTCTCTGAAGCACATGAGTTTAAAGCCATGGTGGCGATGGTGAACAATGCATTTAAAATGAGAAGTAATTAATTTCTGAATGTAAATACATTAAATGGCTGTTGCAGAAATCATGCACAACATAAATAGTCCTAAAAATGATTGACATTTCATTTAAATATATCTTAAGGATTCATATATCCTTATATCATATATTAAGGATTATGTATTCAAACAGTATAAACCACAGTAAATCCCTTTGGATTATCTGAGAAATGCCACAAAGCTGAAAAACAGGTTTATCTGATGAAAGTTGATGTTATGGAGATGCATGCTTTTCACAGGGCAACAAGGTCACAAGCAGACAAGCCGACACGTCGTGTAACTATTTTGCAGATTGATTTCTTAAACCAGGGAACATTTGATTGTCGGTGATGAGTTTTTTTCCTTCATATCTGGCACATGCAATGTTTTTCTCACATACATATCGTAACATAAACTGTGTTGTCACCCTGCAGGTACCAGTCTCTAAACCTCACCCACGTCCCCGAGCACAGCGCAGCCATCTATGAGTTCCGGTGACGTCGGCGAGCATCGTGGATCTTTTTTTTGTGACGGACAGAGACTTAAAAACGAAGCCGAGGTCTGCGGATGCTACTGAGGAGGAGGAGAACGGCGACTAGGGATGAGAATTTTCGCTTTCTGGATAAGTGCAAACTCTTACATGCTCCCAATAAGTTGATGGACGGCTGATTGAGCGTTGGTCGGGATACGGGACTAATGAATGTACGTGAGGAGAAGACAGGCAGCTCCTGCTCCGCGGATGAAGCTTGTAAAGTTAGAACCAGCAGCAGAGACTGGGCGTGGCTCTCGTAGTGAACCCCTTTTCTTCATTTGTTTTAACGCCTGGTTTTACGAACACGCTTGGCGCAGCATCTTGAGACGCTAAACGAGTGGGTTTTTTTTGCAACTTTCCAGCTTTTATTCAGCCGATGCGGAGTGAGCAACATTAACACATGAGACTGCCGTTTGACAAGGATTCCTACGTGGAGTCTGCTACATGAACACAATCTCGAAAGAAGAAGAAAGGGAGAAGTTTGGGTTTGTGATTGCGTGGAGCTTTAATCAGCCCATAAGCTAGAATGACAGTATTTTTAAAGCTAAGCTGGTTCTTTGTTTGCCTGTTAAGGATATTTTATTTTAAAGGATTTGCGCTAAGTGGCGGTTTTTACCGGCTGCGATGTGAGCGACACACAAAACGAGCTTTCCCTTGTGTTCATAAACCTGCTCGGGAGATTACTATCACCTGTGATTGCTGTGGATCGTGTTCTATTGAGTTACATTTGCACAAAGATGGACTATATGTTACTAAAGCTAGCACACAAGCATCAAGGTGGCAGCTCAAGCTGTTTGACGGTGTGTGGTGTTTGAGAGCCAAAACAATCACATTAAGAGTATTTGTACCCTGCACTCTGCGCTACACAAAAAGCTTTTTACTCCCTCGTGTGTCGTTTTAAATTAAGACCCCCACCACCCCTTCGTTTACGTCTCCTCGACTATGCAACCCTTTCAACATAGCACTCTCCAAACGTTAAACCTTCAGTTTTCAGAGACAAAATTTTATTCTATCCTCATAGTATATCATTAAAAAAAAGAATCTATCTTAACTAAAGGAAATATTTTTGTTAAATTGCCTATTAAAAACACTCCCTAATCATGCTCCCTCCCCACGTGATGGTGCCATCTTTCTAAGCTAGTCAGAGTTGTATTATAACAGATCAGAGGAATGTTTGTTTGAGATGAAGCTTGGATTTGTTTGATGGTGTGATTGTAAAGAATGGACTGTGGATTTTAAAAAGTCATATCAAAACACCCAACACTGTGTCTTTCTTGTTTGTAGAAAATACCACATCATGTCAAGTTATTCCCTCATTTTAAAAACTAAATCAAGCTTAGCAGTTAAATTGTCAACATCAACATATTTCCTCATATTGTTAGTGTACTTTGCACGCTGAAAGCAGAGTCTTGATGCTGCTCTCAGCTAAACACTTGAAATAGAAACAACAGAGGCAGTCTCTTTTTACCCTGCACTGCCCTCTGCTGTCTTTATCTCAAAGGTGTTTTTATCATTGAAGGGTTGAGTCGGTGCACACAAAGCAAACACTCAAAAGGTCTGATAGACAAAAAGGTTTAGCAGTACTGATGCAGGAGCACAGCAAATGTATAATATAGAATTTGGGGAATTTTAACAAATCATCAGTTATAAAGACGGTGAAATGATATATGGACTGCATTTATATAGCGCCGTTAAGGCATGTTGACACTACATGACAGCTTTCACCCACTAATTTAGTGCCATACAAGGTAACAGTTCAACTAACCAGACAAAGTCACACACTGTGGGCTGGGCCTCCGGGAGCAATTTGGGGTTCAGTATCTTCTTCAAGGATACTTTAACACAGCAGCTGTGTCTCAAACAGGGAATGCGTCCTTCGTAGACCGCTAAGGCTGAGCTGAAATGAGGCGGTCTGGTCCACGATGGATTTCCTGTTTGCGTTACCAGCTGTTCCTGCCCTTAACCATGCGTCACCAAACGCGGCTCCTGTCGCCTAGCAACAGGTAGCTAGCGGGCTAACCAGCTATCATAACTAACAACTAACTAAACTTGTAGTGTATTCCTCGGCCGATTAAGAGTCCGACATCTCGTTTAAATGAATCTCAGGACACGTTGGGCCGTGAAGGATGCATCCTTCGTGGCCCTGGACAAGGAGGAAGCATTTGTTAGCTGCATCTGAAGGAGCTTTCAAAATGGGACAGCCTTCGACGCGCCGCTGTGACTTCAAATACGTCCTTCGAAGGATGCAGCCCCTGAATAAGGACACAGCTAGAGACTGGAGGAGGTGGGGATCTAACCACCTACCTTCTGATTGGAGATTGACCCACTCTACCTCTGAGCCACAGCCGCCCCTAAAAAAAGCCTGTAAAGCAGCAAGTTGCTGAGTCCAAATTAGAGTCTCTAAAACCAGAGTCCATACTAGCAGCTTTGAATTATTATGCATAGCATATATGTAAGCTAAATGCTAACGTCATTATGCTAATAAGCACATAAGGACAATGCTCACGTAAAGCAGGGATAAGTTCAGCCTCCTAGTTTAGCGTGATGGCATGCTAAAATTCCCAGTTTGAAACACAAAGTACAGCTGAGGCTGATGGGAATTGTAGTATTCTTATTTTGCTAATAAAGTATTGGTTATATTGACATTTTGACCTAATGAATGTGAGTGGATCCCATATTTGTGGAGATATTTTACTCTAAAACACCAACACCAACCTTTTGGTGGATTCTTAAAAAAGTCACGTGATCAGAAAAGACTCTTATTTTTGTTTGTGTCGATTAAGAAGTTGGAGAATTGATACGTTAAGGAAAACTTTAAGTTTACAAGAAAATTCAACATCACCAGATCTGGAGATACATGGTTTTCACTGGAGAGGTAGGGTAGGGAAAACTGTTATCTATGAAAAAAAGAGACAAAAAATCTGCTGATTCACAAATCTTGTTTTTCTACATTTCAGGAGTACACACGATATGTTTCAGACTACTTTTTGTAAACAATACATGTGCATCCCCTGGGGCCTGACATGGTGCCAAAAAAAGCAGACAGGCACGTGTATCAGTTACAGTAAGTTAACTTTCAGGAACAACTGTCCGTCTTTCTCCTCAGGAATGTGAAGTTTCAGGTGACGGGAGAAGAAACACATCAAACTCACCCTGCATTAGTGCAGTGTGGCCTGAGAGGGGCAGCAGAGGATGGTCATGTTTACCGTCAGTACAGCAGAGCGGTGAAGAGATTTCAGAGCTGTCAGGTAAAAAGCCTGGTGCCTGGGTCTAATGTAGACAGATTTGTAGATGTATTATATTAAAGGGAAGTTTTGTCAATTTTCAACTGTATCTCTGTCTGAGTTAGGTACAAAGTGGGGAAAGTGCCGGCAGAGCTCAGCGGTCAAAAACGCGCCCCATGAGTAGAGGCTAAAGTCCTAAACGCAGCGGCCCCAGGTTCAACTCCGACCCTTGGCCCTTTACTGTATGTCATCCTTACTCTCTCTTCCCTCATATCCGACTCTATCTACTGTCCTATACAATAAAAAACAAAAGACTGAAATAATCTTAAAAAAAATAATTACATTGAAGGAAGGAAAAAAAGACAGGAGGAGGAGAAGGAGAAAAAGCAGATGGGACATTGGCACTCAGTTACACATCTGGTTTGCCTACATTTTTTACAGTACTAATGACATGTATGTACATGTATGCTGCCACACAGAGCAACTCACATTGGACAGGCATGTGTATCAGTTACAGTAAGTGAAATTTCAGGTGACGGGAGAAGAAACACATCAAACTCACCCTGCATTAGTGCAGTGTGGCCTGAGAGGGGCAGCAGAGGAAGGTCATGTTTACCTTCTGTACAGCACAGCGGTGAAGAGATTTCAGAGCAGAGCTGTCAGGTAAAAAGCCTGGTGCCTGGGTCTAATGTAGACAGATTTGTAGATGTATTATATTAAAGGGAAGTTTTGTCAATTTTCAACTGTATCTCTGTCTGAGTTAGGTACAAATGGGGAAAGTGCCTGCAAATGTCCAAGTTTTTTGTGGCGTTTGGCAGCTGCAAAATGTAGGTATTTTGAATGATGCAATTTGTATATACACCGATCAGCCATAACATTATGACCACCTGGCTTATATTGTGTAGGTCCCCCTGTAGTTGCTAAAACAGTCCTGACTGTCGAGGCATGGACTCCACTAGACCTCTGAAGGTGTGCTGAGGTATCTGGCACCAAGACGTTAGCAGCAGATCCTTTAAGTCCTGTAAGTTGCGAGGTGGGGCCTCCGTGGATTGGACTTGTTTGTCCAGCACATCCCACAGATGCTCGATTGGATTGAGATCTGGGGAATTTGGAGGCCAAGTCAACACCTTGACCTCGTTGTTCCTGAAGCATTGTTGCAGCGTGGCAGGGCGCATCATCCTGCTGAAAGATGTCACTGCCATTAGGGAATGCTGTTTCCATGAAGGGGTGTACTTGGTCTGCTACAATGTTTAGGTAGGTGGTACGTGTCAAAGTAACATCCACATGAATGGCAGGACCCGAGGTTTCCCAGCAGAACATTGCCCAAAGCATCGCACTGCCTCCGCCGGCCTGCCCTCTTCCCATAGTGCATCCTGGTGCCATGAACCTGTCACTGGTACACTGGTTTTCCTTCCTCCGACCACTTTTGGTTGGTACTGACCACACAGACTGGGAACACCCCACATGAGCTGCCGTTTTGGAGATGCTCTAACCCAGTCGTCTAGCCATCACACTTTGGACCTTGTCAAATACGCTCACATTCTTACATTACTATTTTTTCCTGCTTCCAACACATCAACGTCAAGGACAAAATGTTCACTTGCTGCCTAACAATTGGGGTGCCGGTTTAGCTCAGCGGTCAAAGCGCGCCCCATGAGTAGAGGCTAAAGTCCTCGACGCAGCGGCCCCAGGTTCAACTCCGACCCTTGGCCCTTTACTGTATGTCATCCTCACTCTCTCTTCCCTCATTTCCAACTCTATCTACTGTCCTATACAATAAAAAACAAAAGACCGAAATAATCTTAAAAAAAAATATTACATTGAAGGAAGGAAAAAAAGACAGGAGGAGGAGAAGGAGAAAAAGCAGATGGGACATTGGCACTCAGTAGTTATACATCTGGTTTGCCTACATTTTTTACAGTACTAATGACATGTATGTACATGTATGCTGCCACACAGAGCAACTCACATTGGACAGGCATGTGTATCAGTTACAGTAAGTGAAGTTTCAGGTGACGGGAGAAGAAACACATCAAACTCACCCTGCATTAGTGCAGTGTGGCCTGAGAGGGGCAGCAGAGGAAGGTCATGTTTACCTTCTGTACAGCACAGCGGTGAAGAGATTTCAGAGCAGAGCTGTCAGGTAAAAAGCCTGGTACCTGGGTCTAATGTAGACAGATTTGTAGATGAATTATATTAAAGGGAAGTTTTGTCAATTTTCAACTGTATCTCTGTCTGAGTTAGGTACAAAGTGGGGAAAGTGCCTGCAGATGTCCAAGTTTTTTGTGGCGTTTGGCAGCTGCAAAATGCAGTTTGTTAATGGCATGTCATATTTATTGCAGCAAAATGGGATTCAAACACTCGTGTGGACTTTTGTACTATTACAGGTATTTTGAATGATGCAATTTGTATATACACCGATCAGCCATAACATTATGACCGCCTAATATTGTGTAGGTCCCCCTGTAGCCGCCAAAACAGCCCTGACCGTCGAGGCTTGGACTCCACTAGACCTCTGAAGGTGTGCTGAGGTATCTGGCACCAAGGCGTTAGCAGCAGATCCTTTAAGTCCTGTAAGTTGCGAGGTGGGGCCTCCATGGATCGGACTTGTTTGTCCAGCACATCCCACAGACGCTCGATTGGATTGAGACCTGGGAAATTTGGAGGCCAAGTCAACACTTTGACCTCATTGTTCCTCAAACCGTTCCTGAAGCATTGTTGCAGTGTGGCAGAGCGCATCATCCTGCTGAAAGAAGCCACTGCCATTAGGGAATACTGCTTCCATGAAGGGGTGTACTTGGTCTGCAACAATGTTTAGGTAGGTGGTACGTGTCAAAGTAACATCCACATGAATGGCAGGACCCGAGTCTTTCCAGCAGAACATTGCCCAAAGCATCGCACTGCCTCCGCTGGCCTGCCCTCTTCCCATAGTGCATCCTGGTGCCATGAACCTGTCACTGGTACACTGGTTTTCCTTCCTCCGACCACTTTTGGTTGGTACTGACCACACAGACCGGGAACACCCCACATGAACTGCCGTTTTGGAGATGCTCTAACCCAGTCGTCAAGCCATCACACTTTGGACCTTGTCAAATAAGCTCACATTCTTACATTACTATTTTTTCCTGCTTAAAACACATCAACGTCAAGGACAAAATGTTCACTTGCTGCCTAACGGTTGGAGCGCCGGTTTAGCTCAGCGGTCAAAAACGCGCCCCATGAGTAGAGGCTAAAGTCCTAAACGCAGCGGCCCCAGGTTCAACTCCGACCCTTGGCCCTTTACTGTATGTCATCCTCACTCTCTCTTCCCTCATATCCGACTCTATCTACTGTCCTATACAATAAAAAACAAAAGACCGAAATAATCTTAAAAAAAATAATTACATTGAAGGAAGGAAAAAAAGACAGGAGGAGGAGAAGGAGAAAAAGCAGATGGGACATTGGCACTCGGTTACACTTCTGGTTTGCCTACATTTTTTACAGTACTCATGACATGTATGTACATGTATGCTGCCACACAGAGCAACTCACATTGGACAGGCATGTGTATCAGTTACAGTAAGTGAAGTTTCAGGTGACAGGAGAAGAAACACACCAAACTCACCCTGCATTAGTGCAGTGTGGCCTGAGAGGGGCAGCAGAGGAAGGTCATGTTTACCTTCTGTACAGCAGAGCGGTGAAGAGATTTCAGAGCAGAGCTGTCAGGTAAAAAGCCTGGTACCTGGGTCTAATGTAGACAGATTTGTAGATGTATTATATTAAAGGGAAGTTTTGTCAATTTTCAACTGTATCTCTGTCTGAGTTAGGTACAAATGGGGAAAGTGCCTGCAGATGTCAAAGTTTTTTGTGGCGTTTGGCAGCTGCAAAATGTAGGTATTTTGAATGATGCAATTTGTATATACACCGATCAGCCATAACATTATGACCACCTGGCTTATATTGTGTAGGTCCCCCTGTAGCCGCCAAAACAGCCCTGACCGTCGAGGCTTGGACTCCACTAGACCTCTGAAGGTGTGCTGAGGTATCTGGCACCAAGACATTAGCAGCAGATCCATTAACATCTGTAAGTTGCGAGGTGGGGCCTCCATGGATCGGACTTGTTTGTCCAGCACATCCCACAGACGCTCGATTGGTTTGAGATCTGGGGAATTTGGAGGCCAAGTCAACACCTTGACCTCGTTGTTCCTCAAACCGTTCCTGAAGCATTGTTGCAGTGTGGCAGGGCGCATCATCCTGCTGAAAGAAGCCACTGCCATTAGGGAATACTGTTTCCATGAAGGGGTGTACTTGGTCTGCAACAATGTTTAGGTAGGTGGTACGTGTCAAAGTAACATCCACATGAATGGCAGGACCCGAGGTTTCCCAGCAGAACATTGCCCAAAGCATCGCACTGCCTCCGCTGGCCTGCCCTCTTCCCATAGTGCATCCTGGTGCCATGAACCTATCACTGGTACACTGGTTTTCATTCCTCCGACCACTTTTGGTAGGTACTGACCACACAGACCGGGAACACCCCACATGAACTGCCGTTTTGGAGATGCTCTAACCCAGTCGTCTAGCCATCACACTTTGGACCTTGTCAAATAAGCTCACATTCTTACATTACTATTTTTTCCTGCTTAAAACACATCAACGTCAAGGACAAAATGTTCACTTGCTGCCTAACGGTTGGAGCGCCGGTTTAGCTCAGCGGTCAAAAACGCGCCCCATGAGTAGAGGCTAAAGTCCTAAACGCAGCGGCCCCAGGTTCAACTCCGACCCTTGGCCCTTTACTGTATGTCATCCTTACTCTCTCTTCCCTCATTTCCGACTCTATCTACTGTCCTATACAATAAAAAACAAAAGACTGAAATAATCTTAAAAAAAATAATTACATTGAAGGAAGGAAAAAAAGACAGGAGGAGGAGAAGGAGAAAAAGCAGATGGGACATTGGCACTCAGTAGTTATACATCTGGTTTGCCTACATTTTTTACAGTACTAATGACATGTATGTACATGTATGCTGCCACACAGAGCAACTCACATTGGACAGGCATGTGTATCAGTTACAGTAAGTGAAGTTTCAGGTGACAGGAGAAGAAACACATCAAACTCACCCTGCATTAGTGCAGTGTGGCCTGAGAGGGGCAGCAGAGGAAGGTCATGTTTACCTTCTGTACAGCACAGCGGTGAAGAGATTTCAGAGCAGAGCTGTCAGGTAAAAAGCCTGGTACCTGGGTCTAATGTAGACAGATTTGTAGATGAATTATATTAAAGGGAAGTTTTGTCAATTTTCAACTGTATCTCTGTCTGAGTTAGGTACAAAGTGGGGAAAGTGCCTGCAGATGTCAAAGTTTTTTGTGGCGTTTGGCAGCTGCAAAATGCAGTTTGTTAATGGCATGTCATATTTATTGCAGCAAAATGGGATTCAAACACTCGTGTGGACTTTTGTACTATTACAGGTATTTTGAATGATGCAATTTGTATATACACCGATCAGCCATAACATTATGACCGCCTAATATTGTGTAGGTCCCCCTGTAGCCGCCAAAACAGCCCTGACCGTCGAGGCTTGGACTCCACTAGACCTCTGAAGGTGTGCTGAGGTATCTGGCACCAAGACATTAGCAGCAGATCCTTTAAGTCCTGTAAGTTGCGAGGTGGGGCCTCCATGGATCGGACTTGTTTGTCCAGCACATCCCACAGACGCTCGATTGGATTGAGACCTGGGAAATTTGGAGGCCAAGTCAACACTTTGACCTCATTGTTCCTCAAACCGTTCCTGAAGCATTGTTGCAGTGTGGCAGGGCGCATCATCCTGCTGAAAGAAGCCACTGCCATTAGGGAATACTGCTTCCATGAAGGGGTGTACTTGGTCTGCTACAATGTTTAGGTAGGTGGTACGTGTCACCCGAGGTTTCCCAGCAGAACATTGCCCAAAGCATCGCACTGCCTCCGCTGGCCTGCCCTCTTCCCATAGTGCATCCTGGTGCCTTGAACCTGTCGCTGGTACACTGGTTTTCCTTCCTTCGACCATTTTGATAGGTACTGACCACACAGACCGGGAACACCCCACATGAACTGCAGTTT
The DNA here is from genome assembly GCF_022749685.1 of Semicossyphus pulcher. Classification (NCBI taxonomy): domain Eukaryota; kingdom Metazoa; phylum Chordata; class Actinopteri; order Labriformes; family Labridae; genus Semicossyphus; species Semicossyphus pulcher. The sequence continues at coordinate 9,753,974 of NW_027211670.1, read as the reverse complement.
TGGAGATGCTCTAACCCAGTTGTCTAGCCATCTCACTTTGGACCTTGTCAAATACGCTCACATTCTTACATTACTAATTTTTCCTGCTTCCAACACATCAACGTCAAGGACAAAATGTTCACTTGCTGCCTTTGGGGCGCAAGTTAGCTCAGCGGTCAAAGCCTGCAAAACGCGTTCTGCTTGATCGGGCCCTTACACATCTGGTTTGCCTACATTTTGAGTACTAAGTACGTAAGTACTGATGACATGTATATACATGCATGCTGCCACACAAAGCAACTCGCACTGGACTGGAATGTGTGTAAGTTACAGTGATGTAACTTTCTGGTATAACTCATCTTTCTCATCAGATCTCTACTGCCAAACTCTGGCTCCAATGACGTCACATTTGCAAGATGGCGGCGCCTATCACAGGGGCTATTTTGGCAGCAATTTCGTACAATGAGAGCAGATGGAGACGCGTCGTCCATCTATATATAGTCATTGGTCAGGATACGTTTGGCCAGCTTGATGAGTCAGTCGTATTATTTTCTTAAGAGAGGTTTTGGCGTCCAATGCATCCTGACACTGCTGGCACCATTAATTGACTACGTTTACCGTCAACAGTGGTTGGACGACCACAAAAAACATGGTGAAAATTGTATTTAAAGACCTGCTCTTTCTGTAAAGTGTCTCGAGATAACCCTGGTTATGATTTGGCGCTATACAAATAACATTTGATTGATTGATTGATTGATGATCACTCGTTTCCTCTAGGTCAACCACTGTCCTGCCAACTAATACATCAGGGTTATTTAATAATGTTGGAAATTATCCAAATGCTTCTTTTCAGGAAGTACCATTAACATAATTCTCAGACAAAGAGAAAGGGTGTGTTATGTAATTTGGAAACTACAGTTGAAAAGATGTGGCACAGCTTGCTTAATGAATAGCTGTCAGTGTCCATTAAATGTAGTCCTTATTGATGATGCAACTAAGATGGCTGACAGGTACACTGACTTTGAAGTTCACAGAGTAAAGTGTAAGAAATATTTCAACAATTGAAAACAACATACGACGCACACATTTATGTTCCCCTCTGTACAATCCCTAAACTGCTTTGTATCAGTGACATCATCAAGTCACTTTGGTTCACGCTGTGGCCTAAGATACCTGCTAACATTCCCAACAGTCTCAGCTGTATTCAGCAATGTGCTTAGTGTTCATTTGCCAATATTAGCATGCTAACAATAAGACAACACAACACGTCACAGCTGAAAATGGGATTTTTAACACCAGCATGTTAGCACTGTCATTGAGAAAATGTGTGTCCTCTTCAGAAAAATGATCGGTGCAGATGTATAACTGTCTCACTGTTGCCGCTCGAGTGTTGATGTTTACATTTAGCGCAGCTAGCCACCGCTAACGAACACAATGATCACTCAGCAGAACTCGCTGTAATCTATAAGGTAATCAGGACACTCTTTGTTTCAACAGTCCGGAAAAAAAGACAAGCAAGCACCAACGGTAATTTTCAGAAAAGTGAAGTTTGATTTCAGTCTGTGTTAGCTGCTGCACTTTCTGACACAAACATCTGACATACGGCGTAAAACACTTCACACATGAAGGAAAACAGAAAGACGCTTTCTTACTGAAAAGTGAAACGCGGTGAAATATTGAAATATAGCGTACAATCGATACCACTACTGATTTTTAGGTGGGGCGTCCTTATAAGTAGATAAAATACATGTGAAAGTGACCCTATCTGCAGCGACATATAGCCTAGCTTCTGGCCGTGCTGACCGGCATCCATGGAATGTAGCTCACTTACTATTGATAAGCATCTCATACAACCGCACTTCAAACAAACCCAACTATCCCTTTAAAAGTAAGGTTAACATGTTAAACATCATGTCCACAAAAAAAGGACTGAATTCCCCAAGAGGTCCAGGCTTAAACACTTAATTTTAACAGCGGCATGTTAGCATTGTCATTGTGAGAATGTTTCCACGCTCACGTCAGTTAGCTAAAAACACCACTGTGCCTACAACCTGACAGATCTGCAAATATTAGCATACTAACAATGCTTGGGGGAGATGGTTAACATGTTAAATGTCATGCCCACAAAAAGGACTGAATTCCCTAAAAAGTCACAGCTAAAAAACCTGAATTTTAACATTAGGATGTTAGCATTGTCAATGTGAGAATGTTACCATGCTAAAGGCATTTAGCTCAAAGCACCTTGGTTCCTACAGCCTTACATTGCTGCTAATGTGAGCATGGTAACTATGCTTAAAGACAATGGTCAACATGTTAAACATCATGTAAGCCTTGTCATTGTGAGAATGTTGCCATGCTAACGTCTGCTAGTTCAAAGCACCACAGTGCCTACAGCCCTATGAATCTGCAAATATTAGCATGTTAACAATGCTTGGGGAAGTTGGTTAACATGTTAAATATCGTCCACAAAAAGGACTGAATTCCCCAAAAAGTCACGGCTAAAAAACATGAAGGATGTTAGCATTGTGATTGTGAGATTGTTGCCATGCTGAATGCTTAAATGAGCTCAAAGCACCTTTGTTCCAGCCTGACAGAGCTGTTAGCATGGCTGTCAACTATTGTTTTATTTCATATTTTTTTCCAATAGTATGTCATTATTTCAAAATGTAACTTATTGCAATATAAACACGAAAATTATGATAGACAAAAAAAAAAAAATTGTTTTTAGCCTACTTCAAACATGTTAGTTTGGTTTTTTAATTTAAGCCACACAACAGGTGAACTCCCAAGTGGTGCAACTAAGGCAAGACTGCAAAGTACATAATGTTGGGCTGTGCCCTCTGAAAGTGAGCTGACTCATGTATTAGGTATCTATGTCTTCCTTGTGACATCATGCGCCCTTAAAAGCAGCAATTATAAACATCAGCTTCCTTTTCCCCTGGAGGCCAAACCCTAAACCAATGCGCACATAAACCTTACCTTGGGTATCTCATACCCATATCCCAAGCACAATTTGCCAACACTGATTAAACATCACAGCTACTGTAAGGTTTATGATAAGATGCTTATGATAAGAAGTACAAAGGAACTTCTCAGAAACTGTGCACCATTTTCCAGAGACTCCACCTTCTTCTGTGCATCTCAGTGACTCAAAAATGATCGTTTGCCAAATGCCACCAATTAAAAGCTTTCCCGTTATGTTGCAGAATCCGGGTCATGATCCCTTCTGCGGCTTCCTTGTAGTAGAGTTGTATGTCATACTAATCTTTTATGGCTCAATATAACTCTTAACTAAAACTATAACTGAGATAACACTCATATTATTTTATCAGCATTTCCTCACCTAGAGGCGCATCTGTGCAACAAACTTTAAAGATGGTTATTTTATCACAGATTAAATAATGATGTGAAATACAGAAACTACGAGTCTTTCCCTTCCAGGAAGTGTTTCCACTTTTGTCACTATTGGCAATGCTTATCTAAAAGTCAACAACTGGGTCTTTGGGCAACCACCAGAATATATATCTGTGACCAGCTTCGGACCAACACAAGAAGCTGTTCTACCGTTAAATACGCCGACATGCGAGATCCTTGATGTTTTTCCGGGTAAGTTAAGTGTGTGTTTTGGTTAGCGGAAGTGGCTACGTCGGCTCAACCCGTAGATCTCTACTGCACAACTCCGGCTCCAATGACGTCACATTTGCAAGATGGCGCCGCCTATCACAGGGGCTATTTTGGCATCAATTTCGTACACTGAGAGCAGATGGAGACGCATCGTCCATCTATATATAGTCATTGGTCAGGATACGTTTGGCCAGCTTGGTGAGTCAGTCGTATTATTTTCTTAAGAGAGGTTTTGGCGTCCAATGCATCCTGACACTGCTGGCACCATTAATTGACTACGTTTACCGTCAACAGTGGTTGGACGACCACAAAAAACATGGTGAAAATTGTATTTAAAGACCTGCTCTTTCTGTAAAGTGTCTCGAGATAACCCTGGTTATGATTTGGCGCTATACAAATAACATTTGATTGATTGACAAGATGGCGCCGCCTATCACAGGGGCTATTTTGGCATCAATTTCGTACACTGAGAGCAGATGGAGACGCATCGTCCATCTATATATAGTCATTGGTCAGGATACGTTTGGCCAGCTTGGTGAGTCAGTCGTATTATTTTCTTAAGAGAGCTTTTGGTGTCCAATGCATCCTGACACTGCTGGCACCATTAATTGACTACGTTTCTCGTCAACACTGGTTGGACATCCACAAAAAACATGGTGAAAATTGTATCTAAAGTTGACTTTACAACACCAACATTTTGGCATCAGTGTTAGCGGCCAGTTAGTTCAAAAGTTGTGACTTTGGCTCTTTCATTTGTAAAAAGTCACTCGAGGAAACTGTGTCAGACGACAGCTCGATGAGGATAAAATCAGCTGTGATGAAACAGCAAGTGAACAAAGCCAGCATTTACATAATAATGTAAGTCACAAGGAACTTTTTGCCTGTCCTATTCCTGTAAATTGGCTTTTATTTTTTGTTCAACATTACATAACCTATTGTTACAATGAGTTCTTCCCATAACACATAGTTGTACTAAAGTGGATGATCACTCGTTTCCTCTAGGTCAAACAATGTCTTATGTCTCAACCACTGTCCTGCCAACTAATACATCAGGGTTATTTAATAGTTCAAGTACTTGTACTAAGTACATAAGTACTAATGACATGTATGTACTTGTATGCTGCCACACAAAGCAACTTGCACTGGACTGGAATGTGTGTCAGTTACAGTGATGTCACTTTCCGGTATAACTCATCTTTCTCATCAGGAATGTTGACTTTCCAGTGACATGGGAAATTAAAAACCTTTAAAAAAGACAAGACAACTTATGGATGTGTGAGAACATAAAGGTAGTAGTTTGCTGTACCATCATTACCAGTGGTGGGGCAGCAGTGCAGTGTGGCCTGAGAGGGGCAGCAGAGAAAGGTCATGTTTATCTTTTGTACAGCACAGAGGTCAAGAGATTTCAGAGCAGACTTATCAGGCTTTTCATGGCTGAGTCAGACTGTGACCGAAAGCAGGTGCGCCTGAAAATAATGAAGGAAGCGTTCGAGATACATGATGTTAAAGGGAAATAAATCTCATCTCTATAAATTGAGTTAAAATGTGAAAAGCACTTGCATTTGTTGCCGATGTTCTGGGTCTTTGGGCAACCACCAGAATATATATCTGTGACCAGCTTCGGACCAACACAAGAAGCTGTTCTACCGTTAAATACGCAGACATGCGAGATCCTTGATGTTTTTTCGGGTAAGTTAAGTGTGTGTTTTGGTTAGCGGAAGTGGCTACGTCAGCTCAACCCGTAGATCTCTACTGCACAACTCCGGCTCCAATGACGTCACATTTGCAAGATGGCGCCGCCTATCACAGGGGCTATTTTGGCATCAATTTCGTACACTGAGAGCAGATGGAGACGCATCGTCCATCTATATATAGTCATTGGTCAGGATACGTTTGGCCAGCTTGATGAGTCAGTCGTATTATTTTCTTAAGAGAGGTTTTGGCGTCCAATGCATCCTGACACTGCTGGCACCATTAATTGACTACGTTTACCGTCAACAGTGGTTGGACGACCACAAAAAACATGGTGAAAATTGTATTTAAAGACCTGCTCTTTCTGTAAAGTGTCTCGAGATAACCCTGGTTATGATTTGGCGCTATACAAATAACATTTGATTGATTGATTGATTGATGATCACTCGTTTCCTCTAGGTCAACCACTGTCCTGCCAACTAATACATCAGGGTTATTTAATAATGTTGGAAATTATCCAAATGCTTCTTTTCAGGAAGTACCATTAACATAATTCTCAGACAAAGAGAAAGGGTGTGTTATGTAATTTGGAAACTACAGTTGAAAAGATGTGGCACAGCTTGCTTAATGAATAGCTGTCAGTGTCCATTAAATGTAGTCCTTATTGATGATGCAACTAAGATGGCTGACAGGTACACTGACTTTGAAGTTCACAGAGTAAAGTGTAAGAAATATTTCAACAATTGAAAACAACATACGACGCACACATTTATGTTCCCCTCTGTACAATCCCTAAACTGCTTTGTATCAGTGACATCATCAAGTCACTTTGGTTCACGCTGTGGCCTAAGATACCTGCTAACATTCCCAACAGTCTCAGCTGTATTCAGCAATGTGCTTAGTGTTCATTTGCAAATATTAGCATGCTAACAATAAGACAACACAACACGTCACAGCTGAAAATGGGATTTTTAACACCAGCATGTTAGCACTGTCATTGAGAAAATGTGTGTCCTCTTCAGAAAAATGATCGGTGCAGATGTATAACTGTCTCACTGTTGCCGCTCGAGTGTTGATGTTTACATTTAGCGCAGCTAGCCACCGCTAACGAACACAATGATCACTCAGCAGAACTCGCTGTAATCTATAAGGTAATCAGGACACTCTTTGTTTCAACAGTCCGGAAAAAAAGACAAGCAAGCACCAACGGTAATTTTCAGAAAAGTGAAGTTTGATTTCAGTCTGTGTTAGCTGCTGCACTTTCTGACACAAACATCTGACATACGGCGTAAAACACTTCACACATGAAGGAAAACAGAAAGAGGCTTTCTTACTGAAAAATGAAACGCGGTGAATTATTGAAATATAGCGTACAATCGATACCACTACTGATTTTTAGGTGGGGCGTCCTTATAAGTAGATAAAATACATGTGAAAGTAACCCTATCTGCAGCGACATATAGCCTAGCTTCTGGCCGTGCTGACCGGCATCCATGGAATATCTCAGTATCTCATACAACCGCACTTCAAACAAACCCAACTATCCCTTTAAAAGTAAGGTTAACATGTTAAACATCATGTCCACAAAAAAAGGACTGAATTCCCCAAGAGGTCCAGGCTTAAACACTTAATTTTAACAGCGGCATGTTAGCATTGTCATTGTGAGAATGTTTCCACGCTCACGTCAGTTAGCTAAAAACACCACTGTGCCTACAACCTGACAGATCTGCAAATATTAGCATACTAACAATGCTTGGGGGAGATGGTTAACATGTTAAATATCATGCCCACAAAAAGGACTGAATTCCCTAAAAAGTCACAGCTAAAAAACCTGAATTTTAACGTTAGGATGTTAGAATTGTCAATATGAGAATGTTACCATGCTAAAGGCATTTAGCTCAAAGCACCTTGGTTCCTACAGCCTTACATTGCTGCTAATGTGAGCATGGTAACTATGCTTAAAGACAATGGTCAACATGTTAAACATCATGTAATCCTTGTCATTGTGAGAATGTTGCCATGCTAACGTCTGCTAGTTCAAAGCACCACAGTGCCTACAGCCCTATGGATCTGCAAATATTAGCATGTTAACAATGCTTGGGGAAGTTGGTTAACATGTTAAGTATCGTCCACAAAAAGGACTGAATTCCCCAAAAAGTCACGGCTAAAAAACATGAAGGATGTTAGCATTGTGATTGTGAGATTGTTGTCATGCTGAATGCTTAAATGAGCTCAAAGCACCTTTGTTCCAGCCTGACAGAGCTGTTAGCATGGCTGTCAACTATTGTTTTATTTCATATTTTTTTCCAATAGTATGTCATTATTTCAAAATGTAACTTATTGCAATATAAACACGAAAATTATGATGGACAAAAAATATATATTTATTTGTTTTTAGCCTACTTCAAACATGTTAGTTTGGTTTTTTAATTTAAGCCACACAACAGGTGAATTCCCAAGTGGTGCAACTAAGGCAAGACTGCAAAGTACATAATGTTGGGCTGTGCACTCTGAAAGTGAGCTGACTCATGTATTAGGTATCTATGTCTTCCTTGTGACATCATGCGCCCTTAAAAGCAGCAATTATAAACATCAGCTTCCTTTTCCCCTGGAGGCCAAACCCTAAACCAATGCGCACATAAACCTTACCTTGGGTATCTCATACCCATATCCCAAGCACAATTTGCCAACACTGATTAAACATCACAGCTACTGTAAGGTTTATGATAAGATGCTTATGATAAGAAGTACAAAGGAACTTCTCAGAAACTGTGCACCATTTTCCAGAGACTCCACCTTCTTCTGTGCATCTCAGTGACGCAAAAATGATCGTTTGCCAAATGCCACCAATTAAAAGCTTTCCCGTTATGTTGCAGAATCCGGGTCATGATCCCTTCTGCAGCTTCCTTGTAGTAGAGTTGTATGTCATACTAATCTTTTATGGCTCAATATAACTCTTAACTAAAACTATAACTGAGATAACACTCATATTATTTTATCAGCATTTCCTCACCTAGAGGCGCATCTGTGCAACAAACTTTAAAGATGGTTATTTTATCACAGATTAAATAATGATGTGAAATACAGAAACTACGAGTCTTTCCCTTCTAGGAAGTGTTTCCACTTTTGTCACTATTGGCAATGCTTATCTAAAAGTCAACAACTAACAAAAGCCGATGGATGAGGGCTCAATATAAGTCTATGTTATTATAGGTAAGAGCAAAGCTGGGTCTTAGCTATTTCCTTGAGATACATCACATCTTCTCTAGGAGTGCCTTTTAGCTCTGAAGACTTTAGCATTGTTTGCCTTGGGCTGTGCTGAAAGCAATAAACTGTGCCGTGCTCCTGGTCACGTCCTCACCTGTGTCCAAATCCCTTCATTATTACAAAAAATGTGACGCAAACAAATTTTTGCTTCCTTGTACATGCCTGTAATCAGAGTCTATTTTCGACATAAACGGAAAAAGTTATGACACCTCTGTATGATTCATCGATGTAGCCTGTTTCCAATTACAAAATGCAGAGGAGTGTGTTATTGTAATATGTGCAAGTTTTATTTTTTGCAAATAGATTTTGCAAGACGGTAACAATTATATTCCTGTAAATACGCAGAAGAAAATGAAAGCTCTGAGCCGTGCACCTGGACAATTTCTGCAACACTTCAATTGTCAGTTTCCTGACAACTGGAACAAAGAAGCGATTGTGAAGCCAGGCCAAACCAAACAAAAATGATGCCATGTCGCGCTACGTGCAAAATCCTATGAATAATGCAGATGTGTAAACCTGGCAAGAAAATGATTGGCACAGAGAGATAAAGCATAACCAAGCTCTAATTATCTCTGTGACTACAAATTATCTTTAGAGTCCTCTGAGCTGATGCTCGGAGGAATGCGCACACTCAAATACCAAAGGAAAAGTGATAGCATTAGAAAGAAGACTTCTGCACAGTGAACATAACATGAAATCTGTCATTTCTTCACTTTACAGAAGCATAAATGCTTGTATGTTTAAGTTAACTGCTATTGTGGGACAGTGTCTTGCAGTTAAAGGGCCGTGCCTTTATGGTTGGCTTGATTAAATACCAGAAGTTTCAGATCAATAACAAATGATTCAGCAAAAAAAAAAAATGGATGTATTGTTTCCTTTAACTGCAAATACAGACACAATTCTGTTCCAGCTTCAACTCATGAAGTGTTCATTGTTCTCAGGTGACCTGCGCTGTTACAACTGGTTTATAAAGAATCCAACGAAATGAGGAAAAAAATGCAATAAATTTAGATCATTACTTGAAAAATCTGATACAGGGTTTTGTGCACATTTTAGATTTTTGTTTAAACCTTGTGTAAATGCAATTTTAGACAAAAAAGTGACAATATTTTGGCTGAATTTAAAGATCCGGGAATAGTAGCAATAGTCAAGCCGGTCCATTGCACAACGAAGATCCCCAAGGAGCTGTGACACAAGGAAGTACAAAACATCCTAAGCCTATAGCAGCAGAACTAGGGGCTTGTCCAAACCTGAGCCAGTCCTAACTATAAGTTTAATCAAAGGAACATTTTAATTCCACTCTTAAAAGTAAAGAGGGTGTTTAAATCCACGTGAGGGAAACCTCACGTGGATTTAAACCCAGTTGTCAACATCTTCTCAGGTCACACACAAAGCTGGACAGTCCTGACCTTTCACACCACAACGCCCATGTGTGTTGAAGTGTGTGCTTGTGTGGTAAAATCCTGGCATCACATCAGATGAGTACCCCTCACCCGGGTTAATCTGATGAGTGGTTGGGATAACCCCCTCCGACTCCCGGCTCTCTCATGCACTCCTCACTTTGAAGAAACACCTGTTCCCCCCCCCCGCGCGCACACAGACGCACGCCCTTTCCTATTAAGTCTCACATACACACAAAGCTCTCCACACTACTTCCTGATAAGGGATATTACTGCCAGTTGACAAGTGTGAAGTGATTGCACGTGCAAATACGCTTTTATTATGAGAGTTTTAGGATAGGGATACTGGGAAGTGATTGAGGAAAGACTTTAGCTTGGGAAATAATAATTAATTTGCTCGGCTGGCTTTGTTTTCAAATGATGTGTGTCAAAAGTGAGTGAAGTTAAAACATGTAAATTATTTATGGGAAATATACCGCCAGCATGAATCAGCTTATATCAAAGGAATTGTTGACATTTCGAGAAATTCACTTGGCTTACCTGCCAGGAGTTGCTTGAGGAGATGAATATAACTCTAAAATTAAGCTACAACTAGGAGACGGTTAGCTTAGCTTTGCATAAAGATTGGAAATAGGGAAACAGCTCATTTCCACCACCTGTAAAGCCATCTCATAAACATTTCCTATCTTGTATATATGTCATTCAACAATTAAAGTATAAAAAGCAACATTATTGCTTTAGGAGGGCTTATGTGCTGGACTACCTTCTGACCAGGAGCAGTTATTTCCTGGTAGACTTGTTGGCTCCATGAGTCTGACACGCAACCCTTTTGAATAAGTAATCTTGACCATGACGTTATTTCAAATAGAATGCTATGCAAGTTTTAGAGGACATTAAAATACCTGAATGGCTGTAAATTCATATGGTGTTGTGCAAACTGAGGTGAAGACACATTCATAAATAAAATTAGACAGACTTGAAGGGGAAATTGAAGCAGAACTTGACTTTCTGGTGACTCCAGAGGCTGTCTGGATGAAGAGCTAGCTTAACGCTAACATCTGTACAGTGGATGTTTGGGGTTACACTAATGAGCACACGGCAGATATTTGCTTGGCTTTCTGTATGAACATAAGGTGGATTTTGTTACCTTTAGACAGAGCCTGGCAAACTAATTACCCCCTGCTTCCAGGCTTTGTGCTAGGTTAAGCTAACTCCCGCATCTGCTGTATTAGCCTAATATTTAACATTAGCATGCAGACATAAGCGTGGTATCAATCTTATGATCTTACTCTTGGCAACAAAGAGAATAAGTTCCAAATGGTCTATTAATTAATTTCTTGTCTCAAAATGCGTCTCTTAAGGACTTTAAGTCAAACAAAAAGATGTAGCTAGCACTATGTACCAACTAAATTTCTCAAGGAGCCCACCAATTCAAACTGCAGATATCATTAATGTAACAATGGTAAATAGACTGTACTTATAAAGCGCTTTTCTAGTCTTTGCGACCACTCAAAGCTACTTTTACACTTCTTATTACATTCACCCATTCACACACACATTCATACAGTGATGGCAGAGGCTGCTTCGTAAAGTGCCACACTGTCAATCAGATATCACATGTGGGGTTCAGTGTCTTGCCCAAGGACACTTCGACATGTAGCTGGGGATCGAACCGCCGACCTTTCGATTGAAAGACAACCGACTCTACCACTGAGTCACATCCACCCTAACTGCTAAGTGCAGGCAAATTGGATTTCTTGAATGTTTAAATGATTTACCACTAAATTTAACATCATTGCACGGTGTATTAATAATATTCAATATGCAATATGCCATAACTGCTGTCAGTAACTACATAACACTAAAAGACAATTTGTTGGTTTTAAGTTAAAGCTGCTGTGAGGAACTTTCAGTTTGTGTTGATTTTGGCGCCCCCTGTGGACAAAGTGGTACCATTGATCTCTTTGCTGATTTTGTCTTACCTTAGCCCAGGCAGGCAATGCAATGATATTGGCTTATCGAAAACAATTGGTAATTAATCACATTTGCTTTGTTCTGCTATATAATTAACTAAATCAACACCGTTTTACATGTTAGCTGGGGACGTTATTTGTCTAGCTAGATAACTGACATACACACTCAGATAGTGTTTTGGTAGTCATAATGTTAGCGAGCATGCTAAGGTTAGCCAACTAGCTCTAACATAAATACACTAGATACTAGATAAAACTTATTTTTGTTTGTTATTCTTGTGTGTACTTTGTGCTGGTGTTGTTGTGGGTGCCGTTCTTTTGTTGGCATTTTGCATCTCCATTTCACAGCTTGTGTTGTCTCGTGTTGCACACTGTTGACTGTAGCGGCATCAAATGAGCTCTTGGCAGAGGTACTCGCGAACGTGCAGATACGTCACATCCTCTTGTTTCCCGGAAAAACAGTCCCGAGTGCTTTACATAAAAAGAAATCCTCTACTATCCCTTCACACATTGGCAATAAAAAATTATATTTGATTGATGAATAATTGTAAAATATACTTATAGCCACTTCAATGCATTATGAATCTGGGGAATTATAAGTCATTAATTGTAAGCTAGTAGTCAATAAAAAACCTTCATGTAGCATACAGGCTGATGGCATTTTATATGAAGTTAGCCAGAAGTTGTAATTCTGGAATTTACTGGTACACGTTCTTCAGGGTCACAGCCTGTGTAGGAATTGTTTTTCTGACTGATGCCAGGATTTTCCAGGCTACGTGCCTCAGTGATGCTCGTGTGTGTTATGCAGTCTGAAACAGCCCCACCTGCCTGAGCGTGGATGCTGCATGCCTCTGCGCGTGAACATGCTGCTCGCAAACCGACAGGTGTTGTTCTCTCGTGACTCCGCCCCCAAGTGTGATGTGAAACGTATATTAACCGCAGCCGAGTCAGAGCAGTAGAGACAGTTCAGCCGGACACTGAAGGTCGAGCAAGCATCTAGCTTAGCATCCCGCGAGCAGAAACTCAAAGAGTCAAAGAGGCAACGATGGTCGGCGAGCAACGCTTTGTCATCAGTGCGCGGATCATTGGATCCGTGCTGAGAGACACACCAAAACTCAAGGTGAGTTTAAACCTGCAGAATCCTTTTATTTTTGTTTTTGTCTATATTTTTTGGCTGCTATATTTAAGTCCGTTGCTGGTGTCTGATCTTGTATTTGATCCTCTCCACAGATGTTCATGATATCGGTGTTGTGGTCCGACGAGACTGAAGTGATCATCTACAGGTCCTTCAACGATTTTAAGAAATTTCACGTAAGTCTCAGAGACAAAACGTGTATATGGTGTCTTGTTTACATTTTTGTAACAATAATAATTTATTAAAAATGTTTGTTTTTCTTTTAAACAGAGGCAGCTAAAGAAAAGGTTTCCTCATGTGAACCCTTTCCGGAGAAACGACAGAGTGATCCCCAAATTTAATTGTAAGATTATTTCCACTGTTCTTTTAAATTGTCTCCTTAGAGCAAATGTGACAGTTTGTAGTATTAGCAGCCAGTACGTGAGTAAAAGACAACTAAAACAGCTTAATATCCCTGCAAACAGTATTCAGGAAAAGGATGCTTCAGAAATAGGTGATCTTTTTTTAACCATTAACACTGAAACCGTTTCCTCTCCTCTCTCCAGGGAAGGCTCGGAGAAGCCTCCAGCAGAAAGGGTCCAAGCGCTCCGTCCAGCGCATGAAGTTCCTGGAGAGCTACTGCGAGGAGCTGCTGAAGTGCGACCAAATTGTGACTCAGAGCTCGGAGCTCACTCAGTTCTTCATGCCCAAAGACCACGACCTGCAGCAAGACTTCACCAAGAACAGGTAGCTTTGGCATGCCACCGTTGGCTCCAAATTACACATGAAATTCATATAAAACATGAAAGGATTTTTTTTAACGTAACTTCTTTTTCGAGCAGCGTCATGATCCTGCTGTCCGATGGGTCTGATGGAGACGGGGGTAACCGCCAGCCTGCGGGAAATGTCACCCACCCTTTGGTCACACAGACGTACTGCTGCGTGGCTGCTTATGAGACAAAAGATGCCAAGAATATGCCATTTAAGGTGGCTGTGGATGAGAAGCTGGATGTTCTGATCAAAGACCCTGCAGGTCAGTGCTTTAGCTTTCATTCAGTCTTTAATTTAAACCTTTCACACTCCTTTCTGTCTCACTAAAAGTACATTTTATGTGGTCTGCAGGTTGGTGGCTGGTGGAGAATGAGGAGAAGCGCCTGGCTTGGTTTCCTGCTCCCTACCTGGAGTTGTGTGGAGGAGAGGAAGATGAAGACGCTGGATTCCAGTTAGGAGGTGTGACATCTTTCAGTTACATATGAATTTAAATGAGCAAGAACACATGTGAACAGAGAGTACTTGTTTGTCACGCAGAAAGAACAGTCTTCAATTACAGTAATAAGATGGGTTACATAACTGTACTCCTACAAACCAGACTTTGTGAGATGATTTATTAATTGTGCCAGTTAATGGAGCCAAATCTGCATACTTGGAAAATGACTGTTCAGCCTAGCTGTTACAAACAACCACCACTAGGGAGAGCTCTTTAACCTTATAAAGTCAACCTGTGTTTTTGTCCTTGTTTGGCCTCATTTTTTAAACACCACAGTGGAGCCATTTCTGTTATTTGAGCTTGTTTTCTTGTCTGTCACCTTAAGGTGCCCTGTACTGTGCCGTGAGGAGTTACACGGCAAAGACGGACGACGAGGTGTCTGTGCCCATCGGCTCTGTGGTCGAAGTGCTGAGGAAGTCTGACGACGGCTGGTGGCTCGTCAGGTACGCCTGTCTTATCTGTCTGCTGCAAAACAATAGAGAGGGAATCAGGAACACAGGATGTTTTGAGGCATGTATCAATGCCCCATTCTTCGTTTTTACATGTAAACACGTCGCAAACAAGTGCTAGGGTTTCAGCTGAACCGGCATGAGAATGCACAAATAATTTGGTACGGATATAAGCTGACATATCTAATAAAAAAAGATACAGGATATAAAAGACTGAAAAATAAATATAGCAATGAAAAATATATGAACAAAAAAAGGAAACGTCACTCAAATCTCAGCGCAATAAGAATAAACGTCAAATAATTTCTTGATCTAGGTTGTTATCTTAATTTGTGTGATGTTGATTTATGATTGACAGGTTGACTTACGTTTCATTTTCCTTATAATTCTATTTTAGATTCAATGGCAAGGGAGGTTACATCCCCACCATGTACCTGCAACCATACAACAACCCTCGTGCCGGCCTCTACAGCCTGCAGAGGAAGCTGCACAGCTCCACCCTGAACCTCTCTGCACCCAGCAGTGAACCCCGGACCTCCCCTACCCCCAGCATCAGTGAAGAAAGCAGCCCGCAGCGGGATTCTGCAGGCCCATCCAGAGCAGAGCCCAGCCTGCCCGGGCGCCTCCACAAGGCCAGATCTCTGGATGTTCTCTCCGAGACCTGGACGCAGACGAACCAGGACGCCTCCGCCTCAAAGGGTCGCCAACGCAGAGTGAGCAACACCAGCACCGAGCTCAGCTTCTCCGGCTTCTCCTCAGACAGCGAGTCGTCCTCAAGTGTGGCTGACGATCTCAGCCTGCCCGACCGCCACAGCTACAAAGCTAGCACCAAAAGCTCCAGCTCTGCCGCCTCAAGTGGCGTCGAGACGTCCTCAAACGCTCCCAGGGTGCCACCCAGGCCCAAAACCGAGGAGATCCTGACCCGCTGCACCACCATGACACGAAAAGCAGCCCTGGCAACCAAAACCCGGCTTCAGATCCAGCCAACGCCCATCCACAGCCGCTAGGGCCAAAATGCTAGAAAACAAACATGTATGATGATTCATGTCTTCAACCTTCCTGTAGGTCTGTCAATCAAATGTGTTGTCTAGCAAAGTTAACATCTCTGTTTTTAATTCTTGTCATACCGTACCATTATTAAGAGGAAGCGGTGATGACAGGAGAGATGTTTGCTGAATTCCAAAAATTGATGTCTTAACATTTTGCATCTGATCAAAAAGATATTTTCGGTTTGAATATTTCACTCAGTATTAGAATCATGTAGCTTCAATGAAGCGTGAGGGAGAGCAGGTATAAGAAATATGTATGTGACATGGTCACACAATAGTATAAATACTTTATATTTCCTTAAAGTCACTAAAGGAGAAATTGAAGTGGATAGAGGAGTATAAGATGTTAAATATTTACTATTTACTAAACTATTTTATGTGTCTTTGTTTTCTCTATGATGAATTGTACGGTTAGAGATCGAAAAGATAATCATGTGTCTTTTATTTGCAATATCCAACCTTATTTATATTTTACCAACTTAAAGTACTTGATGTAATCAGTTTCTCATGAAACAAACTGGTGGCATAGGTCAATCTGTTGTAAACACTAGCCGAGGACACAGCAGTAAACTGATGAAGGGTGTGGAAACAAGCTGTCGGCAAACAGAGCGGGATGACTGAGGAGTGTCCTGTCAGAACTTGTTTTATTTAATTACAGCCTTCCACTTTGGTTTGTTTATTTTATGAGTGTAAATGTTTCCTTCATGTACAGTTTACTGCATTTTATCTGTTCACATACATGAGTTTGTAAGTTTCACATAAAATACATCAATAAAATTGCACCAAAGTGACAAGATGTTCTTGGGTATTAATTTTAAGGTATTCCTACCTAAAAAATAGATCATGTTTTAGAAATATGATTCACAGAACATAAGCAATTCATTTTGAAAAATGAATGCAAAAGCATGCTAACAGGATTGCTACACATTTAGCTTTTTTGTTATAATTCATGGGGATAAGTGACCGAAGGTAATAATGATACAAATAATAAGATTAATTTATGCCGTCTTTCTTATGAAGGTTACAAAGCTGCTCAAAGAAAAGTACCACAGATTTACGAAATAAAAAACACCAATCGGTCATACAATAAGAATACATGAACAAAGGGAAACAAACACATTATACATAAAAAAGGGGGATATGAAAGTAGTTCTCCAAAACAGATTCAACAGCCTTGGGGCCCTGACTGCAAGGGTGCAGATTCCCTTCACCACAAGTGATAATTATAATAACTATTTATATAGCACCATTATAAATGGATGTCACCAAGTGCTACGACAGACAAAGCAAATGCAGGATATCTAGAAAGCAATATACAAGAATAAAACAATTGTAAACCGAATCCCCTACAGCCATGTAACCCTGTCATTTAGCTTTGCAACTGTCAGTGTTTTCATTCATGTTTCCCAAACTTTCGATCCAGTGTTATCATTGATCGCAGGCCAAGTAATGACGGAAGCATGTGTTGACAACCGCTTGGCTTCAGAAGCATAGCGTTGGATGTTGTTGATATATTTATGGCAGCCGGTGTTGATTGCAGGCGGGTTGTTTGGCTTGGTGACAATATGGCATTAGCTAACACCACAACGTCACCATTTAGCAATGCACTCGCAGCCTTGTATAAAAATGGGGCATGCTGGCTATGCTAACTGCTAACTTTGATAGGGACTGCAAAGCAATTTGTAGCTCACCATTCAGTGACAAATGAAATGAATATTTTCAGATGGCAGGGCTTCAGTTTACAGTTTAGGGCCTGCACTACATTATTGTGACATGCTTAATTACTGCACAGATACATTTTTTTAATTGATACCATCCCAACCATTTTAGTTCTAAACCAGGTTCATATACTACAAGGCTCGGAAGAGAAATGATCCCAGCTTCACTTTCCCAAGTGCTAGTGGCTCACCTGTAAAGCCTGAGAAGCCTTTCTCTGTTGGCACAAGGAACCCTATTTCAGTTCAATCTAAAGCCTTCAGAGCCAAATGTCTGGACAAAAGACAGACCTTTCTCCATGAAAGGACAATTGACAGTAGTTACGTGTGTTCATTGTAATAGCATCTATCATGACTTTGCTTTCAGCCCTGGCCCTGCACCTCAACTCATGGCTCCCTAAACTTCCCCCCACACCCGTGGGGAAGGAGAAGAAAGCAAACATGTCGAAGCAGTCGTCAATGTAAACTGCACTGAAGTTTGTGGCACAGGACATGTTCTAAGATTTGCCTTGGAAAGGTATATCGCAAAGGTCAACCGAACAAAGCTAGCAAAGCCTACGTCATCTTGGACAACCAAAGGAACTAACTCCTAGCAGTATGAACCATATTCTTACCATCTGAGAGCGTGTTCAGGCCAATGGAAACATCTGGGCGGAGGAGTTTGTGGTGGAGTTGCTCAATGGAGAAGTCACAACTCCTCTCCCACCACTCAATGAGTGGGATGATGTACTTAACAGTAGGTCTGAAATCCCAACACCAATGCAGCTCTACATCAGCTGCATCTTGTCAAAGTAGCAGAGCACAGTGGAGGTTGACCCCACTGCTGCGATCCTCCTGCTGCCTGGCATAGATATAATCAAACCAGAGTGCACAAGGTGTGAGAATAAGTCAATTGCCCCTCCCAATGCTACCTTCACAGTACGCCTAGAGCAAGACTGGGTGACTGTATTCAGTTTCTCCAAACTTGACAACAAGCTGTCATCTTGAATCAAAGATGAGATCTTCTTGAAACTGATGGACAGAGAAGTCTGCAGGAATGAGTCACATTTAGTTCACAAGTTGGTTGGCCCTGCTCCCAACCAAGTTGATGATTACCTAACAACTGTGAGCAAGCAGTGACTCCAACAAAATCTCAAGATGAGGCCTGACAACCAACAATAATATGTACACTTATTCCAAGAAAGATATTTGAGAACAACCGTGCCAAGGTAGCACCATCTCTGGGAGCACATTAGCAATTCTGGTACCTGCCAGTTTTTGGGGTGTCTCATCCACAAGGCCAGATCAGGGTGGTGTTTGATTTAAGTCCCCAACATTTCTCTCAGGGATGTGGTCCTCAGGGGCCCGGGCCTTAATAATTCACTTCTTGGAGTTTTGATGCAGTTCTGGAAGGAAAGAATGAGTGTCTTGGCAGGTTTACAGCAGATGTCTTACCGCTTCCTGTTGCAAGAGGATCCCAGGAAGTAATTGAGATTCCTGTGGTTCAAGGACAATGATGAGTCAAAAGATAAACTACAGAATGAGGGTTTATTTTTTCTCCCAACAGTGCAAGAACACACACAAAAACATCGAGTCCACACTGTCAACTTTCTTCGTTGATGACTGCCTTAATTCTGTACCACCCAGCGCTGAAGCCATCGACTTAAATAAATGGCTACACAAATGGCTGTACTCAATCAGTCTAACCACAGGCTTCACAAGTTTCCCTCAAACAATCGAGCAGTCTTAGAAACTCTCGCCTGAAGACTGGGCCTCAGCAATGAAAGACCTGGACCTCAGTATAGAAGCTGCACCCACTCATTGCAGTCTCCTGTAGGAGATAACATGTTCAGCTTCTCTGTGACAACTGGCACCAGGCGGTTTACCGGCGGTTCTCTCCAACCAGAGGGCTGGAGTCCAACCTCGGGCAGACGGAGCGAGGAATTTGCCGAGCTAAACCTGCACCCAAAATGTTTGTCCTGCTTATGGACATAGGTTGCTTCCTGTAGAAGCCAGTTGAAAATGTCCATATGGCTTTTTGTCTGGACTACAATCCACAGTCCAGTCCAGGGGCTGTGGCTCAGTGGTAGAGTCGGTTATCCTTCGATCTGAAGGTTAGGGGTTCAATCCCTGACTCCTACAGTCACATGTCGAAGTGTCTGTGGGCAAGACTCTGAACCCCAAATTGCCCTCGAAGGCATAGCCATCAGGTATGAATGTACATAGCTACTGTTCAGAGATTGGCACTTAGGCACTTGGGCCTTTGCCATCAGTGTGTGAATAAGTTATTATATATACAGTATATATTGATGTTGCTGATGATGATTATTATAAAAACAAACTAACAAGGAAACAAAACACAAATAAACGACCTGTACACTGCCTGTCAGCACCAGTGTCCGATCGCACTTGAAGCTGTTCCCTCCTGTTTTGATCGTTGCTTGTGTTGTATTAACTCTTAGATGTACGTCACTTTGGACAAAAGCATCTGCTAAATGAAATTGTAACATTGTAAGTGTGTTAAACTAGGACAGGAAAGAAACGTCAACCAACATAAAAATTGAGAGTTTGATGTTTGTCCTGTGGTATAGGTCTTTATAAGATAGAAGATACTTCAGTATTTCCAGTTCTCTTCCTGTCTAGATTCACAGATCCACTCAGGAGAACATCATCTTATAACCTACTTTCACATTTAAGTTACATTGTATCGTTAAAGTCAAAACAATTTGACCTAGTATTGTTGTAATGTCCTCAACACCCACACCCACATTAATATGTAGTTACACATGCACACCCATTAAAATGATACTACTGTTATTCTGCATATGACTGTACTATGTAATTAATCACCTGAAACAATGCAACAAAGTTACACAAATATTCGTTCTGATAATTACAGATTGAGTCAGACAAGCAAACAATAAGGTAACTAAAGAGTGGGCCTGGCTGTTAGGTCACCTTATCGAGTGGAGCAACTTGTTCTCACGTGAACCACCACAACAGGTAATCACTTAAGATGACCTCAGTCAAGTCCAACACATTATAGAGAGCAGGTCGTATATAGATCGACTCAGCTGCATTAACAGTGTCAACACTCAAGGGACGATATGGAAATTATTAGTGGGGTATGAGGCTTAGAAAATTGGGAGTGTTAGGCCTATGTCTTTTTCTTTTGGTTGAGCTGAGTCTAGTCGGAGGTTTTTTAGAGGCAATTGAGGGTCTTTGAATTTTCCTTTGCAATAATTTATATCGTCCTACCAAGAGCAATTGAAAACATAAGTCATGCCAATAAAATGTTTAACGCAAGCAGCAACCTCTGTCAGTAAAAATTCAAGACAATGAAGAAGTAACAAATCTGCAGTTCCCCAAATGGCCACATGAGGCTGGCTCCAAAAGTGTGTCAATTCCCGTTGACGTCAATGTTAAAATGCCAAACTTTATATGAGCAATTAACTTATTTACAGCCTTACTATCTAAACAAATAACAGTCTCGGTCTTCATAGCTGATGATGACGAGACCTAAGGATTCGGGTCATACTAACCGAGCAACAAACTATTGTCTATCCAACTGAGGTCAACTCGGTGTCCTCTACATGTTGGCCTCAGCACCATGAAATCTAGATTATATTTACTTTAAAGTAACAATCTCAAACCTTTTCATGTAAATAAATGCTGAATGAGGTAACACAATGGTGATTGAGCCTATGGCCCACTGATGAAAGCCTTTGCATTTGCAGTATATCGTATTTTTGGCGCCCAGTTAGTGACACGTTTTCCATCACCCAGCAGTGGTTGGTCTGTCAGACAGAGTAGGCAGAGCTAAGTGGCTGCACTTCCCGGTTTCTGTAAGCGTTGCAAGGAAATGTTAATCGACTATGGCTGAACAAACTAAGAAAAGATCGATGACTACAGATACAACTTCAAAAAGAAGTGAAAATCCAAAGAAAAAAAAACACATTTGACGCTCAGATTAAGTCAAATAGTTTACAAACAAAAGCAAGGAAAATCAATAGTTAGAACCATGACAAAGGGAGCCAGCCGAAGACGTTAAATTGAGAAGTGTGTTCTATCAGTGAGATAGTGAGATCAGTGAGTCACAATTATCAGTGAGAGGTACTCAAGAGCACAAAAACGGTAAAGATTGTATCTTTTAAGGAATATGAGAATACACGTGAGTATGTTAGATTAACGCAACTATTTTTACCCTGCTTATTTCAAACAAACAGTAATATATCACCCATGACATATTTGATCAGAGAGTTAAAGTGAGAGTCCAAAGAAAACATTGATGACACTTGTGTAGGCTTTGCTTTCTTAGCCAATCAAAACAAATGTTGAAGCCTCTCCCAACACACTAAATAAACATATTTATGGTTTCATTTTGAGAGAATGAAGCTCACATGATTGAAATGCTTTACACCTTGGTTGAGTCCAAGATATTTCCAAGCTGTCACACATACTTGACGTTTCACTGAACTTAGGAAATTCCCTCAGAGAAAATTCCAGGGTCTCTGCTTACTAACCTCATTACTCTGCCGCACGTTCCAAAGTCCTGTCTCCCTCGGCCTACTGTGAAAAAAACTGAAGGCGGACATCCGGTGAACTTAACTGAACCCTAGTAAATGCTAATTCAAGTGAATCCCTTCTTGCACTCTGCAGCTGGGAGGCTGTAGTTCCGTGTTGGTCCTGGACTTTCACAAAACATTCACACCAATCAGTGCTGATGGGTCAGTAGGGGGTATTTCATGCCTTCATAAAGTTTTTGCATCAGTGTGAATTACCATCAAGACATTTGGGGAGGCTCGGAGCGGCATACACTCGTGGCTCTTTCTGACTATGATGATGCAGCAAGTGAATCTCACTGATGTAACTGATATCATAATACATTATATTTGCAGGGGTTGAATGTTTTAGCAATCAAAGCCACTCAGTGCATTGCCTAATGAATTAATGCACATAGCAATTTTGAAAAATACGACAGACTATATTCAATCTTTCCTTTTTGTCTGTTTCTTAACAAATATTAGATTTTTAGACTTTATTCTTTTAATCCTTTTCTTCAGTTTGTCCAGTCTATTGGTCATTTATTCCACCCCTTTTTTCCAGTGGTTGGGTAAAATATTTCAACAACTATTGGATGGATTGTTAAAATTAAAAAATTGTATACATTTTTGCTGGGGCGTACTCATGCTGTTTGAGGGGCAGGGGCAAAAAAAATGAAAAGGGCACCAGCTGTCTGCCATGGTGCACCCCTCACAGAAAGCTGTGATGAAAAACAGTGCATGGTAAAACCAAACCGTGGTTAAGATTAAAATGTTATATTATGAAAGTATAACTATGTTCTTGATGTGTTTGAATTCTATAAGCTAACTTTTTAACATGCTAACATGCTAACAAACTCCAAAATGGAGTTTTCTGGCTCCAACATGGAATTAAAAAAACACAACCACTGGGGCATTTTCAACTATAGAGGTGTCACATGAGGGCACTATAGCTGTGTCTCAATTTAGAAGCTACATCCTTCAAAGGATGCGATCTACGGAGGATGAGTCATTCGTAGCCTGTGTAGACTGAAATGGGATGGTCTGGCTTACGGATTTCCTGTCGCCTACGCTGCTCCTGTCACCTAGCAACAGGTAGCTAGCTGCTAACAGGCTAACATGACTAAGGTCACGTAAATTAACTTATTATTTAAAAAGTAATTTGTTTCAAGGCCCCTTTTGCTATTTTTTAGGGGTTAGGGTTAGCTAGCTAGATGTTTGCTAGCTATTTGACCAAAAACCTTTACACTTAAGTGAATTCCTCGGCTGCCATCTTGTGGAATTGGGGTGCAATGAATTAATGAATGATACACCTGATGGATCCTTCGTAGCCTGTGAAAAAGAGGGTGCATGTGTCCGTCGCATCTGAAGGAGCCTTTTAAATGGGACAGCCTTCGACACGCCACTGTGACGCAATCAGCCTTCAAATACGTCCTTTGAAAGATGCAGCCCCTGAATTGGGACACAGCTATTGTCTCACATGTAGGAGTGTGTGGAGGCCAACTAATTTTTGAACATAAATCATTTATCCATTGGAAGGGCTCCTGAGAGGACTATATCATTTTTATCTACCCCAGGGGCATCCATTAGGGCACTTTCGAGACGTTTTTTCAATGCCTGCTTAACAGCATGTTTGCATTGTCATTGTTAGCATGTTAGCATGATGGTGTTAGCATTAGAATCTGTCAGGTCATCTTATCAAGCAGAAAAACGTGTTCTTATGTGAACCACAACTAGAGATAATCCCAAAAGGTTTAAAGGTTAAAGGCCATGAAAACGACCTAGGTCAAGCCCAACACACTTTACAGAGAAGATTGTAGAGTAACTTTAATGTTGTTTATTGTCTTTTTGTTTGTTGCTGTTGTTAATGCGCATTTTTAAAAAAAATAGTAAAATCCAAGTATTAAAAAAAGTTTAATTAAGACATCTCAACATCAGTATGTTAGCATTGCCATTGTTAGCATGTTAGCATAATGCGATAGCATTGCTCAAAACACAGCTGTGCCTCAGTACAGCCTTATTGCGTAGACTAGCCTGGCTGTAGACTCTTGATCTTGAGTCTTGATTTCTTGTCAGTTCCAAGTTACACATATTTCCTTTGGGTGTCTTCTTTGTGTTGTTATTGAAGCTAATCCAGTTTAGAGAGTTTCTTGAACCTTTGTCAAGTTCATGCAGGTTTGTCAAAACGAAATAGAAATAAAAAAACTTTCAGTCATTGAGGTGTTTTGGAGAGATCAGGTGAAAGCTGAGTCATATCACAAAGATAACTACACACATGAATAATCATTTCCCCTTTAAAACTTGATCCCGATTAGTTAGTGGACACAATGCAAAGCCGGTAGCTAACGGTGTGAGATTACTTTTGACAAAGAGAAAATATTATGATGTGTCCTTATTGAGGTCAGACACTGTTTAGAAGTCCAAGGTGTCAAATCTGAGACCGTATTAATCACGTCTTATCTGAAAAGTCCTTTATGATGTGAGATATTGTAAAACTGACAAAAACTCAGTGACCTGAGACCCAATTGTGCAATACATCACCGCAATGCTTCATAAGTTTTATATTAAATTCTGCTCAGCTAAATACAAAGTGGCAAGAAAATGACAAATATGACAAAAAGACTGGAGTGTTTTTCTTGCCAAGAATCACAGCATGTTTGCGGTTTACTCTGGGAGGGGCCGCTGGCATAACTGAGGGAGATTTATTGTGTTTACACACGTAGACCTCGGGTGAATGATCAGTCAGAAACCTGCTGCTGATGGGAAAAAGACACCTTCTGTTTAGTCGGCAGGTATACTTTTACTATCAGAGCGTGTGTGCACGTGTGGTTGAGTGTGTGTACGTGTGCGAGGCTGTTATATTTACAGTAAACGGGAGTCTGCAGGAAGTAGCATGAGTAATGTTGCGGGAAGTAAATGACACTCATAAAACACAAACTACTGTGTACGCTGCTATCCTCTTTATGTGTCATTATGTGTTATTACAGAAAGAGTCCTGCTTTTTATACCTGCTGCAAATCAGACATTTATTTCATTATTAAA
The DNA here is from genome assembly GCF_022749685.1 of Semicossyphus pulcher. Taxonomy (NCBI): domain Eukaryota; kingdom Metazoa; phylum Chordata; class Actinopteri; order Labriformes; family Labridae; genus Semicossyphus; species Semicossyphus pulcher. The sequence continues at coordinate 9,728,883 of NW_027211670.1, read as the reverse complement.
AATTATTCAAAAAATAGATATTAACATGTGAGAACTTGTTAAATCTCTGCAGTCAATCATTTGTCTGCTGATTATCTAATAATAAGATTAGTTAGTTGGAATACAGTCGACGGTTCAGCTTCCTTAAAGGAAACTCTTTTATTTATAAACTAATAAAAAGTCCTTCTTTGTATCTAAGAATAGTTAACTTAATTATAGTTAAAGTTTCACTTTGAAGTGTCGGAGGATTTGTTGCTGAAAGGAGGATTTCAAAGTTAAAGCCTCTGTCCAGGATTCAGTTTCGAGTTTAATTTGAAATACTTCGGTCTCACATGAAACTAAGGAAAGATTCAAGCTTCAGATTTGCGTTATTTGGCCTCCAGTTGAAATGTCTTCTGTATAAAATGTGCTATGGTGTTGGATATACAGTTTATCTGGATATATAAAACTCCATCCAGGGTTGCATGGGGACCGTAGCCTATCCCAGCTGTCATCGGGTGAAAGGCGGGGTGCACCCTGGATTAATCCCCAGTCAATCACAGGGCTGCCACTTAAAGACACACCCTGTCACTTTCACATTAACACCTAAGAGTCACCAATGAACTTAATGAGCATGTGGAGAACATGCAAACCTCCCACAGAGAGGCCCACTACATCTCAACATGGATTCAAACAAGCAACCTTCTAGCTATTGAAATATCTTTGTGTGCAGAGCAGGGGCTTGTCCAGGTGTTTGACTTGGTTGGCCCAACTGGGGTATTGACTTATGTGGGGGGGCATGAAGTATGTGTACTTATAAGTGTCGAGGTTTAGGTTTTAAACAAACGGTTGAGGACCCAGATGCAGACTGAAATAAGTGTAAACAAAATCCAACGGCAAAAAAGGTCCAACAAAACAGGCAATAAGTAATCCAAATAAATCAGAAGGTGAAAAAAATCCACACAGGGAACACTGAGACCACTGAGAATAACACGATGCATGGACATGGACAGACGACAACGAACTAGCACCGGGACAAGGGAAGACAAAGACTAAATACACTGGGGAGATGAAACTAATCGGACACAGGTGAGAAAATCAAGGGAGCAGGTGAAAACAATAAGGGCAGGGCACATAATCAAACAGGCGGGAAAACACACAAAGGCATGAAGTAAAACAAGACAAAACAAACATAGGGCAAGAACTAATAATAAAAATGATATGCATAGCATCACCCCGTCCATGACTGGGATTGGCTCCTTAGGTTTGTGACGTCTCAAACCTGCCATTCTGAAAACGTGTTGTTCAGCCTGTCCTTGGTACACTGCAGTTTGAAAGCAGACAGGCCCAGCCATGGAGATGACTGCTTATGCTGTCCCTGATATGTCTTGTAGCACATGAAGAACACCACATGGAGATGTTTACAAGGTTAAACACTTGATTTTCACTGGAGGGGCTTTTTAAGTACTGATAAAAAGTACCAGCAAGACTAGGACCACTTTGCTTCTGCTACTCTGAAATGCCACGAGTGCTAGGAGCAGCCTGGTTAAGGATTATGGGGTGGTATCTGGGCAGATTTCAGGGGGGCACAGGCCACCCCAGTTGCTATCTCCTGGACACGCCCCTGGTGCAAAATCTTGTTCCCATTCATTTATTTCTTTGTAAAGTTAAACATTTGAACAAAAATAGATAAAATTTGAGAGAAGAAGTTGTAAATAGCATCATCAACAGTCATAAAAAGATTTTAAGAAGGGTTCCGCAGAGCTCATGTATGAAACGTGATCACAGAGCCGTCGCATGGGCTGTGCAAAGTGTGCAACCAAACAGGGCCTCGCGCCTCTAAAGGGCCTCGCACAGGGTCCGCAGCAACACTTCAAAAGTCGCCACCACTGACCTGGCAACCCTGGCTTCACATCCTGCAAATTATTTTTTTTACTATATATAATGTTTTGAAGACTGTTGTTGACCTACCATGATTCTGAAATGAAATTCCTTTTATCCACACTCAAAAATCTAACCTACCAAATTATTCTGCTTGTTTCATCGTCGATATTTTGCGTCAGTACGTAAAGCCTGCTCCATCTCGCTGTTCACTGCAAAGACGTAGGAGAAGGGGAGACAATGTCGGCCGCACGAGACCGCGGCAGATTTCATAAACACGTACCGTGTGCTGAGAAAAGGCAAAAAAAGAGGAAGAATTTAAAACGTTACTGCCGGGATCGCTGGATACATTTATCAACACTTCCAGTGATGTGGTGGCTGAGCAGGTGTGCGAAGCTGGAGGGCATACGTGTCAATGAGCAGGTTCGCTCAGGGCCTCGCACCCCCCCGGCGACGGCTCTGCGTTAACGTATTTGCTCACATGCAACACTTTCCTGTACAGCTGCATTCTCTACATTCAGTACATTGTCAGAAACAGAAACAACCCTCTCACCCCCTTTCACCCCCTTACTTAAAAACAACAGCCGCTTTTATACGTTAACCAATGATTGTATATAGCATATGACTGTGTATAGCATATGACTCCATCTGCTCCCATTGTACAAAAGTGACACAAAGTACAAAAAGGCCCCTGTGATAGGCTCGTCAAATGCTAACTCACCGAACAAACAGCAAGGATCCCGTGTTTAACAGCCGAGAACAGCTTCTTGTGTTGGTCTGAAGCAGACGTTCACAGGTATGGAAACTTCAATGACTGTAGTGATTGTTTTATCTCCTCTCGCCGTTCCTCCTCCACTCTGCTAATCCGGAACAGATCGGCGGCAGAAGCCGCCAAGCTGTCAATCATCCTTTTTACAGCATCAAATAACTGATTAAAAATAAACTTGTCAGAAAAACACTTGGACATAAATCAGCATGATAAGAACTAACTATAATGACAGAAACTATGTTTGAGAAACATGTATTTGGCGTGTATTTAGATTTCATAGTTTGACTCATGTCCCATCTGTTAACATGAAGGAGGCGGGTCTTTATGACCTATACTGCAGCCAGTCAGCAGGGGGCGATAGAGAGGGTTTGGCTTCACTTTTAGGGAGCTGCCATCTTTTTATACAGTCTATGATGTTGACAAATCTGCAAAAACCTGCACATGTTCGAATACTGTGGGTGACTTTAATGAGGGTGGTCACATTTTCAAGTCTTTCTTCCAACAACACTGACAACACACTAAAAGGGAATATTTGCTGCTATGATTGTCCCCCTTGTCACCAGAGATCAATATGTTAAGTGATATAAATGTAAAGATGCTTTTCTAAGTTTAACTAAAGCCAACTTCTCTGTTGTTTTTGTAAGACATAGAGAAAATGTGGTTCTAAATTGACAGAAAATGTCCATAAAGGCACGTGAGTACTTTATGCACAGAGTTAAGTTGTTGGAAGGTAAAAGCCTCCTCGAAGATGAACAGGTGCTGCCCTCTATTGCCAACCTGCAGACTCCAAGTGGTTTATAATCAGTGCGCATGTTACGTGCATGAATGTGATTTTATTCTACATCCAATGACTCAGCCTGAGGAGGAGGAGGGGGTCATGCCTCTTTCATGGACTCCCTGAGTCAGCAGGTAGAATCTGCTCACGGAAACATACCTGCATCTATCACTGAGTTTTTTGTTCCTCTACTTAATGAAGTTGAACTTCTTAGATGGGAAGGAAGGAACTTAATAAGTTGTTCACATTCCCATAAATGATGTCATAATAAAGATTGTCTCCACTGTGGAATAACAACATTCACTGCAGCGAAGAATGCACCAAGGGAACAGATTCAAACACAGACTGAGGGCCTGTTTAATGAACCTCACAGCAAATAAGTCCGACAGAGTGACATGAGCACACGCACGCACGCACACTCCCACATATCATCACACTTTGTTCCCCGTGTGATTTCATTTTATGCATCAGGACTTTTTCCTCCGCGTTTGCATATTTTGCACAGGCTGTTTTTACACCGCTCTTACAGCTTCTCTGCTCGAGGTATGTCCTCACTTCCTACACTGTATATGCAGAGATCTGTATTTGGAGAAACAGTGGGGTCATTTGCTTTCTACACTGAACTTTGTCAGTCCACAAGTGCAAGGATATTTGTAACATTTAGGTCAAGTGGTCTTCTGCTGCTTGTACTTAAAGTGAGGAAATAAGAGCTGCTGTATGGCCTGCTGGAGCTCCTCAACCCTGCCGTAGGGGGTGCTCATTTCTGTCTTAATACCTGATCTAGAAATGGATGCTACTTGCAGTGATTGTTGTAGCCACCTAAGCTGATCCAAGCATGTAAGAACCATCCTCTGCTTTACCCCAAAATAAATGCTGCCTAATTTTTCTATCTCCAGAATATATTATGGGCTGCACGGTGGCAGTGGTTAGCACCAGCAAGGCTCCTGGGTTGAATCCCAGGTCGAACGAAGTGGGCCTTTCTGTGTGGAGTTTACATGTTCTCCCCGTGCATGCGTGGGTTCCCTCCGTGTTCTCCAGCTTCCTCCCACAGTCCAAAGACATGCTCGTTAGGTTCATTGGTGACTCTAAAATTGGTGTGAAAGGTCTCTGTGTGTCAGCCCTGAGATTGACAGGTGATCAGTCCAGAGTGTACCCCACCTCTCGCCCAGTGACAGCTGAGATAGGCTCCAGCCCCCCGGTATTGATAATATATGGATATTATACATATATACAGAACAGAACAACATGCTGTATTACTCGTCTGTTTTAATGACTGTAACACCTTTTTAGTTTCAGTCACTAATTCTACGTTTGGTGTTTGTATATTCTCATTAAGAATGACCATGCTGCGGGGAGCTGGTTTGGCCCGGTTGGTGGAGTGGGCACCCCATGTATGGGGGCTGCAGTCTTCGTCGCACTGGTCGCAGGTTCGACGGCCGATCATTTAGTGCATGTCTTCCCCCACTCTCTCCTGCCAACATTTCCTGTCCATTTTCAATTAAAGGCAATTTTAAAAAAAGAACGATTATGTTGTAAACTGGTATTTAGAATAATTTGAACAATACATAAGATTTTTTGGGATCTATTTTAATTTAGAAGGAGCTGCATTAAAGTGGTAATCTGGAAGATTTCAGTTTCGTTCTCTTTGGCGACACCTCTGGCGATTAATGGTAATTGCGGGAGCACACTTCCCAGATATCCAGACAGTGTTTCATGTGTGACGTCCACGGTTGGCTCCGGTTGTAACTCTTTATGGTTACTTTTTTTAGACTGTTTGCTTCATCTGAGCTTCAACTTTGTTTCTTTTTCTTAGATTTTCACTTATTTTTGAAGTTGTATCTGTAGTCATCGATCTTTTCTTTGTTTGTTGTTCAGCCATAGTAGATTACTGTTTACTCGCAACACTTGCAGAGACCAGAAAAGCAGCCGCTTAGCTCCACCTACCCTCTCTGGCAGACCAACCACTGCTGGCTGATGGAAAACGCGTTCACATTTATTTTGTGCATCACAGTCATGTAGGAGGCCATTGTTTTTCTATCTTTATTAAATAACCATCATCTTATATCCAAAGTGACACTGAGCTGTAAACATCAGAGCAGCATGTTTCTCTCACAGGGATCATTCACATGTAAACATTAGCAAAAGGAATCACTTGTAGTTGTTTGTACAGTAATCTGATACATCTGACGGTGTCTTTAAGTTATTCTCTATTACATGATATGACACCTACACCTCACGGCCGCCTGCTGAGGCTTTCCTAACTGTGGATATATAATGTGTAGAAGCGAGGCACTAGTCCGACTCCGCCCCCGAGTTCTCAGCCGGGATCCTCTCGATTGACTCTGTGGACGAGCTCTGGGAGCGCTGGGAGCGAGAGGACGCGCGCTGAGACGCCTGAGGGCTGTCCGTCCCAGCATGCATCAGGGGGAAGTAGATGTCGTCCATGTTTGGCAGAACAAACACTTTCTGCAGGAGGACAAAAAACAGGATTGTGAGAGACGGGAGAAAAGCTGAGAAAATTGAGTCATTTTGTTTGTTTACCTGGAACTCATCCTGCAGCTTCTTCTCGATCCACTCGGTCACATGACAGAAGGTCACCTCCCTCTCTCCTAGTTTGGGTCGGACGTGCACGTCCAGCTTGGGCGGCACGCAGAAGCTGTACCTACACAGGAGATAACACCACCATCGTATGTTTAACGACACTGTTTATTTGTTGTTTTCAGCCACGTTTCAGTCTCATGTTGTCAAAGAAACAGGCTGAGGGCTCAACAGAGATTAATGGAGGAATAAATAAATGTTCTCTTGGCAGGAGACGAGGTGTGAAACGTGAGTCACAGCACAGAAGGACACAAACACAACATGCTGCTGATCGAAATGTCTCGATCTGGAGCAGAACTCGATCAGACAAATAGCTCACTGCACATCTCCAGCTTTATATGTGTTGGGCTGAATGTTGTAATAATAGCAACAAAATACAGAACAGGAAAGCCAAACTAGTTTCAGGCAATTTGGAAACAGTTGGAGCATTATACAGTTTGTCCAGTAGAGAGCGCAAGATTTTTACACTGCACAATGTCTGTATATGTACAGCATGTCTGTGCAGTGTGTTAAAAAGGAAAAAGGAAGAGTTGCTTGTTTGTGTTCAAAAATACTGTCGCCTGATTTTCTCACACTCTTAAATATCAATATTAATATTAGTGTTAAAACATGATTAAAACCACTGAGCCACTAAATTAGAAACAAATCTGTAATTGTGAAAATAATCCGTTTTTTTTTTAGAAACAGGGTTAATAAGAAGGTGCAAGTACTGGAGTGATAAACCAACAACTGAACTAAGGGCAGTCTCCTTCTTCAAGCCCTTCAATACCGATCAGCCATAACATTACGACCGCTGACAGGTGAAGTGAATAACATTATCTTGTTACAATGGCACCTGTCGGTGGGTGGGATATGTTGGGCTGCAACGTTTTGTCCTCGAAGTTGATGTTAGAAGCAGGAAAAATGGACAAGCGTTAGAATGTGAGCGACTCTAACTAGGGCCAAATTGTGATGTCAGAGCTTCTCCAAAACTGCAGCTCTTGTGGGGTGTTTCCGGTCTGTGGTCAGTACCGACCAAAAGTGGTCCAAGGAAGGAAAAACTGTAAACCAGCGACAGGTTCATTGATGCGCTTGGGGAGCGATGGCTGGCCCGTGCGGTCCGATCCAACAGAAGAGCTATTGAAGCTCAAACTGCTGAAAAGCTGGTTCTGACAAAAAGCTGTCAGAACACACAGAGCATCGCAGTTTGTTGCGTATGAGGCCTCTAGGACCGGTCAGAGTGCCCCTGCTGAGCCCTGTCAGATGAATCACGTTTTCTTTTACATCATGTGGATGACCGGGTGCATGTGCATCGCTCACCAGGGGAAGACATGGCACCAGGATGCACTAAGGGAAGAAGGCGAGCCGGCGGAGGCAGTGTGATGCTTTGGGCAATGTTCTGCTGGGAAACCTCGGGTCCTGCCATTCATGTGGATGTTACTTTGACACGTACCACCTACCTAAACATCAAGTACACCCCTTCATGGAAACAGCATTCCCTAATAGCAGTGGCCTCTTTCAGCAGGATGATGTGCCCTGCCACACTGCAAACATGGTTCAGGAGTGTTGACTTGGCCTCCAAATTCCCCAGATCTCAATCCAATCGAGCATCTGTGGGATGTGCTGGACAAACAAGTCCGATCCATGGAGGCCCCACCTCGCAACTTACAGGACTTAAAGGATCTGCTGCTAACGTCTTGGTGCCAGATACCTCAGCACACCTTCAGAGGTCTAGTGGAGTCCATGCCTCGACGGGCCCAAATAATGAGCAGTGCTGAGGTGTGCACCTTTTGTTCAGGCCATGCTAGAACTATATATAGGTGTCTATTTTTCTTTACACTTTTCTCAGTTGCACTGGCTTGAGTTGAGGTGTTCAAGCCACTAAATTGCCCTAATCCCTGAGTACGTACCAAATCCTGTCAGTAGGGGGCGGCGGGATGTTGACAACCAGAGTCCCTGACAGCTCCTGCACCTCCACAGTGAGCAGCAGGGGCGTGTTGGACATCTCCTCAAACTTCTTCTTGATGAACTCGTTCTCCGTCGCCTTCTGGAAATACTTGGATTTAGCGATTTTGTCCACAAATCTCAAAATCTTCCTTCCCGTCTTTCCGCCTCCTGTCCTGTAAAAGAGGATTAAAGGAGAGGAGGAGAGGAGAGGAGGAGAGGAGTTAGCGACATCCATCTGGAGTGTGATGTCAGCACGCTTTATAATCACACAGAAGAGTAACACTTCATGGTGTTGCTTACTAGAACTTACACCTCCCTCCTTTTTTCAGCCTTTTATGTACATGTTTTTTACGATTCTCCTTTTGGCATGAAGTAAAAATACTTCCCTTAATTTAGTAACATTTACCCGTCAGTAGCTGCTGCCGATCCCTTCTCCCCTACCAGACCCTGAGGCTCAGAGAGAAGCAGCTCCTCCTCGTCGGATGAACCTGCACTGGAGGACTCCTCATCGCTGTCGGCCAACACGCTGAAGATGGGCCTGCAGCTGGGAGAGGATAGGGGAGATGGATTTCAAAATAAAAGCATCAACGCTAGTGTTTTACTGGCGTTAAAATAGGGAAATAAGGCAGATTGAAACCCAAACAGATACACACACTGGCTTATGGACAGATGCTTGTATAAGACGGATTCTTGCAATTAAAGTGAAAGTGTCTCCGGGCCTGAAAAGATCTATAGTTTTCTGCCTCTGTGTAAAGCCTCAGATGCATCACAGACAGCTCATGTAAAGCTTTCCCCGGCCTGTAATCCCCACCAGCGCGTGTCTGTGACAGGCGATGTAACGCTGATCAATGTGCTGTGAAGCTTTGCTCTCTGGAGGGATCAGAGGACACACAGGGAGGTGTGTAGGTGTGTATTTGTGTCAATATGATGAGAATGGAAATAAGGGGTTTAGTGTTATGTGAGCAATCACTCCTTCTGCTACTCAGCCCGGCTAATATAATGAGTTATACTGTGAGATGATAGAAGTATTTTTTTAAAGGGGCCCTCCAAATATTTTGCACATGAAATGAAGCTCACTCATCACGAGGAGCACGGCTCAGCCTGGATAAACCGCTGTGTGATGTCCTCATTGGTTTTGAAGGGAGCTTTCTATTTTTGCAGAGAAAATACCCCTGATGATGTGTTCAGGGAGATCTGTTTAACGGGGGTTTTGAGTTGCATTATGGGGGTTGTAGGCGCTGGCTTTTGCAGCTTGAATAAGGAGTTAGAAAGTCAGGATATACTCACTTGAGAACTCTTTAATATTTGTCAATGCAATAGACCAGTGTTTATGACATTGGGGTGCCAATAGGTGTGCTTTGGAGAACTGCAAGGGGTACTTAGGATTCTTTTTTATGAGTCGAGCATAAAACCTAAAATAATTTCACTGAAATAAGTTCAGTGGAAAATGTAAATGTACGTTTGATAAACCATTAATAATAATATTCTTATTTTCACTGCATTTGTATCTGCTTTAAACTTTTACAACCAGAACCTTTTGTTTGTTTGTTACTTTGATTTTAAATTTGAACAAAGCAATTAGGGTAAAATTCGGTGTATAAGACTCACTTTTAATACAATCTTTTTTCATCTAAAAAGTGGGCTGCATCCTATAAACCGGTGCGACCAATATACCAGTATAAAATGCAGAGAGAGGTATGTTATTGTGTTACGGTATTTTACCCAGACGATGCCACTGTAATCTAGCTAAAGCTTTAGCACGGACAGGCACCATCATGACCGCCAGCGCAGCCGCCGCTCTCACAACAATCAGCGTTACCGTAGGCTGAGCTTAACTACCGCACCGGTAGCTAGCAGGATTGCAAACTCAACCTGGTGAAAACAGATGGTAGGCTGTAATTTGTGTGTGTTTTGAATGTGTTTCAAATGAAAATGTTTTAAATCATGTTGAAATAACTTTTACATGTTCTTATCAATAAAAAGCTATAAACCTTCTTCCCTCTGGGAGACGCCCAAAAACAGACTGCGTCGGAGACGTGTAGATGGGATGAACAGAGTTTTTGGCTTGTGACGCCAGGCTGTGCGCCGTTATCTCCATGGTGATGCGTCACTAATGAGGCGACATTTCTTGCAAAATGACGTGCTGTTGTGCTCTATATCAGTACTCATGGAATGCCTCTTATCCAATCAGATTACTTGGTCGGAACTTACTGTTGTATAAGTTTCTATATTAACTTGGTTATAAACTTGGAAAACAAAGTGACGAAGCATTAACAGAGTCTTTAAAATACAGTAATTATCAGGAAGAATGTGTATTATTGATAGTTTTAAACTTCCTAGGCTTTGTTTTTTGCAGGAAGAAGTTTGCCAACAGTTGCATGAAGCCAGCGCAGCGTAGAAAGTGTTATTCAGTTCCAAGGCTGGTGATGAGGCAGCCCTGTATTGTGCCTCTTTATATTGGCTAAACCACTCCAAACAAGCCATACTGATACTGTATACTACAAATAACAATATGACATAGTATCTTTATATACAAATGGAGATTTAAAACTCTTTGGAGTCAAGACATAAATGCTAGATGTAATATCCAAAAAAGTATTATAATTAAAGTAGACCTCTAAGACGTGTTTGTCATCTGTCCATGTGTGAATAACGTGTGTGTGTATGCCTGTATGTGTAGTACTGACCGTGAGCTGCCAGTCTCACTCGTACAGTCAGCCTCCTGCCCTCCCTCTTTACCCAGCTTGGACAGGTTGAACTTGGTCTGCAGGGTCATCTGCAGGGCACCCGTGTAGATCAGCTGCAGCTCCACCCACAGGCCTGCAGGGGGCAGCACACAGAGGTCAACAGCGGACCACAAAAATTAAGACAAAGCTTGTGAAGCCTCGCAGCCTAATCTGGACACACACCGCTTAGTGGGCAGATTAAACAGCTTTCACCGTGATTATCGAGCCTTGAAATTAAATTTATAAAAAATTACAGCGGATTATAAATCCCCTTTAGGACCAAACCCGCCGACCGAGCAGAGGAGCTGGAAACAGGATAATTCGTTGGCGGGAGGTTGTGTAACAGCAAAGTGGGCGGAGAAACACATACTGACACACTTAAATTCTCCTCGTCGTTAGGAGTGTGGTCTGCCAGATTGCCTGATTTTAAACACACACACACACACATACAAGCCAACATGCTTTAAATGTTGAAGGCTCTGCGAGATTACAACAGGATAACAACGTCTGATCTGATGCTCTGCAGCACTCAGATGTACCCACATGAACAACCTGTCATCTTCTCACTCATCTCTTGCTCTTACTGTGTGTGTGTGTGTGTGTGTGTGCGCGTGTATGTTGGGTGTCCTGCTGTAGAAGTCCTGTCTGTTCTCACCTCTGTGGTTGACCTCTGGTCTGGAGGTAAAGGTGATTTGCGGCATCGAGCAGCCCATATCCAGCTCAGTCAGCTTCAGCTCATTCATGAAGTAAGGCAGCTGTAAAACATATGAATCATAGTTTAAAATATATCACATTTATAGTCTATCCTTGAGTTTAAGTGAACTTTTGTTCGTACTCTGATTTTGCTCAGCTTCTTCTGGATCTTATGGGAAACCACATCGGCCCAGTGCTTCTCTCGCAGGAAGTCCCAGAAGATCCGACCAATTAAAGCGTTCGCCCAAGCAGTCTGGCTCGTCCCAGGGTACTCTGATAGATCACAGGTACACTGTAAAAAAAGGGGGTGTTAGGGTTACACCAGGACAAGAAAAATGTAGGTTATTTTTGTAGGAATATTTTTGTAAATGCTGGAACATCCCCTGCTAGTTTTTCCAAGGACTTACATTGACAACATATATATATATAATATAGGTATTATGCTAATTTTGAAGTTTCATATTTCACTTGGTGATGCCTGTGAAGTAGCTTAGCATAATTTACAGTTACTTAGTCAGCTCTGTCCCTTTAAGAAACCCCGCCCCTACAAGCCCACTTTCTTTTGATTGGCCGGCTTTGTGACGTCACTAAGTGCAGCGTGTAGAAAAAACTGAGTGAAACCTGGCGTTCACAGCAGCCTGCAGACTGAGCTGAGAAGCCTGGGGATTCCTCTAACATACTTTTACCTACAGATTTGAAACTTCACCCACATTTAGTTTGGACATCCAAAATTGTAAATTCATGTAGCATATGTCTTGTGAAACAGCGTTAATACCCCCTTTTCTTTTTGTCTTAAAGTATGGCTTACATTTCCTTTTAAGGTGGGGCTAGTCTCTGTGCTGCTGGCGCTAGAGAGGGGGGTCAACTCCTCTGTGGCCAGGAGACGAGCCATGTAGCCGGGGTAATCCAGCAGTGAAAGGCCCCTGGTGCTGCTGGAGGTCTGACTGACATGAGCTGCAGGGATGCAGGAGACTGGAGGTGAGGAGGGGGTGTCATCCTCGCTGCTGCCCACTCTGCTGGGGCCTCTGCTGCTCGGGACGTTAGCTGAGGCGCTAACGTTCTGTGTCTGTGCTGGGTCACCTGGGAGAATACAGGAAACATTCAACAACATGTTGATAAAGATAATGTTCTTAGCAGTATTTTTCCCTTTAATGCCTTTGGCAGGATAGCACATACTTAAATTTGAGGGTGAAAAGAGGAAACAATTTGAATGGTGGTGTAGATCCGTTTGCTAACTGAAATAGCTTTTCATATTTATTAAGCTAGAGCCAGTGGAGGGTTAGCCTAGCTTACAACAACTTCAAAAAGGGGGAAACAGCTAGCTCGGTTTTGTCAATTTAAGAAACAATTTGCTACAAATTCAATTTATCAACTTATGTCTCTTTCTGTTTAATCTGTACAAGACTGTCCGGTTAGCCAAGCTAGCACTAACGGTAGCTAGAGGCTAGCCAATCAGTGAGCATGTTAACTCCTGGTCAACTGCCCGCTGTTTGCCATGTAAACTTTGTAACAATGCTGTGTAATGAAATTGTCTTTTACTAGAGCAGAATTGTGCCATGTTCTCTTGTTTTTCTGACATTTCTTTCGCAGACACTGAGAAGAGCTGCTGGAAAACTTGCTGGTTTAATAAAGACTCGCATGTGATAACAGAACTATAAAACTGAACTACAACAGTGATATTGAAGGGATCCATAAATGTGCTTTTTGAAATCTGATGATTAAATCTTTGCATGAATATTCATAATGTATATTAATTATGAATATTTATGCAAATATTTAATCACATCCATACTGTCGGGAAGTTAGCTTACCAATTTGAAATTTGACATTTGACATTTGAAAATGTTTGCAACGCTTCAATCACAATTTGCTCAAACTAAATAGAGGTGAAACGGTTAATTAACAAGCTGTACTGCTTTTTCCCCGAGGCAGCAGTCACTAATTTACTTCCTGATTTAATACAAGTAGACAAGCTAGCAAAACTTAATAACAACAGCATAACAAAAAATATGCCCCTCCATAGCCTTTGTCTACCCCTGTTGATCATGTGACCCATGCCTTGCAGGTCATAGTGGTCCATTGAGAGTCCAGCTAGGCTAGCTGTTTAGTTCTAGCTTGCGGTCTTTATGCTAAGCTCACCAAACTATCTCTGTGCTCCAGCTCAGAGCAACTGTTTTTATATAATGCCCTAAACTACTGCATTGAACAAGAGTTTGAAAATAGAATAGTTAGAGTGACAGATGACAAATCAAATGACAAATTTCCTTATTCAAAGAAAATACTGAGTTGTTTACTCGCAAACATATTCTCCAAAACAAAGCCTGTGCCTGTAAAACATGTTTTTTCTGATCCCTTTGCCCCGTCAGGTCATGAAACGACTGAGATCTGCTTGTTCCCTTGAAAGGGATTGGCTTAGAAATGCAAAGAATTGGAGCATATAATCCATAATCCACACATGTAAAGCAGTTGTATAGATGCCTTATGTGGAATCCTTCTCCTCCCTAATGCATTATTGACGTCTCTCCTACCCGATCTGGACGCACATCTGCCAGGCCTCTGTCTTTCCCTCTCATGTTCCCTCTCATCATCCACGGACGCAAACAGGAAGTGATGAAACCACTCCTCTTTCTCTCGTCCTGTGCGGCCGAAGAGGTAAAGAGTGGTGGAAAGTTCATTGTCATTTCTGAAGGAACTTTTTTGTTGACTTGATGGTTCAGCTCCAGACTCCTCTCCACGACTCTCCTCCGACCTTCCTCCCTCACCCTCTTGGGAGGTTTCTCCCCCCGCCAGTTGGATGCAGATGGGGTACTTTGGGTTCCACACCCTCTTCCGAGCCAGCACAGATGGCAGCAGGAATACCTTTGGGGATCAGTGGCAGAGTTTTGTTGTGTCAAAGCAAACAACAACTGTTCAATGGGTAATGCAGAAAGATGTCCCAAATATGAATAATTGATTAATCTTGAAAAGTTTAACTGTTATAAGAACTTTTTCTAGCTGTTTCTTTCCAGGTCATTTTTTTCTGAAACAATTCAGAATGAAATGATTGGATGGCTTACCTGTCAGTCTACCTATGTACCTGCCTATTTGCTTGCACTCATTTAGCATTAGCATGAGTGTATTTTGTCACAAGCTTAAGCTAGCTAGTTGAACAAAAAAAAGAGAGGAAGGTAGTTGGATACAGTTAGCAATGACGATGGTGCGCTGAGCTACTTTCCCCATCGCCCTGACATTGTTACAGGAAGACAATTTTAAAATCTAGCGTACTTCTGCTACTCTAGCTAGGTTCAAAATCCTTTGCATTCGTACATTCAAATGTAAAATCATTAATGCAAGACTTGTGCTGACAGATTCTGATCTTTTTTCATCTGTTGTTAAATCATTCTGGTCCTTCCTGAAATATCTCAACAACACTTAGTGTGCCATGACATTCAGTACAGCATTCACGGTGCCCAGAGGATGAAGCTTTCAGTGAACTTCGGTGATCACCTTACTTTTCCTCTAGCGACAACTTGTTTTAATGATGTTGTATTAAACTGTAAATACTGACCCGATCCTGGAACTTTTTACGCAGCACCATCAAAAGGTCAAAATTGTATTTGGTCCAATAGTTTTGTTTTTAAACTTTGTGCTGTACTTTGTGTTAATTAGCAAACATTAGCTTGCTAATAAGCTAAAATAGCATTTTAACTGGCCACATCAGCTTGTTAGCATCGTTACTATAAACATGTTAGCACGTTGATGTTAGCATTTAAAGAACCAATGAGCCTAAATTTAAATATGCTTTGATTTTATTTTGGACTATAAAGGAGTGACATACGGTTCAGCTTCATCTATATCCCTAAAAACACTACAAAATCCTCAACTACAGATCATATGTTCCCTTAACCCAGTTACTCTGTCTATGATCATACTTTGCTCTTTGCGAGTTGAAAGGAGCGTGACTTGATGAAGGTGGCCTCCTGGACTCTCTCATCGTACGTGGCCCTGCGGCTAATGTTATTACGCGGGGAGTCCAGACGGAGACAGGAGCCCTCCAGGGTGGCAAACACAGAGTGAGTCATCGCTGGATGGTAGGTTTCTGGGTCGTAATCGTGTATCTCATTCATCCAGCCCTGAAGAGGCAGAAAGTAGGTGTTAATTCAATCAATACATCAGTAGCACGCACAGTTTCAAGCAATAAACAGTCAATCTTGACTTGCGTCAATCTTAAAGATCGTGATATAATGTTTGTAATGGGCCCAAAAAATATACAACAAGGGATAAATATGATGTTAAATGTGTCCTTTTCAGTGAAAGATCTGAAGAGGTTGATCCAATTGATCAAACATGGTTGATTCACCTAGTTGTGTAATAAATGCAGTACAGAAGGAGAGCTGAGGATTCAGAGGAGTACCCATCCGTACTAATGTTATTACTCGAGAATATGCATGAAATATAACAAAAATAACTCTGATTTAAGGGACATTGTGTCCTGGATTTGATGTTGCAGGCAACACATGATTCCTGACTTCATATTGTTACCAATCAGAAGCTTAGGTTACAGATGTAGAGGTCGGGATTACACAAAGGGTTGCAGTTGGGGTAAACAAATCCTAGTAAATCGAAATCAAAGCAAAATAAACCCCAGATCCTAAAATACACTGAACACGCAAAGTCAATGCAACAGCTTAAGAAAAAAGTGCAGCAGTTTTTGGATTTCATGTGGAAAACATTGAGCTAGAACTATCATAGGACATATGACAAGACTCTAGGAGGTACACAGCACATGTGTCAGCACATAACAATACCAAAAATGACAAATTAGCATTTTTGCATTTGTGTGTGTGTATAAATCAAACAAACAAGATATAATGTGCTGGTAGGTGGAGGTTTGTTATCCTCGGACAGAGCAATGCTAACTGTTTTCCCATGTTTTCACTTTTTTTCCTAAGCTAAGCTAACTGTCTCCAAGCTCTAGCTCCATAATTAGTGTACAAGAGTTGTACCAATCTTCTAATCCTTGGACAGAGCCATGCTAACTGTTTTCCCACGTTTTCACTCATTATGCTAAGCTAAGCTATCTCTTTCAAAGTTCCAGGTACACAATTAGTGTACAAACACAAGAGTGGTACCAATCTTCTCATCCTCAGACAGAGCCATGCTAGCTGTTTTTCCATGTTTTCACTCATTATGCTAAGCTAAGCTATCTGTTTCAAAGCTCCAGCTACATAATTAGTGTACAAACACAAGAGTGGTACCAATCTTATCATCCTTGAACATAGCCATGCTAACTGTTGTCCATGTTTTAACTTTTTATCCAAAGCTAATCTAACTGTTTCCTAGCCTACATAATTTTCATCAACATAAAAGTATAATTGCTATAAAATCAGGCTTAAGAATAATAACCCTTTATGGTTTGATTTACACTTATAATACACCTATTAGCAATAAGCATTATATAAACTAAAGATTTTATTTATCTATGTATTTATTTATTTAATTTATTAATCTATTAATTATGTGTCAGCCTTATCTCAGGATTGGGCCTACCGAATGACCTCTGAAAACATCTTACAAACTATGACTTATACATTCTAACAGCGCTCAGACTGAATCCAAACTACTAATGACCAAACAAGGGAATTTTCTCAGCATAGTGACAGTAAACCCCCCCCAGCTACCTGCGCCCTGCGTCCTGACAACTTACAGCTTCCTCCTGCCTGTATTTCCACTAATTGCCTCTGGAACTGACAGAGTCTGTGGTAGCTGTCTTCGTCAGTTGCTCTGAGTCAAACTCAGCCAGGAGGAGAAGAGTAATTACCTCTGCGGCTCAGCCACTTTTTATTATTGAAGATTTTAATTGCATTCTGGACATCTTATGAAGTTGTATGCTTCTTTTAGAAGCTTTAATCTATGAAGGAAAAAGTCACCAGAGTTACTGAGGTGACTTGACACTGTTTCTTTTTAGAGCAAATTAGCACCACTGACAAGCACCCTTGTTACGGTCCTTGGATAAGCCTTTAAACAGTCACTTCCGCGAAGGATGCTTTCTGATGCAAATGTATTGTTTTTGAAAGTATGCTGAGAGTAGTCTGCAGTAATGCTATTATGAAACAGACAGAGAGATATTACATTTCAGTTTGTTTTGAGCTTATTTTCAGTCAAAAGGCAATTTGGGAGAGGATTCTCTTTTTTTGACGTCATAGTAGCAGTCCCAAGAGCATCACTGGATGTGAGAAATAGTGGTTGGTAAGATGTATTAATATTGAGGTTGCCATGGTCACATCCCAAGCTGGACATTGCATAAAAACAATGCTGCCATGTAACAGTGTACTAGCAGTAAAAGCATTTTCACCTGTAAGTTTATATGTGCTGATTGCATTGGTTGTTCGTGGATGTCTATCTCTATCATCTGATAGCTATTTTAGCTTCTTAATAATCTCTATACACCGATATTCGCCATTCTTGCGTCTCAAGTTGCTTGTGGAACTGTAAAATGAGCACTGCACAAACAAGGAATATCAGATCTGGATATCCTATATCGTTTTATGAAATATCTGCTTGGTAGAGGGTATACCGTCGAGAGGCGATAGCCAATGGATTTGGAGATTTAGTATAAAGCAACAGCTAGTTAGCTTAACTTAGCATCAAGACTAGATACAGAGAGAAACAGCTTGTCAAGCGAAATCCAGTAACAATGTCTGCCTTCTGCCAAGTTGCTATTTGAGTTATTTTTAGCTGGGAGCAGTATCTTCCTGGAATCTCTCAAGGTTGACTGGCAACTGGTCGGCAGTCTTAGTTAAGTTCTTGCTACTTCCCCCTGTTCCTGATCTTTGTGCGAAGCTAAGCTAACCTGCCCATGGCTGTAGCCCTACATTTAATGGACACACATTCTGAACTGTTGACTAGAAACCAAATAAACATATTTCCCATAATTGCAGCAATTCCTTTATGAGAGGATTAAGGGTTAAGTGGAACAAAGAAATTCAAAGTCTGATGAATCTTTATGACACTTGATGTGTGAGTATTGGAGTGAGACTGAGGTGGCTGAAAATAAGGTGAGAACAACAACATTTACCTTCCTAATGATTAATCCACGTACCTTGAGGGTGTCAGGTTCAGTGATGACGGTACCTCCTCTTGTACTCCCCTCTCCAAACAAAGTCTGCCCTGGTCTGTATGTCGGATCTGGGCTGCAGGACCTGGAGGAACCTATCCTGATGAGCATCAATCCAAGCAAGAAGCCCAATGCTAATCCCAGAGCCAGGCCAGAGAAGTACGGACTGAGCGGTAGGATGAAATAACCATATGACAGCACCGCCACACAGAACAAACTCATGCGTGGCAGAGGATGAGGGGTTTGAGTAAGGGTAGAAGTCCGAATCAAGGGTGCAGGTAGTCTCTTTGCCTTCCTATGAGTCTCAGTGGCTAATACTTGCATGATGTCACCGTCTGTACATATTTCTAGCTCCTCTTCTCTTTGGTGTTGTCTGGTGGGATGCAAGGGGCACGGGCCACGAAATCTTCTTCCAGTTTGTCTAAGAGAAGGCCAGTCAAACACGGGTAAAACATCAGCATCTGTTTTTCTACTGTTCCTTACAGGAGACTCAGAAAGAACCGTGTCCATGCTACTTTCACGCCCCAAACCTCTTGAACTACCCTGATGAACTCCCTGGGTCTTACCCTGGTGTTTGGGGCTTCCTGTGCTCTCCTCTCTCCTGATTTTACTGAACATGCTGCTCAGAGGCTCGTGCACTGCCTCTGAGAGCTTCCTCTTGGTGTCCTCGAGCTCCATTTTGAAGAAGCCCCCTTTTACACCCTCTCCACTTGGGGAAAGAGAGCACGGAGAAGGAGGCGCAGTACGAGAGTCCCCATTGCTGCGAGTTTTTGGTTGGGTAAGCTGCTTCCACAAGTGGAGGTTGAGGCGGGAGTCTGATTTTGATTGTGACACCTCAGGTTCTGAGCGGGACATCTCTGTGGAGATCGACTTCACTAGACTTAAAAGGGGCCTGGGTCTGAGGGTCGAGCCTTCCTTGGGTTCCATCTCTGTGGAGAGGGACTTGACCAGACTTGCGAGAGGTCTGTGGCTGGGTGAGGCGGGGCCTGGGGAAAGGAAGCTGGGGCCAATTTTGGAGCAGTTGCCCAAAGAGCCAGGGGACGAGGGAGAAAGTGGGACATGGAAGGGTTGGGACTGCGACCCTCTGTCATCCCCATCAGAGAGTTGCCTCTCCTTCGAGAGCGATATGGAAGGGTAGTCCTCATCACGATCGAGAGAGAAGATGAGCTCACTTTCATCGAGACTGTCCCATTCTCCTTCTGTCCCGGTCAGCTGGATCACAATCCCTCGAGGGAGATGCCTCTTGGTCCCAAGAGACGGGGCACTTACCGGGGAGAGGCCTAGAGTTGGGCATTGAGGCTCTGGAAGAGGTCTTCCTCTTCCTTTGTCCTGGCTTCCTTTTTCCCCATTTGTTCCACTCTCTGCCATTTCTTGACTTCACATCGCACAGCCAAGGCACCTAAGTGTCAGTGAGCGAGAATAAATAAAGAACATGGTCAGCTACATTATTAAGCCTCGGGGGCAGAACAAATAAAGCAGTAAGGGAATGAGCCACGGAGGGGGAGGAAGGGCATCTTTTCAATGCTCATGCCTCATTTTCACAGGAACTGCCTACCAGTGCAAACTACGCATTAGTGTGTGAATGTTACGCAGTTTAGCTGTGAAGAGTTGTGGAAATCTAAATTAATCCGAACACTAGTGAGCGTGAACCTGATCCAAATGTGCACCTCTCCCATAGCTGTCGTTCCACATACTGAATGAGTATTAAAGGCCTGCAAAAATAGACAAGACAGGCTGTCTCCCCCAAATGTTGCACAAACTAGGGCAGCTCAGGCTTGGATCAAACGTCTATCGGGGCTGATTGGATGTCTTTTCAGAGTTCATTCGATCACGTTCACAAACTTTCTGAATAATCTGATGAGAAGTATCAACTGGGTAAAGATGAATCTCAACATAAATACGTAATGTTTTCATGCAAAAAAGGCATCAAGAAACTAAGTGTCTGAAGAAATATTCTGCATGTCATCTCCCCAAGGAGATAACTACAGTGTCCTCCAGTCTCATCCCCTGGAGAGCTAACTGTCGGCCACAAAATCCCACAGTCACAACCCTCCCTCTGATGTCTCCCTCTGAAGCAGTTTAAAGAGTTACTTATGTAACCCTGAGATGAATGGTGAGAAGGGTTCAAAGATACTCTCTGTCAATCCCCCCATGTGGCTTTTGTGTGTCAGCAGTGTTGCATGTTTCTACATAACGCGTTAGACAGAAACCGCCTACTGAGATGTCAAAAAGAAACTGGCAAAACACCACAACTGAATAGACATGCAGCGTGTTTTATCAGCTGTCATTTTGTGGGAGAAAAGAGCAGTTCTGGATCACTGGACAGAAGCGGGGAAACGGCACAAAGGCCCAGTGGGGACCTTTTCATTTGTTTTTTTCTCTCTGGGTCAAGTGCCCTGCTCTATATGCAAGTTAAACCCTACCTCTTCTGACTGGACAGATTTACGTAACTGCATTACAGAGATGTGTGGCACAATTTCAACCAATTCCACAGCAGCTGGTGGATTCTGACTAATCTGCTCGCACCCAAAATGGTCGGTGGGGAGATAAACCTCACAGGCATACATGCAGCAGGGCGACATTAGACCTTCCTCATAGCCTTTCACAGGGTGGGATAATAGACCAGAACCTGACACACACCCACATGTACTCACAAGCACATTTGGCAGGCTAAACTCACATTAAGCTAACAATGTTTTGTCCAAGCTAACAGTAGAATATGAACAGATATATTGTCAAGCTAGCTTGAGAAATGTTCTCTATGGTCTCCAGATTCTGCTGTTTTCGTCACTAATAAAATGTTCTTGTATCACTGCAGCTACAAATTAGCATTTTTGGATATAGACTTACTTCAAATGGTGAAATGACCAAATAAAGGTACATTGTTTGCCCCGTAGAGGTAGAATGTCCACTGCAGGGAGTTTTTTTGACTAAAACTTGTTCGTTCACAGTAGTCAAACAATTTAGAAGAGCCTTTAGCCAAGCTAGCAGCGCCATGAGTCTGTATTAAGGTACTGCAGTGCCTTTAACTGAAGGCTGACATAAGCTTGCTAACATGAAAGCAAGACCAATGAAAACATGCTAATGTGTAGCACATATAACGTTTAACATGTTCATTTTCTTGGTACTGTATCATGCTAACATTTTGTAATTAGCACTAAAGAAAAGTAAGCCAATGGCTCGTGGGAATGTCATTACTTTCTCTGTTGTCTGCTAACAACCTAAACTAATGGACAATGTTTTAGCAAGATGGTGCAGCTATATGAAGCTATAAGGGATTACTAATGTTTATAATTTATTCTCTCGGGACATTGCTGAATGTATGAAATTTCATGGGTTTCATGGCACCAGAAGCACAAACCCCACGCTCACAGTAGATACAAAGGCAGGGGATCAACCATGTCAATGGGATTACATCTCCGCAATATGCTGTAAAAGGTTTGTGTGATCTCTGCTGACTCCTCCTGCTCTGTCCTTTGAGTTTTTGGTTTAACGGTGTAGTTGGAAGTATTCAGCTATGACAACCCCTGAGGCCAGAGAAAAAAGACTGAAACGATGTGGTTTAAACAAGGACAATCAAAAGAGGCGAGGACGGAAGGAGACATACTAAATGCAAGTATTTGTTTAAGGGGGCTCCAAGCTGGGCTGATTTCAGGTCCCTTAGCAGCAGCGTGTAAAGTGTAGTGATAAGAAGTATAAGAGAGCTGTAAGCTGTTCCATAAGGCTGTGTGACATATAGAGTGATCATGTGACAACCGTAGCACGAAACACATCACACATCTGTTCTGAGTGCACTGCCATGTGTTTGATCAATCCATTACATTCTTAATCAGCGACGTATCAGCCTAACAACATGCATGTGTGTGTGTGTGTGTGCGCGCGTGTGTGTGTTTATAGGGGGTCTGATCGGGCACGAACAGTAACAATCTCAGATTAACATTAATGCAGGGTTTTACTGTGAAATCTGACAAATCACACAGCAGGATTACGGGCTAAACCAACATTTGGATGGTTGTGTTTCCAAGCTAGCTCATCTCTGTGACCCAGTGTTGATCAAAGTCATTAGAAACAACACTATCCTTCATGTGTCCCTTTCTATCAGATCTCCTATACTTAAGGTCGTACCCTTTAAGTATATTTCAGCTCATATGGATAAAATATTCATGGAAGTCTGAGTGAATAAGAAACAGATGATTATGTACAGGGCACAGGGGGTCATGAAAACATTTAATGCATTTGAAAATAGATCTCAACCAATGTGGAATACATATAGAGCATATTACACATAAATAAAATGCAGCCCTTTTTCATAGTAACTGCAACTTTTGGGTGTGCCCCCACGAGACTGAAGTTTTCAATCCTTTTTTAAGGTATTTACAAAGTAAGTGTTGGGTCTGCAATATACTGCATTGTAGCAGAGACTTTTCCCGTTTGAGTATTCCCATTTTCTGCAACACTTATCCTCAAAATACTGTCCTTTTAATGCATCGCATTTATTTGATCAGTTCAGTTACTTTACGGGCTGCAGTGGTTAGCGCTGTCGCCTCACAGCGAGAAGGTTCCCAGTTCAGATCTGGGTTCAGACCTAGTGGGCCTTTCTGTGTGGAGTCTGCATGTTCTCCCTGTGCATGCGTGGGTTCCCTCCGGGTACTCCGGCTTCCTCCCACAGTCCAAACACATGCTCGTTAGGTTCATTGGTGACTCTAAACCTGCCTGTAGGTGTGAATGTGAGCGCGAAAGGTTGTCTGTCTCTATGTGTCAGCCCTTTAAAGGACTGCCGATCAGTCCAGGGTGTACCCTGCCTTTCGTCTAATGACAGCTGGGATAGGCTCCAGCCCCCTGCGACCCTCAACAGGATAAGTGGTATAGATAATGGATGGACAAAATAATGAAATTCAATAATTTCACCTGTTGCCTTTATTTGTAGAAGAGCTGAAAATAGACAGGAAATGTGGGGAGTCGAGAGTGGGGGATGACATGCACCAAATGATCGGCAGACCGGGAGTAGAGCCTGCGATCAGTGCGTCGAGGACTGTGGCCTCTGTACATGGGGCGCCTGCTCTACTAACTGAGCTGAACCAGCGCTCCACTTAAAGTATATTTTGATGCTGGTACGTTTGTACTTGTTACAGATTATTTCTAAATTGTGATGCTACATCCACTAAAAGCTACTAAATCTGAACTCTTTAACATCATGGGTGAACAATAAGAAGAACATAACATTTGCATTGTTTCATTATTATTATTATTGAATTGCAATCAATTGTTTTACAGTTTTCCATTTATAAGAGCGAGCACTGGAACGTCTATATCTTCCTATATCTGTACACTACTCAAAATCAGCTTCTATACACCCTGTGCACAACCTGTCAGCACCTGTGTCAGATCACACCGGAAGCTGTTTGTTGGTGCTGCTGCTGAATGTAATTTTAACATTGTCATTTGTTCATATTGGCTCCCCTTTGTGACACTCTGTACCTATTGTGACAGACAAGGAAGGCTTGTTGCTCTCCTGTCTATATTGTAATCATTACATCGCTCTGGTCATTTTATAATCTGCCATAATGAGTGATTTATTGCAGCACTGTGCAACACTTCATGTAAAAAATGACCTGTTTGAGGAAACTCATACATAGTGTGGCGTACAGAGCTGAAACGCTTAATCGTTTAATAAATTAGTATATCACAAAAAATAATCTAGAACCACTCTGATGATAATTTTGACTAGTTTTTCAACCAGTGATAATAAATATTTGCTGGTTCTTCATGTGTTAGAATTTGCAGCTGTTTTGGTTAAACTGAGTGACTTTGTGATTGGAAAAAATAAAACGTAAAATTGGACATTTTCCTCAACCTTCTCTTTCTGTCATTAAGAAAACTGTTTCTTCAACCAGGTTTATATTGAAAATGTTTTTTAGTTGCAGCCTTAGTTTTGACTAAATGGCTAAACTATAGACAGATCTCCACGCAACACATTTCTGCTGTGACTACTTTCAGTATGTGACCGAGTCCAAAAACAACCCTGTCATGCTTTAGAAACGCAGCACGTGCCCCCAAACTTGTGCAATGGCTATTTTACCTCTAATGAAGTAAAATTCAGGTTAGACTCCATTCGTGCACTATTTCTCTTATTGGATGCAGAAGACAAGTGTGACATGCAGTCATGAAGAGGCAGAAGTTGAAGTGAGAACGTGTTACAAAACGCTATCTGTAACATGCATGCGTTTAAAGCACAATTTATGCGTTTATATTCTTGCAGTCTGTTGAATAAAATTGCAAATGCCTGCAGGGCTGATGATCTTCTGCAGAGAGAATGCTAACACGCGTGTAGGTGAGGAATGCATGCTTACCCGAGAAATTATTCTGTGCATGGAAATGTGGCTAAACCTCCCGGTCTGTGTCGTCTGCCGCTCGTTCCATCTGTGTGCGTAAAGACCGCGGAGTGTGGAGTCTCTCTCTCTTTCTCTCTCTCTCTCTCTCTCTCTCAGCCTCTCTCTCACGCACACACACCTCCCCTTTACCGACTGCCTTCATCCAGATGTGTCATGCGCTGCCGAGAATCACAGCTAACCCAACTGATTATGAAAAGCATGGCCGCGCTGCATGATAATCCAGATTAAGAGTCCTGCAGCCCCAACAGACGCACGTACAAACTCACCCACACAAATACGCAACCGGAGTGTAAATGCTGTCTAATTGTGCAAAACATGGTGACAGCTAAAGTCCGGCCTGAGGGTAAAGAGTGAAGAGCATCCATTTAAAATGGAGGAAACCACGTTATAATCAAGCAGAAGTGTCCAAATTGTTGCTGAAAGGTTTCTGGCACTTTGAACAGATGCTTTTATGACAATACAGAAAAGAAGCAGTATAAAACAGTGAAGCAACCGCCCGTATCTCTCTCTCCTTCCCTCCATCTTGGCCTAAATTAAACGGTGAAAGCCCCAGAAATGACAATATGAAGAACGGGGCAGAGTGGTGTGCGAGCTGCAGCTGGGGTGAGAGACAATAACCTCCCCATCCATCACTGACTGGAGGAGGTGTTCCCGAAGAGCCCGGCAGGCAACACTCACTCATCACCACATAATGTACAGTGTGCACGGTCGAGTGATTTTAATAATTTCAATTTAAAGCCCTCTCTTATTTTTATGTCATGATCTGCTGCCGTTGTGTGGTTGTATTTTGCTGATTTGTCTTTATATTGAGAGTGTTATTTCTTTGTGCAGAGGAGAAGTAGTGAGGGGAGATACCCAGGGCCCTAAAATGGTCCAGTCAGACCCTCTTATAAAAGTGATCACATTATCACTATGAAAAGGGCAAATGTGTCTGGTGTGAGGGATAGTGTACAAAGGGATGCGTGCGTAAGAGCCATGGATCAGGTTGGACGAGAGACTTGCATGCGGCCTGGTCCAGTACATAAGGAACATTTATACCTCTAGTAAACCTGCACACTTATACACACAGCTATGAAACTGGATGTGGACTTTCAAAGGGCTATGTTGAACTGGAATAAACCCGCACTACTTTCAACCTAGATCAATTGTAAGATCAGTTTAAAAAGATATGAAGACATTTGAATGTTTTGTTTTCTAGATCACCAGAAAATGATTCCGTTATCACGAGAAAACAAGCTTTGTTACCTCGACAAAAACAAGCCGAGATCTCAAGAAAACCACTCAGCGTAACTTGTTATAAAGGGAGAACTGAGTAAATAAAATGTATGGATGCATGTCCACTTAGGGCTTCCGTTTTATCCTCAAATATATGTTTTCAGATTGACTGTAAATTGGGAACTCTTGCATGCAATAAGTCAATACTGCAGATACAAAGTAGGAGCAAACTGATTGTATGATACATACAATAGGATACATACAAAGGACCCAGAGCATGCCCACGGGGATACTGTAGCAATTTGCTCAATAAGCCTTTGAAGTAATGTATATTTACTTACATCAGAGTTAAATTATTTGACACTTCATACCTGCAATCTACGACACTCGAGGAAAATATTGTAATGTAATGTATAAGTGTAATCTGATCCTCTGTATCTTACTTGTCCGTCATGGAAAAGCAGACAAATTTGGCAACTAACTAGAGAACATGCGTAGTTAAGTATTTAGCAGCTTAGGGGTTGGAGAAGACCAAAAACAGAGCTAAAAGCAGAGTGAGCATTGGCCACTGTGCTCTAGAAGTTAAGACCAAATAGGTCATCTGTGTAAGCAGTTTATTACAACCCATAGTTGCGTTTTTTAAAGTAGTTTTTATGCCGGCAAAGTCAGGTGATGCGTGTGTGTAAAGAGGTAGACAGTCTACATAGGCAGCAGTCCATGGTAGATAGATGGTCAAACAACACCGGACCCAAAAAACTGATGTCCCGTGTGAAACCAAAAGTCAACATTGACTTATTTTAAGGTCAGTAACATACTGAAATTTCGTCACTTAGATGATGTAACTCGCAGACAAATCTGAATAAGCCAACGGTCCTCCGATGAAAGCCTTTGATTTGAAGTTTCTTTGCTGTTTCAAACTGGTCAAGAATCCCAAGAAAAATTGCAATCAGCGTCCATCGCCACCAGAGAGAGTTGGTAGAAGCTGGCAGATCAACATATTGTACTGTTTACTGCTCCATTACACAGAAGATACCTCATGCTGTATCTCTCTCTGTTCTCCCTCTATGCAGACGATGTCCAGATTTATAAGGGAGCACACTAAACACTTGGCACGAGGTGAAGGATGGCTTTAGGGTTTGTAACTAAATGCTGCAACCAAAGACTGTTGCGATCTGTTCTGGATTAGCAGAGTAGAGGACGAACGGCGAGAGGAGACGTAACTAAAACAATCACTACAGTCATTGAAGTTTCCATACCTGTGAACGTCTGCTTCAGACCAACACAAAGAAGCTGTTCTGTTGTTAAACACGCTGGTGTGCGGGATCCTTGCTGTTTTTTTAGTAAGTGTGTGTTTTGGTTAGCAGAAGTGGCTACAGAGGCTCCACCCGCCGATCTCTACTGCGCAGACTCTGGCTCCAAATGACGTCACCAACGCAAGATGGCAGCGCCTATCACAGGGGCTATTTTGGCACCAATTCCGTACAATGAGAGCAGAAGGAGACGCATCGTCCATCTATATATACAGTCAATGGTTGAAACAGACAAGGAGGTAGCTATCAAGACAGGCAGGACAGGAAATTGCAATCCTGACAATGGCAATATTGTGAGATAGAATGGCTTCCTCTTCAATAAAGATCATATCTGCATTTAATTTGAACCCTTTAATCAAAGCTTGCATGCTTACATAGAGGAAAGGAACAACCAGGGGCTTTAAATGCAAGCTGCGACCAACTATACATCAACTGGGGAATTGTACATACTGACCACAAACCTGACAGTGATACTGTTGTGGACTGGACTACTTAAGTAGGTCCATTGAATCTGGCATGTCCAGTGTCTGTTGTTTGGCCTTGTGTCTTTGACAGACCACCTGGTAGAGGCCACCAGAGGTCATGCCACATGTTAAAGTTAATAAGGCCATTGATAGGTGATATCCGGGCCTGGTAGCTGCTGAGTTGTTAACTGAATACCTGCTCTACCCCGGGGAGACTGATCATGACGTACTGTGCTTCATGGCCAGACTGCAGACCATGTGCTGGACTGTGGACATGGTGCAGATTATTACTTCCACAGACAGAAAAACAGACTGTAGCTCTGGGAAATTAAAGCCCCAGAGCAGTTTGGTTATGAGACAGGTTCCACGCTCAGGATAAGATATTTCTGGCTCAGGTTTAATCAACAGTTCAACGTAAGAAAAAAAGAACAAAGAAAAGAAAGTATTTTTGAAAACAATATGGCACAAAGAATGTTTTGGGGTTTTATCTTATCTTTGCAACAGCACATTTTAATTTAAGCTTTATTGGCATGACTGTATCAGAGACAATATTGCCAAAGCGTCAGTGATAATCAGATTAAGAGGAAAGAAATTAAACACACAAAAGGCTCAATTCATTGTTCTCTTTGTGTGTGTGTGTGTGTGTGTGTGTGTGTGTGTGTTTATGAAAGACAGTTGAATGTTTTAAATTGTGTGTGTTTGTGTCTTTTTGTACATGTGTGTATGTCAGTGTGTCTTACTGTGTGTGTGTTTAAAGTGTGCACATATTGGTTTATATTGATGTTTTTCCTGTATGAGCGTCAGTGTGTGCGTTTGTTGTTTATGTGTGTACGTGTGTGGGTCAGGTCATGATAAGAGGTGATACATTTTGCTGCTATAAACTCATATTGTCTCTTTTCTCATAGTAAATATGGGAGTTTCTCTCTGATAAGTTTTCAAATTCAGAGGATGATGAGGTGAGATAGCTCTTTTTATCTCATCCCTTCGCTATAGCCAGACTGTGCTCGGTGACTCTGTTCACGCCCAAGGCTTTTCTTCATCTATTTTTTACAGTGGGCAGGAAATTTGCTCAAGTGTCTCAACCATAGACTGTATAAAAAGATGGACGACGTGACAGCTCCCCAGAAGTGAAGTCAAAACATCTCTGTCACCCCCTGCTGACTGGCTGCAGTACAGGTCATAAAGCCCGCCTCCTCCATGTTAACAGATGGGACATGAGTCAAACTATAAAATCATAATACACGTCAAATAAATGTTACTCAAACATGGTTTCTGTCATTATAGCTAGTTATTACCATGCTGATTTACATCAAAGTGTTCATTTTTCTGACAAGTTTATTTTTAATTAGTTATTTGATGCTGTAAAAAGGATGATTGACAGCTCTGTTTTCAAATACGGCTCCTGCCGCCGATCTGTTCCTGATTAGCAGTTAGAGTGGAGGAGGATCGACAACAACTAAAACTACAGTAATTGAAGTTTCCATATCCAACACAAGAATCTGTTCTGCTGTTAAATATGCCGATGTATCTTTATTTCGGTAAGTTAAGGGTGTGTTTATGTTAGCGGAAGTGGCTACGGCGGCTCCACCCGCCGATCTCTACTGCGCGACACTGGCTCCAAATGACATCACCAGCGCAAGATGGCAGCACCCGTCACGGGAAGTATTTTGGCTTCAATTTTCTACAATAAGGCTGTGTTCGAAATGCCGTACTATACACTGCGTACTGCGTTCGTCGGTAGTATGTAGTACAAACCTTTTCAAATTCATTTTGCAGTATGCTACGCCAGGCGGAAGTAAACAATAACAGCCGCTTCTTGAGCTATAGCGCACCCTTCTGCTGGAATGCTGCTGCTGTCCGTCATTTCAACTGCCGCTGTGACGTTCCAGCGCTTTGCATTGTGGGATACAGTAGGCAAGGAATACTGGACTGATGCATACTGGAGATTTTCTCCAAATCAGTATGACATCCTGGCATTTTTGGCATACAGCACATTTAGCTTTTGTTTGCATACTGCATACTACATTATGACCAAATCAGTACTGCTAGTATAGTTTGGCATTTCGAACACAGCATAAGAGTATATGGAGACCCGTCGTCCATCTTTTTATACAGCCATTGGTCTCAAGTCTCTACAACCACGCAACAAACTCTCACTCTTCCACCCCCTGTACCGCTAACAGATGCTAGCTAGTTATCGTCTTTGTCTTATTAACTTTTACAAATATTTTAAGTATTTTCAGATAAATACATAATTATATAAAATCTAAATGAACTTGTATTCAATATACCTATGCATATAACCTACCGTGTTAACAGTGTGATAATCTGATCATACGAAAACACCTGATACCTTTAGACCACAGTGATAGACAACTGTAAATCATGTGACAGTGAGCAGCAACTTTTTCTCTTCTATATGAAAATAAAATCTCCTGAGAGTTTCCCCTTTTAAATGTAATGTCTCTTAATATTCTCGTACTATAATTCCATTATCATATCAAATCTCCACAGACCCTCTATCTCGCTGTATTACTTTAATTGCTGCTTTACATAATAATGAAATCCAGACTGTATTTGCGTGGCACGACTATATTTAGAGTGCAGCTATGAAAGGCCTGCTGTTTAACATATCTCCGTGGCATATGGTGTATTATGATAATTACGCACGTATTACTTCAGTACATGGGTTTGTGAAATTGAATGAGCTCCAGGGGCCCAGGGGGCTGCGTTGCTCCCACTAACCCAACCTCAATCTCTGAGCGTGAGAGTCACTGTGTGCATGTTGGCCACCCCCTTCAACACACTCACACACACATACCTTGCCATCTGTTGACACATGCAGCTGTTCAAAAATAGCCCCCTACCAGAAGCTTCCCTGAGTGGCTCACTGATAGGCGGAGCTGGATCTTGTTGTGTGTCTTCTACGACCACGTGTTTGCCGGCAATGGTCTGAAAGAACTTCAAGACAAGTTTGACTGGAAAGTTTCGGTAAGTTCTGCTTTGTTCGTTGTGAATTTTGACCGCTATACATCTGGGAATTCCTCCTTGATTTATGTTTCTGTTCCCTGAAACAGGGTGGCAGCTTGAATAAGGGTAACACATCTCAAAATGGAGCCCGTTCCAGACCAATTCATGGAGTTCCACCCAATCCACGGCACCAACGTCCGACTGGACAACTCAGGAACCCAGGCCACTCGCGTGGAGAGCTTTGCAAATGGAGTCTGCTTCAGCAAACACCCTCTAAAGCCGGGGGAGATATTCCTCATAGAGATCGAGGATAAGGAGCTGGGCTGGTGTGGCCACCTCCGCGTAGGCCTCACAGCCAGGGACCCCAGGGGCTTAGATGTGGTACCTGAATACTCCATCCCGGACCTGACGGACGTAGGAGACAGCTGGGTTTTCGCCATCACTCGCAACCACAATAAGGTCATAGAGGATCCAGCAGCAGAGGGTCAGGAGGCAGGAGACGGAGGACACAGGCTTGGACGAGTGGAGGCTGAAGGTGGAGTAGGAAATGAAGGAGGAGGAGGCAACAGCAAACCAAAGGCTTTCTTCACTGACTCTCACTTGTACATCGAGAATATTCGGATCCCAAGAGACAAGCTGGTGGGACGCAGCAGGCCGGGACGTTTCAGCCACATTTTGGACGACTTGTATAAAACCAACGCTCTGCCTCCCACAGCCAGACGCAGCCGGATAGGAGTCCTGTACGTTCCCAAAGGCCGAGACCTGGCTGACATGCACATTGTCATCAATGGAGAGGACATGGGGGCTTCTGCAAAGGGGATCCCTGCCATCCAGCCTCTGTATGCTGTGGTGGACGTGTTTGCTGCTACAAAGTGTGTGCGGATCGTGCAGGTGGAGTATGGATGTGAGTGTCCCACTGGTGCTTTTATGTAGGATGAAACAGTGGAACTGGCTGGCTAACGAGGTAATCAGGGGCAGGTGTGTAATGAGCACAGGTGCTGGTAATCAGGGGCCGGGAGATGCGTGAAGCAGGAACTGAAAGGACAGGAGATGTTAAATTTCAAAATGAAATAGGAAAAGTAATATGCAAGATTAAATAATTGTTACAGGGGCCATTTCTATTTTCACTGTTGTTATTTTGTGTCTCGTTGAAGTCTTTTTGCATCTCTTTGTAGTGTTTTTGCATCCTTATATGGTCGTTTGACTTGTCTTTGGTCTGTGTCTCTCATTTTACTTCAATGTTTGCTCACTTTGTGCCTCTTAGAAGTCATTTTGCTTTATGGACCTTTTATGGTCACTTTGTAACTCTTTGAAGTCATTTTTCATTTCTTTTTGGAACTTTTCAAAGATATTTTGCATCTTTTTTTTAAGCCGTTTTGGCTCTTTTTCCTGTCAAAAGTTTTTGGTCGCTTTACTTAGAATTTTTTTTTAATGATTTTGGATCTCTTTCAAGTCAATTTGCATCTTTTTACAGTGATTTTGAGTCTCTTTGTGTCTCCTCATAGTCATTTTTGCTTTGTTGACCTTTTGTAGTCCATAAGCACTACTGCAAGTATGAATGAAGGACACAGACCTGGAATGGACACAGATATAAACTCTGAACTCTCTCCTAGCTTTTACCAAGAAAAGGATATTTATTTTGATTATGAAGCTCCGTGATTCATCTACAGCTATACAATAAAGCAAAAAGAGAAATGCTTTTGGAATATGACACGCACTGATAACACCGACACCGTCTGAGGTGAAAACTGCTCATTAAAATAAATTCACAGTGTTTGGGAGGTGTCTGTGTGATTCTGCTTCCTCCTCACCTGTAAGCCTTTTTTTTTTTAGCCATTTTGGCTCCTTTTCCTGTCATTTTGCATTTTTTCTGTTCAAGTTCAATGATTTTGGATCTCTTTGTAGTCTATGTGCATTTTTTTTTACATTAATTTTGAGTGTCTTTGTCATCACTTTGTGTCTCCTCATTGTCATTTTTGTTTTATGGACCTTTTCTAGTCCTTTTGTATCTCTTTGTAGTTCTTTTGTATTTCTTTGTAGTCTGTTTGTATCCCTTTGTAGTCTGTATCTCTGTAGTTCTTTTGTATCTCTTTGTAGTTCTTTTGTATCTCGTTGGTTTCATTTTGTATCTCTTTGTAGTCCTCTGTATCTCGTTGTAATAATTTCGTATCTCTTTGATTTTGTTTTGTATCTTGTAGTCCTTTTGTTTCTCTTCGTAGTAATTTTGTATCTCTTTGTAGTCCTTTGTATCTCGTTGTAATAATTTTGTATCTCTTTGATTTTGTTTTGTATCTTGTAGTCCTTTTGTTTCTCTTCGTAGTAATTTTGTATCTCTTTGTTTTCATGTTGCATCTCTGTTGTCCTTTTGTATCTCTTTGAAGTCCTTTGTATCTCTTTTTGAGGCTCCTTATAAGTAAACTCCCACACACAGTTCAACTTGCAGAAAATACATTTATTTGCTTTTATGTTTTTTCAGGTTTGCCTGATGAAGCACAAGCACTGAAATGTTGCAAGCAAATAAATGTATTTTCTGCAAGTTGAACAGTGCGTGGGAGTTCACTTGCAATTTTGACAGATTGTGTCATGTTTCATCTCTTTGTGGAACCTTTCTAGTCATTTTAGACCTTTTTTTAGTTGTTTAGGGCCTCTTTGTAGTCATTTTGCATGTTTTAAGTTGTTTTTTGTTTGCTTTGTAATCCCTATCAATGTTTCCGAATCATCATTTTGCATCTATTTGTTGTCATGTCTTTTTTAGTAATTTTTAGGCTTTGCCTTAGTTGTCTTTTCATATTTCTTTACAGAACTTTGGTGTGTTTTATATTTGTTTGACTTTCCATCAAGTAATATAAACTGTATAGCTTTGGTCCTGGGAGTGGTTCAGTAGTCATGCATCCTACTTCATTATTTCTGCAGTTTCTCTCCATTCCTGTACCCTGCTAATCCACTGTCCTCTCTCTGTTGCTTCAGTCTCGTCCCTGCAGACATTGTGCAGGAAGGCCATCCAGAAGTACATCGTGCACAGGATGGCCATTGACTGGCTGGAGCTGCCTGAGGCTCTAAAGCACTACTGCAAGTATGAATGAAGGACACAGACCTGGAATGGACACATATATAATCTCTGAACTCTCTCCCAGTTTTTACCAAGAAAAGGATATTTATTTTCATTATGAAGCTCCGTGATTCATCTACATCTATACAATAAAGCTTAAAGAAAAATGCTTTTGGAATATGACACGCACTGATAACACCGACACCATTTTCTGAGGTGAAAACTGCTCATTAAAATAAATTCACAGTGTTTGGGAGGTGTCTGTGTGATTCTGCTTCCTCCTCACCTGTAAGCCTGTGTGTTAGAAATAACTGGTCGGACTGGAGTACACTTTATGTATATGGTACATGATGATAATGACAAAATAAGAAAAATCATATCTCCTCTGCTGCATTTCCTGTCTGGCTTTAAATAATTTGTCATTTAACAAGAAAGAAAAAGTTGTAGCAATGACATGCCATACAGTCCTGTTGAATTTGACCACATATATGATCAATTTAACATCTACATGCTAAAATGTATTATTCCCCTTAATGTAGGCCTACGTAAGCATGAAGAAACATATATATAGTATAATATCTGTTTTAGTTTGAACTTGTTCCTCCGTCAACCTGCCTCCTGTTGTCAAACAGCGACATCTAGCGGTCGTAGAACAGAACGGCAGTGGGCGGAGCTTCCGTGAAATCTCCATCCAGGATCACTTCACACGAGAGCAGGAGGGAAACAGGAGAGCGTCTGGTCGTCTGTCAGCGCCGTTTGAGGGAAACATTGAGCCAGATTAGGATTTGTTTTTCTTTCCTCTGCTCTGTGAACAAACCACATCATGTCTTTCTGTCAGTTTTTCGGCGGTGAAGTCTACAAGGATCATTTCAAACCAGGTGAGCCGACGGAGGCAGGTTCACAGCGAGCGGTGATGTGATGTAACCTGCCTGTAGTATGGATTATATAGAGGATAACGTTACCAGTTCACGTTTCATTTCGGCTGTTTTATGTTGTTTAGTTTTATTAATATATGCAGTTATTATGTAATAGCCTATCAGTCGTGAGTAGAGAGGAATGAGGTGCAAACACCTGTTTATACTTTACGCCGTTAAGAAAGAGCAGTTTACCTTTAAGATTAAAGGTATCATTCTAATAGAAATAGAAAGTCAATTGAACTTATATAGCCTTTTTTTTTGCTAGAGACCCCTTAGAATAAAGAAATTGGGACCCACCATCACATTTAAGGACACGCCAAGTTTTTTAATATTAAAGTTTTTCCCCCCTTTCAAATAACATAGAAAATGGTAATAATAATCCTTTTATCATCTTGTGACCCCAAAGATCAACAACAATACAACAACAAAAATGAAAGAAAACAAGAAAATAGTATTGATGGGTAATGTATGAGGCAGTCAGGTACAACTATAAAATCATCAACCGACATAGACACAAATTTAGAATAGATCGAAATAAAGGTTTTGGCTAAAATATTATACGAAAAAACAGATTTCCCCTCAACTGAACTGGGATTTGAACCAGGAACCCTCTAGCTGAGAAGCGAGAGCGCTAACCATCACACCACCATGCAGCCCTAGACAAGTGTCAGTGTCACGTAATTCAACAGCAACTGTCCTCCACAGGTATGTACGTGTGCTCCAAGTGTAACCATCCACTGTTCTCCAGCCGCTCCAAGTTCGCCCACTCGTCTCCCTGGCCGGCTTTCACCGACACCATCAGAGAGGACAGCGTCACCAAGATGATGGAGACGCTCACTGCCTTCAAGGTCACAGTCACAGCTAACGTTATATAGTTTATCAGTGACACAGGGCTGACACACAGAGGCAGACAACCTTTCACGCTCACACTCATACACGTGCAATGTAGAGTCACCAGTTCACCTAGTGAGCGTGTCTTTGGACTGTGGGAGGAAGCCACACATGCACTGGGAGAACACAGATCAAACATATGCTTTATCAGGATCTGACACAAGATGATGTGACTTTTGTGTGTTTGCAGGTTCTGTGTGGGAAGTGTGGGAACGGGCTGGGCCACGAGTTTGTGAACGACGGGCCGGAGGAGAGAGTGTCACGTTTTTGAATATTCAGCCACTCGCTCAAGTTTGTCCCCAGCAAAGGTAAGATGACCGCGGACAGATTCCCTAGATCCCAGAAGAAAAAAATAATCTCAACCTGCCTTCCAAAAAATTACCCCTGGTGAGGGAGGGACGTTTTAAATGTGAAGTATCTTCAGCCAAAAGCATAAAATAGCCCACAGTGACGTCTGCTCGTTCTTACAATTAAGTAGGACATTGTGTGTAGAGAGAGGTGTCGTTTTTGAGGGTGTGTTTATTACGTTCCCTTGTGCACCAATAAAATTTCATTCATCTCTTTATTGCGCCGAGGTCACAGCAACAAAGGGACTTTAATAGCTTTAAATTCCTAAAATAGATTACAGACATGGCTAAATAGAACTGGGATGGTGTGAAAAAGCAGGTTTGTGTGTCAGAGCTGGAAGAAGAATTTGGACAGCTCGAATGTTAAGGGGCCTTTCTGTGTTATAGTAGTGAGCATGTTTCTCTTTTGTCTCCGTCTCAGGAAAGGACAAGCACTAAAGAGCGAGGTCTGAGTTTTCACACCAGCTGCTGCTAAGGTATCTGCTGCTCGGTCCAGGATCAGCGAGCAGGTCGGGTCAGTGTGTGACGTGGACAGGAAGAAAAGGCCTGAGAGGGACGTCCTGTCCGCTGAAGGATCTTTGACCGGCCTGTGACACAGTGACTGGACCACACCACACCTCTGCTGATATTCCCTCACCAAAAACATGTTACATTCCTTAAATACCTCATATTTAGATACATGTTAACTCTATAATAAAGATTGTATTGCTCTTAATAAAGTACATCAGTAGTTATTTTAGATATTTAAACATGCAACAACAGTTTCTCCCAGCAGACACTCACCAGTTATTGATGATAACTTTTTAATGATCTGTTTTTACATTATATTGCTGGTATCATTTACTACTTTACTTCCCAAGACAAAATGTAACCATGTTATCTATGCACTGAAGAAGTCTTCCTTCTTTTTTTGTGTTCATTCTTAGGGTATGCAATTTATTACGAAAAAAGTAGTTGTAAAATGTTTTTGTCCTGTACTGTAAGCGGATTTACTTGATACTTTTTGCTTGTACAAAAACATTAAATTGTGTCTTTTAGAACTAATTTTCATTTTACTTTGAAAAACCAATTTGAGTCCAGAGTTTTGGGGGGTAAAAAAAACGAGGATGTCGATTTATAATCCATTGTAAGTGTATTTATTCATATATGAAAGAACAAACAAATAAAACAAATAGTTTCATAGATTTTTGTTTGTAATGATTTATTTGCAGTGGTGTAATGTAAGGTACTTGAACCTTACTTACATGTTATGACATTGTCATGGCCTCCACTCCTACCTAGCCTGCAGTCTCTCCCCCTCCCCTTTCTGTGTGTGTGTGTGTATATATAATTGCAGAAGCCAGGCTGCCAGCGATCAAGCATCACAATTAGCCCTGCTATAGAGATCCGGTCCTGACACCTCCAAGACGGCATATCGTAGACTCTGTGCACCTTCGTGCCAATTGAACTATAACTGTTTTGCCAGTATCTTCCATACCCTAACTCCCGTTTCCTGTTCCTGAAGTTCCTCCAGCCTAACTCCTGCATCCGTCTCCAGACCTCCTGCTACCCTCGTCTTCTGGCTCTCTCTGCCCTGGACGCCTGCAGCTCAGACTCTACTTTGACTAACACCCTTGCACTACTCTCTGACTCCAGCCTCTGCTTCTGCACTTGAGTTCTCTAGTCAGTCGTAATTTTATAACTCTAAACAACAGTTCAGGTGGAAATATGTATATCCGCCATATCTATCTACATGGAAATATGTGTAAAATGTGTCAGAGCTAGCTTAGTTATTATTTATATTGTCATATCTTTTAATCCTTTTATTTGCCCCCTTATTTTTGTCTATCTTTATCTATATTTATGATCACTTTATTTAATTTGCCTGTTTTTTTGAGCTGCTGTAATACGAAAATTTCCTGTTGGGGATCAATAAAACTTCTCATCTTATCTCTTAAGACTTTACATTCGAAACATACCGCATGTTAAGCAAACAAATGTGATGCTTTATAAAATATTATACTACTCAGTGGTATGTAAAACAGTTAAAATGAGGTCTATTCCACCTATTTCATCACTTAAATACATCAGTGTCTGAGCAATAATAAAATTAACAGTAATGTATACATTTTAAACTCAATAGAGGACTTATAATAAAGTATTTGTACGCTGGGGTTTACCATTATTACTTAATTAATGTATGTGAATACAAAAATCTGTGCGTGTTGAACTTTCAGTCTAGAAACTGATGCTCCCAAAACTGACCTCTAGATGGCGAGCTCATCCTGCTGCATCACATCTCCTACATAGAAGTTGCCAACAGAATGAAAAGTCTGATAAAAATGTAATACTATTTGTTCTTTAATATCTTGTATCACCTGCTGCACATGCCACCACTCCGAAGTTTACTTCATGAAAACACGCTGCGTGTGTGTGTGTCGTCTTGTATTTTGGTTAATTACGTACGCTGGTTTCAGAAG
The DNA here is from genome assembly GCF_022749685.1 of Semicossyphus pulcher. Classification (NCBI taxonomy): domain Eukaryota; kingdom Metazoa; phylum Chordata; class Actinopteri; order Labriformes; family Labridae; genus Semicossyphus; species Semicossyphus pulcher. The sequence continues at coordinate 9,690,447 of NW_027211670.1, read as the reverse complement.
CACAGGGTGCTCAGGCTCCCTCTGTGGCCCAGCTGCAGGCCATATTCTCGGGCTTGGGGGTTGGCAGAGACCCTGAGGTTCAGATGAGTAGCCTGGCCGCCTGGAGAGAGACCGAGGGCTATCATTACATAGGATGTACACTCACACACACACACACAGTCCCAGAAAAACATGCACCAATCAACACACTGCCATACTCCTCTTGAACCTCACATATAAAGTATCGCTCACGTCTATTTTCAAATTATGTTAACACACACATCAATGACACACATACACACAGAACACAAAAACACCCACACTGTACTCCATTTTATTGGTCTCCCCACAGACAAGTTAAGATTGAAGCCTATTTTCTTTCAAAACATCACTTCTTGTAGTGTGCAATTACAGGAGGTCATCATAACATTCATAGATGTCGTTGAACTCTCAGCTCTCAAGTAATTTTAATATACCGCTCCACATCCATCCAACTCCACTTCTGCTCGCTGCCAGGAGTATTGAAATGAGCGTCGGTGTGGCAGAGAGGCCTGACCTTGCATTGAGGTTGTTATGGCTGAGTAAATGTCCTCTTGTGTTGTCTTGGCATGCGAACGCCAGGCAGTTTATTCCCTCAACAGTGGGTGAGTGTGTGTGTGCATTTTTTAGCAGAGGTGGTCCGCTAGTAATCAAACCCACAACCTTGGCAGCATTTGTGTAGTGAATCTCTACAGTAGTGGCTGTGACAGATAACATAAAGTAAATAGAGGGAGATGAGAATGTGATTGCTACAGTAGATAGCTGCTAACTCTGTAATTAAAGTAAATAAAACAACCGCTACATCATCTTGTGCTATTATTCCATCAGTCTGTGACGTTTGGTGCATTCCAGCCATATTTTACCTTTTTAATTGACTAAACTTGACATTTATTGTAGTTTAATTAAGTTTTGCTTTCCACAATAGCTTTCATTTTCAGAGTTACTCCTTCATGTCCCCCCATCCTTCATTTTCTCTTTCCTCTTTAATCTGATTCTGACAAGATGGGTGTCATCCTTATTAAAAACCTTTACAGCCATGCTAGCAGCAGCTGTGCTAAAAGCTAAATTATAAATTAAATAACAATGAGATACTAACATGCTGATGATGAAGATATTATTTTAACTAATGTAACCATTAACCTTTACTGTGTTAGCATGAATGCTAACTGTTCAATTAGCACTACCATGGGAAATATCAAAGTTTTGTACATATTAAAGCTATGCTAGGCAGTTTAAGAGATTACCGAGCTTAAGCTATACTTTTTTTTAAGTATACCAAGAAAAACTAAGCCCTTCCATTTTGACATCCCTCAGCAATCAGTGAACACTTAACGTAAACTGCCTTACACTGTTTCACTGCCATTCTTGTTAGCTTCAGCTTGTTAGCTTCAGATTGTGGAAGACTTGGGTCATAAACATGATTGCAGGGGTAAAATGTTCAGAAGTAGGTAGGTATAGTTAGACAGGCAGGTAAGAATGTAAAACATTTCACTAGGACTGAATGAAAATAGTGAACTAGCTTATTTCAGTCCTATAACAACAATTGAGTCATGTACAGACCGTGCTGCTCCTAATGTTTGGCAGTCTGAACATTTTCAAACGTTAAAAAAAGGTGTTATGTTGGGGAAAAAATAGTATCACCTTCTTCATATCCTCCAAAAGACAGGAAAGTATGCTGGCTTCCACACTTTAAAATGTGAGCTCCCTCCCTCTGAGCGCCTGCACAGCAGCTTCGCCCCTCTCTGAGCTGTGAGTCTGCGGTGTTTTTTGTGTAATAGCCTATGCTGTTTTTTACAGTATTGTAATTAACGGGTCTTACCTTTGCCGAAATTTAAACATCATGATGCAGATTTGTCAAAAGTAAAAATGAAGCTTTGTCAGGTCTGCCCTCAAGAGGAGAAGAAAACTACTTTTAAAATGCTCGTTTGTTGAACGGAGGTCGGATCGGTCCTTTCTGATGCATTCGAGGGAGTCGGGAAATCTGAACGCTGAACGGCTTTCGCAAACTAAAGTTGTTTGTGTCCGTTTTGGCTCTTGTTTGTGTTATTCTCATTATGTGTTTGCCCTACAATCTGGCACAAGGCCACAGCTCTTTGGGCTATGCCCATAGTCGTCATTTAATGATAATCACCTGCTATTTGATTTGTGTTACCTGTTGTTTGAACAGTAGTAATACAGCCTTGATATTATAAGAGGCTTGAGGCATTTGCAATAAATCTTGTCAAGCTTTAACAGTAAATAAGTGTCATACATACATACTTAATCAAATGAAGAAAATTATATCAATTTAAAGGGAAGCAATGTCAAAAATCTCAATTTTTTCATTAGGCAGGGTATGTTGTCTTGATGTTTTAGTTTATTTAAAGGTGTCCAGAGTGTAGCAGCCAGAGAGAGAGAGAGAGAGATTTGTTATTTCTGATGAAAACATCCTGTTTTGTTTACTTGTATTGCTTTTTCCATAGAAATGTCATTCCTAGTTAATAGTTTAATTTGATAGGTCATTTATGTTGGTATATTTATAGCTTGTTAGATGTTTATTTTGTTAGTCACTCAAGTTTCCCCTTTTGTGTGCCTTGGACTAGTCCATTGTGTATATAACCCCCACGTGTGTCATTTGAAGCGAGGTCTATTTAGTTATAGTTTATTAAGTTATAGCTTTAGTTCTTTATTGCTTAGTTGACTTCCTTTCTTTATTTCATGTGTATATTCAGATTTACCTTAATTATTTCAGTTTTTGAGATTTTTTTAAAGTACATTTTGTCATTGTTATACCTTTGCGTGATCCCTTACAATAACCATCCAGTTGTTACAACTTTTGAAACCATGCAGGACCAGTGGCTGCAGTCCGCTCCACTTACGACTGCAGAGAAAAAGTATATTTTTCATCGTTTGCTTTTTCTTTTGTTATTGTCTCTACAAACTGAACACATCTCTTCATGTTTTGAGTCAAACATTTATTCAAGTCATCTCTGAATACTCTCTGAGACTCATTTCATGATTTATCAACTAAAATTATTTGATTGTTATTAATGATTTTATGTAATTATTGTTATGATGGGTATACCTATTCTGCATACCTTAAACAATGTTATACCATAACACTTTCTTCAGTTCACCCAGAGCTTTCAAAAAGTTATTTTTAAAGGTTGATGAAAAATATAATGAAAAAGACATGAAGGCATCATAAAGTGAAAACATTAGGTTTGATTTTATATATGAAAAGTTGTTTTTGCAGGATGATCCTGTTAAAACTGTTTAAATCTTTGTCCTGAGTGTCGTCTCAGGGCGATCCTGCCTCTTTAGATGGAGTTTTGAGTCTGGTCTTCGCTCTGTCATCTGTTTCATCATCCTGGGGCTGTCCTGCATCCCGTATCTCCTCCTGAGGTCCTCAGGGGTCCTGGTCCTAAGCTCCTGGTCCTGCAGTCTAAAACCAGGGCTGGAGGGGAACAAACAACAACAATCGTGCCTTAGCATGAATGAAGGTAAATAGATTTTACCCAGAGGGCCTTGTTATGTACTTGACATACAAACATGACACACCTAGATAACCATTATCCCTTTCATAATCTTCCATGTGATCTCATTTGCCTAATCTCTCTTTGCATCTCGGGGTTATTTCTCATCTTTGAGCCGCACTGTCGTCTTTTTAGATCATATGGGGTCTTAAAGCACTTCATGGATTCAGGGATATCTAAAAGCGTTTCTTTAAATTAGAGCACTTTATACTTTAACAAAAAGTAGAGCCATTTTTCTTCAAGTTACCATTGTTCCTGAGAACTGTCCCTCATCTTTCACCTCCGCGCTGGTCATAGGCCTGTTCCCTCATCTTTCCTTTTGGGGCTGTCTGTCGTCTGTTTCGTCTCCCTGGGGCTGTCCCGCATCCCGTATCTCCTCCTCAGGGGTCTTCTTTTAAGGTCCTGGTCCTGCAGTCTAAAACCAGGGCTGAAGACAAACAAACAATCAGACAGGATCAAACTTATTACATCAGCATGAATTCTTCTGGTATCAAACTCACCTTTTCATATTCCAGTTGCATGCTAAGTGAATCCATCATGTAGAGTTGATTTACTTACCTACTGAATGAACCTCTACAAGATTCCACTTTGATAAGCTACATTTAGAGGATTCATCTTGCTGCATCTGTTTGTTTCCCGCTCGTAGTGATGAGAGTAACTGGGAGGCAGTGTTCCCACTCCAAATGCCATTACACATTTCTCAGCACTGTGGTCCTTGTGACTGTCTCTAGTGTTTGTACAGTGTGGACATACGTCAAATTAGCAACAGACAGCAAATTAAAACACGTCTCATCACAACATATTACAACTCATCACATTGCTATGTTTATGCACCTTTAAAATGACTGTATCAGTGTAATCTGTAATTTGGATTTCAACTGCTCCTGTTGTAGTTAATGAAAACAAACATTTCAGCTAACTCCAGTGCATTAAATCTGTTCCATGTTAATTAATGTACATTCTCTTTTCAAATGAGGAAATAGAAAAACAGCCCATTACATTACAGCCCATAACATAAGACAATAATGGACACTGAGGACGGAGGGGAGGAAGTTCAGTGGGTTAGCATTCTGATACTTTAAAAGTGTTACACCAGCAGCATTGAAATGATGCATCATGTTTAAGGACAAAGGAACAAACTTTATCAGCCTTTTCAGTCTACTACGGGTTTTGTTTGGTCCGTATTTCCATTTGTACTTTGTCCGAGCTGCCTGCCAGCTGTCTGGTGTGGTGGATAAAGTGTTGTCTAATAGATGCCCTCTGTGCATGTCTTTTAGCAAGTTGTAGTGAAACCAGTCTTGGTGGTGCCTGCTCTTATGGCAATGATTCGGGCTGTGTGACACTGATATAGCTCTGTCAGACTGGGCTACCTTACCTTTGTTAAAAGAGACTTACTACAACACATGGGTTATTTGCCCATAGCTGAGGCAGTGGTTGACGGGCACGCCTGCACGCCGCGTCTCTGGGGCCCACTGCTGCTCCGAGATCCCCTGTAGTTTAGCCTGGGACCGTGAGATACCCAGTTTCCATGTGTGGCCGCGAGGAGGCACTGCAGGAGTCTTGGTGGTGGAGAGGCTGCATGCTAGCAGGAGAAAGCTTTAACAACTGTCTGTTAGCAAGGTGAGCCGGCAGCAGCAGCTGTAAGCAGAGAGAGACAGGCAGAGAGCACGGACCGACTACCAGCTCCTCTACACTACTGCGCTACTGCATGAGACACTCCACACACCCTGTGTGCAAGCACACCCACACACCCACATTCACACGACGCAGACAAACACATACATTCACACACACACACACACACACACACTCACACTGACGCAGACAAACTCATTCATTCACACACACACACACACACACACACACACACACACACACACACACACAAACACACACATAAACACAGACAAACACACACATTAACACAGACACACACACATTAACACAGACACATACACGCACACAGACAAATGGACTGTACTTGTTTAGCGCTTTTCTAGTCTTTGTTACCACTCAAAGCTGCTTTTACACTACATATCACATTCACCCATTCACACACACGTAAAGTGCCCAACTGTCAATCACTCCTCACATTCACCGGGAGCAGTGTCTGTTCAGTGTCTTGCCCAAGGACACTTCGGAGCTGGGGATCGAACCTCCAACCTTCCTATATGCACATGTTAACACGGGCAGACTCACATGTTAACACGGGCAGACTCACACGTTAACACGGGCAGACTCACACGTTAACACGGACAAACTCACGTTAACACGGGCAGACTCACATGTTAACACGGGCAAACTCACATGTTAACACGGGCAGACTCACACGTTAACACGGGCAGACTCACATGTTAACACGGGCAGACTCACACGTTAACACGGACAAACTCACATGTTAACACGGGCAGACTCACACGTTAACACGGGCAGACTCACACGTTAACACGGGCAGACTCACACGTTAACACGGACAAACTCACACGTTAACACGGGCAGACTCACATGTTAACACGGACAAACTCACATGTTAACACGGGCAGACTCACACGTTAACACGGGCAGACTCACACGTTAACACGGGCAGACTCATATGTTAACACGGGCAGACTCACATGTTAACATGGACAAATTCACATGTTAACACGGGCAGACTCACATGTTAACATGGACAAATTCACATGTTAACGCGGGCAGACTCACACGTTAACACGGACAAACTCACACGTTAACACTGGCAGACTCACATGTTAACACGGGCAGACTCACATGTTAACGCGGACAAACTCACATGTTAACACGGGCAGACTCACATGTTAACACGGACAAACTCACATGTTAACACGGGCAGACTCACATGTTAACACGGGCAGACTCACACGTTAACACGGACAAACTCACACGTTAACACGGACAGACTCACACGTTAACACGGGCAGACTCACACGTTAACACGGACAAACTCACATGTTAACACGGGCAGACTCACATGTTAACACAGACAAACTCACATGTTAACGCGGACAAACTCACATGTTAACACGGGCAGACTCACATGTTAACACGGGCAGACTCACATGTTAACACGGGCAGACTCATATGTTAACATGGACAAACTCACATGTTAACACGGGCAGACTCACATGTTAACACGGACAAACTCACACGTTAACACTGGCAGACTCACATGTTAACACGGACAAACTCACATGTTAACACGGGCAGACTCACACGTTAACACGGGCAGACTCACACGTTAACACGGGCAGACTCACACGTTAACACGGACAAACTCACATGTTAACACGGGCAGACTCACATGTTAACACGGGCAGACTCACACGTTAAAACGGGCAGACTCACACGTTAACACGGACAAACTCACATGTTAACACGGGCAGACTCACATGTTAACACGGACAAACTCACGTTAACACGGGCAGACTCACATGTTAACACGGGCAGACTCACACGTTAACACGGGCAGACTCACATGTTAACATGGACAAACTCACATGTTAACACGGGCAGACTCACATGTTAACGCGGACAAACTCACATGTTAACACGGGCGGACTCACATGTTAACACGGACAAACTCACATGTTAACACGGGCAGACTCACATGTTAACACGGACAAACTCACATGTTAACACGGGCAGACTCATATGTTAACACGGACAAACTCACATGTTAACACGGGCAGACTCACATGTTAACACGGACAGACTCACATGTTAACACGGGCAGACTCACATGTTAACGCGGACAAACTCACATGTTTACACGGGCAGACTCACATGTTAACACGGACAAACTCACATGTTAACACGGGCAGACTCACATGTTAACACGGGCAGACTCATATGTTAACACGGGCAGACTCACATGTTAACAGGGACAAACTCACATGTTAACACGGGCAGACTCACACGTTAACACGGGCAGACTCATATGTTAACACGGGCAGACTCACATGTTAACATGGACAAACTCACATGTTAACACGGGCAGACTCACATGTTAACACGGGCAAACTCACACGTTAACATGGGCAGACTCACATGTTAACACAGGCAAACTCACACGTTAACATGGGCAAACTCACACAGGCGGCTGTGGCTCAGTGGTAGAGTCGGTCGTCTTTCAATCGGAAGGTCAGAGGTTCGATCCCCAGCTCCCTCAGGCTACATGTCAAATGTCCTTGAGCAAGACACTGAACCCCAAATTGCTCCCGGTGGCATAGCCAACGTGTATGAATGTGATATTTGATTGACAGTTGGGCACTTTACGTAGCAGCCTCTGCCATCAGTGTATGAATGAGTGAATGTGATATAAAAGCAGCTTTGAGTGGTCGCAAAGACTAGAAAAGCGCTATATAAGTACAGTCCATTTACATTAACACAGATAAACACACATTAACACAGATAAACACACACGATAACAATCAATCAAACTGAAACAGAGGACGCTTATCTTTGGGGGCACCCTCGACCTCCTCAGCTGGTCTCTTCAGTCCTCTGCTCCCACGCTGACGGTTCCTCTCCATCAGGGCCCGCAGGTTCACCATCCACTGCCGAGAGGGGTCCGCCGGGACGGAGGTCTTCGGACTGCTGGTTGGGGGCGGTGTAGCAGGTGGGCTGGGTGGATCAGAGGAGGAGTCAGAAGAGAGGCTCCCAAACACGTCAGCATAAGAGGTGGAGGGTTTAGGAGAGGAGGTCAAGGGAGAGTTAGGAGGTTTGTCAGAAGAGGAGTCAGAAGAGAAGCCTGAAAACGGGCTCCCAAACACGTCAGCATAAGAGGTGGAGGGTTTAGGAGAGGAGGTCAAGGGAGAGTTAGGAGGTTTGTCAGAAGAGGAGTCAGAAGAGAAGCCTGAAGACAGGCTCCCAAACACGTCAGCATAAGAGGTGGAGGGTTTAGGAGAGGAGGTCAAGGGAGAGTTAGGAGGTTTGTCAGAAGAGGAGTCAGAAGAGAAGCCTGAAGACAGGCTCCCAAACAAGTCAGCAGAAGTGGTGGGGGATTTAGGAGAGGTCAAGGGAGAGTTAGAAGGTTTGTCAGTAGAGAAGCATAAGGACAGGCTGTCGGACAAGTCAGGGGAGGAGGCGAAGAGAGAGTCAGGAGGTTTGTCAGTAAAGAAGCACAAGCTCTCGAACCAATAAGCAGAAGAGGTGGAGGGTTTAGGGGAGGAGGTCAAGGGAGAGTTAGGAGGTTTGTCAGGGGAGGAGTCAGGAAAGAGGCATGAAGACAAGCTCTCAAACACGTTAGCAGGAGATGTGGAGGGTTTAGGAGAGGAGGTCAAGGGAGAGTTAGAGGAGGAGGGGAAGGACTTGCGTGCGCTGCCGGAGCGAGCTGGTACACGGATCCCACGCAGACTCAGCCTTGGGATGCCAGCCTCGTCGGGGGACGGTACGAGGGTCGATGTCCACGTGTGGTGCCGGCGGACCTAAAGACAGCAATACATCCAACATTTAAACTTGTGCTGCAGGTCACATGAACATACCAAAATCTGCTCTACCATAATGAATACCAGGAAAAGTCCTCACATTTACCATCACAATTCAATAAAAACACACTTGAAGACATAGTCAACTGTCTCTGTGCTGATGGTGTAATGTGAATGGATACCTTGGATTCTACATTATTGGAAGAGGGAATGGCCTAATCAGGGAAACTCACCCTAACCCAAACGATTAAAGTAAAAACTGTATCTGTAGTCGTGTCAGACAAACTGAATATAACTGAACAACCTCTCTGCACAGCACATTTTAACACACATGTTACAGTTAAAGCTCGAATTGGTGGCCTCTGGCACTTTAAATGCACCTATTCCACCATATCCTCCCATTTTATTACGTAATAACATATTTAAATGACTTGCCCATTCAGGCCAGACACTCTGTAATATTGTAAATAAGTAATATTTTAAACAAGCCTATTCCTAACTGATCTGAACTTGATCTAAAACTGACTAAATTGTCTGTTTCACTTTGTTTGCATTCATCTTAGTAATTTTATACTAATATAAGTCAGAAAACATTCAGTGAAAATTAAAATTACAACAGAGAACTACTTGTAACCTTCCCAAGAACGGTTAAGGGTCAAATATATTTTAGTTTTATTACAGTAATAGGCCTGATAAATGAACAACTAGGTTAAGTCATATGGTGGAAACTTCTGCAAACTTCTGTATCATCAAGAAGAAAGAGACAGTGCAGCCAAATGTCTCTGCTGCAGTCAGCAGGGTTTGTTTATATTTAAAATGCCTTTACATAACATCTGATACAGATCATTCCCTTTACCCTCAATATGTCCTTAATATGTTCTGTGTTTGCCTATGTTAAGAAAAATAAAATTGTTTCATACAATTATTGACAAAACTGTATTGAAATAAAACCCAAAGTAATTTGTTCAACATTTAAATCTTCTCACAATATTTCGGTGTAACTGTGCACAGTGATTATTGAGTTTTGTCAAAAGTCTGTCAGATTTAATCAATTAAGCTTGAAAATTACATTTTAAAAAACTTTTCATCATCTCAATGCATCGTTAGGGTCTAACGTGTCAGCCATGAAACACACAGCAAAACAAATTGGGTAATAAAATAATAAGTCTTACGTCGTCCATGCTGAAACCGGTGTGGTCCAAGTCCGTCGAAGGTCAGTGGATGTCAGGTGGCGAAAAAATCTGCCGTAGGAGGTCTGATTTCGAATAAAACTCTGAATAGAGGCGCTGAAAAAAAAGTGTCGTACGTTTTCTCTGCAAGAAACTTTGTGACTGTTCAGATAACTCTGAGTATGTTTATATTCAATATCTCCGCGATGGCTATCTGTAACCATGACTCTGTTTACATTTTCAAATAAGTCGGAGTTTGTTACTGCTCGAAATGTTCTAATCATGTCAACGTTCCGACGTCACTCACCTTCCGGTCTGCAGTCGCGCTGTCGATTCTAAAAGCTTTAGGCTAGCCTACTTATTTTTTGATATAGCCTACATATTTGAAAGTTAATGTGCACAAACATTATCTAAATCCATAGACTGTATAAATAATGGACGTAGTCTCAGTGACGTCACCCATTGGTTTCTGAAGAAGCGTTTGGAAGCCCGAATTGCGCCGCCGCTGGGGGTCGCCATATTGGAAATGCCAGAGACGGCTAATCTAGAGACGGGCAAAGAGGCGGAGCGCGACCGAGCTACAGCCTATGGCTGAGCTCTATGGGCGGGCCGCATGAATCAGCCAGCTACGGCTATGAAGCTAGGCTATATGCGCCTCAGCGTAGCTAACGGTTATTATCCATAGACTGTATAAATCATGAATGAGCTGGTTTGACTTTCCCAGGAGGAGATTCTGTCGGTGACTGACGGCAGGTGTTTAGTTATCAGACTAAAGAAGTAGCGGACTCACTGCTCGCTCGCCCGGTGAGAGAGCGGCGAGCCGACACGTAACGGGAAACGTAAAAGAACCGGTCTCTTCATCACTACGGTCCGCTGTAATCTCTCCGGGGAAACGCCAACAACTCCTGACTCCTATTTACTGACCGACGATTAAATAAATAAACACTGCACAGGCTAACAAGCAGCTAAAGGGAGCACAGTATACCTGCTACTTAGTGCTAAAAATATTTCAATACAATAACACTAGCATTTAACTCACTGAAGGGCTGGAGCTCAGACTTCTTACACGGCCATAAAGTTCCATAAATCCCACAGAGACAGATTATTTGTCCAAACTTTGAATGAAAAAATCCCCAAAAGTCTCCAACAACACAAACAGGTGAAGTTAAGCTCAAGTGTCTGTGTCTGTGTTGACGTCTAGCAGACAGCCTGCAGGATCCACCTGTCAAACAAGTGATCCGACCCCTATAATTTAAGGCTTAATATAATTAAAACGGGTGTGTTATAAAAAAATTCACCCCCGTACAGTTATCTTGAACAATGCTGTAATGTTATTTCTTGTTTTCTGGAGCCAGCCTCAAGTGGCCACTCGAGGAACTGCAGTTTTTTGCAGTTTCATTTTTCAACACCTGAGGTTGCCGCTTGTCTAAATCTTACGACGAAGTATTAGGGCCTCATTAAAGAAAAAAAAAAAAAGATTTCGAGAATAAAGTCATAATATTACGAGGACAAAGTCATAAGTCAGTAATTTTAGGCTATGGTTAGCTAATGGTTAGTCTTATTTTGAAGGGTAAAATCATAAGAGCAGCCAGTCGCCTGCGCTGAAATGACTAAGATCACTTCATTTCATTTTTCAAATAAATGCTATGCTATGCTTACATGCTACCAGGTGTGTTCAATGAATAATACATAAATACAATAAATACAGCTCCGGCTCAAGTTGTGTTAAGCTTACACCTCTTTTTAGGACTTTGTGGATTGAGGTGACATTTTTTTCTACCCAAGCTGTAAAAAAAATGGCACTAGAAGCAAAGTTATCAAGGTGTTAATGTTTTCTGCGCATATTTGACCACACGAAAATGTGTGTATTTGGTCAAAACAGCCAATGAACAGAGTAAGTGGCGCCCTGATGTTAGCTAGTAGGCAAGCTAGCAATGTAGGTTATATGTGAATGTGTGAACATTAGCATTCATGTGTATGTGTTTGTTCTCAGTCTACTGACTGTACTTTTAAGTTGATTCTTCCACTCCACGATGGTTAAATCATTTAGCTGTTGTTTTCTTATTCAACTTGTAGTTTGTCATTTCATCTTCTACTTACATTTTCCACAAACGGCTTCACCTCTTTTCCTTATAACCCCCCCATTTTTCTTTCTCTGCCTCATTCTGTCTTTACCTGACTCCACACCTGACTTTATTTTTAATGACGTAATGCTACCTTCAGGAAAAAGTGAATACACCATGAAACACTGTGCTTAATTGTTTATGGGGTTTTTGCCTTCAGGTTGGTGCAGGTAAATGATACTAAGCTTGTCGTCAGTTCTTTACACTTCTATCACACTGGAAATCAGAATTTAAAGGAGTGTTTTGACACAAACAGAGTGGTATGCGTCTGGACCACAAATACGTTAACTACCTAACTGGTCTGAACAGAGATGCGGTTTGTAAATTAGCATTTCGTGCTTTACAATGAGACAGATGCATCATATTCCCATCACTGACATTACCCGATGTATGAGTCATATTTATCTTCAGGTCCATACAGCACTTTGGGTTTCATATTGTGCTTTAAATCGATAAAATGAAAGAAAATACAGACGTAAAGTGATTTCTGAAACTAGTATGAACTCATGACACATTTTCCCACCACTGAACCGGGGTTAATGGTGAATCCCCTCAAAGGGCACAGGCACTGCGTTAACCTGTCTGCCCTGAGACCCTTTAAAGACCGGGTAAATGTCTGAATCAGAGGGAGAAAATGCTTGTGTGTGGGCGTGAAAGGGATACCACACACTGTAATAAAAGGAGAGGGGATTCAGAGGATAGCTGCAGCTTCTAAAAGGTCATTTCAGTGCATTTCAATTGCACTGTTGCATTCAGGGACCCCCTTTCTGGTCTCTACAGGTGAATCCTCCATTATATACAGTATAAACAGCTTAGGCAGAAATCCCCAACCACAAAATGATTGAAAGGGCAAACAAAACAAAATTAGATTATTATCATTTGGTCTACTATGCAAACACTCTTTCAGACACAAACATTATTTTAGAGACACTCAAGGAAAAAAGTGGATAAGTGTGTTGTTATAGACGACTTATCACATTAAAGTTTTGTAATATCTTTGGGTTTCAGCTCATGCGCTCCAGATCTGATTAGATGATTATTCAAAATTGCCCCATCAGTCATCGCCGCCTTCGAGCCATAAAACAGGTGGATGACATCACGTTTATTAGGGTATATTAGAACAGCCTGCCGTGCCAAAACACACACAAACAGTGAAACGTGCATAGACAGCGAGGCACTATTGTCTAGATCTAGATAAGGAGTTAAATTTAACCATTAAACACTCAACCAGAAATGCCTCTGCTCATGGGAGTGGCTTCTACAGACTAAACAACACCTGCATCGTGGCATGTACTTTTGCGGTATCATACCTGACAGGAGTCTTTTTTTTCCAAGTGCATTTAAATGTCAAACTTCTTCTCCTGACAGTTTATTTCCTGCTATCCCAGAATGCTCCAGAAATCAGGACCCGACTTGCCGTTAAATCAAAGGTGTGTGATGTAATTTTGCAGAAAAGCAATTATACACTCAATTGCTTTTGGCAGCCAAACAGTTGTTTAACTTTGAGGTGTGTCTGTGATGTCAGTGATGAATTTCTCCAATTAAAGTGATGAAATGTAGAACTTAAATGTGGAACAGTAAGACAATTATCACACAGAGCGCTGACAGATCATTTTTATGATGTAACCCAATAAAATGTGTTTGTTTGGCCTTCCCGAAACATTCACGTCCTCTCAAAGTCCACACTTAAAGTCTGTAACCCAGGCTGTTTATTGAGTCTTAATCCAAAGTTTATTGTGGAGATGTGAACAGAGAGCTGTAAATCTGTCTGAAAATTGTGTGGTGAAAAGTTCAATAGTTAACTGGCTGCTACCACATCACCCTGCAGGCAGCTAACCAAGGGACACTCAGCATCTGGGCTGGATTACGCTCTATCCTCTGGACGCACAGCAAATCTCTACCATCCATCTTGACGCCCTGACATGCGGTGCCAGTCGACTGCAGCGCCCAGCTCCTGCTGTGTGTCGCCAATGTCATCCCTCAGGCCTCTCTCAGGTCCCTGCGGACCCCCACGTGTCTCACTATGCATCATACTCAGACATCCAGAGCAGAGCTGCTGCTCAATAAGTCAGTGAGCAGGCAGCACAGACAGGAAGGTATCGACACCTTCAGGCTCTGAGGGGATTTCAGTTAGAAAGCAACAAGGGACTAAACTGACGTATTGCCTTTCTTTCTTGATGTCTCACAATGGCTCTGATTCAGTGCTAGTCGACACATACTGTCTCTCATGCATCTCATGAGAGGCAATAAGCAAAAATCATCAATATGGTGGTAAAGCGCATAATCTCAGACAATTGCTCCTCAGAAGTATTCGTGGTGTTGTTTGTGTAAGCGAAAACGTGACACAGGTAACTGAACTTAAAGTTCCCATTTAACAGCAAGCGAGTGCTGATCGACTGTGCAAATTAACACGTGTCATTTAAAAACAAGAAGCTAGTTATTAGAATGCTGGCCCCATGTACAGAGGCAAAGTCCTCACTGCATTGGCTCTGGATTCAACTTGTATTTCTTTCATTTATTTGGCCTTTGCCTTTATCAGATGGGACAGTCGATAGAGTCGGAAATGTGGAAAGAGAGAGGGGACATGATGCATGGGGCACAGGCCTTTACCAAGCGAAACCAACGTCCTATCAAATAAATGCAAATGCCAATAAATATATTTTTTGAAAAAGGAAGCTAGGGAGGGTCATGGACCATTTGGGTCTGTGTCCACTAACAGAGTTTTTAGCAAAACCAATGCAGTTTACTGTTTTCAGCGCTCAGCTTTCTCGGTGCAAAAACACTCTCTACGTCAGCTGTTTTTTGTCTCTGTTGTCAGTTGGAAAAAGTTTAACTATTGGAACACGGCCACGCTCATCAATGTCACTTCTCTCTTACTGACCAATCATAATCAAGAGGGGACTTCTCATATCAACTTTGTCAACAACAATGGCGGAGGAGAATCTTTTCCTTCATTTTTTCGAGGGAACAATTTCCAGATCTAGAGCTGCTAATGCCAGGTAACGATTCCTATTCATTGTTTTTTTTCTTTGTAAAATTTTCTTAAATAAAAGCAAATATTAAGCATATAGAGCAATTTAAAACAGACTTAACGGTCTTAAAGTCTTAAAGTGCTGTGTGACAACTTTCGTGACCTAGCAACAGAAATTGGGGTTGTGGGCGCTGCCAGGGCAAAAAAACGCAGTTAGTGGACACAGGCCCTTATATACATATTCAGTAGCCAATTGTGCGTAATCTGAGATCATTCAAACACAAACATAGCGATGACACATTAATGCTAGCAAGCAAGTACAGGATGTGTCCTCAACATTTTATTACATTTCCAGGAAAACACTGTTGCATTGTTATCTTGAATCCCACCACATTGCTTCAGTGTCATTTGGGTGAACTGATACTTTAACAGACCTCACATGTAAAACAATAACAGCTATGAAGTTTACACAAAGAGCTATGTGGCGTGTCTGGCAGCAGCAGGTAGAAGCACATCTAGCTTTCAGGCTACATCTACACAATCATCACCGTCTCATTCTCCACATTTCAGTTTCTCCGTGGATTCCTCCTGACAGCCCGGCTGACTGTTAGTAAACACCGTCTCTGAGTGCTGTCTGACTGCGTTATCTTCAGTCCCGGGAACAGATAACACAGCGACTGGCTTCAAAGCCGCTGAGCTCCCCGAGCCGGAGCGGCGCACGCTCCAAAACTATTTAATCAGGAGCTTTTCTCTTGGCCTCTGCTGCAGACCTGGAACTGTGATACCCTCTGAAGGCAGCGAGACGTCGGTGTGTGAGCGTTGTTTGTGTGTGTGTGTGTGTGTGGTTGAAGTGGTTAAGGGGGTCATGTTTGTTTAGGCTGCCTGTCTCTTTCAGCGGGTCAGGCTGGAGCTCACGGAGGTATAATTTCGTGGTAAGGCTGCTGAGGATCTTACTGGTTTTCCTGAGGCCCCTCGCGCTGCACTCCATTGATTTCTGCATATTGAATTGTCACATAATCAAATAGAAGTTATAAGTTTAAAAATGTCCTGTTTTTGAAGCTAAGGCATCCACGTTACTCGCATTAGTCATCTTTATTTTTCCTATGATTCTGAAGGTACCTATCAGATGGTCTACCAGAGCAGTGTGTGTCTATATTTACAGCCGTGTCCAGCTTCTGATATATCATCCTCCTCTGCTGAATTTCATAGCACAGAGACGAAGTGACCAGTATGATTACAGGCCAGTCTTTGTTGCATGAATGACATCATGACTGTAGATCATGGAATCATATGGGTTTGGAAATCCTCTATACACGGAGCAGTAAATCTCAAGGTAACTGTAGCGTGCGGTCCAAGATTCTTGGAAAAAAGTCTGTGATGGATGCAGAGGAAAATGTAAGGTCAACGAAAGGATGCCTGCATGCAAGGACACACACATACTGAACTTGCGTAACCTGTGAGAGGAGTGGAGTTGCTGCCGTGTGGCTCCGATCAGCACAGTTTACAGGGTGGCTTTATTATTACCTCGAGTTACACCCGTCAGATAAGTTATCAGAGAAGCTGATTGCTTACTGCTGTAGCAACCATCAGCTGATAGCTCGACTGTTATATAAAGGGCCTGACATCACCTGCACTGCAACTTCATTCCTGCGCTTATGACCTAGCTCGTTTTTGTCTCACATCACGAGAAGAGTTACAGATAAAAATAAGAGGTCAACATTTTATTAAATAAATCTATATGCTCTCTGGCTGACAGTTAGGTGAGAAGATTGATACAATACTACTTCATACTCTCATGAACGCCTGTTAAAAATGTAGCTACTGCCAGGAGACGGTTAGCTTTCCAGCCAGCATTTTTCCGTTGAAAAGACGTATAAGACGACTATTGCCCCCGCTGAAAAGACGTTCAAAACTGGTTCAAGTTTTTTCACCGACTATTTGAAGATGTTTATTAAAAGAAATGTTTCATCACACAATCACACACATATTAACAGCCATTTTTAAGCCTCATAGCAGCTAAAATCATTGAATAAGTGAGCACTGCATCACGGTCACCAACAACATTTTTTCTGCCTACATGGATGGAGTTGGACTGGAACTCACGACAGCCAGCACTCATCACGATCGGCCACCGAAGTCTTCCAAGGTTGTGATTTGCTGTCAGGTATTAATGAACTACTTCTTCTTTTTTCTTCTTCTGTTTAAAACTGCTCCCTTACGATGTCTCTGAACCTTCTTGTTAACGTCACACAGCCCACAAAGACAATAAAATGCGTTGAAGTTACGTCTTAGTGTAGACTCGATTTCACCCACGTCTGCAAAATGATTTTGGACACATGGTGCTTTAATCATTACTTCCGTCGCCCTTTCATTACTAAAACGAACAAATGATCAAAACTAGAAAACAAAAATGTGTTTCTGACACGTTGATGATGTAACCGTATTTTAGCCAGTTGAAAATGGTTGAAATGAGGTCTTAGACATTCAGACATGATTTCACCCTGTTTTCAATCAAATTTCAAAGTTGAAATCTCAGGTTGGTGCTCACTGGGTTAGCTTTATAGCTGGAAAGTAAATAAGTATATCTACTCAAATACTGCACTATACCCTATTACTATATAGCATACACAGTATGGAATTTTTTGGAGGGATAAATGTTTATTCACTTTCTTGCTAAAACATAGACGAGAAGATTAACATAACTGTCATCTGTGCCCAGTAAATATTGAGCCTCTGCAAGTAGCTAGCTAGCTTAGCTAGCACAAAAAAATAAAACTAGCTGAAAACTAACATTTCTAAAGGTTACTAATAACATGTTCTATCTTGTTTAATTTTAACAAAAACAAAGCACTAAAGAGACAATTTGTGGCTCACAAAAGTTTTTGTTCTTTATTTTCTCCTATGGACAAAGCAGCTAAGCTAGCTGGTTCCTGCCGTACATTATTTCACACCCTAGTGCCTATTGTCCTGTAGAGTCCCTTTGAAAATGTAACAGCTGCTCCAACAGTTATCAATTTCTGAATGACATATTCATGCAGTCAGAGCAAGAACTTGCAACCCCAGTTTTAGTTTTGCTGATATTTGTTTAGTTAAAGGACGCTGTGCTTTCTAAGGAGACAGGAAATTGTAAAAGCTTTGGGTTTACCATTTATGTAACAGTGGCCTCAAAAATGCACACAGCTGGAGACGGTTGTTTTCCTTCCTGTTCCTGAAAAGTGGACATTTTGAGAGGCCTTTGACATGAAAAAAAAAGAAAGTGCTGTAACTTTTTGATTTATAACAAAACATTTTCTAATAGATTTATACATGCTTTCCTACATCATCATCAAGTAGCATTTTCTTTCAACCACTTTCCTGTCTCGAACTCGTCGTTACAAAAATGTCAGATGTCAGAGAGATAAGCTGATTTCTCTCCGGGTTGTTTTGTCTGGGCCTCAGTACTGCATGACACACCTGAAGCCTTATCGCCTCCTGCATTGTCACTCCACAGGGTTACGAATGGGCCCTAAAAGCTGGGAGCACGAGATCAGTTAGCGTGCTGTCAACACAGATCAACAGATCATTATGGATTTCCTCCAATCCAATTACACAGGGAGTACATTTATAATGACTGAGAGGGGCTCAAATATTTGCTTAAGTGCAAAACCAGAATGTTTCCACTAAGAAGGAAGCATCTGAAGTTGATTCGTTCCCCTTTAGTTTCTCTCTCAACCAAGATGTTTTTCCCCTCACAGTTTACACGGTGAGGAAAAGAATCCACACAAGTAAAGCCTGCTACAGAACCCCTAAAACAAGCAACATATAAAAACTGTGAGCCTTTATTAGAGACAACAGCCACTGTTGACCACAATGACCTGCTGTAAAAGTCGAAACATGATGAGAGGTATCAGGTTTGGTTGTAGCCTTTTCCCTCTAATGACTCAGCCTTTAACAAGTAAACAGCTTTCATTATTACCCTCAGGTTTCCTCATGTCACACAGCGAGGCGATGATCCTGTGCAGGCATGTCTGCCACTTAACGTGCCTTCTTCAATTGAAAACATTTTTCGAGCAGCGAGTGCGTAGCCACACCCATGTGATAATGTACAGTGCTGCTGTGCCCTATACTTACCCAGCTCGCCGCAGAGCTCTGCCCTGCAGTTATGGCGGAGAATATGGCCCTGCCACTGGCTGTCACACACAAACAGACTCAGATGCTGGGACTGTATGGGCCTGTCCCAGTGGTTGGCATCCATGCATGTTTCGTGTGTGAAGTTTTAAAATGGTAATCCGCAGGGGTTTGTTTTCTTCATGACATCTTTGGGGCACAAATTCCTGCAGCGTTTTCGATGCTGAATGAGAGTAGCTGTCAATCAAAGTGTTTGCCCAGAAGTTGCCATAGCTGTTTTTCCCCTGATGGTTTGTTGACAAAGTAAGAAGTGTGTCCGGACAAGTTTACACCACAGGTTTGGCACTGGATCACACAGTAGCAGCTGAGGATTAAAGCACAAATACGTAAGCAGAGTTGAAAACAACCAGTGAAGCAGCATTGTTGTCATTGTTGTTTTTGTAAGTACAGCATCAGCGCCACTAGCATGGTGATAGACTGTGAGTGTTGTGAAAACCATCAATATTTTAAATATTAAGAGCAGTGAGACACAAGTGTGTATATAATATGCAATGGACACAATACAGATGCAAAACAGGAAGTGAAAAAACTCATGGCTGAATGGGTGCCATCTCTGGGTTTGATTTGTAGTTATCTTATTAATAAGTTATCTCTTATTATTCCCCATGGGATAAGCTTTCATGTCAAAGTGTTATACAGTAGCCTAATTATTAGCGTCTTGAGAGTCAAAAATATCTAAGTTCAGTCTACTGCTTTCTCCTGTTCACATTTAGCTCAATGTGTCAATAAAATAGTTGAATCCCATTCTTATCTTGTTTAAAAATGTCAGCTAACAGGGAAAGCTAATGTTTTGTAGAGGCGTAGAGACTAAGGTTAGTATGTCCAACTAGTCATACAGTAACAGTTAATGGTTTCAAACACTCATATTTTGTTCTTCCCTCATTTATTTGAATACTGTAAGTTTTAGACCATCTACTTCTCACTCAGATCTAGTGTTCATGGTCACTGCTGCTAAAGAGCAAGCCTGTAATTTATCCTGTGACGCTGGCCTTTCATGCTGATGATGATGTCTGGAGTTTGGTGACAGGTTTCTGTTGTGTGTGTTGCGTTTGTGTGAGACAGAGACATTCCATCCAGGTGAGTTAACAGGCCATTTAAAAGAGCAGCTCTTCAGTAGCTAGTCAGACGTATTGTATCCTCAGTGATCCAGTACAATAACAGGACAATGCTTTGTATTCTCCCGTGGGACAATGGCTGCTACACCCTTTAGGACAACTGGAGAAGTCTGGTGTATTCACTTTGAGGGGATTATCTATTGTGAAAACCACAAAAACAGAAAGCCTTTTAAAAGTGACACAAACCAGGAAGTCCTTGGCAATAAGAAGGAAATCCCTGCTATCCCACTGCTAGCTGTTGCTAACACTTAGAGTGACACAAATTTAAAGAGTGACTGTAACTAAAACATTTTTGTTCGCAAACAAACATTAAGTTTAACTCATAAGAAATAAAACAGTACCTTATGGGGTTAACAGTAGCTAGCTATTGAGTTATTGTTCGCTAGCGTTTACAGTAGCTAACGTAGTTCTGTTAGCTATTGTTTTCGGTAGCTAAAATAGTTACGTGCCAGGTGCTGCTCATGGTGGATTCATGTTGGGTCTCTCTCTAAATAACATAACAAAGAGTACGGTCTAGACCTGCTCTTTTTGTAAAGTGCATAACTTTGGTTATGATTTGGCGCTATACTGATTAAATTTGATTGATTGATTGATTGAACAAAGTTATTGTAGGTTAGCGTTTTGGGTGGCTAATTGTTGCTAAAAGTTGTTCTCTATTTGACTACCTACTGTATAATCAGAATTAATGATAAATTCATAATACTGTATGTGGTGTCACTTTGAACCAGTCAGCTAAATCTAATCGTTTTAATCTTAACACCCAAGTCCTGACCCACCTAGCTCGCCTCCTGAAATAACCAACCGGTCCACTTCCATTTCCATCCCAGGTAAAACAGTTTTATCAACAATATACAGTTCCTTTTGGATGATAAAATTTGGTCTTTCTCTTAGAGGTTAAAAATAATATTTGTTTCTGCCAGTACATATACCAGTTCCATTATAGTACGTTGTTATTTGAGAGTAAAATGGTGCTGGCTCTGTGGATTTAAGCGTCCTAAAATGTACAGGTATCCCCACATTTCAAAAATCTTTCTATATTGGAAAAAAATAGTTGCAAAGGCATTGAGGTCTACTGTCAATCAACTTTAGTTTTATTTCTATACTTGAAGTTTTTTTTGTTCTCCTCTGAAAAGCTTTTTAGCAGAACTCTGAGTTTAGAGATTTAGTTGAGATTGTGGCAAAACAATCAAATTGACCTCATATGGCCCTCCCATATCAAAGTTTGCTAAATTCTAATGCCCGAGTACGTGAGTGCGAAATTGGAGTACTCTGTATTGAGAACGGCTTCCTGTCTTTGAAGCAGCCGCCGCAGGTCATCACAGGGACTGTACAGAGAATTACAGAGCAGTCCCAGCTGAGCTTTGTACAGCTGTCTGCCTTCCCACAGCCACAGACCTTACACAGGTGGGAAGGAATTCACCACCAAAGATGTCGCTCTCAGACACAGGTGTGTGTGTGGGAATGCCTAAGTTCTGGTGTTCTCCTGTAGACTGTCAGAGTTCCCATAGTGTTGACCGTCATTAAGGAGACAGATATTGTACGTAAGGTGGTCCTTTATGTTACATACATTGCAGGTATAATGGTTTGTTTTTGTCTCAAGCTTTGTGTAGCATTATAAGAACCCATTTTTAATGTACATAATTAAGTATATATATGTGTGTTATGTAGCCTATATAACTTTTACTTAAAGTCTTGGTGACCTGGAAGCTACTGAAATAGCAAAAAAACAAGTTTACATAAAGTTAGCCATGGCTTCTGTTAGTTCAAGCTAAAACTTAAATACTTATTGATTATTCTTTGTTGTGACCTGTGAAAAAAATATCAGTTTTGAAAAATATCACGGTAACTAATGTATTTCACAAATAACTGAGGCAGTTGTTAAATTAAATCATGATGGATAGAAAAACAGAGCTAACGCAAAACTCTGACTAGCCTAGCAGAGAGGCAGTGACAGACACTACAGCTTAACATTGGAAAATGGAGGAGATAGCTGAAAGATGCAGCAAAGGACGTATTTGAAGGCCGATTGCGTCACAGCGGTTGTCATATTTCAAAAGCTCCTTCAGATGCGGCAAACAAATGTGTAATAAATGGGCTAGAAACAGCGGACTCTGAAGCGGCCGAGGTATACACTTTTAGATGCAAACGTTTTTAACTCATTAGAATAGCTAGCAATACAAATGTTAAAAAACGAAAGTGGCCTTGAAACAAATTATCTTTAAAGTAATAGGTTCATTTAGGTGACATTAGTTATGATAGCTAGTTAGTTCTGTTGCTAGGCGACAGGAGCGGTGTTTTCCACCTTATATCTAGTCAGGATGACATAAATGGAGAGGTCAATCTGCTATTTTATAAAAGCAATATGAGCCACTTTGGTGTAAAACTGCCTTCAAAACCCCAAATCCTTTGACCCTTGTACCTTAAGTAAAGGGAAAACAGCTTATGGCACACATTACAGCAAACAAAGCAAGCCTACATTATTGATCACTTTGACTACAGAGTGGCACGTCTCCGATTGTTTTTCAACAACACAGAGGATCAATACGGAGGACAGCTCGGAGAGTACAGAAGGGTAAATGATGCCTTCTCTGTTTAGAGACTTCTGGAAATTGACATACTGCCAGGTTGGAAGAGGCTGGGGTCGATTGATATCGTCATCCCCTTCAGATTTATCATCCACAGGGATGTGCTGCCGTGTAGCACCTCACTTATATTTCAACATAGAAGGTGAAGATGCCAATAAATTATGATTTATACTGTAACACGGATATTGTCAAAAAGCTATATTTAGAAAATGGGTTCAGTATCCAAAAGCATCCATCTCTGAACGGTCTGATACTTAAAGCTGATGTATTATTTTTAATCTTCTTGGTTACGTTTAGGAATTTATTTTTTAGGTTTTAGTTTAAATCATGAGTCAACATTGTGGACACAAATTTTCCTTATTTTTCATGTCAGTGAGCATAAATTTTAAACAAATGTGTTTCAATTGGAAATAGGTTATATTTCATGTCTGCAGCAGCCCTCTCATGTCCTTCAGTATGACCATATTATGTGGTGGTGGCACGAATTACGTGCCCCGGCAGCCTTCTGAGCTTTCTGCCACAGAGCTCTTTCTCTTGCACCCAGGAGACCAGCCTTCGTGTCCAGTGTGAAACCAAAAGTCAATATTGACATATTATTTCAGCCCAAACCATGACCTTTTCCTCAGCTTTTCCAAGTACTTTTGGCATCTAAACATGTTGTTAGATTCAGGCACCAAAACTGCTTGATTGGGTTTGGATGAATATGTGGTTTCGGTCAACATATTGCACTTAAAACTGGTAGGCAACTTTTGAGTAACCAACAAGAGTACGCAAGATTTTTAATGAATCCAACCGAAAAGAGATGAACATGTACAGCCTCCTCTCTACTGCTGGATGCTCTCTGTCCACGTTGCACATGTTCATCATTAACCATATAAAAACTAAATATTCTCTGCCATTTCTGAGTGACTAACTTGCATGGGCAGAGTTTGGGCAGGTAGGCGTGTACGTAGGTTGACAGCTAACGACAACAGATTGTTCCACTTCTTTATTCAGAGCTTTTGATTTATTCATTACCGTCAGTGTGTAAAGAGACATTAAACAAATAATGAGAACAATAAAAATGCTTTCCGAAAAAATTGCCGGATTTAGCTTTTGAAGAAAACTTTAATAGAAGGAAGTGGCGTTTACGGAAGTGGTAATGAAAGTGGCGTTTACGGAAGTGGCGTTTACGGAAGTGGCATTTACGGAAGTGACGTTTACGGAAGTGATGTTTATGGAAGTGGCGTTAACGGAAGTGGCGTTAACGGAAGTGATGTTTAAGGAAGTGGCGTTAACGGAAGTGACGTTTACGGAAGTTGCGTTTATGGAAGTGATGTTTATGGAAGTGGCGTTTGCGGAAGTGGCGTTAACGGAAGTGATGTTTAAGGAAGTGGCGTTAACGGAAGTGACGTTTACGGAAGTGACATTTACGGAAGTTGCGTTTATGGAAGTGATGTTTAAGGAAGTGGCGTTAACGGAAGTAGCGTTAACGGAAGTGGCGTTAATGGAAGTGATGTTTAAGGAAGTGGCGTTAGCGGAAGTGGCGTTTGCGGAAGTGGCGTTTAAGGAAGTGATGTTTAATGAAGTGGCGTTAACGGAAGTGACGTTTACGGAAGTTGCGTTTATGGAAGTGATGTTTAAGGAAGTGGCGTTAACGGAAGTGATGTTTAAGGAAGTGGCGTTTACGGAAGTGATGTTTAAGGAAGTGGTGTTAACGGAAGTGGCATTTACTGAAGTGACGTTTATGGAAGTGATGTTTATGGAAGTGGCGTTAATGGAAGTGGCGTTTACGGAAGTGGCGTTTACGGAAGTGGCGTTAACGGAAGTGACGTTTATGGAAGTGATGTTTAAGGAAGTGGCGTTTGCGGAAGTGGCGTTTGCGAAAGTGGCGTTTACGGAAGTGATGTTTAAGGAAGTGGCGTTAACGGAAGTGACGTTTACGGAAGTTGCGTTTATGGAAGTGATGTTTAAGAAAGTGACGTTTACGGAAGTGATGTTTAAGGAAGTGGCGTTAACGGAAGTGACGTTTACGGAAGTTGCGTTTATGGAAGTGATGTTTAAGGAAGTGGCGTTAACGGAAGTGGCGTTTACGGAAGTGATGTTTACGGAAGTGGCGTTAACGGAAGTGACGTTTATGGAAGTGATGTTTACAGATGTGATTTTTATGGAAGTGAGATCCGATGAAGACGCATTGAAATGCAAAGTGTGAACGCTAGTGCTTAGAGCTGACCACTTGTGATCCGCTCACGAAAACCGCATGTTAATACCAGGTATGTTAAGGGCCTTTGACCCATGGATCACGCTTACTGTTAACCCAGGCATGTGTGACGCTCTATGTTACGTCACTAGACTTACAAAGGCCTTCGTGTTTAAGGCACGATACATGATACCAGTTGTTCATTTAAATTAGTCCTGACTGACACAAAAAAAGGTGAATTGTTGTCCATGTATACATATCCATGTATTTGGCGAAAATGACCAACCCAAATCCTTTATTGACAACTTATATGTATTTTGCAGTATACGAATATTTTTCGAATATAAGGCTGCTTGAGAGGGAGTTTGAAGGGAAACACTGGGATCAAACTGGCCGAGTTGTTCAGGAGCCTTCCTTCTTATTTGTCCCTATCAGCATTAGTTCTGTTATCTAATCCTCCTGTGTGTCGATATGCAGGGACGCTGGGAGTCAGTCATAGTTGTGGTTTCAGGGAGAAAGTCTACTGCTGCAAGACATTCATAGTTTTTGCATTCATTTGAATGTCCAACATTGTTTCATGGATTTTTCAACATTAAATACTTCATAAGACCACAAGCTGAAACACCAACAAGTGAAGGCAGCAACAGTAAAGCTGCAGCTGTACCTGCTTTTTAACCTTACATTCGCGTACACAACCGGCTGCGTCATGAATGCAATTGTTCACATGCTTGTCAATGCACCGTGCGTGTTACTGGAGGATACCTCTAAAGGGCACACCAGAGAGCTCAGGCTGTATGGAACTACCGTATGTGCGGGATGTAAACAACAGATGTGGAGACACTGGAGGTTGTTACTGTTATGTTAATTCTGAGATTACAGCAGAGTAAGTGACAGCTTTTGTGTGTTTGGTGGACAGAACACGTCGTCGGCACCGTCCCCTGCTCTGTTTCTCCAACAGGTTCCTCCGTGCACGGACATAATGGTCCCGGGCTTGTTTCCATTTGGTTTTGCAGTTTTCCACATCGACTTCCAAAATGGAACTTATCTGTCTCCAGCTATTTTGACAGCTGCAGTAATAACAGTGTCCGGTAGGATGATTGCCACGTTTTTGGTTACTTTGATTTATTTGAAAACTTTCAAATACTAAGCCCTAAGCGGACATGCATTCAAACATTATATTTACTCCGTTTTCCCGTGATAAGGAGTAATAAGGAGATCTTGACTTATTTATCCCGTTATCTTGAGATAACAACGCTGCACAACCGTGACGTCACATGATCATAACTTGTATCCTCAGAGTTCCAAAGAAAAACAAACATAGAAATAGACTTAAAGGTATAATAAGTGCATTTTGTCAACAACACATTCAAACTCTTCGTCACCAGACGCTCACTCTCACTCTCTTGTGCGAGAACACGGCCACCCCGCCGAGCTAACACTGACAGCATCTCGTTTACCTTTGCGCTAGCATGCTAACCACCGGTTAGCTTGACCTACCTGGTTTGAGGCACCTACCTGTCCAACAGAAAGAAAGCCAACTCTACTCTCTTGCTCTATCGCCATGTTCGCCGGTCTGAATGGGGCCCATTTGCTAATTTGAACCAATCCCACACTCACCTATACGCTGTGATTGGCTCAGGGAACCACAACAGCGCCCCTCCTGAAAACGTCCCGTGCAAAGCGAAACAACAGAATAGATGCAGAGGGAAGGGTCTCACAAGGGTCTGCACAACACACATGTCTAGAGGCCCACAAGTGATGATATATATTTTATTATATTTGTAAAAGTCTATATTTTATTTTTCTAGGAAAATCCTACTTATTATACCTTTAACTTACCTCATTAGTGCGGGCAATGACATGTCCTAGTCTGTAATATCACAGTGAGCAGCCTGTTGTTCTGTTAAACAAGTAATTTACGGTTGTTTTCTCGAGATCTCAAAATATTTTTCTCGTTATCTTGAGATAACAAAGCTGGTTTTCCCACCATAACAAGTTATTTCTGGTCGTTTGCCCGAGATCTCGACGTATTTATCTTAGGTTCATTTTCCGCCGAACTAGAAAACAGAACAACAGGCTGGTCACAGTGATATTATAGACCAGGACATGCCATGCTGCCATTGCCCACACTAACGAGGGAAGTTAAACCTGTTTCTGTGTTTGTTTTGTGCTTTTACAACTTTGGCGATAGAGTTATGATCATCTAACGTAGAAATAATTTGTTATCACGGAAAAACTGAGTAAATACAATGTATGGATGCATGTCCACTAAGGGCTTCTGTACAAATACATCTCAATCTGTTTGCAGGCAATGGAATCACTCTGACCTGTTGCTAATTGCATGACTTTGCAGGAAGTATTATAAAATATTTACAGACTTTTGGAAGTACTATACATGTACTGCTGCACATCATCAATATCCTCTTAAAAAGAGGAAACATAGGTTTAAATATAGTTTTTATTGTGCCTTGTGATATAAGGTGCTAATCAATACTTGGCAATACTGACCATGACAGGGCAGGTTACTTCTCTTAAGTGTAACAGAATGCAATATTCTTTTCAAAATAACAAATGCAAAAATGTTTGTGAAAATAAGGGACGATCGAGCAGTGAGTACATCCTCAGGCTGCAGACATAAAACGGAGCTGTGTTCAGCGCAGCCGTCACACAAAGAGAGAGGCATCCAGTCACTTTATCTGCCTGACTCATTGCTCAAAATACAATTTGTGTCCTGAGGCTTTATTGGCAAGATTCAGTAACAAATGGCGAGACTTTCTGGTGACATGTCAAAAGATGTTGTTCCAAAAACCTGCATATCAGCAAATGTCTCGTATGACGGCTCATTTTTCTTCACGTTAAGGTTCGGTATATAAAAGAAAACACACAGGGAGAAAGAGAAAGAGAAAGCTGACTACACCTGTCTGCCCCTGTTGGGCTGCAGTGCAAAGGTTAAATGTGTGTGTCATAGCTGGCTCCATGGGGGTGTGTGGTCAGGAGGAGCAGCAGACAGCAGGTGGCCACTAGTCTCAACCAAAGTGAACAATATGAGAAAGAAACGACCTCAAAGCAGCAAGGCTTGCATATAAGAATAAAGCCTCACATTGGATGTGGTGATTTAAGGGGAAATGATGGGAAATTGCATCCTCAATCTGCAATCAAAAGCTAATATTCCCCCTCCATCAGGCTCTAAGTATGCCCCTTCCTCTTTCAACGCATTAAATCCAATCTACGTCTAACGACTCTCTAAATTGCTTTCAAAATAAAGTGATATGAGAGGTTCTCCTTCTATGTCGACTTCGAGGGGCAGTTAATTATTTTCGCTGTTGTTTTAGTGTCGCACAGGCTGAGGGTGGAAGGGGGCGTGTGTTTGATAAACGGGGCGTGGATTTGGCAGTGAGAAAGGAAGGGGTGTTCAGGATTTGCTTCCTATAGAGCCGCTGCCAAGGAGCCAAGGGAGCGCACAGACGGAGCGGAGCGGAGCGCTGCGGGGCGTTAATTCAGAGCCACCTTACAGCTGGGACGCGCTGGGACTTCGCTCAAGTTACTGATATTATCTACAAGATGTCTTTGATAATTTGACGAGATAAAAGAGGCAACGAGCGGGGGAGATAAGCGGAGGAACATGTGGAGCTTTTTGACGCGCGCGGGGCAAGTTTTACGCCACTTGCTGCTATGGCACGAGCGCGGCGGTTCCTTCAAAGCGTTCTCAGTTTGAGTCACTTTTAAAGTGCGTAGTATGAAGTCCTGTGTCGGGGCATGTTTCCTGCGTTGTGTCCTCGTGCTCAGGATTGCGACTCATGGGATGTAGTAAATGGAGAGCTGCGTTCAACTTTGGACACCTGAAGGTGCAGTCCAAGCTGTCCGTCTTCTTTACCATGATCATCATCTTCACGTACCTCTTCTACTGCCTCAACGGATTCTGTGACTCTATACCCAGGCCTGTTTACGAGCACCAAAGCAATTTTCAAAATAAAATGGTCCTAAATGATGGACAGGAGGCGTCACAGCAGCTCGGAGCGCGTAACGCGTCTCAGGTGTCGTTTGTCCGGGAGCAGCTGTCTGACTTATCGAACGGAGACTCTGTTTCTGACAACATATCTATAGCCAATAATTTCGGCAGCAAAAAGTTTCCTCAGGCCATCATCATCGGGGTGAAGAAAGGGGGCACGCGGGCCCTGCTGGAGTTCCTGCGCATCCATCCGGACGTGAGAGCCGTCGGCGCAGAGCCGCACTTCTTTGACCGCTTCTACGATAAGGGACTGGCGTGGTACAGGTAAGAAGTGTGCTAAACTTTATTATACATCAGCTCTTTAGATGTTTACTTTAAAGTTTCGAACCGGAAACTGACCGGAATAGTAATGAACTGTAAGGGTCAAAGTTCAGGGCAGAAGTCACGTACGCCTGATTAGAAGTTGTAGCTGCAAAGTGTCACCTGCCAGGCGGAAGTGTCCGGTGATTTAAGAAAATAAGAGTTTATTTTTCTTTCTTTCTTGTATTTAAACGTGCAGAGGTGTTTTATTTTATTAAGCTGGTTCGTTGGGGCTTCAGATATACAAGGATGCATTAATTTAAGAGTAACTTAACCTGAGGTTCTGTGATATTATTTTTGTTAGAGGTGGCAGCATTAAGTTTGGTAGTTTTAACATGTAGGCTAGAAGAGAAATCAGGTCACGCAGAGAGAAGTTGTCCCTAAAAGGTCTTTTCTTTTTCTCTGGATGCTTCTAGACTGTTTGTAAATTAGCTATGTCATGCATGATAAGTGTTTATCCTTAAGTGTTTTTAGTGGATCTTGTCAGACCAGTCTGGTGAGGTCGAGTTTGTCTGTTTGGGCGCAAGTTGCATAATCTTTTATTTGTTGACTCTTAAATACAAGTGTGACACAGATTTAAAGCTGTACATTATGTATGTAGTATCTTGTTCAACAATGGGAAAAAGTACTTTTAAGTGCAATCCTTTAGCAACAAATGTACACATTTCTTCATTACGATGTATTTTAGAGTTCCCTTATAACATAATAATAATTAATAGTTAATAGTTAATAATAGTTAATAATAAAATATAATTAACCGAGCAGGATTTTATAAAACAGAGCTACCTCAAACAAATGTTCCCCTTGTTTAGTCTGTTTCCATACATGCATCTTATGCAGTTGTTATCAGCCCCTCTCCTCTTCTTCATTAATATCTCTCAGCACCAATAAGAGCCTCGGCTGATAGATTCCCGGGATGGCAGCTTATTCAGTCCCCTGCCAATAAATTGCTGTTTATTGAGCTGACACGCTGCCTCCCTAAGTGTCCGGTGTTGGTCCCCCGAGGGCTTCACTACCAGCCTGATCGCAGGGGGGAGGATGGGTGGTTGGTTGTGGATGGTGGTAGTGTGGATGACCCCTCGGTACGGTGGTGCTTTTTCAAGGCTCGGCTTAGAGTGACTCAAGGGTAAGGCTTTTTTTTTTTTTTACGTCACAAATACCCTCCATTTGGATTTTATTTTTTAAAATAGAGACACATAGTTTCTTAGTTTCAAAGTTAGATTTAGATGTTCCAAAAAGAAAAAAAAATGGAGGGGAAATATTTTCTGCAAATTAAATAAAGGTTTGTAAGTGTTTTCAGCTTTGTGTTTTGCTTGGAAATGATGGCCTGATGTCTGATACGTCAGAGACGAGACATGAGGAAAACCATTACGGAGGAAGAATGAGGAAAAAAAAGAGACAAGCAGACGAGAGATGAGATCAGGAAGGTGTGGAAGAAAAATGTTGGGTGAGAGAAGAAGACAGAGAGACGCAGGGAGAGAGAGATCAATACAGCCGGGTAATGATCGGTTCACCGTGAGGCTCAGGTGGAACAGCACTAAGTGACAGCGGAGATCAAAGCGTGCGTTTGTGTGCACAAGTGTTAGTTCGCCTTCTTATTACTAAGTTTCAGGAAGAGGATGAGGCGGGGGTTTTCCTGCTGTCTGATGCGTGCGTGTGATGATGATTAAGTTGTGAGTGATGTGGGCAGCAGCTTGTTCAGACCGTTTCACTTTTAGTTTAAGTCCCACAAGTCCCACGAAGTAGTTTCAGTACAGGCATGTATGTTTGAGTCATGTTGTTGTAAATAAGGAAAAAAAGCTGTTTGAAATCAGTTTTCAGAGAAATTTTTGCAATGACTGTACCGTATGCAAAGTCCTACACATCTGTTAATGATAGGGGATCTGGCTGAACAACTGCAATCATTTTATTATTCATTTTTTATTTCTAATTGTCTTTATTTTTTTCCCCAATATAAAATATCCACAAAGAGGGGAGAACGCAGATCCTAATTTCCAAGAACCCTTGCTTGTGTTTAATCCCTACACAGGTTCACAACCCAAAGATATGTTTGACTATGGAGACGAAGAAAAGCAGAAAATTATATGAGAAAAAAACATTTTTGCTCCTAAATAACTTCAACTAATAATCAAACATCAGGATATTTGTAGGATAATTTTTCAGTGGTTCAAATTAGGGCTGAACACTTAATCGAAACTTTATCGAAATCACAGGATGCTCAATATTTGTTAAAATGTGTGTTAAAATACCATTTAAATGTAAACATTGTGCTGCGGAGGTGTTATGGCCTACGCTTCACACACAGATGTAAGTATCAAATATCTTAATTTAGTGCAGATTCCTGCAAAAATCACACCATAATCATTTTAACATGTTTTTCAATGAAAATTAGATGAAAGATGTAAAAATGATAATTCCCTTTAATATCGCAAATTGAATCGAAATAGCAATATAACTCAAAATAATCACAATCGCAAAAAAAGTTTAAATAATCATATGATTAATTGTTTCAGCCTTAAAAGCGTGCTGTTTTAGGTTGATATAAGTTGATGGAATTTAAATAAATAATGCTGAACGTTACAATTAAATACAAAGGTGAAGCCGTATAAATGTACAAATATTTAGCATAAGTGTGAATACTTTATTCCTCACAAGCATGATTTGTCGCTTCCATGCTTCTAACATCCCTAATAATTTCTGCCAGGCCTCAGATACTTTACCCAAGTCCCACAGGATTGGACAGTACACGTAACGAAATCTGAATTCAGAGATGGATCATATTAACTCTTCCACCATCCTTTAACAAAGCTCCCCTCCAGTGAGAATCAAAGTGTTTACCTTTGTAAACATCTCCATGAGGTGTTTCTCGTGTGCTACAAGACATATCGGGGACAACATCAGCAGTCATCTCCATGGCTGGGCCTGTCTGCTTTTAAACTGCAGTGTACCAAGGACAGGCTGAACAACACGTTTTCAGATTGGCAGGTTTGAGACGTCACAAACCTAAGGAGCCAGTCCCGTTAATGGACGGGGTGACGCTATGAATATCATTATGTGTAACCTATGGTAACCACTTCGGCGATGAGCGAGCCAGCTGTAACCGCCATCGTAATTTCTGCAACTTTACTACTGACTACTAACGTTAACATTACGACTACTAATAACTACATTTCAAGCTAGCTAAGTTTCAACAAGTTGCCACTAAACGATGGCAGAGACGTGTTTTGTTTTCGCATCAGAGGTTGCTGTTGGAAATGTACACAGTGGGCGGGGACTATGCAGAGTCGGGAATTTTTTAATGAGGGAGAAGGAGGAGATTCCTCAGGAGGATTTTTACAAGGTCATTAAACGTATTTTGCAGAAAAAACACATCAGACACAATTTATCATTTCAAGCAGAGCATTTCATACGTCTTAAAACATGACTGGAGCTGCTCTTTAAGAAAAATAAATGCCCTCATTACTTTTTTCTTGAATCCTACATGTTAGGGACGTCTGCGGATTTGGGTCAAAGTTACATTTAAGCTAGTTCAACTTGGCTACATATCCTTGCAGAAAATTAGCGGGGTGCTCGCAAGACTTGATAACATATATCAGATCTTTGATGTTACATAAAGTTTTTTTTTCCAGTTTTATTAGTTGCAGTTGTTGGTGTAAATTGTATTTTTGCATGCACATTTTTGAGTAAAAAAAAGCACAATGTTAGTGTCATTTTCAAAGACTAGTTAAACATTACTTTACATATCAATCTTATAAGTGTTAGTGTGAAACTCAAATACTTTTATGGCAACACTAACACACTGCAGGGTCTGTAGTCGTCTGAATGGTGACAGAGCAGAACCAAACACTAGAAAGGGTTAAAGGTGAGCGACCTTTACATGTTTCCTTTACAGCTTTCTCTTGTTGTGAAACTGACCTTACCTTGTGCTCTTTAAACACAGACACACTCACCTCTCTTTTCTCTCCCTCTCCTCTCTCCTCCTTTGAAGGTATAATGAAACGTGTTTTTGCTCCGTCCTAATCCGCTGACAACTCGTGTCAACACTGTGTGAATTGGACCGGTGTAATGACAGGTCAGGCATTAACACGGACAGCTCAGGGACATGTGGAGTGGCTGAGAGGGATTAGGCCCACGGTTGTAGTTAAACAAGGCCTTATGAAGCATTAGTCAACACCCCCACTCGCCCATCTCGTAACCCTTTTCTATGCGAGTGCTTCATTATTCCTGTACCTCAACATTTACTGCTATAGGGGAAGCTTATTGTACCCAGGGGCTGCGCTGTTCACTGGCTTACAGACAAGCAATAAGAGTTACAGAGACTTTTTATTTTTATATGGGACAGATGTAAATGTTCGAGGCATGTACAAGCACCCTTTGGTCTGTTGTTTCCAAAGCAGGGGTACTGTTACACAAGGGGGTGCTTCTACCGTTATGACGGTGTACGTGGAAAGATTGAGGAGAAGCTAAAGAAATGTGAAAATAACAGAAAGTTGATTTTAAATTTGATTTATCCACATTTTGAGTCAGCTGTAGCACAGAACGTCCTCCCAATAAAACAACAAAAAGTCGTTTCAGTTAGTGCCCCTAACAACATATATGCAAGGAAGTCGACAGATGAAGTTGGGTGGATAGATGGCACCAAATACAAATGTTTACTTCCTCGTGGGACACCTCTGTTCATTTCCTGTTTCCTTGTTTTTTTATTAGAACTAAGTTTGTTTTCTCTTACCTGCTAAAGCAACTGTTCCATAACTTTAATCACATGGTTATTGTTGTTACCATGATGACCACGGTCCCATTGCCTTAGAGAAGCCATGGGTTAAAGTCATTTTAACCCAAACTTCCTGGCTTCTTCTTTAACGTTTCTTAAAGGGGCCGAATCATTTAAATGGATATTCTCGTGTTTTCATGGGTTTCACATTTTTGGGTGTTTATTGTTCACAGTGGAAAAAGTGAAAACTGCATAATTACGTGTTTAAAAAGGTCGCCTCTGAATGGGCCGTTGCTTACGCCGAATTCAAGCAATCATCATTTACCTCAGGCTGCCTTCTCGCACTAGCTTGTAGTCAAGTCGTTGTCAAGATTTCAACTTACCATTCCGATACCTCCTAGTGATCCTAGCTCATACATATAAGGCAGAATAACTGATCCTAGAGCAGCCATGTTTTCTACAACTTTGGAGTGACAGTGCAATGCGGCCGCTCCCCCACCTGCGATCGCACACGCGGGTCACTCCAGATACTGTCAGCCAATCGTGGCTGAGGGCTGACCTTTAAATGGCAAAACGGCTTGTACATTTCAGGAGAAAGGACAGGCTCCGAAAAATAATGAAACAAAATATGTATACATTTTTTAAAACGAAACAAACTTTAACAACGTGATTCAAAAACACATCCTGATAAAAGAAAATTGATTGCATAGCTAAAATACGTACACTTTTAAAATAAACCTGGTCCTTGTCCTTTCAATGTGAGCAACAAGTCAGAAAACACAAATTTGTGTTGTTCAAAAGGAGAGTAAAAAATTACGTTATTGTTTTTATTGCTTAATTTGGAGGATGTGTTGGTATCACCCCAAAAAAATACGCATTGCAATAAACAAGTCATTAAAAGTCAGAAAGCAAGCAAGCAGAGATGTCTAAACAGCTAGCTAAAAGTAATAGCTAGCCTAATAGTTTTATAGACCTAACTTAAAGTAATGATAGCAAGCTTAAAGTAACATTGTAAAAAGTTATAGTAATAAACTTAAATATACATGGCTGAAATATTTAGTTAAATGTAATGGACAGATGCACGTTTACACAGGTAACATTACAAGGGTTGAATAAATGGCTTTCATAGTTAGCTTACTGACAGCTAATGTGTGAATGAGTGAAATAGTTAGCAAAAAGTGAATGATAAATGGTTATAATTTGTTGGCAAAAGTGGATAAAGATGGATAAATTGCCTAAATAGTTAGCTAAAAGTCAGTGATAAATGCTTAAGATAGTGTGCTAAACGTACTAGCTAAATACATTGGAATAGTTAGCTAACAGTGATGGGTAAATGGTGGGCATAGTTAGCTAAAAGATTAATAAATGGTTAAGATAGTAAGCTAAAAGTTCTAACTGTGAGGAATAAGAGGTAGAAATATCTGGCTAAAAGTGAAGATAGCTTGCTTATAGTAACAATTTGCCTTCAAATTGTAGGCTAGTATGAACGCAGTAACGAATATTTAAGGCTAACAGTATGCACATGTACATGTAATTAGTATATCAAGACATATGATCACATTTGGAACTTGACAGGTGGTGTTTGTTTAGGGTCACTCGAGTTCATCTGACATCGAGTCTCTTTCCTTTCTGCTTCACACTTCGTTCTAAAGTATTTGAAATTCATAATTTCTAAACATATCTGACTTCCCTGTGCCTTCTTACCTTCCCTTCCCATACCCTCTGGTCTATTCCACACTTCCAGATATCATATCCTAAAAAAAATATTATTCATTTAGTGTAATTACACGTTAAGTACCCGGTCATTCACATATATCAATTTGCAACAGAATCGTTATATGTGAGGCCAACAACATCATCTGAGACCGGGCTGGAAAGTATCACTTAAGCATTTATCCTCTGACAGAGCTCTTCATTTCAAAGTGCTGTTTGCGTCTTTGAGCTCAGAAGCAGCTTTGGCCCCTGATTTCAGCTGCTCACCAAGTAAAACACATGGACATCCTTAAAGGAAGCATTTGGCAAATTGTTTTAGAAAAAATGCTTATATGTGGAAAAGCCTTGGCTCTGCCATCTGCTGGAAACGATTCTGTGGTTTGGTGGTGGGGAACGAGGTTTCAGACAGCCTTGTTGTGCGAGTGTGTGAGCGCGTGTGTGAGGTCGCACCCATTCACACTCTTCTTCCAGCTCTACCTGAAGTGCATCCCCCTCTTTTTCTATCCGCCTTTCCTTCACGCAATAAATATCCCACAGATATAAATGTCATTTCCTGATATCGATCACCTAAAATAGGTTCTTTCTATTGATCTCTCCCTATCTGCCTTTATCACGCTGTTGCAGCAGAAATGAATTAACTTCTGAATATTCAATCTTGTTGACAAGGAGCTGTTACTCCTGTCCGCCGCTGACATTTATACCCCGCAGTCTGAGTGTGGCTGGAGTGGATTTATTGGCTTGTTCGGGTCACTCAAACTGTGAAATGTAAAGCCTCTGCGCAAGCCTTCGCTCCCGTCTCAGTAGCGCTCATGTTTTTTCTCTCCGTCTCTAAATCTCGTTCCTCATCGACTCATTTCTTTGTCTCATTTGGATACCTCTGCAGGAATGTCCAGGCTTTATTTCCCGCTGGACTCTTCCACCAATCACAGGGGATTCACCGGTTGAATTCCTCCTCGCTCACATTTTCAAAGCTGCATGTTACGGAGGCTGTTTTTCAGACTGATGGAGGATTTAAGGAAAGACTTTAGAGAAATCGGAAATGTATGGATGTTGCGTGAAGAAAGGAAGCTTTGTGCAGAATACGGGGTTCAATGCACCGCGGGTATTTGAAGCTGCATCGGCTTAGGAAGGAAAAACTGCTCTGTTACATCCATAAGCATGAGCAGGTCTGTCAGAGCTAATAAACACAACATGACACGTGCTGCTATTTACATGTCAACTGATTCTTGTCAGAATTAATACAATATGTAAATTAAGCTGGAAAAACTGTGAGGATTTAATCAAACATGACTTGATAAAGGGGTGCAGGATAGGTATGGATTCCAACGCAATGAAAAAAAAACGTTTGATCATCAATATTTTGACAGCTTGTCATTGGACGACCTTTCCCCTCCCAGCATGCCGTGTTTCATCCAATCAGATATAATGAAATCAGATGACTGGAGAGGGGCGCACAATCACAGCTGCAGCGTGAGGAAAGGGAAAGTTTGACGTGTTCGCCACTGCTTTTTATTTGAATCTTGTCAGTTTGAATTCAAGACTGTCAGAATGCATTTTAACAAAAAGCCTCGAGTCATGCTGTTGCTTTTCTTCAGCTACAAACTCATAAAAGTCTGCTTCCCTTGTTAAACAGACAGACATCAGATTGACTGAAGAGCCTCCATGTTAAATGGGCCACAACAATATCAGCATCTTTCTTCTCCCTCCAGCTTCTCTCGACATCATATGACTGTATTTCCTCATCAGCTCTTCTTTCCTCTTCTTCGTGCCATCGGCCATTTGTTTTTGATGAGCCTGCAAACAGTCAATGAGCACACATGGAACAAAGGTACAGGAACATGTCTTACTAATGTAATAAAATGAGGAAGCGAAAGGAAAAAAATGTACAGTCATCAGATTGTGTAAGGTATCGTGGTGAAGGACAATAACTTGCAAAAGTGCATTAAAGTTTTGAGTTTTGTTCCTCTTTTTAAAATAGTTTGACTCCTATGATATACTTAAAGTCAACGTCCAAGTAAATCTTGCAGTACTAATGTTAAGGGGCTCGACTATCTGAAATCCTCCTTGGCAGAGGCAACGGCTGAATGAATTACTGAAGTAGTATTGGAACTTGTCCTTCAGCACTCTTATTGTCTACGTAAGGTTGTATAATATTTATATTAATAATATTACTTATTTTTTTCTGTTTATCATTTGTGACGAGGGAGATACTTCGACCATACCAGGGCTGTGGGTGGGGATGGTAGGGGGCACTTTGTATGTTTCTATGTCTGTTTTTACTGTACGTGTATTTGTCTGTAAAAAAAATGAAAAACGTCTATTTTGCTTTACTAAAAAGAAAGATCTCGACTGATATATCAGTCAGCCGATATTGGCCTATAACAGATAAACCGATATCAGCTTATGTTTTTCAATATTGGCCGATATGAAAACCTTATTAAATAGTGTCATCACGTAGTTTCTCCAACAGTGTGACTTCATACTTCACCTTGCTTTCAGCACTGCCGGCAGCACCTGTAGCAGAGCATCACAGAGACGTCGACAGTGATCCGCACTTAAATTGTAAATATTCTTTAGTTATTTGTTTAAGAAAGCAGTACCTTTTAGAGTACCTTTGCATCATCATCCATCCACTTACCGCTTATCCTGCTCAGGGTCGCGGGGGGGCTTGAGCCTATTCCAGCTGTCACTGGGCGAGAGGACTGGACTGATCGTCAGTCAATCACAGGTCTGACACATAGAGACAGATGCTCACATTCATATCTACAGGCAATTTAGAGTCCCTAATGAACCTACCAAGCATGTCTTTGGACTGTGGGAGGAAGCCAGAGTACCTGAAGGGAACCCACACCTGCACGGGGAGAACATGCAAACTCCGCACAGAAAGGCCAACTTTGTCCGAACTGTGAGGCGACAGTGCTGACCACTGCACCACAGTGCAACCCTCGCATAATCATATCAGTGCAAAATTGATGCAGAACCCTAATTTTTCCTCCTATTAAGGTCAAAAGTCACGTTATCGGCTGCTGCATCAGCGGTCTATTATTGGTATTGGCTTCAAAAATCTCATATTGGTCAGATTCTAATAATATAACCCGATCGAGTATTCGCACTTAAATAAAACACTACTATTTAAGGGGTTTCTGAAGGAGTGTCTCAAGGACTATCTTACCTAGTAGTTATCAAAATTTTACTGTAATCAAATGACTGATCAACTAATCAGTTAATTGTTTCAGCTCTACATTACAACACATTCAAGGTGATCACTTCAGGGAACTCAGAATGAAATCTCTGTCACTTTCTCCATTTACATCAATTACATTATTGTAATTTGTGTCGGGAAAAGAGATACAAACTGACGTAGTTGTTCCTTCACTGTTACTGCTGTTTGGTTTTAATGGACAGAACAGATACTTAAACCCACACCCAGTTAACCATCACTGCTCTGTCTGGAGAGGCAGGTAATTATTGACTGTGTGTTTGTGTGGCCGTAGACAGCTCACTGGTGTCTATCTCTGTTTAATGTCTGACTGCCATGGTGGGTGGGTGGGGGGGCGTCGTGAGAACCTGCAGCCACCCTGACAGTCCCACAGAGAAACACACCTTCCTTTGTCCTCTATAAAATCAGAGTTAGAAAACTCCTGAACCCACTCAGGAGGAATTGTTAATTGTGGATGATGTCTGCGCTGGTTTCAGAGGAAATTAGATCCTAGAGAGCTTGACCTGAATGTGAGGACAAACATAACTTCAAACCACTTCGTCCTGTGTGTTCAGCGTGTGTGTAAACACACTCCAAGGCCTGCTGAGTCCACCCCGATGAGCCTGATAGATGTCACTAATAGCAGACTGCTTCCAGTTGTAAAAGCTGTGCGTCTGCCAGTAGTGATTTCCTCTTTTACAGATTAAGATGCTGCTAACAATGAGCTGAGTAACCACAAGGAGCGGCGGCCTGCAACTGCTCGGAAGTGGGTTTTTTTAGGATCGGACAGTATCGAGTGATCTTATTGGTCGGGATCTGGGGAGTAGCCAGACGAGCGAAAGTCCATATTGAGTCGATTATAGAGTGTCTGAGGTGTGTGTGCACTTGTGTGTACTCATTGAGAAAAGCTGTTTAATTAGGGAAACGTGGTTGTTTTTCCTTGACGCCTGTGTGGACTCGGAGAGGAGAGTAAACATTTAAGTTTGTACATGTTGTCTAATGTTTAATCTTCAACTAGTCTGACTGAACTGAAGGCCACATTAAACCAAACAAACCAACAAAACAAACCAACAAACAAACAAACAAACAACCAACCGGCCAGCCAACTACGATAAAAAAAAGTGACTGTACAGTAGACAGGGCCTCACCTGACTATAAATAAGCTACAGGAGAAAGAATTTTAACTGATTATGTAACTGATGAGGGCATCATGACATCACAGGGGTCTGCGTCTACCCAATCTCTCCGTCTGTCTTTCCGGCCCTCCCTCCATCCTGTGCTCGGCAGATCCGATGAAGGCAGGGCGGGGCCCCGAGGCCCCCGGCAGCCCTGAGATAAAGCCACACAAGTAGGCCACTGTGGGCCCGGCAGGAACACAAATCCAGATTTTCCCATTTGATAAGTCAGGAGGGGTGGGAGCAATCAGTGGCGACACACACATACACATCCGCACATTTACTACTTGCTCATATGGACACACACTTATACGTAAACATCTGAACACACACAGCAGGCTTTGTTTCTTCTGTCATTACAGGTTGTTACGCTATCAGAAGATCATTGCTTCCTTTCTTCCTCTTCCTCTCTGCAGTCTTTTTTAAGTACTTGCTATTTTGACAACATGTTTTTATCTATGTGTTCATTATTTTTATTAGTACATTTTTACACTTTACTACCCACAGATAACTTTCACACTTCCTCTCCTAGCTTATTTATATATTTGTTCAGGTCAGACTTCATCTACGTGGTCATACTTTCTTTTTAAAACAGTTTGACAATTTTGAGAGATACATTAATGAAACGTTAATGTCTGTACAGTACATACGAGGCAACAACCAGTTGCTTAGCGCAAAGACAAGAAACGAGAAAAGCTAGCTTGGCTGTGTCTGAAGCTAACAAAATCCCTGGAGGCTACAAGCACCTTAAAAGCTCAACAAATACAGTAACATTTTATTATTTATTATACAAAATAATTTTGGTACAGATTAAAGAATAGTGATATAAAGTTTCAGCCAAGACAGGAGCCCTTCAGGCTAGCTTCTTCCCCGTTTCCCCTTAATGCTAGTCAAAGATATTAGCTGCTGTCGCTAGCTGCATATTTAGCATACAGCTGACAGCGCTATCTTCATCTAGTGGTTGTCTTATTTTTCTGTCAATTAAAGAACTATTGGAGCAGCTTTCAAAGGATTAAAGCAAAATAGTTTGACAATTCTGAAAGATAAACTTGCTTGTTTTCTTGCCAAACTAGGTTAAGAAGTTTAATACAACTCTCACTGTACAGTACATATAAGACAACAGCCAGCTTAGTGCAAAGACAAGAAATGGGGAATCAGCTAGCTTGGCATATTTAGTGTACAAGCATGAGAGCGGTATCAATTTTTTCGACTAAATCTCGCCAAGAAGGTTTAGTATATCCCCAAATGTAGAAATAGTCCTGTAAGACAAATCATTGACACTAAAACAAAACATTGAGTCACATTTTTCAGAGGGAATTTAAACAGTTGCAGGCTAACACTAAATGTTCAGAGGGTGTAAAATTAGTGGCTATGCTTAACTTCACACGTACACACAAACTATCATTAGTCCTTCCTGTGTTTCTCAGAGGAAACTCTGACCGACCGCTTCTCCTTCACTCACCGCTCTCAGGCCCTGTGATGTCTCTATTAACTGTTACGCCTCTATTTTTCCCCTCAGCTAAACACATTCTTCTGCTCTTTCCTACCGACCTACCCCAGTGATGCAAAACCTCCCCGGCAAAAATACCCCTCACCACCCTGGTGTGTCAGCCAGACGGTAACTTCTGGAGTGTGTAATTGTCCGCCACACACACACTGAATGAGATACAGAAACATGAGGTGGCTTAATGTAATACAAGTATTGTGTAAGTGGCTGATGGGTAATATTCAGTATAGAAGAGGAATTGAAGCATCGTGGAAGCTAATAAAATAGTTTTAAAAATTTAAGAATAATGTGATTTAAATGGTAATAAATTCAGAATAAATGAATGTAGGCCTAGGCCTTTAGGAAAACTGCAGAAGACTGTTTATTCCATAAAGAGGGGGTATTATACAGTTTCACATTTTAAGACATAATGTTACAATGTTGGATGTCCAAGA
Source organism: Semicossyphus pulcher (assembly GCF_022749685.1). NCBI lineage: Eukaryota > Metazoa > Chordata > Actinopteri > Labriformes > Labridae > Semicossyphus > Semicossyphus pulcher. The sequence goes on along the minus strand of NW_027211670.1, from coordinate 9,648,113 downwards.
CTAAACGTGGGTGACGTTTCAAATCTCTAGGTAAAAGTTAGAGATAGACCGATATGGTTTTTTCAGGGACGATACCGATTATTAGTAGTCAAGGAGGCCGATAACCGATATTTGGATTTAAATAGTTAGCCTAAATAACTGGGCGGCTGTAGCCAGAACCTAGGCCAGGCCAGGGGTATTAGGCCTTGTGGTAGTCTTTTTACTTCAATTTCCAACTTAGGGTTAAAATTCCACTTGCAATAATGGGTGAAAAGTATATAAAACCACTAGTAACTTTTCAAATGAGAAAATACCAGGGATCACTGAGATTTCAGGTGGATTTAGGTGGATTAGATCCTCAGTTCTCAAAATAAAACAAAGTTAAATAAAATTTGCAAAGAAATGAACTATTTCTCCTCTCCTCCGTGTGTGTGTGAGCACTCTGCACTCTTATCGGCCGTTAAATTAAAAAAAGGCCGATGCCGATATGCGTCAAAATGCCGAATATCGGCGCCGATAATCGGCCTGGTCGATAATCGGTCGATCCCTAGTAAAAGCATGTTGGAGTAATCTCCAGGCTTCTCAGCTCTGTCTGCAGGCTGCTGCGAACGCCAGGTTTCACACTGTTTTTTCTACTGCAGGCCTCGGATAGCTGGCCAATCAGAAGAAAGCCGGCTTGAAGGGGCGGGGTTTCTCAAAGGGACAGAGCTGACTGAGTCGTTTAGGCAGAGGCTGTATGAGGGCCTGCGCAGAGCAACAGTGTGAGAAAAATGAATGTTTTTTAAACTGTAAATATGCTAAGCTACTCCACAAGTATCACAGAGTCAAATATAACACTTGAAAGTAGCATAATACCTCCTGCCCTTTAAACTTGAAGAATTTACCATTTGCACCTGAGTTTCGGACTCGGAATGCATTTATGCACAAAATATCTGCAATGAAAACCACATGAAATTACTTCAGGCTTAAAATCTCCTTTTGGCAGCCAGACAATCAGAAAGTGAAATACCTGAAATAATAACTAAACATCCAAGAGGAAGTAGTTCTCTATTTTTACGTAGCCATGAGTATATTTAACAAAAATCTGAACGCCATAAATCTAATGCAATGGCAGATCTCCAACGGACACAGAGAGGTACTACTTTACCTCCTCTTTTATTGAGTCGCTTAAAGTCTCAGCTGACGTATAATCAGCCCTCAGCAGCTCCTCGGCCCTGTATTTGCCGTCAGTAATGACAAACCTCTGCCTCCACGCAGCAGCTCTTACAGATCTCTGAACACACACAGGCAGACTGTATCTGTCTTCATACGTCCCTCTGTAGTGGTCGAGGACGTCAGTGTGTTTTAAAATTCCTTCACACATGTCAAATGTATTCATAACAGTTTTACTTTGAAGGATACAGTAGAGGCCGAGTGGAGGCTTTGAAGTAGCGAGAGGAAGACGGAAAAAAAGAGGAGGTGAGCGAAGGAGAAATGGAGCGTTAGAGAGCGTTAGGAAAAGAGAGAGAAGTTTTGCATGTACCAGAGAGAAATCTGCACATGATGACATGTTGTATTACATGATCCCCCCGTTATCCACGGTGGTCTCGCCTTCTGAATCGCAACCATGTGCCTCCGACCTTCAGGGTGGAAGAGTCAGTTTCCGAACGGTGCAGGCTGGTGGGGATTAGGAGGGTCCAGGGGTCTGGCCTCTGGCCCAGCAGAGCCGGTATGGATCACAGCTTTCAGAGCTCCGAACCCCGGGACCAGAGGGAAACTTCCTAACCCAGAAACACTTCCCTCATCTCCGCCATATACACACACATACACACACACACACATGCACATACTGAGGACTTCATTGCTCCCAGATGTGGATCCATCCTGAGGAAGCCATGTTCAGATGGTTAGTGCGTGTATGTGTGTGCCTTGTGTTTACGTGAATGAGTGTACGTCTTAGGCGAAGTCCCAGCCATGAAACTGTCTGCAGTGTGTGCTTCCCTCTAGATAAAAGCCGCTGTGTTTACAGTACCTTCAGGTGCCCTTTTTACTTTGAAATATACACACACACAGTCACTTTTAAGAAGCACTTTAGATGCTGAAACCCTTCATTCAGGGCAGCCATCTGTTCTAAAATCATAGAGCAGTAAGTACAGAGGCACTGATGATGGAAAAAGGTGTTTTACTAGATTAGATTAACTCCAAAACGAATGGGCATAGACTACAGATAACACCTAAAAATTCAGAAACCGCTCCCTGCCTTGAAAGAGGAGAGCAAGTTGGAAATTCAGTCTGTCCTTTAACCTTTTTTCTTCCTTAAAGTAGTTCGTTTTATAAAGGGAACTACTTTCTGTCTTTTATAGCAGCTGGTTCGTAGTGATTTATCTCTGTTTTGTAGTCTTCCTCAGTCTACCCTTTGTGTATATAACATTTATATAGAAATGTATATTACGATTTAACCCATAATTTGATATGTATAATTTAAAGTGGTACTTTAGCGTTTTCGGATTGCACTTTTACATAATTGGGCGACTTGCAAGATAAATTTTCAAAAAGTATTTTCAAAATGTGTTTCTTCTGCTGACAGGATTTTTTAGTTTCTTTCTTTTTTATTTATTTATTTATTTTTGCCAAAATGGGAAAAAAACTGTTCAAAATATTTCCTTTTCAAAGAACTCAATGATACAATAATAATACTACAGACAAAAATTACTGCAAAAAGAAAAAGAAGGTACATAGATATGTCTACATGTACACATCCATATACATAAGGAAGACACTAACACACGTCATGACATAGATTTCACTAAGACTGGACATTAATGCAGCCTGTAGTAGACTTCTTCTTCTGCCACTTTATTTAGTCCTGAGTCAAAAGCAAAATTACTTAATTCTTCATTTCCCATATTGCAACTCATTGGCATTTATTGGAAGAAAAGCAACCTCTTTTTGTTAAAAAGTAAATTCTCCAAACAGATGCCAAAATAATCCTGATGACTTCAGCAGGGTTATTATTTAAACTCTGTAGAACTATAGAAGACTGCATAGTAACGACAGGTGAACTGAGCTTTAAGTGTAAAATTGATCGCAAGACCTTCTAACCAGATCAAATGCTGTGAATTCAATTACATTTAGAAGGTGAGTTAGCACTTTCTTCTACTCTGTTATGCTAGGCTAACACTGTAGGACTAGCTAAATGTAAGCTCTCTTTTTCACACTCATGACTGAATTTGGTGAGAGCCAACTGAAATATGATATCGGTTCACTGCGTGTTGACATTTTACAGATGTCAACAGATGACAGTGGTTGTCAAAGAAACTAATTATACCTTTGGTGATGCTAGCTGCGGCTATCTCGCCACTAGCTAGCTTACTGTAGCTTTCTTTCTGTGGCAGAGAGTGCAGAAAGTGGGAGCCGAGCCCATTTTACCAAGCCAGAGTGCGGTTTGGCTTTTATTTACTGTACCTTTATTTTTGTAGTAGCTGCAAATTCTGTTTAGTGTCTTCATGGAAATGTTAAATTTCTACGGCATACGCATTTTTCATGTTGTAAAAATGTCAAAAGAATCTGGCGTTAACTCCCATGTGACCAAATATGTAGTTACACCACCTTGGCTTTTAGGGAAGAAATGGAAAATGCTTTAAAATGATCTGTCTGCCCATGGAGTGGCTCCTGTTTGCTTTGGGTTCGAGCCTGACGAAGGTCGGTATTTACTCATATGTCCTCTACACTAGTCATAAACAGTAGCCTATTAGCCTGCAGTCCTTCAAACAGGCCCTAATAAAGTTCAGCCCACCCACACAGAGCACGGCTAAATGTGAGCATGTGAGAGTGTCTGGACACATTTGTATGCAGATAAACGCACATCTGCGTGCTTTCAAAGCCGACTGCATTCCTGCCCCAGATGCTAACGGTAAAGGTGTGATGAAAACAAACATCAGGACTAAACCACACAGAGGTTATGTAGATCACAGCAACTGGTATCAGATACAAAGAACAAACACTGTTTTTATCATCATGAGAGAAAGAGAGATTAGATGCTTCTGAATGACAGGATTTAATTCCCTATATGAGTTGCCGTTTTTCTTCTTTCCATCTGTGCTCTCACATCTCTTACCCTCTTGCCATTTATCGGTGCCCATTCTTTCTCTGTGCTGTTTTTCTTTTGCACACTCCTCTCTGTGTACTCCATCCTTGTGTGGCCTCCTCCTGGGCTTTTTGTTGTAGCCAGGCTGTTCTGTGATTATAGACTAGTGGTCCTAGATGTAAACACAATGTCAATGGAAGTCCCACTCAGCCTTGAATGAAACACCATGGCTTCCATTAGACTGATTGGTGCTACAGACACTCAAAACACCAAACAGCCCAAACACTCAGGCACCTGGGTTGTTTTTGCTTTTAGATTACCTTGCGGGCTTCGGATGAAGTATGTTTTCTTTGTCTTGCCTTGGACAAAAAAACAAGCAGTATCAAATTTGAGGAAGTGCTCTTGTACTGTATATCGGAACGGCTGTGCCAATATACTATGAGTATCACTGCCAGGCTGATATAAAGTACAACGGAACAACCTCAAGTGTGATATTGGTTTTATACAACAGTTTTACAAGCGACCCATAGTTATCAACAGTAATTTACGACAATGGATTATTTTTCCTTTTTAAACATTAACGTTGCTACACCAACAACACAAAGTGCCACAACTTGCCTGGAAGCAGACTGCTTCTACTTTGTGAATATCTACACATTACCACAGACCGGCTACTTTGTATTATGTACATGAATCTGTTTGTATCCATTTATTATGCAACTAGTAAAATAAGTGTTGGCAGTTGCTTTGATGGTATTTGTGCTTCAAAAGTAACAGTTTGTAACAATCTAGGAAGCAACTGTTTGCTGCAGTTAATTATCAGAACACCTGAGGCAGAGTGATATATGTAGTTAAAAGTCCCAGTGCTGTTATACTCTATATCAGCACTCGTGGAATGCCTCTTGTCCAATCAGATTACTTAGTTGGAACTAGCTGTTGTATAATATTAGATACCGCAAGTATTTCGTATCTTTTCCCTATAGTCATGACATGTTTTTGTTAGGAGAACATTTTTCCACAATTTAAAACATCAACTGTAACCTTCAAGTTTTAATTCTAGTCTCTTTACAGCAGATGAATTATTCCTGCAGCTGCTGATTTGCGCTAATGTTCAAAAGTCACACAGGGAGAAATCCATCGTAGAAGAGGCAGACTCCACTGACAGTTATAGTGCGGGACCCAAGTGCACTGCGGCCAAAAATATGCTGATTAAAGGATGCAACTCTCCCTTTTTCTGCACTGGAAATACTTAATTGCTCAGGCATGTTCTCCCTGGTGTTGTTGAAGGTCTATGAAATGTAGCCAACGCAGGTAAACAAGGGAGGTTGAGGAGAAGTAGATGAAGCAGAGCAGCATGAAGTTACCGCAAGATAGCCTCACAGATTGATGACATGTGAGAGAAACCGTATCTTAGGGTGGGATTTCCTCCCAGAGCCAGAGTGGTTAAAGCTGTCCTTGGATCTGAATTAGAATTGTAGCTTCTTTTTTTCTGGAATCGAGATTCATAAAAACTTTATTGGCTCTCACGTCATGTTGTGACCGCAGTCTTAGAAACTTGGCTTCAGAGCGATAGGTTGTATTTAACTCATTTTACACATCCCAACATGAAGACGAGCCATAGAAAGTGTTATTCAAAACTTCTCTCCCGTTGGTGTCTGCTGTATTTTTCTGTCTTTTTAGCCCTGGCCCTTTAAGACCTAAAATGAATACCATAAGTTGTATATTTGGTGTTACCCTCGTAGCTTCATGCCAGGGGACACGCCGGACTTGGATCCGACTGTGTGTGTTGGATCAGAGAGAAAGAGGAACAGAGTCGGCTCCATCACCGCACACCAGAGCTCCGAGGCCCATAAGCCCTTCACTTACAGACCAACCACGAAGACTCTGACTCCCAACCATCACCACATGTCTGCTGAGGAGGGAGGGAAGGGAAGCACGGAAATTAGCAGAGGGATCTTTCACAGTTAGATTTCTAAAACACAAACCGAGCCTGAGATTCGAATCTCCTCTATAAACCCAACTACCAAGTTTTTGTTGTTTTTTGAGGGAAAAGAGGCTGATATTTATTTTTCAAGGGATGTTATTAGTTTTTTTTTCAGCGTTACAGTGGCATTCGAATGAAATAAACAGCTCGTGGAAAATCGGCCTTCCTTTCCCTTCCATTTCCATCCTTTTATATACAATCTGGCATGTACAGTATAAAGAGACTCTCGGAAAGAGACTTTTTGAAGGCACTACTACGTCTTCTCAGCCTGTGAGTCATCTAAGTAGGGGTAAAGATCAAGAGGAAGAGGGAAGCCCAGTCCTTTCAAAGCCAAAGTGTGCCTAGAATACCTCAACCACTGATGATAATAACAATCAGAGGGCCAAAGGCAATAACCGGGATTGAATGCAAACACATGGCTACCATGAAAGGATATGTAACCAACCTGTTTGTTAAAGGATACTCTGGACGTTTGCCTGTTTTTCAGCAGGCATGACTAATAGGACTACTGCTGCCAAATTATTCAATAAATTAAAGGATAATTTCAGTGTATTAAAACTTGAGTAGTATTTTTATACACATGGCCATTATTTCTATCCTTAACGATAACATTGCACGCTGCAAGTTAATTCATGGGATGGGAGAACGCCGTAATACTGCTGTAACAAAAACCAACCCGGCACGAAACACATTGGACAATCAGACAGGTTGTAAATGATACGAATATTTCGCCAGATTATTTAAACCAGTGTACTCATAAAACAATTCATTTTCCAAAGTTTGGATACTTTTGGTTATTTTCTTAAGAGCTGTCTAGTGGCCTGACCACTTAATACCCTGCCTGGCTTCATTTTAGCAATGTGCACAAATTCCTTGCAGCAACCAATAGCATTGTAAGAACATACTTATAAACATGAGTACATCATAAAAAAATAATAATATATGATAAAATTGTTTACATGCAAGATTATATTGTGATAGTATAATGCAAGGTTACAAGGACTGTGATAAATATAAATTACTGCATATAAAATACACTTTTTACTGATTGTATGCATATGATAATGTGTTTTTTATACTTTGGCAGTTTTCCCAAAATGTGATTTAAAAAATTACAATATATCACCAAGCTTACAATATTTAAATATATTGCAAAATATTGAATCGTAACCCTGTATCGTGATCTGTATCGTATTGTCAGAGTCTTGCGTCACAGGAGCTCACATGTAGCAAAAGCACAGGTATAAATTATATAATCAGTGATGGTTTTATTCCATTTAGCTGCTTCTGTTTCAGGGTCTAGGCTTCCTTGGATACTTTCATAGAGCAACTGTAATGAAACCAGTTAAACCTGTGCTTTTACTACTTTGAAAAGTCAAAATGTCTGCTCTGAAAAAGGCCCATCAAGTCGGAGAGTATAAAAACTAAAATGTTTTTAGCAACAATTCAGTTAGAAACACAAAAATAAGAAAAATCCTAGATGTTATGAACCAGAATTTATCTTCTCTTTAGTGTAGTTTAACTGCCACTTCTAAGTTTGTACTGAAGTAGTTTAAGGCATCCCAATTTACAATTCAACAGTTCAATCAACAATCCGGGTAATCCTCCATTAGCTTGTTAGCTTGGCACAGGAGCTAACGGCGTAGGTAGACAGTTAGCCTCTCCAAAAGTGCCTTCTGGTAATTCCAAAGCCGATTTTAATGTTGTGTTTTTAGTGGGCTATAGCGTTAAGCCTACATTCAGAAATTGTTTAGTTCATAGTTGGAAGATGTGTTTACCTCACATCATAACTGTATGGGCAGGCTTGTGAAAAGCTGCATGCCGTTATTGCTAGCTCGATAAGCTAGCTCTTGACGGTCAGTAAAATATCTTCAAACAATGGTAGCTGCTTTTAAAACCAGAATGTCTCTTTTATTGTTTGTTTCTTCTTCTGTTAAATACAGAATTTGGAGTTTGATGGCACTTCAGAAAAGATTAAATGACCTAGCTTAAATTAAGTTTACTGTTGAGTTACTCGTAAAGCAGTGCAAAAACGAGTTATTGATCACAGTAACTTACTCAACATTGCCATGTCACAAGGACCGGCTTGTACAAACAACAGGGATTAAAAACAATCTGAAAAAATCTAGTACTGCAAGGTAGCAACCCTGCTGTACTACTACAAAAACCAGTGGTATGATAGTAATGCAGCTATTATTTCAGTGCGGGACGGTCTCTCTGTTTCGAGAAACAAGAGCAGAGGGAGAGCCCGGCCTGTTATGAGCCGGTTTAGGAGGAGGCAGCGGATGGGAGGAAATTGCTTTTCTGAGGTTAATATAGTCTTGTGGTTTTCCTGCAGTAGCCGCTCACAGACATGGTCACTCCATCAATGCCAGCAGCTAATGTCATGTTTATCTCCCTCTAATCACAGATTTAGCCCACTAATTACAAAGGAAAATCAAAAAGCCTTCGAGGCACTGAGGTATCATCAAAGGAATGCTATGGGAAAATCGATGGAATGTAATCATTTTTTCTGATATGTTGATGTTATTTTTACTACGCAGAAAATATAATATGTTGGCATTTTCTGAAACATACTTTCATAAACGTTTTGAGTACAGTTTTATTAATGGTAGCCTCCTCTTTTTTTGTCTTTTCACAGGAACCTGATGCCTCGTACTCTAGAGGGTCAGATAACAATGGAGAAAACCCCCAGTTACTTCATCACCAAAGAAGCCCCTCGTCGAGTCTTCTCCATGAGCCGCCACACCAAGCTCATCGTGGTCGTACGAGACCCTGTGACCCGGGCTGTTTCTGATTATACCCAGACTCTGACAAAATCTCCCGGTCTCCCGTCTTTCCAGAACCTGGCCTTCCGTAACGCCACCACAGGCCTCATCGACACATCTTGGAGTGCCGTGCGCATTGGCATCTACGCCAAGCACCTAGAGAACTGGCTGCACTTCTTCCCGCTCTCAAGCTTCCTCTTTGTCAGCGGTGAACGCCTCGTGACTGACCCGGCTGGCGAGATGGGACGCGTCCAGGACTTCCTGGAACTGAAACGTGTGGTGACAGACAAGCACTTCTACTTCAACCAGACCAAAGGGTTCCCCTGCCTGAAGAAGCCAGAGGGGAGCAGCAGGCCGCGCTGCCTGGGGAAGTCAAAGGGCAGGCCCCATCCCCAGATCCCCTCTGAGGTGCTGCTCAGGCTCAGAGACTTCTACAGACCCTTCAATCTCAAGTTTTACCAAATGACTGGACATGACTTTGGCTGGGACTGAGCGGCTACTCACTAAAGCTCTTAAAGACTGTTAGTAGCATTCTTGTTCAGCCAACTACCAAAACCAGGCAGGGATACCATAGAAACATTGCGTTTACCAAAGCTTTTACAGTGCAAAACATGCCTTTCCTTTGTTCCTATAGCTATGAAAACTCCAGCCTTCTTTGGATTTACAACAGCCATGCCAACAAACTTTGTGAGAGCTTTAATCCTTTGAGCCACTTTAGCAAGCATTGCTAAACAAAAGCTTAGAGAAGTTCTGGTTGTGGCTCACACTGCTGCAGCGTGACAAGTGAAGCCACATTGAAGCACACTGCTTATTTGTTTTAAATTGGATCTTTTAGCACTTGGCACCCAGAGCGCCGAGAGTATCCTAAGCCCTCTTTGCTGTCCAAAAAACACATCTATATTGAAGAAAATAACCCCAGAAAGATGCCAAAGCTGCAGAGAGATGGACCTAAATTGAAACCAAAAAGAGTAACATGCAGTGACAGCAGGGCAAAGATACAACAAAACAAATGACATATTGAAGACGTGCAAGCTGTGATACAAATATGACAGAGATGGCGAGAAAAGATGGAACATGTTTTAATTACGCACAAAGGCACAATCAAAGTAAAGGGAAATATGTTTTGTTACAGTATAAACCAATCATTGAAAATCTCTTAAATCCTGCAAAGTTCAGTTTACCTCCAGGTAATTGAAATGTTTAAACAGTGTACACAGTTATAGGAAGTTATTTTTTCTTCCATTCTCTTCTTTCTGGTCTGTCTTTTACTTTCATTAAATGTAGCAAACCGAGGAAAACCGGACACCTGCTCCTGGTATTAAAAAGGTTCCAGAAATGTAGCTTTTATTAAACTCACCAATACAATGCTTGTATAAACTGTTCTTTACAGATGACATCTGTATCTGTGAATGCTTTCTACTTCATTTAATCAATACTCGCATCCACAAATGGTACTTACATGAAACTGTATATTTCTGAAAGCATAATTTATAAGATGACAAAATATTGTGACTTTTGTATTTGACATTCTGCTGGAAAATTCTGACTAAAACTTTTATTCTAAGACGTGTTTTGTGCTGATTTTTGCAAACTGATATTCCTGCTGGTGGGGATTAAAACACATCTGTTTAGCAGATGATTCTTGTCAGCGACCAACCACACATTGGATAATTACAAGAGAAAATTGAAGTAATTTTGTTAATTTAAGGGATGACTTGTAGGACATCTGACATTTTTTTTATGGTGGCCTACATCAAAAAGTTGTGGTTTGTTACTTTAATCCTTAACCTTCACTTGTTCATACAATAAAGTGTTAAACCTACTGACAGCTTGAGTAGGTAACATTTTAAAAGCTTGGAAAAGTCTTTAAATACTTTACATTTTGGAAAACTTGCTGTCAAAGTGAAATCAATAGTTTGATATTTTGGGAAATTTGCTATTTAACTTTCTGGTCTGCATGTGTGACATAAAGCTACAGATAGCAGCCTGTTAGCTTAGCACAGACTGGGAACATAGAAAAACAGCAAGCTTGGCTCTGTATAAATATATATAGCATGAGTAAATTACATTTTAAAACAGGCTACATTTTAGGATTGTAATGAACAAATAATACTGCTCACACCAGTGCTAGAACCAGCAGTGTGTTAGCTTGATTAGCATAAAGCCGAAACAGGAGAAAACAGTTAGCCGGGCTGTGTCTGAAACTTAACAAAATCCACCACCCAGCACCTAAATGTTAGAATAAGGACAATATTTTTTAAAAACATAGCTCACTTTTTATCACATTTACTCTTGTCTTTCACTGAGCTACAATTAGCTAATTAAATCACTGTGCTAAAAAATATATTTAACAAGAGGAAGGCGTTTGAAAAGCCATTTAAAAAGCTTTACATTTTGTAGAACAAAGTGGAAAAACTTGCTGTCAAAGTGAAATTAATAGTTTGATATCTTGGGAAATTTGCTATTTCACTTTCTGGTCTGAATGCTTGACATAAAGCTACAGCTAACAGCCTGTTAGCTTAGCACAGACTGGGAACAAAGGAAAACAGCTAGCTTGGATTTGTCTAGATATAACAAAATCAGCCTGTAAGCACATCTAAACATTTTTTTAAATTTTGAACAGAGATAATAGATCAAAAATAGCTTTACTCCTGTTTCCAGTTTTTATTCTGAGCTAAGCTAACTGGCTGCTAGCTTGTATTGACTTGTGAGTGGTATTCTTAGTCTGCTTTCGGCAAGAAATGAATAAACTCATTTCCCAAAACGTCGAGCTGTTCCTATCACCATAAGTGAGTGGTCAGTCAGTCTTTAGTTGAAAGGTGCAGAGAGGGAATGAAGTTGGTAGTGACAGTGGGCAGCGTGGGGGTCATGTGGCCGCAGGCATCCGGAGCTAAATTTGAAGTTAACGCAGTGGCTTTTCTGATGTGTAAGCAATCAATTCACCCGGGTGATTGGAGACCTTTGGGGATGGCAATCTTTGACCTCCTCGCTCCCCCTTGACCTGTGAGCCTGGTCGCCATAAACTGCTGACCACTACTGCTGCACTGGCTAATGGAGTCGCCCTGTATGAGCTATGAGCATGGCTGAATGCTCTCACACACATGCACACACCAGCACACTAACAAACACACACACAGTCATATAACAACTCCCCCCTGATCCATTAATATTGCATTCTCAACCTCAGGGACCTCCACTGAAGGGAGATGGTCCGGATCAATAACTGCCTGTTTAGTTTATTGGTGGCAGGGATATGTGCTTATACGCAGCATGTCCCACTGTCGCTTTGATTTAAGTCAGGGGTCGAGCACGGGTCGCTATCATACATTTGTAAAATATTATTTAACACCTGATATATCTTCCATACATGTGTAATCGATGCAGGGCCTAAACACATACACAGGGATGAGCTCATTTTTCTATCACAGTGTGGTGGTGAGTTACAAGGCGTTAGCTCTAGTTGATCACCTGTGGGGGTTTCTAGCCTCTGATGTGGCCAGAGAGAGCTGCACTAATCATGTTCTGTATTAACAATGGATTAAATCCTTTCGTACCCAGTCTGGTCTCTCAGAAGTGAAATGACCACAACTTCTCTACACAGCATTATGTTGTGGTGACATGTGTTGTAATGTGTAATGGTTCTGGCATGTAAAATTACATTACATAAAGTAAAGACCACCTCATGAGCGACATTGAGAGGGTGTGGTCATTTCACATATTCCTATAAGATCCCGTTGACACTACCTGTACCGCACAAACAGCCGACAAAAGTTAGCGTTTAGCATTAGCATGTGAACATAATGAAAGCTGTAGCAGCTAAAAGGCCATATATATACTTTACTTGAGTGGAGACCATAGACTGTATAAAAAGATGGACGACATGACAGCTCCCCAAAAGTGAAGCCGAAACATCTCTAGCGCCACCTGCCGACTGGCTGCAGTATAGGTTATAAAGCCCGCCTCCTCCATGTTAACAGATGGGACATGACTTGTCATTTTAGTCATTATAGCGCAGGCGACGGGCTGCTCTTCTGATATTACCCTTCAAAATAAGATACAGGCTAACCATAGCCTAAAATTGCGACTTTATTCTCGTAATATTTTGACTTTTTTCTCGTAAAATTACGACTTAATTCCCGAAATCTTAGAGAACTTTTTTCCCCTCAATGTGGCCCTAATACTCGGCCGTATGGCTGCAAGATAATTGCAGATTTACCTAATTAAATTGAGAAGAGGATTAGAAAACCAACAATGAAAACATTCTGGGAAGGGAAGTTTTTTATTCAGTAATTCAGTAACCACTTTCCAAGTCAACTTCATTTCAGAGTAGACTTCAGATGATCCTCAGTTACCTCAGGACATTTTTACAAAAACTTGCATTTGACAGGTGGGTGGTGTTCATTTTCCAGCCTGCATACCCTCCAGTTATAGAATATCCTCGAGTCACACAACCCCATCCATTCATGGGTGAGGAGTGCGTAAAGGGAACCAGCCAGCTATGTCGTCGAGTTTCCCACTGGTGAAAAGTTTCCTTTATGTCTCCCTCTGTGCCAAAGAGCCCTGAGACTTGAGATAGCAGCAAATCTCTCATTCATCAGCTGACTGAAGTTATTCAGGCCTGAAGGTATTGATATGCAAACAAGATGGTTCAGCTGCAGGTCTGCAGAACGGGCTTTTATCCAAAAAGCCCTGGCTCCATTCCTGATACATTTCTCTGTTACTCACACAATGACCCTCCTGTCAGCGGTCCATGTGAGCGTCTGGCTCCACTGAGGGTGCAAAGGATCCCAACACATGGATTAGACTGAACCCGGATATCGGGATGGATGGGCGAATGTCACCCCTTCAGATCTTTACACCCCAGTGAAAGTGACTGGTGACCCTTACTGAGGAGGTCAAGTGTTTTCACTTGGGTGAGAGAGGAATGACAGCTTTAGGAAGCCTGCCAGTGTGCCAGCCTGCTTACAGGGCACTGCCCGGGTTTAATCAAGCGTGGATCAGCTGGAGGAAATGGAGAGCACTTACCAAGCAGTTACAAGAATGTGTACTGTATGTTCAATATGATGCAAATTAATTTTAAGTTCATTTGGTGGAAAATTACCTTCCATTTAAAATGCAGTACGATAAATTGAAATAATATTCCCACAGAGCTTATTTCATAATCATGGGTGCAATTACTCTTTATCCCCAACCACATAATGTCCGACCACTGTTATCAGATTTTCAACTCCATTTGGCTTTACATGACCAGACTGAAGAAAATGAAAATGTCTTTTCATGTTTAGGTAATTTGTTTTTCATTCTACTTCAGTAGTTTATTACCATGATTAAGTTACTGAGCATACCTAAACATGAGTCTCAGCAATTACTGAACAGAGTCCACACTGTATTTACATGCACTTGAACAAGGCTAAAAGTCCACAGCTAGCTAGCATCTGTGTGAGGCTATGGAGATCACCAAAATTGGTATGATACATTGTCTGGGAACCATCTGTAGCAAACTTCATAGCAATTTGTTGGATAGTATGTTTTTAATAAAAGTGGTGGACTGACCAACAGATTGACAGGTATGCTGTTAGCCTACCTCAAATGTAAAACATGAATAAAGGATAATGAATGTGAAAGAAAGTCCATGTAAACATGACATTTGATATTTATAATCAGGATAAAGCACTACTATAAGTGAAACAGAGTGACAATAATGTTCTATGAAAAAGTGCAAGTCATTAATAGAAAGAATCACCATGTTTCTGTTTACAATACCTTCTGTATTACATACATAGAATTTAATGCAGAGAAAATGGGGACAGACAGCTAACAGTTAAGTGTTCGGTAGACATTAAAGAGTGGATAAGGGTTCAAGCTTTTCATATTTTAATCTGTAAAGAGCAAACATGCCAAAGACAGGTCTGGATTAAGCAACTGAGAAGGGAAGAATTAGCTAGGCTAACGTTACTAACTAGCAAGCTAACGCTCTGTTTTTAAAGGAACGTTAGCATTAGTTGAAACAGAGAAAGTATGATTTTGTAGATAGTCTTTGCTGTTAAAAGTGTTTCAACAAGTAAGTAAGTTAGTTCGGTTTATTTGATTAAGTGCTGAAGAAAGTGTTTAAGCTAGTCCAGCTATGGCTAGATTTGGTTAATCAAAGAAGCTAGCCAAACTACACAGTATAAATTAAGCATTTTAGACTCTTGACTACTGTGTGTAACTGTTATATCTATAACATTACAGTTATGGCTAAATAAAGAAATATAGAAATAAATGAGTGTTTTCTCCATATTTATTTTATTTTGCAGTTGTCCGGCAGGAAGTGGCTGTTTTGGCTGAAAAATCCTGATAGGCTACCGTTGTTCTTTTTAAACACTGAATGAGAACTAATCTGTTCCCACAGCAAAACTGCCATTTACAGCTTTCTACTGACTATATTAACCTTTAAGAGCCAAAACACCATCCCCTCTCACTACTCAAATGCTCAGAGCAACTGGTCACTGCTCTGCTCCACCACTCTCTATAGAGGTCAGGATCAGCCCTCTGGCCTTCCCAGAGGTCAACGTTCAAAGTTCAAAGTGCATTCCACTACTCTGGTCATCTGACCCTCATATTCAGGGTTATTCTCAGGCTGATGAGGGGAAAGTGATTATGATCCGTTACTGTCGGTGTAATGGACTCATTTACTGTGAATGATGAAGCTAAATTGGCCATTATGGGGAAAATTGTTCAGGGAGAAACCATTTCTGTTGACGTTATTATGTATGATCC
This sequence comes from Semicossyphus pulcher, assembly GCF_022749685.1. Taxonomy (NCBI): domain Eukaryota; kingdom Metazoa; phylum Chordata; class Actinopteri; order Labriformes; family Labridae; genus Semicossyphus; species Semicossyphus pulcher. The sequence continues at coordinate 9,632,557 of NW_027211670.1, read as the reverse complement.
CGTGTGTTTGGATAGATTATTGCTGGGTGTGACTGTGGTACGAATTCAATCAGCTCCAAAATAATATTTCAAACTGAAATGTAGATAACTCAGTGTTATATAACCTGAAAAGAAAACTGATGTAATGAAACGACTGTCTGGCAGAGGGATTTCTTTGTGGGTGGGGTGAGGCCTGTTGGTCATTTAATAGAGGAGTCATCTGTTGCCCTTTGACCTCAGAGTAGGAAAGTGTGAGGAAGAGGGGGAGTCTGCTGGCAGCCAGACATACTTGAGTCTGACACCTTAACTCCACTGCTCTCAACGCCACAATTATTAACATGTATCACATTTTGTTAGACATTTTCTGATTGTGGGGAAATGTATTTGTTGCTGCCAGAAACCGAATGACTTCTGCATGTACATTACCACCGGACACTGAATGTTTAGGACTCACCACAGACTGAAACAATTTACAGATAATTGTTACGTTAAGACTCTGTCAGAAGTTCAGGGACTTTGATTAACAAGCTAACTTCAATGCTTCTCTGTGCAGAAACCACGTAAATTCAGGCAGAGAGGCATCATGAAATAGAAGATGAAGCATAGCTTCTGCTAACCAACTGTAACCCACAACTGGCAACCTTTAAGAACTTGTGGGGTGGGGGGTGTCAGGGCAGCGGTGGCAAAGGCCCTCACAGAGTCTGACAAAATGGGAAATGATTACAAAGAGAAAAAGATCCACCACAAAGAGACAAAAATGAAACTGAAAACAATCTCAAAAAGATTTCAAATGGACAATAAACATTGCAAAAATAAAGATACACTTAACGACTATAAAGAGACAAAACTACAAAGAGTAGTCAAACCATCTCAGAGATAAAAGAGGGAATAAAAAGAGAGAATAAGACCACAAAGAGACCAATCAGAGAGACTTAAAAGAATTGCAAAATCAGCCAGGACATGGCTACAAGGCTCACAAAATGACCACAAGTAGATGCAAAAGTAAAACTACAAAGTGTTGTAGAAGACAACAAAGAAAGCAATATAACCACAAAGAAGCAAATCTTACAGACACAATTTATAGAAAGGGATGTAAAATAAAACTCACAAACACAAAGCTCATGACCACCTCAAAGACATGCAAAACCACAAAAAAGAGACCAAGCAAGAGGTACAAAACAACTACATCGAGATGCAAACGAAGAGACATAAATACGGTTAAAAACCAAGCAGCAACCTCGGTGTTGAAAAATGAAGCCGAAGTGGAAGTGCAAAAAACTGCAGTTCCTCGAGTGTCCACTTGAGGCTGGCTCCAGAAGCCAAAATATAACATTACGGCGGATAGGAAAGTGGCTATTTTTACAGCAGAAATAAACATGTTTACAGCCTGGTACCAAAATGTATAATTTTACTATTCATTCAGCGGACCGTAGTGATGAGAAGACCGGTTATTTTAATTTTCCCGGTACGTGACGGTCACCCTCCACTCTTTCAGCGGGCGAGCGACGAGTCCGCTACTTCACCTGCAGTCCTTCACCACCACAAAAAGAATCTCCTTTATGGGAATGTAAGTTAACCTAGCTCATTCACAAGCTAATGAATCAGCCATGCAGCACCATCCTCTCATCCAAATATGGTCACTTCCTGCTCCAGAAAACCAACATGGCAACGGCCATATCCTGAAATCGAGGCTTCAGGTACGCAGAATGTACGCACAAGCAGCAGGTATTTATTTATAGGCCATAATTTCTTATAGGAATTAATAAAGTTGTTTATTAGGCATTAACTTAATTTCACGCTAGAGGTATGAAGTCTGGCCATCCATTCAGAAGTCACACCCCTGGAGGGACTTCACCGTCAGTATACAGAGGGCAGATTTTCAGTGTGAGAGGCCTGTTGAAACTCACCCGTATCCTGCTAACAACAACATGGTCAGCTTTAAAGTTAACTTAAAAAGCCTTGAACATCAAAAAAGGTGTCCTTTAAACTCCTACCACTCCTGATGTGTTTACCATAATTATCTGAACGGACGCCAAATCATCAAGCCTGTGATAGTTTTAATATGAGGCCTTCTCTGCTTTGACAAGCGGGCTTCAAATTAGCAGAGAACACTCGGGTTTGGCAGCAGGAGCCACATTCCTCCAGCGAAGCGTGGAGGATTTGCACCCGACTTTCCTCTCTAATTAGCAGATCAAGGCAGGAACACAGACATTTACCGTGTATTAATTACAAATCACTGGGAAATAATCCAAGTTCCTGCGTTACATGCTCCTTTATGCTATTTTCCATCTGAGCGGCCTCCTGATGACAGTTTGCTTAATGAATGGGCCCTCTCATTGATTCCACCATATGCTCAGCAGAGACGGTTCAATGCGGTTTGTGTCGGATCCAAGATGTTCAGCCATTAAACGTCCCACTAAAAAAAGATAAAGAAAGAGGAGGAACAGGCAGATGAACGGATAAAAAGATCAGGATTTAATGTGCTTTCTGAACGATGTAAGGAAACAGGTTGTCTTTGACAATAAAAAAGAAGCTGAGTTCAGAATGAAACAGAAAGCAGAGCCGACAAGTTGCCCTCAGGGACAGTCATTAACACCTAATGGGGCCGACCCCACAGTGGGTATCTATGGATGACCTTTGACCCTTAAAGTGCACGCCAAACTCCTGAAACAGGCAAAATCTTAGAGAGAGGGTTGTTGACCCCCTGGGGATATGAAGTTATTTTTGATAATGAACTATGGATATAAATTATTAATGATTCCCTGATTATTGCCTTTTCTGAACCTTCTGTTTTACATACTTAGATGAATATGATTAAAAAATATTCTCAGTATAGGGATTTGACCAAAGATAGAAATTATTTAAAGTAAATAAAGTATATATTAATATACATGCAAAAAAACATTTAAAGTGATAATCTTGAAGAGTTTCATTTAAATAAATGTCTGTTAAGTCTCTATCTATCGCCGAATGAGGTAACACACTGGTGATTGAGCCTATGGCCCACTGAGGAAAGCCTTTGCATTTGCAGTATTACAGACTGGCTGTTACAGACTGGCGGAAAAAATTACAAGCTTCTCCAGTTAGTTAGTGACACGTTTTCCATCAGCCAGCAGTGGTTGGTCTGCCAGAGAGGGTAGGCGGAGCTAAGCGGCTGCTTTTCCGATCTCTGCAAGTGTTGCGAGTAAACAGTAATCTACTGTGGCTGAACAAACAAAGAAAAGATGGATACAGATATAACTTCAAAAATAGGTGAAAATCCAGTGAAAAAGAAATACATTCAACGCTCAGATGAAGGCAAAGTCTTAAAAGGAAAGCAACTGTCAGTGAGGAAAATCATGAGTTACAACCGGAGCCAACCGTGGACGTCACACACTGTTTGTATATCCAATTACCGTTTATCGCCATAGGTACCGCCAAAGAGAGCAAAACTGAGATCTTTGAGTTTACAACTTCAAAGTAAATATTAACATACATGCAAATTACAAAAAACATTTGAGAAAGAGAAAAAGACAGATAAGTCAAAACCTAAAAAAGAAACAAAAAGGGCGACTGGATTAAGCTAAGATTTAAATTTATTTAAAGTAATAGTTTAAAATAAATTAAATCACTAAAATACATTGTGAAATATTGGCTTTATTTAAAATAGACTGTTTCCACAGAAGAGCTAAATCTACCAGAAAAAATAACCCTAAACAACCCCCACCTTGCTCTGCTCACTTTTCCTCTCCCCTGTAGTTAACTCAGCGTTCATTAGCCTGCTGTGTGGGTGTGTAACTCCATGTGAGGGAGCTGCCATTAAACAGCTGTTTCTGTGTACTCTGCTCCCTGCAGCTGCACTCTGACTATACAACAGGCTGCTCACTCCAGTTTACCTCACTGCAAACACGGGAGACTTTTTAATAAGTAACTGTAACATCTTGTGTTTTGGGGCTGTGATTGAAAGTGTGTGTGCTGTGATGCCAAACAGCTAATATAAAATCCATCACTTCCTGTCTAGGTTGATTCAGTATTCACATGCAGACACACATACAGACCTCTATTTCCCATCCACAACCCTATACTTCTCTTCCTCCTTCCTCCCTCCCTCCTGTCCTTTGTTTTTCCCTACGCACCCAGAGGTAAATTAGATGCCATTCCTCGTAACAGATGTCTGGGGAGTCGGGTCTCCTCGCGTACTCCTGAGTCTCCCTCTGAAGGTTCTCTGAGGTCAGATGGAGTTTCCTCGCGCCGCCGCTGAGGAGAAGGAGGATGTCCTCAGGGACCTGATCGTCTTTCAGCAGCCCGGCGGACGATGCAGAGAGAAAAAGTGAAAACTCCTGCTTGTATGGGAAAAAGAGCTTTTTCTCTCAGGCCTGCTCATCGATATAATCACTACTGCTGTTGTTGTTTCTTATACTGTTGATTACTTACTTAAAGCTTGTTAGACCAGTGATCCCGGATTTCTAACTCCACTGCATGTTAGGAAGCAGAGGGATAATTCAACCATCATGTTAGTATTTTTGCTGATATTGTATATTTAAAGATTTATTTAATATCTATTAATATTTATTTAATATTGGCAATTAATGAAAGGTGAGGTTTAGAGTCTGAACCCTGGCAACAGTGAAATGATGAAAACTGTTACTATTTTATTTTTTACAACAGTATTTAATCCTTATAATCATTTTGCCAATTTAATCAGCAACCCAGCAATGAACTGGTGAAAGGACCCTATTAGACCCATGATGGTTTAAATGGGTTTAAATGCTCCTTTAGAGGCTGTGCTTTGGAGTTCCCATCTCACAAAATAATGTAAAAGGTCACCAGAACACATTTACAAATAATATTGTAAAGTAATGATTGCTAAAATAGAGTGTAAAAACAAATAAAGACTAAAGCTTTACAGTCTACTTTCCTTTAGTCTACAAAAAGTTTGCAAAAAAACCCCTCAAATCTTATTTTTCTTTTTTAAATGTATATATATTTTATTAATATGATTGTTAACTTCTTTATTTCTTATAATTGTCATTGCTTTTATTGTTTTATTGTACAGCCAATACATTTTTTAAATAAATTAATATTTTATTATTTTGTTTATCTTTCCATTTTTACCTCTGAGGTTGGTTTTGTGTCTCTGTGTTTATAATATTAATGGAGAAATTGAGAGGAGAGAGTGGCTAGCTTAACTGAAAACACCAACAGCTACATTCAACACAAAGAGCGCTAGCGTTTTTAGCTAGGTACCTAGCTTAAGCTTATTTTAGAAATAAAACTACTTAAACTACTACTAAATTTATATCCTGTTTGCTGCGATATATATGCTGTAAAATTACTGTATAAACATTTGTTACAGCAGCTAAAACATTTTTGAAAGTAAGCTAGCAAGCTGGCGTTAGCTAGCTAATGATATGGGACGTTCACTTCCTACTTCTGAACATAATCGCCATTTTAAAGTGTATGTCTTCTGTTTTTCATAACCACACTAGAAGTAAGTTTCATATTTTCTATCAGTGTTATTAAAATATTTGTTTCATTCTATTTTCCTTCAAATTGTGCTCATGCTGACTCACTGTGGACTGAATTTCAGAAGCTACATCGAAGCAAATATTATCTGTCATCATGAGAAAATATTATCAAGCTAATACCCGGGCACAGTGGAGACCGTGTCCTCTTCCTGTGTACTGCTGCGAGCCAGACTTCAGTTAATTCCCACTTTGGAGCCAGAGATGGGAACAATATTACATCTCATCCCTCGGGGGGCCTGACAGGGGACCAGATCACCTCCCCGAGTCTCATTATTTAATATCAGAGCGCTTTACTCAGAGGCTGCAAGGAGGTCAGAGATTTACGACCAGTGTTCAATAAGAAGCATGTCACACACAGGAGAAAACACGAACACAAGACACACACCGGCCTGAGATTTACAGACAGTTTGGCTGCAGGGCGGCTGAAGAGATACAGGGATAGAGAGAAAGAGAGAGATTGATGCAGATTCAGACGAGTAAAGGGTGATTGAGAAAAAGATGGAGAGCAAAAAGACAGAATAAGTGTGATTAGTAAAGGATGTAGAAAGAGGGAAGGAGTCCAGTGTCCAGGTCAGGCCTTCAACGCCGCTGAGAGAAATGAGACGAGAGGTCCCAAGAAAAATAGAAATCGTTGGCCACACACATTTTCCATCTTTCTTCTCCTTTCCCTCCATCGTAGTAAATACACACACTGTGATAGAAAATCACCAGCTATAACTACAAACAGATGTAGTTATCATTCACAATTTAAATCTTCAATTCAAGGATGTGACGTGAAGACAATAAAGGCATTATTACTCTTCATCAGCTCCAAAATATCTCAATGTTTTCCAAGCAAGACAGTGTAGTTTGCCATTTCTGTCACTCTGAGGCACATGTTCAGACATCGTTTGGTTTGAGGGATTAGACCAACCAGGAATTAACAAAGAGGGAAATTATATATCCATTAAACTGCCATTAATCAAATTGACTTTAAGTAGCATTCAGCAGAGGAGAATGGGTTGGAAAGACAAACATTACGACTGATATCATTATTTTTTAATTAGTCAAATGACGTGATGTGACAGATGGGCCTCGGGGTCAACTTAGGCATTCAGTCATCAGTACGCAACTTCTAGAATTGTTAATATAAGAAGTGATACAGATGCAATTTTCTAACTAAAAGATGTGTTCAGATGAGATTCAATTCTTCAAACACCAAAAGGTTATATAAGGAGAGACTGAAAAACAGGCCTCATATTCCTCACTGATATGATATGATGAACGAAATATTATAGTCCAATTTGGAAAAAGTTATGAATTCCTTTTTCTGTCAGGCTGTGACGGAGTTATCCAAAGAATTTAATCTATGAAGTTTGGTTTCAGAGGGAAGTTCAGTCTAACTTACTGCTCAGAGGTTGTTCCAGACTGTTAATAAAGTAGCTCCCTCACTATCTAATTCATTGCATCTGTTGGAAAACTAAGTGTACACTTAAACCCTGAAATAATAAAAAATTGCAATCTCAGCCAGTTGTTAGGTCAGTGCAGGTTTAAATATTGGCACTATTATCTGATGGATTGCTATAAAACGTCATTAAGATGTTCGTGGTACCCAGAAAGTGAGTCCTAATGACATTTGTGATCCCTTACCTTCTTCGTCTGGCGCCAAAATCAGGTTACGGTTGGTCCAAATCAGGTTTGTGGCTTTCCCATTAGCCTCAGCTGGACCTAATAGTAGTTGTGTCCCAATTCAGGGGCTGCATCCTTCAAAGGATGATTTAAAGGCCATTTCGAAGGCTCCTTCAGATGCGTCCTCCTTTGCCTGGGCCACGAAGGATCCATCAGGTGCATTCTTCACGGCTTAGTGTATCCCGAGATTCATTGTGCGGCCTCTTAAACATCAAAGGAATACACTTTGAAAGTGAAAGTTTTTGATATCAACTCAATCAAATAGTTAGCGATACAAGTGTTAAAATAATGAAAGGGGCCTTGAAACAAATTGTTACGTGAGATTAGTTATGATAGCTAGTTAGCCAGCTAGCTAGGAGACAGGAGGTGTGTTTGGTGTCACAAGGGTCAGGGCGGGAACAGCTGGTGATGAAACAGGAAATCCTCCGTAGACCAGAGCGTGTCATTTCAGTTTAGCCTCAGCAGTCTACACAGGCTACAAATGACTCCTGAACTGAAACACAACTATTGAGTGCAAATTCGCAAAATGCTAGCATGCTAACATTCTAAACTAAGATCGTGAACATTGGAAACATTGTATCTTTATGTTGTTACCATAGCTGTAAAAGAAGTAGACATAGCCATGGGGGCGTCGCCCATTGGTTTGTGCACTACCTTTTTGAAACCTCAAGTTTAACATTTAGGTCGTCGCCATCTTGGTCTTTGGAGCCGGAAGTGAGCATATTTAGGCGACTTGTTTGTTGCATTTGTAGCGACTTATCAATCATAAGTAGCCATGCCCCAAATCATACCTTGCTTAATTGTATGTTTTACTCTTAATGGGACCATAAATTACAAAAAAAAAACATCATACTGTAATGAAGAGGATTTGAAATTGGAATGAGACCATTAACTTGGTAGAATATTTTTTCCTCTGTAATTCAACTGAGAAGAAGGGTAATTTTTTCATTTACTTTCATTCAGACTTTTTTTTTGCAACCAGTGCAGTTGCCCCCTAGTGCCCATTAGAAAAAAATGCAGGTTAGGGAACTGCCACACTTTACTATTGAATCCAAGACGCTACCTCTGAGTCTTATCTACTGTGTATTGTTATAACATGTCAACCACACCACTTTGAGCATAGCAGCAAGCTAATGTTAGCATTTAGGTTAAAACTCTACTGTGCCTATAAGCACAACCTCACACAGCTGTAGACTCTTGTTCAATGAAAACCAATAACAATTTTTCAACAAACCCACTTCTTTCAGTATCTGCCTTTAGAGATCCATACCTAATCCACACATCCAATGCAGGCCACCATCACCTGTTCCATAAGGCCATACGCCGTCAATCTGTACCAAAGACACTTCACATTCCCAGAGATCAATGTGTAGCCTGTACAACCCCCCCCATCCTTCCCATGATGCACAGCCAATCCCTCCCCCCACCCCCGATCCGAGCGGCTGACACTAACACACAGGTAATAGAGCACATCGTAACCAGCGCATGAACAGCCGCTGCAGGCCTGATCAATAGGCGGCTAAAGGAACAGGTAATATGATATTGATGGAGCTGCAATTACAAGGACAGTGAGCAGATGTATGTGATTTTATGTCTGCAGCCCCTCGTGCATGCATGTGTGTCTGAGTTAATATATCTTTTTACTACACAAATGTATCTCCGGACAACTTGACATGCCAATGCATTGGTTACAGCCACTGGGGCTGATGAGTCTGACACACTCTTGTAGCTGTGAGGCCTAAAGGAAATCAATTACACAGTGATGTTGTTAATATCAGGACTGCAGTGGCACTTATTTGTGCATGAGTCCTCATTTACACATATATTAGTTGTTATTGAGAAATAAACAAGCAGAGCGAAGACAAATTATCTGTCAGGTCACTTTTATTGAAATTACACTTTTATTACAACAGTCTGTGACTTCTGCTGCAAATCTTTTGTGTTTATTTTCGACTCAACTTTATTGATACGGCACCTTTTATACAAACATGCGGCCGAAAGTGCGTCACATAGAAATATTAACATCAACATCATTATTTGATCACAATACTTCTCTGTAACCTCACATGGCAGCTACTTTTCACAATCTTTCTCAGGTCTTACATCATTCATCCCTATACAACTTATATTATTAGTATTAATAGAATTATGTTGTGCATATCTACTGTAGTATATTTATATAGTATAAATACTATACATATTTATCACCTAATCAATACTGTGCAATTTTGCCTGTGCAACTACTTTTTTTATGAGCAACATTTACTTGCAGTATTTTACTTTATCACATCAACATGCTACAAGTGTATGTTTTAACAACCTGGTGCAGTTTTTCCTTTCAAAAACTGATCCATCTCTGCACAAGTGAAAGGTGTACTTAGTGCATAGATTTATTATTATTATCATCACTATTATTTTAATTTATTACTGTCAGTATTGTGACTATATTACCCTTGTCCTTTACTTTGAGCTACTGTAACAAGAGAATTTCCCCCACTGGGGAATCAGTAAAGTTTCTCTTATCTTAAATAGGAACAGACAGAAAAAAAGAATAAGAATGGACAACAATAGATAAACATTTTGCGTGACTTAAAAAATGACAAGTGCAAAACTCAAGCCTGCTCCCAGTGAAACGTAAAAGCACACAAGCTAACTAATAGTTAACATTCACTCCTGCATTCACTTATGTTACCCATATAAAAATCTGTAAATTCTGTGTGCAATAACATGTTTATTTTTTTCTGTGCACTGTATTTTTCTACCTGTGTTCTGTGTACTCCATCGTATTACTTTTTTACTCTAATTATATTGTGCACTGTGTGTGTGTGTGTGTGTGTGTGTGTGTGTGTTTTCTGTCATTTCTTTGCTGCTGTAAACACAGAAAATTTCCCAATTGTGGGATCAATAAATGTTTACCTTATCTTAAAGATTAAGCAATAACATTACTCCAAATTAAAATTGAAAGCCAGATTAAAAAGATTTGTCTCTTATTTCCTTTTAATAATACTTATACAGGCTGCCATTTTGATATCTACTATCTAAGCGGTAAGTTCCATACCTCTATACCAAGGTCATTTAAAACTTCATTAACAAGTAAAATAACTTTAAAACCAATTCTAAAAGATACAGGTAGCCAGTGTGGTGTTATGTGAAACGTTTTCTTATTAAGAGCAGCAGCATTTGTGGTTTTCTTCTAGACTTTTTTTTCTCTAGGTATTCAGATAAGATAAGACATAGAACTCTATTAACCCCGAAGGGAATTATAGTGGCAGCTCCAAAAAATGCAACACAAAATAACAACTCAAATATTAGTGAAGATATAAAGTGTATGGATTAATGCAAAAGAGACAATATTACAACAATTATCTACAAAAGTAAGCAGAAGCCGATTCACTAAAAAACCGACACAAATATAAGTTAAAAACGTTTAGCGACGACACTGAGCTGCATCGAGGCCTTTCAGTGGAAACCCTTCTACATGTAATTATTCCTACATAAAGGTATGTAATCCCGAGGCCAGAGTGAAATACCAGAAGTCCAACTCTGGTGGTCCGGACTATAACGTCACTGACAGTGGAGGGGAAAACGACTTAGAGGTCAGAATAAATGTCCCAAAAAGAGAGCGGGAGAGCAAATCAGGCAGCTAATCCAAATATAACAGACGTCTGCAGAGGTTCAGTGAAACAGATCGCTTTTAAAGACAGACAGAGACGGTGAGCTGGCGTGGAGGTCCGTATCGAGTCATAGTGAAAGGGTGAGGAGACACAATTGTCAGATTTAAGCTCTGAAATATCCCAGACAGCCTCGGCCGAATATAAGCCGGCTGCCTTCTCAGACTCAGAGGCTAAAACAGCGACACGGGGGTCAGATTCAGAGGAAGTAATGCAACATCACAGACGGTGCACTTGTCCTGATGGAGCCATTAGGATTCCCTGCATTGCTGTAGGTCTGAGCTAACCTGTCATCTCCTGCAATGACGTGTCGCTGCATGCTGAGGCGAGGTTTAGGGACAGGCCCGCCCACCCACAGAGCCACCAGCAGCACCCACTTTCACCCCCAGCGTCTCCCCTCCTGTCTTTACCCGCTCGGTCGTTCTCTTAATTAAGCTTGATTGACTTTTAACTTTTACATAAATAGACGAGAGGCAATTAAGATGGTGATTGTTGCGGTGACACTCCGAGGTGGTCTAAGTGTTGGAGTTGAGACACCCATGAGAGGTTAAAAGTCAGGGTGAGGCCCCCTCTGAGTGTCGAGACAACTTTGTCACATGAAGTAGAGTTCAATAATTATTTGTAATTATATGTATTATTACAAGCTGTTTCTTTTATTTTGTCTAGCTTGCTTGTGAGCTTCAATACTAGCCTCTGCAGAGTTTAAATTTAGGTGTCATAAAGGGTTACCGGGTATTTTAGTTTGAAAATAAGTTGGAGCGAGCCTCACAAGTTTTCCTCATGAATTTTTCTCCTACATGACAGTTTGTGAGTTCGTTTCCAGAAATATCAGTTTAAAACGTGTGAATATAGTTGTTCCTCACAAATTTCACAAGTTTCAATTTGGAGTGCTGCTATTGATTTTTTCTGAAGGAAAGAAGCTCACCTAAAATATAAGTAAGGGATAATGTGAGCAGGTTGTTTTGGCAGAATGGGACCCCGACACGATGAGCAGGACCAGGTCTTGTCTCACCATCATTATCCCGTTTATTACACGGCTATGTACTTACTAAATCAATTATTTGACACTGATTTGGAAATTATTTTATTAATTTAAAAATGTTCTGTTTTCCGCTTAAAATTAGTTCACTCTAATAAAAACACTCGCAGTGAGAGCTGCGTGCATAGCAACGGTTAAATGTAACCGTTACCGGGGCGGCTTTGGCTCAGTGGTAGAGTCGGTTGTCTTTCAATTGGGAGGCTGGAGGTTCGATCCCCAGCTCCCTCAGTCTACATGTTGTCAAGTGTCCTTGGGCAAAACACTGAAGCTCACAGTGGCACTTTAGGTAGCAGCCTCTGCCATCAGTGTATGAATGAGTGTGTGAATGCATGAATGTGACATGTAGTGTAAAAGCAGCTTTGAGTGGTCGCAAAGACTAGAAAAGTAAGTACAGTCCATTTACCATATACTATGTAGCCTTCTTCATATGAGCTAACCTAACTGTTACTCACAAAACATTTCCACTAACGGTGAAGTAAGACACGGTCCTCTGGATTGTGTGATTAGAGCCAAATCCCTAGCAACGGTCTGTTCTTCATAGCAACGGTCTGCTATTGAGAAATAACCCAAACCCTATTGACCTCGGAATGCCGTCATTAACCAATCACAATCAAGTATTTAACACAGCTGTGATTTTAATGGATCTTATCCCGTGTAGGAACACTTGTAGCATCCTAAAGCAGTGGGGGCCTAACCTGTAATCTTGTGTTACCTTAAAACAAAGCAATATGTATGTGACCCCTCACCACAAAGGCAGCTGCGTGGAGTAAAGTAAAATAAACCAGTCCAGTATTTTACAAAGAAATAGGTCAGATAAGTCTAAAAAAGAGGAACATTTGAGTTACAGTACCATCCTCACTTTGTTGGCATCTTATTACCTCTTTAGGGGGTCCAAACTCCCTAACTGAGATCCACAGCCCTCAAGGACTTCAAAAGATCTTATGTAAAGGCAACCAGTAGAGCCTGTTCTTTTCATCTTTTCGATGACTATATTAAGTCTCTAATTTGATCAATCACTTATCCCGCAAGTTAATCACCCGCCCTCTGTGTAATTTCTCTTGTCTCCAGTTTTACATTCCTGCAGCTCTACATCTTCCTGTTTTCCTCCTGTTCCCAGTTGGTTCTTCTTTATTTAATCCACTGACTCTCTGCGTTCCCATTTATTGGCTTATTTAGCCGAGCATTACATACTCTTACTTCCATTTTAATCAAGTCTCAGCCTAACATCCTTCGCTGAACTGCTGTTGACGTGCCATTACCCCGGGCAGAGCCTGTGTCTGTGCTGCCCACAGGCTTGCTCTCTCTTATATCTCTCTGTGTGTTCTCCCTCTCCGCCGCAGCGTCGAACCCTCAGAGCCTGGCTGGTTACTGCCGGGCCCTTCACAGTCACATGCTCCCCCTTTCTCTCCCAGCCTCTGCTGGTCTGGACTGGCTGCTGAGGCCACGCTAATGTGCTGCAGTACATGATGGTCCTGGCTGGGATGGGGCCATAATTTGTTCCATTCCTTTTTATTAAGCCCATAGCCACACTGTTATTAGTGCTCTCTAACAGCATGATGTCTTCCATATGGAGGTTAGTACCATCCCAATGAGAGAGGACTGGGAGACACAGATGAGACGGAGCCTTTTCCCTCTAATGGTGGTGTTTGGTTTGAAGAAGGCCCAAGTGACATCCAACAGGAAATGCTTTTAGATCAGCAGGGCTCTTACAGTTGTTACAATTGTTTTGAACATATTTGTATTTTTTTCAGAAGTACAACAGAGCTGCTGTGCCGCTAACAAAACTAGTTTCTAAAGAATGCCTTCTTTTAAATGTACAAGTGCAACACTAAAACTTTTTTTTGGTCTATTTTGAATCTTGATTTAAGGAGTAGCTCAAAATGTCACGAAATATGCCAAATTTGCTTTCTTACCAAGAGTTGGATGAGAAGATTCATACCAAATACGTTAACACTGAAGTTACATTGGAAAACAGTTAGCTCAGCCTCAACGGTTAGCTTAGTCTAAAGACTAGAAGCAGGGGGGAAAGCTAGCCTAGCACTGTCCAAAGCAACAAAAAACCCTCACTGCTTCATTAAAAGCTCAATTATTAACACATTATATCTCCTTAGTTTATCCGTACAAAAACTAAAGTGTAAAACAGACAAGCTATTGTTTATAGTAGCTTAGTGTGCGAGGCTAATGTTATGCTAACCAGCTGCTGCCTGTATTAAAACCAGCCATACAACTATGTCAAATAAGATAAAACAGCGCATGTAGTCACTTTGCTCCCAAAAGTTAGCAGATAAAATGAATCATTCTTTCATATCTTTCAGCTAAATATTATTTAGATTTAGATTAGATTAGCCTACCAGTACCGCTGCAAGTGACGTAGTGTAAACAGGAAAAATTGAAGTTGTGCTTCTACAGGGGCCTATGTGCTAAGTTAGCTAACTAGCTTAAGTTCTTATCTAACCGTCAGCAAAAGAGTCAAGCCCTTTTCTTCCCAATACGTCAAACTTTGTCTTTAAAAGTTCTCAGCAATGTTTTAGCACACAATCCCATGTCTAAAGTTTTGATGGGTCATTGAAGAATGAAAATGCTGTGTGAACAAGCTATGATGTTTCTGATAGAATAATGAGCTTTATGTCTAATATGCATGGGTGTCATAGTGGGGGGAAATGTGGGACTGACTACTCAGGGCCCTAATGGGTGGAGGGCCCTCGATGGGCCTAAAGTAAAAAGTTTTTTTGTATACAATTTCTTTTCTGTCTAAGTTATTACTGTCACAAATATATTAAAATTGGCTTAAGCTAATATCAGCAAATTGGATTAAAGACAGTCAGCCAGGAGTCTTTGGCTTGGATCATAATAGCGTTTTAAATATATATAAATACAATCTCATATGACATTATATTTATAAATATTACCTCGTAGTAATGATGGTCCACTTTTGTCCCAGTGAGCTAGCATCACATCCTGGATATCAACGGATTCACCAGCACATTTAAGGATTTTCTTTAGTTTGTCTCTTCTACAAACCGCTGACACAAACAGCTGATCCGACACCGTACGCTGCTGGGTCCAGCAGATCACACAGCGTAATTTTTTTCTGCTCTATGAGTTAATGTTAGATGCTGCCTGACGATGAGGGCATGATGGCTGGTGGGGGAAACTCACCTTTGGCAGGTTTTACTTATAAATATTTTACTTCTTCTTCTTCTTCTTCTTCAAAGGTGGCCTTGGGTAGGTGGAGGGCTGGGTTATCTGAGGGCGGGGTGCTGCTGCAGCTCCTCCAGTGTGGCAAGCTCTCCTCCTTCTCCTTCATTAAAAATTCCTGACTCTACATAGTCCCTGCCCACTATGCAAATTTTTAAACGCCCCCTGCGTCGCAAAAACAAAACACGTCTCTGCCATCGTTTCATGGCAACTTGTTGAAACTTAGCTAGCTTGAAATGTAGTAATTAGCAGTTGCGTTAACGTTAGCAGTCAGTAGTGAGTTTGATAAAATTACGATGACGGTTACAGCTGGCTCGCGCATCGCCCAAGTGGTTGCCATAGGTTGCACATAATAATATGCATAGCGTCACCCCGTCCATTAACGGGATTGGCTCCTTAGGTTTGTGACGTCTCAATCTGAAAACGTGTTGTTCAGCCTGTCCTTGGTACACTGCAGTTTAAAAGCAGACAGGACCAGCCATGGAGATGACTGCTCATGTTGTCCCTGATATGTCTTGTAGCACATGAAAAACACCACATGGAGATGTTTACAAGGTTAAACACTTGATTCTCACTGGAGGGGCTTTAACTAAGTCCAAATACTATTAACCAAAAACTGCAACTATAAGGAGAACACTAAAGCGCCAAGGAAAACACGCTCCTTCCACAGAAGGAGTAGACACTAGCAAGTTGACATCCAACACACACACATGCAGCCGAACAGCCCGTGGCACCTGGCTGCCTCCTCTCTGCTGCTCTTTAAGCTCACCTGTGCCAACAATCAAGGCAGGAGTATAATCACCTGCTGCAGCTAGAGCAATAGCTGAGGAACACAACACAACACACATAAAATATTACGCAATATTATACTGGGGGGAGTCTCATTTATGCAACGTTATTCTTCTACTCCACTCCATCTTAGAGGCAAGTATTCTACCTTAGACTCAACTACTTTTGTCGTACAGCCATGGGCGCCCCCTGGGCCCTAATGGCGGAAGAGAAAAGATATACAATGTCCTGTCTCTCGAAGTTATTACTGTCATAAATACATAAAAAATGACTGAATAAATACAGACAGTGACTTCTTTATCTAGATTAAATGTGGAGCCCCTCTCACCCCGACTAAATGTACAGAATGCTTTAGTCTGCCCTGCGCTTAGATTCACCTCGGATGGGTTTCACAGGTGCAGTTATAGCAACTGTGCAGGGCTAGCTTGTGCAGCGGTAATGGGGATATTGTGATATCTGTTCATGGGGCGCAGCGTTCCTGGCGACGTCCCTGCTGATATGATGCATTAGCTTAAGCACTAGCATTAGAGTAATCTCTATTCTACATACAAAATAGTCTACGTAGAAAAATCTGTCAGCAGAAATGTGGATTTCCGGGAGGGCAAGTGTTCCGGGTTTCCGTTTTGAACTGCGCTTGTAGTGCAAGTAATATTGACCAATCACGTATCAGCAGGCTGCAGCATATGCGGGAAAAATAGCAAAAGCAGGTGGAACGTGATACCGACATCCCGGCTCCCATCAGCGTGACTTGATGATGATTTAGCTTCTTATTAATCTCTATAAACAGACATCTGCATCTAAGTTCAGCTAACAATCCGTTATAGATCTAAAATTTAACTTGAGATGAATTCCCTTGACGCTGTGTCACGAAAGCAGTTCAGCCTACAGATTTCCCGACTTCCTTGAATGCATCAGACTGATCCGACCTCCGTTCAACAAACGAGCATTTTAGTTTTCTTCCCCTCTTGACGACACACCTGACAAAGCTTTAATTTTTACTTCTTACAAATCTGCATCATGATGTTGAAATTTCGGCAAAGGTAAGACCCGTTAATAACAAGTCAATGACAAGAAAACGGTTTCTCTTTCTGTAACAATGCAGCACGCGGAAAAGGAAGTCAATTATGATTATTAAAAGGGAAAACAGAGAAGGAAAAAACATTAAGAACCATATAATAAATACACAACAAACACAGATCACATGGTTTATATTTTGGTTTATCTTTAGTACACCATAATGAGTTTTATAATCCAAAGTATTGAAATAGACTTAATGTCACTGCTACTAAATGTTGCATATTTTACTCCCTAACAAAACTCTCCAGATACAGTATTCCATTATAGATAATAGAAAATCAGTTTGTACGTTGCATTCATACAGATGATGCTTCACACAGAACATCAGTCTCACATGCCGTAAAATCAGCACCTCAACAGAGCAACCCTGAAATCATTCAACAATCAGCTCATAAATGCCATCATAGCGTGAAACTGTGTCCTGCTTTTAGGGCCGATGCTCCGGAGTATAATGATTTCATTGTTCGGTGGAACACATGCGGAAAAGAAATGAAAGCTTCTGTTTCATATATCACACGCTAATGATTGAAGAAATGTGTTTCTCCGCTCATTTGAGGATGAAAAATCACTTCAAAGATTTTTTTTTTTATTTAGAAAAAAAGACTCCAAAAGTCAAATGTGGAGCAAGATATTTGTGACAGAGGGGAAGTACCAAAGCAGTGAGGACGTCTGTGATGGACGGGGACAGCAGGGTGGACTTTGATGTAGCTGAAATACAGCCACAGTTAAAATGATGAATGGATGGAAATGTCTCTGTGTTACATTAAATTGACAGTGGCTTTAAATCAGGATTGGATAAAAACTCCGATTGAATGATGCTCTGAGACTCCATACATAAAGCTACACATGCACACACACATTTAAACACAGATCATGGATGAAAAACTGTGCACACGTGCTACAAACCACAACTTGGTTACACTCACTTACACACAGAGAATCTGACTCAGGATGAGAGAAACAATACCCCACTGTTGTCCCTAAAATATCTCGTACCAAACATCTTTGCATGCTCCAAATTCAGATACACGGACACTAATGATATACTGAAAATATGCATGTGCATAGTAATCCTCTGACTACTGCTTTAGTATAATCATAACGTTGAAATATTCGTAGTTCCGAGTAAAACGTCCCAAAAACTATTTGGAGGATTGGCATAAAGCTTGTTACCGACTTTCACGTTCCTACCAGGATGAGTTTAAACAACTTTTGGTAAATCTGGTTTTGGTTGATTCCTATCTTTCAGGTCAAATAACTTTACAACAGGGGTGCTGGTTTAGCTCAGAGGGTAGAAAAGACGCTCCATACACTGAGGCTACAGACTGCGATGCAGCGGCCGCAGGCTCAACTCCCGCCCTTTACTGCATGTCATCCCCCACTCTCGTCGACCAGTGTTTCCTCTCCCTCTTCTCCTATAAATAAAGGCAAAATAAATCATTAAAAAAAAGAAGAAGAAGAAACCTTTACAACAATTTTTTTTCTTTTTTGGCAGCTAAGAGAGACAGGAAACATGAGGATGAGAGAGTGGGGGGCGACCAGACTGTATAAAAAGATGGACGACATGACAGCTCCCTAAATGTGAAGCCAAAACATTTTGAGTGCCTCCTGCTGACTGGCTGCAGTATAGGTCATAAAGCCCGCCTCCTCCATGTTAACAGATGGGACATGAGTCAAACTATAAAATCAAAATACACGTCAAATAAATTTGATGTTGTTTTCTGCCATTATAGTTAGTTCTTATCGTGCTGATTTACGTCCAGGTGTTCATTTTTCCGACAAGTTTGTTTTTAATTAGTTATTTTATGCTGTAAAAATAATGATTGACAGCTCGGTTGACAAATACGGCTCCTGCAGCCATTTAGCAGAGTAGAGGAGGATCGGCGAGAGGAGACGTAACTAAAACAATAACTACAGTCACTGAAATTTACATATCTGTGAACGTCTGCATCAGACGTTAATGCTAATAAGTTAATGTTAGTTAGCTTGCTTGTAATATCAGTCAAAGTTAACAGTTCCTGTTAAATTTAAGCATGTTAGCCTTTTCACTGTGGGCGTGTTAGCGTGCTGATGTTAGCAGCTAGCTTGTACCTTAGAGTAGCCTCACAGTGATGCTAGCAGCACGGCTGTTTACTCTTACCCTGTGTTCCCAAGTGTTCCCAACACATACTAACCACTGATTCTATACAGTATGTACTAGAGTATACTGTTGTAGTTGCTAGCATATAAAAAAATCTAGTTACTTAACACTTCCACAACAGGAAGTGTGACTTTGCAATGGTACTGATGGTAAAACATCACAAAGCACTTTATATTCCTTCAAGAGTGATTACACCAACATCTACAAAATACATTTTGCTAGCAATGAACTGCTACTCATTTTGCATTTGCATTGTGGGAGAATAGTATCTACCAACACTGTCAATCTATAGTGTTTAGTACACATTCTGCCTGTCATTTTGAACACACTACATACCCCAAACTAGCTCAGAGGTTATCTGTAATATGGATTTGGAATATTTAAGTTTATTAAATGATTTTTCTGCCATTGTCCATGCAAGGCCACTTCCTGATCCATCTTGCATGATGGCACCAGACGTTGTTTTATCAAGTCCACATTTCTCCGCCCATCCCCCACTATCTCTTAGCTTTGCATGAGGACACCGCAGATTTGGATTAAGGCCATAACTGTGCGAGCCAGACAAGAGGATGATAGAAAACATGCCTGAGCGGGGTGTGTAGGTGGCCGTACCTGTTTTGTGTAGACGGTGACACAAAGGCACCAAAACCACCAGCTTCATCAGAGCGGCATTCATTTTTATATGTGGTAACAGCATGGAAACACGCTCCAACTGAAAGGAGTTTTTGTCTCATTTCTGTCATGTTCTGCAACCGAAAAGTCACCTTAAGTTTTCCCGTCATTAATTTTTATTTGATGTAATGTAACATTTCCTGCCTCATACGTTGCACGAAGGCTCACAGCAATAACACGACCATCGCCACAGTGTTCCTACCATTACCTCAACGTGGTGGCACAATGATGGGCGCTGACATCATGCATGCCACTGATCTCTTTCTCCGTGCTGCTTTTCAACAGCATGTTATTAACATCATTTAAGGTTTCCTCCACAGGCATACACCCCCCCCCTACCCTCGGCCTGGACATGTGGATGAAGAGACAGACTGCATTGTTCTACCAGAGCCCAGCTGGATCCAATGGCTCAGTACAGGCAGTCACACAGGTGGCAGGAGAATTACAGCGTGCACATACTCCTAGTTTGGACGTCTTCCACTTCTGGAAGCCAATAAAGACTGCTCAGGACGCTGCCAACAACTGCTAAAGCTATACTTGGAAGTAGGAGTTCGGGCCGTGCCAAGATATTGCTCACCAAGCAGCGCTCATACCGAACGATATGTTTTAATGATCGGATTCAATAAAATAATGATGATTGGTTCCATTAAACAGAAGATCTCTGTCAGGAGGTATTTTATTCTTAACAAAAGCTCCTTTGTCTACTGAATGTGTGTGCGTGCACTCATACATATGTGTGCGAAACCCTCTGGATCACCAACCTAAATACAGCCATAAGCAGCTCTGTAAGACAAAGACAGAAATATGTAGCTGTCACATCCGTTCAATCGCTGCAGCTCTAAAAACACTTTGCTTTGTGTTGTCTCTGTGTTGCCATGCCTCTGAGCAGTCACCGGTGTCTGCCCTTCCTCTCATGTTTTACAGAGAGCGTGCAGCCGGACCGCAAACCTCCTGTTTGGTGCCATCATGGAGGTCCAGAGGACAGTTGCTTGCATAAAATAAAAATACAAAACCTCAAGTACACAAGCTTATGATTAGGAAAATATACTTTAAGTGTCTCAAGTTAAAGCACTGGTGGCAGATACAGAAGGCTCCTGTTGGTGTTGTGTCATTCAATTTAAACCTTCATTTGATTTGATGCATTAACATATAATAAGAATAAAAAGTTTAAGCTGCTTGACCTGTTTTACATACTACTGGGTAGTAATACTGCAAATCAATGCATCATGTTTTTATTCAGATATTGTAGCACATTTAAAATTGTGTCTGTTAATGTCCATTGAAGTATAATATTAACCCCTGAACTGTACTTAAGTTGATTATGTTGCTCTCCAAAACTATGATAGTATAACAAGGCAATGAAAAGAGAAACATCTTGTTGTTGAGGGTTGGGGTTCACTTTCTAAAGGCGTCTATGAGTGAACACTTTAAATTGATAGTTTTGGGTTCAGATTTGGCTTCAGTGCCTTTGGTCTGAATGTCAATACTGAGCTAGTTTTAGTCATTTGGGTTTCTCTGTGTGTGTTTGTTGTGCTTTTTGCTTGCTAGTCTGACTCCTACTTTAATATAGTAAAGTACATTTACACTTTCTATTTTTTCTTCTCTATTTTATATTTTCTGTCTTTAAATATTGTCATGTTGCACAACAGCGGCCTGGTCAAAAAAGGCAGTGTAGAGTCCTCAACACAATGTAATGCAATGTATTGTGATGAAATGTGATGAAATTAGATGTATTGCAATATATTGCGATGTATTCAGTATATATTGTGATGGATTGCGATGTATTGCAATGTAATGCTATGTATTGCGATATATGGCGATGGATTGCAATAAGATGCAATATATTGTGATTATTGCAATATATTGTGATGTATTCAGTATATATTGTGATGTATTGCAATATATTGCGATGTATTCAGTATATATTGTGATGTATTGCAATGTAATGCTATGTATTGCGATATATGGCGATGTATTGCAATGAAATGCGATGTATTGCAATATATTGTGATGTATTGCGATATATTGCAACGGATTGCAATGAGATGCAATGTATTGCAATATATTGCAAGGATTGCAATATATTGCGATGAAATGCTATGTATTGCAATATATTGCAATACTGTCCACAGGCAAATATGTTGAGTTTTTAAAAAATCTATTTTTAGGAAAATGGCAACAACAAATCATCATATGCAAGTCCACTTTTTTTTTTTTTTTTAAAAAGAGAGAGGACAGTGGGCAGTGTCGGAAACAGTTGAAGAGAGAGTGGGGATGACACGCGGCAAAGGGCCGAGGGCAGGAGCCGAACCCGGGGCCGTCGCACAGAGGACTACAGCCTCCCTGCAACAGGATGTGCGACTCAACCACTGATCTTAACCTGCCCCATTAGTCTACTTTTTTAAAGCAATCAGCACAGTGGGATCTGCATTTATATTTCTCACTGTCCGTCATACATTAACCATTATAGCACTACTTTTTGTGCAGCCTGAGCAATGTAATTCACATTTGCCTATATCTGCAAAAAAAGGGACAACATTGCGTATAATATACTAATTAAAAATATGTGTTTTTAAAGGTATTAAAAGTTACAGCAGATTGTGTATATTTTCTTATCCCTTAACCTTATACATGTTTTTTTACATTTGTGGCATATAACACAATAACATAGAAGAAGGAATCTTAGCTTCTTTAAAACACTGACTGCGTACAGTCTACATTCACATTCTTCATGAAACATGTTTTAAATGTGGTGATTGAATTTCTGACAATGTCTTACCAAGAGAAGTCTTTTGTTGTTATTACAAGCTGCCCCATTTGTGTAATTTATGTGTGATTTGCTTAAGAACCAACAAATGTATTCACAACACCATGTTGATTGATGAATCAGAATTCCCAATGAAAAACAGTACCTAAATAAAGTGTCTGCTTAGCTTCGTTAAGATGGATAAGTTGTATATTTAAATCAGTTTGACAAAGTGCTAAGGACCTCCAATATGGCTGCCAGCATGCCTGAAGGTGTATTATTGTACACTGAAGGCCTTTTTGTAGTTTACAGCCACAAAAAGTAGGGCACTCACAACTCTACTGAATGCAGTGATCTACAAATGGTAACACAAATCATGTCACACTCACACATACATATATACACACAACGAGATGATGGATTAAAATCCCAGCAGTGGTCAGACGGCTGCAGGGCCTCATGGGAGCTGACCCGCAGCAGAGAGGCCACACAATCACACCACAGTCCTGCAGCCCTGAACACACCACGCTGCAGAAATACTGTGAATAAAGCGACAAGTAAGACCTTATGACTGCTTATCTTAAAGGATTTTAAACATGTTATTGAAATCACTTCAACTAAAAATTGGATCAAAGTATGATTGATGACTTATGAATAGAGGCTGTGGATTCATTATGGATAAATCACTGAAGCAAAAGTAAGTTTCTCTTGATTTATCTGATGATGCTTTACATTTCTGCTGTGATTAATGGACTCACAAACTATAGTCAGAAACAGCTAATGAAATTAGAATTTGAGATTTTGTTTCATTTGAATAAGCAGGCACCGGTGCAAATAGCAAATCGATGCCTCTGTGTAGGTAAATGCATTTAATCAGTCCAGTTTCACATTATACAACATTATACAAAGTCCATCAATACATCGAGCAACATTGCACACTGTGATGTCTGCCGAGGAATAATCTCACCATGTTGACTTTGTGTTGTTGTGTTGTGGCTGCCAGTGCAGTTTTTATCATCCATTAGGAACATATTGAGCGCATCAGCAGACATATTACAGCCTGAAAATCAACATTACTCCTCAGGATGAGACATTGGATCGACTGTGAGGATTAGTCACCGTGTGGAGCTGAATGAGGGTTTACTGTTACACCTTCTGATGCCCGCCCAGGTTCTGTAAGGCTGTATCACATGTCACAGACAGCTTTGTGCGATCAAAACAAACCAGGAATCTGTCAGATTCATCGCAGCAAAGTCGCCTTAGAACAAATCCTATGCCGTGAGTGACAACTGGGATGGATTATCGAGGTGATGTCAAAGTCTGAGGCGCAGAGATATTGAAGAAATGACTCACATGGTTCACAAATATATATGTGTGTGATTGACAGCTTCCAGAGACCGCATGTGAATTGTTCAGTCACATTTCTTGCATGGTTGTTGATCTGTATATCAGTCAAATAAGTGCATGTGTAATTTTAGCAGGGTAACATTAAAATGTCTACATCAGCTTATATTTTGAATATTTTATGGAGGAAAAAAGTTATAGCAAAATAATACAGTGGACTTTTTATACATGGTCTCTGACAAAAATATAGCCAAATAAAACCACATCCATAAAGATTTTTTATTTCGGACAGATGAACTGGAACATTTTGTGGTGAGTCAGCATGTTTGACTATGTGTGCTTCTCATAAATTTCTCCCTCAATGAGTGAACATGAGCACAGAGCTTAACCAGCAATAAATAAGAGACTAAAGACTACAGAGAAGTAATAGTTTTCTACGGCGTGTTTTATTTCACTGTAATTTGTGATGCAGATTTGTTATAGAGTTTTAGTTTTTAGAGGTACAGTATATAGAGGTAACAATAACTAGCTCCTAACAAAAGAACACAAGCACCAAATATTTATTATATTTACTGATCTGATTTTTCAAATAAGAAAACTGTTATTTTATATCCATAACTATTGACTAAATGAAGATTGTTATTTAAGTCAAATAAATTGTTTTTATATACTTTTAACTATAAACTACTGAAAATTAGGCTGCATGATATAATATAACATATACAGCACATTATAAAACATATTGCCACAACATATCCTTCAGACAAAGCCTGTATGCTCCTAGTCAATTTTATTTACACACTCATTTTTTCTTATCGAATGGCAGCACTTGAAATTCTGATATTTCCAAGTTCGTTTGAAGGCAGCATAAGTCGTCATCAGACGCTGTCTGTGCGTGGACTGTGGTCGCGTGCGACAGTTTAGCCGCGAAAAACTTGAATAAACAGAGAGGAAGAGAACCAGGTAAAACTATGAGTTGTTTAAACAACAATTAAAGATGAAGTTAGGCTGTTCTTATTAAATTGGGCATAAAAAAACAGATAAATACTGTTGTCAGCTCGAGGAGTGATAACAGTTAAGAATTTAGCTAACTCATTTCAATATTAGCTAGCTTACTATTTAGCCGCAATAAGTTATAATTCTATGTTCTTTTTAAGCTATTTAAGGTCTCATGTATTAGGTCATGTTAGTAAGGGGGAAATGCTTTTTATTGGGAAGGAATTGCTACCTTAAATCATAACTCTCATTGTTTGATTTACTTTATTTTTACAGAGTCTGCATATGTAATAAATACTGCACTGGACAGGGAAAAGTTTATGAATAAAAATGGCTGCTCAGACCTACATTGCCATATCTGAGCTGCATCCCAACTTCTCCCATCCGGTAAGTATACATGATTTATGGATAATTACAGCAATATTTCTAAATCATTTTACTCCCTTTAAAATAATTTTCTAACAGGGCCCAGGATTTGTTTTCTCTACCTAAACTACACTGGTGGAACTGGATGTATTCTCGTGTTTGTGTAATAAGCTGTGATGAACTATAAAAATACACAAGTCTGCATAATGTCATTGCCCTTGTTATGTTTTTCAGAAATTGGCCGGCATCATTATTGGGAAAAGTGACGTCAAAAGCTTTCCTGACAGGAAAAGTTAGTGTCTTTTACTTTAATGCACCTTTTTTGTCTGGACAAACTCCTCTATCCCTCATGCCTTAGTGTCTTGTACACCAGCCCCCTCTTCTGGAGACAAAAATAGTAATTATCCTGTATTTGAGCTTTCTCTCCACCTTTCTTTCATAAAACTGCAGCACTGACTCTACCTGTATGTCTGAGTTTCAGATATTGGTGAAGACAGATACACCTTTAGCTTCACCGTGAAGGACTCTCCTGACTTCTTCGTTAACGTGACAGCCTGGGGACACGATGCATACGTCATCGGGCTCTCCAACAGCTTCAGCATCGGAGACTGTGGTGAGGACTCGAAGAGGCACTCTCAAAGTTTCCATAAGCTTTAAAAAAACAGGAACATTTGTGGATTTGGATACAGCGCCAAATAAGAAAGTAGTTAAAGACATTTTTGCAATCCTTTAAAATCAAACACAAAAAGCTAAACTATGCACCATTGCACAAATTATGTCTTGTGTTTTTTTCCAGTGGTCATTGACAATCCTCTGGTTTCCAACAAAGACCCAGAGAAAGAAGAAAAATTCTGTCCTACAACACCAAGGTAGTTAACCCTTTCAATACAGGTGTTAAAGTACCACCCCCACCCTACAGTGCTTAAAGTTAGCTGCAGAGATTTGAGGTTTACACATGTAACACTATGTAAAATGTGATGTAGCAGTGTGTATTGTTTGATGACAGTATTCTGTACCTGCTGTCTCAGCCTCTACAGGCTGCTGGTGTCCGAGGCTCACTCTCAGGTGCGTCTGTGTGCCGACATGGAAACCATCGACAGGCTGCTGCCTCTGATCCACCTGCCAGTGAAGGACTCAGGAGATTTCTACTCTCTGGGAGACATCGAGGCCAACGGGCAGAGGCTGGACGGCACAGTGATTAATATACTGGCTGCAGTGAAGTCGGTAAACACCACAGTCCTCAGCCTTTGAATACACACACACATTTATTAGTTCAAGTATCAATTTTAGAGTTAAGAGTATTTCCAATAACTTTTTTAGTTGACTCAGTTTTCTGTCAACCTGCCTTATCTTTGTTTTTTTTTTAAACTTATTTTAGGTATTCACTACATTTCCCAGTGTGCCTTTCTACGGGGAAAATGTTAAAGTCTGACGACAACGACGATATTGTGTTGTGCAAACTAGTCAAGGAAGTCTTAAACAAATAGTCCTTTATTTTGGGAAATAAACCCATTTATGTTCTTCACTAGGGGTGGATGAGAAGATCGACATCCCTTTCATGTCTTTTAGTCATTGTAATACGAGGTGAGCTATATGAGCTGAGCTTAACTTACCCAGACGATTGGAAAAACAGAAAGAGCTAAAAGCTAACACAATCCATCTACCAGCACCTCTAAAGCTCCCGTATTAGCACTTTTTATACTCTTTGTTTAATCTGTATAGAGACCCAAGTTTAAAGAGTCAGTTCATCATTTTACAGGTGGATATGTGCCGGAGTATTTCATTGTTAGAATGAGATATAGCGCTATCCCTACTTGTTTCTAATCATCTAAAAATATTGCTACATCACTTAGCTCTAGCAGAAACATATGGTCACTGTGTGGAGGATATTGAAAGGTACGGCACATCTTTGAGTGTGTTTGGCATAAATATGCATTATAGTTGCCTTGTTTTTCAAGAGGATGTTTCTTTTAAAAGCAGTGTCCTAATGAGTCTTTAAATTAGGGATAGACTGATTATCGGCCGGGTCGATATTCAGCATTTTGACGCATATCGGCATCGGCCTTTTTAAAAAATTTTTTTTTTTTTTTTTACTCCGACGGCCGATAAGAGATCAATTTAAAACGGGGTTATTTTGGCTCTGATGCATATGCTTAAAGGCATTTAAACAAAGTTAAGTGTTGGAGTTTGTATTATTCAAAATTTTGACGGCAATATTGTCACTTTTACTGCAAATGAATATCGGCTCCAAATATCTTCTTGACTACTAATAATCGGTATCGGTATCGGCCCTGAAAAAAACATATCGGTCTATCTCTACTTTAAATACTCATTTATTTTCAATGGATGTTTATATAATCAACTGAGTCTTACTGAGTTCAGAAGCACTAGTGGTTAAAAAATATTTAAGAACTTTTTGATATATCACCAACTTTCAGAGTTGTTTTTCATGAGGGAAATAGATGAGCTCGTTAAGGAACCAAACTGTATTTTCTGACTTCTTCACACACCGATTACATCCGCTGGTGGTCTGATTCTTCACAGTAAGCTTGACCAGGGTTGAACGTTGGCTTTTAAAGTTTCCTAAGCTTTAAAACAACATTAAGAAGAAGACAAAGGGTTATTTTAAAAGTTGTCTGATGTATAGAGTCATGGGACCTGCCACTGAGGCCTGATAAGCCTGCAAGTTTCTAACAATGAATGTGAATGCTGAGCAAATATTTCTCCAGTTTGCACAACTTTTAAAATCAACAAATTCTACATATTTGCTCAAATCATATCTCATGAGTTGCCTAATAGACTCCAACGTGTCTGTTTGGTCTGTGTGATTATATACTGTTTGCCTTGAACGTACTGCCTGAGAGTTCAGACGGAGGCCAGAGGCTGCATTAATTACTCTGCTTTTCTTACAGGAGGGGAACAAGTTGTGATAGGAACCTCATATGATTGTGTTTATGTTCTCAGATGGGAGAGCTGAAGCAGTTCACCACTTCAGACGGACGCAGAGGGCAGAGGCTGGAAGTGAAGCTCTTTGACGACTCCGTCTCTTCCTTCCCTCTCGTCTGGTGCGTCACACTCGTTAGCAATTTGGAAAATGAATAAAGATTTATTACTTTGCTCTTCTGTGACGTACTCCAGCTCGTTTGGCCCTTGGATCACCGCCGTGTATCTTTAGGGTGACCGCAAATTTTCTCTGGTGACATGAAGCTTCAAATTAACCTGCTGAACTCCACGTGTGTTTGATTCTCACCGCGCTCTCACTCCCTGACCCCTGTTCCCCCTCACAGCTGGGACAGAGAAGCCATTCAGCTCGTGCAGACGCTGATACCGAAGGAGACGGGTAGGTTAACAGCTGCGGCTCATTCTCAGCCCGCAAAATGAATCTTTATTTTACTGTTATTCCAGCCTGTCGTGTCGCATTAGCATACTGTACTGAGGAGAAACATGGAGGTGGATATCTGAGATGTGACTGTGTTTATGTTTGAGATAACTTACTGTTGTTGTAACTTTTATCCTCCATTCAAAGTGCTCTTCATAGCCGACGCAAAGATTAGCTTTGACAGCTTCCGCAACTGCATGGCAGCAACAGTTAACTCGAAAACCATCATCACTGTCAATCCTGGTAAGACATCACAGCTCCATTCATAGAAACATAGCATGTGATACATAACTATGTCTATACACTGGAAAAACAAAGCCAGCGTAACAGCCGTGGTGTTTAAGAACAAAAACAAATATCTTAGTCCTGCTCTTCAAGTAGCATTTTGTCTGTTTAAGTCAGTCATAATCTTCTCTCAGACACCAGAGAGGCCAGCCTGCTGTTCAGCTACGCTAAAGAAGCGTCAGAGTCTGGTGCTCTGGATCAAGAGGAGAAGCCAGAAGATATGCCTGGTAGGTTACAGGGAAGGATTCCCCTCATTCTGAAGTAGAAGTCTGCCTGTATCTTGATGTAAAATGTTATGACTTTGTTCTTTTAAAGAAACTTTGATGTTGTCAGGTTTGAGGTATTAAACAAAAAGGTAAAGGACCCAGGTGCAGACTTTAAGATGTATTAAAGGAGCAGTTCGCCCCTGGAAAAAGCCGCTGTCAGTCAAAGCTGTTGTTCTCTGTAATCGATAGAAGTAATAATATTTGAAATTGGCGCCATAGCTGTGAAGAAAGTTGTACAAACAGCTCATGGTTTCGCCCATTCTACATTCCTACAACACCCAGCATGCACTGCACCCCTCCCTCTGAACGGTACAGGATCCAAAATACGACGATATAAAATACAAATCAAAAACACAACTAAACTAGAACTAAATCATGAGAGAGACACAGAATAAATGAAATACAAAGTAAACATGAAAACTCATGACAGATGTTTTATCATTTTCTTAATGTCAGCAAATCTCATGAAACGGAAAAACAGGCGGTTTTTGCAAAAGATACGACATCCATCGCCGTCCAAAAACTAGTGAATAAAATCTAATAAGTGAATGTTCATTACTGTTCCTGTTTTGAGAAATCCTTATTTACATGACCAATGCAGCATCCAGTTGTGTCTTGACTTCTCACCAACTTAATCACTATATTTTGTATTAACAAACAAATTTGAGAAAACTTTTCAAAAACCTGGACAAGTTTTCTATGGGAGGATGCTCACATGAGCAAAACATAACTTGACAAATCCAGTCATAACCAGGATACTCGAGCACATGTTAACTCCAAACTGGCCTTCATGTTACCACAGGGAGCCGATCCCACCAATATCATCACCGTGCCACAAAATAACAGCTAGCAGCTGAGGACACTCCCCAACAACCACACTAATTACCACTGATAAAGTGATGCTTTTAAGAAAACTAATGACTCCATTGGGCTCGGGACATAGGATCAATGGACTTGTGAAAGTCTCTTAAGTATTAAAAGATTGACTAACACAGTTTCATTTGGTTATCATGGGATTGTTGGCAGTGAGATAGATAGAATAATACCATCCTGTCACTTTTAATTACAATTTCACCAGTTCAAAAGTGCAGCCGATGGCATTCCCTGATTTCCATCAAAGACCAACATGTTGTGCTGCTGTTGTCTCTGCAGTGGAGACCATCACTGATGTGTACACCGTGAGCCAGCTGAAGCAGAAGGCCCAGGAGGCTCCTGAGGCTTTCTTTGGCATCACCTACAGCTTCATCTCCAAGCTCGACCTCGACTCCTCGGTTTCCAAAGTCATCAGGACACGCTGGTGAGTTCACACGACACCATAGGGTTGTTGTAATATTAGATAGTTGATGTATTTATTTCTTTACTAACAAATCTGATGTTCCATTTTTGTATTTCTGCTTTCCATCATGAAATAAATCGACTAAAAAATTCATCAGCCTCTTCTTCCTCCTGTCTCAGCTCCAGGTGTAAGTTTCAGGTGACTGAGGACGCACAGAGCTGCACAAACCAGCTGTGTCCAGGGAGGGATCAGACCTTTTCAGCCACCACCGGGTTTGACCTGCTGGTGGACTTCACGGACCACACAGGCACCCTGCACGCCTGCGCCCTCAGAGGCCCTGTAGCAGAGAAGGCACTCGGGTGCACAGTCAGTCAGGATGATTCATTCATATTTTATATTTTGTGCATTTCAAATTTTAACATCTGCCTCTGATAAAATAAACAGTATTAAATTTAATCTGTTGCAGACCGAGGAGTTCACCAGTCTGACTGATGACGAGCGGACTGCAATGAAGTGGAAATTCCTTTTGGAGAGATGCAAAACACACGTGAAGGTACTGTAACAGTTTGATTCCTTCCTGTCTGGTTTAGCTATATTAACATATCATGTGGTTTAAATGTTGCATTATATATGTTTCAGATACTTCCTTCCGCTAAAATGAAGAGTGGGCTCAGGGGGGTGGTGCTGAACTGCTCTCTGGCTGACCCAGGAGAGGTGAAACTGCACATGTCTGCCCTGCTGCGGCGTCTGTGATCACAACACACTGACTGAGCAGGAAAGCACACGTGTTACAGTTGGTTGCTTTGCCTGCTGTGTGGTTCTGTTTGTGTTGAGATAATTATTATAATATTTATTGATATAATAAGCTCTGTTTTCTCTGAATTATTTATTTGATTAACTTATTTATTTAAAATACTGTATTTATTTATATAAATGAATGTACTGTTGGAGTGACTGCTTGTCAAACTCAATAAACTAAAACAAAATAAACTGAACTTGTGAGTTTAAAGTTTTTCAAGTAAGTTTTTTTGTCAATATATTGTGTCAGATATATAAATAAACCTTTATTGTTCCATGAAAGTATATTTAGTCAGGTTTTATGACACATTGCTGATAAATAACACATTTACGTTTCGTTTAATTATTTCCACCATGACACTATTTTTTTATTATTTTAAAAAACGTATTAAGAGTACATGCATATTTGTTGCAATGTTACTATTAATGGAATCAAATTAAAATTTTAAGGTGTTTTACATTTTTTTTAAAAATTGTATTTGTCAGCTGAACAATAGTAATCATTTTCTCTTTGGATGTTTTGGTATTTAATTTAACTACGGGTGAAAATCACAATTAAAAAAACTATTTAAAAAAGTATGCATATCTGTATCGATCATACGTTTAATTTGCACGTTTTGAGTTTTGAGGCAAAGAATAACGATGTAAATCCCTCTGGGCGATCATTACACACTGTAGTCCATCTGTCCTGCTATTATAAAATACGCCACTAGGTGGCGGCAAAGCACTATTGATCAAAGCGGAACTTTGAAACATCGTTGTATGTTTCCAGGGGACACAATACGGAGACGTACTGATTTGTCGTCAACACCAGCAACAAGGTAATAAAAACATGTCACATTTATCATGTGTAGTAGTCTTAATTGTTATAAATATTGTCATACAAAGACATACATAGTTACAGCCTGAATGTTTTGTCGTCTGAAGTAGAAAATATCGCTAAATGTCTGAATTGCAAAGCCCCTAAACTTAGCTGCTTTGCTAACGTTAGCCTGCACTTTTAAGCTCTTATTTCCACAGAATATAAATGTATTATACAGTTTTTCTGTTTGAAGATAAAACGTAATAACTGTTAAACACAGCGTACACTGCATCAGCTGACTGCCTCTTATATTTCCGTGCAGGGTCATACATGCCTCAGTCCGTGCAGTGACAGTCAGAAGCAGTCAAGCATGAATGTGAACCAGGGGACGGTGGGCAGCGACCCGGTCATTCTGGCCACGGCTGGATACGACCACACTGTCCGCTTCTGGCAGGCCCACAGCGGGATCTGCACCAGGACGGTCCAGCATCAGGACTCTGTATCCTCTGCATGACAATGTGCTCTGACGAAGTTAATGTGGAGCAGAGTTAACGCTATGACAGTCCCACAAACACAAACATATATATGTCCTAGTTGGAAAATTTTTTTAACTTTTCACACAAACTTTTGGATACATAAAATGCATGAAAAGTGACCATATGATCTAATTCTTTGTGTTGAAAATATTATTTCAAAATAGTTTTGAGTGAATATAGGACATCCTAATTGAAAGTGACACAATGTTGTAGTAAAATCAACACGTATGCTGTCAAAGGAGCTGTTGTTTACTGTCTTAGGAGCAGCTCCAGGATTTGTCTGATGCATCTGTATCATCTCTTCAGTTTGACCCTCTGTAATTTTATACAAGAAATGACTTGTTCAAGTTGACTCACTAAAACTGAATTATATTGCAGACTTAAAAATCTACTTCCTTAACGTTTGCTTCCAGCAAGTAAATTCACTTGAGGTCACACCTGACAGGAGCATGATTGCAGCTGCAGGTTGGTTCAGATAGTTCCTCAAACCTTCGCCTCATTTCTTATATGATTATATTCCTGTTTTAAACATTACTTTACACTCTGTGTTTAAGGTTATCAGCACATCCGCATGTACGACCTGAACTCCAACAACCCCAACCCGGTGATCAACTACGACGGCGTCAGCAAAAACATCACATCCGTGGGCTTCCATGAAGATGGCCGCTGGATGTACACAGGAGGCGAGGACTGCATGGCGCGCATCTGGGACCTCAGGTACTGCAGAGGAAGCTCACTATCTGTTTAAATACATTTTCTCTGTTTTAAACAAACTAACTCTGATCCTTACTGTTCAACAAGGTCAAGAAATCTACAGTGTCAAAGGATATTCCAGGTTAATGCTCCAATCAACTGTGTATGCCTAAATCCCAACCAGGTAAGACAATCGGAGTACACAGGCTCATAAATTGCCTGGAAACTAATGTTTTTTTGACAGTTTGAATGTCAGTTAGTATGACAGTGTTGTTTGTTTTTCAGGCAGAGCTGATAGTTGGAGACCAGAGTGGAGTGATTCACATTTGGGATCTGAAGACTGATCACAACGAGCAGCTGATTCCTGAGCCAGAGGTCTCAGTCAACTCAGTTCACATCGACCCAGACGCCAGTTACATGGCAGCGGTCAACAGCTCGGTCAGTGTGCAAAGAGTCTGAAAACTGTACTTTGAATTGTTAAGTTATATCTATAACCTCCTCTTTTGATCATGCTGTTGTTCTTAACAGGGAAACTGTTATGTGTGGAACCTCGCTGGAGGCATCGGAGACGAGGTGACTCAGCTTATCCCCAAGACAAAGATCCCTGCACACAAACGCTACTCGCTCCGCTGCAAGTTTAGCCCGGATTCCACGTGAGTGCCCTTCTTCTCTACACGCTATACATCTTTGTCTTATTGCTAACTCCTCAATGACAAATAATGTAACTGAAGCTATAAAGGCTTTAAGCAAATGAGGTAACAATTGTAACTGTAAATAGACAGTAAACTTGCTGCTCTGATGTTGCTAGTGATACTGTGTTTGTCGTCGTCTCCAGCCTGTTGGCCACCTGCTCCGCAGACCAGACCTGTAAGATCTGGAGGACGTCCAATTTCTCTCTGATGACGGAGCTGAGCATCAAGAGCAACAATCCCGGAGAGACGTCCAGAGGCTGGATGTGGGACTGCGCGTTCTCTGGAGACTCCCAATATATTGTCACTGGTCAGTACACGAGCCCTGGCAGATGGTTTATCAATGGGTCCTGCTATATTAATGTTTGAGTGCCAGATGTATTTATTTTTTACTTGAAATGTGAAAAATCTGAAATATTACGTCATAATTAATCTCTATTTACAGATTCTACATAAATCTGTAGAGTTTTAGTACAGAAAGTGTTCTGGTTTCCCTTTGTACTACGCTTGTAGTGCAAGTAGTATTGACCAATCATGTATCAGCAGGCTGCAGCGTATGCAGGAAAAACAGGTCATCAAAAGCAGGCAGAACGTAACCCGCCGTAATAAAATATCCCGGCTCCCATCAGCATCATCTGACGATGATTTATCTTCTTATTAATCTGTATAAACAGACATCTGCATGCTAACAGCTAACAATCTAGATGAAAAATTCAACTTGAGATAAATTCCCTTGACGCTGTGTCACCAAAGCCGTTCAGTGTTTAGATTTCCTGACTTCCTCGAATGCATCAGAAATCGATCTGACCTCCGTTCAACAAATTAGCATTTTAAAAACATTTTGACTTTTTACTAATCTGCATCATGATGCTGACATTTCAGCAAACTTAAGAGCCGTTAATAAACAGATGAACGAGCGCTCCTCCGGGGGATTTAATGAACCAAGAAATGACAGCGTTTGTTTCGCTGACATACCTGGAGGAGCGAATTTCGCTTCACTTTTGATCTGAGCACACGGTCGCTTCTCAAGTTGGACTGTAAACATTGCAGTGCACGGAAAAGGAAGTCTTGGCTGGAAGTCCTTATCGCTAAACACTGGCATGCTCACCGGTTTTCCCAGAGGCTATATCATCGTCAGACTATAGCCGATGGGTTCTGAGATTAAGTCATAATTAATATATTTATTGATTATAGCATTTGTAAACTCAGCTTTGGTATTTTATTGCATTCGCTGACCTTAAAGTTGCCAGCTATAGATAAAGAGGCCCATGAGCACTAGATAGAACAGTCTGTTAGAGTGAAGTGCCTGTATCAATATACATATGAACACATATTGCTTTTATTAAGTGTATATATAAATGTCTACAGTACAAAATATTCAGTATAAACGTCCTTTTAAGCTCTGCCTCTTGTTTCCATCCATCAGCCTCCTCAGACAACCTGGCCCGCCTGTGGTGCGTGGAGACCGGGGAGATCAAGAGGGAATACAGCGGCCACCAGAAGGCCGTGGTGTGTCTGGCCTTCAACGACAGTGTGCTGGGCTGAAGAGGAGGAAGAAAAGAGACAGGAAGATTGCGGACAAGCTGTGCAGAGGTAAAACAAGGACAGTTAAGCAACAGACTCTTTGGATGGCGGGCCTCACTTCCTTCTGGTGTGGTCGGCATTAATGGAACATGTTTGAAAGCGGATGAAAGCGGAGGCTCTTCATTGTCAGGTGCTTGTAAACTCCAACTTAAAGGGCCACATACACCATTATGCACCACATTTAAACAGCCGGACCGTATTTATTGCATCAAAGGACCACGTGGAACGAACTTCTCTTATGTGTGAAATGTTTAATTCATTTTAATCTCTTCTGTTTAGTCGCTAATCGTGCCGTTCTTAAACGATAACACGTTGATTATAGAGAATGATGTACATAAAAAGGTAAAATCCAAACAGTCTTTGAGTTATTTTTCAGTAAAATGCAGAATAATTGGCCCAAAAAATACACAACAGTCTTTTATTGGACGGCTCCAAACACTCAGTAACGGTTACACATAATTACACTGCAGCAGTAGGTTACAGGAAACGCAAAAAAAAAGGGATCTTTCTTCTGTAATCTCTGAAGCGTGCCACCAGAGAGGGTATTACACATGAAGGGAGTGACGATGGGGCTCTGGCGATAACCGTGACAGCCTGTCTCCATCTCTTCTCTCTCGGAAGGAAGGATGGGAAACGGACTGGGTAGGGTTGGCTGTTTCGCTGGTTTACTGGCGGCTGTGAAGGAGTCAAAGCTGCTTTTTGTTCTGTTTTTTTTTTTTCTTTTTTTCTTGAAGAGGGAGCTAAAAAAGACAACTTTGTTTCCCTGATCTTTGCCGGGAGGAGAGGTGGGAGTACAGCACAGTCACTCTGGCAGGTAGTAGAAGCACACGGAGACGCAGATGTTGCTGGGGAAGCAGATGTCGATGCAGAAGTAGACCAGCCTCTGTTTGCCCGGACCTGAAAACAACACAGAAAACAAAATCAATCACAACACGCAGAGTAAAGGAATATTAGTTTGTTAATGCTGCTTCTGTGAGAGGAAATTTTCTTTGCTAGCTCAAATCCAATCGTAGAAAGGTCACTGCACGTCATGGATTAGGCTCCGGTTTCAGCCTGACACGTTGGTTGGATAAGGAGTCGCCAGCTGGCTCATATTCAAAACCTACATTTGCATATTTTCATAGAATTTGACACAAACTGAGATGAAACAATGATTACAGACCTATAGAACAATGTAAAACAGATAAGGACTTTGGATTTAAGTGGCTGCTGCATCTCTGAACTGCTTAGAGTGCCATAAGAAGAATAAGGTAATAAAAACACATGTTATTGTATATATTTATATCAATGTTTTAAGTACTAGGACTAATAAAACAGCTGGACATTGTAGCTTTCAGCAAACATCAGTCAAACAGGAGTAAATGATGCTTTAAATGATGCTACAACACGACTGTTAGGTTTTAATGTAGCAGCAAGACTGTGTGTGATCGAGTCAAACTAGACTAAATCGTCATGGTAATAAAGGAACATGTCTCCCTGTGTAACAGTGTTGTTATCTTTGAACACCAACCTCTGCAGCAGAGAGAAAGGCATACTGTTTAGACAGGGTGGGGATGTGATTTGATTTTACGTCAAAGCAATCCTCTCTGAATCAAACGTCCGGCCGCCTCACCTTCCTCCCTCCTGGTCCAGTGGACGGAGCTGTCCTGACAGAGCGCCTGGAGAGGCTCCTCCAGCGTGGACACGTCCACCTGACTGGCTCCCAGCACTCCCAGGAACTCCGTCTGCCTCTGCGTCTCGTTCACAGACAGCTGGAAGTGACTCTGCTGAGGACAGAAGCGCAACAATGAATGAGTGTAATATACAACTAAAAAGTGACACAGCAAAGAGAGTAAATTGGAGTGAAGGCAAAGGGAGATACGAAGAAGAAAACGAGGGCTGAACTCAAGCTGCTATTAGCCTGATAAGTTGGCAGATGAGGTCAACACGTTTGCACATTCGCTCTCTCTTTAGCTACAAAGTAATTGCACCACTTAAGCCTCTGATTGGCTCTGATAGTGAACCACTTAAAGTGCTGTTACGCTCGAGTGGGTCACGTAACAAACAGTTTTCGAAGCAAGAAGGCCATTGTGCGGCGGAATAGAGGGACTAACCACGGCTTCTCTGAGGGGCCTCTCCCTCCTATCATTGACTCAGATTGAATACTGAGGAGCTGTATGAGATATGCGACACCTTCAATTCAACTTTTGATGCGTGGAAATGGGCAATTGTGCAAAAAGATGTGAAAAGAAACGGATGAGTCACGGCCATTCACCTGCTCAAGTTCTCCAATCTCCTTTAGCATCAAGATAGTCGCACAGAAATCATATTGAAGGGCTCAATTCATTTCTAATAATGGGCTTGAAAATCAATGATCCAGGTATTGACCACAAAGCAGGCCCTTCCCAGACTAACCAAAGCATCAGGCTGTATTTTAATCCAACAGAGGAGTCTTAAAAGCCCTGACACAGAGTGCCCATTGTGCCCGCTCCAGTGCTCGGGCTCGCTGCCGTAGCCTCCTGTAAGAGGATCCCGGGCACGCCGAGGGGGCCTGCAGGGATCAGATGTGCTGAGGAATTCAGCCGTGGAGGCTGGAGAGGAAGACTATACTGCTCTTTAAGGACCTGTACGCTTAACCCCTCTCTTTGTGAGGAGCGGCAGGGAAGTCAAGCAAAACCTATGAAACCCAGCAGGTCCTGGCTGAGTGCGGTAAAGGTACGAGTCACAGTCAGAAATGCCAGTTCACACATTAGTGAGGTTTGGACTTATAAATGCCTGGGAGAGCTAAAAGGGCAACCGCTACTCTCTGTTACTTAAATTGGTCCTTTAATGTTGAGCCTGTTCGTCTCAGATATCCTGAATGTGATAAGAGAGACTCATGGAATGATTATGAGACACTCGGTCCCCGGGCGCCGACATGCGAAAGCCGCCCACTCAACCCTCCTACATCAAAATGACATTAAAAGTAGCTGCTTTGTTTTTTTTCTGTGTTCTGCTTGATGTTGTGGTCACTTTGTGTCTCTTTGAAGTTATTTTTCTCACTGTGGTTGTTTTGCGTATCTTTGAAGTCATTTGTATCGTTTTGCCGGGTTCGTTTCTCGTTTCTTTGTTGTTTTTATGTGTTTTGGTAATCGTTTTGTGTCGTTTGAAGTAATTCTGTCTCTTTGTGGTCATTTTGAGTATCTTTGAAGTATTTTGTGTCGCTTGTGGTTGTTTTGCGCATCTTTTTAGTTCTTTTGTGTCTCCTGGAAGTCTTTTTGTGTCTCTTTGTAGGCGTCTATTTGTGGCATTTTTGTTTGTTTGTTTTATATTTCTTGGTGGTCTTTTGTGTCTCTTTAAAGTCATTTGTTGTCTCCCAGTGTTGGTTTTGCTTCTCTTTGAAGTTGTTTGTGAGTCTGTTGTCTGTCTGAGCGTCTTTGTGGTTGTTTTACATCTTTAAGTGGTAGTTTCGCAGTGTAGTTTTTTTGTTGTTTTGTGTCTCTCTGAAGACGTCTCTTTGTGGTCATTTTGTGTTTCTTTTAACTTGTTTTTTGTGTCTCTTCGGTTGTTTTGAGTCTATTTGAAGTCATTTTGTGTGTCTTTGAGAGCTTCTGTGCCTATTTGTGGTATTTTTGCAAGTAAGTGTAGTTTTTTTTGTGTGTTTTGGTAATCAAGTTACTTAGTCTCTCTGTTGTCATTTTGAGTATCTTTGAAGTTACTTGTGTCTCTTGTGGTTGTTGTGCAGTGTTGTGACCAAGTCATCTTTGCTCAAGTCTCAAGCAAGTCTTGAGTCATTTTTTCTTGGGCAAGTCAAGTTAAGTCAAGTCAAATCGAGTCCTTAGTTAAGGCAAGTTAAGTCCCGAGTCAAGTCACTTTTTTCCACTGTAGATACAGCACAGTCTTTATAAAGAGAAAAGATAATAATAATAAAAAAGATAATTATAAAAAGGTATTAGTAGCTCATCTAATAATGATAGTATTGGCCAATTTATATAACCTATAAGAATTGTATCTGTATTATCTTGGCACAGACGCAGCCACGATGATGGTCTGGTCTGAGACAGTATCGAGTACTAACGAGTACGACTGATGAGGCAGAAAAACATCAGGTAGCTGGGGGCTTCGATGTTGCGTGTTGCCGGAGCGAGGAGTTTGACTGACAGCCAATCATGATTCCCAGTTTGTGCTGCGTACATACTTGATAGTTAGACAGAAACTTGACAATTTTATCATTTTGTATTTAACAGCTAACATTCAAACTTATGAACACACTCAGGTCATCCGAGTCAGCATGCCTCAAGTCCAGGTCGAGTCTTAAGTCATTTATTTTTTGTCAAGTCACAAGTCATCAAAACAGTGACTCGAGTTGACTCAAGTCCATGTCACCAAGTCTCAAGTCCACATCTCTGTTGTTTTGCGTCTTCTGGAAGTCATTTTGTTTCTCTTTGTAGTCATTTGTGTCCCTGTAGTTGTCTATTTGTGAAGAAGCGTTTCGGATGAGAGGTGAAACGTCTTCAAGAACTTCAACCAAGTCCAGTTGCCTTTTGGATTGAGCTTAGAATTACCGTGACCTGGATGACTGAGAACCTTCACAGAACTCTTTGAAGTCGTTTGTAAGTCTTTGTTTTCCGTCTGAGCATCTTTATATTTTGACATCTTTATGTGGTGGTTTTGCATATATTTGTAGTTTTTTATGTGTCTCTCTGAAGCCAGTTGTTTCTCTTTGTGGTTATTTTGTGAATATTTTAAGTGATTTTGTATCTCTTTGTGGTTGTTTCTCTTCTGTTTTTAGTTTCTTTTTTTAGTTTTCTGTGCCTTTCGTGATAGTTTTGCATATCTATATATAAGTTGTTTTCTAGATGTTTTGTGTTCCTTTTGATCAATTTGCCTTTTGTTGTGGTTATTTTGAGTTATTTTAAGTGTCATTTTGCATAACTTTCCTTTGATCTCTTTGTAGTCAGTAATCTATCCACAGGTTGACACTACTTTATAACATGACTGTTGCTGCCTTTTACCTTGTGTGTTGACTCCTGGAGGAGGGAGTGCACGTTGTCATAGTCAGACTTCTCCATCTTTTGCAGGAAGCAGCTCTCCTGGTCCACAGGTTTGTAACATATCAAACCCTGCAACACAGCAGCAGACAATCAGACATCTTTCCCCCCTGTGATCTGCCAACCTTTTTTGCGTTCTTCGTCAGAAAAGTCAGACACATTTAAAATCTCGTATGTCAACAAGACTCACATGTTTGATATCAAAGAGGACAGTGGACGTCTGATTTGCTGGTGAGGTCACAGAAAATGTCACCAGGTCATTCTTCTGGTCCACAACGGCCGACTGGTTGATCAGAGCTCCAGTTTGATCTGGAACCGTGATTCGGACAATCTGTGAAGACTACGAAAGCAGACTGTTGATTATGTATCAAAAGGTCACAAGTACAAAAACAACCTTCATGGGTGCGGTGACGGGGATTTACCTGAGAGTGAGGCTGCGCCAGCCTGAGGTGCCCTATCACACTGAGGGCAATGATGACCAGGAGCAGAGAGGCTGAGAGACTGACCCAGAATGCCTTGTGTGGAAAGTGGGACTGGGGGGACGCAGCAGAGCCCCCATCCTGAAGACACACACCAGAACCAGTGACTTACTATCAAAGCAGTACCTGAAATCTCAGTATGGGATGAAATGTAGTAATCCCATCCTATTGTGCAGCTGCATTGTGGGTTGACTAATTTGCACGTAAGCAACAAGTTTCCTTCCTGGAACCAGCGAACAAACATGTCTTTGCTCTGTCAGTAGTTGCTGTTCTGCTTACCGTGCACTGTGCTTCCTCCAAACGATCGTCTGCATGCTTCCAACACTTCACCATCCTGTGTCCCGTGACGGCTCCTCACTCGGTCTGCTCCCTTCTCGCAGCTATCGGCATGGAGCTGTGGTCATGACCAGCGCTGACTGAGACTCAGTACACCTGACCAGCTTCTCTTTGTCCCTGCAGACGCCCCCCCCAACCCCCCCTGAACCGCCCTACTCCTCCTCCTGCTGCTTTGGTCTCACCGTTTCCCTCCCACAACCCACTTCACACAAATCTTCAAATCTTGCCAAATTTTGTCTTCCTACAATTTCCTCCTTTTATGTCTCTCTTGCTTAATATGACATATCATGCCTCTCAAACGTGCAATTACACGAGGGGAATTAGCCGCCCTCCCCAGCACAGACAATGGACAAAGGGGTGAGACAGGCGCAGCTTGGAAACCTCTCTCATCAGGTGAGAGGTGATAAGGGACTCTGGCTGTTGCAGCGTCCAGCTGCTGACAGCCCAAGGTGACTCTAAGAACAGGACTCAGAGAGAGGGCGTAACCATGGTGTAGACATTGGGAGTTATCCCCCCAGAATCTTTTTGTGCAGGTCCCACATTTCTATAATGTTAATATTCAAAAAGACGCACATTTAGATCATCATACATTTACCATTTAAATTCACATTTAAAGGAATAGTCTGTGATTTCTCTGACAATCGCTGCCCCCTCTACTTGGTTTCCTTTTGGTCAGTTGCTTACTGTTAACTATCTGTGAACACACCTAGAAATTACAAGTATGCCCTTTTCAGTAGTGGCCATTAGGATAGCTTCCAATTTTTATTTATAGATGGTATTCATGTAATTTTGCATGCTTTATATGTCTACACATCAGTCGCCCTATTCCGAGGGAAATCTGCGAACCTGGCAACCCTGCACAGACGGGAGCGTGAGTGTGTGCTGGCTTAATTTGGCTGCAGCCAAGTGTACACTTGGGAGGGGTGTCACACGCTTCTGTTTTCCTTAACAATTGGAAATAAATTGAAAATAAAAAGGAAATAACGGGACCCAGATCAGTTGACAGGGGGCAGATATGAAGACATATTTTCCCAAAGAGTGGGTGGTTTCGCCCATGACTGAGAGGAATAGTTGCAGTCTTTGAACTTAAAGTCACAGAGAGCAGATTTAGTGAACACGGTTTATGTTTTATTATGGAGTGATGTTTTGCTTTCAGTGTCAACGACTAGTCAGGAAAAAACGGTATAGGTAAGACTGAAGCACCTTTAAAACATGTATGGTCTCATTGCACCACGCCATGAATTTAACTGCAAACACTTTCTGCCAAGTGTGTAAAATACATAAAGAAAGAAATTCAAGTCAGACCAGTTAAGTCCCTTTTAGCTCCATTCTCTGCCTGTTATTTATAGACTGTAAACCTCAACGCCCGCACGTTACCAAACTGTTTGCACATTTTGTGTGCTCATTTCCTTGAGTTTGTGTAGCTGATTAAGGGAAGCTTGCATCACAGACAGGGTAAGGGCCTTAAAGGTACATTACCACATCCCAAAAGACAGCAACATAAACTCTTTAGTAACACTGACACAATAATGGCTTGTTCATTGTTTGTATGTTGGTAATAAATCATTAATAATGGTGTAGTTAGTTTAATAATAGAGTCATTATCTCCTCTGTCACACAGCAGGAAGCTGCCTGCGTGTTATAAAGACGACTATAATCATATTGATCTAAAACAAAAATATTCCCTTTTGTAGCAAATAGAGTCTGGCGTGTGACAGTTTTATCCCTGCAGAGCCGGAAGAAGGTCTGCGAT
Organism: Semicossyphus pulcher; assembly: GCF_022749685.1. Classification (NCBI taxonomy): domain Eukaryota; kingdom Metazoa; phylum Chordata; class Actinopteri; order Labriformes; family Labridae; genus Semicossyphus; species Semicossyphus pulcher. The sequence goes on along the minus strand of NW_027211670.1, from coordinate 9,589,480 downwards.
GCTCTCCACGTAATAATCCGGCACCATACTCTGCTTCAGTGTGCAGCCGCTCTTCTGATTGGCCTCAGCATCTGCCACCGTGTTCACCCCCGTGAGGGTGAGGAGGGTCTTCAGGCCGCAGTTGGTTCCCAGCATGATGTCCGTGTCGAGGCGGTCGCCGACCATGAGGCAGCGGTTGGGGTCCACGGCGAACTGGGAGGCCACGCAGTCGAACATGAAGTTGTTGGGTTTGCCCACTGTCTGGGCCTCGCGCTGGGCTGCTGTCTCGACGGCCTTCAGCAGGCAGCCTGTACCTGTGGGAGGAGGAGTGAGGTGAACCTTTACTTTATTACCACACGGATCACAACATTTATACTTAATTTCCTTTGTTATGATTAGAATTTTTGATTTGATGATTTAGTAATAAGCACACAACTTAGCAAAAACTGGGCATATTTGAGTCTTTCACGTGTATTTAACCAAAATAAGGTTACACTGAACCAACCTAATAGGTTGAGTGAGTTTAAAAGCCTAAAATGTGTATAACCTTCTCTAACTCTTGCCAGCATCTGCAACAGTGTTAATCTGTTTAAGCCTCTGCTAATGCATCCGGTGAGTATCCCTACCTGGGACAGCCTTCCCCGCCTCCAGAGGCAGCCTGGTGTCCCTGTTGGTTCCCACAAACAGACAGCCCGGCTGGCTCAGATACTGTAAGGCCCTGTTCAGCTTCATGTAGCTGAAATGTTCATCAAAGCCCACCAAAACCGCCTTCACCTCTGCATCCAGTGGCACGTTGGCCCAGTCGAGCTGCTTCCCGAAGATGGCATCTGGTCCCACCCCAGTCTGCTGGATCCCCACCGCCTCCAGCTCCTGCCTCATCGCGTTGCTCCCAACCAGGTACACTTTGCCCTCCAGCTTGCAGACTGTCTTCAGGTACATAGCGGAGCAGTACGCAGTCCCGAACACCTCTTCTTCCCTGACATCAAACCCCAGCGTGGTCATTTTATCGGCGTACATCTTCCTCGTCTTGGTGCTGTTGTTGGTGACGAAGAACACCTTCTTCCCGTTTTCCTTGAGCAGGTTAATGACCTGAGGGGCGCCAGCGATGGCCTGGTCCCCCCGCCAGATGACCCCATCGCAGTCAAACAGGACGCTGTCTACTGAGTCCAGCAGCTGCTTCACCAGCGATCCGCTCAGACGTGTGCATTTTGACCCAGACATCACGGAAAAGATGTTAAACAGAGCCTTAACGCCTTGACACGTTTGAAATGAATATCTATACGAACAGTACGTGACAGTTACCGTTGCTCCACTTTGCTATCGGGCGTTCACGTCGGCTGTCATGAAGTTTTGCAGCAATAAATGTAAGACGTCAAGTTTTACCTTTGAGGTAAGTAACGACTTGTTCAGAAGACCGGTTTCGTCAAATAAGTGTAGTGTTGAAATTCACCGAGGATAAACCCTGACCTTTCACTGAGCGTTACATCAATTCCACTGTTACTTCCGCACCGGCTTAAAGTGACAGCAACCCCACCGGAAACCACACACGAACAAGTGCAGCCCCACTTCCGGTCAAGCTTCCGTCACTAACATCTACCAGCAAGATTTTCTATTTTGGACAGGCTTTCTTTTCTAACACTGCGACACATTTTACGACCTAACAGGTTCTTTTATTTTGTTGTTTGTTTGTTATTTCCAGTTTACTAAATGATAATTCATGTTTTTTTCATAGGAGGTTTGATCTTTTGTTGTCTATTATATACTGTTAAAAATTTGAGTATTGTCATTGTATATATTGTGATACAAATAAAGTAGTTAAAAAAAACCCCTCTGCCAACACGTTCTGTAAATCAGGTTAATCACAACATTATCAACATATATCACTGTAAAACCCTGTGCTGGCCTTACTGACCTTCCTTATTGATTGATTTATTTATTTATTTACATCCCTACCTACCTTTGAATACATCTTTGCCTGATTTGAAATGATTAAACAATGTTGAAACCTAATGCCACTTACATTTAAGTGTTAAAGACATGTCTTTTTGGAAGCCTTCATGCTTAAGTTGATAGCAGGCAAATGATTAAAAAGAAGCACAAAATAAGGTGTTCTAAGCTTAAAGCTACAATATTTAATTAAGAGGCGATGATCTAATCCAACATAGCTTACTTTTGTGTTTGCTGACAGTATTCCTTCTAATCTTTGACACCTTGTGAAAGATAATACCAGACTCATTAAAGAAAAAGCTAGCGTAAACTTTATTTCTTCAGTCAGTAAATGCAGCATAACAACACAGAAGGCAGTATTTTTTTCTCAATTGTCTTTTTTCTTAACAGGTTGTAGAGGGAAGAAAATCTCTCCCAGGTTTCGAAGGATCCCTCTGCTGTAGTAGTATCTTTTGGAGTGGTCTGGTGCGGGGTTACAGAGATGGTCCGCTGTTGTAGTTGGGCGGCAGTGCTGACAAACATATCCTCGACTTTTGTACCACTCATTGGCAGTTTGATTGACAAGAGCCAGGTAGGAATGAAACAGGGCATAACCCGCCAGGAGGAAGAAGACAAAGACCAGAAATCCAAGCATGAAGACGATTCTGGGGAAGGTTAGGAACAGATGCTGTTGGAAGATAACAAAACAAGATATTATTACAGTACAACATGACAAAATAATGAAAAATAAACATGGCTGAAGCTGATCCATTCAATATGAAGTCTGTCAGCAGCATTGGATCTCACCTGTACAACAAACATAAACCCTGCTTGTTGCTGCTGGCCGTACTCATCTATATAACTGGCCGCCAAAAGCCCTGACCGCAGTACGGCATGAAGCAGCATGTCTCCTGTAAGCACGGCGATGTCCCCCGCCATGGCACACACGCTGAAGAGGTAAAGCAGGAAGTAGCGTGTGTTCCGAGCACCGATGCAGTTGTTCACCCAGACACAGTGGTGGTCGAAGCGTTGGACACACCTGTTGCAGAGCCCTGAAACACAGGCGGTACAATACCAAAAATTAGACACTCCTATGTGGAGAAAACTAGAAGAAGATATGTCTTAGCTTGTTTTGTAAAGGTAGCATATAACAAATTTACATATGTATTACAAATACTCACTGCAGTGTTTCGAGCGAGCCGGTTTGATGAGCTGGCAGGTTGGACACGAGACTCCAGGATGAAACAGCCTCCTGTCATATGGATAGATGTTAAGCTGGCCAGCAACTTTCTTTTTTGTCACGGTGCCTGCCGGGAATTATGGGAAGAGGGGGAAAACATTACTTGAGCGTAAAAGCACATTTGAATGTAATAGTAGTAAGCCTGTAAAGTGCAGAACAAATCAAGAACACAAACCAAATTAAACTGTAAAATGACAAGACAGATGATTTAAGTTAAGTTTTGCACCAAGAACAAAACTGACAATTGCATTGACAATGAGTTAGACTCACATGAGGATACATTGGCCTGTTTTATTGTACCGTTTCACAAAAGTAAAGTGTAACCAAGTTGTACATGTCTTACACATCGCACACCTCGACAAACAAGGCTTCAACTCCTCAGCCTGTCTCATATAATACATTACAACATTGCAGCCAATAAAAAGCATGTAATATAGCAGCTAATATAAAATTAACCTGGATCTCTTTTGATGCAGAGGTAGAAGAAGACGGTCTTGAAGGCAAGCAGGACGTAAGGCACAGACAGGTTGGTCAGAGTGGTGTCCATCTCCCTACAGAAGCCAAACACCTCATAGGTGAACTCTGCATACACAGCACCCTCCAGCAGGATATGCAGATAGATGAACATGTTGTTCCTGCAATCAGAAGCCAATGACAAATATTAAAGGCAAGTACACAGAAATGTAAATGATTGACACTAAAATCAAAGGCACGAACACAATGTTAGAAAACATACAGATACAGACTTCAGTCATATTGTGACATTGTCTTTATTTCTAGGAACACATTATTTACAAACCTTTGATGAAACAGCCTGTGCAAGCTCCACTGTGACCATTTTTGGAGCCATTTTGGCGTAATTGGTGCAACAACCTGTGAGGAAAATTGTATACAGCTCATTAACAGTGGAAATATTGTCTTGTGTAACAGCGCCGCACAGTGTCGTTTTATGAAATTACAATCAACATGCTTCTTTTCTTACCTTAACTATAGAGTTGAAGAGGATACTAAAGGGGGTTTGCTGCCGGCCGGAGTATTTGCAGACTAGCACTATACATGTCAGCACCACTACGACGTAGATAGCAAACAGCGTGAGGAAATCCATGTCTTACCTGGCAGTTTCAGAGACACAGACCAACAGGTGTTTATGGTACAAACTCACGACGAACAGGTAGCAAACTTAACAATAAGCTATAGTTTTAGTATTTTTAAGTTATTGGGACTAGTATTATTACTTTGTTTAAACATGGTGAATATTGTGGACCAAAGTAATGCAGGGTGTGTCTTCTAAAACCACTCAAATGAACAAGTTACGTTAGCATGCTATCCTACGGCAGTAGCCAACGTTAGCAAACATAGCATAATTCTCCCGCGTTATAAGCTATTTACTCCTTACCTCCTAGTCGAGGTCACGCATAGCTGCCTGTATTTTAGTGTTTAATCTCACGTTAACATAGTTGGTTTTGATAGCAGTAAGGCTAGGAGCTTCGCTTCGGGTACACGAACATGCTCTGTAAACAATGGTACTTCCGTAGCATCGACGTAGCTACATTCCAAGCTAACAGCTGATTGGTTAACCTGCTCAGGCTGACACTGCTGCAGGACGGCGGGCTCAAGGATCTCTCAGTATTCAGCTGATCGATTTAAGTATAATCTTTGTTCAGATAGTCACACTTTTCCATAATAATATTGTTATTAAGGTCCAGACTTACATAATCCTCCATTTCTTTTCTATAGCTTAAAATAAGTCGCCATTATGAATTGTATCTATGACCATAAGACCAAATTCATAAACTTCCAGTCTCCTATGTGTATCAGAAATGTGTGTGTCTTGAATAAAGAGAAGATGTGATGCTCTTAAGTTTACACGTGGGTCCACAAGCTCACTTTTTTATCATCCAGAGAGCACTTAACGTTTTCCAAGTCAGACATAAAAACTAGGGATGCACGATATTGTAAATGTAAATGTAGACAGTAAATGTAAATGAATTACAGTAAATGGTAGATGAGATGCCAGACAAGTGAATTTCCCTTTGGGGATCAATAAAGTTATTGTTGTTACATTGGTTTTTTTGCCAATATCCTATATGTTGATATTTTCCAAACCTTTTTGCCAATTGTCGATTTTGATACCGATATATTAGGCGCATGTTTTTTTCCACCTAAATGCAGAGAACATCAAATCTCCCCTGTAGTGAAATTGATATCATGCCTACTCTTACTGTAGTGTCCCACTGGGAAATGCAGAAATAACATAATACGGTTCTTTTTAAAATGTACACATTCACCGGGAAATATAGGAAAACTACTTAAACTGAGGTTATGTATCTGTAATATTCATACAACTGAGACAGGCTTGGATGATTAGATTTGGCCCCTCCTCGCATGACGGATGCTGAGCAACCATTGCAAATAGCTACCTTTCTGTCCGTTTCGGAAACTTTGAAAATACCGCAGACATCTTCTCCCCTTCCTCAAGCTTGACAGAAGAGGCGTGGTGCTGCCCTCACACTCGCACTGAATTAATGGCGTAGCATTACGTCAAGCTTTTTTAGGAAATCATCGAGCTTTTACGCACAATTAAAGCTGCCGATGCCAAAATGTCATTTTCAAGCCATAATCTGCAGATACCGATAAAGTTCTCTTAAACAGACAACTAAAGTGGACTGCACTATTTTCAGCATTTTGGCCTCAGTGCCTACATAAATAACTCACTAAGTATTGTTTTCTCTCTCTCACTGCCATCCGCAAAACACAGAGGCATCACAAGACACCTGTTGGATCTAGTTGCCGACATGGCCCAACACTCATATTACAGCTCACAGGACTGGAGAGCGAAGCATTACTCAGGAGCCCTGCATGCACATCTACGGATGCTGGTTAAAAAGGTACGGGATGTGTGTTTGTGTGTGTCTTTTCAAGCTCTGTGCTGGTGTGTTGATCGCTTTAGATGTGTCTTTTTTAAGTTATGTATCATTCATAATGCACTGAGTTTATTTGCGATTACAATCTGTGGTTGAGAAGTACTTCTAGATACTTTTCAACCACTTCATGACAAAAGCAGGAGGCGGTTTTGCTCAGGTCCCTTTTTTTTGGTATAGAACTATTATAAAACTATATTAAACTAAATATCTAAAGTGTAACGCAGATAAAACTATTTAAATGATTTTTCTACAGAAGGATTTATTATAGTTTAACAAAGTAAGTGAAGAGCTCGAGACACTGTCCTCGAACTCAACGGCCTGTGAAATGTCAGTTTTCTGTCTCTCGTCTTGTCACACATGAGTGGCTGTCTTGGCTGGAGTGTAAGAGGAGAGTTTGATTGAAGTGAACAGTGTCTGTTTGGCGATACAGCCACTTGTGTTTAATTATTCAGTTGGTGCCGGGCTGTCTTTTCCTTACTGGATTCTTTGCCACTAATGACAGCTTACACCCCACTAACCGGCAGAATGAAGGTAATGAATTCTCATTTAAATGTACTTACTGCAGCATTGTCACTGCTGTAATTGACAAACCTGTGCCAAAAACTACAAAGATGTCTCTCCATACGACTGCACACACAACTCTCAACACAGAAGGAATTGTAAAACACCTGCATGGGTTTGCAATAGACGAGTTGGGACCTTAAATATTTCTATAGACCCGTTTATGGTCGATGTCCGCGTGCATCTTGGCAATGGAAGTGCCGTTTTGCTCCATTCTTCCAGACGAGTTAGCAAGCTTTTAACACTAAATTTCGACTGTTAGCAGCATCAAAATGTCTGGTTGTTGCGTGGACGTTATTGTCAGAATCGATATTCCAACGGTGGACTCAAGTTCTACAGAATTCTTACAGGATCACGACTGTTTCAGAGCAACCAGTGGCGTCTGTGACTGCAAGCTATTAAACGTGTGAAAACCTAAATGACGCTGTTTTTTTGTTTGTTTCAGAAATTTTGGGGCAGAGCCTCAAGTTCTTTACAAGTTGTAACAACCTGTGTGTGGCTAATGTGTAAGCAAGAAATTGCAAATGTAAGCCCAACATTGACTCTCCTTTTAACTCTGTTATGGTCTCCACCAACTACCAAGACATAAATGAGGCTCTTTAGCAGCTAAATGGAAAAGTACGGTTGCTTTTTTTTTTGACTCAGCTACCTGGATAATACAGGATACCTGGACCAAAATATTGAGCTACAGATGCTAAATAGAGGTGCTAAATGACTGAATTAAATGAATGTGCAATGAATTGTTCCGTAAAGCCGAAGGGAACTGCAGAGGCAGATGAACTTACGAGTTAACCCTTTCAAATTACAGTCTTTGTTTACATTGCTCAATCAATCAATCAATCAGACTTTATTTGTATAGCACTTTTTATACATTTAATATGCAGCACAAAGTGCTTTACATGGACAGAAAATAAATAAAAACAAAAATAAAACTATCATCATCACAGCATCCCCACCCCCCCGATTCATGCACAAGGCTAAGTAAAACAAGTAAAAACATGCAAACAGAGTTCAATAAAAACAGAAACGAAACCGAGGAAACGCTGTCATGAATTCATAACGAGGAAACACTGCAGGTACGATTAAAATGTTAAGACTCAAAATAGCAGAATAAAATGGTGAACATAAATAAGACCATAAAACATTAAAAGGTTATCCATAAAAATAAACTACAATCAAATAATAAAATGCTTACTAAGATGATAAAACACACAAAGAAAAGTAAAACTAGAGTAAAGTAATGAAACACTAAAATGAGATAATAAACACTAAACAAATATATATGAATCACTAAAACAGACTAAGATGCAAAAGATTTGCTTTTATTAGAATCAAATTAAAGTTTTTAAAATATTTTTTTTTGTTTTTTATTTATGGGACAGCTGCAGAGAGACATGTGGGGGAGTGGAGAGTGGGGGATGACATGCATCAAATGATCGTCAGACCAGCCTGGATCTGTCAGAATGTGTGACAAAACACTGCAATGTCAAGATGTTGTCTGCATTGGAGGCTGAGTTTAGGTCACAAACTGCAGCTGGAGTCAAAACGTTCAAGTTTTAGGCACTGATTTTATCTCTGTATTGAATGTCCTACTCTGTGTGTTACTGCTTTCTAAGAAGGTCAAAATCCCAGTTATGGTAAATTGGTTTAAAGGACCAATATGTTACATTGACAGCTAGCGTCTAAAAAGGGTACTGCAGTCCAAACTCAAGATATTGGAGAGTGTTGTCTCACCCCGGCCCCTCCTCCCCAGCCTCTGTGTACGGGGCGCCTGTTCTACCAGCTGAGCTAAACCAGCACCCCAGTTCAAATGAAAGTGATGTTAAAGTGTTTCTGCTTGAGTTGTGACAATGTTTCATCACCACCCCAAAAGAAGGAACAGGAAAAGAAAAAAATACATCTTTCACTCAGCTTGGACCCTTTCACTACTTATTATCGGTTGAGCATAATATTGGTAGCATAATATTGGTAATTTACAATATTAAAATGACAAAGATTTAATGCACTGCTGCCAGCTCATGGATCGACTAAGAGATACAAGATAAATGGGCTGAAATCAAAGCTTAGTTTAAAGGAACAATATGAAATAAATTTACTGGAATGTATCATAAAATGGTCATGATATGTCATCAGAGATTAAGGAAACATGCTAAGTTGAAATAAGGCTTCTCCGACAACAATGCTGCAGCCAGTATGTTCACGTCCTGAAATTTCCGGTCCAGTGCGGAACGTCCCTGCGAGATCCCGCCCACTGCCCATTTCGTCACCCGGGTTGCCAGACATGAAACCAATTGGCGCACAGGACTCGTTGCTTCTCATTGTCAAAGCGCACGTCTTGCGCTCAAGTAGGTTCAATGTCCTCAACCTGGCAACCTGCGTGAGCTTCTTGTTGTAGTAGAAGCGTAGCTCTGTTTGGGAAAAGCTGAGTCCGTGAGTGTGGGTGGTGGAGCGAGTGAGTGAGAGATGCAGGAAGTGAGTGTGCGCGCATGAGTTACGAGAGTGATCAGAGCGGATCAGCGGAGAGTTGACAACTGTACAATAAGGCTGTGTATAAATAAAGCCACGTACTCCTCAGGAATGAAGCCGTGCTCCCGTGTCTTGCTCCCTGCTCGCTGCTGTGTGTGTAAAGTGACGGAAGTTAGCACCGAAGCCAGCGGCAGCTTCGGCCCTGGAGCAGACCAATAAGTCTCCCCTGTGCTTTCGGTTGGAACGCTGAAGCAGGAAGATTCGAATCTGGGGAGGAGGGGGCGGGGCGAGACAACACTCCAATATTTTGAGTTTGGACTGCAGTACCCTTTTTAGACGCTAGCTGTCAATGTTACATATTCGTCCTTTAAACCAATTTACCATAACTGGGATTTTGACCTTCTTAGAAAGCAGCAACACACAGAGTTACAGACAATACAGAGATAAAATCAGTGCCTAAAACTTGAACGTTTTGACTCCAGCTGCAGTTTGTGACCTAAACTCAGCCTCCAATGCAGACAGCATCTTGACATTGCAGTGTTTTGTCACACATTCTGACAGATCCAGAGATAATACATGTCCTATGGTGCTCTCTATTCCTGTATGATTGCTCTATAATCAGTAAATGTATTCATTCAGGTCGGGGAGCATGTGCTCCTTCAGTATAATTTACAGAGGGGTGGAGGTGCGCTGAAGATTCAGCTCATAATCCTACTAATCCTACAGGCTAAAGTCTTAAATTGCCCCTGCTCCTTCTCAATGGACTCAACATTTCGGCGCATTCACACACATGGAAGCAGATTTCCAGGCAAGCAGACGCTCCAATTAGTACTCATCAGGCTTCCTTGCATCGACGCAGAGTGATTCTGGGCCAGGAGCAGTCCCTCGGAGAGCCACCTAGCCAAGAGAGGAGGAGGAGGAGGAAAAAAGACACATTGGTGTATTTATAGAAAAATGAGGCCTCACAATACCCTTTTTGGAGAGAGAATTATTAAGGAACCGAGGTGCGCGGGTGCATGCGTCCCAGTTTTCTGATTAACACTGTGCGAGCAGGCTGGCCCCAGGATGAATCAGGGATGAGACGCAGGACTAACTCCTTGACACACTCGCAGAGAGACCGCGCTCGCTTCTCATGCACACTCACCCTTTGCTCATGAGGACACTGCCGCGGTTTCAAGGAGGAAGAATGGGGCAGTGTTTCCACTTCATCACCCTCTCTTTTTGACTTTTTGTTCCGGGGGTTATCAGGGGGGGATTTTTTTTTTTTTTAAACATCACATTTGAGAAGACAGGTTGGATATCAGGCTGCTAGCAGGCCGCCTGCTGCTTGACATTCAAGATGAAGAAGTTTCTGCAAAACAAAAAAGGCAGATACTCTTTTCGGCAGAGCAAACGGGGCTCTCGGTATCCATCCAAAGATTTCTGTAAGTCTGTTATCAGCTCGGTCCACTGTGTGCATCCTGCTGTGGCTTTAAGGGAGGCACATCATTAGCTTCCAGCTGCGCTCGAGGGTTTTCAGATGATTATATTTAGCAAAGCCAACATGTCAATTTATGTAATTCTGCGTTAGAGCTGTTTTTGAAAGCTGTCAAACGTGGATTAATTCATCCTTTTTAGTCATAAGTTTGGCCTTCAGCTACAAGTGCCTCTTTATGTGCAACTTTACCTCACTTGATGCCAATTTGTACCTGCTTAGAAGTGCACTCAGTTGCGTGCCCTGCTGCTTCATTACATAACCATTCAACAGGATTGACTGTGCATGTGCGACGAGTAAAAAAGAAGTTGGATGACCTTTTGTCTCTCAACCTAATTAAGGTCACAATCTCTGCAGTGACTTAATTTGATTGGCTGCTTTGGAGCTTGTGAACCAGGTCAGGGACCTGACAGCGTGACACAGTTCAGGGTGGAGGGTTACGGAGCCGCACTCGATGGTATAACTCGAGACGAGGGAGATAGCAGATAAGAAGCAGGAGGAGAGAGACGGGTACGGAAGCCTTGAATTGGAGCTCCTTTAAAACATGCAGAGGATTATTTGATCCAAAGCGGGTTTTGAGATGTCAGGAAACTTAAACGCATTAGCTACAGTGGGTAAGTGAAGACTACATGTCTCAGGATCAGGCTTTTATGATGCAACACTTTTCTATGGGTGAATTGGAAAGGTCGTTTAAGGACATAATCCTTATTTTTGCGCATGCTGTCTTATCACCTGAAAACTTCCCATCCTCAACATCATTTCTCCTCTTAGTCCTCAGCATGCCGTCGTCCAACCAGGGCTGGCCCGAGGAGTTCGGCTTCCAGCTGGGTGGGAATGGACCCAGCTACATCCTCTCTGTGGAGGAGGGCAGCAGCGCCCACTTGGCGGGCTTACAGGCTGGGGACCAGGTCCTCGAAATCGAGGGCCACAATGTGTCGACGCTCGGTCCCCAAGCTGTCATGGCCATCGCCCAGACTCAGAAGAACATCCCTCCCAGTATCGGAGTCGTGTCCCGCATACAGCAGGTCTCGCAGCTTTGAATCCTTTAAAGCACGTGGCAAATGCGGGTTACGTTTTTATAATTCATTTTTTTCCTGCATTTCAGATGGACATCATACCAGGTCCGGACGGTCGATTCGGGTTCACCATCGTGGGAGACTGCCCCCTGCTGGTGGAAGACTGCTCGCCTTGCTCCCCAGCCGGCCGCGCGGGTTTGAGAGCGGGGGATTACGTCATGGAGGTCAACGGCATCCCCGTCAGGCAGCACGAGACGGCCGCCGCGCTGATCAAGGCCTCCCAGGGGAGGACGCTCCGTCTGGGGGTGCTGTGCCTCGGCCAGAGGCAGAAGCACAGCATCAGCATCGAGGACAGTCAGATGGGAGGAGACGTGGCGAGGCTGGACCGTAAACACAAAGCTCTGGAGTTCAACAGGAAGGTAAATACGTAGTTAGAGCAGTGTTTGCTGATGTTTTAGTATTATTTGAGGAGTTTCCTTTTATAGGTGTGGAAAAAGGTTGAAAATGTTGGGATTAGTGGGAGTATAAACTAGCCATGACACAAGATATGATGGCATGATGTGTCCTCAGACTGCTCCCAGCCTCTAAATGTATCGTCCACTCAGGTGGACCAGATTCTAGGCGATGAACCTGAAGTGAAAGAGAAACTCTTCGCCGTGCTGAAGCAGTACGCTGCAGAGAAGAGAGTCGAGTGGTTGGCCTCGGTGCTGCCCGACATCCTCGCCACCGATGAGCATCGACAGCTCATCTCCAGCATCAGGTAAGAGTCAGACTCCTACCTTTCACCTGCTACAACAGACTAGCAAACACAGAATAGAGTAAAGTGCTGCTGCAAAGACGGCTGTGAAGTCAGAGCAAGTCATTCCTGTTTTTCTGGTCTGGACTTTGGACTGAAAAATGATGCACTTACACACTCTCAAGGTCCGATTCACAAAGCAGATTGCCCAGAAAGTTTCGCAGATCCGTGCAGTTCGCTCTTGTTTTGCGTCTGATTTTGAAGAGGAGCCGTCTGCACCTCCACTCTCTGCTGCGCGGGTGGAGCTCAGCTCCATCCACAGATGACGAACAGGGAGAGGAGGTGGCAGCTCTTTTAATTGTCCTTCACTGTCTGTGAAGTAGCTTCATTTTTTAAACCAGTGCGCAATAGCAGCTCGTCCATATAATAACTATTATAATAATAATGACAATATATTATTAACAGGTTGTTTTTACATTTTTTTATCACACAACTTGTAATTGTTGTCATGATCAGTTGATCAGTGTGACAACTCTTATAACACTGCGCTGCAGTTACCAGCAGCTCTGCAGACGGGCGATGTCTGGGCGATGTGCTCCATATCATATCTCGATAACGATATATATCACGATGTAGATTTTTTTCTGGTAATTTAACAAATAATTCATCGTTAAGAAGTAACCATATGTTAAAACCTATTTTTGGATAATCCCGTGTGAATTAAATACTTTTTATTTGTCAAGTCATGCAGCACTTTCACTAACATAAGGAGTCGTCAGCCAGTGGGGAAAAAGTAGCCAGCTGGGGCGGTCTATATAAAGCTATTAAAGGCAATTCATTGATTTGTTCATTCATTAAGCTCATAAATGTCTGCGTGGCGTCTTGGGAAAACTCTTTAATGCTAACTGTGCAGGCGTCACTTTGTCACCACCGTTGTTTTCCATTGTTTTCTGAAGCAGCATGTTTCTGTGCAGTAAAATACAGCTGTTCTTCTTGTCTTCACTTATTTTGCTAATGTCTATCAAACACTGAAGCGCCCCCGCCTCCCCACACTCACACACTCCGAGCATGCAGGGGCGGGGCTTACACGGACAGACGGGCATCTCTCATGCTCGTGTTGGTTTAAAGCGGAGGCGGGTGCTTCTAAAATAAACAGGAATAGCAGGACGCAACTTGCTAGCCGTAACAATTTTCTTACAAATGTACATCTTTGATATCTTGATATGACACTTTCTTATCACGTAAAACAATTATACCGGTATAATCTGAATGATATGATATGGCACAGCTCTCTGCAGACGGTAGTATTTTCACTGTAACTGCTCGGTGCTGTTAGCGCTACTGTTTGTGAATTAGGTGCTTTTTGCCACAAGGGTCATTTGCATAGAAAGAGGCTAAATTTGCCCCGACTGTCTGCATAATGACTCATTTCAATACGCGCAAACAGCACCAGAGCTAAGACGCTGTTTGCTCTGCAGCGCACTTTGGGGTGCATTCAACGCTCGAGAATGTCGAGTCTTTTTGTGTCATTTGCACAGATTTAGCTGGCTCAAAAGGCGCGCAATCCTTTAGTGAATTAGGCCATTAGTTTTTCAGTCGGACCTTGAAAAACATTCTTGGCAGTATGAGACACAAACAATGGAGCATGCTTTGTTTAAATATTGCCTGTCATCCCTCCTCTGTCTCCATGTTTTCTGTCTTTCTGCGCTGTCAAACTGTCCAAACTGAAATCTCAACAATAACGTGTTGCCTTCCCGATAAAGTGAGTGAACCAAGGACATATGAAAGTCAGTATTTCACTTTGTGCTTCTGCAAAGCTCCCAGTGTTGTAGTATTATAGCTCTCGGCATTGTATCCCACGCACATCCCCGGTGAAAAGTAAAATAATCTGTCAGGATTACGCTCATAATGACTGAGCAAACAGGCTTTAACTGTTGCTCATTCACTCGCATGGTGGATTAGAGAGGGGGCTGCACTGCAGGTTTAGGTGGGCCGCATCTGCCACCCGGGGTAAATCCAGGCTGACCCTCCAAGTCGCTTAAAGTGTCATCTGTGTTAATGAAACTGGGAGGCTAAACTAACATGGAGGGGTTTGGAGATTTTAGCTGTAAACGAGGATTGGCAGAGTGGACTGGATTCCCAGCATGGAGGTGTTTGTGATGATGAGCCACACACGGCTTTAGCTGAGTGCTTGCTTCATGCTTCATGAAAACATCACATGATACCGGTGGCCATGCCGCTCTGCATCCACGAGCCCCTTCCAAAAACACAAAAAAGTGGAGCTACAGGACTGGAACAACGCCAGACGACTTCGCCGCTCAGGTGGAGCTCTGCGCTTGTCTTTGCGCCAGAATAACCAGCTCTCCTGCCGCTCTCTAAATCCCCCGACAGTTTGTCCACAGATTGCACTTCTTCCTCAAGTCCGGCCAATCAAACCCTTTGTTCCCTCACTACGCCGGCTTCCTGCGATACTATGACACTTTGTTAGTGTTATTAATACACTCTAAGAAGGGTTTCCAGCTGTATGAGGTCAGTTTTTGAGCCATGAATAATTCAAACACCTGCGAACACCTCGCTGGTATTTGTATAATAAGAGACACCTATTTGCACGAGCACCAACACCAACCTTAATGCCACTTCTCTATTGTTTTTCCATCCCCCCACCCCTCTCACAACTCTCTCTCTCTCTCCCTCTCTCTCTCTGAAGGGGGTTTGTGTTTGGCTCTGATGGATTTTCTTCTCATTATTCTGCTCAGAGCTCGAGCTGTTTCCCACTCTCTCTCTCTCTCTGTCTCTCTCTCTATGTGGTGACCGTTTCCCCCTGACATTTGGTAAAGACAGCCTCCTGCATGCACCAAGGTCCCAGCATATCTTTAATTCCCCTCAGAGAAGCAGCAGCGAAGCAGGAGGTGTGTCACGGTGCAACTTAGAGCTCAGGTTTAGTTTGCTTTCCGAGCGATGGGTGACAGCTGAAACGATGAACTGTCTGGGGTGAGTAAACCTTTCGATTCCTTTCAACGCCAGCTTTTATTTTGAAGGAATTTAGCCGTTTAATGGGCTCCTTTAGGTCTGCACTGTTCCCACAAAGTGGCATTAGTGTAATTATGTATGCGAAGTGGGAGGTGAGTGAATATTTAATGCTGTTGGGTACAAGATGATTGCTGCTTGATGATTAATATCTGATGTTTTTTGCTTCTAAATCCGCTCTTCCCTTGTTGTTTCCCGAGCTTTCTTCAAGGCATTTCCTGCTTTAAATCTATAATTTATTAAGTCAAATGAAGCGTCAACAGTGTGTTTGTGCAGTTTGATGTGATGCGGCCGCACTTTGACGGACACAGCTGGTTGTGACACACAAAGACGCTGTTGTGCTGTCGTCTCTTCAGGGACAGGAGTCATTAGGATGAGTGATGCTCTGCTTTTTCGGATGTAATCTCCCGCCACATGTTTGAGGGTGTGCGCCTGTGTTTGTGTGTGTGTGTGTGTGTGTGTGTGTGTGTGTGGTTGCGCTGTGGGGCTGAATATTGAATGTTTTTGGATTACATAAATATTAATTTTAAACCTTGTCCGCCTGTTTTATGCTGAGTGTGCGTGTTGTCTTTGCAGATAGCAGGTGGTGTTTTCAGCCTGTAACTGCACTGAGATTTGTGCCTCTACCTTCAAAGCTCTGAAGGAATTAAACTAACATGTGCACCTCTAACCAGTAAGCAAAACTATTGTACCATTTATTATACAGTGATATGTAAGTAAATAAGCGAGCAGAGGTTTGTAATGCTAGGTCTAAATCCACAGATCTGCATCCATCAGCTCCTTGGTGCATGCTGTGCACAAAGCCTTCTTTCAGTAGTGCTGATAATGATGGTGTTTAATGTTAACTGAAGGAGTCGGTGGCTGCGGCGTGCTGAGCTGCTACAAGATGAGACACATTAGTGGGTCATAAGGGAGAGTAAGTGATCAACAATACACCTCGGACTTTTTGGCGTTTGAAGTTTTCTCTTTCAGTCAATATAAAATATTTATTCATCTTTAATGGTTAGCCAGCGCGTTCATGTCCCCCTCAGGATTTACTTTAGTGACTTCTAATGAGGGCTGCACGGCGGTGCAGTGGTTACAATTTCATTTAGAAGATGCTTTTGTCCAAAGCAACGCACATCTGAGAGTTAATACGACACAAGGATCAAGACAGGAAGTCAGTAAGTGCCAACAAACAGTGTCAAATGCGATCGGACACAGGTGCTGACAGGCAGTGCACAGGGTGTAAAGAAGCAGATATCATCATCATGATATTGCGGAGGTGTTCATGAAAGAGCTGGGTCTTTAGCTTCTTCTTTAAGGTGGAAAGGGACTCTGTGGACCAAATGGAGTTTGGTAGCTCGTTCCACCACCGGGGGACTACTGAGGAGAAGAGTCTAGTTAGTGAATTTGAATTTGATGCAAGCAGAAACTGGGAGCCAGTTGAGGGATATGAACAGCAGAGTGACGTGTGCTGTTTTGGGTTGGTTGAAACCAGTCGCGCTGCTGCGTTCTGGATCTTCTGCAGAGGTAGTTGCAGAAGTCACTGTGTGATATTACGAGAGCAGTTGTGTTGCATTCTCTGACAGGAGCGCTGTTGCCGCACACCTAGAAGGTTCTTAGTTTGAACCCCGGTTCGGACAAAGTGGGCCTTTGTTTGAGTTTGCATGTTCTCCCCGTGCATGAGTGGGTTCCCTCCAGGTACTCCAGCTTCCTCCCACAGTCCAAAGACATGCTCGTTAGGTCCATTGGTGACTCTAAATTTCCTGTGAGTGTGAGCGTGAAAGGTTGCCTGTCTCTATGTGTCAGCCCTGTGATTGACTGGCGATCAGATCAGTCCAGGGTGTAACCCCGCCTCTCGCTCAGCGACAGCTGGGATAGGCTCCAGCCTCCCCAGCGACCCTTAACAGGATAAGCGGTTTAGAAAATGGATGGATGGAACTTCTAATGATCATGTGACTGTTTATCCAGCTCCAACATCAGATCTCGATTTATCCAACACTTTGGTTTTTGACCACATTTCTCGACCATGAAGCCTCAGCTGTAGGCTTAGTTTTGTGTTGTGCGAATTAGCAATGTTAGCATGCTAACACTTTAGACTAAGACGGTGAATGTGGTAAATATTCTACATTCAAACCAACAGCATATTAGCATTCTCACTATCTGCACATTGGCTGTATATAAGAGGTGGATGTAGCCTCTTGGTTTTGATAGTGAAGCTAATGCTGAAAGTCTTTTCAACTGCATTCTTTCTAGTGGCCGGCAGGGGGCGACTCCACTGGTTGCAAACACATTCAGATTGTATGTAAGTCAATAAGAAAATGGCCTACTTATTAGTTGACTTATTACCTCAGTTAACATTCCTCTATTGAGTTTATGGTCCCAACGACTAGATTCAAGACTTCTTCAATACACCATGATGTTCCTGGTTGGAGTAAATTAGATATTGAAGCAGGGTTTGCTGTAGGGCTTAGCTTACTGTGGTCGACAAAGCACTACCATGTAGACATGTCAACCAGGATACAGATATAACAATGCATATCCATGCTCTCAAATGTGGTCACTTCTAGTCTAATTCTTATATACAGTTCATGTGATGCTGATACTAGCATTTCGATTATAGCACTACTAACTTTAGCCTCACAGAGCTGCTAGCATACCTGCAGGATGTAAGTCTTTGTTATCTTAAAGGGAAGAAGGTTTCAGACACTTCATTTAATGTCAAATGGAAAACAGAAAGTTGTGTTGTTGGGGTAGTTTTTAATTAGTTTATTTATGAAAAAAAACCATGAAATGGTTCGTTGAATGTTTTCAGACCAGGCAAAAAACTATACATATGCTAATCAGGCTAGCTTTGCGAGGCTACTATTGTTGAAATCTTTGTAAAAGCACACAACTCAACTTTCCTTACACTGGCACAGAACTTTAAAGGGGGGGTGTTATGCTAATTTCAAGCCTCTTATTTCACTCTGTGATACCTGTGGAGTAGCTTAGCATAATTTACAGTTTATTGGTGCTCTGTGCAGGCCCTCATACTAAAACGACCCAGTCAGCTCTGTCCCCTTAAGAAACCCTGCCCCCACAAGCCCACTTTCTTCTGATTGGCCAGCTCTCCGAAGCCTGCTGACTTTGTGATGTCACAAAGTGCAGCATGTAGAAAAAACAGTGTGAAACCTGGCGTTCACAGCAGCCTGCAGACTAAGCTGAGAAGCCTGGAGATTACTCTAACATACTTTTACCTACAGATTTGAAACTTCACCCACGATTAGTTTTGACATCCAACATTGTAACATTATAGATATGTCGTGACAGCATGATACCCCTCTTTAATACAGTCATCTATTGCATCTAGTGTATGAAATGTGAAGAGGCATACTGTATTAGTAGCTTTGCAGGTATGAAGCCAGGCAAACGTTAAGTCAGACATTTAAATAAACAAGAAATGCAGTACATTTCAAAGGCAGGAGAAGCTTTTGTTTCAGACCATAAGTAGGGGTATAGTGGGTCGCCCTATATTTAGAAGGTCAGCGGTTCGATCCCCATCTCTACCGGTCTACATACTGAAATATCCTTGGGCAAGAGTCTGAACCCCAAATTGCTCTGGGAGGCGACGCCTGTGTGAATGATAAGTATTTTTAGTATTAGTAATCAGTAGCCTCGCATGGCACTAAATTAGTACATGAATTTGTGTGTGGGAGGATGAATGCTGAGTGGTCAAAAGACTAGAGAGGTGCAGTCCACTCACCATTTATTATCTTATAATAGGCGAATGAATTTTCGATGAACATTCTGCAGTCACGCTTCAATCTAGGACTCTGTTATGTAACCGATCATCAGAGATTTACCGCTTTATTTTACTTCAGCTTGATTTATTTCCTGTTTCATTCTTAATTTTTTAACCATGGTCATACTTTGATCCCACGTATACTTAACCTATTTAATCCAGCTTACTTAGTGGATCAGATAAGGTTGATCTTTTATCACCAACACAGTTTTAAGTCGTCTACTTTTGACAAATTCCTGGACACAAACCAGCCCTCCTGTGATGCTGATATATGATTTAAAATCATATGAATCTTTAATTCCATCGGTTTAATCGTTTAAATGTGTGACCCACCGCTGTGTTTCACTTCTCTGGCAGCGTCGAACAGATGCAGGACAAATAACTAAGCAGGAAAGATCCTCTGCGACACATTCCCCATTATTTTTGAGCTCACCGACCGCAATGAAGCCACATCTGGACACTGGAGATGAAATGAGGTCTCCTCATTGTAGTTTTCTGCTTGTCATTTCTCCCTTTTGAGAAATCCGTCCCTTCCTCCCTGCTTGCTTCCTCCTCCGCCGCAACCCTCCGTCAGATAATTATAGATCTCTGTTCCTTATAAATGAGGTCAAATCAGAGCACTCATTTAGTTTCAAAGAGTTGACACGCAAAACTTTTTGTGATGAGGTGGCTGTTTCAACAGATGGCTGGCTGTGCATTCTGGGGTGGAGAAACATCTGGATTAACCCAAGAATAGTGCTGACAGCAGCAGGTAGACAAACACACACACTCATAATATATATATAAGGAGACATATTTCACTGTGACTTGTATAGAAGACAAATAGCAGGAAAGCGTGGAGATCCTGCAGAGAGGGAGCGTGTGGGATGCTACACCTACATCACTATAGAACATTTATTTATATCCCAGGAGTCAGCTCATTTTAAGTCTGCGCTCAGGGAGCACTGTCTCAAGCTGCAGTCAGGAACATGAACACATCAAACTGATCACAATCTGCAGAGACAGTGACAGCAGGCTGAGAGCATGTGGCCTGTATCTTTAAGTGAGCAGATTTGTTTCAAAACATGAGATACCCACCATGTCTTCAGAGTGGCAGCTACTATTAAAGGGCTGCAGTGGTCAGCACTGTGGCCTAGGAGGTTCCTGGTTCGAATCCTGGTTCGGACTTCATGGGCCTTTCTTTGTGGGTTCCCATCCGGGTACTCCGCCTTCCTCCCACAGTCCAAAGACATGCTCGTTAGGTTCATCGGTGACTCTAAAATTGCCCGTAGGTGTGAATGTGAGCGTGAAAGGTTGTCTGTCTCTGTGGCTGACTGGCGATCAGTCCAGGGTATGCCCCGCCTCTCGCCATGTGACAGCTGGGATAGGCATCCTGAACAGCGGCATTTTTTTAGGGCACTTTCAGATCCTCTAATCTGATGACAGACAAACCTCTCTGCTGCTGCAATTAGTCACTGAAGAGAAAGACACTTTAAACTGCAATTGTGCATTTCTCCCACAAGAGGGAGGCTTAATATGAGGAAATGTTAAACAGCCACATTATGTGTTATTATATTTGATTCATACAAAATCAGTGTTTTTTTGTCATTCTTTAAAGCTCTCCTCTGACTAGATTTATGCTGTAAAAGATGAAAAAATAAACTTACAGACCCACCCAGATCTTTGCTTTATTGCTGCATTTATGAAGACGGATACTCTTTCATTACACTGTGACATTACTATTAGTTACAACTTCCATACACTTGATAAACCACTTCCATAAAGTTAGAGGTCTCATCTGCAGAGGTATAAAGAGGATTTAAATATTGAAGTTACTAGACTGAGATTGTACTCAAGTACTTGTGTAAAAAATGACTCAAGTGAAATTAAAAAGTAGCTCCCTTAAAAAGTACTCAAAGTAAAAGTTCCCTGCTGATTTTTATAATAAACACATGTTGCCAAGGTTACCTCACACATGCACCCTATGCAAATGAACTGAAGAAGAAGAGAGGAAATGATAGCACATTTGGAACAATGTAAAGGTTTATGTAGTTCAAGTGGCTTCATAAAGCAGGTTGTGAAAGCGTATTGTGTAATCTGCAGCCCTCAGCTCCCAGTTATAATTAAAATGAAACGGACCTGGGCCTTATGTTTACATGTTTTGGTGTCAAAGTAACGACAGATGGACCTTTTGTCAAAGAGTAAGATCCTTTCCAGAAACAGCAGTTATCTAGCTCTCTTCATAGCCACCAGACTCCATTGACACAAACAGTTATTTTTATCTCACAGAACACGGGAGTTGCTGATGGTCTACCGCCACCTCGATCGGTTAGTTTGTTTGTGTTGTTGTGTGGTGTTTAAAGGGTCAGTTTGGTTCTGAACTAACGTGTAACGTGTAACGAGGCAGCGTTAGACCAGCAAGTCCCATGTCCTGTGAGGTTAAATTACTGGTTTTTGTTTATGGAGTCTGGCGGCTTGGAAGAGAGCGATGTAACAGCTCTTTCTGGTTAAACAAATGTTGTATCGCGACAGATTGATCTGATTGGCCTGTTTTTGATGCGATGCATTTGATTGGTGTCTGGTCCAAGTCAGTTTTTCCTTCTGGCTCGATAAATATTTACTCAATAACGGATGGATGTACAAATGCAGCAAATTGCTTTACTTCATTTAAAACATACTCAAGTGAAAGTAAATTTGACTCCTCTTCCCACACCCCAAGTTTGCAAGCTGAAACCTACATAACCCTGATGACATCACTATGACATCATACAGGTTGTCTGCTACACTTTGGATAGCTCCCTCCAGATCCTCAGAAGACTTTTTCACAGTATGAGTAGTGCTCCTCGTGACAATTAATTTGAGGTTAATCGATAAAATCGCCAGAGTTCCCCGTTCCTAACTACTTAATTGCCTCCTTCAATCATGATGCACTTCACTGGACCTGCAGTGAGCCATCAGAAGTCAGGAGATATTCGTTATTCAAGCAGCAGGTTCGAGAAGTGTTAAAAATAATTGGCTCCTGCATGCTGGTCTTTGTCTTGTGTTGTTGTGGTGCTGAATGGACAGCTCCTGGAGAGAGGTTAGCAGCATGCAAGGCACCACAGCGGGGTTTCTGACTGCCACAGTTAGAAATGTAAATCTCTGTTTGAGATATGAAATATAAAACTTTTTTATCACATCAGTCAGAAAGCAATTTGCATTGTACTGCATCTTCTGTGTCTGATGACCTTTAGTACACAGGAATGGGCATGCTTCGGCTCGACGGCAGTGAATTGCTCTGTCTTGTGATAACATTTTCTCTCTTTAGGCCTATCTGTACTAAAGAGTGAACATCTGCTGTGTAGTTTTTAATAATTGGACTCTTCATACAGCTATCCAGTGTTATTTACAGAAGCTGAGACCTTTAAGTTCCACATGAAAATGAGACTTCATTATGCGCCACACGGCAGGAACATCACAGGGCTGGAGATGTTCTGTACTTACCTGGATCCTTTTTATTATAGAGCTTAAACATCTCTGTATAATGAGACGAACAGGTCGGACATTTGCTGTGAAGTTGTTTTTCCTCCCCCTCTCTCCTTCTATCTCTTTGAAATCAAAGTGCCCTAATTGCTTTATTTAGCTGTCAAAGTTGTTTTTACGCTGCTTAATTAGCTTCTGGTGGACGTGTACACTGGTACAGTGGTAGCCGCTATCTCGTCTCCATCAGCGACTTTGTTGCTAATTACTCCTCTGGTGCGGTTTTTCACAGAGTCAGTCTGCCTGTGGCTGATTCATCTGATCAGCGAATCAGCACAGATCGCTGTAGGTGGAAATTAAATTGGTTGTTTGTGCTTGTTGGATTTAACACATGCACGATTTATGAAATGAAACATTATGAGCTACTGTCTGGCTTCATGCATCAGCAGGGATTTTGGTTCTTTTTTATTCACATTAACAAGAGCAGACTAAATTCTTCTCATTTCACTGAGGTCTCGTTTGAAAAGATGGAAGCACAGGTACAAGGCTACCTGCTGGGCATTGCTGCCTGTCGCACCTGACATTGGGACAGCTGCAGGGTCATCAGCCGGGGGCCACCCTTCATTGATGTTTCGCTCCATTAACCCCGGAACATCTTGTAGTGGTGGAGCAACGTTAGGGACGTCTCCCCACCACCCCCTGCAGAACCTGAAGCTACTCTGCTCTGCCTCTTCAGCCAGATCTGTGAGGGAGCTTCTTGAGTTTAGGACCAAACACTCCCTGGGTGGATGTTTCATCGAAGCCTCTGCTGCCGACTTCCACAGGGTAGATTACAGCTGACCACCCTGCTTCTCTGCATTCAGCTGTCAGCTCCGTGTATTTGTCCTTCTTCCACTCAAAGGCTGCCTCCATCCCTTCCTCCCATGGGACAGTGAGATCTGCCATGATCACTGTCAGGGCTGTGGTGGACCACAGGACAATGTCTGGACGTAGAGAGGTTGTTGTGACTTCAGTTGGGAACTTCAGCTGTTGATCCAGCTGAGATGTTCTGATGTCCTCCTTCCCTGTCCAACAAAGTGGATCAGCCGCTGTTTCTAAGCTTAATCCAAAAGGCAACTGGACTTGGTTGAAGTTCTTGAAGGCATGTCACCTTTCATCCGAAAGGCTTCTTCAGTTCTAAACAGACTGGTGGACCGAGCTAGAAATATAAGCCTCGGATGAGAGGTTAAACATCTTCAAGAACTTCCACAAAGTCCAGTTGCCTTTTGGATTAAGCTTAGAATTACCATGACCTGGATGACTTGGTACCTTCACAGATATCAGCCAATATGGTGTTAGCTGGTGATCTATGGTCGCTTCCCGCCAGCGTGTCTCCAGGACTTCTGACATCTTCCGCAGGACTCGGTTGTGGATTGAAAAGACATGCTGTATTATATTCTTGTTTCTTCTTTTCAAGAGAACGTATTTATTTTTACTTTTTATGTTTATTTAGCCGGGACAATGCAAGCTATTAACCAGGAAATGCTAATGTTCATCGGTAGTGCCTGGAAAGAGGCAACAAGAGTTATAGAGAAGTAGGCTACGTAGTTGTCTCCAAGTCCTCCAAAATGTTGTGCGGTATTGGTATGGTTGCCGAAATAAGGTGAAGCCACAATTTTAGCTAGCTTAGCTTAGCATAAAGACTCAGAAAAACTAGCCTGGCTCAGTTCGAAGGTCACAAAACAGACTAGCAACTCTTTACTCGTAGTAGCTAGCTTGGTCAGAGCCAAACTAGCTAATAGCTGTTGGTTCCTGCTCTTCATGTTGTTTGTGGGAGCTACATATTTTCCTTAAAGACTCCCAACCAGAGACATGTTTAGGTTAGCTTAGCATAAAGGCTCAGAAAAACTAGCCTGGCTCAGTCTGAAGGTTACAAAGCAGATTAGTAGCAACTCTTTGCTAGTTGTAGCTAGCTTTGGTCACCGCCAAGCTAGCTGATAGCTGTTGATATCTGCTCTTCATGTTGTTTGTACATATTTTTCTTAAAGACTCTCAACTAGAGACATGTTTGGGTTCAGATCAAAGGAATATAGCAACTGATAGTGCTTATACACTGTCTGTTATTGGCCTGTGATAGTAAACAAAGCACACATTCTTTGTCTATGTTGCAATATTGTCTTAAAATGCTACTGATTACAAAACATGTGACCCAGAAATTCAGATACGTCACTAGTCGTGCCCACTATAAAAGCAGGTGAGCTTATTCTTTAAGGTGAGACCTGCCAGAGAACAAATAAAGAGTGCTGTTTGAGGGGCAGAGCACGAATATCCTCTCAGTTATAAAAACTGTTTGAGCATGGACGTGTGGGTGTTTGCTTTGTCTCCTGGCAGCAGTTCTGATCACTTGAATGAAAAGTTGGTTCTGTTGTCCTCATGTGTGTTTGTGTGTTTGTGTGGGGGACGACTCATTTGTTGTGTTCTCAGTCTGCACTGTTGCCTGGTACACAGCCAGCATGTGATACAGAACAGAATGTACAGTTCACACGTTTCCCCCTCTTTGACATTTAGCTGCTTTATTGAGCCACAAAATGTATGTTTTAGTCTGATTAGTAGCCTGGTATTGAACATCGGTACTTATCTGGTACTGGCCACAATGTCTGTAAAAAAGATTGGAAGTCTTGTTTACATAGTCCTTCATCGGATATTTTGTACGTTAAATCATAATTTCGTGATTTGGGACTTAAGTTATCTTTTGGTTCCTTTGTTAAGAGTGAATTTTACATTAGAACCAAATTTAAATAACAAATTGGTTACTTTGGTTAACCTTCAAGGAACTGGAAAAATTCTTGGTATTGCTACTTAAAGCTCTAATCTCGAAGATCTCAGTTTTGTTCTCTTTGGCGGCACCTATGGCGATAAATGGTAAATGCGGGAGCACATGTGATGCATGTGTCCACGGTTGGCTCCGGTTGTAACTCTTGATTTTCCTTGCTGACGGTCGCTTTCCTTTTCAGACTGTTTGCCTTCATCTGAGCGTCGAATTTGTTTCTTTTTCTTTGGATTTTCACTTATTGTTGAAGTTGTATCTGTAGTCATCGATCTTTTCTTTGTTTGTTCAGCCATAGTAGATTACTGTTTACTCGCAATACTTGCAGAGACCGGAAAAGCAGCCGCTTAGCTCCGCCTACCCTCTCTGGCAGACCAACCACTGCTGGGTGATGGAAAACGTGTCACTAACTGGGCACAGCTTGTGATTCTTTCCGCAAAAGTCGAGCCAGACACCCAGTCTGTAATACTGCAAATGCAAAGGCTTTCAACAGTGGGGCATAGGCTCAATCACCATTGTGTTACCTCACTCGGCGATAGATAGATAGTGACTTAACAGACCTTTATAGATTATCACTTTAACCTCAGGTAACATATTTGCACTAATATGGACACAATTTATAAAATACCCAGTGAGGTGGTTTTGTGTAAAATCTTAATGGACATTAAGAAATTATCCAAAATTATAAAAATTAGTACCATGCCTTTTATGTAAATGTATCAAATTGCTGGCTTAGCTCTCTCATTGTGAAATATGTATTTTACATTTCTTGATGAGCTTTAGACAGAAGATTGATAACACTCCTGTGTGTGGACCTTTTATATGAACGGCCAGGTGACAGTTAGCTTAGCCTAGCCAAATGGCTGGAAACAGGGTGAAAGAAGCTAGCTAAACCCCATTCATTTTAAGCACAACACTCCAACCTTTACTTGTTTAAACAAACAAGATTTAACATGGTCATTAATGAGCTTAGATTTGTTACTGTTTTACAGTCCAGGCTAGCTGTTTTCCCTTGTTTCCAGCCCTAATGCTAAGCTAAGCTAATTGTCTCCTGGCTTTAGCTTTATATTCACCACACAGACATGATTGTGCTATCGGTCTTTTTACCTAACTCTGGGCAAGAAGGACTGGCAGGGTCTGATGACAGATTTTATCCAATTGCATTATGGGAATTGTAGGATCCCGCATTATAGAGGTTGACCTATACAAATTACCAAAAGTATCTGTACAAGTTTAGACCCCAAGTGTTAAAACTGTCTCTGACTAATCCCCCATCTCTATGGAAGTGTAATACTAAATCTGTGGACTGCCCCTTTAAGAAAATATTAGACAATGGTGCTCCTATTGTGTTTGTGATGTTTTTTTCTCCACGTTGTTCTTGGTAGGTAGTGAAGGTACAGTTTTTTTAATGACCTAAAGCTTTTGGAAGTAACTGTCCTCTCAATTCAAATGAGAATATTTAACTAATGAAAACCTGTCCATCTACTGTCCTGTCGTTTACCTCATGAAACTAGAAACTCAAAAGGCTGTGGGTTGACTTCCTTTTCTGTAATGGTAATATTGACAGGGCCTGAGGGTTATTAGATGATGACAGCTTCCTGCTGTGTGCTCACACTGACAGGGTGACGGTGGTGAGGCGTGGACGGAAGTGTAGGGGAGTGAGTGAGGGAGTGAGGTAATGTACAGAGAGAGAGACAGAGAGAGAGAGAGAGAGAGATAGCAGGAGGAGGATTCCCATGCTCGCTCACTCCCACACCTTTTTTCTCCTGCTGTATTCTGGCTCTCATGCTGCAGCAGTGAGACTCCAGCGAGCTGAGAGTGACGCTGAGATTGCCTCACTGTTTTGCTCTTTTCTCTCTGGCGTCTCTTTTAAAGCCTCTTCTTTTCTTCTCTCTGGGGAAAGCATTCACCTTTAGGTGGTCTGACTCCTCACCTGTCCTTTTCTTTGAACCTCTTGCAGAAGGAAGCCTGTTGATTTGCATTAGTGTGGACTTGTGTGGAGATTATTTCCGCAGCGATGGAGTTGATCCTCACTTTTTAATCTCTGCCTCTGCTGGATGTTCGACTTGTTCTTTCACAGCTTTTTGCTTTCGGACCAAATGTTTGCAGAATAAACCGAGTTGGATCTGTGACTCTTTTTCTCTGACACAACTCTGATGGACAAAAACTAATATCGCCCCCCCTTTTTTATTTCCCTCACATGCCACCATGTTCGCCAGAATCTTCATTCCCAAGAAGCACCGGCAGCGCTTCGACGAGTCCGTCCAGCAGAACGTGATCAACCGTCTCTGCCGCAGCAAGAGCATCAGCGAGCCGCAGGGCAGGATCCGGCGCAGTCGGAGCGAGGATCACTCGGATCGCCACCACAGGTCCAAACGGGCCAGCTCAGTGCCCAGAGATGGAGAACCGGGAGGGAGAGGGGACGGGGAGAGAGAGAGGGGCCCGAGGAAGTCTGTCTCTGGGATGCCTGCACATCCTCCTATTGGACCCAATCAGAGGTGAGCGCACATGTGGGAGACACATGTCTACCAGACTGTTGTTTTTGTTTATGATATGATGCTTCATGGGTGTCTTAAGCTCTTTTAAAGCGCTGTTTTCTATGGGAATCCAGGCAACCAGCAGGTTAATGTCAACACATAATGCAGCAGCTAAAATCTACTTTTTTTGGCATTTACGATTAGAGAATGTGCGTAAATCAGAGCAAATAGTCTCTTTTTTTAATTTCCAAATTCTTCCATCCTCAGGCTCATGTTTTCCTCCGAGTCCAATCACGAAGCAGCACTTAAAAAACTCACATCTCTGCATATGATAACATGTTTTATGCCCTATTACATAAGTTAAAGAGCGCTCAGGCACATGTTTCATTAAGCCACATAACACCTCTTTAAACTGAATCTACCCTCTGCCCTTCTGCACGTCCTCACCTATCCAACATGTTAATCCTACACTATCATCGAGCCTCTGACCGTTCAACCCCTGCTGCTCATCCTCCGCCCACTAACACCCTGATAACACGACTGTCCAATTAATAACGCCACAGCGGGCTCAGAGCGGGATAACAGGGGAGGCAGCGCACTCCCTTACACCCACACAATATAAACCCGGAGATCTGTCCTCATCCACACAGGAGGGGCTGAATGAGTCGAGTGTATCTTAATGGCAGGTCACACAAAAATTGGAGGCGAGCGTATGGGAGAGTGTAATCCATGTGGAAGAAGTGGCTCAATCACTTTGATAAGTTGAGCTGCAGGCTGGTGTCTCTCCTGATTGTCAAGAGTGTTGTGTAACACTGTTATGTCTCCAATGGAACCAGAAAGATAGATAGATAGATAGATAGATAGATAGATAGATAGATAGATAGAAGATCTTGCATGCTCCTGACAAACTGAACTTGTATCACAGTCTACAGTCCAACTCACACATGTGAACCACTGCGCTGTTACAGGTATTTTGAACAATACAACTTCCCACCAGGAACTCTTACAATACAATATATTATAAAAAGTAGATACCTGCCGCTCCCACCACCCAATTGACTAACTGTCAATCAGTCATGAGATAAGATAAGATAGAACTTTATTAGTCCCGAAGGTAATTATAGTGCCAGATAGCTCCAAAAATACAGTACAAATGAGAGCAATACAAAAAAACCAACTTGAATATAAATGAAAATATAAAATATAGTTTCTAAAATCAAATCAAATTGTATTTGTACAGCGCCAAATCATAACCAAAGATATCTCGAGACACTTTACAAGAAGAGCAGGTCTAGACCGACTCTTTGTTATGGTATTTAAAGAGAGGCCCAACATGAACCACCACGAGTAGCACTTAGCAACATTCGGCACATTGGCAGAAAAACTTCCTTTTAACAGGCAGAAACCTCGAGCAGAACCAGACTCATGTTGAACAGCCATCTGCCTCGACTGGATGGGCCGAAAATGGGATAGAAGGAGATGCAGGATAGAGACAGGCAAAGAGAGCAACAACAACATATGTTCTTGTTACATGAACAACAACAGACACTTACGGTTACAATGGCAATAATAGTGGTAGACTAGTGTGAAAATTAGCAAAAAATATATTAGCGAGAGAAGCAGAGTAATGATAAAGGCTGAGGTAATCGTAATTGTAACAGTTGAAGTCAGCAGGTCTACTATTAGCATTAGCAGCAACAATAATGATACTATGGGAAAGGCTGATGTTAGTAGTTGTTGCAGTCGAGCAGGTCCACAGCAGCAGGTGGTCTGCAGCAACGATCCCCAGGAACCTACAAGACAAGGGAGCACAAGAACTCCTGGGAAGATAAATGGTTAGTAACGTTGATGAAGAGAATGAAGAAAAACAATATTACTAAAGTAGGCAGGAAGTAATAGTGGCAGGTAAAATCACAGTAGTATTGACATTTATTAGTAGTAAGAACTTCATCACATTCACACACTGATGGCTATGCCACCGGGAGCAATTTGGGGTTCAGTGTCTTGCCCAAGGACTCTTCAACATGTAGACTGAGGGAGCTGGGGATCAAACCACCAACCTTCCAATTGAAAGATGAGCGACTCTACCACTGAGCCACAGCTGCCCCGATACTGTGATTCATTACCTTTTTTTCTTTTTTGACAGCAAATTTTGTCCCCAAAGTAAAAAACGTTATTATCTGTTTTGTCTACTGTAAAATCCCTAATATAAGACGCAGTCTGCTTTGGGGGGAAAAAATATCTATACATATTTATTAATAAAAACATGTAGTTAGTTATTTCAACACTACTACACTAACACTTCAACTATTACAGTTTATTTTAATTTGAAACACATTCAAAACACACACAACTTACAGCCTACCATCTGTTTTCACCATGTCCAGTTTGCAATCCTGCTAGCTCCCGGTGCTGCAGCTAGCAGTAGCTGGCAGCCTATGGGAACATTGATTGATTGATTGTGAGGGTGGCGGCCGCACTGGCGATCATGACGGTGCATGTCCGTGACGAAGCGATGGCAACAATCAAGTTAGTTTTCCTCACAGGACACAAAACAGCACTGCAGCATATTGTAGCGGCTTCGACCTGGAAACAGTTTAATGCAGAGGTGTGACATCTGGGTAAAATACCGTAACACAATAACATACCTCTCTCTGCAATTTATACTGGTATACTGGTCGCACTGGTCTATAGGACGCAGCCCACTT
This sequence comes from Semicossyphus pulcher, assembly GCF_022749685.1. Classification (NCBI taxonomy): domain Eukaryota; kingdom Metazoa; phylum Chordata; class Actinopteri; order Labriformes; family Labridae; genus Semicossyphus; species Semicossyphus pulcher. The sequence goes on along the minus strand of NW_027211670.1, from coordinate 9,558,936 downwards.
TTTAGATTAAAAAAATGTATTAAAAGTGCGTCTTATACGCCGAGTTTTACGGTAAAAGATGTTTTTAGTCCCACTTCCATCATTTTTCTTGCAGCAAAACAGTCTACATAGTCCAACTCAACTGAATGCGAACATGTGTGGGCGACTGCAATTTTACTGGTATTTTGAACAATGTAACTTGTACAAAAAGAAGTTATTTAGCCGCTCCGGCATTTCCAGTAATGGAATATATTATAAAGATGTACCTGCAGCCCCCCAGCCCAAAATGTATAGATGAAAAACATTTCCAAAAAACACTTTTCAAATGAGTCTTATACAAAGTGGGCTATTGATAAATGATAGTCAAAATCAATCACTACAGATTGTCTATTGTCTATTGAGTCCAATATTGGATCTTCATCACAATGAGCCGTCAATTAGTGTCACAGCGGCGTCATTTAGCAGCGAGTGACTCACGTGAAGTCATGGAAAAGTGCAACGTGCGGTTCCCAGAGGAGGCCTTGAGCAGCCTCATTGTTGTCAACACTCAGTCTGTCAAGTGTGCTCAAGGCTGATGCTGCTGTGTATGACACCCTCCTCACACACACACACCGACACGTTCACATACATGCAGCACCCGATGTGCCCATCTGCATTTAGCTCGCCTTACATAAGAGCCAGTACGCGCGTCTCTAAAAGAATAGATCTGTGTGTTTCCATCTTTTTTTAGTCCTCCCTACTGTTTACATATCAAGGCAGTGCTGCCTTGAGTCATTTCCATGGCAACGCACCCTGGATAGACAGCACAAGTGTCTCATCTTTGATGTAAGGGGAGGATCCACCGGGGTGAATGAGAGCAGAGCAACACCATCAGGAAAATGTCAAAGCTTTTCTCTGTGTGGAGTTTGTCCTAATTTATTTTCATTCAGGACAGAAGAGCCGGAGAATAAGACAAACACAGCTCTGTGGAGTGATGTGGATGGAGGCTGAACTAGTTTGGATTGTTACGTAAAAAAACAGCCATGTCATCAGTGTAAGTCATAAAGTAGGATTGCAAGCGTCAATTCTTCACTTGTTCCGACGCCCACGTACAGGAAGTGACGAATCACAACAACCATGGAGCCTTGGACGCAGCAGAGTCACACAGAGACAGCTGGGCTCTCCGTCCATTCACAGAGTGTTAAACAACCATCTAGTTAAACGATGTCACAAATCAGTGACTGAAAACACTTAGTGAAATGAAAGCAATTGAGAGCCATTAACCGACTCATCTTTAAAACAATCAAATGCTTCCTGCTTGTTAAATGCGAGACTTTGCCACCATTATTTGTTTCCTATAAATTATTACTTGATAAGAATGACTAAAAAGGTAATAAAAATCAGATAAAAATCAATGATACATGATAAAATGACCTATCTTCCTTACCTTACTCTTCTATGTAATCTCCCTTGACTAATCCCTCTGTGCATCCTTGGCTTGTTTCTCATCTCTGGGTCTCTGGGGACCGTTTCCATCTTGGAGGAGCCTAAAGACAAACTTTATTTAAAGCACTTCGTGGATTCTGGGAAAACATGTTTTTGTGTGTGTTAAATATGTGCCCTTTTTGTATGTACAGAACCATTTTTCTTCTAGTTTGAAATATTTTCCTACCCTCTGCTCTACCGTCTGTGGGTGATGAAACCAGTTGAAAATGCTTTAACGACCCGCTCCAGTGAAAATCAAGTGTTTAGCCTTGTAAACATCTCCATGTGGTGTTCTTCATGTGCTACAAGACATGTCAGGGACAACATCAGCAGTCATCTCCACGGCTGGGCCTGTCTGCTTTTTAACTGCAGTGTACCAAGGACAGACTGAACAACACGTTTTCAGATTGGCAGGTTTGAGACGTCACAAACCAAAGGAGCCAATCCCGTTAATGGACGGGGTGACGCTATGCATATCATTATGTGCAACCTATGGCAACCACTTGGGCGATACGCAAGCCAGCTGTAACCATCATCGTAATTTTTGCCAACACACTACTGGCTACTGACATTCACGTCAACACATTGCTAGCTGACTGATAACGTAGTCGCGCCGTTGCGTTTCTAACGGTAACGATGTAACAAGTTAGAGAGCGATACATAACGTACATTACCATTCTGATACGTCCACTTGTATGCGACCCTGTCCAATATGCTCCTCTTCTTCCTAATCGCTTTCTTGTTCGAATATATGAGGCTGAATTACCGCTATATTAACACTTGCCATTGTGTCGCGTACAGAAGCTAACGTAGCAAAATAGAAAAATCTAAACAAGCATTCAGCTTTCTGAGTTTGACGGCCAGAGTCGAAGGTGAGCTACAGGCGCGACAGAGGGGCCAGTTGGAAAAACATGACTGGAGCTGGTAATTTTTTGTTTTTATAAGTGGTACAGAGGGGATGTAGAATGATTCACAATCCATAGAAAAAAAGGGAAACAACTCAAAAGTTCCCAAGCTGAGAAAAGCATTTGAATGTTTTACACATAGTTTTGATTCATGGCTAATTCAACATTCTTCAACCAACAGCCAGTTTGACAAAATCCAAGATTTAAGGTGGTTGAAATCCCATAAATTCCAAGATTCTGGTGTCACGTTAACACAGATCTTGAATTTTTTTTTAACATTAGAAAGGAAATTTAACAACACAGTGCCCTTTACATTCTCAGAGAAAACAAAAGCAACAATAATAAAAATGAGAGACCACAAATAGTCCATAACCGTCCCCTCACCCTCCTTAGCTAAGTCCTCTAAATCTTGCCCCTGTATCTCTTGTCTGCCCCTAACCTACCATAACTCCCCAATCCCCCTTAGAGAGGAGGGGCGGAAAAAAAGAACTCAAATTTACCCAAATAAATGGAGGAAGGACGGGGGCTTCCAATACAATACATTTATATCCCATGTGCCAGTTGAATACCTACGTTCTGGAGGAATTATTCAAAACCAAAGCATATCTCCCTTTTCTTACAATGTTCCTAAGTGATGGTGGTAAATACATGGGCTGACAATGTTCTCTCTACCATAATCCCCCTTCACTCGTGCAGTTAGACAATCAAAAGGTAAAACTTTATATGCTTCCTGGTGCCACTGAGTGACTGTGGGAGGCCTGTCGCTTTCCTAGCAAGGAGTTTGTCACATAATTTGAGCTCGGGGACAATGTTGAGGAAGTATGGAAATGGCTGTTCTTTGGAAACTTTCTCTGAGTAAATTTTATCCAATTCCTGTGCGATATTACTCCAGCATTTGGACTGGATTTTTTGGCCTTTTGTGCCTTTATTGAGAGAGAGAGAGAGAGAGAGAGAGAGAGAGAGGGGACAGGGGATGACAGGGGATGAGTCCTGATCTAGTTTGTAGGCACTAGACACTTCTAGTGCCTACAAACTAGATCAGGAGTCACAGATCGGGAGTCGACCCTGAGATCAATGCATCGAGGACTGTCTCTGCGAGGAGCCTACTCTACCAACTGAGCTAAACCAGCAATAGATAACCTTTATGATATGGTGTATCAGCTAATGTTGGAAAGTTTAGCACTCACTTGCGTTATGTAATGATGTAACAACTTCCTGTGAAAATCTGCAGCTTTATTTATTCATGTCACATCCTGTCTTTCAGGATCATTCGCGTCTACAGAGGGAAGAAGAACTTCGGTTTCACGCTGCGAGGTCACGCTCCCGTCTGCATCGACTCCGTCATCCCAGGTACTGCTTCTGATTTAAAACGCAGGACTGTACGGCCTGATCAGCGCCTCCTCCTCCTCCTCCCCGCGTGTGGTGGTTTCATACAAACATTGTTCTGTGTTGGCTGAAAGGGGTGGATGCGTTCTACGTGGGCGAGTCTGTTGTGGTGCCAGCCGCTGCAGGTTGAAGGTGATCAGGAGGTGTTTGTGTGTGTGATTATGAGTGTACCAGGAAGTAGATCTGCGTGACTCACCAATGAAATGTTAAGAGGAAAACACTCAGGACAGGCTGTGCTGTGCAGAAACCTACACTTATAGCAGTCAGTAAGAACAACGCAGTTATAGTCAGGGAGCTAACAGAGACTTTTATCTGGAGCTGGAGTTTTCTTATTATTTAAACAGATTAGATAATGAATAATTAAGCAGATGTTATATAAATATCACATAGTTTTATACTTAACTAGTTAGCCATGGCACTCCTGAATCCATACTGTAAATATGAGGCCAAAGTCAGCCGTTAGCATAGCTTAGCATAAAGAGTGGGAAGAGGAGGAAACAGCTAGCCCGATACCTGCCAACAAAACAACAAACAATGTCATAACTCATTTATCTGTAATTTTACAGCTAAATTATTATAATCTCAAGATTTTCAGTAAAAAAAAAAGCCTGTTAAGTCACTATCTTTTGTCTTATGAATGACTACAAATGCTGGAAATTTAACAACAAGTCAAATCCACAGACAGAGAAACAAATTTGACAATCAGATGAAGACAAACTGTCTCTGTCATCTGTTAAGTAAGTATCTGACAACCATTGGTGCCAACAAATGTGTCTCCACCTCCTCTCATTGTACAAAAGTGAAGGCAAAATATCTCCTGTGCTGCCATCCTGCACATTTGGAACCAGAGTCTGTGCAGTAGAGATCGGCTGGTGGAGCTGCGGTATTGATCTACCGAAACAGACGTTTAACTTACTGAAATAACGCCAAAGATCCCGCATGTCGGCATGTTAAACAGCAGAGCAGCTTCTTGTGTTGGTCTGAAGCAGACGTTCACAGATATGGAAACTTACGTCTTCTCTCGCCGTTCGTCCTCCACTCTGCTAATGCAGAACAGATCGGCTGCAGGAGCCGTATTTGTCAACAGAGCTGTCAATCATCCTTTTTATAGCATTAAATAACTAATTAAAACTAAACTTATCAGAAATAGGAACACTTGGATGTAAATCAGCATGATATTAACTAACTATAATAAGAGAAACCATGTTTGAGAAACATTAATTTGACGTGTATTTTGATTTTATAGTTTGACTCATAAATTCCATCCTCCATGTTAACAGATGGGACTGTTAACATGGAGGAGACGGGTTTTATGATCTATACTGCAGCCAGTCAGCAGGGGGCAATAGAGATGGTTTGGCTTCACTTTTATGGAGTCTTCATGTCGTCCATCTTTTATTACAGGTCAAGCTCTATACTGTAAATGTTTGATCCTGAGATTCTCAAAATGCAATTGGTTAAAATCTGTCATTAGACCCCGTTTGCCCTTCTTGCCACGTTTTGGCTTCAGTTTTAGGAAGCTGTCTTGTCGTCCTTCAATCTGTACAGTCTTTGGGCCCCCCAAGAATAACGTATTAAATAGATATTTAAGATTGATTTGAGATAGGTGTAAATATTAATAATGTATTGCTTTTTTAGGAAAAGCAAAGATCATTTATTTTTCTGCATAAAAACCATAAGTGTTCATTCATTTTATGATGTATTTTTAATATAGATACGACAAACCTGTTACATTATGTAAAGTGACTTTCAGAGGTGCAGGTAGGTGGATTTTATGAGAACTGCTTCCCCTGTTTTCAGTCTTTGAGCTAAGCTAAGCTAGCCAGCTGCTGGCTGTAGTTCTCATAGAAAACAGATTGTTGTTAACAATAGTTCCCTCTCACTCAATAAAGTAAATAAGTGTATTTCCCAAAATGTCAATTCTTCCTGTAACTGCAGATCAACTTCAGCATCTGGTGTCAAGATAGATTTTCTTCTTAGTTGCACAGAACGCAAACAAAGCCCTGTTTATTGACTCACTCAGGTCAGCAGTGCAGGTTTTATTTTTAATCAATAAACTTGTAGTTGGGTTTATTCCTCCACTGAATTAGTGTTTGGCATTAAAGTCAAACACTCTGTTGAATATTTGTCGGGGTAATTGCTACTAAGAGCTTTAGTTGAACGTGCAAATTACTTTAAATTTGTGCAGTAAAAGGTTTTTTAATTAACCGTTATTGCTTACTCCAATAAAAGTAGCAGACGAGAGAGGCTGCGAAGTAAGTGTGGAGGGAATATGCTGGGAGGGAGGTGTATGTGTGAGTGTTTGTGTGTGTGTGTATGTGAAGATGACGGCACTGTTCCCGCCCACCATCATCTCCCACCATCATGTGCTGGAGCGGCCAGAGCGGACTGACTCAGTGGGCCTCATGGAGGTTGATATGGAGATGGTGGGGGTGGATGGCATGTCTCTGATCGTGATCTGAATACAGATCCTTTACTGACAGGCACAGAACCACAGATTTGAATGTGTCTCGTGGCTCGTGAATGTGCTTTTAGTTTGTCACATCCAAACTTTAAGTAAAAAAAAAAACCGATATGACATTCAATGTGAGGAAGATTCAGCATCGAGTTGACAGATGAGGAGGCGATTGTGGACGGCACAGCGCAGTCAGAACAGATTCCACCGAGGCTTGTTTTGACAGCACTGTTTTCCTTACGTAATAAAATTTAGCACGGAGATCACCTCATTTGTTGATGGGCTCTTTTGGATGTCATACACAGATTGACAGCGCCACATTAGTCACCATATTTTCCCTCTTCCTCCCGTCTGCCCGGTGCACCTTGTTAGCTCCTGAGGTTCTGCCAGGATCCGTTTTCTGATTGATGTTTCATTTTCCTCTCCATCTCAGATAGTCCTGCTGAGGAGTGTGGACTGAAACCAGGTGACCGTATCCTCTTTCTCAATGGACTGGACATGAGGTTAGTCTTCAATGGATAACACTATTATTAGCAGCAGTAGTTGTAGTAGTATTTTGTCTTTCACTGCTGTCCAGGTTCTTGAACACAGGTAGTATATTAATACATATCAGGGTTTGTTTTTCTCCAGGAGAAGCCATCTGCCACCACTATACAAGCATCTTTCACACAGTGCCAGATAATCCATCACAGAACACATGAAGCCTATGGGGTCACTTTATTCATTTCCCCCCTCCTGTCGACTATCCTCAGGAGAAAATGAAAGTCTCAGCTGTGAATTTAGAGCTAAAAAAGTATGTAAAACTACAAATCTCCTTCTATCCAACGCCTCTGATTATGGAAATTATGTAAATTCCAGAGGATAAAGAGCCAGAATGGATGGCAATGAGTGGGATGAATAATGTGACATCTATGAAAATATAGGGGAGAGCGGGGTTTGTTGGCACACTGTTTGCTCTGTTCTATTTTTCTGGCATCATTAAAGTTAAAATATTCTAATCAGCAGCAAATTGAAGTTTATGATTTCAGCTTTAAATAAATTATTTTTAATACGCACAAATGTTTCCAAATTGAGATGATTCATGATTAAAGTCAAGTTGTACATTTGTGCAAACCAGCTCCAGTTCAGAGTTGGTCTGCAAACGTTTTCTGTAGCACAATGTTAAACTCCTATATTTACAAAAATGAAGCAATTAGTTCAACAATTTTATTTTATTCAAACTAACATCATAAAACATAAAGAACATAATTTCACATGTTAAAACAAACAGTTTTTAAGAAATGCATCAGTAGGAATATCTAACTACTTTTGTTACATATTTTGATCTGACTGTTCCAAATAAAGATAATTATAATGATATAAATATTCTTTTTAACCTTTCAAAGTAGATTTTAAATCCTTCATAACACCCTAACGTTTTAGGAAATACCTACACAACACAGTCAAAAGTTTGTCCAACACAGTGTGTCCAAACTATTGACTGGTAGTGTATACCAGGCACATGTGCAAACCAACTGGCCAACTGCTGTCACTCAATACTTTCAAAGTTCATTTCAAAATGTAGCTGATTCATACTATCAGATAGTAAGTAACACATTTCCTGTTTCACTGTCATGAACAGTCTTATAAAGTTTTATCCACAGACCACTTTTAACCTCAATGCCATAAAACTGAAATGATACCCCCACCAAAAAAAGTTAATGATGTTTAGTAGATAAGTACAATGACAGAAAATATCTGTGTGCCAACTAACCCCTGTCTCCCCAACTTAAAGGCTTTCTTGCTGGATGTTAGCTGGTCGGGAAAGTCTAACTATGTCTTTACAGACAATATAGATCTAGAGACAACAGCTCAGTGGCTCCCAATTGCTCCCAAAGGCAAAGCCTTCAGTATTTGAATGTCTGTAAATCCTGATTGGGGATTGGCACTTAGGCCTTTGCTTTAAAGGAGAAGTTCGGTATTTTCCTCCGTCGTAGTTGTCCAGTTGTGGCCATATCGCTACGGCGGAGGACATCTAGTGGACCGATTCCAAAAGTTGTTGCTCCTATGAGTCATTTCAACACCCACATTTGTAAAAATAGGGCCTAGGTTTAAACTAACTTCTCCTCTAAGTGACTAGAAATTAGCTTCAGTCCAATTCAGTACAGTCCATTTAGAGTCCATGTAATTAGCATAGTTAGCATAGTTTAGCAAAAACATGGAAAACAGGGTTAAGCAACTTGGCTCTGTCAAAAAGTGACAAAATTTGCCCAACATTCAAAAAGCTCACTTATTAACACGTTACACCTCTTTTGTTTAATCTGTACAAAAACAAGTGGGAAATGACAAGTTGCAGTGTAACCAAAGGTAGAGTTTGGCACATAACCACATATTTTTTAGCTCGACAACTAGCAAAAGTAGCTGTTTCCCCTGTTCTTGTCTTTGTCCTAAGCTAAGGTAACTGGTTGCTAGATGTAGCTACATATTTAGGATACAGACATAAAGTGAGATGAAAAATATGCTGGTTATGAAGCTACAGCCAGCGACTAGTTAGCTTAGCTAGTCATTGTTCTTATACAAAGCTCCACACACAGATAACCTGCTAGCTACTTAAGCTATCTAACCATAACAAATTCTGCCCACAAACACCTCTAAAGCTAACATGCTATTTGTTTTGTTAGGTTGTACAAAAACTGTAGTGTAAGAAATAAAGGTTGTGGAAGCAACTGAGCACAGTTAGCTGTTCTCTGTTTCCACTTTTTGTGCTTGGCTAAGCTAGCTAGCTGCGGGCAGTAGCTTCATAATTAGCAGACAGACACTTGTAGTATCACTCTTCTTAACTTACTCTCTACATGAAAGTGTATACGCATTATTCGCAAAAATATCACTATACTTTAAACTCTATATATTCTCATCTATGCTTTGATTGTGTGTTTATGTAGGAGCAGTAGGTGTGCTTGTGGCGATGCACGTTAGCTCAGCCTTTATGTAAACTGAGCCTCTCGTAGGAGTACTCATAGTTCTTTTGTGGACTTTACAACTTCTTGACCTTCTGTCTCTGGATCTTCAGCGGGTGAGTGTGGGAGTGCAGATAAGAAATTCATCATGGATAAAGCTGAATTGCACCTATACGAGCTCACTCAGCAAATACAGTATATTAACCAAATACATCTGCCGGTATATCCACGGCTGTGTGAAGAAACAGTATTACTCATTGTGCCCGCCTGATAGCCACGTGAAAGAAAAAGACCTGTTCCCATGGCTTCCTGCTGTACCGATTTGATTGGCGCTGTATAATTGTGCTGCTTTCTCTGATAACACGGTGCTGCAGCAGTAGGAGGTGACCAGCAGAACACAGTTGTTCACCAGAGAGGAGAAAGAAAATAGAGAACAAGAGCTGTAGGAGCTTTCAGAGTCATGTTTGAGTACGTGCTGTGTATTTTAAGACGTGTTTAACTTGTCGGATTGCTGTAACTTATCCTCATTTTCATCTTTATGTTACAGCAAGTTAATTAATGTTAGGAAATCATAAAGAATCCAGTGTCACAGCTTTGAAACGCTCATGAAAAGAGGGATACACCATGATATTCCATTAAGTGTGAATTGAGCCTCTCATCGTGTTGATGGATGGATTCAGTTAGAAGGTTTCAGTGTTTGACAGTGTAACTATTTGTATTTTGATTACATATTTTATGGCTATGGCTAATAATAGATAGATAATAATATATTTTAATTTACAGATAGATAAATTAGTAAAATAATCGGACTTGAGCAGGAACCACTGATTAGCATTCACATCAAAAGGACTAAACTTCATGGAATTCGGACACACACACACACACACACACACACACACACACACCACACAGCCGCCTACCTTCAGGCCTGAGATACAGATCAAGCAGGTCAAGCTTTGTGCCCACGTCCATCAGACTCATGGACAGCTGAATTGATTATTTGAACACAATGCATTTTAACATTTTTGTACATTATTTATTGCATATTCAGTTTTAGTTCTTATGTTTTAAAAACGTAATTTACCACTATTGATTGCGTTACGACTGTTGTATGTGATGTGTGTGTGTGTGTGTGTGTGTGTGTGTGTGTGTGGTAGAGCCCTGCGCGGGACTGTTTTCTTAATCCCGCTCCCGCAATGTATGTTTTCAACTCCCGCCCGCACCCGCAAAAATTCTGACCATTCCCGCCTGCACAAAAAAGTTCCCTTGATTTTGTGTCTTCTCCCATCCCGCAGGGAATAAACATTATTTTATTTTTTTTACCATTAATAAAGAGAGGAACAATGCGCATACCTGTCGGTAATGATGAAAATTTTGTTCTCCTTCTTTGCATTTAAACTTATATTGCACCATTACACGCAAGCAAACAACAAACTGACTGTTTCGCAACAAAGTTTAAAATGATATCATTTAAACATAACACTTACATTAATTTGTGTATCGAAATTTGCTAAATGATTGCCGTACTTGTATGCATATCCATGGCAACGCCAGGGCTTGGGTTCAGTAGGTCATGTAGGCAAAGAGGACCTGGTGTTTATGCTTAAGAAACAAGGTTATTTCAAGAGCGTGTGATCATTGACATGCATAAAGGGACTCATTTCTACAATTTTCATCCCGCGAAAATCCGAAAATTTAAACCACCCGCTCCCTCGTCGTTTGTTGTTGGGCAGGCTATGTGAACTGTATTCGCACTGATGCTCTTACACAAATGAAGTTCCAAACGGATAAATAAAGTTATTTGAATTTAATTTGATAGAGGTTGGTTATTATGTAGCTGTCATTTGTATTATTTTAGAGGATTCTCTGAAAATGCATTATTTTCTTATTACCTGTAAAACACATTTAATTTTTCCCTTAAAAAATTAGTTTCTCTTCATACATGTACAGAGTATATCACCATGTTTACTTACATTACATTTTTTTCATTAATCCTTTATTTAACTAGGGAGGTCCTGTCGAGATACAAGATGTCTTCGTCTAGGGATGATACATCTTTAATACATAAAAGAACACAGAAAAAAAGACTTTGTGAGCCTTTTATCATAAATAATTTGAGCATCAAACAATGGTTTAGTGGCTGTTTCAAAGCTTTGTGTGGACCCCCAAAAGGAGTCATAAAAAAATCCAAAGAATGCAGGATGATTAACAGCAGGATGGAGGAGCAGATGAAAGACTTGTTTCCCCCCATACTCCTCTTCAATATTTTATTAAAGAAATTTTGTTAACAGAAATTCTTTTTCTTCTTTATATTTTAATCACAAAATATTTGGATGCTGTGTAACAAGGTGAATAATACCAATAAACTGGTTTCAACTTGCGACCAGAAACATTCCTTTTAAGGTGAAAATAAAACAAAGTAACCACTTTCTCTTTTCAATGTTACATGACTCAGTCAGTTTGTTAGTCATGCAGTTCATTTCGTTGCCATCTGCTTTAAGGTTAAAAGAATCTACCATTTCCTTCTATCCTGCTCACTCTCTCGGTCTCTCTCTTTGTAGAAATTGTTCCCATGAGAAGGTGGTGTCCATGCTGCAGGGCAGCGGCGCGATGCCCACTCTGGTGGTGGAGGAAGGTCCGTCCGACTACTCCTCAGAACAAACGGACCCAGAGGAGTCTCCGAGCATGCCCCCCACCTCGATACCCCGCTCCAGGTCGGTACACACCAACAAACCTGACATTTTGATCTGACATTTCCAGCAGTTCCTGGTCTGCAGGGACAAACAAACACACATCAAACCCCTCTGTCAAGTGATACTGCATGTTTTAAATAGACATACTTGAACAAAGGAGCAGCAACACTTCAGTAATTATAATGTATGATTAGATTAATAAGTGTGCCTCCTTTCCAGGTCTCCAGCCCTCAGTTCTCTGCAGTGGGTGGCGGAGATCTTACCCCCGAGCATCAGAGTCCACGGGCGCACTTTCAGCCAGCAGCTGGATCACCTGCTTACCATCCAGGAGAGATACACAGTGTGCAAGTCCCTGGAGACCTTCTTCCAGCACAGGTGAGTGGGAGGGAGGGCCAGAGGGCGGCTTTAAATGAAAGCGAGCGGATGGAAGGATGCAATTAAAATTAAATCTTTAGCATCTGTCAAACTATCTTTGTGGTAAGTCTAACTTGCCGTTAAATGCCGTTACTATGAGCTGTTGCCTGGAAACTGTGTTTTTACCATACTTTATATAGCAGTTTGCTAAGCATACTCTTAATGCAGGCAATGAGAGAGAGAGGGAGAAACTGAATGATGGACTGTGAAAGCAGTGAAGACGTAAATATACATAGCTAAGCAGGAAGTTTGTTTTATAACTGTCTTGTTTTTATAACACAACAAACGTCAGAGTGAGGTCACTCAGTACAGTACATAATACATGTGTTCTGCACTGTATATACTGTTCAATATGTATCAAAGACATATGTTACAATGTTGGATGTCCAAAGTAATCGTGGGTGACGTTTCAAATCTGTAGGTAAAAGTATGTTGGAGTAATCCCCAGGCTTCTCAGCTCAGTCTGCATTCTGTTTCTTCTACGTGCAGCCCCAGCAGGCTTCAGAGAGCTGACCAATCAGAAGAAAGCGGGCTTGTAGGGGCGGGGTTTCTTAAAGGGACAGAGCTGACTGAGTCGTTTCAGGCAGAGGCTGTATGAGGGCCTGCACAGAGCACCAGTGTGAGAAACATGATGAGTGATGAACTCTAAATTATGCTAAGCGACTCCACAGGTATCACAGAGCGAATTATGAAGCTTGAAATTAGCATATTACCCCCCCGTTTAAAAAGCGAGCATTATGTAATTGTCTCCTTGCTTGCTACCATAAGAATCAATAATAAGTCGTTGTCTCTTTTATTAAATTTTTTTCATTAAAACTTTATCTAACCAGGTTTGTCCATTGAGATCAGAGCATTCAGTTTTCACAATAAATAAGCAAACACATGACTCCCATCCTCAACCCTTTGCCGCGTGTCATCCCCACTCTCTCTTCCCCTGTTTCCAACACTGTCCACTGTCCCCTCTTTCGCAATAAAGGCATAAAATGCCAAATAAAAAAATTAAAGAGATCAGTTAAAACATTTACACGCAGACAGCCTGGACTCAATAGATATCACCATAGATTTACACATTTTCATGGTCACAAAGTTTGAAGTTTAAGATGTGTCTGTAGATGTCATGCAGGAGGAGCAGAAAACCTAAAAGCTTTGTTTCTCAAGTCAGTTTACACTTTGGGAACAGCAATTGGCAGAATGTCCAGAGAACAAAGGTTGTAATTTAAATTGTTCGAAATTAAAGTGGTAATCTCGAAGATTAGTTTAGTTCTCTTTGGCGACACCTGTGGCGAAGAACGGTAATTGCAGGAGCACACTTCATAGATATCCAGACGGTGTTGCATGTGTGACGTCCACGGTTGGCGAATAAACTCTGAGTTGAGACTTCAATCTCCACCCCGAGAGGCTTAAAGATGTAAGAAGACCAAACGATGTCGGTGATCGGTCATGAAATGCCCACATTGTCTACGTTCTGTGTTTTCCCTCACACAGTTTTCACCTGGGTGTGGAGTATGAGACGATTCCTGCAGAGAGATTTCAATGTCTAGTTCTCATTCTCGTATAATCATTTAATGTCGTCTGTTGAGTTGTTCTTCATCAATAATATACAAGGACACAGAGCCTCAGTGATGTATCTTGTGGGTTTTAGAGCTTCATGCTTTAATAAACAACAGTTTCTTCCTTGCTCTGTCCCTTCACCTCTGTTACATAATAGTCCCGCGTTTTAGATCTTGTCTCTGAAAACCATATTTTGGGACGAGTCTAAACAGCGTTATGTGATGCTGTGTCTATATTTTATAGCTCAGGACGCTGGTGAAAAGGATGGTTGAAGAAGCGAAAGTGACGGAGGGAGCTTTAGCTCTGCAGATGAGGCAAACATGTGACACCGCAGGATTTTAAGCAAACATCTATTGAATTCTGCAGCACATGCATACAGTAAAAACACCCAAAGGCATAAATCCCGCTCCAGCTGACATCCCTGCTATCCACCCACCTTCTCTTAATCTGTTTCCATCCTCTATCCCGGCTTCACGTGTCATTCCAGATGCAAAGAAAATCATTCAAGCTGAATCGATTTCGCAGCAGTAAACAGGGGTTGGTTATGTAAAAGATGATGTGAATGTGCATGAAACGCAAAATGTGTGTTTGCAGGAATGTGGACACTCTGATCGTAGACGTGTTTCCGGTGTTGGACACTCCGGCCAAACAGCTGATCTGGCAGTTCATCTACCAGCTTCTGACGTACGACGAGCAGGAGCGCTGCCAAGGCAAGCTGTCACGATTCCTGGGTTTCAAGAGTACTGGTGAGCCTGCATACACATACAGTATAAGGATAGAGAAGAAATTAAGTAAATACACGGCTTTATAATTAAGCGCTTGTTGTGTTTTAGAATCAATATAGGCGCATTGGAGCGGCTGTAACAGAGTGAGTAACAGAAACGTGATGCTGAACATGTGTGTGTTTGCAGCAGTGTTGGAGCCCGAAGTGGGTCCAGAGCACCACCGGAGGAGCAGCTCCATGCGGGTGACGGGGACGTCGTACCGTGGCAGCATCCGAGAGAGGAGCTCTGACGACTGCATCATCGGGACTCACCTGGGAATGGGTACGCTCACATAACAACAACCATAATGGGATTTACCGCCATTTTTAAAATCACTATAACTCTCCATGGGTGTGTCGGTGTGTCTTGAACGACCTTTGACTCCTTAAACTTTGCTGGACTGTGAGCTCACTCTTCAACCAGTCAATCAAGATGTGCAGCCTAACGTTACATAACAAGACTAGACGTCTGCAGACATGCTTACAAATCTGAGGCTCTACTTTTGATTATTACAAAGTATGAAAAGACAAAAAAAGAAGATGCTTATAGCTATAATCCGACAGATAAATACCCCCAACATTGCAGTACCTCTCAGCTTCACAGAGCTTTATGGGGAGATTTAGCTTTAGGTCTGCAAGTTTACCTTAATGGTTTACTACCACTACCAATGACGTAGTCAATTAGAGCGTCTCCATCTGCTCTAATTGTACAAAATTGATGCCACAATAGCCCTGTGATAGGCGCTGCCATCTTGCCATGATGACGCCATATGGAGCCAGAGTCTGCGCAGTAGAGATCAGCAGGTGGAGCCACCGTAGCAACCTCCGCTAACCAAAACACACACTTAACTTAAAAAACTATCCTGCACGCTCACATATTTCACAGCAGATCAGCTTCTTGTGTTGGTCTGAAGCAGACGTTCACGGGTATGGAAACTTCAATGACTGTAGTGATTGTTTTAGTTACATCTCCTCTTCCGGTTCGTCCTCTACTCTGCTTATCCGGAACAGATCAGCTGCAGGAGCCGAATTTGTCTACAGAGCTGTCAATCATCCTTTTTACAGCATCAAATAACTAAATAAAACTAAACTTGTCAGAAAAATTAACACTTGGACATAAATCAGCATTTTAAGAAATAACTATAATGACAGAAACCCTGTTTGAGAAAAATGTATTTGCCGTGTATTTTGATTCATGTCCCATCTGTTAACATGGAGGAGGCGGGCTTTATGACCTATACTGCAGCCAGTCAGCAGGGGGCGCTCGAAATGTTTGGGCCTCACTTTCAGGGAGCTGTCATGTCGTCCATCTTTTTATACAGTCTATGATCACTACTCTCACAGTGTTTTGTTTAGCTTCAGCAGGTAGCAGTTTACTGCTAAAAGCTGTTAAAAAAACCCCCACTTCAATCTACCTACTCAGCCTCAAACAACTAGCTGGTGACCTTTGATAGTTGATAGAGACCAAAAGCAGAGCTAAAAGGGAGTGAATGTTTGACTTATTCTTATTAATGTAGCTGTTGCTGGGAAGCTTCTGGATGTGTAAATGAGCAAACATGTTAGCCATATCCAGTAAAAAGTGTAACACTGTTGTAAAGCTCGTTTCTGCTGCTCTCAAGCTACCGAAAAACCTCAGTTATTACAGGTGTAACATTAAACTGAGTGTGCTTTTGGATGCATCTGTAAAGGTATCGTTTTATGGGTGAAAAATCACAACGCAATCAAAAATATGCAATTCAAAAAACAATCAAAGCACACTGTAGAAATTGTGTAGAATTAAACGGCTTTATTCCACATGGCAGCAGTGGTTTGCACAGTTCTGTTACACTAATCAGTTGAGTAGGAGGATCTTTCTCCTTGAATGTGCAAGCCTATTGGTTAAAAACCAGGAAGTGACACTTCATCGATAGAAGGGAAAAGGGGAAAAAGAAGAAATGGGATGGAAGGAACATTGCACACACCACAACAAATTCAAGGTGGACGAAGGACACATTCCATACATTTCTCATGAGTATGCTTTCTGTTTTGTTGCCGAAGCTACAATTGTTTAATATTTATATCATTAATTATTCAGTATTATTGCTTCGTGTACGTGTTAGAACCTTGGGACATAAAAGAGGAATCTGGTCAGCTCCCAGGAGGTTGTAATGTATATATATGTAAGAGCGTGCAGTAGGCTGTTGCACGTCCTCTGTGGATACCTGAAGGCCACATAAGACAAAATCAGTAGTTCATACGTTAACTCCATATCTCTGTTTGAGGTGTCAGGTATTTGTTCATGGTTTTCCATTACCAGTTGTTTTCCACCTTCTGTTCCTCCACGCTTTCCTGCTCCTCTTCATCCTCTCCCCTCTCTGCTCGGGGTGGATGGAAGAAGGAGGCTTACATGCGTCCGTGTGTCACTCTTCATGCCTTGTTGTGCTTTAGGGATTCATGTGGATGAATCTGGGAACCCAGAGGAGAGGCAGTCAGGAGACGGAACCTCCTTCCCCGAGTCCCCTGACCTCAATCATGTAGGTATAACTGCAGCTTTTCGCCACCTTGCTTCTCAGCAACTGGCATAATGAATGCTAGTTATCTGTGCTCTGTGTCCTCACATGATTTGAAGGTCTGCTCGTAATTACAACTATCCAACAGGTGTTATTAAATCTGATTTGTGGCTGCAGTTAACCTGCAGCTTGCAAATAATTCCTAAAAAGCAGCAGACCTTCAAAGCTAATGTGACTGTGTGTTAACCAGCTGATCATGCCTCCACCCGTAGATGACAGGTATTTACACGGAGCTGGAGACCGTGTACGCAGGGAAGAGTGTGTCGCCAATGCAGGGTGGCTCCCCGGCAGAGCCCGAGTGCCCGGGACAGACTGAGGGCTACGGGCGCCCTCTCTCCCCCCTCACACTCCCCCCTCTTAAAGGTACTCCGGGGCTGACACGCACGCCCAAACATTACATGCACGCACACAACGTTCACATGCCTGCATACATGCTTTTATCAGAGGTTCACGATCATGTGCTGTTAAGGCTTCATGCATTTGCAGAAGGAAGAGTGAAAACTGCATCACTTTTGGGCTTTGATAGCGCATGACTGATGCCATGTTCACGTCCTGATACGTTTGCTGTAAACACAAGCTAATGCTAAAACGTGGATCTACACAGGGGACAAACATGGCATTAAATCCACAAACCTCCTAATAATGTTACATATATTATTAAATAATTAAAAGCATTCTACTTAATTATTTATCTTCTTATCTGCAGCCTTGTTTATACGGGTGATTTAACATATGTTACATCTTTTTGACATTTAAATTACTAATATTTTTATATCGGATGTGAACATGGCACAGGAACCACTGATTAATGAACGTGTTTAAGCCCTCATTCATATTCTACTCTCTATATGCGCATATAAGCCTGCAATTTATCTTTTAGTTGCCATGGTTACCTCTCAGAAGAAAGCAGACCATGACCAAGAATGTCACACATAATGTCTTGAGGGAATAAGAAGTCCTCGAATGAATGAATCTTGATTAAACCGCCACATGGTAGCGCAACACTGACGGCAGCCATCTTTGATTTCCTCCCTAACAGGTAGCCGTAAATCCGGCCTGACCCTGTCCTGGAAGGAGCCCCTCCCGACTCCCGTGTACGAGATCCACCACCAGAGCAGCCAGGACTCCAACCCTTACGTCAGCCTGGAGAGCCCCCCGGCCTCGCCCGAGCACTCGGACGGCGGTCCCAACACGCTGAACCGCCGGAAGAAGCTGTTCACCTTCTCCCGCCCGCCTCGCAGCCGGGACACGGACAAGTTCCTGGACGCTCTGAGCGAGCAGCTCGGCCACCGGGTCACTCTGGTGGACGACTTCATACCGGGAGAGAACGACTATGAGGAGGTGAGGAAGACCCGCCTCCATCATCTGCTATATCTCTACACACAGTACATGATGTGTTTTTATAATAAGGTCTTTTCCACATTTTTAATGTAAAGCTTAAATTTCAGTATTGTAGAGTTTACACTTTTATATTTGTTATTCCTAGCTCCATGATACCTTGTGTGAAGCATGGCTGACACTTCCTGTTATTCCTTTCACTGAACCAGTGGCCGTGAGAGTTAGTTTGCTTAAAGAACTGGACTTGTGGTGCGACACACTGTACGCAGAACTCAGAAATACAATACGAGCAATGGAATAATCATTCAATTGGAAACTCGAGCGTCACACATCCAGCCTGAGTTCACCCACATATACAATCCTCACTTCACAGTGTGGAAGTGCCTTAAAGGGATAGTTCTGGTTTTTTGAAGTGGGGTTGTATGAGGTACTTCAATAGTAAGTGTACTACGTACAGTAGATAACAGTCAGCACGGCCCCTGTTAGGAGAAGTTGGCCTACATGGAAGTGAAGCTAAGCACCGCTGCAGACGAGGCTATTGATAAGAACCTCATACGACCCAGCTTCAAAAAACCCAAACTATCCCTTTAAAGCCTGCAATCGTTCAAATAGCCATCAGGAGGCGACTCCAGTGATTGCAAAAAGAAGTCTGATTGTACTACGTCTATGAGAGAATGACCCTACATCTCAACTACCTCAGTAAACATTTTCCTATTAAGTTCATGGTCACAATTGATAGCTTCAAGTTTTCTTCAATATGGCATTAAGTCCATTTTTTAAATGATGTTCCAATTTACAGTAAAATAGAGTATTAAGCAAGCTATGCTAAAGGGTGTTGCTACCTCAAGCTTAAAGAGCAGCTCCAGTCATGTTTGAAGACGTATAAAATGCTCTGCTTGAGATAAAGAGTTGATGTGTTTTTTCTGCAAAATACGTTAAATTACCTTATAAAATTCCTCCCAAGACATCTCCTCCTTCTCCCTCATTGAAATTTCCTGTCCCCGCCCACTATGTGCTACGTTTCTCCTTTCGTGAAATTACAGCCGAAAACAAAACATGTCTCTGCCATCGATTAGAGGCAACTTGTTGAAACTTAGCTAGCTTGAAATGTAGTAATAGTAGTAGTAATGTAAAAAATTACGATGACATTTACAGCTGGCTCGCACATCGACGAAGTGGTTGCCATAGGTTACACATAATGATATGCATAGCGTCACCCCGTCCATTAACGGGATTTGCTCCTTTGGTTTTTGATGTCTCTAACCTGCCAATGTGAAAACGTGTTGTTCAGCCTGTCCTTGGTACACTGCAGTTTAAAAGCAGACAGGCCCAGCCATGGAGATGACTGCTCATGTTGTCCCTGATATGTCTTGTAGCACATGAAAAACACCACATGGAGATGTTTACAAGGTTAAACACTTTGATTCTCACTGGAGGGGATCTTTAATAAATCGCTACAACGACAACCTGTCAATCACAATAGAGACGAAGCAATTTGTATTCACCCTTTATTTCAATAATAGTTGCTTCCAGTTCAAAAACACCACGATGACGTTGACAAAAATGCAGAACTCAAGACTTAAAACAATATTCCACCAATTGGTGATGTCACGTATATCCATATGTATATCAGATAGGATTGATTTGTATCTATGTGCACTTCTTTTATAGGGTCTATAATAAAATTGAAAACACCTGTAGCATACTGCTAACTCCTGCAGGCATTGAGTTCAGTGAAACGAACCACGGGAAGTTCAAATTATAATTCACACAAGGTATCAAATGTGGTTCCACATATTTTTTAAAGACATAGTAACACCTTAGTATAATTGCTGTAAACAATATAATGTTCTCTCGTGGATTTGCTTGTTATTATAAAATAGCAGGTAAATCCACATTAGACTGCAGTATTAACATTGTAGTATTGCATGTTGACATTAGAGCAGCTCTAATGTACGCTACAATGAACACTTGTGTCACATGAACAGATATATCAAGGTGGTTGTCATGGTTTCAGAAGAAGAGGTGTGCTTGTAAGTAAAACATGATACTCAGTTATAAAATAGAGTCTAATTATATGTGCTTATATGTATTTGTAAAGATCTAAGAGTGTGACGGTTAAACCATTAAACAAACTTAGCTGTGCTTGTCATTGGAAAGGAGCGGGGAGAGCACCATATTGTTATTCTCTGGTTTTCACATATTATAAAACTATTATTGGCTCCAGTATTTTACACACAACTTCTATGAAAGGAGTTAATAAAGCACTGATAATGCATGTGTTTTATCAAGTCGATCTGCAGGTAATCATTAGTTGCTTTTTAATGAATTTTCTTTGGATGAGTTAAAGAAGAAAGGCTGTAGATGCTGATTTTAAAGAGTATAAAACTAGTAACAGACACAAGGTTTATTTTTATGTAAAGAAAGCTGTATTTGAGGTTAAGTGAAAGTTGTGATTATCAGGTCTGATTTTCTCCTCTCCTCCCTGCAGATGAGTTTCCAGGAGGACCAGGACCTCGGCTTCATGCCCCGGCAGCTCAGCAGCGGCAGCAGCGAGGATCACAGCAGCAGCGACGAGGCCTCCTCTCCCACCTACTCCTCCGGATCTGAACCCATCCCTCCACCTCCCACCCAAAGCCCCCCACCTCCCCCGCCTTTCCAAGCTCTGATCCCGCCTCCCGTGCAGTTCACCGACCCCCTGCCGCCCGTCCGCTTCTCCCCTGAGCACGTCCCCCGCAGCCGGATGCCCTTTCACCCGCACCACCCCATCATCCCTCCTCCTCCGCCTCCTCCGAGGACAATCCTCTCCAGCCGCTCCCCTCTGCACAAAGTCCTCCCAACGAGAGAGGAAGCGGAGAACACTCACCAGCGCTTCCAAGCCACATCCAACCGCCACTCCACCGTGCACACCATCCTGAGCTCCACCACCCTGCGCTCCACGCAGCCGTCCCGCGCCAGCTACCTCCCGCGTCAGCTCAGCCAGCCGCAGCCCATCCTCCAGCCGTCCCCCGAGCCCTCTCCCCCTCAGCCGCTGAGACCCAGCCAGCTCGTCCTGCAGAGGCACCACCAGCTCCACCACCAGCACAGCTACCAGGGCCCGCTGCCGCCGTCCCTGCAGGATCACAGCTCGTCCCAGTGTCAGAGCAAAGGCTCATCGCTGCTCTCCCAGAATCCGCCCTCTCACTCCACCCTCCCCAGTCACACAAAGATCTACGAAACCACAAGACAAGAACACCAGTCCCAACAGGTAACATCTACATCCACAGGAGTTGTTAAAGCAGCATGTTAAAGAAAAAAAGTTCATGAAATATAACCGACCCAGGCTCCATGCTCTCATACTACCTACCCTACCTCATGGCCCCCAAAACCCAAACTTAGATGTGCAGCAAAAGCCAGCACATCAACAGGGTTAGCAAGTTGGCACCTCCCTTTACAGGTGTTTCATTAAGTTAGGCCCACGACACCTCGGGGAGGCTCAGCAGTTCACTCTGGCGTCCCAGAGCCACCCCCCTCCATGCAAGCTCTCACCGCCCATCACACCAACACACAGAACTTCTTTGCGCTATCAAATCCTCGTGTAGTAAACGCTATATAACAAAAAGGAAGAAAGGATTACTATTACATTTGTTTTGGCCCCCAACCGGCATTATTTCTCCTCATCCAAATCCACTGACTTGTTTTAACTGCTTCGTCTGACATCTCCTTTACTGCCTTTCGCAGACTCCGTCAACGCACTGCCAGTTCACCCAGTAATGAGATCGTGCTTTGAACCCTCGACATCCCACTTCTACACGGCAAACCTTAACTTTCTGCTAACTGCTGCCAAATCTGCATATCTAAGCTTTTTCCTTTCATACGCTTCCTCCACTGAGTCCTCCGTCAGTTCTGTCACGTAAAGTCTCCTCTCACTCGCCGACCGTGACACTATGTCAGGCATCAGGTAAGAGCAAACTATCTCCTGTGGAATAACAAGCTTTCCACCCAAATCTACCTGACTCGTGCCGGCTTAAACCCTTACCTCGTTTACGTTTCTCCCCCTTGCGGACACATTGAATGGCTGCACTTTGTTCCTGATTACATCCTGAGTTCACCTGCCGTCTTCCACTTTCAATTCTTGCCGCTAAACTTTTCAAAACCTGGTTATGTTGCCGACCTTCTGTGTGAGTGATTTTCTAAAACAATATCTTGTTTTATTTCTTCTACAGACAAGTTTTCAGCCAGAACGGAAAAAAAATGGAAATGAAAGTGCAAATAAAACCTCTGCAGTAAGCTCTTAGCGACAAAAGTGTTGTTTTTCTCTCCTCTCTAAGGCACTGCCGCCCCCACCTCCACCCCTGCCCCCGCCGTGTGACCCGCCTCCGCTGCCCAAGTCGGGCCACAGCGCTTCGGACCCTAACCACATGAGCGTGAAGCGGCTGCGCTGGGAGCAGGTGGAGAACTCAGAGGGCACCATATGGGGTCAGGTGAGCGGCGAACTCCTCACTTACATAAACGATCTGATGATGAGTAATTAAAAAACAAAGCACGACTCAAATGAAGCATCTTCAGACAGTAGATACAGTAAAGGATAACTTGTGAATGTTCGCGCCTTGGCTGTGATTTTTCTCACTCCTCCTGCGTTTCTTTTTCCATATTTGGAAAGTCCGACTCATCGGCTGTGTTGTGTCTCTGATGAGTCATGAGCACAAGTCTTTGTAAACAGAATATGGAGGATCTCAGCTGTTCCGATGTACCATAATGTGGACTCTGTGTACCCGCTTCAGACATGTCTGATATCTGTGTGTGTAAAAAATGATTAACTGAGTTGCAGAGCCTTGACTGTGTGTGTGGAGAGAGCTGAACCGAGTCCTTACACTTGTCTTTGTTTAGCTCGGGGAGGACTCAGAGTACGACAAGCTCACTGACATGGTGAAGTACTTGGACCTTGATCTGCACTTCGGGACTCAGCGCAGATCCAGTAAGTATCTGTGCGCTTGTGATCAAGTGCATATGTGATATTCCATCTAATGTATTACTGTGTTTATATTTAAAGTGTAAAAATGTGTGTTTTGTTTGTACCTTCACAGTCATGATGTTCTCCATAACCTGTTTTTGGAGCTGCTGCACTCACCTGTTCATCACTTCCATTCTCCATAAGGCACCGAACCTCCCACTCCTCTCCCTTTATGACAGAGCTCAGTAATAACGCAGCTCTGCCAGAGGAAAAACACACCGCCCTATTGTTTATTGTAGATGTCTCGGACCTTTTGGCCTCAATTGGCAGAGCTGTGTTATTTACCCAGAAACCTTCCTTATGAATGTTTGCCTGTAAATGTGTTTGTGAGTGTGATTGTGTTGATCCCCGGTGCCTGGAGAACCTTTCCTTACACTGTTGTTGAAATGATCAGTGTCTCCTCCAGAGCCAGCCTTCCTGCCGGAGAACTTTAAAAAGAAAGACGTGGTGGAGATTCTGTCTCATAAGAAAGCCTACAACGCCTGTGAGTAGCACAAACACAGACCGCGCACACACCTGAGGCTCAACTCGGTGAGACAGCAAAAAAACCCACCGTATAATATTTTACATTTGCTATGGCCCTATTTTTTACAAAGTAAGTTAAACTTGTCCTCATGTAAAGGGACAAACTGACTCGCAAAGCTGTAAGAAAAGATTCTGTTCCCACCTACAAGTGTAAAAAAGTGGAGTCAGTGCATCTGCTTCCAAACACACCTAGCTCCTGCACTCAACATTTTACCGCACTGCACTTAAATGGACCGCACGTATACAGCGCTTTTCTAATCTTCAGACCACTCAGACCACTTTTACACGACATACATACACCCCAGTGACTGTATACAAAGATTGATTATGCAACTCCATCTGCTCTCATCGTACGAAATTGAAGCCAAAATAGCCCCTGTGACGGGCACTGCCATCTCGTGCTGGTGACCTCATTTGGAGCCAGAGCTGCACAATAGCGATTGGCCACATCCGTTAACCAAAACACACACCTAACTTACCAAAATAAACAGCAAAGTTCCCACACTTCGTTGTATTAACTTCAACAGCAGAACAGCTTCTTGTGTTGATCTGAAGCAGACGTTCACCCATATGGAAACTTCATTGACTGCAGTGATTATTTTAGTTACGTTTCCTCTCCCCGTTCCTCCTCTACTCTGCTACTTTGGAACAGATCGACTGCAGGAGCCGTATTTGTCAACAGAGCTGTCAATCATCTTTTTGACAGCATCAAATAACTAATTAAAACTAAACTTGTCCGAAAAATGAACACTTGGACGTAAATCAGCAGGATAAGAACTAACTATAATGACAGAAACCATGTTTGAGAAAAATGTATTTGACGTATATTTAGTATTTATAGTGACTCATGTCCCATCTGTTAACATGGAGGAGGCGGGCTTTATGAGCTATACTGCAGCCAGTCAGCAGGGGGCGATAGAGATGATTTGGCTTCACTTTTAGGGAGCTGCCATGTCGTCCATCTTATTATACAGTCTATGATACACCCTTACATTCACAGCCCAATGGCAAATGCTGCTATGCCAGTCTCAAATCAGTATCTATGCACACTCATACCCGATGGCTATGCCTTCTGATTGAAAGATGGCCGACTCCACCACTGAGCCACAGTTGCCCTCATTTTGCCTTTAAATATGATAAGGCCATACACAAATAGTACAAATAAAATAAAACATTACCTTCTTGTAATAAATAGACTTTTTAGATCGACTACACTATTTGAATAATGTTTCAGGAAATAACCAGTGCAGTTCTGTTTTGTTGACAATGAATTACTGTTTGAAAGAATTATGCTAATGCTAATATGCTAATGACCATTCTGTTTTAGAATGCAACAATAAATATACCTGAGTAATAAACAATATTGTGGGGCTCTGATAAAAAAGGACTTTGTGTTCCGAGTTTTGTAAACTCAAAGTTTGTTGCTGCTGTACTGTATCTGTTTGGACAGCCATCCTCATCGCCCACCTGAAGCTCTCCACCGACGAGCTGCGTCAGGTCCTGATGAACATGACGACGGACAGGCTGGAGCCGGCTCACATCAAGCAGCTGCTGCTCTACGCTCCCGACGAGGAGGAGGTGAAACAGTACGAGCAGTTTGACGAGGACCCGGCGAAACTGAGCGAGCCTGACCAGTTTATATTCCAGGTACGCGCAAAAAAAAACTCTAAAGGAAGCTACGTTTTAAACATTAAGATGGAATGATGTGAATTAATGAATTTTTTGTGATTTAGATGCTGATGGTGCCCGAGTATAAGACCCGTCTGCGGAGCCTCCACTTTAAGACTACGCTGCAGGAGAGGACGGAGGAGATGAAGGTTGCGTATGATTACATCTACAAAGCTTCAGTGGAGCTGAGGAGCAGCAAGAAACTGGCCAAAATCCTTGAGGTAAACATTCACAGCAGGAAACTAATGTCAAGCAAAAGGTCTGAATGTTAATAGCGATTTTAAGAGCTTTTTTCGCACACAGTTTGTACTTGCGATGGGGAATTACCTGAACAACGGGCAGCCCAAGAGCAACAGGACGACCAGTTTTAAGATCAACTTCCTGACTGAGGTACAGCATTGACAACTGCCAGGTTTTGGTCATCCTCATATTGGTTTTTTAGTCATTTTATATTTCCTGTCTATTCTGCAGCTAAGCACAACCAAAACAGTGGATGGGAAATCCACCTTTCTCCACATCCTGGCCAAGTCTCTGTGCCAACACTTCCCTGAGCTGCTCAACTTTTCAAGAGACCTGACGACAGTGGCGCTGGCTGCAAAGGGTACGGATTCTGATTTCCTTCCTGAATATCATTTACCAGCAGAATACAGTTTTTCCATCTATGCAGTACACAGTGGGCCTTGGTGTAGGGCTTAACTTAAAGCATCTTTGTTTACTTCAATTATTTGTTACTTTGACATTATAAAACTGTTTGTTCAGATCGCTGGCTGTTAAAAGTCTGATTTACCTTTACTTGTGTTTTACAACTAAGACCACGTACAGGTGTTTAATCACTGCTCCTGTTCTCTCCTTACATGTGCATGCATATTTCCTATGTTCAGTGAACCAGAAGGCAATCACAGCAGAACTGAGCGACCTTCATACCACCATCCAGGACATCAGGACAGCCTGTCTGAAGATCCCGCCCACCTCTGAGGACCACTTTGCCTCCGTCATGAGCGTATGCTAACTGCTTTATATATACATCAAACTTGTCGTTTGTTTTTTTTAAAGCTACTTTTTTACTTTTTAACAGATATTACTGATTACTGACATTTCGCGTCATTAAAGGAGTACTTTCACTTTCTTGCTGGGAGTTAAATGAGCAGACAAACACCTATCTTGTGTCTGTACACTACCGATACTAACTGATTAGCTTAGCTTAGCATAAAGATTAAAATGGAGGGGATACAGCCACCCAGGCTCTGTCCAAAGGTGACCAAATCTGTTTACAAGCACCCCTAAAGCTCATTAACTTTGTTACTTTAATTACTCCGACACTAAACCAAATGAACTTGTTCAGTCTTTACACTAAGCTCCTATCTCTAGCTACAGCTTTGTAATTCATAGACAGATGTGTTAGTGGTGTATATCTTAGCTAACTAAGCTAAGCTAAGCTAACTGTCTCCTAGCCACAGCTTTGTATTTAACAGACAGATATGACAGTGGTGTATATCTAAGCTAACTAAGCTAAGCTAAGCTAACTGTCTCTTAGCCACAGCTTTGTAATTTAACAGAAAGAGAGGACAGTGATATGAATCTAAGCCAACTAAGCTAAGCTAACTGTCTCTTAGCTACAGCTTTGTATTGAACAGACAGATATGACAGTGGTGTATATCTAAGCTAAGCTAACTGTCTCCCAGCCACAGCTTTGTAATTTAACAGAAAGAGAGGACAGTGATATGAATCTAAGCCAACTAAGCTAAGCTAACTGTCTCTTAGCTACAGCGTTGTATTGAACAGACAGACAGGACAGTGGTGTAAATTTAAGCTAAGCTAACTGTCTCCTAGCCACAGCTTTGTATTTAACAGACAGAGAGGACAGTGATATACATTTTAGCTAAGCTAACTGTCTCCTAGGAACAGCTTTGTATTTAACAGACAGATATGACAGTGGTGTATCTAAGCTAAGCTAAGCTAACTGTCTCTTAGCTACAGCTTTGTATTTAAAAGACAGGCAGGACAGTGGTATAAATCTTTTCATTGAACTTTCTGCAAAAAAAAAAGCTTTGTTTCCGGGAAACACTTTTTTGATACCTTTTAGCCAATTTATTACCAAATTTGTTTTAACATTTTAACTTTAACTGTTTTAACTCAGCTACATAAGTCAGTTTATTACGCCCCTCTGAATACCACAATTCCCACAATGCTCTCAAAGCCCCTTTTATTAGACCCACCATGCAAGATATAATCTTTCAATCATCATTTTTTACACAGGACATATGATTTAGTCTTCCTGAGCAAGCTGAGAAAACATAACCCTGATGACATAATAAGTGTCATTTTCTCACACATAGTTTCCTCCAAAGCCACAGATGACTTTTGACACTCTGAGGAGAAATCCTTACAGCAAGTGAACTGATTTGGATGCACAAAAAAATTGGTGATTTGTCTCTTACATGTGCGACATTTTGCTCCCACAGAGCTTTCTAGAGAACAGCCACCCTTCTATCCAGTCTCTGGAGTCCCTGCAGACCCGAACCATGGAGGAGTTCTCCAAGGTGGTCTCCTACTTCGGAGAGGACGGCAAGTCCACCAAAACAGATGCCTTCTTCGGCATCTTTTCAGACTTCATTTCCAAGTTTGAGGTAAGTGAACACTGGACTGTTTCTATTTGCTGTGTCAATGCACAATTTGCTGCATCCCTGAAGGTGAGCAGCTCATACTTGGCTAAATGCAGCAGGTGTTTGACGACTCAAACCTCCAAAACAATTAGATATTCTGCTGACAGCAGCCTGCAGCTACCAAGTGATTAAGCTGCAAAGTGCTACTGTCTGTGGAATAACTTAATGTGCTCTCAGTCTGAACATTATTTTGTATAATAAGCACAACTGAGATGAGATCATTGGTCTTGTCTTGCAGAGAGCTCTCAGTGAGACCCAGACACCAGAAAACCCCAGAAGCCCCAGACTGTCCTCCCCTCTGGCCTGGTAGAGGCGAGAAACGTGGGCGGATGTCGGGCCAAACCGACAGACCGGTCGGCTCCATTTTCACTCTGCTCTCCACAACCAAAGTGCCAAGATCACACACAGAGACACTCAGAGCAACGGGAACAGAGACCACGTCATCTTTAGCGAACAGAATGAAAACACACTCTGTCTATGTGTAGAAAATCACAGGTAACGAGTGCCCTGTGTGCAGCTTTGCTGTTATTTCAGGTGCTGGGTAGAGCAGGGACATTCAGGTGTCCAAAGGTCAACAGGAAGTCACCGCACACTGACCACTCAAACCAGTTTTTACGTTATTTACATCTCTATCTTAATACGCATTAAAAGGTAAAAGATACGTTAAAAATGAATCCATGAATATTAGATCTCTCCAGTGGGTCTTGAAGCAACATTAAAATGAGGTGTGAATACTTTAAAGAACTGGTCTGAATATTTACAGATTATCTGCTATGTTTAATATATAACAATATAAAGTTTATATTTTCTATCAGATCATATTTGAAAACTGTAAAGATTAAGCGTAGATGTAGACTGACGACAGGAATCAAAGTGATCACAAGTGTAGTTAGAGTGTAGTTTAGCTTTAGAGCCAGACAGACGAGCGTTTGATTGAACTGTTCAGACAGTATTAAACTCACTGCCTCCCAAACAGCAGGATTTCATTTAGAAGTGGTCGATATTGAAGTTTAAACATCTTGTATCCACATTGCTGATCTATACTTACAGGTGTGGCCATTTTCATCTAACCTACTGTGAATTTAAAGGGCATCTATTATCGATATTAATAGAATTATTCCTATAATTAATTAAACAGGGAGAAAAAGTCAAAGTCATTTAAATCAGTTCTGTTCTTTGCAGCATAGAGCAAGTCACGTGTGTACTTTACTGATGAGGTCATTTCTATGGAAGCCAAACAAGGCCATTAAAGTTAACTTTTTTAAACAACAGAAGACCTTCTGCACATTTTAACATTTCAACTGAATTCTTCGGAGGATTTTCTGATTTGAATATAACCACTATATCTCTGTTGAAGTGGGTTGAATTCCCTCCTCAAAAATGTTCAGCAGTTTGAAATAGTTGAGTTATTTTTATTTGTTTATTAATTTTTTTTAGGTTAAAAAAGGTTAGAATAAGTAATTTTTCCAAGTTGCCTTTTGGCTATTGGATATTTTGTGATCTAAAAATTAATTTCGGCTGTTATAAAATCAGGATTTTAAAAAGGAAAAATTAAACAAAAAATATAAAAGTTAAAATAAATAATTCAAAATACGTGTACTAATAAATTTCTATTCAGTTGTGATTAGAGATAGACCGATATGGTTTTTTCAGGGCCGATACCGATTATTAGTAGTCAAGGAGGCCGATAACTGATATTTGGAGCCGATATTCATTTGCAATAAAAGTTCAAATATTGGCGTCAAAATTTTGAATAATACAAACTCCAACACTTAACTTTGTTTAAATGCCTTTAAGCATATGTTTATTAAACAAACAAACAAAAAGCGCAGGGAGTTCCCAGGGTCAGCAGCATCTCTTATAAAGTTAACTGAAAATTTAAATAAATAAATAAATAACTTCCTGAAGTTTTATTAAGTAAATAAAACAAAGTTAAATTAAATTTTCAAAGAAATGAACTCTTATCGGCCGTCAGATTAAAATAAATAAATAAATAAATAAATTTAAAAAAAATTGGCGTCAAAATGCTGAATACCGGCGCCGATAATTGGCCCGGCAGATAATCGGTCTATCCCTAGTTGTGATTACATTTCACAATTCTGTACGAAGTGGATTATAAAAGTTTAATCTTTTTGGCCTTTTTGGACTTTCAGCATTAGCCACCTTGTTGCTAGAAAAAAACAGTTGGCAGTCATGGTTAGCTTAAGCATTAGCTCCCTATAGCAGTGGTTCTCATTGTGGGGTCCTGGGACCCCTGGGGATCTGCAAACCATAGCCTGGGGGTCCGCAAAATAATTATAATAGATTATAAAATTGTGCTGCATCATTAAAAACTGCATGTCTACAGATGAGGACCATTTGCGCCAATGAAACAAGCATATTGTGCCCATTACTCCCACCCACGTTAGCTTTGGGCCAACAGAAACTGATTTGATTGTGACACATCACGTCAATCTGTTATGAATCACTCAACTCGCTCTGGTTGCAACGAACTGTTCTGCTGCAACAAACTGCGACTGCTTAGCTTGGCTTAATAGCCAGCTAGCTAGCTGGCGAGCATGGAGAAATATTTCAGTCAGTCCACATCGTCAAGTGATGCTAATCCCAAACTAGCTAAATTGTGAAAATATGACGACCGGTATATAGTTTGGTTTTATTGAGAACAGTGACGGGAGACCAAAATTCGTCATGTGTCTTCAGGTGCTAGTGAACGGAGCTATGAAGCCAGCCCAGCTAAAGTGACATCTGATTACAAAGCACCCAGAATATAAGCACAAAACAAAAGATTTTTTCCATCGAAAGAGCGAGGAATACACCCGCTAGAAAACACAGATGGTGAACCACGCCACAACTTCAGAGAAAGCACAGAAGGCTTCTGATTTGGTGGCTCATCGGATTGCTAAAGCTAAAAGCCACACACAATTGCACAAGAGCTCGTACTTCCAGCAGCGGTATAAATGTGTGAAGTCATGCTCGGGACAGAGTAAAAATGTACAATACAAATGATTCCAATGGCATCTAAGAGTGCAAATGGTAAGCATATGTTTAATCTGTGTCACGATTATGAGGGGATCCTTGGAAAACGTTCACCCCTGTAACGGGTCCCTGGCCCCAAA
The DNA here is from genome assembly GCF_022749685.1 of Semicossyphus pulcher. Classification (NCBI taxonomy): domain Eukaryota; kingdom Metazoa; phylum Chordata; class Actinopteri; order Labriformes; family Labridae; genus Semicossyphus; species Semicossyphus pulcher. Next base: position 9,527,538 of record NW_027211670.1, on the reverse strand, counting down.
AAGTTTGAGAACCCCTGCCCTATAGAAGTGCTTTTAATACAGAGTAGATTCAGCCTTCACGTCCCCATTGGATTTAATCCTGATCAGTAAACAGTCACTGGAATATGTCCAATGAGACTCGTTTGAGAAGCTTATACAACAGGCTGGAGTCCTTTCCCCCTCAGCTATATAGCATTGAGATTATTCTGAGGGCTTCACAAATCAAAACTCAGTCAGTAAACACACATTTATTGTCAAAACATCACTTAGAAAACAATATTGCACCTTCACAGCGAGGTAACACTGACTACATCAACACATGGAGAATATTGGCTCAACATTTATGTTTGAGAGAAGCTGTGGGTGGAATTGCAAATGTTCATTATGAGAGTCTCTTCTTGTCGGTGCAGAGAGATTAAAGGCAGCAGTGTGTGAAGCGGAGCGGTGACAGGTCGGCTAATGGTTCTGCACTTTGTTGAGGATTTCTTGAGTGTTGTGAACGCAGCCCCGTTTAAACACATGGGCGGCTGCTGAATGAATGAACCTCAAGTGCATGTAGAAAACAACATCCTACTGTATATGGTCATTTCCTGCTATTCTGGTCGTCATGGTGATGTGATGACTCACCTACAGTACAGTGTATCTGTAGCTGTGTTGTATTTATTGTTGAGATTGTAAATTGACCGTTTTTGCTATGCACTGCTCATCATTTTATTTTGTATCGTATGCTTGTGTGTCCTCTAAGTCCTACTTTTATTTTCTTATTCAGAGGTGTCATCAGGAAATAACCGTTTTATTTATTCTTGATGCGCAGCTTTCGTCAGGCTCGCGAGGCGTTGATGATCTCGTAAAAATGCAACCCGAGCTGCTACTAGTGCAGTGACAGTGTTTCTTGTCCGAATCGATTGCATGTTGGTGCAGTTAATGTATAAAAATGTGCAGCTGGTAGCATTCACCCTCCCTGGATATTTAAGTTAAAAATAAATGCATTTCTGTTGGTCCAGTTATTTATTGGTTGCTTAAAGGTTCCCTTTTTTAACTGTTTTATATGTTTTCATGGGAACTTGCTCATGTTTTGTGACTGTTTGACCTCTTATGTTTTGTTTAATGCTTTCAAATGAAGGATTTGTTTTAAATTATAAAAATATCATGCTTGAAAGTAAAAACTGCCCGACTTTTTTTGTGCCTCACAATTAACAATATCTTAAGTTTGTACAGAGACTTCTGTTAGAGTACATCTTGTAACCCAATACATTCCTTCTTTACTGTTTATACCTTATTAGTTAATGTTAGGGTCTAACAGATTAAACTACAGAGTCTGAGTAGTGTCATTAAAACAAATCTATTAACTTTTGGTTAAATGAAAGATGACATTTTTGTTGAAATGTACACATTTTGTACATACAGATATGTATGATAATTCCAGATATTCAGAGAATAATGAATTAAAATTACTTTTTTAAGAAGAAGACAAACTTTATTAATCCCCGAAGGGAAATTAAATGTTTTCACTCTGTTATTATTAGAAACATGCTACACACAGACCCAAATACACACATGCACAAACAGAACTCTATGACATGCAAATTGAAGGAGAAATTCGTCCCTGGAAAAAGCCACCTTCTGCTCAGGACATGTTTCCTTTGCCGAGGCAGGTGCTGTGGCCAGCACGGAGCCCTACCCATGCAGTTGCTCTTATAATCCACCGGATGGCGACAGAGCAACATCAATAATACAGTCACATCAATTTTGCATAAATTGAACATAAAGGTTATTTCTAACTCTGTTACATTTAGTATGTAAGTGAAGTTGGCTTGGACGATTGGCCTCTCCACCAGATAGGTCCTGGGCCGTGGCGCCATGAGATCTGGTGTGCGGACTGCACTGTTCTTCCGTGAATGGGTTCAGGAGCAGGCCAGAGGACATCCCCTTCTGTCTCTCTCTCCCTCTTTCTCTCTATCCCTCTTTCTTTCTCCCTAACCAAGTCCCCTCTGGACAAATAGTTCAAGTTTTTTCAAGATCTGAATTCACAGAACATAGAATCTATGATTTTGAAAGTGATGTGGATCCAGAGAATCATGTTTTTAATCATATCAATGATTCTTGTAGATATTATACTGATGGACAACTTAAAGATATTGTTGAACTTGATAAGACATTCTCAGTAATTCATTTCAATTGTAGAAGCCTACCTGTACATTTGGCTAAAATCAAAGAATATTTGGACATGTTTAAAAGTAAATTTAAGTTGATAGCTTTATCAGCGATACGCTTTGGGAGGCGTGACACACTGCGAAGAGCTCCCCTCCAGGTCGGACCGCAGAGCCACGGCGCTCCGGGGGCATGGTTGAAATCGTCCCACCGGTGGTCCGCCAGCCGAGCAACGTTCTCGAGCTGATTGGGATACTGGGTTTGTGATACCAGGGGGGACTCAGTCCCTCGTCGGTGGGATAGGCTCCTCTCAGTAGAGGAGCTGAGCTATGGTAAGGTATATCTCTGTCTTTCTCTCCCTCTTTCGCTCTGTCACTCTTTCTTTCTCCCTAACCAAGTCACCTCTGCTGCCTAGTGCAGTATGTCAATGATTTTTGTTTCACAAAAATAAATACAAAGATGACATTTTATAAGTGACAACAGTGTTTTTTTCACTCATTTGGGGAAAGCTATAATGGAGTTTTGTTATGTGTTGTTTTATATCTGTCTCATATGATTATCTTGATCCAAGTAATGTTTCCTTATTGCATTACGATAAAAGAAAAAATCACTTACTTCTTGTCAGTTTGCTCGTTCATTGTAATGAATGTTAAAGCTGTTCTGTAATAACCAAACCAGACTGTAGCTTCCAGCATGTTTCAGATTAATACAATTACATAAGTAAGAGGGCAGCAAGAATTGCCTTATAAATAAGGACATGCCAGTGATTTTTAACTAACACAAATTTTACTCATTCATATGTGAACAAATAAATAATATTGTCTCACTCCATTTGAAGTAGGAGTGGACAATATTGATAATTCTTAATCCTGCATATGTATGGTTTGCAATATTGATATTTGGCTATAGAGTACCAACCTAAATATCTTATTAATAAAGCTTCTTCATCACAATGATGCAAAAAATAATACATAAAAATGCCTTAAAACAGTGCTGCTCATTGATTTACAATATCTTTCCTACACTAGCAGAGATTAAAGGAACAGATAGCTTGGTATAAATGGTGTGGCAGAACACAGCACTTCAAATTGTATGCCATTAACATAATGGATGTAACATAATCAACAAGTCACCTCTGTCAGTAACGTTACATGCAGCCTCACCATTAAGACAAAGCGGATAGAGAACACAGAAAGCAGCAGAAAGTATTTCCCCAAGCTTAACACTCTTGTTTTCCAATAAGCGTATCTATTGAAATAAAGATTTTAGTTCCAAAAGAAAAGTTAAAAGCTGAGGTACTGAGTTGGAACATGTCTGTTTGTGAATGAACAACTTTGCATAGAGAAGTAAATGAGATACTCTGGGTTTTCATAGTAACAGACAATATCTTTAAGACACAATTTAAGGTACAATTGTATTCTTCCTTTGACCAGCCTGGTGAACATGCTCATTCTTACACTTTAAGGCTGTTAGTTTAATTCCATCCAGCATCAGAACAGTGTCACAGCCCGGCTCAAAGACTGTGACAAAACATGGAGACAACTCGATCCGGCAAGTACAACAATAGTTTTATTTACAAAAAGTATAAAAAGAAACTCAACAGAACGTGTTATCAGTAATGTAGAGCGTGTGTGGATGCGTGTAAATGTAGATATACAAAACAGACCTCCGGACGACAAAGGAACGCTGTCATGCCGCCGGCCCCATCAGACAGCCAGAGAGAAGCCAAGAGAGAGATTTGGGAGGTCTTTATCAGGCAGAGCGCACCGGGCCCAGGTGCAACTCATGACGCCGATGAACCCTCCGACATGGACACACCTCTCCTGCAACACACACACAGCCCGCACCGAACAGAGAGGTTCCAGAGAGAGGTTTCGTGAGGTGAAACATTGTGGACAAAACAGCTTCCAGGCTAGAAGGGCTTGCTGATGGAGTTTGGATCATTTGATTGGCAGTTTGCTTGGTGAAAAATGACATGTCACTAGAAAAGAAAGACCACACATTTAGTTGAAAATGTGGCCTGCCAGCCGAGAAACATTGTGGAGCTGAATGGGACACTGGGTTTGTGATACCAGGGGGGACTCAGTCCCTCGTCGGTGGGATAGGCTCCTCTCAGTAGAGGAGCTGATCTATGGTGTATATCTCTGTCTTTCTCTCCCTCTTTCTCTCTATCCCTCTTTCTTTCTCCCTCAAACCAAGTCACCTCTGACACATAGGCCATAATAACTAAACAGACTTCTTTATATGTGAGAGTCTGAAGAAGGAAAGGCCTGTATGGTATTCAGACATTTTTTACAAAGAGCCCTGGAGCAATGGTCAACTACCTATGAAGCTATGTCGACTGTCAAATATAGCTACACGTTATTACCCGCTACCGCCACTAGGTGGAGGCACAGCAGGTGTCTTTGAATAATACTCCAACACGTGGAGGCAAGGTGCAGCCTGGAGCATGGTGGGTTTTTATGACAGCAAGAAATAGTAATTAGTAATCATCTGATTCAATGAAGAGTCACTGCTACTTTTCATACAATGGAGCCCCTTTAATATTTAGATAATGTAGCGATTAAAATGATATATAATTAATAACTAATTAATATCAAAATATGTCACAATAATTCACAACTCAAAGTTATGCATCATAATCACAGAAATTGGTGTAAAAGCTGATGGAGAGTGACTGCGCTCATCTTCGGGTCCGACAAACGATTAGTTTTGTTATTAAATAACTTTGGGTTCACCTTCAATTCACTGTTGGATGCCACCCGATTTTGATAAAACAGGGAGAACTTATAATTAGTTAGGAATTAATTTAGGCTTGTGATCTCAGGGTTGCTACGAGGTTCTTGGCCATGGTGTACAGTGACTTTACCATTTCATACACACACAAAAAATCACAGATCAAAGTCTTTATAAATGAAAAGTTTATTTAACCACTAACTTCATGACTAAATTTACTGTGTGACAGTAACTTCAGTGTACATTAACCTTTGGTTAAATTAACATCACACATCATCCAAGTATACAGATTTTTTTTGTGCACTTGCGCCCAAAAATGATCCAGGTAGCATTCTAACAGTAACGTTACCTTATCTATAAAAAAAAACCTCACTTTAGGGGCTAACGTAACTGTTAGCTAACGTAACTGTTAGCTAACGGTAACGTTATCTACAGTCCAAGTAACTTTAGCATCTAACTTACTTTTCTGGGTTGGACAGATGGAAGATAGTTCTCTTGCATATGGAACATGTTGCACTGCTCTTGCTTGCATTTACATTAAAATCCTGGAAGGAAAAACGCGTGCAATGTTGACAGGGAAAGACTATTTTAAGACACTAGACACTAGTCTGTTCACTAACCCTGTCTCCGGCACGTTTGTAACGTCGGACAGCATTAAAGAGACTGACAGGAGTATAGTTCACACAATAGGACAACAGACAATCAGCATTTATTAGCAGGTCTTCCTGCGTCTGATAAACCCGCGTCAACATACTAATTTCAATGGGAAAGGGGTATAACCCTTAAAAAGATCTCATTAAGTCTGGGACTGGGAATGACGTTCCTTTGTGAGGCAATAGATATCTGTATACAGGACAAGATGTCAGTCTCTAGCTGGAGGGTTTCGTCTTACTTTGACTGAAATGAGTGCTGGTGTTTATTATAAGTATTTAACACTGATAGGCCTGTTTAACTTGCGTAGTCAGATTCCTGACTTCAGGCCTCGGTTGTTTGACACTGTAATAGCGTAGCTACTGTAAATCAAAGGTACTGTTCTGACTTCCTGTTCTGACAAGTTGTGAGAAAAGAGAAAATGCTGTCACAGAAAACTACTGTAAACTTATGTTATAAAATAATTTTGTACTGAAGAGAAGTGTCTATCCAGTGTATTCCAGTCTCATCTGAAAGATTTAATCTGCTATGTAACATAACTGTCATATTTATTTATACCATATTTTTAATAAACCAATTAAAAATGTTTGCAAGTAATTGTTTTCTGCTAATATAGCTGCCTTGTGTGCTTGTGTGACATGTGCAGTCTTTACTTTATTACTATCTCCCAATTTCGCTTCTAGCAAAATAATTTAACATCTAAATTGTCCATTGTTTACTCCATTTGAATGTGATTTTTGCAGTTTATTCTTTGTATCACGAGAATTTAAACTGTACTGGCAGCCCGTTGCTCTTCTCGACTAATTACAAAAAGTTTAATTGTCGTCACTTCTGCCAGTTTCCTGCAATTACATTAATTGTAGTTTTCCAACATTGAAAATCACTTAAATCAGCAGGACTTTGTCATGTGATTTGTAGGAAGATGTTTTGTTTCCCAACTCAGTGGAAATTGTGTTGTTGCCAGAGCAAATGTCCCCTAAAAGTCACGTTAACACTAAATGTGATTTGGAATAGCACAGGGATCCTTTTCTGCAGCTGGGAGTCAGTCCACATAACCGATGATTCAACGCGAGGAGAGCAATTAGATGTTGACCCGAAACACCTCACATGCTGGAGACATTAAGGACGTCTGCATTTTTAAATCTTTACCTGTGCACACGTGACAAACTGTTCCAACAGAAATACACCCAGCTCAGGATTTGTACACAAGCATTGCCTGTGTGCTAAATAGTCTTGTTGACAGTAAATCAGCTAATAGGAATGGTGAGTAATGGCATCACATGTGAGTTGCAAACTTAGCACAATTATGTCAAGCCAGAGTCCACCAACAGGAACTTCAGTGGGACGCTGACGTTAACCACAATATTGTCATTTATTTCCAACAGCATCAAACACGTTTTTGTCTCAATTAGCCAATTCTAAGTCATATTCAACTTTGCTGCCAAGTATATTCCACATACAGGGAATATGACTCCAGCTGGCCCACCCATCCCAAGAACAAATGCACATAAAGACACAAATATAGACACAGTTAAACAAAGACTACAAAGTTAAACAAAGACAAGCAAACATAGCTGCATCTGTCGCCACAAAGGCACTTTAAGCTTCTGTTTAAAAGATAGATGTAAATATTAGCTTTTCCAAATATATGATGAAATAGCGGACGTTACAATTAGAGTTAAACTTCTGTTAAACAGTCAAGGATGCTGCTAGAAGCTAATGTGCAACTGAAACCACTGCACAGGTACAAACATAGTCCCAAAGGAAAGGACTATCTGGCATCAAACTAAAGTGTGACAATGTTCAAAACTACAGTGTACACGTTGAATGCTTTTTAATTTTTAATTTGTCTGACTTTTTTTAAGTGGCTTAAGTGCGTGTAATTGAAGGATAGAGGTAATGTGGTTACAAGTAATCTGATTACTTTTGCAGGAGTACTTATATTACAAGTTATTTGATTACAATTTAAAGGTAATTATATCAACAGTGATCTAATATATAATATTAGATTCTATTATATAATATTCGATTACTGTTATCGAATATATATATATATCTATCTATATTTTATTTTTTATTAATAGCTTCCGTGTCATGTGACCTATTGTTCTCAAATCAAGGTCAGATATTAATACTCACCTTGACAAATAAGACACACCTCATTTTATTGGACGTTATTACTTTTTCTATTTTCCATTCATATATTTATGGAAAAATTCATGGTTTTTTCACCCCCCCCCAACAAGTAAGAAGTAATCTGATTGGCTGAACAAACAAGTCCCCTGATTGGTTCAATGGACAAGTACTCTGATTGGCTGAACAAACAAGTACCCTGATTGGCTCAATGAACAAGTACCCTGATTGGCTCAATAAACAAATACTCTGATTGGCTCGATGAACAAGTACCCTGATTGGCTCAATGAACAAGTACTGTGATTGGCTGAACAAACAAGTTCTCTGATTGGCTCAAAGAACAAGTCCCCTGATTGGCTCAATGAACAAGTACCCTTATTGGCTGAATTAACAAGTACTCTGATTGGCTCAATGAACAAGTACTCTGATTGGCTGAACAAACAAGTACTCTGATTGGCTCAATGAACAAGTACCCTGATTGGCTGAACAAACAAGTACTCTGATTGGCTCAATGAACAAGTACCCTGATTGGCTGAATGAACATGTACTCTGATTGGCTCAATGGAGAAGTAATCTGATTGGCTCAACGGACAAGTACTCTGATTGGCTGAACAAACAAGTACCCTGATTGGCTCAATAAACAAGTACCCTGATTGGCACAATAAACAAGTACTCTGATTGGCTCAATGAACAAGTACCCTGATTGGCTGAATGAACAAGTGCTCTGATTGGCTCAATGGACAAGTACTCTGATTGGCTGAACAAACAAGTTCTCTGATTGGCTCAATGAACAAGTAACCTGATTGGCTGAATGAACAAGTACCCTGATTGGCTGAATGAACAAGTGCTCTGATTGGCTCAATGGACAAGTACTCTGATTGGCTCAATAAACAAGTAATCTGATTGGCTGAATTAACATGTACTCTGATTGGCTCAATAAACAAGTTATCTGATTGGCTGAACAAACAAGTACCCTGATTGGCTCAATAAACAAGTAATCTGATTGGCTCATTAAAGAAGTACCCTGATTGGCTCAATAAACAAGTAACCTGATTGGCTCATTAAACAAGTACTCTGATTGGCTCAATGGAGAAGTAATCTGATTGGCTGAATGAACAAGTACTCTGATTGGCTCAATGAACAAGTACCCTGATTGGCTCAATGAACAAGTACCCTGATTGGCTGAATGAACAAGTGCTCTGATTGGCTCAATGGACAACAACTCTGATTGGCTCAATAAACAAGTAATCTGATTGGCTGAATTAACATGTACTCTGATTGGCTCAATAAACAAGTTATCTGATTGGCTGAACAAACAAGTACCCTGAATGGCTCAATGGACAAGTAATCTGATTGGCTGAACAAACAAGTACTCTGATTGGCTCAATAAACAAGTACCCTGATTGGCTCATTAAACAAGTACTCTGATTGGCTGAATGAACAAGTACCCTGATTGGCTGAATGAACAAGTGCTCTGATTGGCTCAATGGACAAGTACTCTGATTGGCTCAATAAACAAGTAATCTGATTGGCTGAATTAACATGTACTCTGATTGGTTCAATAAACAAGTTATCTGATTGGCTGAACAAACAAGTACCCTGATTGGCTCAATAAACAAGTAATCTGATTGGCTCAATAAAGAAGTACCCTGATTGGCTCAATAAACAAGTAACCTGATTGGCTCAATGGACAACAACTCTGATTGGCTCAATAAACAAGTAATCTGATTGGCTGAATTAACATGTACTCTGATTGGCTCAATAAACAAGTTATCTGATTGGCTGAACAATCAAATACCCTGATTGGCTCAATGGACAAGTAATCTGATTGGCTGAACAAACAAGTACTCTGATTGGCTCAATGAACAAGTGCTCTGATTGGCTCAATGAACAAGTACTCTGATTGGCTCAATGGACAAGTACTCTGATTGGCTGAACAAACAAGTACTCTGATTGGCTCAATAAACAAGTAACCTGATTGGCTCATTAAACAAGTACTCTGATTGGCTCAATGGAGAAGTAATCTGATTGGCTCAATGGACAAGTACTCTGATTGGATGAACAAACAAGTACCCTGATTGGCTCAATAAACAAGTAACCTGATTGGCTCAATAAACAAGTACTCTGATTGGCTCAATGAACAAGTACCCTGATTGGCTCAATGAACAAGTGCCCTGATTGGCTGAATGAACATGTACTCTGATTGGCTCAATAAACAAGTAATCTGATTGGCTGAACAAACAAGTACCCTGATTGGCTCAATGGACAAGTACTCTGATTGGCTCAATGAACAAGTACCCTGATTGGCTCAATGAACAAGTACCCTGATTGGCTGAACAAACAAGTACCCTGATTGGCTCAATGGACAAGTACTCTGATTGGCTGAACAAACAAATACCCTGATTGGCTCAATGGACAAGTAATCTGATTGGCTGAACAAACAAGTACTCTGATTGGCTGAATGAACAAGTGCTCTGATTGGCTCAATGAACAAGTACTCTGATTGGCTCAATGGACAAGTACTCTGATTGGCTGAACAAACAAGTACCCTGATTGGCTCAATAGACAAGTAATCTGATCGGCTCATTAAAGAAGTACCCTGATTGGCTCAATAAACAAGTAACCTGATTGGCTCAATGGACAAGTAATCTGATTGGCTGAACAAACAAGTAATCTGATTGGCTGAATGAACAAGTGCTCTGATTGGCTCAATGAACAAGTACTCTGATTGGCTCAATGGACAAGTACTCTGATTGGCTGAACAAACAAGTACTCTGATTGGCTCAATAAACAAGTAACCTGATTGGCTGAATGAACATGTACTCTGATTGGCTCAATGGAGAAGTAATCTGATTGGCTCAATGAACAAGTACCCTGATTGGCTGAATGAACAAGTGCTCTGATTGGCTCAATGGACAAGGACTCTGATTGGCTGAATGAACAAGTGCTCTGATTGGCTCAATGGACAACAACTCTGATTGGCTCAATAAACAAGTAATCTGATTGGCTGAATTAACATGTACTCTGATTGGCTCAATAAACAAGTTATCTGATTGGCTGAACAAACAAGTACCCTGATTGGCTCAATGGACAAGTACTCTGATTGGCTAAATGGACAAGTACTCTGATTGGCTGAACAAACAAGTACCCTGATTGGCTCAATAAACAAGTAACCTGATTGGCTCAATAAACAAGTACTCTGATTGGCTCAATGAACAAGTACCCTGATTGGCTCAATGAACAAGTGCCCTGATTGGCTGAATGAACATGTACTCTGATTGGCTCAATAAACAAGTAATCTGATTGGCTGAATGAACATGTACTCTGATTGGCTCAATAAACAAGTAATCTGATTGGCTGAACAAACAAGTACCCTGATTGGCTCAATGGACAAGTACTCTGATTGGCTGAACAAACAAGTACTCTGATTGGCTCAATGAACAAGTACCCTGATTGGCTGAACAAACAAGTACCCTGATTGGCTAAATGGACAAGGACTCTGATTGGCTGAACAAACAAGTACTCTGATTGGCTCAATGAACAAGTACCCTGATTGGCTGAATGAACATGTACTCTGATTGGCTCAATAAACAAGTAATCTGATTGGCTGAACAAACAAGTACCCTGATTGGCTCAATGGACAAGTACTCTGATTGGCTCAATGGAGAAGTAATCTGATTGGCTCAATGGACAAGTACTCTGATTGGATGAACAAACAAGTACCCTGATTGGCTCAATAAACAAGTAACCTGATTGGCTCAATAAACAAGTACTCTGATTGGCTCAATGAACAAGTACCCTGATTGGCTCAATGAACAAGTGCCCTGATTGGCTGAATGAACATGTACTCTGATTGGCTCAATGAACAAGTACTCTGATTGGCTCAATGGACAAGTACTCTGATTGGCTGAACAAACAAGTACCCTGATTGGCTCAATGGACAAGTACTCTGATTGGCTGAACAAACAAGTACTCTGATTGGCTCAATGAACAAGTACCCTGATTGGCTGAACAAACAAGTACCCTGATTGGCTCAATGGACAAGTACTCTGATTGGCTGAACAAACAAATACCCTGATTGGCTCAATGGACAAGTAATCTGATTGGCTGAACAAACAAGTACTCTGATTGGCTGAATGAACAAGTGCTCTGATTGGCTCAATGAACAAGTACTCTGATTGGCTCAATGGACAAGTACTCTGATTGGCTGAACAAACAAGTACTCTGATTGGCTCAATAAACAAGTAACCTGATTGGCTCATTAAACAAGTACTCTGATTGGCTCAATGGAGAAGTACCCTGATTGGCTCAATGAACAAGTACCCTGATTGGCTGAATGAACATGTACTCTGATTGGCTCAATAAACAAGTAATCTGATTGGCTGAATGAACATGTACTCTGATTGGCTCAATAAACAAGTAATCTGATTGGCCGAACAAACAAGTACCCTGATTGGCTCAATGGACAAGTACTCTGATTGGCTCATTAAAGAAGTACCCTGATTGGCTCAATAAACAAGTAACCTGATTGGCTCAATGGACAACAACTCTGATTGGCTCAATAAACAAGTAATCTGATTGGCTCATTAAAGAAGTACCCTGATTGGCTCAAAGAACAAGTAACCTGATTGGCTCAATGAACAACAACTCTGATTGGCTCAATAAACAAGTAATCTGATTGGCTGAATTAACATGTACTCTGATTGGCTCAATAAACAAGTTATCTGATTGGCTGAACAATCAAATACCCTGATTGGCTCAATGAACAAGTACCCTGATTGGCTGAATGAACAAGTGCTCTGATTGGCTCAATGGACAAGTACTCTGATTGGCTCAATAAACAAGTAATCTGATTGGCTGAATTAACATGTACTCTGATTGGCTCAATAAACAAGTTATCTGATTGGCTGAACAAACAAGTACCCTGATTGGCTCAATAAACAAGTAATCTGATCGGCTCATTAAAGAAGTACCCTGATTGGCTCAATAAACAAGTAACCTGATTGGCTCAATGGACAAGTAATCTGATTGGCTGAATGAACAAGTGCTCTGATTGGCTCAATGAACAAGTACTCTGATTGGCTCAATGGACAAGTACTCTGATTGGCTGAACAAACAAGTACTCTGATTGGCTCAATAAACAAGTAACCTGATTGGCTGAATGAACATGTACTCTGATTGGCTCAATGGAGAAGTAATCTGATTGGCTCAATGAACAAGTACCCTGATTGGCTGAATGAACAAGTGCTCTGATTGGCTCAATGGACAAGGACTCTGATTGGCTGAATGAACAAGTGCTCTGATTGGCTCAATGGACAACAACTCTGATTGGCTCAATAAACAAGTAATCTGATTGGCTGAATTAACATGTACTCTGATTGGCTCAATAAACAAGTTATCTGATTGGCTGAACAAACAAGTACCCTGATTGGCTCAATGGACAAGTACTCTGATTGGCTAAATGGACAAGTACTCTGATTGGCTGAACAAACAAGTACCCTGATTGGCTCAATAAACAAGTAACCTGATTGGCTCAATAAACAAGTACTCTGATTGGCTCAATGAACAAGTACCCTGATTGGCTCAATGAACAAGTGCCCTGATTGGCTGAATGAACATGTACTCTGATTGGCTCAATAAACAAGTAATCTGATTGGCTGAATGAACATGTACTCTGATTGGCTCAATAAACAAGTAATCTGATTGGCTGAACAAACAAGTACCCTGATTGGCTCAATGGACAAGTACTCTGATTGGCTGAACAAACAAGTACTCTGATTGGCTCAATGAACAAGTACCCTGATTGGCTGAACAAACAAGTACCCTGATTGGCTAAATGGACAAGGACTCTGATTGGCTGAACAAACAAGTACTCTGATTGGCTCAATGAACAAGTACCCTGATTGGCTGAATGAACATGTACTCTGATTGGCTCAATAAACAAGTAATCTGATTGGCTGAACAAACAAGTACCCTGATTGGCTCAATGGACAAGTACTCTGATTGGCTGAACAAACAAGTACTCTGATTGGCTAAATGAACAAGTACCCTGATTGGCTGAACAAACAAGTACTCTGATTGGCTCAATGAACAAGTACCCTGATTGGCTGAATGAACATGTACTCTGATTGGCTCAATGGAGAAGTAATCTGATTGGCTCAATGAACAAGTACCCTGATTGGCTGAATTAACATGTACTCTGATTGGCTCAATAAACAAGTTATCTGATTGGCTGAACAAACAAGTACCCTGATTGGCTCAATGAACATGTACTCTGATTGGCTCAATAAACAAGTAATCTGATTGGCTGAACAAACAAGTACCCTGATTGGCTCAATGGACAAGTACTCTGATTGGCTGAACAACCAAGTACTCTGATTGGCTCAATGAACAAGTACCCTGATTGGCTGAACAAACAAGTACTCTGATTGGCTCAATGAACAAGTACCCTGATTGGCTGAATGAACATGTACTCTGATTGGCTCAATGGAGAAGTAATCTGATTGGCTCAATGAACAAGTACCCTGATTGGCTGAATGAACAAGTGCTCTGATTGGCTCAATGGACAAGGACTCTGATTGGCTAAATGGACAAGTACTCTGATTGGCTGAACAAACAAGTACCCTGATTGGCTCAATGAACAAGTACCCTGATTGGCTGAATGAACATGTACTCTGATTGGCTCAATGAACAAGTACCCTGATTGGCTGAACAAACAAGTACTCTAATTGGCTCAATGAACAAGTACCCTGATTGGCTGAATGAACATGTACTCTGATTGGCTCAATGGAGAAGTAATCTGATTGGCTCAATGAACAAGTACCCTGATTGGCTGAATGAACAAGTGCTCTGATTGGCTCAATGGACAAGTACTCTGATTGGCTGAATGAACAAGTACTCTGATTGGCTCAATGAACAAGTACCCTGATTGGCTGAATGAACAAGTGCTCTGATTGGCTCAATGGACAACAACTCTGATTGGCTCAATAAACAAGTAACCTGATTGGCTGAATTAACATGTACTCTGATTGGCTCAATAAACAAGTTATCTGATTGGCTGAACAAACAAGTACCCTGATTGGCTCAATGGACAAGTAATCTGATTGGCTGAACAAACAAGTACTCTGATTGGCTGAATTAACAAGTGCTCTGATTGGCTCAATAAACAAGTAATCTGATTGGCTGATTGAACATGTACTCTGATTGGCTCAATAAACAAGTTATCTGATTGGCTGAACAAACAAGTACCCTGATTGGCTCAATAAACAAGTAACCTGATTGGCTCAATAAACAAGTACTCTGATTGGCTCAATGAACAAGTACCCTGATTGGCTCAATGAACAAGTACCCTGATTGGCTGAATGAACATGTACTCTGATTGGCTCAATAAACAAGTAATCTGATTGGCTCAATAAACAAGTAATCTGATTGGCTGAATGAACATGTACTCTGATTGGCTCAATAAACAAGTAATCTGATTGGCTGAACAAACAAGTACCCTGATTGGCTCAAAGAACAAGTCCTCTGATTGGCTCAATAAACAAGTACTCTGATTGGCTGAATGAACAAGTACTCTGATTGGCTCAATGAACAAGTACCCTGATTGGCTCAATGAACAAGTACCCTGATTGGCTGAATGAACAAGTGCTCTGATTGGCTCAGTGGACAACTACTCTGATTGGCTGTATAAACAAGTACTCTGAGTGGCTGAATGAACAAGTATTCTGATTGGCTCAATAAACAAGTTATCTGATTGGCTGACCAAACAAGTACCCTGATTGGCTCAATGGACAATTACCCTGATTGGCTGAATGAACAAGTACTCTGATTGGCTCAATGAACAAGTACCCTGATTGGCTGAATGAACATGTACTCTGATTGGCTCAATGGAGAAGTAATCTGATTGGCTCAATGGACAAGTACTCTGATTGGCTGAACAAACAAGTACTCTGATTGGCTCAATGGACAAGTACTCTGACTGGCTCAATGAACAAGTACCCTGATTGGCTCAATGGACAAGTACCCTGATTGGCTCGATGGACAATTACCCTGATTGGCTGAATGAACAAGTACTCTGATTGGCTCAATGAACAAGTCCCCTGATTGGCTCAATAAACAAGTACTCTGATTGGCTGAATGAACAAGTACTCTGATTGGCTCAATGAAAAAGTACTCTGATTGGCTCAATGAACAAGTTCTCTGATTGGCTGAATGAACAAGTACTCTGATTGGCTCAATGAAAAAGTACTCTGATTGGCTCAATGAACAAGTTCTCTGATTGGCTCAAAGAACAAGTACCTTGATTGGCTGAATGAACAAGTGCTCTGATTGGCTGAATGAACAAATACTCTGATTGGCTCAAAGAACAAGTACTCTGATTGGCTGAATGAACAATTACCTTTTAAGACTATTAAGAAACAATAATTACTAGTACAATAAGAGTCTGTACCAACAGTTGTTTTTTTATTGGAATGGATCACATACACAAACAGCCCTGCAATATTCTAGTTTAGAAAAATTCCAATGCAACAAACTTATACCATAAATTCCGCCTGTCTTCTGCATTTTAGAAAACATGAATTGCAAAAAATGCCATTTAAAGCTCTTACACAGTATAAATTAAATTTGTGTTGTATCAAACACACACAGGTGTTACTGCAAGTTTAACTTTAGCATGCAACATGACATGACTGAAATCAATAACATAAAAATCAAAGACTGAATTCTATTTATTTCAGGTGTCTCCATTGATAATTGACTGCAAACTGTCTGGTTTAAAAAAGAAATCTCAAGGCAACAAAGTTTGCAGGTAATAAAACTAAAACCCATTACCTGAATAGTAACAGAGACCCCAATACCTCTGTCGTTGTATATATCAAACTCTCAGCATTTACAATAAATATTCCACATTTACATTCAAGCTTACCCTATCTGTTTACACTTAAATACATTATGTACATGGGTCGTCCATGTCTCTGAACTCTCAAGAATTGCACTTTATCTTACATGTTTCTTAAACCACAATTAAATAACATCATTCAACAACTATCATTCATTCATCATTTCATTATCTCTTGTCAGTAAAACTTTAGTCAGACGCATAACTCTTAACAAAACCCATCCAGAACTCATCACAGAATCCACACAGCTTTCCTCTCAAGTAAATTTAGGCAAGTAAAGCAACAGGAACCGTGGAGAAAAAATCTCCCCTGAAACACTTCAACTCTTTTTCAAAACAAAATTATCATAAGTGTAGATATACATTGCATTTCTTGGTCTATTGGACTCATGGTGTATTTACCTTTTCTGTACATAACAGGCCAATTGGTATTTATGATAAGAAAATCAATGGCTTCTTCTGTACTTGCAATACCAGCATTCAGGACTCTAACAGGGAGACATTTAATAATGAAATGTTACCAACTTAAAAGCCGTATGGCAAAAGTAGGAAGTCTCTGACTAGACGGTTAGTGAGGAAATAAAAAAACAGAAATCACCGGATCACAAAATCATCCATTGAACACCATAATCTGGTGATACAAATCAGCAGTACAAGACAGGGGATTTCTTGTATTTTACACCTCATGTCCTATTAGCTTGGGCAGTCCAGTTCTTCAGTGCCTAGAAACTCCCCTAACATGAGGTCATGTTGACCATAGACAGGCTCTAAATATGGATGTCTCTCTTTACAGTGCATTTGCCTTGACCTTTCTAAGTGCCTCTGATCAAACTCCTCTGGTGCCATGTGAGGGGCTTGGATGGTCGCCTTCTGAGCCATGGGAGACAAAGGCACTGGGACAAATCCATGGTAAACAACCAGAGGTGGGGTCAGAACCTCCAAAGGGGATGCCTGAGGAACAGCACCCTCAGGTGGCTGGACTGGCAGTTGAACATAACTGCCTGTTTCGGGATCAAAGAAAGTTTTCGTCTTGACTTGCACAGGCATGTCTACGAAGAAGTACTGCCCCGAATCTGGATCCTGTAGGAGCTTCCGTTGGGTCATTGGGAAGGACTGCGTAACAATGGCGTGCTCAATGCTAGACTGGCGAGAAAGCTGGCTAGTGTGACTCGTGTGGCTGGTGTGGCTTGACTGTCGGGACAGGGTTGAAGGGTGAGGAACTTCAGTGCTGTATGCATCAATACTGTGACTCCTCCTAAATGGGTTGTCTCTGCTGGTCTTGTCTCTGGCTCGGCCTCTCTGCTGAAGCTCGTCCATGATGGATTTCTCAATGCGTTGGGACCTTGGATCAAGCCTCTCATTGACTGACATATCGGTGCTTAGCCTCCGCTCCACTTTATCTCCTAAGCACCGATCACTGCTTTGTGATCTTTGGAATGGCCTGTCCGGCGTGGGTCTGTCACCAACATAAGCTTTGTACACAGGTACGTTACTGATGACCCGATCACTACTGTAGTGTCTTTGCTGCGTTTTTTCTCGGACATGTCTGTTGTTACTGCGGCCTTGCCTTTCTGTTGCAACACTGGGTCGTGGTTCATTATTCTGGTTATTGCTTTCAACCGAATCATGGCTCTGTCTCCGGGACTGTTGGCGGTTGAGTTGTTGATGGTTTATTTCACTGCTGTGGCCTCTTCTTTCATTGAGTGATAGCTCACTGGAGTCATTGCTGTTTTTGCCTTGGTGAATTTCACTGTGATTTTGACCTTCTTCTGTCTTCTCCCTGTGTTTTCTCTCGCTGCTCTTGCTACTTCTACTGCTGCTGCTGCTTTTGTGCTCAGATTTGTCACTCCTGTGTCTATCCGCTCTATGTTTGCCACTGCCTTGAGAGGACTTGTGGGAGGACTTCTGGGCCTCCTCCTTCTTCATCCTTCTTGTTGCAAGCTTAATGGCTTTGAGAACTGCCTTTTCAGATTTAGGCAAGACGGCTGGTGGTTTGGGCAACCCTGTTTGGCTTTCATTACCACTGCAGGTGGAACCAGATCGTTCGCTGGGGACCTTTGACACGTCACGCTCTACCAGCAGTCCGTCATTCATTCCCATCTCATCGGCCGTGTCAGCTGCGCTGGTCGTTATGCTCTCCACGCCTTCAGAAGATGGACTCACACCCGAAAACCTGTCTTCCTCCTGTGGTACAGTAAGGAACTCTCCAAATTGTGGTTTCTGTTTGTTTCCAGTTTGCAGAATTGAAGGAGACAGCAACATGGCAGGGGAAGTGTTTGGTGAAATCTCTTTGGGTTTGAAGATTTCATCTGGAATTGGTGTGATTCCCCTGGTGGCAGGTTCATCAGGTGGAGGGAGTTTTGGATTTTCCTTTACTTGATGTAACTCCTCCTCTCCCCTCATTGAACCACTCAGACTTCCTCTTGGTGGCCAGGGTTGTACAGTCTTCTTTAACTTATTACTAAAAGTGTTGTCTTTGACCTTAAACAAGGCAGGGATCCCCAAAGTTGGTGAGAAAAGGTTTGAGGGTGACATAAGCGTCTGATTATCGTCATCTTGAGTGCATTGATCTGCAGTGATATTTTCTCCCTCTTTGCTGTACTTGGTCAGCACTTCTGTCTCCTTTTTAGGAGATTGTATTGGTTGTTTTACAAACTCTGGCTCGCTTTCATGATCACTTAAAGAGTAGTATTCCGCTTCAGTCCTGTCAGAATCCGGTTTTGTGTTTTGTGAAGCACTCTTCATCGGAATATCAACTTCCTCCAACTCTCCAATCAAGTTCTCTAGAGAGTGGTAGACATTTGACTCTGTTTCAGTATTTCTGTGTAGTGCACTCTCCACAGAGAAGTAGGAAGATTTTGAGGACAAGCTGGCATGATCAGGTGGGCTCTGATTGATGCTAATGCCATTAACCAGTAGTAAGGGTGACAGTATTTTCTGGGGGGTTTCACTGACAACCTCGGCATCCAAATTTATTTCCTCACTAGTTCTATTTATTTTGTCAGGATCTGCTTCCACTAAATGGTTCGTTGTATTATCAGCTGCTGTATTTAAATGGTCTGGTTTTAAAGGAGCTTTACGCTTTACCTTGTGTATTTCCTGTGTCCTGCTATTTCTGCTTTCAAATGTGGCTTCCCTTGTTGAGCTCATATCTGCTTGCAAGTTGTTTGCCTTATTTTCATTTCCTCTTAACTCTGGTGATAAACGCAATACATTCTCAGACTGGGGGTACTTTACAGGCACAACCGGCTCGCATACAACAGCATCAGTTACAGTTATCACTTTTGAATTAGCATTATTTACAACATCCCACCTCCCTTTATCTGAAGATGCTTCAGTTTGACTAGGCACAGCTTCTTTTATGACCAGGCTACTATCTGCTTTTTGTTTACCTGAGCCTGTACTGGTCTCATTTACCGCACCATTTTCATATTGTCCTTCATTTTTAAAGATATCCTCTAAATCTACCTGTCTATCTGTCTCATGAGTGACGCTTCCATCTCTTCTGTTCCCTCCCTTTTTACTCCTCGGAGGAACAGGAGGAGTATCTTCCCCTTTGTCGCCATTTTGGTTGATCAAATTTTCCTCGCTGTCTTTAGATAACTGTCTTTCTACATTTCTCAACTCTGCTTCTTCTGATTTAAAACTGGGGTCACTGGTTAGTTTATTATGAGCATGTCTACCTTTAGTTTTTAGCTGCGAGTTTGGCTCATTGCCAATATTATTCATGCCAGGTGGAGCTATCTTATCCGATTTGTAAGTCTCTCCATGTCTGGGCTCAGTTTGTGAAAGGATGTGTTTCATGTGATTGTGGTCTCTCAGATCACCTAACCTCTCTTTTAAATCGGTTTCTTTTAGTGAATGAGTGCAACTGATTTGTTTTTCTCTGGCCTCTTTAACAGAATCTTTCACAGCTTTTTTACGTTGCTGTAGCCTTGTCTCATGACTTTCATCAACAGCGTTCTCATCAAATATTGGATTTGAATCTTGCTCTGTAAAATAATTTCTCTTTTGCCTCTCTGAGATGATCTCTTCAAGTGCCATTTTGGCTTTGTCATAGTTGTCATTGATAAGTGCTTTATTTACTATGACATTGTTGTCTATCTTTGTGAAAGCCTCCGGCTTGATCTGCTCCTTCTCTTTCTTTGCAAATAGATCTCTCTTAGCCGTTGTGTTTCCTCTCATAGACATCATACCCTTTTTAATATTCCTCAGCTCCCTTGAGATCAAATCATTCTTCGCTCTCGCCTCCTCTTCGATGCTAATAACACCTAATTTGTTCTTGGTGTTATCATGACTACGATCACCAAGTCTTGCTCTCTCCAGCTCTTTCAAAGCTTGCAAATCATTAATGATATGCTCGCTATCTCTCCTTTCTTGGGGCGACACTGTCTCCTCATCAGCCTCCATTCTCGTATTCACTTTCAGATCACCTTCCTCAAACTCCTCTCCTTGTTCATCATCTGTGTCGGTATATCTCTGGTATTTAATATAATTGTTCTGCCTGGCAGAGAAGACGTGTTTAAGTTTGGCCTGTTTCCGAACCAACTCGTTTTCTAGTTTTGTATTCTCTGAATCACCATTAGTGAGCTGGTCAACAGAATTTCTTTGCTGTTTGTCAAGAGAAAGCTGAATATCAGGTTTAGCAAAGTTTCTCTTTGGAACAGGAGGGGGCTCTTTCTTTACATTGCCTTTTTTGCCAGCCGGTGTATCACCAGATAAAGTATTGTTGTTTTCTGGTGCAAAACTCTTACTGTTAAAAATGTCTTTTGAATAGGCCCTCTTGTCCATTTCTGTCTCCTTCACTTCTTCTTTATCTGAAATGGTCTTATCAATGATATCTGATTGAGCTGCCAGCAGAGCCCTATTCTTGGCTGCATTAATCGCTTCCCTTGCTGCTTTGATCACATCCCTTGTGCTTATGGGTTGGACACTAGCATCTTTTTCCTTGGAAATAACAGGCTGCAAGCCAAATTCTACTTCTGTTATGTCTTTCACAGGTCGCTTTGCTTTATCTGGTACGCTTGTTGGTATTTTACGAACTGATACATTTGGTGACAACCCCTCTTTCTGACGTGCATTGGGCGAAATTAAGGGTGAACGATCTTTGTTGACATTTAAAGAGTTTGGTGACAGCCCCGCGTTGGTTGGCATTGGTTTTGGGGAGAGTTCTTTATTAAGCGCAAGTGGTGAAAGCTGAATAGTCTTATTTGGTTGGTCTATGTGTATAGGAGGGACTTGAAGGTAAGTCATATCGCTGTCAGCAGGGCTGGCTTTCTTGTACAAATTCAGAGACGGGTAGTTTTGCTTTTTAGCCATGGGACTCCTGTTCTTTTTTGAGTGTATTAAGGGAGACATTGGATACTCTTCACCAAGACTACTGTTACCCGCGGCCTCCCTTTTGGTTTGCAGTAGATTTGATAACAAATAATCATCTGAAAGAGGCCTATCAGTCTCTTGCATAGTAAGGCCAACAGCTGGGCTGCTGTTTGATTCCAGCACAGGGCTGCACACTGTCAGTCCTTCTTTCAAAATAGCAGGAGTGCTTAAGCCGGACGCATTTCCCTCAGAGCCAGCTTGTGAATTTTTCATATAATCTGATTGTGGAGATTGCGTGCCACCCTCAGGCAATTCTAGCGTCTTGAATTTAGGTGGGCTGTAACGGCTTTTTACCCTTTTCCTGTTGTCTTTCAGGTTGAAGAGGATGCTGGAGGCGAGTGATTTGTAGCTGTCGCGCTTGATCGGAGGTTCTGGAGTGAGTTTGGCCTCGGAGTGTGGTCGAAGCGGAAGGTCAAGCGCCGAGGGCGAGAGGACGGCTTGGAGGATTTCTGATGTTTCTGTTGGTTGTCTGGAGGGAATGAGCGGAGTCATCAGCTGGCAGATGCTAAAAGGAGTAGATGCCAAAGAGCTGACTTCCTCAACTGCTTTCACCTCCACAGATCTGGCTTCCTTTTTGACCAAAAACAGACTTTCATCCATAAATTTTAAACAATTGTCCGGAGGCGGTATCCCCGACTGATTGACTGGGATCACACTTGTAGCCCTTGACCTGTTGCGCCTCCAGGGGGCAGCACTCCCATCCCCTTGGTCCGATGAGCACCTCTTTTCAGCCGGAGCAGCTGAAGGCTTTGGCAGGACCTTTGGTGGAGGAGGGGGAGGAATGGGTTTAGGAGCAGTGGAAGGAAGGTGCTCAACTGCTGCTTTTTGGCACGGCTGCACCTCCTCTGCATGCTGAGTGTCTTGTCTGTGTGCCTCTGTCAGCTCCTTGTAAAAAGGCAAGTCGTACCATTTAGGGATACTATCTGTGGGGAGAACTGTGTCCTGCTGGCCAAAGGGGAACCTGTTAAAATCTCTCCATGTTTGAAAAGGGCTTAACTCACTGTGGAGGAAAAAGTTTTTGATATTAAGCTTTCGTAGTTTGACAGTGGATTTCCCATTTTTAGTCTTTGATGATTTCCCTGAGGGTAGGGCAACATCTTTGCCTGCTTTGTTTGTCGGACCGTCACCAGAGTGATGCCGATGACAGTTCTCGTAATGTCCATCAGTGAGATTGGCGGGATAATCCGAGGAGAACTCTGAAAGCTCTCTTTGGATGCTGCGAAGTGCGGACTTATCCCACGATTCCCCCTTAATATCTGTCATACCTCCATTTTTGATTAACATCCCATCGCAGCTTTCCTCCGCGGCACTAAATGCTTTGAGGAAAGATGACATGTGGGAGAGATTCTTCTGTTGCTGCTGGTTCCATGGCTGGGTATAATTTTTGTCCGTTTTGTTTTGTCCCTGCTTTTTTGATTCCTTGTGATGAGTCTTTTTAAGAGGCTCCCCCACCAAAGGCTTGTGGCAGCTGAAAGGTGAGTATCCGTACAAGAACTCGTCATTGTAAACTGCGTCATCTCCGACGCAGAGACTCCGGAAGGCGCGATCAGTAAGAGTGCTGACCTCGCGATCGGTGTCATCCATGAACAGGTCGGTGAAGCCATTGGGGAAGCGATGGTGGAGCATGCTTCCCACCCGGTGGCTCATGTGCCGCTTTTCCACACAGCTCATGATGTCGGCAGTTTCCTTTCTGTCTTGTGCATCACCTGCCTTGCCTCCTCCTACGGCTGCTTTAGCTTTGTGGATTCTTTGGGTATCTTCCAGCTCAGGTTGACGTTAGGGAATTGAGGAACCTCCTAAAGAAACAGTGACAGTGAAATTAGCGTCAAACTACTTGGGTACACATGGGTCTTTTGATTTCTATGAATACTATAAAAGGTGCTGAACTCTTTAGCAGCACTGATGACCTTTATGTACATGACATGCACCAGCTTTGGCCATGCTGTCACTATGCAGGCAGCAGAAAAACACTTATACCATGCGCTTGGCTATTTTAAGCACTGTATGGTTCTCTAAGCTGTGAACACTACGCATGCTGTTGGTGGCCAAGAGAAAAGATCCCTATCCAGCCATTGTGTCACACTAAATGCACGATCTGGGTCAACATATAGACGTTCTTCTGCAAGCCTCTTGGGCAATATCCGTGACAGCAGGTCACAATAAAGCTCAGGAAATGCAAGTAAATCATCACATTGGTCCTCAGCAGCAGCTGCTCTACTGTAGCTTACTTTAGCTATCTGGGTGAGGTCTGAGAATAGCTCTTTAACCCATTTATATGTCCTGTCCTGGGAGTTTAGCCTCCAACATAAAGCTCAATCTTCAACTACATGCAAATCCATGACTGTCCAAAGAAAATATAAACACAGGCGTTCAATGAAACAATGAGTTAATGATGGCTCTGATTTGTAACTGCACTGTTTGTTTGATCCCAAAATCGAGGATGATTTGAAGAATGTTCGGTGAATTAACAACAGTAGAGAAATCGTTTTTCGTTCGTGGCCAGGTGCATTTTCAAGAACTAAGTGACTTTACTGTATATTTATTCTGATTCAGAGAATGTTTTGGCTTTCCAGGAGACTTTGGTCGCCAACAGTCTTCCAGCTCTCATAACCAAAGATCAGTTAGCAACCACGGTGCTTTCCCAGCATCTGCTTGTGTATTTATACCTAAGGAATGAGGCAGCCCGGTTAACTTTACTGTATAGAGGCACAGCCATGTGAAACAGATTTTTTTTATTTCCTCAATCATTCATAAATACTGTATTAGTGTAGTAATAATATGACAGTATTTGTAGTGATTTTAAAGCGATAAAATGGAGACATGCCGAGGCCCTTTAGCTCTTGGGGATTTTTGATGATAATGTTTGGCCCTTAAACTTAAACTCTTATATTCTGTCCACTGGTTGTCAGTATTTTCAAGTCTTGATAAACATGCAGAGAATCACAGGGCGCTCTTACCTTGGTGGTGAGTCTTTCATGCTGAGTGCAACTGTCCAATGTAGACAAGGGTATCAAACACAAATCCTCAATGTAGAATCCAAGAATTTAGTCCAGAACCACCTGCTGAGAATAAATTGTAATTACTGCTTGCCATCCATTGTAAACCAACCATATCTCTGAAAGAACGAGAAGAAACAAAGAAAACTCACCAAAGTGAGTCAAGCCCTCAGCTCCATGTTCAAATGCACTGCTGTGGCCGGGGTCCTGATAGCGAGCTTAGAAGATACTAAAATAGATGCACAAGTCTGTGTGGCCAAACTGAGCAGCAACACAGGGCGCAGCTAGCTAGCTCACATTGGAATAACCAGTGGGTGTCGAGTGGCAGGGCAAGGCAGGCCAGTAGGATGAAATGGACACTGTCATTGGTTATTTTTGTATCTAAGCAGGGAGGGCTGATAGGCCTCCTCCTGGACCTGTTACTGTTAGGCACCTTTGAGAAGATGGCAGGGCCTTCATGTCAATGAAGAACAGGCATCAGTCAGGCTTTGTGAAAACAACACAGGGCAGGTTGTACGTACCTGGCTGCCAACAACAATGGTTAACATTTAGCGTATGACTCATTTTACCCCTGTCACCCAGGGAAACAAGATTTCTGATATAGCCTGTTGCATCATACAACTCTAAATGAGTTGTCCCTGAGGTGGAGATTGGTGATGGCTGGTGTCTGATGACTGACATGACTGTGGCGGGGCCGGGCTGATTCTTGTTGTTCAAGCTCTGTTTACAAGGCTGTGTTGTGTGGAATTGAAGTTGTGTGACTGGGCAGTCCAGTTTTAGGACCGATGCAGCTGTTGTTGCTGTGAGATGAAGCTGGAATGGAGGGGTTGTTTTTTTCTTGTTGTCTGTTGTGAGTCAGAGGAAGTCATTGGATGAGGTCACATGTGAAGGATGACCCTGAGCATTCCCTAAATGGAGAAAGTGAGTGTATAAGAAATAAGAAAATAAATACAGTGTGGCGGCTAAACTTGGTTTATATGTCATGAGAGAACAACATGCATAGTCTATATACTGTTGTTACAGTTGATGTAAGATTACAGACAAAATACAGTTAATTACAAATTCTGTAGAACCATCCCTTACCTAAACAACAGCTGTATAACTCCACTGCACCAGCATCCACAGGGCTGTGCTCCATGAAGGTACCATATTTAAGCCTGTCTATTTTAGTCATGTTGTAATTCATAAGGTAACAGCCTGCCTGTCTGTCGACTGCACCTTCCACACTGCAGCTGATAACTCGAATGCTAACCGTGCACGTTGCACAGTTGACTAGTTCTAGACATTAACGAATGCTATTGTAAGCAAAAATGGTTGAAAATATTGATCTTGACTGGACAGATACTGTGAACTTGTGTATAATTATTGCATTTGCAAATAATGTGGTTGGTTCATCTTTAAAAGGGAACAGTCCCTACATTTCGGTGGTAAGGGGCTTACTAGCTGAGCAGTGTGGGAATATCTTGTTGTGAGCGGAGATACTGTCTGTGAGCCTTTTCCTTTTACTGTCTGCACTCACGACTCGCCCAGAATAAAGTCTCACATGGGCCGGCCCCCTTCGTCTCCTCTCACACCAAACCCCCTCCTCAAGTCTTTGACTCACCTTTCTCTGTTTGCCTCCAACCTTCTTATAGCAGATTAGACTCAGTGCTTGTGCCAGCTACACAGTTCTTCTCTGTGTGTCTATATGACAAAATGGGAATCAATGCCATAATGGAGTTATGTTTGAAGTTTAAAACTAGCATTTGCAATTCATTTGCTGAAATATTCTTCACAACCAGACAGAAATACATAAATCATACACTATGAAGAAAAAAGAAAATCCAGTACCTGTGACGTTGTAGGCCTGTCATAAGCCTGTTAACATACCTGTCTTACTGCGCATAGTCTCCCTGTACACCCAGTCGTCACTCACATCAACTTCAAAACCCTGTTGCCTGCTTACAAAACAGCAACATCCTGAACGCCCTCATCCAGGTCTACGCTCCGTCCCACCCACTACGCTCTGCCAATGAAAGCCACCTGGTACTCCAGTCACAACAGGGTGCTAAGTCGCTAACTAGACTCTTCTCCTTTGTAGTCCCCTGGTGGTGGAACGAGCTACCAAGCCCTTTCAGTCCCTTTCATCTTTAAGAAGGAGCTAAAGACCCAGCTCTTTATGAACACCTCTGACCTTAATGATATTGATGCTGTTGATGACACTGAGGATGTTGTTGATGTTTATTAGGATATTCATGATGATGATGATGACTGTATTGACCTCAGATGCACGTCACTTTGGACAAAAGCGTCTGTCAAATGAAATTGTAACATTGTAACACTCATCGCACACAAGTGAGTCTTATACAAGCTAAAAAACTAGCAAACTAGTTGTGCAAGAATGGCAGAGAAAGGTAGATGGATACGATTAGTGGTGAGAACTCCTCTCCCCAATGCTTTCTCATGGATTCCTCCTGCACCAATAGTAAGGAGGGCACGTCCCCGGCCCTCCGCGCAAAGCATGCCCATGTGTTAAACAGCATTGCGCAGCCTTTATCTAGTATCTGTCTGAGTCAGAATCAGAGGAGAGAACAGAAGCAGCTGATTTACTTTGCATTCCATCATTGTGAGAAGTTACAGATACAGCGTCAGTTGAGATCCCATTACGATTTCTCAAAGCTAATATAATGCCAGATGACGCCTTTGTAGCATTAAATAGGGCCATATTATTGCAGAACTAAACTCCCTCCAGCTCAAAATGCACCACTGAAAACATACAATCAAAGGCCCACACCGAGCTCACAACACCTAAGGCCATTAATGATCACTCGCAAGCAACACACATGTTGTATATAAAGCTAAATAGCAGCCTGGTTAGCAGAAGTTATTGTGTAATTCCTGTTGTAATTATCCAAGCTTAACCATCCCCAATATAATCTGAGTGGATGGGTGAAGTTAAAAAAGATGACAGTATTTGAATCAGGATCGAAACTCACTCGAAAATACTGCTGTTCTGCATGTACACCCAAAATTAGGCGGCTATTTTGGACGTGTTTTGCCAGTGGCTGAAAGAGAGAGAGAGAGCAGACAGAAAGGTGAGTTGGACAACAGACACCCAAGAACGAACTCCAGTCCGCCAGGGTCAGGATTCTTTGTTTGTGCCCTTATGACTGACACCCACATGTGCTCCGGTTGGCTCTGAAAACCGCAGGGAGCGAGCAAGCGGCCTGGCTCATGCCCTTTCATGCCCGTTAAGAATTGGGACAGACAGTCGGGGGGTAACTGGCCTTCAGGACTGACATGCTAGTAAATCCGGGTATGGTAAGTCTGGGACAGCTGAGGCAGATACAGTAGCAGATATAAAGCTCGAGTGACAGTTAAACATTGTAATTTACACACAAATGTTGTTTCTAAAAGTCTCTCAGTATTTTCAGTCCCTGTGTGTGGTGAAGCGTTAGAGTGAAATAGATCACTGTATGAATTAAAAACAGAAATGACATTGTTTTTAAAGATGATACGGGTGTTTTATTATAAATAATAATGCACACAATATAACACTGCAGTAACTGTGTTTTGGTCCGTCTGTATTTTGCTGATTTTATTGACATAAATAACTCAGCAGCTTCAAAATAACTCAACTTATCTCACAGTCAGCTGATATTTTCCTTGTGTTAGAGCAGTGGTGACAGGACTGCAATAACTGACACCTTTCAGAGTTGATACAGCTGGCCAATCAGAGGAGAGCATTAACAAACAGCAAAAACAGTTACATAATCATGGCTTCAGGAGGTCAAGGTGTCAAATGGTCGAAAACCAACTGTCAAACACACTTCAAGGTATGCCCACCAAATCCAAACCCGTCAGGTTGGATCCATGTCGGCCAGGACCCTACACCTATGATGTGTTATTGGAGAGTTGTTGCAACATCTGGCCCACAAATCTCTCAACTTTAACGATATCAGCCTTCTGCATTAAACAATCTGTGTCAGTAAGCATCAGTGCCAGTCAGTTAATGCTGCCTGTAAGTTGGGGCTTTCCAGCTAACAGGATAAAAACTCAAATGTGAAAAACACCACTTCCTTTTCTAGGAAAGATGGATACAGCAAGAAAAGTAAATGCTTTCATGAAGCGGATGGAAGGGAAACCACGACTGTATTTAGTTGACTTACCACGAAAGGAATCAAAAGAATCTATGTACGTGTCCCTTGCTATTGGTAAAGCTTTTAACCTTTTTTACTCACCCTGATAAACACGTTTATAGGACATTCAGATTAAATCAAATAGATTCATGATGTTATCAGCAACGCTTTGAAACCCACAAGCTCAGGAAATTGTGTCGTCATGTATGAGAGAACACTCGCGGCACTTGAAGATCTCAGTGAACTGTCCAGAAACCAGAGCGATTAGAGCATTGCAGGTGTGTGGGTGTTTATCAGCTGTTATCAGGGCTGTCCTCATCACTGGTGAGTTACATTACATTTACATGTATTGTATTGTTGAAAATCAAATTGATTATTATGTGATGTAGACACATGCTATATTGGAAAGAGTAAGTAAGGTACAACATGCTAGGTAGTGTTATAAACAGAACTCTAATAGTGATCTGTGAACAAGCTGTTAGCAAGGTAAACTACGTGTTTAGTTGAGACTAATATCATATTTGTTTTAACCACATACAAATATCAGAATCAGAAATACTTTATTAATCCCCGGGGGGAAATTCGGGCCTTACAGTTGCTCCGACACACAGAAGCATAGAGAAATATAAGGGGTAATAGAAGTAAGAAAAATGTAAAATACGCGCATTATATATACAATAAATTATTATTATTATTGCATTAAAAAGTTTACTTTCTGTGCAAATAGCTTACAATATTTGCAGCAGGCCTACTGCAAAACACACTTTAGAAAACACTAAAAGAGAGAGAGACAGCCAACTAGCTTAAACAAGCTAGCTTGGAAGAAAGCCAAGGCTAATCATAGCTAAAGGCAAAAATAAAAAGACTTTCCACCGGCTGTTAAATAGATAAATAGTAGAAATGTCGTCATTCGTCAACTGCTATCTTGGTAATTCAGTCAATTATTTCACATTACACAATTCATTCATGATGCAAAAGATAAACTCATGCTAAAGCTAACTAGCTCAGTCGACCTCAGGAGTAAGCATCTCAGCATTGAAGTCTTTTAGCTGTGGTTAAGATATTGTAACGCTGGGTGTAAGCTCCTGTTTATGTTTGCTGTGGTTTTGCAGTTGTTTATTGATAAAGGTCTCGGCTGTAGTGGGTAAATGGCTAAGAAGTAGCTCCGGGGGAGGAAAGAGTGAGTTATTGATCTAAAGCTACTTTTATAAGCGGGGTTCTGAGGAAGAGAAGACGCATGTTAAGCGAGCGAGAGCTAAGTGAGAAATGCAGTTAGCTAACCTATTTGTTGTTTTTACAGGGACACCTCAACCTCGGGTTAGTAACCACGACAATAAATCTCATTCTTCCTCATCCCTCTACACCTGCAATGCTCAATATCTTTAAATACCGTAAATGTAGTAAATTGTAAATTAATTAATTTTGTTGACAGACACAACAAAATACACATAATCTTTTGGCTTTTTCGTAACGTTTAATTCTTAAAGTATTAAACAAAAAACATAGAATAAACATGCTGAATGAAGTTCCCACAGCCATATTGCAGTATCTGCATTTTTAGATGTCATGTACATTTTTATACATTATTATAGGGGTAAAAATATCCACTCGAAAGGCACAACATTAGGACTTTAACTACCTTTCTCTCCTTTGCAAAGTTTCTCAGCCAGCTTGAAAACTTTAATCACTATAGCACTATGTGCGTCAGCTGTTCTTCAAGACTTGTATCCGTATCCTGACTTGGCCTGTGAGTTTAAGTTCCAGTGAGCAGTGAGACTGGCCATGCTCTGCCTGCTGGACATGACACATTATGTAAGAGGTCGCGCTGTGGTCACTGGAAACTTTATCTCTCCCAACACTCTGGACGCGTTAAGCTGAAATTACCAAAGACTGATACATAACACACAGATTGTTCCGTCACAGGTTTAGTCTCTGGCTCAGCCAACACTTTAAAATCCAGCTAATGACCTTCTGAGCTGGTGTCTGAGGGGAAATGTTGTGTGTCAGCCCCTGAAAGTAAATGTTGCTAAATTTAAACGGTACAATATGCTGACAGACAAATGACCACTGAAAAGGTCAAAGGTTATATCTTGTTTATTTGCAGGTTGATTTTTGCTGCAGCTGCATTTTCTTTACTCCCTATTAAGGATCTTGCATACAGTAACAACAGACAATGTCCCAGAGCTGCCAGAGGAATGTGACCACTGGTTCTAACGTGTGAAATAGCCTCCTGCTGTGTGTGCTCTGTTTCACCGACACCCTGCTCCGGCCTCAGTTACAGCATTAAACCTCCCCACCCAATAACACTCGACTGTCCTCTGGCCTCTGAAGAGTGCCGACTCGACGGTTTCTGTGCAATGACTCTTAAAATTCAATCCATACATGTGACCTATGGATGCTATTTGCAACAGCTCACATACAATATATTCCAATAAAAGCCCAAAGATGAGCTGTAATTACTGGTATCCTGGTAGTTTTTAAATCATCAGTAGATTCAGATTAATAACGGTTAAGCCAAGTGGGACTTGTGTGCACCTACACGAGGAGAAACGTGAATCGTCTGAAACCATTATGTCTGATTATAACCTGCTATTTTTTCCAAAACGGCCTTTCATGAATCTAAATAAACATTTGCGACAATTGATCTAAACGGACGTGCTACTGTGGACGGTTTAGCTGTGATCTAAATGTCAAAGATTTTTGCCTTAGATTAAATGCCCCCATCTGAATCCAACCTAAAATCTGTTCACCTATTACGGGCAGAAATATGTGTCAGTAGAAACTGAATTTGAATGATTTATGACTTTTAATTTCAACTGCTCAACTTAATATCTGAATTAAAAAATGTGATTTAAATAAGATAAGATAATCTTTATTGATTTAGTTGTTAAAACAGTTAAAAGAAAAACAGTTATAGATACAAACAATAATAGCAATGATAATAAGAATAAAGAAGTAATAATGAAATATATATACATTATTTGCACCCTTATATTTGAAAATAAATGCACTGAAAAAATATAGCCTACCTATATGCATACATACACGTATACATATATACACATACATATATACATATATATATATATATATATATATAGGTAAAGACGAGGAGGTGATACTGACTGAGAGAACTGAGATCACATAGTTGTTATAAAGTTGTGTTATAAAGTCTGACTGCAGACTCATGTGGCTCCATCTTAGCAAAATCACATAATCACATATTTAAATCACATAATTTGAGTTTGTGTTGTTAAGCTGGAATAATTGTATTGAAAAACTGGATCTGAAGTAAGATAATTTGAAATGTAATTTATTAATTTGAAATTCCAACACACTTGAAACTAAATGTAATTTTCTAAAATTAAATGTATGAAGTTTATGAATTTATTTATTACGTTTCTCTGAAAATTCTAATTCCACATTCAGTTCTCACAATTTAAATTGAGTTTCCCGAGACACGTCCGTGTGCAGATTCACAGTTCTCCTTTTTGGACAATACCCACCGATGGTTTTAATCATTTCCTTCACTGCACGATGCATGGACTTACAGCATGGGGCTTTTATTATTTCTATCTTTAGTAGCTACCAGATCTATGATAGATATATTATTAGTAATGGTTACATTTTTACTTCTGGTGATTACTGAGATTTGCCAGTGGAACTGCTGGTATCTACTGTGGCCTGCCAGAACTGCCGCAGACTAATATTAGTTCTATTATTAGTTCTGTTTCCATGACAGAACTTGTGCCAAACTTATTGCCCTGTGGGGAATATATTGAAATCAATGAATTTGAAGATGAAAATGTTTTGTTGTGAAAAGTAAGGCACGCTAAAAATATGCCTACCAGCAGGCACATGTCACACAAGGTCTAAATTAAGCCTGTGAACTGTATGTGTGTGCAAACACACACGCCTAGTCCTGCAAGTTTGTATGTGTGTGTTTTAGAAGACGCACATACGGAAAGCACTGATTTATTATTGTTTCTGTTTTTATGAAGAGCATTTTGTAAATTGTCGGCATGTATTTTTTAATAACTTCATAATGACAACAATCTCAGTGTGCATGATATTTCGTTGCATACATAACTACACACATACATACATAGCTGTATGTTAACCACCATATCAGGCAGCGAGAACAGTGACTCTGAATCGGCTGTTCTGCGACCTTAGGAAAGTACCAGAGAACACTGCAGGTGCATGAAAGCACTCAGTGATAACAGAGTGTAGCGCATCTGTTCACTGAACTAAGCAGACTGCTGCCACTGAGCTCGACCTTATCTGATGTGAACAACAAAACTGTGGTGGTACCTGCTTCCTGTTCTTCCGTAACAGGCTGTTTTTGTGACCTGAAAAGTAATGACCTGGAACCAATGTGTTTCAGAGTGTCTGCTGATTGGTATCAGAGGAGACGGAGAGGACTCTGAAGTAAAACTAGGTGGGTAAACTTGTTGTGTTTGACGTATTGGCTTTCCTTTCCAACCACAGCAAAGGAAGAGAGCATAAAGCTCTTTTGAAAAACATAATGTTTGCAAGCAATAACACATGAGAGGGAGTGATGTACTCAGTATCAGCACTGCTGCGATTCCGTCGTAGGCACGTCGGCATTAGGCCTTAAGGCCGGAGATATACTTGCTGCTTGGCCTTGCGTTCACGTACACAACCGTCTGCATCGTGAACCTAATTGTTCACATACATGTCTTTGCCATTTTCCTCCGTGCACGGACGTGATGGTCCCGGACTTGTTTCCATTTAGATTTGTAGGTTTCCTCATCAACTTATAAAATGGAACTTATCTGTCTCCAGCTGTTTTGACAGCCATGTTTGTCGCTGTGGGGTGGTTATAACACATCGCCCAGATGTGGATAAGTGTAGAGTCAGCTCTCCTTCAAAACTTTCTGCCATTGTTGTCCCTGCAGCTGTATTGACCCTGTCACATCCCCTCTGCCTCTACACTGCCCCTATCGGTCATGTGCACACTGCAACTCGCGTATGCTTAACGTTCATTTTTGAGGACGTGCACAGCCGACGTGCCGAATAGACGCGCGGCAGCCGTCATGTATACATGCAGTAAAAAGCGAGTATATCTCCGGCTTAACTGTGACATCATCGCTAATGCAATACATGAAAATGATACAAAGCTGTGTTTTTTTCCTCAAAAGCGCTCCACCAATGCTGAGCTTCTGTGCAGTGATTGGCTGGTACTGTTACCATGTACATGTTTTACTAAGTCTTACAGCAGCCCACTGTAGTTTACCACACTGCAACCTTTTCACAACATTAACACATGTTAGTGATTGTTACATATCCAACAGTCATATACATGTGACAAGCTTTAGACACTGCATATCAATTACAGCTCACCTGTCCGCGGTGTCCTGCCAGTGCTGAACTAACGTTAGTCACTAGATTGGGATGTTTTGAAGTAGTCACAGGTCAAGCTGTTGTATTTGATAAGATGGAAGTGAGACTGTGTTGCAGAGCCAGACAGCCATTCAGGTAGGTGTGGTTTTATGTGCAACAGTTCTGAGGTCATATTTATTTTGTATTTTTATTTTGCGCTTTTCTGGTCTTGAGACCACTTAAACTATACTACATGTCACATTCACCCTGTAACACACATCCAAACGCTGATGGCAGATGCTGCTACCTGCAGTGCCCCACTGCTGCTCATTCACTGTGCTGCTGGGAGCAATTTGGGGTTCAGTGTCTTGCCCAAGGACACTTCGACATGTAGACTGAGGGAGCTGGGGATTGAACCACCAACCTTCAAATTGGAGGCCAGCACCTATAATAATATTATTAATTCTATACAATATTCTCAAGTTGTGTAAGTCTGCAACTGTGTTTTGTTGAAGAAGTCAAACTCAGGACCGTGTCGGCTGACACTGACCAGCAGTGACCCCCTCAAACGTTCCTTGACGTCCTGGATTCAAATTGCAAACGCTTGTGAGGCAATTGAATTTGTGGAAAGGAGCATGATACCATGACTGAGCCCTTTTTCTTCCACAGAGTAAACAAGTTGTGAAATCACTCATCTTCTCGCCCTTCTTCCCCACACACACACACACAAAAACACAAACATACACACGTGGTAGTGTGACAGGGGGGTGACCATGAGCTGGCATTTCCCAAACTGATGTTGTGTCCTGTCGCAGGTTTAACATCGTGGTTGTTTTCCTTCCAGATATGAAGTATGTGTTGATCGGAGCTGGGATCGGCCTGCTCTTAGCGGCTGGATTCATAATATTCAAGCTCTGCATCATCAGGAAGCAAGCCAGTGACAACACAGGTGAGGTGAGAGACTGTGAGAGCTCTTATTTGTGTATCTAAATCCCATGAAAGTAAGAAAGGTTGAGAAAATACGACACTATTGGAATGTCTTCTTTCCTGCAGATGCCACAATGAATGGACCATCAGAGGACAGATGTTAACATGAAGGACTGGCTGATAATAATAATTATAAAGCAATCAAACTAATTCAATTCTGTCTTTATAAAAATTCAAACACATTAAAATGGACCCAAATTATTTTGTATTTCTTTTCTTACCTTCTTGTAATTCGTTGATTGGAGTAAACATGTTTGCATTAATGCTTTCTGAGCCATCTCAGCCAATCAGAACATCCCTTGCCGGCGGTGTCCAATGACATGAACCCTTGCAGAAGAGGCATGCGGGTGGAAGGTCAACCAGGCGGACAGCTTTCCCCTCACGTTAAAACACACAAACATCGATGAGCTGTTAGACCTCTTGTAATCGTACATCAATATCATTTGTTGTTATGGTTTTCAAACCAAGTGATTTTTTTATTTGGCTGTTGAGAGTTGTGTTGTTGAAAAGATAAAATAAAGCGTCAGTCATTTAAAAGTGTGAATGTGTGTGTGTACTTTTGTGTTTTGCGTCGCTCCTCCTCAGGACAGTCCAGCTGCTCCACTGACACACATATTGCTCAGAGCCTGTTTAACACCCGTCAGCAGAAAAGCACCATGAGCAATTCTTACCACAAGGGGGCGGCGTTTTCCTCAAAAAATACAACAACATTTCACCAAGTAAAGTTCATCTGAAAGCCAGTCCCAGTTCCAGGCATACACAACATTCTCAAGTCCCATATATCACACATCAGCCATCATTTAAAACGTGTTTCTGCTCTACTTGAACTTATTTTGCTTTTTGGAGCATTTTTCCCGCTTCAGGGTCTTTCGGTATTCAAAGCTTGTTACCTCTGTAATGGCACTTTGGGTGTCTTGTGTTTGTGTTTGTTTACAATCAATCAATCAATCAAATTTTATTTGTATAGCGCCAAATCATAACCAAAGTTATCTTGAGACACTTTACAAGAAGAGCAGGTCTAGACCAACTCTTTGTCATGTTATATAAAGAGAGGCCCACCATGAATCACCACGAGTAGCACTTAGCAACATTCGGCACACCAGCGAGGCAGAAACCTGGAGCAGAACCAGACTCATGTTGAACAGCCATCTGCCTCGACTGGATGGGATAGAAGGAGATGCAGGATAGAGACAGGCAAAGAGAGCAACAACAACAACAGGTAATACATACTTATGGTTACAATGCCAATAATAGTGGTACACTAGTGTGAAAATTAGCAAATAATAAGAGAAGCATAGTTTACAAATGTGGTTCACTGCCAACCCAGACAAGCAAAACACATCATCTTACTATAGCATAGTTTAACAGCTTTAGGCTTCATTATAGTACCCTAAAAAAGGAAGAACATGGCTGCGTGTCCACTAACGCCGCTTTTTACACTGGCAGCGCCCACAACCTCAATTTCAGAGCGCTTCTCTTCTTCTTTGGCTTTTCTGCTTATATCGTGGTAACCCTTCAAGGAGAGGTCAGTGACCGCCAGGATTAGTTTCCCTTCCGCCATTGTTGTTGACAAAGTGGATATCGTAAGTCCCGCCCCTTGTCGATTTGGATTGGTCGGTGTGGGAGAAGTGACACTGACGAGGGTGGCGGTGTTCCAAAAGTTGAACTGTTTTCAACTGTGAGCGCTGTGAGCTCAGCGACAAAAACAGCACAACACAACAATATTACTTGAATAAAATTCCTCATTTGTATTCACTCATTATTTCCCAACAAAGTATCAGGTGAACTGCACAGCAGCTGACCGACCCAGCCGCCAAAATTTAACATACATATTTTATTATTTTTTTGTGCTGCATTGCTAACATGCTAACTTAGCTGGTGTCGCTAACCAAACTTTGTACCCCTAACAACACATTTTGAAGTAGTTGCTCCAAAGCTTTCGATCTGATTTGTCCCAATTTGTCACAAGTTGTTTAAATTTCGATGAATCAAAGGAGCTGTTGTCCATTTAACCCTAAAAGCTTCTAAAACTGCAAAAGTAATATAAGTAAATGTACATCAATAGTAATGTAAATGTAACTTGGTTTTGTTCATCGACTAATTGAACTCATCGATCTGTCTCACTGACTGAGAGCCCATTTAGCGCTGAGGTTACAGATCAGCCCACAACTCCTGCATGATCTATATCTTTCTATTTAGGAGTCTCAGTCTGCTGCCAAGTGTGTGAGACTGCCTCCTCCAGCTCAGAGATGGAGAAAGAAGAACCAATCAAAAGCTTCTCTAATATCCTGCTAACCCTGCATGCAAACACAGAGTA
The DNA here is from genome assembly GCF_022749685.1 of Semicossyphus pulcher. Lineage (NCBI taxonomy): Eukaryota > Metazoa > Chordata > Actinopteri > Labriformes > Labridae > Semicossyphus > Semicossyphus pulcher. Next base: position 9,489,846 of record NW_027211670.1, on the reverse strand, counting down.
ATAACTAACAGATGGAGTCTTTGCTGAAGTCCTACTGTTTACTGCAGCGTCCATGAACTGCTGCTGCTCTTTCCTCCAGATGAAAACGATCAAAAGTCAATTAGATTTAAGACAAGGAACAGAAAAATGTACGACTGACTTTAACTGTCACTCCACCTATTTATTCATAGAGCTGAAGCAATCCTTTCAATTGCCCGTATGTGTGAATGTGAGCATGTAAGGTTGTCTGTCTCTGTGTGTCAGCCCTGTGATTGACTGGCGATCAGTCTGGGTGTAACCCCACCACTCGCCCAATGACAGCTGGGATAGGCTCCAGCCCCCCCGCTACCCTGAACAGGATAAGCGGTGTAGGTAATGGATGGATGGATGGATGTTTTAACGCAGTATGACTGTATGCACCATCTGGTTTTAGTAGCTGTGCTCAAATATTTAAGCATAAGAGAACAATCTGTCTGCAGAATTGATAATAAGCTTGAGCGTGGCTTCTTACGCTGTGTTTAGAGTCTTAGTTTGTAGTTTCCCCACCACATTTTGCCCTGAATACTGATGTTTATAGAGTGGGGACTTCTTTGTCAGGGGAACAGCCATGTTTGTCAAGCTGTCGCCAGACTAGACGCGCTCATGAGGCCCCACAGGCCGTCTCCTGTGTTATCTGTAAATCAAAGGTGTCCCAGATCTTCACAGGGCGGCTCTGAGGTTCGACAGAAAAAACAGTAAATTGTCCCTGAGCTGACCGACTGAAGTACAAAGCTTTTCTGTGGGATCCGGTTTCATGAGGGAAGTGGTGAGAGGCGGTAGATGTGGACACACTGACGGACCTACCAGACACAACAATTTAACTAATACGGGGATTAAGGACCCATTTTGAAAGTAGGATGTGCGACCACATCAATTAAACAAAATGTACAAAAGTGTTTTTCTCCATCATGTCATCGGCCACAGAAATGCCCTGACACAAACAGTCTGCTACAACCCCCTACCCTCCTCCCTCTTTGTCAGCCTGTGTGTGTGTTCCAAAATAAAAGCCCCGTCTTTGGTCTGCGCCTGCTGTCCTCCACAGCTGGAAGTGTGATTTGCTCGGCGTCAATCTCAACAACACAACCCTCCATCCTGCACAGGAAATTACATCTCCCACTAACTCGCCAATAGCAGAGGTGTGTGTGTGCGTGCGTGTGTGCTCCCACACGCTCACCTGTCTGTTTCTGTCTGCTCTGCGTGCATGTGCAGATGTTTGTGTGTGGGCACGTGAGTCTGCCAAATGTGTTTTCACTGTGTGTGTGTGACAAGAGGGGGGAGGGGCCGAGGGAGGTTCTGAGGAGAAACAGAGCGTCCAATGTTTCATATTACACTCCTCGGCTGGGGGAGAAAAAAAAGAGAAGAAGAAGAGGAGAGGGAGGGAGAGCTGGGACTTCTTTTCTCCTGCAGCATTTAACTGGGAGTTTATGGAGGCTGCAGCCGTGGAAAATGAAGATCTCCTCTGTGGTCTTCGCTCTCCTGACTCGAGCGCTGCTTGGAGGTAGGAAAGGTTTAGATTGCTTCTTACTAAAGGGGATGTGGTGGAGACAAAATGTGTCCCACTATTTTTTTGTTAAGCTTTGTAAAAAACCTCTGAGAATGAGAGATGTTGGAGTGATGAGTGAAAGATAGAGAGGCTGCTTTTGGTAGATGACATGATCTGTTAACTATAACTTCTTTAGGGTTAGGGTTATGAAAAGTAGTTCCAAGTAAGGTTAAAGGTTATGCATGTTTGTGTGTATGCATGTATGGCAGAAAAATAAGACGTTTATCAAAGTTGTATGTGCTTACAGAGATGAGCTGAAAAGTTGCACTTCCACCTTTTTAACATTAATTTAAGATCTTCTGTTACAAAGTTAAAACAGTTTGAGCGTCAGAATCAACACCACCAACACTTTCCAGCCGCTCAAGTATATGTTCCTTGTTTAGTTCTGTCACTCAAAACTAAATGAAAGACAAAACAGTAAAAAAGGCTCAGATTTAAGATTTAGTCTGGCAGAAAAATGCTCGCGTGTCACAAAAGGTGTGGAATATGAAATGGCTCAAAGTGGGAAAAACAGATGTGTGACAAAGTGTGAACTTTGTTCCTCTATATTCATCCCACGTATGTCGTCACGTGCCAAAAACAACACAGCAGTCAGCATGAGGGGGAACACTGATGTTGAGCAACAAACCCACAAGAGATGAGGACTGTATGGATTTTAGATATGAGGTATAGCGTTCACTCCAGCAGGTATGCTGACTTTAGTGATAAAGCAGGGTTCCTACACACTTTCCAGACTTCTCGGGAGATTTTTCAGACCACATTTAACATTGAAGTGTAAATAGCAAGATATCTATGTAAATAAATGGATCTAAAATCAAACTCTTAACATGTATGTGACAATCTGACTGCTGTTATGTTGCCAAATAAGATTGTACCTGTAGCTACTGTAGTTCATACAAATCAATTAGCACCAAATCTAGACAAGTTCAAAGCACAGTATTTTATTCAAGCTGCAGTGTTCATCAGTTTTGGAGATGCCAAATTATTTCAGACAAAGTTTCTAACTAGCTTTCTTTTCTAATTTGGAATCGAGCCGGCTTTATGTTTGGGATTTTCAATCCAGCACTCGGAAAACTTGCAATTCTAAATTTTATACTTTATAAAACAGAATGACAAATATTTTTCCATACTCTCTTTTTTCCCCCATACTTATCCAGACCTGGAAATGACTAAAAATATAATTCAACACTTATTCATACTTTTCCATACCACGTAGGAACCCTGTTAAAGTTACAGTCAGGCAGTAAGGCAGGAATCAAAAGGGCTTCCATTTTTGATTTATTATTCCTAATTATCTACTTCTAATGTTCTATAGAACATTTTAGAAAAAACATTTCCTTAACTTAATGTTAATTGTTCAGTTTGTTACGATATATATTCTCAAGAGTTGAGTGTAAAAATGAATCTATATAATTCCTCACATCTGACACAACAGTGACACCATGCTGACTTCTGATTTGATCTGAGCTGCATGAATAAAACGCAACATACAACCATTCTTGACCTGAAGCCTGACAATCCACATTGTCTACAGAGTTGAACAGATAATGTTCGACCTTGAAAGAGCAGTTGAAAATGTCAAGTGTGAACATCTCCAAGACAGCTGAGCAAACGTCGTCTGCTGTCTGACAGTCTGTGATAAGTCAAATGCTCAGGAGCTTTAAGCGGACCTTTAGTGGAGATTGTTGAGTTAAATTCTCTTCCAAGATCAGGAGTCGCTGTCTGTTTAAAGTGTGTATTAGCTTCATTAAAGTTTTTAAAGACTGAGATGTGTTTGCCAATGCCTCCTTACTAAATGCATCCACTGAATATAGTCAAAAACCGTTTTGACTTCGCATAGGAATGAACAATTGTAAAGTACTTAATTCACGTTTTAAACGCTTTCTTTCCAGTTATAGGGTTCCATCATCTGTATGTGTGACTTATCTTTATGGATGTTTGTTAGGAGACTAACACCGTGTTGCATTGATCTGGACTTTTCATTTACATTTTTAAAAGTGACTCAATGCCAGACGAGTGTTTTCGTGTCATTTTATTTAAATCTCTGACTAAAATTCAAACTGAAGCATCAGCAAAAGCAGCTTCTTCCTCTTCTAACAGGAAGTGGTGAAAGACCTGACGAATGATATTGGTCTAAAAGTGGCTGCTGACTTTACAGAACAAAAATAGAACTGATTTAGCAATGCGCCTCACGTCTGACAGAAAATGTGACTTACAACTTTTAATATTCAGTCTCAAGATGACTTAACATTTCTTGCTATTTGTAAACTTGTTGAGTTTGAAATGGTAACTGCACTTACAGCTCTGTAAAAAATGTCAGGAAGAGTTCGATAGATATTTGATCGAATAATAATTTTTACAGCTTTTTTGCGTCTTGACATGCTCTCCACCAGTCTGTCACGATGCTGTTGGGACCAAAAATTCAAGCAGCTCGGCTTTGTTCGATGACCTTGTGACCCTCCATCTCCCTCTCGATCACATTCAGGAGGTTTTCAATGGAGCTCAGATCTGGATTGGGCTGGCCATGACATAAAGAGAGAGACGCTGATTTAAGGAAAATATGGAATGGTTTCTTAATTTCAACAAAAAAAATCGCTTTTCTAGTCTTCAGACTTCTCAAATCACTTTTACACTTCTTGTCACATTCACCCTTCCACACACTGATGGCAGAGGCTGCTATGCAAATGCTCCAATCAGCTAAACATCCCCACACATTCATGTGACTATGCCTTCAGAAATGTTGGCGTTCAGTGTCTTGCCCAAGGACGCTCTGACATGTGGACCGCAGCAGCCAGGGATCGAACTGTCAACCTTCCAACTGAAAGACGACCATCTCTACCACTGAGCCACAGCCGCCCCATGTTGAATGTCAATCCAAATAAAGTAGTCCGTATCAGCAGGTTATGTCTCAAACAGTACTTAATTTTAGCTTGTGATTTTTTACTGTGTAGTGAACCATCTGCGGCATGGACCAAACAATGGAAAGACAGGAAAACAGCTGTGTGTGTTTAAAGGGACGCCTCAACTCTGTCAGAATCAAAGGCCTGCTGAAACCAACATGCAGTCACAACAAGAGAACAGCCCGGCTCCAGAGTCCAGGGCCGGCTCTGGCCATTTTGGCTCCATAGGCGAGATTACAATTTGGCGCCCCCATGCACGCCAGTGTGCAACACAGTTATCCAGAAGAGACCTGATGATTGAGTTGATATTGCGAATAAATATCGATTGCGCTTACTTGAACACGTTGGGATATGAGGACATTGTGGAGCCTTCGACCCCAGTAGGGGGGTCTGGGGGATTCTCCCTTATAAAAAGCTCTGTGCACTCTTTATTTAAATTCATAGTAATCATTAAAAATGTGCACCTCTTTGTCTGTCTCTGTCTGTCCGTCTGTATCACGTGTGATACGACAAGTAGGGCGAGCTAATTAAACAACAGAATGTTCATTATATGTACAACAAAACAACACTTCTTACCCTCCCCTCTATTAAAAGATTGAGTATGAGTTTTTCCAACTGCACCTGAACACATCTCTCCTCTCCTCTCTTGTAACTTGTGTCAGGAAGGGCACGCTGAGCGAGTGGTCGAGAACATAAGAGAGAGAGAGTGGCAGAGTGACGTTGATGCAAGCGGAGCTGAGAGAAAGGTTGGGAGTGGAGGTGTCGATCTTGCAGTGGGCTTGTATTTAACATCGGGGCTTCATTAAAATGTTTGAGGCTCAAACCAGCGCCCCTCAGAACGTGGCGCCCTAGGCGACCGCCTATATCGCCTGTGCCTTGAGCCGGCCCTGCCAGAGTCACACATGTTTTGTTTAAGACATAACCTGCATCCACTTCTCTGACAACTCTTTGGCTTTAACCACATATATACAGGGAATGGGCGATGTGTTATAGAGATTATCAGTGACCTGATATCCGATAACTTCTTCTCTTTCCAGATTTGTGTTTGGCCATCAACGTCACCATCACCCCATCCCCCTTCACGGTGGCCCAGGAGGGTCAAAACATCACACTGTCCTGTGTTGTGTCCCAGCGGCGCAGAAACGCCGCTCTGCCTGTGGTGAAATGGACCTTCCTGCCTGCGGGCACAGACCGACCGGAGGACGAGCTCCTCATCGCCCGCGTCAACATGCGGAAGGCCCGTTTTTATGGCAACTATACAAAGAGTTTCCCCTGGCCCAAACTGAAACTGACGGTGGTGAAGCAGGGGAAGATCTTCGACCTGGTGATCTTGAACGTGTCTGAGGGGGACAGGGGGCTCTACATGTGCCGGGTGCAGGAGTTTAAAAAGCACCAGGACCGCTGGAAGGCCTCTTCAAACTGCACCGCCGCCACCGAGCTCCGAGGTGAGCGCTGGGTTTATTGTTTTATATTATCACGTCTTTTTCTTATCACTGCAAGCCATTCTGTGAACAAAACACTGTTCAAATTTGTTGTTAAAAATTACACATGAAAGGTGTCTTTAAAATGTTAGTAGTTTGCTCCTTCACAGAGCATTGCGTACGGCCAGCTTGATTAATTTCAGTTGAATCCAGGATTCCAGCAGTGACATTTCTCCAGACATGATTATAATTTAACATTTTCTAAAGAAACCAATGTCACCACTGTCCGAGCATTTGCTCAGTATTTTCCAAACACTCATATTTGCCAAATGAGTAAGCCAGGATCAAGTGGTTCCAACCAGTAGTAGAACAGGTCATTGGTGCTCTAATGTGCACCATCCAACCTTAAGTCTATTCACCAGTGTGACTGTATCCAGCCTAATATAGGAAAAAGTTGCAAGGCTATAAAAGTTATATTTACTCTCAGACTCAGATAAACCACTTTATTTGAGTAAATAAGAAAATTGTTAATAATAATTGGTTATTATCGGGGATTCAGTGGAACAAGACGAGTTCAAGACCTAGTATGTGGCTGACCGCATCAGGTCAATGCGCGCTTTTGTGGGCAACACTGTAAGCGTGGCGTTGCGTGAGGGCTGCAGGACGTGTTCATTTTCATTTGAAATGCATGAAAACAGATGAGTCTTCACACTGCTGGCGTGAAGCGCGCGTATCTCGTATCTTTGTGGCTCGCCTATTTTTACCGTGCGATTCTCGGCCTAAATACACACTGAAAATGAATTGTGATGAGTCCTATTATCTCTGACAGCAATATTAACATCTCTTCTTGTAGTAAAAGTCACAGGCATGTAGAGGAAAGTGGGTCAACACTTCCGGTATGCTTTTTCAAAGTTCAAGCCTGATCTGGAATTCTGACTCCCCTCGTTTGTACTCAGTGCTTTTATTTTGAAGTGTTTCCCGGGCCATTTTTTTTAACTTTATTTGGCTCTGAAAGTCAGTCAGTCAGTCAGTCACATACAGACCCATGTGTAAGGCTGACCCCGGCGGTCAGCCAAAAATCCATCAGGACAGATCCACAGATATACACATGAACCAGTCTTTGGACCTCTATCCATTCATTACCAAACAATGCTACCAATTAGCCTTTAATTTAATGGTCTTCAGGAACTACTCAGTTAGCTTTAGTCATCTATCAGCAGTTGGCTCCTGTTTTGTTCCACATTTTTTGGAATCTACTCTTTACAAACCTTGATTTCAACCTTGAAAATTATGGTATGACTTGAAATTTGAAGGTCGACCTTGCCTCCACATGACTGCACATTGCCATGACCTGGCAGTGCAGTGCAGTTGTGTATGTAGCAGAGAAGGCGTGTCTATTTCGGTGATTTGCACCGTGCTAGCAAGTTAGCAAAACGTTCGGGTGGTTGCCCCATTCAGTTGTCGTAGGACCTCAGTGAATTGCCGCTGAACAGCTGAGCAACTTGTCGTACAATCATGTTACCTTTGCAAGCGCTTGTGTGGGGCTGGATTTAGTGGACAATTCAAAGTTCTGGTTGAGGTGTAATGTGACAGATAGACATGCATGCTAATCCCCATAGCTTAAATCATTATCAGTGCCAATTTATTGGGACTTAAGGATTCCTAATAAGCGCAGCTGGTGTGCAATGATCTTTTGTAACTCATTATCAATATTTCTGGCTGTTATTTTAAAAGTTTCCACCAGGAAATACGTTCTTGGGAATCAGTGGGGTCACAGAAAATGGGGATCTTTAGTATAAGGGGATGTCGACCACATTCAGCTGCACAAATCCCTTCTTGGTAGAAGAACCTGGTAACTGCAGCCCAGTTTCTCACAGAATGACATCACAGCTTTGATGGGTGCAGGGCAGAGACTTTACAGCTATTTCTGCAACCACAACAGAAGCTATGACAAATGCTGTTTTGATAATAGTAAGACCGCAAAGAGGTTCTGCAGATGCCAGGTTACTCTGCAGAGATTTACCATGGCCAGCAGCAGAGAACTGTGACGCAAGGGCAGCTCCCATCTGTTTGAGGCTTTAGCTCGCATGGATGCCCTTTGACCTCACTCTCATTAGTAAATCAGAACTAAAAAAATGTGACTTTATCTGAAGGAAACAGGAAAAAAACTTTGTTTCATGAAAGTCAGTGAGACAAGTGATATGTTCTCAGGCTAATGCTGATAAAATATATTGAATAAATAAAAAATAATCCTTGGGGAGCATTTCTGTCTCCAGCAGCAGCTTTTTTACTCACCACAACTGGATGATGTAATTTATCCGCCTGAAGAGCACTGTCCTGCTTTTGATTTGGGGAGAGGGGAAACATCATTGGTTGGAGACACGTCTTGAGATAAAAGGATCTTCCATTGCAATGAGTTGTGGTTTTGTGTGAGTTGATGATCTTGGAGAAAGAGCAGAGAGAGTGTGAGGTTTCAATACGACCGCTGGCTCACGGCTCGCTCACACAACGGTATGGATGACACATCCACTGGTGCCAGACGCTGATCAGAAATCCAAACGCAAACACACTTTGTGAAGCTTTGTATTTTTTTTTTCCTTTTCATTTGTGTCACATTTTGGATGCAACTGATTCTTGGGTTTGTTTCTAACTTTGGTGCTAATAGACTGTTTATTATTCCCTACCCACCCTCGGTTACCATAGCTCTATCAACTCTTTATACTTGCAAAATATGCAGTTTACAATTAAAATAAGAGACAGAGTCAGAGACAGATGATCCATAGTGTGATCCTAGCAGTTTATCCGAATTTATAATGTGATCCAGCAGTGAGCAGTTTATAATCCTGCAGCGCAGTGAGGACACAGATCTGTGTGTTTCTCAGGCTCTGCCCCCGACGTCATGGCGTTGCGATCGGTCCCGTATTTCCGTGAAACCCTTTATAAAGCATAAATTACATCTTCACACGCTGTGACAGAGATGAGCCAGAGGTGATCCACGTGTAGTGTATCAGAGTTATCACGCCGCGCGGGGAGGAGACAGACCTGTGTGTGTTTTGATGCTCATACCTAAATCAATAACGTTGCATCCGTCCGTATTTCTGCGCACAGTTAAAGTATAAACTTCGTCATATGCCCATATGCTGTGTAGTTCATATATTTCACTGGTAAACACAGAGCTTTAGAGGGGCATCAGGCTTCTTGATCAAAGTTTCATGGGATGTGAAGCCAGGGTTGCCAGGTCCACGGTTTTTTCAGCTGAATTGGGCGACTTGTGAAGTGTCTTTAGAGGCGCGGGGCCTTGTGCGGTTGCACACTTCACACAGCCCGCGACGGTTCTAACTCTGCATATGTTTGTAATGTCACAGACATCTGTTGGGTTTTGCAGCCCGGTATTAAACGACCTACAGCCCAGTACCGGCCCGCGGACCAGGGGTTGGGAACCCCTGAACTACCCAATTAATCAATGAGTTACTCATTTTTGACAGGGGCTGTACAAGAGCAGGCTTGTTATTGTCTATTAGCAAGGTAAAATGACAGTTGTGGCTAGCAGATTTTATGCTTTAGCTACAAAGCTAACAAAGCTAGCACTGTTTTCTTCTGCTAATGTTCTAATGTTTCCAGCTGACAAGTTTTCAAACTAGATTTCTTTTTAAAGGCTCCGTAGAGAGTATCCTGCTAGAAACTAAACTGCTAATGAGAATTTTTTCTATCCTGCAAAAATGTAGCATCCTCAAGAACTGATGATGGTGATCCATGGGTTGCCATGTAGAGCAGGTTATTTCTTTGGCACTAAGAATTTCTACTATTTAGTCCGAGCAGATAAGGATAAATGTAAGGACAGTGTCAAAACCACTTAAACCTTTAGAGAGACGCAGGGAGAGAGGCAGGACGGATGGTCTCTAGTCAATCACTGGGATGATACATGAGACAGACAACAGTGCTGAACTCTTCACCACTGTGCCACTCTGTTAATATGTTATTTACCTGTACATAATTTGGAACAGCGTGTTTTTAATCTATCTTTTGACAGAGAAAGGCCTTTAAGAATAGAGACTGATGAGTTGATAAATGCACGCTATCTGAGGTAACCATCCCGGAGATCCTGGAGTGGAAACTTCCCCAAATCAAGTAAATCGCTGAGAAGCTGAAGCTGCTAACCTTAACTCTGCAAGCATCCAGGACTGGCTTTATCACCGTGCACAAATAATACACTGATATGGATGTTTTATCGAAACCTGTAGCCCCCCAAATCATTGTAGTAAGTCAATGGTAGCCTGAGAAATAGTGCTTGGTTATTACTGTTATTAGTTGAGTCAGTATTGGGTCACATCAAAGATCCGCAGACACAATTTAAGAGGTATTTATGTGAAATCGTTTGCTTTGAAAGTGGTTTATCTAAAGAATATTTTCATCACAAATTTTCTCCTTGCAGCAACCTCAAGACAATTCAGACTGTCAGTGTTCAACACCACTAGACGTTGCTCACCACATTTTCCATGGAAGCATTCTTACAGGCTGTGACTTTCAGGGTGTCCACAGCCAAGTCTGGGCCCGGGCAGACACGCAGTCCCCGCCGAGAGCTGTTGACATTGGCCCTGACGAGGAGTTTCCCTCCCAGAAGTAGAACAGATGGAGTCCGCTGAGGCTCAGCAGAAATGGAACAAGAGATAGTTGTGTAGAGGAAGGTAGAGTTCGTATGTTTGTCCGCAGTGACAGTCGAGTGGGCAGCTGGCTCGTGTCTGGCTCCCATCCTTTTCGTGGTCAAGGATGTGGAGAGCTATTTTCATCCAAGGAAGCAGCAGTCCATTGTGGCTTTAGAGATATTAATAAAAAAGCCTATGCTGACATTTTCAATGAATACTGCAATTATAAAATGAGTGGTAATACTTATAGACAATAAAACTGCAGTATTTAGTTTTGAGAGCATAACAGACATTATATATAATGTCTATAATGTCTAATGTCTGTAGGTCCCAGATATTTTGGATGCTACCAGAACGCTTTGCATTTTGATATTGGTTTGAAGGCTGTATGTTCACTTTGCTTTGAAAATATATTCATAAATATTTTGTATATTGATTAAAACAATGTATAATTTCTTATAAAAGTTCAAATCAAAGCAGCAGTGATCCTATATTTCCCATAATGCAACTGAAAGCCCACGTCTTTCAAACTTCTAGCCCCATTTTGTCATGTCTTAAATTGCCCCTCTAAAACCTTCAGCCGGACCAAATTAACTTGAAAGTAAACTATTTAATGTTGTCAACATTTGAATTATGAGCTGTGACACCAAACTCTTTGTTCAAACTGTCCAGGATTGAGGCTGGGTGATTGTAATGGACAGGCCAAAGGTTTAACAACACTGGAAAACTTCACTATTTGTGCCCAGCGGACCAACAGGCATGGATAATTATTCCCAGTATCCACAGCACTGTTGACAGCTATGATAAACATCAGCTACACATCTGAAGGGTTAAACCCCGTCTGGGACCATTGCTCCTGGTCCCCCACTCCAGATGAGAAACAGCCGATGACTGAGACTTTATGTGCTTAAACGTGTGTGTGTGTGTGTGATGTCAAACTGATGGAATTCCTGTGGTTGGATAACATTAGGTGACCAGGTGTTTCCACAATCCGTCACACACAGAAAACTCCCATTACTCTACCTTCTACTGCTACAATAAACACAGCCAGAGAGGTCAGAGGGTTGGGTAGAAAATGTGGGGGCAGAGCTCAGAGTGGACAGAGACACGGATGTGGCATTGGTTTAAGAATAGAAGGAACGTGGAACTCTGGTATTCTACTGGCAGCTTCACGTGGAAAAAGTGAAAATCAGAAATAGCGCCATTCTGGGGTCACAACATGGTAAATGGACTGCACTTATATAGCACCTTTCTAGTCTTCTGACCACGTAAGGCATTTTACACTACATGTCAGCATTCACCCATTATTACACACATTCATACACTAATGAAGGGCCATGCAAGGTCGCTAATCAGCTAATCATTCACTCACAATCACACACCACAGGCTATGCCTCCGGGAGCAATTTGGGGTTCAGTATAAATAAGTTTGAGCAAATAATGGCTCAATTAACCTTAATAAGACACTGTTCTCTCGCTTTAGATCCAGTAGCCGCAAAAAAAGCATGATTAACTGTTAATAAGCACATAGTTATTTGCTCATTACTGCATAATAAAATATGTATTAATCTTAGTAAAGCAAGTGTAAAGTTTAGTAAAGGCTTAACAATGGCATAATAGGTAGGCTAAGTGAGTAAGACTCAATGAGTTTGTAATACTATTACAAACAGTTGTAAGAAACTTTTATTAACATTCTTAAGCTGTCCATAAATTGTACAAGTATACAAGTGCTTAGAAATGTCTTATAATCTAACAAAAAACATGATTATGATACTATTATTAACACTTAGGTATATAGTCTTAATCACATACATTTAATGTTAATAACCATCTTATGAAGACTTATAAGGGTTTTATTACCTATTAAGAACACTTATTACAATGACCTTAATATAAAGCATTACCGAGCCCACCAACTTTCCGCTGGAGAGAGCGGAAAGAGAGAGAGAAAGCCAGAGAGTACAACATCTCTGGGTTATTTTTATTTTAAAAATGGGCCTTTGAATAAGAAAGCTACAAAACAGGCGAATGTTTGTGGTCATAATAGGGACACTGGGAGCCAATGTACAGAAAGATGCTTGGAGATGCTAAGAGGCTGCAAAGACACAACAGGAAGTTGAATGACGATTCAAAGCTTTATTAACACATTAAATGAAGCTCTGCATTCATCTGCACTCTTTTATAATACAGCAAATTAAGCAGTCACTGACTCAGAAGATGATGAATATACAGAGAATCACTATTCTCTCCAGTCCACGTCTTTGTCTCCATGTTTACAGTGTTGGGTTTGTTGGGGCACAAAAAAGAGCCACAAAGCAGAAATACAGTCAGCAAATGAATGCAACTCTGTGGCTCAGATGAACAAAAAGTAGTTTGTTTGAATGTTTCCGCTGTACCCTGATTCACTCTTCAGCCATTTACAAGCTGCTGTAAAAAGAAGACATTTTCTAGATGAGGATAAAAGGCAGTTTTCTGGCACACAGTACACCAGATTTATCCTGTTTCTGATCACTCCAACATGTACAGCTGCTGCACTGACAGAGCTACACAGAACCTCAGGCAAAAACACCACGCAAATGTCAGAGATGTTATCGCTGTGAATAATTTACTGTGAAGGAAGGGCGGGTCTTTAAATGAAATCATCTGCCATTTAAAACAAGAGAGAGGGTCTGTTTTAAATGATAATTTAAAGACAATTGCAGTGAGACGGTGTTTGTGCAATACACTTCTGTATTTGCTGTATATTTGCCTCTGACACAGTTGTTTATATAACGTAGCTTTATGATTTTGATAAACAACTATAGTAATAAGGACATAGGGAACATAAAAAATTGGTGGTATAATAGAGAACATTCCTTTCTTTACAGATAATCAAACTGCATAATGTCGCCCGCTACTTTGACATCAGAGGTTAATTTTTAACGCCTCCTAGAGATAGATTAGAGAAACTTTACTACACGTATTATCTGATTCAGTTTACCTTTGAATATCTTATTTGTGTAAAGTAAAAATGTTTGCCTTAATACAGCTACTAGCTTTTGTAATTCGTTTTTTATTTGAATTTGAGGAAATCAGTCTCGCTAATGTTGAATCTTGCTAGCTAGGCTAGTTAGCTTGATCAGCAACGATGTAAACAAATGTGAGAGCTTTTGTGCTGAGTAAAGCCAGCTAACAGGTGTAGTTTTAACCCTTAGACATGTATTTCTACAGTGCTGACTAGCATTTGATGTCAACTACTACTTGGAAATCAAACAGACCTATATGACAAAACTGTAGTCTAGCTAGCAAAACTGACTCACTCCCAAACTAACTTTGACTGGGGGCAAGGGAAAGCTGGCAGTTTGACTCACCTGCCTATAAACTGATTGACTCTGTAGCTGCATAGGTTGACCTTAATGTTTTTATGATTATCAAGGCACTTCATTTTATAAGTTAAAATTATTGAAAGCCAAAGAAGACCATGAATCTGGTTGACGAGGCAAATCTGATATTCTGTGTTTTCACCACATTTTGACTTCAGCTGAGATGAAGCACCGGCTTTGAATTAGCAGTCTTAAACCGTTTAATCTGCAAACCTGCTCATATTTACAAGGTAAATATTTGACTTACAATTTAATAATCCATAGCCAAGTTCATTCCCTTTAATATGATTAAGGCCAGTGTCTCAAAACAGCAAAATGTAGGTCACATATGGTCGGTGTAGGGTTAGTAGTTTCACAGATGGGGACTGAATCCAAAGGTATCCTCCTCACTGAGAACAGTCTGTGACTGCTGGGTCCGTAAAAGACTTTCAACCCACAGTCTTAAGGAAAGCATAAAAACAAGGTGGCAATTAGTTTTAAAATATGATAACTGGGAGCCATTTAACAGGCAGCAGACCAAGGTTTGGGTACAATGCTAACACCACTGCTTGGCACATTTAATTTTCCAAACCACCATTGGTTAATTTCGATCTCTCTGAACTGGTCAATGACGTGTACTGTTGGCTGTTATTACTGGCTTGTATTTTAATAAATGTAATCCTATAACAAAATGAGTATCTTGACTGTAGGGATACGCATTTCTAGGATTTAATGTTAGTTTTCTGCATGGTTGCAGTAAACATCTCTTTGCTCTTTGTTATGTGTGACAGTTTAATTCATGCTTAGGCTGTTCCACACAGTTTTATGGCACTGGCTCTAAATCTAATGGATATTTTCCCCCCTGTTGACAGTTGTGCTTGGTTGTACTTCCAATTATTTCAATGTCACTGCCCCCAGAAACAGCTGAGGAGGATAATTATTGTATAGATATGTTTTGGCATCTTTGGAAACATCCTTATATAAAGTTTTTAGTCTGTCAGTCAGTGAGCTCGCAATACAGCCAGTCTGCCTGTGGGAAAGTCTCCAGCCGGCACGGCCAGCCTGCCTGTCGTCAGCTGCTGGTGGTTTGGGGTATTTGAAGACGCCTTGGTGGGTGTCACTTCACGAGCTTCCTACCACCAGCTCAGCAAGAGTACAGCGGTGTTAAGACGACTGCGGTCAGATGGGGTGGAGAAATGATTGAGCGTGTGGGATGAGATTTCAGGTTGAGTATGGGAAACAAATTTTCTCAGCCATTAAGGACACAAGCAGCACATCTCTGGGATTCTCATCACCCAGATTAAGTCTGCATTGAAATGCTTTGGACTCCCAGTCTGTGCTCAGATTTGATGTTCAGGACAGTTATCTTCTGAAGAGATAAATTGCTCTTCAGCTAAGCTGCTGTGTTGCTAACATTGTGGCTTTATAAACAAGTCAGAGGTGGGACATGCAGCAACTGTGAAGGCATGGCCAGAATGGGCTCAGGTTGCCTTGTTTCAACATTTGTGTTATGAAGGTTAATGACTAGCACATGGGTGAAAGTGTGATAAAAAATTTAAGAAGTATATTTTAAACCAACTGGTAATGGTTAAGCTTGAGCTCTGGACAGTGATTCAGAAACAGGATCAGGCAGGGAGGAGGCCATCCTCGACTGGATGTCTTCCTACAATTAGCTTTATTTAAACTTTAGCTAGCATGTAATCAGGCGGCAAGGAGGCCACAGTGATGACTACGCACTTTACAAACTTCTCTTCTCTCTCTCTTTCTCTTTTTCTTCATGTAGTGCATGTCCTACCATCCACCAAGGCCAAAGAAAGCCTGTGGAGCTTGTTTGAAGGTAAGTCAGCCTATTTTTAGCGTGTTTGAGCATGTGTGTGTGTGTGTTTGTGGTGGACTGGCAATGTATCGTCCCTGGTAGACAAAAATAGCCTAAGCCAAAGGATATAGCGCAGCGCCTTAAATAGCTCCGCAAAACATGTACTTTGTTTTTCCTCCAGATTTTTGTGTAGAGTGAAGCAACGGGCACGAGGCTGATGTTCTGTTCGCTAAAGTGTGAACATGTTATTGTGTTTCAGATGTGTACCTGTGTGCGGTGCTGATCTGCTCAGTGGGTCTGCTGTGTATGTGCATGTTCACGGTGACGGTAACCTGCCAGTACGTACAGAGGAAGCAGAGGTTAAAAGGTTAGCAGCAACGTCCAGATAACTCTCGACTGACCTTTGACCTTCATTAATCTGGTTCTTATGTCTTCATTATCTCTGTTATCTTTGTTCTTCTTTCTTCTTCTACGACTTCTTGTTTCTCCCAAAACTGAAAACAAATTCAACTAAGGTGTTTGCTTTTTACTAAAGTGAAATAATCTTTAGCTTCCAGCTGGTTATTTTGGTTCTAAATATTTTATATCTCTGCAGATAATTACCACTTGGTCAAAAGCCCTCAGAACAGGTAAGGTTTAAAGGGACACAGCCTCATGCATGTTTAAAAACAAGCACACAATGCTTTAACTGCACTGAACATCTGGTAACTTCTTTTGAATCCAGCTCAGGAGAAACCGTCACCAGTTTAGTCAGTGTGTCTCCTGCTCTGCCCAAGAAGGAAAGGAGGTATAGGAAGAAACGTAGCAGAGACTACCAAGATGAGATACCACCGGAGATACCAGCAAAAGGTAACCAAGAATCCCGAAGTGCATTAACCCAAACCAGTTTTTAGATAAATAAACTTTTTCACATTTTTTGTTGATATTAAGAGAGCCAAACAAGTTTAAGTTGCTCATTTAAAGACCAGCAGAAATATTTAAGCAAGAGCAACAAGGTAAACTGGGTTTACTCAGGTTCATTTGGTTCTGGTCGGCTTTACAAACACTTACTTGGATTAGAGGTCAAAATCCAACTTTGCCACATATAAATGTTGAATTATAGGGTATGTGGAATAAAAGTTATTTTAAATGGTAATGGTCATCATGTTGTACAGCTCCCAAATGTCCAACATTCTGTTAGAGTGGCAGTTGTATTGGCATACTGACATACTGATGTCTTTATTTAATAGATGTTTAATCAGTAATCATTCTAAAGAAGGTTATTTGCCAGATTGTGTTGGATATTGCCAGGCAACCAGAGGTGACACCGGGAACTGGAGAAACAGTCCGACACACACACCCTAAAATGTTGGAACGATTTTTCACTTAAAGGAGCAATTCACACCTAAAGCTCATGTCAGTCAAAGCTGGTGTTCTCTGTAATCGATAGAAGCAATAATATTTGAAATTGGCGCCATAGCTGTGGAGAAAGTTCTCGTGGTTTCGCCCATTCTACATTCCTACAACACCCAGCGTGCATTGCGCCCCTCCCTCTGAAAGGAACGGCCCAGTGAGAGACGCTGGAGTGAAATACTACCGTTTTCCAGTCAAGGACATTGATCGCTGCAGGCAATGGCTCAGAGCGGTACAGAATCCGAAATACGATGAGAATATACCGGTGGATTGTCTTAAAAAATCTTCAGGTCTGCAGTCTACATTTCAAACTTGACGATTTTTAATGAGACATGACATTGGAGGCGGGCGTCCTATGAGGAAGTTTAGTTTAGGAAGCTCCCTGGCCTCTGCTAGATGACGCGTTTTATGTACTCTGGCGCAGGTTTTCCAGGGCCCATTGGAGAAGCGAGAAGATAGCGTCCTCCAAAGGCACAGAACCAAATTGCATTTTTTTTATACCATAATGGCATTAGCTCCCCATGATAGCATGATAGGACTGAGGTTGAAAATCGAGGAACTGGCCCTTTAAGATTTTGTACAAACGAATTAAACGAGATGTTAATAACTTTGATTTAGAGGTTCTTTCACGTGGATGCTGTTGATGTTGGGCGAAGCCAAGCTAAGCTAAGCTAACTAGGTGCTGGCTTTAGTAAATCTTCACATTTACCTTGCAGTAAGAAAGTAAATATGTGTGTTTCCTTAAATTTATGTTCATAAAACCAAAACGTTGAACTAAAAAAGGCTATACTCGTGTAGGAAGAATAAGAAATCGTTTTTGGATCCATTGGATAAAAGTTAAGACTGGTGCAGCATTAAGCCAGAAGGGTGAATGTTGATTCAGAAGGATGTCACTCTTGAAGTGAGAGCACATGTCAAGGTTGAAGTTAAAATTGACAGAAGGATGGTTCTTTTGCACATAAATACAAACATTATATTTGCTAAACAGATCTTTTAACTTGTCTTGTTGTCCCTGCAGCTCCCATTGGAGACAAAACACGGAAACCCAAACTTTTAAAACCCCAACCAAGGAAAGTGGTGTTGGTGAGTACTATGCACCTCTTTTTAGACACTGTTTAATCAGCATTCTTATTGTTGCCAAATAATCAGGAATCATCATACCGGTTCTTTTTATTATGAATAGGCCTAAAAACTTGCCATACCAAGCGAGGCATATACTGCCATCTATCATTGTCATTGTAAGGAATGCCTGTTCATAAAAGTACCAGAAAAGGTTATAAAATGTGCCACATAACCCAGGTTTAATGTTGTAATTGTCACTGGAATAAAGTGACCTCAACCCAAGAATCCTGTAAGAGGCCAGCACAGCCTGCTCATGTTTACCAAACCAACGCTTTAAAGCAGAAGGAAACCAAGGAGAGAAGAAAACGACGAACATTTCGGAGTCTTTCTTTCTCTGCATAAAGTACAGGCTAACTGCTGTGAAGGAGATTTCTACACAGTATTCATATACTGACAAGAAGGCTTACGCTTAAGATTAATGACAGAGTTTGACAAAAATCGTTCTCAAACTCCGAGCTCATTTTCTAACCACTGATACCACATCCCTCTCTCGCTATGTCCCTCTCCTCCATCATTACTTTCCCCTGCCCCCTCCCTCCCCTCCATCTCCACATCTGCAGCCGAAGATAGTGGAGGAGAATCTGACCTACGCAGAGCTGGATCTGGTGAAGCCAATTCCAGAAGCCAAGGCGTCATGTAGCGGCACGGTGTACGCTCAGATACTGTTCGAGGAGCAGCAGCTATGAAAGAAACACACACACACACACCACTATTAACTGTGCCTTATGTAAAAAAGTACTGTCTATTTATAGTCTGTATTATGTTGTATTCAAATGGTTTGTGAAGGGCAACATGTGTAATGCCTATTATTATACAATTGTACATATGATTTTTTTTATATAACTTCCTTTTAGGAGACCAAGATGCAAAAGGACATGTTTTGTATACTGGAGAATTTTTCTTTTGCTCCACATCTGCACAAACTTGGAACACAACAGAAGACACTGGTGCTGATTTAGTCCAGCTTTATCCATCATGACAATTGGAGGGTCGATTTGAAATTCGAATTCATGGCTTAATCTGAGTCTTCCTGCTGATCTAAAACTGGTTTCATTTGATATTTGCAACCCAATATCAACAGGTTACATTCATTGTTGTGTGTTTACCACAACCATTTACAGTCAAGTATACTCTGGAGATATTTCTTTGCTACCATCTAATTTAAACGCTTTTTTCGTAGTTGTTTAATGGAAAGAAATCATTGGAATTTTTGCAGAAATTTCTAATTTCTTGCCAAGAATCAACACACTAACAATACAACAGCTCTGTTACTGCTCTCATGTCTGCGCGTAAGGAAATGAGCTTGAACCAGGAGTTGATTAGCTAAGATTAGCATAAAGAGTAGAAGCAGGGGAAAACAGCTAGCCTGGCTAGCTTGAATATGAATGCTGAATCTGTAGGCGGAAACACAATACTTGCCGTGGGAAGTTACTCTGAGTAGGATCGTCCACTATCTTTTCAGCAGGCATTGGCTGTATGTAGGAAAAAGGAGGGAATTTGCCGCCTTGCAATAACTGACTATTAGCTAACAATGGTTTAGCATCTCAGAACTTCATTGTCCCTTCTCAAGTTGCTAGCCTAACTGTTAACAATGGTCAGGGCATAAAAAAGGAAGTCTTGGCCTGGGGTATCCTTTATCGGTTATCTGAATGACCACTGACTACACTGCAGACCCTGATAAAATACTTAGGGTCGCTCCCAGAGGGTACATTGTCTTCAGACAGTACCCGTTGGTCAGGCTTTAGCTAGCTAGCTAGCCTTCCAGAGGAAGTTATGTTGTAGCAATTTAATAAAAAACCACTCCCGACAATATTGTGTCTGTATGGATTAAAAAACAAGATATAATCTGTTACTTTGGGAGCTTTAGAGATTTTGCTAGGCCTTTGAACTTTGAAGAAAACCAGACAAGCTGTTTTCTCCTGCTTTTACTCTGACTTTTTTGCATGATATGAATGCAGTATTTGTTCTTTCAAGATAAGTCAAAGTATTTGTTTAATTCTTAAATACAAATGATTTTTTTATATCATGATATTTTGACTAATTTGAAATCCAGGAAGGCTTTATATATAAGATAAAAAAACTGCAGTCGTTGAAGTGTTTAGTTCTTTGACATTCCTGAAGTGAATTGTGGGAAATCCCATCCAGAGTAATCGGATTAATGAAGGCGACACAAACTCAATTAAAGACATCCGTTGTTATGGATGTGAAGCAATGTATTTTCAGGATTCAGATTGACTGCTGGCATGTTCCCAGCTTTATCTGCCTCACAACATCTGTGTCCAGTCTGTTTTTATGTGACACTTTATAATGACCACAACTCCAGAGGGTTGATATTAAAGTAGCGATTAGCCCCTCGACCTCCCCCACAGTCAAGAATGCGAGACCTATCATCTGGTGCCAACATCAGCTTAACAGGCTGTTAGCGCCACACACACAAGAACATAGACATACACACAAGGGTGGAGTCACGCGTAGGCTAAACACCCTTAAAGTATATATACAATACACAAAGGCACATATACAAGGCTGCAGACAATTGTGACACCTTATCTTTCAATGGGGAAAAACTCCTTTTGCACATAGTCAAAGTTTACTTGAAGTCTTAAGGTGATTTTGTTGTTAGAGATAAAAGCTATATCAGCTGCAACTCCACATACCTTTGTACGGCCTCCTTGCTTTCTTACTTTCCACGAATCCGAGTGTGAAAGTGCTTAGGCTTCTTTTTCCATCTAATGATCCTCTGGATTCAGGCATGGAAAAGCAAAGGAGAGTTTTTTTAAACAGCGTACTTGAAACCCAGACAAAAAGGCACCGGATCCCTCCCTTCCCCCGGACTGCCAATATCTCATGTGGAATCATCCATGAGGTTGGAGAAGAGGTGGAAGAAGAACTCAGATCTTTTAGAACAAATACAACTTTATACCAATACAGCAATGTAGATATACCTCACTACAAGTAAAAATCAAGCACTCCAAATCATAACTAAGTATTGTCCGGACAAACATTTGAAAGTTAAAGTACTTATACCACAGGAAAATGTAAGATTTGTAGGCCCTAGTTGTTGTAACTGTTTTATCAATAGAAGCACATTTAATATGTTTCATCAAAGGAAAGTCCAAGGAGAAAATCCAAGCACTGATACATAAATCTGTCATTTTTTTGTCAAGGTTTTTTTTTCTCCACTAGCTTGAGCTTTACCCGGTAACACCTCCCAGACATCTGAGGCATCTTTATCTGTTAAGTTACAAGGGACTTTAACCTTTAGGGAAATGGTTAAAAAGTGGAGTACAAGTATCAAATAGCAGAAAAGCAAAATACTAAATTAAAGTACGAGTATCAAAAACATTGCTTAGGTTGGTTCCTTTGTGCCACTGAGGGGGAGCCCTTCCTACAAGACTCATTTCCAAGGCCAGCAAACTAAAGTGCTCTCCCCTTTTATCAAATGTTAGCTAAAACAGCTATTTGTCCGCTAACCAATAACTTGAGTGAGTAATGAGTAAAATTATTTGACTCTAAAACGTTCAACCATTCACTCTCGAAGTAGAAGGCCTATTTGCTTTAGAGTCATGTAACTACTTTCTGAATAAGACGAGGTCAAAGCCTAGTATGTGGCTGACCGCATCATGTCAATGTGTGCTTTTGAGGGCAATGTGTTACAAGGACTGTCCGTATGAGGCCGATGACAACGTGTTTGAAAGCAGGTGCGTGCTGCGGACGTAGGTGAGGACAGTGGAGGAGCAGCCCCGCCTACTCCTCTAACAAAGTATCCAGAGCCGTATAGACAGAGAGTCGCGTCAGGGCAGGTCCAGTATGCTCCATGATCCGCCATTGCGATGTCGCAACTCTCTCTCTCTACAGCTCTGAAAGTGCCACTCAGTCAGTCAGTCAGTCACATACAGACCCATGTGTAGGTCTATATATAGCAGCTATTGTTAGCTAGCAAACAGTTGTTAGACATGAAATGTACTGGATTGGTATGATGTTTGGTATTAGAAGTTAATCTCCAGTCACAAAACAGAGTGTCCATGTCTCTTTAGAACTGTTGAGAAAGCCAAATTGCATGATTGTACCCTGATGCCTTTAGCATGTAGCACAATGGCTGACTTCCAAAATGGCTGCCAGCCAAATCACATATATCACTAAAAAACGAAGTAACTTTCAGGACAGGAGAGTTTGAGCTATCACTGCAAATATTTGCATCAATTTTACAGCTGGCGGTTTTGCCTTTTTTTGTTCCCCTGCCTTCATATTAGATTTCAGTTTAAACCACTATCGACCTCCTTTCGTCAGCATCTCCATGTTCCATTGTTGTTCTCTGTATATTTCAGTTGCACAGTGTGTATTATTCATGTATGAAACGCCTGAAAGTGACCTTTCAGTGGCAGGCAGAAGTGTATTTAAAATGCCCTTAAACTGTGAAATGTAAAGTTTCTTCCAGACCACATTGTCCTTAATGGGAGTCCACTAACTAGAACCATGTGTTTGAAATGTGCCTCACTGCTCTCTCCCTCTCTCTGCCCACCACTGACCTCTGCAATCATCAACATTCCAGCATTTCTATTTCATGTTGTTCTTCTGTACAGCTTGTATGTATAAGTGAAATAAAAATGTAATTTGACGTGAGTTTGATGTTGCTATAGTGTTTTAAGCCACTCTGTGTTGTTCTTTGGATCGTGATGATCAGTCCACAACTTGGCTCCATTCTGAAATGTCTCCAGAACAATTCATGGCCCTCATAGGATAAACCACAGCAGCTTAGTAAATCATTTGACTTTTCATCTTCAAAAACTTTCACCTGAGCTGAATATCTAACATTCAAATTCTTTATGTTTTTCATCCTGCGCTGATTACAAGAAAACATTTTTATTTTGCAAATCACTTTAAAACTGAAGAAAACAATAAGCGTTAAAGGAGAAGTTCGTTATTTGTAAACCTGGGCACAATTTTTATAAATTCCGGTGTCAAAATGACTCATAGGAACAAAAACTTTTGGAATCGGTCCAGTAGATGGCCTCAGCTGTGGCCGCGATACTGCCACAATGGCTGCAACATAATCCTTTGGGGCAATTGCGCACGATTAAAGTGCGTACACTTTCATCATTTTGGATCATTCCGTAATGTTGTTGGATACCTGCAGTAACAATCTGAGTGAGCGGCAAAAACAAGCACTTTTAGTGGACGTACTTTCATCGGGGACAGTTGCCCTAGGTGATTATGTTGCAGCCATTGCAGATGTCTCACGGCTATGGCAGAGGACACCTACTGGACCGTTTCCAAAAGTTTTTGTTCCTTTGAGTCATTTTGACACCCCAATTTGTAAAAATAGGGCCCAGGTTTAAAAATAACGAACTTCTCATTTTACTGCAGGGTTCTTTGTGATTGTTGCTAATTAGCAAATGATTGCATGCTAATATGCTAAACTAAGATGGTGAATGTTATAAACATTATACCAAATAATTAGCATCCTAACATCGTCATTGTGATTATGTTACCTGCTGTGCTTCCCTGAGAGATTTATTTCCTGTCTTTGACAAGTCAAATAATTGAATTAGCCACATTGCGCTAATGGGGATTTAAAATGGGTGTGCTATTTACATGTTATTGTATTAAGTGGATTATATTATTATAACAAATACAATGTTATATCTCGAAATGTAAAAGAACAAAATGTGTGAAGTTTGCTGCCCAACACGCACCAGCTGTCGTTTTCTATTTTCCTTGTCATTAATGCAACACACAATATTGCCAAAGACAGAAATCAAAAGAAAACAATTAAATAACCAAAAATACAAATGGGAAAAGGTGTAATTTATTGATCTATTTGTGTGTTTATGAAAGATTTGAATGTTTCACAGTGTGTATGTGTGGGTGTGTATGTGTGTGTATATGTGTGTGTACACAGTCAGGACTTTTCTTAATGTACAGCTAGATGGATGTTCTCTCAGTACTATAAATAAAATATAAATATTCAAGTCATTTTTGTCTCCACTTTTATAAATGGCTGGAATTAAACCTTTATTCCAGAGGTCAGGAAAAAATGCAAACAGCTAGAATAATTATGTTGTCGACACCACGTCTTTTTATTTTGGCCAGGATGGGGACTGCAGTCCAGATGTATTTTTCCCTGAGCGTTTCCATTCAAAATTACATTCTGTCATTCAAATGTTCAGCCACACTAACAGTATTCAAATTATGTTAAAAGCCTCCTAATCATCCTGATAACTTGAAATAAATCCTAAAATGCATCTTATATATATTTTTTCTTTAAATCCAACTATTTATTTCAATCCTAAACAAAGAAAATTGAAAAGTATCATTAGAATATTTAAATATCTGCTAACTCCTGTGTGTCTTTGTTGAGTGTTTGAGTTTCCCTCTCTTGTTAAAGATTATACTGTGCTCCGAATGCCAGACATACAGTCTGTAAGTGAGTGGCATTATTTCTTAACTGTTTATTTACATATTTCAGCCCATAAACAGAGACTACACATTAACAGAGAATCTGAGCACTGTAAAAAGTGGTCTGTTAAGAAAAGTCCTGACTGTGTACAGATACACTGCCTGTAAGGACCTGAGGACCCAGTGATGGGGTGGGTTGGTTGGTTGTCACAGAGCGACAGAAAGTCTTTGATGGTTAATAACTTGTTGCTGTTAAAATAATCTGAGTAGTATGAAAGGGATACCCATTTCAATGCAAGGCTAAAGCTTCTGTCTAATTTAGGAATGACCACTGTAAGATGTATTGATCATGAGTAATTCACACGAGAGAAAAAAGTGTGACGACCAATCCCGGTTTCCCCTACCTGTCTTTGATAAGACTAATGACCTATAAGTGTTTGTGAGTGTGAGTTCGCTCTGAAGCATGTGTCTCAACAAGCTGCAATAATTGTGTGAATTAGCGTTGTTAAGCTAAAAGTAAGCCACAACTGCTAAATAGCAGGAGTTGTGTATTCTTGTTTCCATAGTAACCGAAGACTAGGCTGCTTTACCATATCTAATTCAAGCAGTGCTACAATCATGTATGTAATGCATCTTGCATTCAGTAGTCTGCATACTCTGTAATAATATTATTGTTTTTTAGGTCAAATGCGTTTGCTATAAATAATCAAAAGCATCAAAATTTGGATTCACAACAAGTGAAATTTTCCATTTTGCAGAATGACTCGTTGCAGAATAATATGTATTATATTGCAGTATAAAGATTGTTCACTAATGTGTTTATCACGTTAATGTTACAGCTGATAAAGATGGGGCCAACTTTATTTAAAACAGCTGGGTAGCTTATGGATTTTCCCACATGGGCCAATGCATTCTCATCCTAATGAAATCTAATTTATCTGTTTTCAGATTTTGTATCATTAATATGAAAAATTATCAGATTAATGAAGTTGAGTAAAAATTGCATCATGTCCCTCTGACATGTAGTGGAGCAGACATATAAACTGGCAGAAATTGGAAATACTTAAGTTAATAGTTTGTGTCTCAAAATTGTATTTCAGTCCCTCAGTCAGATGTTTGATGTTTTAACTTTTCTGCCCATTTTGTGCTCTTTTCAACACTTTTCCATTCATGTCTTATTTTTACAGAACCCATTATAAGTGTTTGGTTCATAATACACCATTTTTATTACTAGTCCATCACTTGTTAGAAATCATATATTTCTTTCTTTCATTTTCTTTCTTTTTCAAAATTTTGTAACTCATTTTAGATTTTTTACAACTTACAGAGACAGGACATGACACATATAAAGATGGTTACCACTGACTTGCACATGTTGTTAATAACTTTAATGTAAAACAACTTCAACCACGAAATACACCTATATATGAAGAAATGTTACATTTTACATTTTTTTTTTTTTGATTCTTAATTTTATTGACAAATTAGAGTAGCCGATTAACCTATGCTGCATGTCTTTGGATTTTTGGGAGGAAACCGGAGCATCCCGGAGGAAAACCCATGAAGGCATGGGGAGAACATACAAACTCCACACAGAAAGTTACCCACTGGGCGGCGGGTTCTTCCTGTGAGGTCACAGTGCTAACCACTGCAACCGCCATGCCCGCATTATGAAATAAACCCTTTTCACAGCAGACATGTTGACTTGAAACTAGCAAGTCAACATGTCTGCTGTGTAGAAGGTCTATTGGTTGGTGGTTTAGGGGGAGGGGGGTTAGGGGAGGAGGGGGGGAGGAGGAGGGGAGGGGGGTTAGGAAAGGAGGGGGGGAGGAGGGTTTGGAAGGGTGGGGGGGGGGAAGGGGGAGAGGGGAAGACTACTTTTTCTTCCAACTCTCAGGCTTCCTCAAACCAAGGAAGTGTCTGGCTTGCTTCCACAAAGAAGGCTGCTTCAGCGTTCCCTCTTGTGGCTGCTCAGCAGACACTCTGGCCTCCTCCTCAACAGGCTGCGGTTGTGTTCCTGAGGTTCCAGCAGATGCACAGGTGCTGGGCTCCATGCATTGCTGGTCTTCCTCTGGGTCCTCGCACCTCGACCTCTTTCGTTTTGGAGGCTGGTTGTCCTCCCTGTTCGCCTGCAGTTCGTTCTGAAGCTGCATATTGCGTGCGAGCTGGATGCTAAGAGCAGTTTTCAGCTCCTCCAGCTCTCTACAATAATTGGTCTCCTTCACGACAATGTTCTGCTGCAGGGTGTTGATCTTCTCTGTCATCTGTTGCTGAATGACGCCCTTTTCAGCCTCCAAGTTCCAGATGCGAACCTGGTCGTCCACCTCCTTGTTCATGAGAGACTTGACTTGGGTCTCAAGCTCTCGCTGATGGCTCTCAGCCTGCTGTCTCACAGCGAGCACATCCGTTTGGTATCGCTGGCTGAGCTGCTGCTGCGACACTCTCAAGCTCTCCAGTTGTTCCTGGAGAAGCTTGGTGTTGTTCTTCTCCTCCTGCAGCTCAGCTGAGAACTTCTCTTGGCAGATTTTATGTGCCGACTGCAGCTCCTCATAGTCTTTCTCGATGAGCTTATGAACACAGAGCTGAGTTCTTAACTCCTCCAGCTCGGTCCAGAACTGTTTCTCTTTCTCGAAAGATGTCTGCTGCAGGTTGCTGATCTCCTCGGCCATTGTCTGCCGGAGGGCGTCCTGCTCAGCCCGCAAGGTCTTTATGACATGCTGGTCCTGTGAAACTCTTTCAGCGTGAGCTTCAACTTGCTGCTGAAGCTCAAACTTAAGAGTCTCGACCAGCTGTCTGGAACTAAGGACGTCGGTTTCATACCTGAGGCTGAGCTCATGGTTAGAAACCTTCGTCTTCTCCAGTTCTTCTTGGAAGACCTCGATTTGCTCCCTCTCCCCCTGGAGTTCTGCAGTAAACCTTTCCGTGCTTACCAAGTGTGCCACTTGCAGCTCCTCGTAGTCGGCATGAAGACGTTTCTTCTTTTTTTGCCTTGTGGTGTCCCTCACCATTGTGGCAATCTTTGTTACGCTAAGAGTTTCCTCCTTGCTGTACTTTTCCAGCCTTTCCAGGTCTCTCTTAGTGTCCTTTCCCCTGTTGATGTACATCTCTTTCAGGGTTTTCTGTTTCACCAACTGCTGCTTGACATCCTCCAACTCATTGCTGATGAGGAGTCTCCGGTCCTTCTCGTGGCGACAATGAGCCCTCTCTCTTTCCAGCAGTTCAGTGAGCTGCCGCACATCTCGACGGAGGGTTTCAAGCTCCCCCGGGATATACTGCTGTGCTCCACCTGCAGCCTGCTGTCTGAAGGGCCTCCTGTTCCTGTTTTTGTTTCTTGGTTGTTGCATTTTTTGGCTGGTTTTATTCAGTCTCAAATGAATGCTGCCTAAATCTGCTGAATGTCTCTGATAAGATAGTGATCTATATCTGAGGTCTATATCAATTCTCTTTCTCAAAGTGGTGACACTTATTGAAAGGTACGAATGATATGACTGCCTGCACAGCTCCACTCCTACTTATAAACTTTTTGTAAACTTTATGATGTCATCCATTATGTCAGCATAAAATGGCTTTCTTCCTTTGATGTTCATGCAACATGCAACATGCAACATGCATGAACATCAAAGGATGCATGTTCTATGTTGCTTTGAAGAGTTCCAAAGTTCCAATTCAATTCAAAACAATTCCATACACTTTGATTACATTAAGCTGATTCACTTCATCTGTAGGCAGCAGCCCAGTTCTTCTTCTGGTCAAAGAAAGCTTGTGTTTAAAGTTATATGGCTTGGCCCCAGCATGCACCATGCCCCATTAACTTCATGAAAGATGTATGGTCCGAGTTCAACCACTAAAAATAATATTT
Source organism: Semicossyphus pulcher (assembly GCF_022749685.1). Classification (NCBI taxonomy): domain Eukaryota; kingdom Metazoa; phylum Chordata; class Actinopteri; order Labriformes; family Labridae; genus Semicossyphus; species Semicossyphus pulcher. Next base: position 9,461,392 of record NW_027211670.1, on the reverse strand, counting down.
TGACTCTTCTAATGGATTGGATTAAAGCACATTTGCTCTCAGCGATTTTAACTCCATTTGAAAGCAAAGCTTTCACATGCTGTTAATGTTCACAGTTAATCGCCACATAAAGCAGAATCTTTACTGTGATCTAAACTCAGATTCCCTTGCACAACCTATTGTTGGTGTGTCTGTGCCTGTTCTGTCCCATACTTTCATCTCCGTCCATACAAATACAATGCATAGTAAACACATTCTACTCCTGACATATCCTCTGTGGTTACAGTAATGCACAGCTACACCGACCTAAGGGCAAAAAAAAGAGGATAATGAAAGACTTCAACGAGTGGAAAACACAGGATGAGGGATTCACAATAATCTTCATGTCCTGCAAGAAACTCGGATCAAATGTCTGTTGTTGAACGCTCAGTCCATGTTGGAAGAGTGACCATTTCCTCCTTGATCCCTTCTGTAAGTATACAGCACTACTTTAAGGTCACGTCCGCACAAACCATACTCTGTAATAATATTATTGTTTTTTAGGTCAAATGCGTTTGCTATAAATAATCAAAAGCATCAAAATTTGGATTCACAACAAGTAAAATTTTCCATTTTGCAGAATGACTCGTTGCAGAATAATATGTATTATATTGCAGTATAAAGATTGTTCACTAATGTGTTCATCACGTTAATGTTACAGCTGATAAAGATGGGGCCAACTTTATTTAAAACAGCTGGGTAGCTTATGGATTTTCCCACATGGGCCAATGCATTCTCATCCTAATGAAATCTAATTTATCTGTTTTCAGATTTTGTATCATTAATATGAAAAATTATCAGATTAATGAAGTTGAGTAAAAATCGCATCATGTCCCTCTGACATGTAGTGGAGCAGACATATAAACTGGCAGAAATTGGAAATACTTAAGTTAATAGTTTGTGTCTCAAAATTGTATTTCAGTCCCTCAGTCAGATGTTTGATGTTTTAACTTTTCTGCCCATTTTGTGCTCTTTTCAACACTTTTCCATTCATGTCTTATTTTTACAGAACCCATTATAAGTGTTTGGTTCATAGTACACCATTTTTATTACTAGTCCATCACTTGTTAGAAATCATATATTTCTTTCTTTCATTTTCTTTCTTTTTCAAAATTTTGTAACTCATTTTAGATTTTTTACAACTTACAGAGACAGGACATGACACATATAAAGATGGTTACCACTGACTTGCACATGTTGTTAATAACTTTAATGTAAAACAACTTCAACCACGAAATACACCTATATATGAAGAAATGTTACATTTTACATTTTTTTTTTTTTGATTCTTAATTTTATTGACAAATTAGAGTAGCCGATTAACCTATGCTGCATGTCTTTGGATTTTTGGGAGGAAACCGGAGCATCCCGGAGGAAAACCCATGAAGGCATGGGGAGAACATACAAACTCCACACAGAAAGTTACCCACTGGGCGGCGGGTTCTTCCTGTGAGGTCACAGTGCTAACCACTGCAACCGCCATGCCCGCATTATGAAATAAACCCTTTTCACAGCAGACATGTTGACTTGAAACTAGCAAGTCAACATGTCTGCTGTGTAGAAGGTCTATTGGTTGGTGGTTTAGGGGGAGGGGGGTTAGGGGAGGAGGGGGGGAGGAGGAGGGGAGGGGGGTTAGGAAAGGAGGGGGGGAGGAGGGTTAGGAAGGGTGGGGGGGGGGAAGGGGGAGAGGGGAAGACTACTTTTTCTTCCAACTCTCAGGCTTCCTCAAACCAAGGAAGTGTCTGGCTTGCTTCCACAAAGAAGGCTGCTTCAGCGTTCCCTCTTGTGGCTGCTCAGCAGACACTCTGGCCTCCTCCTCAACAGGCTGCGGTTGTGTTCCTGAGGTTCCAGCAGATGCACAGGTGCTGGGCTCCATGCATTGCTGGTCTTCCTCTGGGTCCTCGCACCTCGACCTCTTTCGTTTTGGAGGCTGGTTGTCCTCCCTGTTCGCCTGCAGTTCGTTCTGAAGCTGCATATTGCGTGCGAGCTGGATGCTAAGAGCAGTTTTCAGCTCCTCCAGCTCTCTACAATAATTGGTCTCCTTCACGACAATGTTCTGCTGCAGGGTGTTGATCTTCTCTGTCATCTGTTGCTGAATGACGCCCTTTTCAGCCTCCAAGTTCCAGATGCGAACCTGGTCGTCCACCTCCTTGTTCATGAGAGACTTGACTTGGGTCTCAAGCTCTCGCTGATGGCTCTCAGCCTGCTGTCTCACAGCGAGCACATCCGTTTGGTATCGCTGGCTGAGCTGCTGCTGCGACACTCTCAAGCTCTCCAGTTGTTCCTGGAGAAGCTTGGTGTTGTTCTTCTCCTCCTGCAGCTCAGCTGAGAACTTCTCTTGGCAGATTTTATGTGCCGACTGCAGCTCCTCATAGTCTTTCTCGATGAGCTTATGAACACAGAGCTGAGTTCTTAACTCCTCCAGCTCGGTCCAGAACTGTTTCTCTTTCTCGAAAGATGTCTGCTGCAGGTTGCTGATCTCCTCGGCCATTGTCTGCCGGAGGGCGTCCTGCTCAGCCCGCAAGGTCTTTATGACATGCTGGTCCTGTGAAACTCTTTCAGCGTGAGCTTCAACTTGCTGCTGAAGCTCAAACTTAAGAGTCTCGACCAGCTGTCTGGAACTAAGGACGTCGGTTTCATACCTGAGGCTGAGCTCATGGTTAGAAACCTTCGTCTTCTCCAGTTCTTCTTGGAAGACCTCGATTTGCTCCCTCTCCCCCTGGAGTTCTGCAGTAAACCTCTCCGTGCTTACCAAGTGTGCCACTTGCAGCTCCTCGTAGTCGGCATGAAGACGTTTCTTCTTTTTTTGCCTTGTGGTGTCCCTCACCATTGTGGCAATCTTTGTTACGCTAAGAGTTTCCTCCTTGCTGTACTTTTCCAGCCTTTCCAGGTCTCTCTTAGTGTCCTTTCCCCTGTTGATGTACATCTCTTTCAGGGTTTTCTGTTTCACCAACTGCTGCTTGACATCCTCCAACTCATTGCTGATGAGGAGTCTCCGGTCCTTCTCGTGGCGACAATGAGCCCTCTCTCTTTCCAGCAGTTCAGTGAGCTGCCGCACATCTCGACGGAGGGTTTCAAGCTCCCCCGGGATATACTGCTGTGCTCCACCTGCAGCCTGCTGTCTGAAGGGCCTCCTGTTCCTGTTTTTGTTTCTTGGTTGTTGCATTTTTTGGCTGGTTTTATTCAGTCTCAAATGAATGCTGCCTAAATCTGCTGAATGTCTCTGATAAGATAGTGATCTATATCTGAGGTCTATATCAATTCTCTTTCTCACAGTGGTGACACTTATTGAAAGGTACGAATGATATGACTGCCTGCACAGCTCCACTCCTACTTATAAACTTTTTGTAAACTTTATGATGTCATCCATTATGTCAGCATAAAATGGCTTTCTTCCTTTGATGTTCATGCATGTTGCATGTTGCATGTTGCATGAACATCAAAGGATGCATGTTCTATGTTGCTTTGAAGAGTTCCAAAGTTCCAATTCAATTCAAAACAATTCCATACACTTTGATTACATTAAGCTGATTCACTTCATCTGTAGGCAGCAGCCCAGTTCTTCTTCTGGTCAAAGAAAGCTTGTGTTTAAAGTTATATGGCTTGGCCCCAGCATGCACCATGCCCCATTAACTTCATGAAAGATGTATGGTCCGAGTTCAACCACTAAAAATAATATTTTGACTCTTCTAATGGATTGGATTAAAGCACATTTGCTCTCAGCGATTTTATCTCGATTTGAAAGCAAAGCTTTCACATGCTGTTAATGTTCACAGTTAATCGCCACATAAAGCAGAATCTTTACTGTGATCTAAACTCAGATTCCCTTGCTCCAATTATATTATATCTCCCTGTTGACATAAAGTGGAGACAGAGAGGGCTGCAGCCGTTAGCAGCCTGGATGGGTGTCAGCTTCTCCTGAGGTGGTGGAGGCGTTGTAATGAGAGAGGGGGCGATCTAAATGTTAGGTTTACTTTACTTACAACCTCACAATTATTTTGGAAAGGAAAAGAGAGAGGAAGCTCAGTGTGTGTGTTTGTGTGTGTGTGTGTGTGTGTGTGCGTGTGTGTGTGACACAAAAGAAAGCCCAGAGGTATTATGAAAATGTCTCACCCACAAAGAAGGAAAAGAAACAGGTCAGTGGAAGAGTCTGTTTGGAGGGAAGTGGTTCATTAGTAATACAATATGAGCAGAAAGGTAAATAAAGTTATTGCAGTGGGTGGGATTGCTGAAAAGAAACGAGAAGGGGGGAGTCCAACAGGAGAGAGAAAGAGGTCAGGTATGTGGAAAGGAAGTCACGTAGACTTGAAGGTAAAGACACCGGTGTTTGTTTCCTGTCTGAGCACAAACAGCAGGCTTTGCAGACGCTCCCTTAAATAGAAACAACTGATGTCACCAGTAAAACAGCTGAACACAACCTATTGTTAGTGTGTCTGTGCCTGTTCTGTCCCATGCCTTCATCTCCGTCCATACAAATACAATGCATAGTAAACACATTCTACTCCTGACATATCCTCTGTGGTTACAGTAATGCACAGCTACACCGACCTAAAAAAAAGAGGATAATGAAAGACTTCAACGAGTGGAAAACACAGGATGAGGGATTCACAATAATCTTCATGTCCTGCAAGAAACTCGGATCAAATGTCTGTCGTTGAACGCTCAGTCCATGTTGGAAGAGTGACCATTTCCTCCTTGATCCCTTCTGTAAGTATACAGCACTACTTTAAGGTCACGTCCGCACAAACCATATAGTTAAGGTCTTCAGCCAGGCCCACTTGGACTTTGCCCATGAGTCTACGATACCAGTGGGTTTCCAGCTCTTTGGTTTCCATAAAAAACAATGGAAAACATGGACATAGAGAAGAACTCCTGCTGGGAAACAAGGAAGAGATCAAGTTGCCCATGCATCTTTTTACTTTATACTTATATATAATTATACGAAATGTCCTCAAAGTGAATTTAGAAATACGCCCAGTGTTGGTCCAGTCATAACTTTTGAGGTCAGGCTCATCATTTGCGATCTGCTCCGTCTCAAAGTCTGATTCACAAAGCAAATTGCATCAATAATATTCAAGGACAAACATGGCCATAAAGTTTTGCAGATCCGTGCAGGTTGCCCTTGCTTTTGATTGTGGAGAGAAGCTCTCAGCACCTCCACTCTCTGCTGCACGGTGCTGCGCTCTCAGGCAGTAGCCGAGCGCACACTGACGGATCTCAACTCCATCCACAGATCGATGATGAGCAGGGAGAGGAGGGGGCAGCTCTTTTAACAGTTAACTGTAAAGTCCAGTGCTGGCGTTGGGAATAAGTCACAAGGCTCCCCCAAATGTTTGCATGATGTCTCATTAAAATACGCACAAACAGCAGTGGAGCACAGAGTGGTGCATTTAATAATTTGCGTAGGCTTAAAGAATGACGCGCAGTCTTTTTGTGTTCATTGCACAGTTTTAGCAGCCGCAAAAGCAGCACAATCCTTTAGTGAATGAGACCCTTAGTCTCTAGTGGAAAAGTAGGAAAAAAACGACAAAAAAAAGACACAACTCACTCTGTCACTGGAATAATACAATGTATAATATTTAACTGTTAATATGTTGCACATTATTAAAGCTACTGTGAGGAACTTTTGGTTTGTGTTGATTTTGGCGACCCCTGTGGTCAAAGCTGTAGAGAAAAAACTATTTTGAAATAATTAGTCTTCTTCCTGATGGTGTAGTTTGCTTTTGGAGGCCATAAAGAGGCAACTATAACTTCGATCTACTTCATAGGCAGTTAGAAACAGTTGTATAATTGTATCAGCCCTTTTTGTTTCATACCCAACAGCTTTTTCTCGTTGGTGTCACACTTGAGTTTATTAGAAAGACAAAGTAACTGACTGGTCAGAGATTTATTAGTCTGCAGCACAGGCCACTGTCATCTCTCAATACTGTGGGCGCTCTGCTGTTGTGTGGACCTGCAGGCCAAGACTTAATGAGAAACAGCTTCCTCAGGCTTTAGGTTACTAAACTGATGTCATCATACTGCTATGGCTTCAAGATTTTACAGCAAGTTGTAAAGGATGAAGAAGTCAGAATGAGGTTCTCCTGTGACAGTGGAGTTGTTTTTATATTTTTATAATACAATCTGTCAGCAGATAATGTTATCATAGTCTGTAAGTCAGTGTGTGTCATACTTTTCTTAAAGCTACTCTAACTAATAGTTTTATATTTATGGACAAATGCATAGGTGTAATTTTAAAGATGATGCGTTTACAAACAGAGATCTCAGTTAGCCTCACTTTTATAAAGCTTTTAAACTTCATTTGTTGGTTTTTACCTCCACAAAGTGCTGCTTTGATTCACTCTCGCTATCGCTATCATCATCTTTGCAGACGGACAAATTAGCAACTATTAGCCACTATCTGATTAACAGAGGAGTACAACTTTTTTGCCACAACATTTTCCCAACCTTGTATTTTTGTCCAACTGCCGCAACTTTCCCGCAACTTTGACCAATCACCAAACTTACATTCTTGATATTCAAAATCTTGATCCCCTGAGGTCTGCAATGTTGTATAAATACTGTCGGTCATCTTTTACTGTTTACTGTTTGAAACACTGCATGCTAGAGAAGTCCTTTTTTCTGCTGTGACTCATACCGCTGCGTTTCACTTTCATGAGCAACCTAATCCCGCCTCCGGTCTTTATGTCGTGCTTTTTTTCTGCTAACCATTTTATCAATGTGGGAAAAAACTGTGACAGCAAATATTGCACTTGAAACTTTATAAAAAAACAAACACAATATCAAAAACAAACATAGTATTAAAACAAACATAGTATTAGTACAACTAGTATCAACATTTATTTTCTTAAAATTAACCCAAAATGTTGACCTTTAATTCATCACACACTCAGACCAGCGGCGTGCTTAATGCTGTGATCAGCAATACTTAAAATGATGAATAAAAAAGTTTGACATACTGCCACATGATTTAATACATCCCACCGCATGTTTAATCATAGCGGTTATAAGCAGACGATTAAAAGCTAGAATGAAATAAAACTCTTTGTTTGTGTCAGTTAACACCCGCTAAAGATGATTTGGTGTTTACAGCTTACCGTGTGTGCTGGCCTGCTGGGAATGCCGGCATGCCTCTGCGGCGTCCGATCTTCCATCTGCTGGCTAGTTTCTGGGCTCTACATGAGTGAACACACTTTTCTTAGCAGAGTTTAAATATGCCTTCCTTATTGCATGATATGGACAACATTTTAAGGTAATATAGCACCTACCGCCAGCAATGGTTTGGTGTCTGTCGTGATCATAGACTGTATAAATCATGGATGTAGTCTCAGTGACCCATTGGGAAGAAGCGCTTCGAAGCCTGAATTGCGCCGGCGCTTGGGGTGGCCATATTGGAAATGCAATATCCAGAGGCAGGCAAAGAGGCGGAGTGCGTACGAGTTGAAGCCTATGAGGACTGAAGACTATGGGCGGGCCGCATGAATCAGGTTATCAGCCATAGACTGTATGAATAATGAATGAGCTAGTTTAACTTTGCCAGGAGGAGATTCTGTTTGTGACGGTGACTGACTACAGGTGTTTAGTTATCTGAGTAAACAAGTAGCGGTGAGCTGTCTTCTCATCACTACGGTCCGCTGTAATCTCTCCAGGGAAAAGCCAACAACTCTTGACTCCTATTTACTGACCGACAATTAAATAAATGTTTGATAAACTCTGCACAGGCTAACAAGCAGCTAAAGCGAGCACAGTATACCTGCTACGAGTGCTAAAAATATATCAATACAATTATACTTGCATTTAACTCACCGGAAAGCTGGAGCTCCGACTTCTTGCACGGCCATAACGTTCCATAAATCCCACAGAGAGAGATTATTTGTCCAAACTTTGAATGAAAAAATCCCCAAAAGTCTCCAACAACACAAACAGGTGAAGTTAAGCTCAGTGTCTGTGTCTGTGTTGACGTCTAGCAGACAGTCAGCAGGATCCACCTGTCAATCAAGTGATCCGGCCCCTATGATTTAAGGCTTAATATAATATAATTTAAACTGTCGCCCAGTTATCTTGAACAAAAAAAATTAGCTATTTATAACAAAACCGTTCTTTGTACCAGGCTGTAAACGTGTTTATTTCTGCTGTAATTTATTTTTTGTTTTCAGGAGCGAGCCTCACGTGGCCACTCGAGGAACTGCACTTTTTTGCACTTTTTTCATTTTTCAGCAGCGGAGGTTGCCGCTTGGTCGTGATGCGCCTCATTCGCTGCACTTCCTGGTTTCACACACAGGTTACAGAGAGGGAGCGCTTGTTTTCAACACCCTTATATAGCCTCCCACAGCATTCCAGCAACAATCTGCCTTACATTTACAGAGACTCTATACAGTGAATCTAACCCATCTGTAAATGGACTGTACCTATATAGCACTTTTCTAATCTTCCAACCACTCAAAGCTGCTTTTATACTATGTTACATTCACACTCACACTCACATTCACACGCTGATGGCAAAGGCCTAAGTGCCAATCTCCAATCAGATCTATGCCCATTCATACCTGAGTGAAAAATTGTATATAGTTTTTTGTTACAAAAGAATGGCAACCAATGACACAGCTTGCTCAAACTCTGGTGTAGGACCAAGTTCTCACAGTGTGACTGCTCTGTGACAATGTTACAGTGTTACAATTTCAATTAGCAGACGCTTTTGTCCAAAGCGACGTACATCTGAGAGTTAATACAACACAACGATCAAGACAGGAGGGAACAAATTCAATAGGGGAAATATGTAACTTTATTTTTTAATTAAAAATGCTATTGTTAAAGATTAGTTAGCATTTATTGTACCATCTGATGCCAATACATTTATATTGCAAAGTCCAACAGGGATTGTGCAAAAAATGTATTAGATCCATCGCAGACAGGGTGACTAACAATGAACATGCTGTTACCCTGCTGTCAGCTATAATGACAGCTACTCAGTTGTACAATTCATAAAAGCCAAGAGCTTAATGTGGTTTTGCCATATTGGTAATAAGAATAATGTGACCGTTCAAAACTCTGAAGAACACCAAAAGTTGATACATTGGGAAGTCAGGAAACACGCTACAACTGAAAAAAAAAAAAAGTGTACATTTCTCCAAATATTTACTTCTATTGAGGTTTAGGGAGACTTGTTTTAGTTTCATGCTCACATGGTTTCTAACATGACTCAGGAGCAGGATGACTGATCACTCTATGTCCTGTAATTTAGACATTTCTATATACGGTGCCAAAAAACTAATCGGGACCCAGTCATTACATTCATCATGTACACACAACTACGACATGATTAATTGACTTTCCCAGCCTGAAACACTTTCTCAAACGCTGAGTGAGTATGATGTCAAGTCCATTTGGAGCTGTCCAGAACGAAATGTGGACACACATTTACAAAGAGGGAAAGGAGCTCTTTGAACTTGCAGCCCTGAAGCGAAGGCGACACAACGGTCGCAGAGCTAGAGGAGAAAAAAAGCCACATCCATTCAGAGCTTAGATAAACACATTCATGAGTCTCTCCCTGCGGTGCCAGCTTTCCCAAACATGTCCAGCAAGCTATCACTCATTGCCGCACAAAAGCAGCTTTACTCGTGTTTTGGATTGGAAAACAATAGTTTGTAAAGATGACAAAGCATGTAGAGGAATGCTGGGCAAAAAAAGTCATAAAGTCTGGAGCCGTCACTCCATGTTAGGTCCTGTGCGGGATAAAGCATGTTTACATGTTTTCGCACCTTTGACTGTTTTTCGTGGTAACTTCTGGCCATTGTGAAGCTCCACAGAAGTGACTGCAGCACAAAAGAACTTTTCTCTGCATTTTCTGGATCTCGCTGCTGTCACAAACCGTCTGAATCTCACATTAAGTATCTTGGGTACTTCACAAGTAAATGTTGAAAAGATTGAAGTGTTTCTAATCCACTTTCCAATACCACAAATAATCCTGCAGCTGACATCAATAACTTTTTTGCAAAATCAAATTACAGCAAAGATGCTGGATGGTGTTTGTGAGGTTGCGTTCATTGCAGTGAAAATATATCTTCAGAAAAAGGTCAAATAACACTGACGTGAGGTTAAAGCTGGTTTTATTGTTCATAAGGTAAATTGAATTAAACAAACTGAACATTTTTTGTGCAGGTAATTCAGAAACATTACTTATTAATGTGTAAATTAGCAGCAACACTGTTGTGTTGGTGTTCAAAATCTTCCAAGCAGCTGTGAAAGAACACAGGAAGGACGGAAATGAGCGAGTGAAAGACAGGAAATCCTTGCTGGCAGGTTAGTAAAAGAAACACAGGGATGATGACATGCATGACGTCAGTGCTGGGTCTGTCTTTATCGTTACTTCTCAATCACTTTGAACATCACCGTCTATTTTTGTCTTTTTTAGACATGACATACTAAATATATTTTAAAAACAAACGCACCAGTAGTCTTTCATTAATGTCTTGTCAGGCCGCTCAGAATCTGACAAGCAAAATCAAAATCTGTCCAATGAAACAGAAAAGTAAAGGCTGATTTTGTTCCTATATTTTTAGCCATGTCTTCAAACTGTCTGTAAACATTTCATCGGTGCAGTGGTCTCAAAACTGACCGCTCAAATTCACATGTTTAGCTTGTTAGCCACAGTAGCTAACCCTAGCTAACTCACTGCTTATTGTTCAACTTTTTAGCTGCAGTAGCTAACCCTGGCTTACCTAGTAATTCCTGCTGGTAAGACTAGTAATACACATTTGACTTGACTAGCTTACTTTGTATGAGCGTTATTTAGCTTGTTGGATACAGTAGCTTGTCACATTTGACCCCATTTTGCGTGTGTGGTCTGCTAAACCGTAATGCTAACTATCCTTTGTAGTAGATAGCATTGTGCTATGCTAAAAGTTCAGTGTTTTATTTAAAAAAAGAAAAATAAAGGCTGATGAAAAACACACACACACAATCCAATCATCAGAGGTAATCTGAACTGCTGCTACACTACCTCACTCTATTAGGTCAGCACCATTTCCTCCAGTGTGACCTGCATTTCTCCTGGCCTGTATTTTACACTGCTGAGGAAATGACTCAGCAGCTTATAGACCATATGATTCTGTCGCCTGCTGTTTCAGGAGAATTACAGATAAATAAGTAAAAGAGGAAATCCAACAGCAAGTGGGCAGTTCTCCAGGTTGCTTTTGCTGTTGGGCAGATTGAATCCAACCCCTAACATAAGCAGAATTTCTTTTGGAAGGATAAATATATGAGCTGCCACGTTTAGGTTTTGTGTTCACATGCACATAGTATCCTTCTCTTATGTGGTATAGTAAGTTAACTTACTTTAGGTTCAAGTATGCAGACCGACAAATAATAACCAGTTTTTAAATATGTATGACCAGAACTCATAGTACCTTACTATCCCATAAAACATTATGTTCCAATACGTGTTCCAATACCAGGAATGTTACTACATCCATTTGTATTTTGCAGTACGAAAGTTTTTTTTTTTTTAAGCACAATCCTCTGTGCAGCTGGACATGCAACACATGAAATAAACTGCTAAATGAGCACTGACAGGCGAAAGGCAATTGTCGTTTGGGCTCTCGACAAAACAAACATTTTGAAACTGTGAAGTACAAACTCTGTAACGGCAGCTACAAAAAGGAAAAGAAAAGTTTTGAACGCAGAGTCTGTGTCTCTTAAATAGCAAACTTTAATATTCATCTGCTTAATTTTTAATCAACTAAACAGATTTTAAATGTTCCTCTTTTTCAGAGATGTTCTGTTTTTCAGCGTCTCAGAGATTTCTGAGTGACATGAACCTGTGGTTTGTATAAAGACAGCACCACCTACTGGCAGGCAGGAGGTACTGCATGGCAGTCACATCAAGTGAGAGTGCTGCGTATGAAATCCATGAGGATAAATTTGGACAGGTCACACATGAGTAATGTCTGAGGTACGTCTGCAGTATGTGACACATTATACTGCTGACAGAAGTCTGCATGTGTGCATGTTATGCATGTGTTAGTGTGTGTGGGAGAGTTTCATGCTGTATGATGTATCATATCACAGCTGGAGAACAGGGTCAGACTGTGAACGATGTGAACACAGCAAGAGTTACACAGGTCAGGAAAGTGTATATTCTAAATGTGCTAACAAATAGCCGGACATTACAATTTTATTATTAAATATATTTTAATTGAATTATCATAATCTATGAAGCATTTTTTTGTCGACGTACAAAATATATCAAATTATGAAGGAATCTTCATAGGCTGCAGCAAAGAGCCACAAGTATCAAACAGATTTTAAAAATGACTTAATAAATTTCCTTGTTGGTTTGAATACTATAAATGAGTATGATGATGAGAAAAGTAAATTGTACCTATGATATAATTCCACATCACATTGAGAAAAGCATTCAGAATAACTCATTCAGTCACTGTACACGGGAGGGCTAAAGGCTAACGTTAGCGAGCTGAGTCACCAGCCGTGATTTGTAATGTAGTGGTGTAAATGTATACATCAAATTCACAGCTACTAGTGTGGATAAGAAACTGGTAAAACAAACTTGATTAAAAGTTAAAATTACTCGAAAATGGGAAAAATGCTTACATTTGTACGTCAGATCACGCTGTTGCGCTTCCTCTCGTCTCCTCTTGTAGTGAAATGCATGATGGTATATTGCTTGGTTAGTGATTGGCTGTACACTACTTTTCACGCTGCATTATGGGATACAATGAGTCCACTAATAATTCTCACTCTTAATTCGGACAGCACTACAAAGATGGCGAATCCCCTTTTATAGTTTTCTGTATAGTGAGCAGTGGGTGATTTCGACACAGCAAGGATGGTGTAACTTGAAAAGCATTTATAGAGCGATGTGTGGGGTTTGCTTCCATAGAGACTGGAAAACACTTATTCGCTGAGTAAAACTGTTATAGTTAAGGCCAAGGTGTTTTGTGTTGGCAGTTCCTATTTTGTATATAAAACCGATGTAGTGTAACTTTTTTTGATGTTCAGTGTCCTCAGCACAAAAACGCCCTCAGCGTCAGCTGTTTTTGTCCCTGAGCTCACACCGCTCTCAGTTGAAGATAGTTCAACATTTAGAACACCACTGCGCTCGTCAATGTCACTTCTCCCTCACTGACCAATTAAAATCAAGAAGGGGCGGGACTTACAATATCATCTTTGTCAACAAAAGGTGGAGCAGAAGCTAATCCACTCGTTTTTTCAAGGGTACAATTTCCATGTGTTTCATGTTTTCTTTGTAAAATTTCTTGAATAAAAGCAAAGCATACAGAGCAATTTAAAACTGACTTAAAGGTCACTACCAAGGGAAGCCAAAGTGCTGCTGGAAAACATTTGTAACTTAGAACCAATAAGCGCTGTTGAGAAGCGCTCTGAAATTGAGGTCGTGGGCAGTGCCAGCGCAAAAAAAACACTGTTAGTGGACACAGGCCCTTAATGTTTCAGGAGGGCTGGAGGAGGTCAACTATAAATCTGTGGTTTGGACCATGTTTGAATGTATCAAACCCCGGTCAGGTAGCCGGACACACACAGCTGCTGAAACGTGCTCTGTCTGATCAGTCCCTTACTGTATTTTTAGGGACCCGACGAACAAGAATGACACTCTTACTTGTAGTTATTGTTTGTGTGTCAGTATAATGCTCCTAGAAACAGTTGCTGCCATTTTTTGAAATGTCTTTTTTATATAGAGCAAAAGAACAAGCTGTTCTGCTGTAGCTGCTCACAGCCATAAAGTTTACTGAGAGCAAACAGCAGTTGCCTGGGAACAGAAGAAAACAAATCCCATGTCAGGCCCAGTGAGTCGGTCTGACTGCACGACATGTCTGCTCTTTCCTCTTCAAACTACAGATATGTGACTGGTTAATGCTGGTAAGACATTCGCTTTTTTTTCATGAGTCATGAATCTGTCGTTCTAATCCATAATCTGCAAAGTGTTTATTTTATTTGCTTAGTCATGGAGCAATGTGTGATAATGTTACTGATATCTAAGGAGAAAGGTAAAACTTGAACAGTGTTTGGTAACACAATCTCTCACACCAGGTTCCCCTGTCAGCTCCTCGGTCACACTTCATTGCTAACCACTGTTAACTACAGACCACCTCTCCGTCCTGTGTCTCCCTGCAGCAGCAGCATGGCCAAGGGAAAGAAACCCAAACAGACTAAAGGTAAAACCATCACGCTGAAAATGGCTCAGAACTGCGTGGAGCTGAGTCTGGACGGTAAACGCTGTCTGGACCTCAGTTTAAAGGAGATCAGCACGGTGCCAAAGTGCATCCAGAAGCTGTGTGAGATGGATGAACTGAACCTGAGCAGGAACCTGATCAGAAAGGTGCCGAACTTCATAGATGATTTCATCAGAGTCCAAGTTTTAGATCTGCACAGCAACTATGTGAGTGAGTATTAATAATTAATCCTTCTAAAAGTGTCTGGTTTATTCAACAACATGGCTTGGTTAGGGCCTGTGTCCACTAACAGCTTTTTTTGCGCTGGCAGCGCTAATGACCTCAATTTCAGAGTGCTTCTCACCAGCGCTTACTGTTGCCAGGTTACGAAAGTTGTCTGACAGCACTTCTGCTTCCCTCGGTAGTGATCGTTAAGTCTGTAAATGACTCTGTATGCTTTATATCATTCCCGGAAATTTTAAAAAGCAAACATATAAACGCTGTTGTGGGCACAGGCCCTAAACTGAGCGACGCAGAATAGTGTTAAAATTAGTTAGCATAGTTGCTACTGCAACCTCAATTGTCTTTTTGTTGCAATAATCAGGATATTAATTTAAGGTGCTTCCACCACTTTTACACATAAAGTCTGTTTACTGGTCATGTGACCTTCTGTTTAGCTGGTAAAAACAGCTTTTCTTTGCGGCCCCTATCATGTCATCTGGGTTATTTGGCCTTAATAACAACAGCCTGTGCTTCCCTCTGAGGGTTCAAGTTCGAATGACAGAGTTTTTTTACCATGCAAAGATGGCATTGAGATGCAGTGTAACAAATGAGTAAAACAACCACGAAGAGTCAAAAGCAAACCAACCTTTTAAATATGACTCTCATTGTGTGACACCTTTAGTGGCGTAAATGTTTTCTTCTGTAAAGTACCAGCAACTCAGTGTTGTACAGAAGTGTCAGAAAACACAGTTGAGTGGCTGGTTGAAAGGTTCAGTGACTCGCCAAAAAAAAAACTATTTGGGACCCTGATCAATTTGTGGATGTATTGTATTAGAAATATCTGCAATTTAACCAAAATTTAAGCTGCAACTATATGACCTTTGACATTAGATTTAAAGTCATGACCTTAGAATCATCTAAAATGCTTGTGTCTGTTTACACTTTGGGATTTGTGGTGTACCTAATAAACACATCCGGTCAATGGGTTAGGGTGCAGAAATGCCTATGATTTGAGTTGTATTGTCAAACTGTTGCATTGCATCATACATGTACTGTATGTCTGTTTTTACCTACAGCTGGAGGAGCTCCCTGTGACCATCGGTCGTCTCCAGAACCTCCTGGTTTTGAACCTCTGTAACAACCGTCTGACGAGCCTCCCCAACGAGCTCGGCCTGCTGAAGAAGCTCCACACGCTCAACCTGGGGATCAACCAGCTGGACGCTCTACCCGGCTCCATCGGAGCACTGAAGGAGCTCCGCCACATCGGCCTCTCTGACAACAAATTCACCCGCGTCCCCGGCTGCCTCTCCAGGCTGAACAAGCTGGAGAGGGTCAACCTGGACAGAAACCCCCTCCTCGCTGAGCAGACACCCGGCCAGGAGTCCCTCGTGATCTCAGAGAGGCTGTACCTGGTCAAAGAGAGCTTCCTGTGTGAGGACTGCCGCAGTAATATTCAGACCGACAGGAAGAAGCTGGAGGATTTTCAAAAGAACGGGCCTTAGTTATCAGGTGTTCCTGACAAGACTGGTCTCAATTTAAAGAACATTTCAAATGTTTAATTGCAAGTTATTTTATATAAGCTCGAGCATATGAGATAAGAAGCCTATTAAACAGAAAGTACAGGTCCTCTGAAACTTTTAAGATTTTCAGAATAAAACTTATACTTATGTAACTTATTTTGTTTCACTTCTTATCGTATGGTACGAGTGTAGTAATACTATTCCAAACATAGGAAACTGTACTGTAAACACTGTGCTGCATGGCATGTATTAACAATCACCTTGGCCCAGAGGGCAGCAAATACCTCCTGTGGCCACTAATACTCACTGAGCACCAACACTTAATCAAACAGCACTTTTCTGTCATTGAGTCTGGATGTTGTAAGAAGTAACACTTTGTGACTTTATTTCCAATAAGAATAAGTTGTAACAATAAAGCAGTGCAGAACATTTATTGTCCTGTTATATCACAACTTTACTTTACATGCACACAAATCCAATTATTATCATAGTGTTGTTTTCTTTTATGAAGTTAAATTGTATTAACATATGTATAACTTATAATACATATAAAGTTACAAGCTTTGAAGACACATTAGTCTACATCAAAATACACACACACACACACACACACACACACGCACACACACACATGCACGATAATGTAAAAAAAGTTTTAACATTTCTTACAATTTTGTACATTTTTTTCATCTCTACTAATGAGGTTAAATACAATAATAGTTTAAGAAGCTTTGATAATCACAATTTCTTGTTAACGGTGAATTAAATGTGTAATGTGAAAAGTGTTACTTAGCAGGGACAAACCTCTACTTACTTAACTAGCATTAAGCATCTTTGAGCTTAATGTTTTCTGTTTCTGTCAACTTTTGACTTCAGACAGGTGGAAATGAACTCGACCAGCCTAGCTCCAAACAGAAGACAAAGTTAACAATTAGCTGATGAACACAGTATAGCTGTTAGCATCTAAAAATCTGGTATTTCCCTCTGATTTTGAGTTAAAGAAGAGTGAGTTTTAATTTACATTTGTCTGGAGGCCATGAGCACAACTATCTGTTAATGTTTGTTTTCGTCTGCAAGGTGTTTCAATAAAGTGTTTGCTTACAAGTTCCTATCAACCACTAGAACCGCCAGGGGTCACAGTTTACCTAAAACAGGTAAAATAAACCTGCTATTAGAATGAATTAATTTTCAAGGCACAAGGACCATTTATTCATCATTTTACAACACAAAGTTGTATAATGAAATGCTAGATGTGGTATCTTTATGCAGCTTACAAAATGACAACATGACAATGAAATATCTACAAATAAGCTTTATTTGCAAAGCACTTTCTGAACAAGGTGCTTCGCAGTAAACGAACCATAAAACAGCATACAGTCCAGAGACCTCCCCACCATCAGACTCACCTTCACTCGAGGCACTGAGTGAATCTAAGGCCTGATTTACATTCATGCATCTCTTCCTCTTCTCCATGTTGAGTTGGAGTTTATGACTTGATGAGCAACTTGATAACACACACAGTAGTAGGAAAAAAAGGCGTTGCCATAGCAACATAAAATGTATCAATCAAAGACTGCATAAAATAATGGACGACATGACAGCTCCCTAAAAGTGAGGCCAAACCCTCTCTAGTGCCCCCTGCTGACTGGCTGCAGTATAGGTCATAAAGCCCGCCTCCTCCATGTTAACAGATGGGACATGAGTCAAACTATAAAATCAAAATACACGTCAAATAAATTTTTCTCAAACATGGTTTCTGTCTTTATAGCTAGTTATTATCACGCTGATTTACATCCAAGTGTTCATTTTTCTGACAAGTTTATTTTTAATTAGTTATTTGATGCTGTCAAAATGATGATTGACAGCTCTGTTGACAAATACGGCTTCTGGCATCACTTTCGTACAATGGGAGCAGATGGAGATACGTCGTCCATATATATATACAGTCATTGCTCTCAATCTAGACTTGCGATGTGACTAGCATGAAAATGACAGCGTTTTATATGTGGGTAAATTTGACCCGCTGGCAGCTATAGGTATAAATGGCCATTTTTAACAATAGGGGGCGCTACTGAACACACTTTTAGGAAAAGTCAAATGCTGGGGGGCTTGAATATTTCCTGAAAAATGTTACAAACAATCAGAAGACAGCTGCGGGTAAATTTTACCCGTTGGTGGTTCTAGTGTTAAGAGTCAAAATGCGTTCAGATCGTGCCAACACTCAGACCCACTGCTGACCATGTTATCGTCTAGCAATTGTGTGTAACACCGATCACCTAACTGTGTCCATATCTGCAGTCTTCCAAAAGATGACACTATGAACCGTATGCTTAGCTAGGCCCACCAACTCTTTTGCCACACACTGAACTCCTCCATATTTGAAGAGATTACTTAAAAGAAGCTTTAGATGATTGTATCAACGGCCTCACAATCAGCTCTTTGACACCTGCCTGGCTCTCACAGCCTTGGTGCAAATGACTCCTCATAAACCTCTAAAATAAAGCAGCAGTTTTTATAGAAAAAATGTTTCAATAGAGTGGAGGCCATCATTTCTGTTTGCTCTGTTTTTTCTATCTAGAAGACATTTTCTTTTACACCCATCACTCACTCACTATGTTTCCTCAAACAATCAATACAATCTGAAAACAGCAAATCACCTCATCGGCCGGCATCATCCTGGTTTTACCACTTGGCTGAGCTGAGAGGTGCTGAGTAGACTGGATTAAGATCTCTGCAGATATACTCATTAAGAGGCGAGCCGCTTTGTATTGACTCAGCAGTAACGTGAGACTGAGCAATGTTTCTGCAGAACCAAGGGATGGAGAAATCAACAACCTCCATTGTAACTGAGAATACTTTGCTTTTTCTAAATGAAGCTACGATCCATTACAATCGAGTGACAGCTCACCCATTTACATGTTGCAGTTTCTGAGTTGCTTTAGCCGTATCTAAAGCTGCACATTACTGATCGCATGGAGTTTGTCTGCCACATTATTACAGCTAACCTATGATTTTTCTCTGGTTTGTCGCTGCTCGGTTTACCCATGTGTGGCTCTTGCTGGAGATCCGTCAAAGCTGAACAGTCTGCTGCTCTTTGGCAACACAAGCTATTGAAAATCACTTCACTCGCATGCACACACATACATATGTGCTGTCTTTTGGTTTCTCTTCTCTTTTCTTCTCGGTCATTCCATCAGCCTCTCCACCACCCCCCTCTATCTCACTCTCATACGCCAATCACCCGAACACACACAGGCAGGCAGAATGAATGAAACTGAATTGCTGGCGGAGCAGAGCAATGAGGCCACAAATAGAATCTAATTAATTTTGATTGCATGGCCTTGGCTCCTTTATTGGCTAAGATGGAGGACACTTCATTAGAGGAAATTAAACAAGGACATGTAAAAAAAAAAAAAAAAAAAAGGCATTGTGGAGCTTTCAATCAGGTAATGGTTCTTCCACTTTTAACATTTTTAAGGTACCGTTTGTAGCATAAACAAGGACAGTTCAGTTGTGGGCCATTTAACCAAAACAATAAGCTGAAAGACGCTAAATCCTTCTTTACAGCTGAGAGGGACGAAAGAGATGAGTGATAAGTCTCTGTGGGATTGTCACTCAAACATTTACAGCACACATAGTGATTTCATTAGGTGAGAGTATTAATGTTAGCAGCTTTAACGCCTGTGCCAGCGCTCACAACCTCACTTTCAGACCGCTTCTCACTGGCAGCTAGGTTATAAAAGTTGTCTGGCGGCACTTCCGTTCCCCTCGAGTCTGTTTTAAATTGCTCTGTATACTTAAAATTTTTGTTCTTCAAAGACATTTGACAAAGAAAACGTAAAAATAATAGAAAGGAATCGTTAACTGCTCTCTGCTGGTCTTTGACAGGATGGTAGCGGCACGGCCGTGGCTCCACTGCGGCCAGATCCCCTGGACTCTCGAAGCCCCTGTGCTAGTTAGAGGAGTTAACAACAACACTTTACTGTATTCAGAGCTGGATACCAGGCAGAGTCATCATAAAGTGCCACTCTGCACGGCTAACAGAAGCTACAGTTAGCAGCGGTTACTTTTGCAAAGCTATCAGGTGATTGGGATTCGTTTCTCAACAAAAGCTGTGCGATTTCTTTGCTCATGTTACAAAGTTGTGTTTTTGCACAACACCAGCGAAGTCAAACATTACAAAGTCTGATAAGTAATAAACTCACTGTAATAAATTCTCTCTACAGTTAATACTAAACTCTGTGATGCAGAGCGCCCTCTACAGGCCTGGAGCACTTCTGCTGTGTGGACTGGATTTGTTTTTCTTTTGCATGTGTTTTCTGACTTTGCATCGTTTCTGTATTTGCAGAGCGTTTGATGTTAATGCGTTTGTTTTGGCTTTTTGCAGCGTGTTTTTTCATCTGCAGCACATTTACGTCGTTGCATTTGTTTCAGACTTTTGCATGTGTTTTTGGATTTACATACTTTCATATAATGAACATTTTTGGGCCTTTTGCAGCGTGATTTCCCTTGTCGGCCACCATATATTTCAGACTCAATTGGGTCGTCCGTCACTGCTTGTTATCGTAAGTCCCACCCGTTCTTGATTTTGATTGGTCGGTGAGGGAGAAATGACACTGACAAGCATTGACGGTGTTCCAAAAGTTGAACTATTTTCAACTGAGCACTGTGAATGCAGCAACAAAAAACAGCTGATGCAGAGGATGTTTTGGCGCCTTGGACGCTAAGCACTGAAAACGCTGAACTGCACTGGTTTTGTATAGAAAAAAGCGCCATGTGTTTGCACAGGCCCTTAACATCCTTAGAATATAACAGTCACTCATCAGTAGTTTAAATCTCAAATAATCCAATATTCTTGCATCATTTCTGTTTTTATGTGAGCTTTTATCTTTCACACAAACAAAGACAGTCGCAGGTTAAATTTGACTTTCTCGATGAAATCAAGTCCCATACTGGAATGGAAATATGGCTGAAATGTTAAAAAGATGACACTGGGATAGAGCATTGGGATATAGTGGATAAGGGAGAGATAGTTACAAGGGTGTGTAATGTGAACTGTTCGGCGCTGTAAACAATACATGGGAGCTGTAGGATTTTCAAAGGAAACAAAGAAAGCAGTGTTTAACTTTTAAGATCTATTCTGGTTTCATTTCAAAGAGCAGGTGCTTTGGTTAGAATATTTATCTTTATATATTACAATTCTCAAAGGACACGTTTCGCTTCCTCAGAAAAGTCAGAAGGCTTTGGACTATATCGATTGAGAGGTTCGTTGAGTCACCAGTGGCTACAGCAGCTAGCCGCTAGCTAGCTTCTTTGCTCAGTACTAGCCTCCTGACTTTGACCTACAAGAAAACCTATTTTATACGCCTTTAGAGCAGCTCGTCTTCTGAAAACAACAAACTTAGAAGCTGACAAAAAGACTGAGTAAGGAAATCCAGAGACAGAAACACAGTCAGACAGGCAGAAGGCCTCCATCCATATTGCATACGCCCCAGTCTGCTGTCCTGTCAGCTCCTCTCATAACCATTAGCGGATGAAGTCATGGCCCTGTGCTAATTGTCAGTGACAGAGTGGTGAGGAGGGTAATGGGGGCAGAGAGGGGTTAGAGAGAGAAAGACAGAAGCAGACAGACAGGCATTAAGACAGACAGACCTCAGGGGAGAACACCTGTCTGCTGTGCGTATCTTCAGTCACACTTTCTCTCCTAATGAGCAACAACTCCATTTTCTTTCTTTTAATTAAAAGATGTGAGCTGAGTGCTTCAGTCACTGGACTGTTACTTATTAGAGAGACAATTTAATGAGCAAAATGTGCAAATTACTTTGAGAAATGTTCTTACTGCAGTGTTTTAGCTAAAGTACGTTTCTCTAGGGGCTTTGAGATTGCAGTGCAAGTACAATACAAAATAACATCTCAACATCAAGCATTTACCTGCTTGCACATTATTTTGCCCCTGCAAGTGGGTTATGATATTAAATATTTAACAGACTATACGAAGCATAGTTGTCAGGATCCACACCCTCTACACTCTGAGTGTGGAGTGGGAGTGGGTTGTTAAACCCTCCACCAGCGACTCTGCACCGATGCTGACTTGTGTTATGTTGTCTTTAGGTGAGAGACACACTAAATTAAAGTTCTGTGTTACTGCCCGACGAACAAGACTTCCTTAATTGAGATAAACATGAAATAATATACTGATGTCAATGTCTTAAAGTTAACATTATATTCAGGAAGTAACAATACAAGTGAAAGTGTTTTATATTTACAGGCATAGACGGATAAGCGCATGGGTAAAGTGGGCGTGTGCCCAGGGCCCCAGAGCTAATAGGGGCCCTTGGCCTTCAGAGTTATAGTTTTTTGGTACAATTTAAAAAATGTATTGGAATGAATGTGGTTTTGAAAATGTAGTATGTCAAACATACAGCGCATTTTCAAAATGGAGAAGCGGGCGCTCAGCGAATCAGCTAAACGAAAACAAAGGAAAGAAAAAGAAGCCAAAGATGCCGCTTTGGTGCAGCAAATTCCATCCATCTCAACATTTTTAACCAGAAAAGTGAGGCAAGATGATGGTACTCATAGCAGGGGTGCAAGTAAGACTGTAATCTGACGCTTCCTGTCACAAACTGCGAGGGAGAACGGTAATTTTCTCAAATGGCCAGGATAAAAAATGAACTTCGGACAAAAATGGCCGAGAGACGCCTTAACATTTTGTCACTCATGGCCATAGAGGCCGAACTGGTCTGAGAGTTGGACTTTGATGACTTTATCAAGGACTTTTCCTCGAAGAAGGCCAGGAAAATGCCGGTGGTTTGGGTGAGTAGTTTCACTGTGGTTTTGTGTGGTCGTAGCTGTGGCTCTTTACTGATGTTCATTCATGTTGCCTTTATTACTTTCACGATCTGTTTTAGGTGGTTATATTTTAATTAAGATGTGTTTTAGTCCATAATACTGCAAGGGCTGGCTATTTGAGCTTGCTGTCTCTCCCATAATATGTATATTGTCCTGTACATGGCAGGTGCCAAACAAAACAGACCTAAAATGACAGTAATTTTGTGTGGTTGTGTGTTGCCCAGTGTTGTTATGTGCGTAATGGGAAGACCGCCTTTGCGCGTGCACTGTTTGCATGTGTAGGCAGGGGCCCGTGGCGAGTTTGTGTCCAGGGTCCGTGGTCATGATAATCCATCTATGTTTACAGGGACAGTTGTAAAAAAAAAAATGCATATATATATTAAGCTTACAAATAAGAAATTCCACCAAGGCGACGCAGGATGAAGTTTTTTTTTCCTCATAATGTGGAGGGATTTTAATGCCTACCTCACTGGTATTTACGTTGCGTTTATTATTTGTGTTAAGTGAAACCATGGCTACACAAAGTTCCTGTCTCCGCTTGAGTGAGGGGAGTTCGTCTCAAAGCTTGAGCTCAGCTGTGAGCGTGACGTCAAACTGAGTTCACTCCGCGACAGAGAGAGAGTGGGGAGGGTCCGGTTTGAAAACTTTAAACTTTAAAAACCTTATTTTTATCATTTATATTACATTTTAATTGTTTTAATTTAAGATATTTTAAAGGTTATTAAATCATGCCATTAGTTACTAAACAATGCCATGTAATGAGGCTTTATTATGTGTGATAAACATAAAATCTTGTTTCTTTTTTCACAACAGCACTAAGTGTAACAAAACATAAAATTATGGATTTATATTGAAATGTATTTTTAATATTTCTATCATGCAATCTTCTATTCTAATATTAACTAGTACTGTATTTTGTTTTAATAAATACAATATAATAAGATGTTTACCTTTTCATTTCAATATCACGTTAGGTCTATGTAAAAAATATGATATTTATAATTTAACTGTGTTAAATTGTTGTTTAGTTTATATTAAATGTCCCATGAACATACTGTTTTCATTACTGTTGGCAGAGTTGATGTCAACACATTCCCTCTGTCTGTGCGTGTGACTGACTGATGAGGGCCATCACAGTCAGTCGGTGCCGATCAATAAGTAATGCTAAGTCAACAGTCACACCTTCAGCAGCCCCCCCGCTGGTCTGTTTTAGCACGGCCCATCCCAGCCAATATGAAATTTTAATCACCATCAGTATCAATATTTTAAAAGGTTTTCCAAACACTGTGGCTCCTGAGGACTCGTTAGCATTCGGAGCGTGGTTCTTCCCCGGTGACAATATTTGACCTTGGTGGTCGAAGGGGAAGGAAACACAATGAATAAGAGAATTATTAGCGGTTGCTTTTCAACATGCTTGCTATACAAGTTCCACTTTTACATGAAGAGTTTTGTTCTAAACTTCACGAAACAATGACTATGTGATGGCTTGTTTAGTATTGACAGCGATGCGTGTTCTTGTAATGAAGGTGGGTTAACAACTGTCGTCTGTGGCCGTCGGTCGTGGTGAAACAGATCTGTGAGTCAGTGATAAAGTTGATGAGACAGAGTGTTGTGTTTTTCTGTCATGTTCATTTGAATCTGAATCAATCCAGTGACAGAAAATAAATGGGAATTTTGATGTTCACAATGTCTTTGCTATAAGTAGCATGTAGTCAACACCAGGGTTAGAAGAGGACACACAAAAGACCAAAGTTAACCAGGTTAATGCTTTGTGGCTGCTGCTGGTGGTCCATTAGCTTTATATTTTCTAGACTCATGTGGTAAGTCCTTTCATCTTTAACTGAGCAACAGTATCACCAACAGAAAAGATGAGCCATAACGCTATGACCACTGTCAGGTAAAGTTAATAACATTGATTATGTGGTTTCAATGGCACCTGGCAGTTAGGTAGCATGTGAACATTTTGTCCTTGAATGAACCTCCTGCCATCACCGGTGTCCAGGGGTCATTGAATATGTCCCAGGATATACCAGGCCTAGCTCCATCATCTCCTGTAACCCCTCCAGCTGAACCTCCATTCATGTCTTCAGTCCTGGGTAACGGATATGGAGCCCAGCAGAGACCAGATTGTGCTGGCATTTTCCATCACCTTTGACCACTGCTGAACTTCCAACATCATGGAAGAACAAACAGATTAGCCAATGTCTTGTCCAGAACCAGAACCTGCGATGGTGCCGGCTCCACCACTTCTTGTAACCCCTAAAGCTAAACCTTCCATTATTGCTTGAGGGGCGAAGTTATGAATGAGCAGCCCAACCTTCTATGGTGCTAAACCCACCACCTCCAGTAACTCCTGCTGACAAACATCCTGCCTTCACTGTAGTTGAGAGGGGTTTAAAAGTAAGCAAGCCTGTACCTGGAGAGCCCTTGAACAAGCCAAGAACGAGACTCTGCTTTGATGCCGGCTGCATCACCTCCTGTAACCCCACAAGTTGAACCTACTAACATTGCCTCAGTCCCCGGGGGTGAGGTTATGAATGAGCAGCCAAGCGGAGAACCAGCTCTTCAGACCCCCATGAGGCAGTGCGGAATGACCCAAACATCAAGCAGGGTGTGATCCTTTAAAGGGAGTCCAAATCTAAGTTGCAATATTCTACCCTAACAAGCTTACTCTGGTACAAACTGTCGCATCAAGCTGGAGTTAAGAGATGTGGAAGCTCTCATATCAAATTATGTTGCCAGTAAAAACAACAGGAAAATTTTTGTTGGTGCTCTGAGGGTTTGCAACTCTGCCACTCGTCTCGCCCCCCTGTCTTAAAACATCCCTCCTCTGAGTCCATGTGTCCTCCTCTTCTCACCTTCCTGTCTCTTCCTCTCTAATCTAACATCCCGCACTGCGATAACACAACAAAACGAGGCTGGTTTGGGCGATAAATTCAGAGAGAAACAACACCCAAAGCCACACCCAAGCATGGCGTGGCCACAACACTTTCACCCAAAGGCTGGCGCTGAAGGCTTTTTATTGCTATCTCATTTTGGCTTTTCGGCGTGTTTGTGAATGTGTGTGTCACTCACGGTGTATGTGTGTGTGTGTGTGTGTGTGTGTGTGTGTGTGTGTGTGTGTGTCACCTCTTTCTTTCTCTTTCATTCCAGCCCGTGTGACCCCCATCTTGGTTTCAGTCAGCTTCATTTTGGCTCAGTTTTGGTTTACCTTGTGGGTGTGTACGGTAAATCCAGCTTTCCATTTGCTTCTTCATTTTAACTGCTTGTTGGCCTGCCTGTATATATGTTATATGAGGGTACACACACACAAACACACACTCTTCCACCCCCTCTGTGTCTCTCTCTCTCCTCTTTGCTCTGTAATAAGAGCAGCTGTGGTTGACATGAGGCCAGCTCTGATTCAATTGCAGTGCAGGACTCAGGGCTATTATCTTGTGTATGCTGGAGGAGGAGGGCGGCCCGGCTGCTGTACCACAGCTGCTGACACCAGCGACAGAATGCTGCATTCAGAGATTACAAAGAATGGGGAATTTCTACATCAGATTGAAAGCAGGATTTAGGAAACCGAACACTGAACAAAAGCTTCTTGCTTCATGTTTTTTTTCCGACCCCAGACAAAATTGTTTCTTTGTTTCGAAAGCTTGTCATCTTTTGTTGTTGCCATAAAAACACACAAGTCCTTTCAAAATAACAGTTTCTGGTTTTCCCTCTTTCCTGTTGAACATATTTTACATGTGAAGGTTACATCTAGTTTAATTTAAAAATGTTTGATGACCTTTTGACACGAAACACTAAAGAAAGACAAAAACAGAGAACTATGATTAACTATGATTGTTTGGCAATAAATTAAAAAATGTAAATAATGACCTGATATTTCAAACCCTAATTCAACAACCTGTATGCATCTGTCCAATCACACAATGTGTCACATGAACATTAACTAACCTTTGGTTATTATTGAAAGGAAACAAGGAACAGCCTTTTGACGGCAGTAAAGGCTTTAAGTCTACTTAGCCAAGTGTGTAACATATAAGTAGTGACAAATTAGCATTTTTAAGATGATTATTCCGATTATAAAATAAAGCCAGACACTGGATCTTATGTTTGGACTCTCTAAAGGATATTTGAGCTAGGCTAGCTAGCTTGTTAGCTTGAGCAGGACTATTTTATCTGTTGTACCTATTTACTCCATGAACATTTAGCTACTGCTCTGTATATAATGCACAGTAAACTTAATAACTAACTATAACTGGAGCATCAAAATCGATTTTTATACAGGAAACAGGTGAGGATAAAGTCAGTATATTAGCTTTAGTTAAGGCTAGCTAAGACTGTAGGCCTAGCCTAAACCAGCCGGAGTACAGTCGCTGTAATTTGGTTACTACCTCTTTATCATGCACACATTATATTATTATTGTTTGTATTTTTTAACTTACACATTTTTATAGCATGATCATTTGAATGTTGTACGGTCTTAATTGACCGTCAGACCCACTGAAAGTTCAACAGTCTGTGTAAATAAAAATAGATGCAGCCCACCATGTTTACATTTGTTTTCTACGGGTAAAAAAAACATATTCTAACTTTATCAAAGGCTGCAGATAAAATTCTAAATCGTCCCTTAAAGTAAAGGTTATATTTTAGCGGATCACCCCAAGCTAACTCACAAAGTAAGTCATATTTTAAGAGCTGGAAGTCATGCTAGGTAATGCTACTTTGGGACTGACAACTGGATTCAGTAAGGTGAGTAAGTAAATCGAATGTGGAAGTGATATCAGTGTGCTATAAACAAGTAAACAGCCCTTTTAGCTAGTACACAACAAACATGGCGACGGTTGTAGCCTGAATTGCCCAGAAGACATAAAAATATAAACCTGGCATGACAAAAACTATGGGCTAAAAATAACACACATTTTTACTCTTGGCTTTTAATTAGTGCATCACTCATACACACTTTCTTGTGTCACTTACAGGCCACTGTAGCTTAAGGCGACATGACATTGTTTGAGGGTGAACAGTACTTTTTTTTCTCCCCTGGTTTTTCTTGGTTGTGCCACCGGAATGCCTGGAGGATATAATTACGACCTACTGTACGAGCTGGGAATTTCCCACGTCTGACTTAGAGTTGTAGGCAGCATCTTTCTTAGAGAGCAGAGATGAAAATGGTTCGAAGGAAGTAATTAAGGCGGGAAAAAGAGAATACAGTATGATGGATTTATAGTGGAATCTGAAGGAAATTGTGGCGAGAGGTGGGAGGAGAAGGGAAAGAATAGATTGAAAAAATGAGATCTAACATTGATATAGAGGCAGGAAGAAAATGAAAGAGGAAGCAAAGGAAGGATGGGGGGGAAGAGTAATTAAAGGAAGGAGGAGGAGACAAGCCGAGGACCTCTACAGCTTAATTAGATGCAGAAGGAGGAGACACCTGCCACATGAACACCCCCTCCCCTTCTCCTTTCCTCCCATTTAAAACATGCAGATCTTTATGAAAAAGAACGACAGAAAAAAAAAAACACTAAAAAAGGAAGGACCCACCCCAAAACCTTGCCTCCATCCACCCCAGGCGGACGTACCACTATAAATAATGTAACATGGAGGGGTGGAGGGCACTGGGTGTGTGTGCAGAAAAAAAAAAAAAAGGGGTAGTCCCTCCTCCTCCTCCTTCTCATTCTCCGTCACCACCCCCATCTCTTTCCATTCTCCTCCCCTCCCCTGCTCACCCAACCCCCGAGCTGCCGGCCGCACTGCAGAAGGTCAGAGGGAGAAGCGGAGAGGCAGAGGGAGAAGACAGGGGTGGGGTGCTTGGATGTACACGAACATGCCGAGAGGAGAGTGCGTGGAAGAGCGATGACAGCCATGCTGAGCCCAAAGATCAGACAGACCAGGAGAGGTAGGACGCCGCGTGTTCTCATCTAAAGTACCTGCCGGCTGCATCCTATTCATCCATAACTCTGTCGTGACACCATGTCATATATAACAGGGAGCATGATGGGACATCATCAGGTCGGAGGATGTGTCAGTGATGCTGTGACTTTATCTGTAATTTATTTATTAAATATATTTTAAAAAGTGCTAATTGTAGTTTTACAAACAAAATATTCCTGCAGAAACACTTTTTCTTTTATCGCAGTCACATCTTTCTGAATGAAGCGGCGCGTCTGCCCACGCAGGAGAGCTCTCGTATACATTAGCATTCTACTACAGCTGGCCAACGCTGCCACTGAATGCTATTAAGAGAAACGATCAGCATCTCTAGTTTCATCACTGCAATGCTCAGCACTATCAGGCTGCTGTCAGCTGCTGTGTGTGCGCACACACGTAGATTTACAGTATATGTGTGTGTGTGTGTCTGCATGGATGGATGTATTAATAAGTCCATGTGTGCCAATGTGTGTGTCCTTCCTTCCTCCCTTCCTTGGCACTAATCTCCATGACTGCAATTATACAGCTGGATCTGATTAGGATGAAATGAATAGTTCCCAAGAATGGGAGACTGATGTGTAAATCCTTCGCTGGAGGGGCATGAAATTGGTAGCAAAGTGGATTAAATCTTTGTTTGCATGCATTAAAACGGCAGGACAGATTCAACTGGCTTGATGAGTATAAGGATGATTCAGTGTGTGCATTTTCCAAATTAGTACTTAATTGATTACATCACATTTAGGCCACCTCTAAATATTTTAATTAACATAACGATGTAGCACTTGTAGCATTAATGTAATGTAATGGGTGTTTACAAAAGGGCCAAATAAATATGATAAAAATGCCCATATTTAATGAGTTGGACATACAATAGCGATGCGAATTTCCGTTAAGACGGTGAAAATTAAAGGGATTAAAGCGACTCACGATTCTGCGTGAGAAACATTCTCTGCATACCCTCTCGAAATGAGTGCTCCGCTGCCAACAGCATCACATATGTTGCATGAAGTCCATGAATAAACGGGTATGTGACAGATGTAGTCGTGGAGTACAGACTGAGCCGAGGTTAAAGTGGGTCAAGAAAGGGACACAACGCTCACGCTGGAGCGTATGACATTTAAGGTGACTGAACCCTTCCTGAATTCTAAACCATAAGGTCAAAAAGGACGCTCAAAACATGAATCAATAATATAAATGTCATTTGCTTTTTTTATTGATCATTCATGGCTTCAGCATTAATCAATCTGGAAGGTCAGTTTTCAAGCTAACTAGCTTAGATATACTATGAAATCATTTGGAAGGTTAGCTTGTCATCTAGGCTACTGAACTTACCTAGCTTAAATCGCTAAGCTACATGATTTTTAGGAGAGAGTAGGAGGTAAGTAGGAGAGCTAAATTAGATAGCTTCTACTGCATCTTACAACTCTTGTGCCTCTGTATTCACCGAGCTCCACTTTAGGGAATAATTTGATATTAAATGAAAACCATAAATTTCTCGGCAAGAGTTACATGAGAAGATTGACGCTATCATGTCTGTATGCTAAACGTGAAGCTAGCTTACCATATACCCCTTTCCCACCAAAATTACCCACCTTGCTGTCTTGCCAGTGTTAGCATCGCGCCAGAAAGGGGGGGGAGGGAAATTAGCACGTTGACCCGGGTCGTGTTCCTGTCATTGCCGATAATTACCCGGGTCTACTGCAGAGTCATTTGACCCGGGTCTGAATGCCGATTGTAACCTTTCCCACTAAACAAAAAGGCGGGTGTTAGCAGATGTTAGTTTTTTTTTTGACCAGTGGGAAAGGGGCTTTAGTTTATAAAAACTGGAAACTCAGAAAGCTCTTAATGAAATACTGTATCTTGTTTGCCTATAGTGTAAAGAATAACTTTAAAAACAGTAAGTGACTGTTTTAATTGAATTCTTTTGACATAGCTAGGCTAGCTGTTTCGCCACGGTGAGTGGTAAATGGACTGCACTACACTTCATGTCACATTCACCCTTTTACACTCACATTCACACACTATGCAAGTGCCAATCTCCAATCAACTTTTTAACCATTCACGCTCATTCATACGCCAAAGGCTATGCATTTTGGAGCAATTTGGGGTTCAGTGTCTTCCCCAGGGACAATTCAACATGTATCAATTTTGTCATCTTAACAAGAAAGCAAATAAAGCAAAGATAATAAAAATAATTCCCCAAAATGTAGAGCACCATAACACTAGCAACCGAGCTGATTATCCTGACATGCCCCTCAGGTCTGATTAAATCAGTGCAATTATGCTTTCCTCTAGGGCAACTCTTAATTTGAAATTTTTGTGAAACCAAAGAAAGAAAGTACATTTGATAGTATTCTAGGTCTCTAGTGGACAAGTGTTCATTCAGCAAAAATATCTGCTCCACAAAATACAAATCAGACTGTTTAGAATCAGCAACTGTTCCAACAAATGACATGTTAAAGCTCTAAAAGGGTTATGGATACAGTTTTCTTTGGCGCCAGAAATGTAGTAGCAGCTTTAATTGCCCACATATCAGCTGCTTCATTCCCTCACTGTCTCTGATCTGCGTTACCATGGTTTTATGATCAAAGTCCCGCAACGGAGCAACACCCTGACATTCTGCCTATCCAAGGCTTATGAATACCCTCACGACTAGAAACTGTGAGCCAAAGCATCCTACAGAGATAAAAAAAAATCGCACACTGACACTCAGGTAATGAGCATGTGGAGATGATAGCATGCACAGAAATGCACAGATATGCACCCCCCGCTGCTGCAGATCAGTTCTGCCTCACTGCAGCTTTCACATATGGGCTGTGCATTATTGGCCACACCTCCAGCCTGTCAAGGAAGGCTGCGACACACACACACACACACATGCACATGTAATGGTTTACACATTAATCAACAGTGATAGGCTAACTGGAAGTTACGCTCTGATGCACCTGTAACTCTCTGCCATTTTCTACAAGCCATAAATCACTGCACAACAACCAGATTAATGAAATTGAATTCCTCCAACATGCCCGAGTGCATCCTTATGTGCATGCGTGTCTGTGTGTGTTTGAGTGTGATTTAACTATCAGTGTAATGCTGTCTTGCTCTTGTGGAGCACCTGCCTTGCCAAGCTAATGGATGGGCTACTCAGAGATGTGCATAAATACCCTACTTTCATTTCCTGCTGATGATAAATACAGCTCCAAACTGCATTAAGTTAAATCACAGGAGCCTAGAGTGTGTGTGTTGGCCCACATGTATGATAAGCTAGCATCAAGTGTCTTGTGCTACGACACTTGTGTTTGATTCGGGTCTGCAGACAACCATTTGTTCATATTGTAACATACCGTACATACTTAGAGCCCAAGTTTGTCTGTAAAGTGCTTGATAGTTGGCACTCAATGTTGGCATATCTCATTTGAATTGTTAATTCCGAGCAACATTGTCTTTTGGGCAAATTGGCCAAAGCTACAGCATAACAAGTGTTCTTCGAAGGACGTGGTCTACGTAGGATGAGACATTCGTAGCCTGTGTAGATCGCTAAGGCTGAACTGAAAGAGACGGTCCGGTCTATGGAGGATTTCCTGTTTGCGTCACCAGCTGTTCCCCTCCTTAACCGCCCTTAACCAGCTAGCGACAGGAGCTGCACACTATAGCTAGCCGGCTAACTAGCTATCATAACTAACGTTGCGTTAATTTGTTTCAGACCCCCTTTCATTATTTTTTTTACATTTGTAACGCAAGCTATTCGATTGAGTTGAAACTAATGACCTCCAAAGGTGTATTCCTCGGCCGTTTAGGATGCAGGCCCTAAATTGCGGCACAGCTAAGGATTCGTTGGACATTTTTAAGGGTTTATTCACCCAAATAAAGTTTTCCGCAGTAAGAATCTATCAATGCTGATAATTTGGGATATTTTTGCCAAAGGCTTTGAGAAAACATTCACTCTATAAGAGCTGAAATGAATTGTTCAAAGAAAGCAACATTTTAGTATAAGACAGCAATGTGTCAAGTGTCAATGTAAGAAGTGATGTGTTCTTAAGTCAAGGAATGGTTATAATTTGAGTTAACCTTTACCAGCAAATTCAACAGCAGGACTAAATACTGTATAAACTACTGGTCCTAATGGTTAAAAAAGTCTTGGTGTCGCAAAGTGGCTGCATGTCTTTGCTTAATGGTCTAGACCAGTGGTTCTCAACTGGTAGGTCGGGACCCAAGAGTGGGTCGTGGAGCTGTTCTCAGTGGGTCGTGGATGTGTGCTTGAAAAAATTGGGTCCACGGTTTGCGATGACATGCCTGCAGTAGTAGTGTTGTTTATTCACACTACATGTATCCACTAACTGGGTAATCCCAGCCACAGTTACATTCTTTAAACATGATGAGCCCGACAGTAGTTGCATTTATGTTGCACTTTGAGTTTATTCTGCTAATTGAATGATTTGTAGAGGGAATATTTTCCTCTTATGCACTGCTGGTCATTTTGTTTGACTATTATACTGTTTATCCTACTATACTGTTAATACTACTGTGTTTAACTGCAACATTTTTCATTAAATAAATTGGAGTGGTTGAGAAATTTGGGTCTTGATTAGTCATTAAGGAGGTGGTGGTGGGTCCTGAGGTTAGACCAGTTGAGAACCACTGCTTAAGCCGACAGTTGATGAACAAATGTTGTTTGCAAGCTAACATGCTAGCAAGCTGAGAACATGCTAGCGCCAGTCAGTCACAATAAGTCCCAGAGCTTCCATTTTCTGGACTGTGCCGTAGACTCGTCGACTAGTTCTGTTAGCAGGATTGTATAGAAAATGGCTCGCACATATAGCTAGCTAGCTAGTCATTTTGCCAGCTCTTAAGTGTCAAATTGACAATGCTGGGGTTTTTTTCAGCTTATTTAAGAGACTTTTTCTTTGTCTCATAACTGGCTAAAACTGTTGTTTTTTGTGATGCACTCAATATTCTGGAAGAGGAAAAATGTCTGAATGATGCAACACAGTCAGTTAGCTATGTTAGCTTCTTCCATTTTGGACCGTCGAGCTCTCTGTTCCCCTTAAGCGTCAACGCTAGTTGGTTTGCTTTTGGTTGACAGTCCTAGCATCTCTGTCTCTGTATATATAAGACTGCTTTGTCTATGTTTTATCAAATGCTCCACATACTGTGCTTAGCACAGCCCCCTCCGTACCAACACACACACGTGTGATATCATGTATTAGCTCATAACTGAATGAGTCGCCAGTCCATCTGGTATTCCTGGATATTCAGCTCAATACCCAGAAGTATTCATGCATGACCTTGAAATAACATGACACATGGACCAATCTACATAAATTATCGTTGGCGTCATGATAAACAAATGTGTGCACGCTGTACAGTAACTCTGCATACAGATCAGACTTGATGTTCAGCCCTATTATTTGACTCAGCCTTTCCCTAGCTACTAACTACACAGAATGAACGAGCCACAATTACGCTCTCTGTTTTGGTGAATTGCAGTGATTATGCACAGGCTGAGCTTTTACAGTAAAACAGGATCTTTTCAGCATTGTAGTTGATAGTTGTAGAAGTGACCACAGAGCCGCTCCACCCAAGCCAAGGAAGGTCTGAATCACTCTGAGCAGAAGGTCCAAATTGGCTCCGTGGGTAGTCGAGCTTGGCACACACACACCCGCTCACACATTCAAAAATCAGTTGTTGTGACTCAGGCGTGAATCATAGGCCAGTGTATGTTCCGTTCAGTCTGTGATCCAGACAGCTGATGTGCTGAACAGTGGTGCCTCTTATATGAGAACACTGGCAGGGTGAGGAGGGATGGAAAAACATGAGGGACAAGATGTGGTGAGGAAAAAAACAGAGGGGTCAGGGAGGACATGGAAGGTGAGGGCGACCTTCTGACGGCGATATGATGGAAAGAAATAACCAGTCATGGTTTGAGGGATCGATTCACGCTGCAGCTGATGTGAGACACTTTTGGTCCAGGATGCTGCTGGAGTTATGATTCCATTGGAAAACCCAAGAATCATATGTTGACAGTTCATAACTCAGACTTTATTAAGAGGCAAGAAATCTGCAAAGACAAACCTTAAAATACAGTGCAGTAAGATTATAGTGTGATTATTTGTCAGTACAGGTTGGTTGGAGGCAAGAGAGCTGCAGAGGAAGCATGCAAAGCAGTTTTTCTTTAAACATACTGTACTGATGCTAACAGGCAGAAACACAGTGTGTAGAAAAAATATTATTCTCAAACCACTGGAAATAATTATATTTTAAATGATCAGGAATAGAAATGTGCAACTAATCCAAGACCTCATTTATGAGACAAAAACTGCTTAAATGAGGAGCCTGTGGTGAGAATAAGGATCCACTTTTGTGTGTGTCTAATGTGCACATGTGCTCGCAGTAATAACAGAGCTTTGATTCAACAGGACTGGCGGTGCTTAACAAATGGAGGGTGAGAAGAATTAGAGCGAGTCAAAGGGAGGAAAAAAAATGAAGGGAAGAGGGGCAGGGGGTTGGAAAGACAGAGCTGGAAGAGAAAGGAATTAACTCAAGATGCAGAAATGAGAAAAGCCGAGGTAGAGGAGAGAGGGGTCTATAGAGAGAGGGGAACAAAATAATAGGCTATTAAAACATCACCATTATGGATACAGATGGGAAAAGATAGCATATTGTTCCATTAGCTGAGTTTAGCTCACAATGCAGTGTGCTGCTGCTTGACAGATCTTCAGCATATCAGCCAATTTCCACTATGTTGCTTGGGTTTTATGACCAGGAGTCAAACCTGCGATCAGTGCGTCGAGGACTGCAGCTTCTCTGTACATGAGGCGCCTCCTCTACCAACCGAGCTAAACTTTTAACCGCCATTCTTGCTGTTCCCCTCAGCACTGTTAAGCATTTTAGCGTCTTTAAGCACCTCATTGTTTTGGTTTTAAACGCCACAGCTTATGTTTTGATTCAGTCTCCAAGCACAGTGAGATGTTTCCGCAAAGAAGCTCTAATAAACCCACTGAAGGCTCCATGCCCAGCCCACGATAGCTGATAGATGAAGGTAGCAACTAGCTGGTGGGCAAACTGGAGCATTTCGCTGCTAAAAGGCTTTTTTATTTCATGTATGAGTAGGTGGAGAAGATTTTCATTTAAATAAATGTCTGTTAAGTCACTATCTATCGCCGAATGAGGTAACTGGCCCACTGATCAAAGCCTTTGCATTTACAGTATTACAGACTGGGTATCCCAAGCGGCGCCCAGTTAGTGACGCGTTTTCCATCCCCCAGCAGTGGTTGGTCTGCCAGAGAGGGTAGGCGGAGCTAAGCGGCTGCTTTTCCGGTCTCTGCAAGTGTGGCGAGTAAACGGTAATCTACTATTGCTGAACAAACAAAGAAAAGATCAATGACTACAGATACAACTTCAACAATAAGTGAAAATCCAAAGAAAAAGAAACAAACTCGACGCTCAGATGAAGGCAAACAGTGTAAAAAGTCTAAAAAGGAAAGCGACCGTCGGCGAGGAACAGCAAGAGTTACAACCGGAGCCAACTGTCCCACATGCAGCACTGTCTGGATATCTGGGAAGTGTGCTCTGGCAATTACCGTTTATGGCCATAGGTGCCACCAAAGAGAACGAAACTGAGATCTTCGAGATTACAACTTTAACTGGCTTCTGTCTCTTAAAGCTGCAGCTGTCATTGTTGGTTTATTTAATTAGCTTTAAAATGTTGTGTGAGCGCAGGTCACAAACACCACATCTCAACATTACCAGGCGGAAACCGGAAACCATCTCTAGATCAAGTCAGTCATTCCTCCCGTCGTCAAATCCGGAACATCAACAGGCTTTACAGAGTTCCAGGAAAGGCTGTGACGTGAGCCGTGCATGTCCTGAGCTATAGGCGTGCTGCACAGAGAGATATGAGACAATAAAAAAGAATCAACATTGATTTTCTCCCCCCTCCCCCCCTGCATCCACCCCCTTCTCCCCTCTGCACCGTATGAGCATTGATCATTTCTGTGTATGTGTGGCACATAAAACCCACCAGCAGGGAGGATGTCTGCACAATTGATTCCTATAAATTATACATGATCATCAAATTGCCTTTCCTTGTTGGCCTGACCAGAATAAATCCCTCATTTTTGCTTTGCGGCCTTTTCTCATCATTATAAAACCTTGACGTCTGCAGCCAGTTGTGTTAGCGTGTAACATAATTTTTCTGCGCTGATGACACATGCTGTATCGTTTTTACGGGCACACATCATTTCCTGATTGATCATAATCGAAATTCAACGCTTCACTTGGCAGTAGTATTCTGTGTCACGCTCAAGTGTCAGCTGCTGTGATCTTATTATCAAATATCGTCTAACCGACACACAGATCGTCGTTTCTTCCACAGCTGATGTCACACAAGGACAACATGAGTAACACAGTGAGATGTCGGCTGTAAAGCTTTCTTCCCTTCCCCTTTAAACGTGTCCTTGACTGAGCTCAGGTTACGCACGTTTGCTGAGAATGATCCAGTCAGCCAGTCAGACAGTCCCATGTGGTCCTATTATCTCAGCTCAAAAGCCGCTGCCTTTCTATTGGGCTGTGGCAACGCACAATATGTCTCTCCCAAGGACCTCTGAAATGGAAGCGGGGATCCCTGTCACCTGAGGCTAAATGTGTGTGTGTCTGCCGTGTGAGTGTGTATTCCCCCATCGCTGTCTCTATTTTATCTGCTTTCTGTTATTATTTGTGCCTGCTGCCTCTCCGCGCTCCCTCTCCCCCTTCATCTCCAGGCGCCGCAGCCTGGGGCAGAAGGTTGTGTGTGTGTGTGTGTGTTCATGACTGAAGAGGCTGGCAGAGCATGTGTGCGCATGCAGCATGCAGAATGAGGGATAACACAGGCTTCTATTAGGGGGGAAATGAAAAGGCGAAGAGAAATAAATCAAGCAGGACCACCAAATCAATCCCCTTTAACCCGAGCTGCTCCTCAGTGTCTCCTCGCTTGTAGCATTAAAAAATGATTGACATGTACGTGTGTGTGTTTGCAGCCAGGTCCAAGAGCATGGTGATGGGCGAGGTGTCGCGGGGCTCATGCCGGCCGGCCTCCCCCAGCCTGCAGGAGGGGGCTCTGAAGGCCGGCTGGCTGAAGAAGCAGCGCAGCATCATGAAGAACTGGCAGCTCCGCTGGTTTGTGCTGCGCTCGGACCAGCTGTTCTTCTACAAAGACGAGGAGGAAACCAAACCACAGGTAAACACTTCAGCCATGTTTCTAATACACTGACAGGAAGGTGAGAGTCCCTGTTGGTATGCGTGTGTGATTACATTTACACAATTAAATGAAAGTGTTTTATCAGCTGTGTCCCAGTGGCGCAGCTTCACACCCCTGGAGGACTCATTTTTACAGGCTAATGAGTCAGAGAGCAGGAGGCACTGATCCGATACCAGTGTTTAATTAGCAAACTGTGTGCTTCACTGTGTGGAAGAGACTTTTTGAGTCAGTATCCGACCGATATCCAAACGGTTCTGGTTCATCCCTATCAGATAAGACTACAAATGCATGTTCTACCAAACAAATCTTTTTGGTCCAGTGATAAGAAGTCTCGACCTTTTGACCTCATCAGAAAAAAACCTTATGTGGTACAAAGTCTGATTAAAATGCCTCAACAGATGTGACTCGAGTCAGCTTCAGTGTGGACAGAAAACTACAAGGCTGAAGTTGGAGGAGATTTGGGGGTGTGATGTAAGAAATACGAGAGCTCACCAGACCTCAGCCGCCCCAGTGCTCATTTCTGGCCTAATCCCAAATCTCCACCCAAAGGCCCGAGCACTGAACCCTCACTGACTTGAATGACGTCAGGCGTCAAAATAGGATTGGGGCTGTCCTCCAGTGTATATTACAGTGTTTATATATTTTAGCCCTCAGCACAGACACACTAAGTGCCTCAAAGTCTGATTCAGTGAGTGTCTAGATTGGGATTGGGCCTCTAGTGTCTCATATAACAGACCTTAATCTCTTAGGGCTGCCATTTCATTTGAGTTCATTTTATTTTGACGAATATGTTATTCAGTGGAATTTCTAAGGAAGCAGGCATACAACTTTATGAAACAGCTACAGGACCAAAGATGTGACAAAGCTCTCCCCACTGCCGAATAGACACTTGCAGTGGTTTTGTCCATCATCCAGAACAGCGCCTGTGTGTTTTCTCTTAGAGCTGCTGTGGTATGCCAGCCAAACTTTGCACAGGGTACAAACCACCTTTTTGTTTTTGTGATCCTTTGAAGTACGCCCATACTTTTGAAGCCTCTGGCCTTTGGATACTTTCACTGTGAACACAGTCGGACTCATGACGCAGAAGAAAAACAATGAAAAACCTTGCGTCAGTTTAAAACATTAATGACACATTTTCAGTGTCAATGTCTTCGATTATGTCGACCGCTTGTAGCAATCTTAAGGCGTTGGCAGTCAAGTTGTGTTGTTGTGCATGTCAGCTTGTCAGACAAATGCAATAAAATAGACAACATCTTTGGTTTTTGAGAATCATTTGGTTTCTTTCACCATGTGTGATTTCCACCAATGGTCTCAAAATACGTGTCTGTTAATTGGCCTTACATTTAATGTTAAGTGTGTCTGACTTAACATTAAAGGTGCGGCTGTGGCTCAGTGTTAGAGTTGCTCGTCTCTCAATCGGGAGGTTGGGGGTTCGATCCCTGACTGCTACAGTCACATGTCGAAGTGTCCTTGGGTAAGACAATGAACAGTGGCACAGTCGTCGGGTCTGATTAGAGATTGGCACTTTGGCTGTTGCCATCAGTGTGTGAAAGAGAGTGTGAATTGGTGAATGTAACAGCAGCTTTGAGTGGCCACTAGACTAGAAAAGCGCTATGTAAGCCCAGTCCATTTACTTTACTAAAATTCTATCTCAATATAAGGATGAATATAAAGATAAACCGCCTTTACCCCAACAATAAACTCAGTGTCACTTTTGCTTGTATTAGATACTTTTCACAGCACACTGTTTGACTTGTATTAGCACTTAATGCAGCTAAACTGAATCCAGCCATCATTATTTTTTTTATGTTTTACACCTGCGTCTTACTGTGTCATGTAACATTCCACTCGTTAAACTAGCGACTTCTGCTAATGCTTCATATTGACAACAGATGAAAACACACAGTAGCAAGGATGACTCACTGCACTCACAGCAGCCTGTGTCGCCTGGTCTCCTGCTCCATTATAAAAATATTTAAACCTCTAATCGATCCCGTTGCTCCTGTGATGAGGGGATGTGTTTTGTGGCCAGGTGCTGACTCACATTTCCCCTTTTTGAAGAGCTCGCAGGAAGTACGAGCTGTCCTGGAACGACCTCAAACACACACACACTCATATAAATGATGTTGGGATGGCCCGTCATCGTAGCTGACAGGCTTACATAGTGGTAACATGAGGCGATGATGTAATCCAACAACAAAAGACAGCAGGGGCAGGTCTGTGACACACACACACACACACACACGACCTTTAGAGCAAAATAATAATCTCTTTACATTCCTGGCTGAAATCGCAACACTTTTATTGATCCGTCACTCTGCATGACGGCTGTTCATTGAATAAAACCAAGCAGCCGTCTGCCATCGCTATCTGTCAGTGCCTGTCAGCACACACACACACACACACACACACACACACAGAATGACGTCCTCTCCTCCTCGCCGTCTCCATTATGTGAGGAACAAATGACTGAAGGATTGACAGACTCTCTTTAATCAGAGCTTGCCAATACCCATCCAGCCTGTATTGATTTGCAACTCCCCGCTGATTCAAATCACACACATGGTTGAAGCGCACACACACACTTATGCATACACACACACACATCCTCCCCCTCAGAGGGCCGGATGTGTGAGAAAGTGTCACTCTGGACTTTTTTTTTTTCTCCCTCCAATCTTTGAATCGATCGGAAATTCGTGGCTGGCTGGGAGAGGTGGGGGTTTACAGGGAGGGAGGGGGTATGTAGGCAAATCATTGAAGCGCTACAAGACCCACCCCCCTTCCATCAAGATGAAAAGATGTGATAATTGGTCAAAGGGAGGGCAATACAGGAGAAGGATCTATACAGGTTCCCTTTTTCCTTTCATCATGTTGGGCTAAATCCAGTGTGAAACAAATGGACTCCAGTTACCGGACAATAGATTTCTGTCGCTCCAAGACAAACACAGAGGTGATGGGGCGGGGGGAGGGGGCGGTGGTGGCAGGTGGAGGAGGGGATCATTAGTGCTCTGAATACAAAATGACTCTCTCTAGCTTCACTTGACGGCACACAAACCAAGATAAAGTTGTAAGGTCTTCAGACATGAGAGGCTTTTTTGGGCCGCCATCTTTAATGCTGAATGTGAGGTTTTAATAACCTGTCAATCAAACAATATACTGTATATTAAAACACAGAGAGGTCTGTAGTGTGGTGGGATTGCTGGGCATTCATACACGCTGCCCCACAGCTGCATGTAAGTGCCTGTGATGTTCCATGCTTTGTGAGCCTAATAATTAATTCCAGTACCGCGCACCTTTATTCGTTAGTATTACTTCCCCTCATTCCTCAGAGAAACGGCGGCAGCAAAGACAAAAGTCCCGTGACAGAATACTCAAGCCACGGAGGCTTACATTAGTAGAACATAGAAAAGGCACGTTTAGTATTGCAAAGGACTTGTCCGGGAAAAACAGGAAGCCGAATTTCCCCTAGATCGCTGTGGCATTGTAAACCATCCAGGTCATTAGTTCCAGGTGCCTTGCACGGACAGGACAGGAGCCTGTGCGGCTTCAGAGCTGTTGCCATAGCAATGACAACGCCGCCGCCGTTAACATTGGCAGCAGTTGCTGTGAAACTCTCACCAAACCTGCTCGACTCGGTCTCTGCAGTGTCAGTCTTTTCTCTGGGCCCAGCTGGTGTCGTTTTTTAACAGAAGAAACGGCGTGTACGTTCATTAACTGTATTTTAAGGAGGTATTAACGCAGTGAGCTAAATAAGTGTTGACAGCTAACCTCTCCTTCTTTGCCTGTCATGTGTGCGTGTGTGAGAGTGTCCCTACAGGCTACCATACCACAGCTTTATGAAAATAATCACAGTCACACAGTTAGTTTACTATTTTTAGTTAGGGTTATTCATTATAAGGGTTATTTGTATTCAGGCTAACCCTAACCCTCTAGAGCAAGGTATTACAATATTCAGTTATATTTAACTACTTATGACTATAAAAGACAATAAAAACAATGAGCTTAAAGGGGATAAAATACAGATAAAAACTGTAGACTTGGAGATAACTCTCATGAGCGATCTTTAACATTAGGAATAGTCATTTAATCCTTTGTTAATATCAGGGATACAGTAGTGAAGTAAATTCACTTCATGTTGTGAGCATCTGTACTTTACTTGAGTATTATTTTATGGGGAAACGTATAAAACAACATAAATCGCACTTTTGACTCCACTGAATTTTCTTTTCCTTTCTTAAATATGAAACACAATAAACTGTGTTCGTGTAGTTCTGCGTGTGGTATGTCTAAGTGGTATTGTCGTACCTGCGCCTCGCGCGTCTCCATGGTTGAACGTTAAGCAAACATCACTCAGGCGGTTCATTTAGAGGTGGAGATGAAGGCTACGGTAGAGAAGGATGGCGATTCTCCACCTGAGCACCCATGGTCTAACTGAAGAAAGATTCGTATTGTTTTAAATGTTCGCTCTGTTTTCCCTGATCATCAGGTTGTTCCTATTATTCTGGAGCTGCAAACCTGGAAATCTGCAGCATGTGTGAAATGTAAATGTCACATAGCAGAATGTACACCCACGTTTTCTTGACTACACTCATGCATTGTGAAAATACAATGTTTTGAGATTCTTTTAAAAAGTAATTAAGTAATAAAAGTAAGTGGAGTACTTAACTGAAGTAATAATTTTACTGAGCAACTTCGCTTGTATTGGAGTAATAGTTGACCAGAAGTATCTATACTTTGACTCAAGTAATGAAGTCGTGTACTTGTCCACCTCTGGTTAATATATATTAATTTGTGGTTAGTGCAGCATTCAATTAGTCTTAAATCATATCTATCTGGTGTCAAATATTGAAACCCAAGCCATGTTCAACCTCACATTGTATTTATAAAATTAGCTTTATGAGTAGATACACAAAGCAAAGTGAATCCACAGAATAACATTTTAAACTTGGTCCCAAATTTATGTGATTTTAATTATGTTTGGTGGATATAGTGTTAGCATTTCAGTTAGCCTTCTCACAAGATGGTGCTCCTGAGCATTAAGTCTGGTTTTGTCAGTGATTTGCTGCTTTCTCTTTGACTGTGATGCAGAATCTGCAGATGTTTAAATGTGAGCGGACAGCTGGTGGAAGGCTTGGTCAGAGCTTCATGGCTGGGTTTAAACAAGAGGAGTCTGAGGTGTTAATGTGCCTCAATTTAACGCCTTTGCATATAGTGTAGCAGCAATAAATACCAATGTGTAATATGTAAGCTTTGGCGCTGGTGGAAGATGAAAGTGAGAAGGGTCCGGGCTGGTGTTCTGGTCCAGGAGGATGATTGGCATTAATGTGCAAACCAGGTTAAACTGGGCGTGTCCACATCTGTGTGCGGCTGGCTGAAGGCTCGTGCATGCAGGCCAGTTTTATTTGCAACAAATTGAGGTCTATTCTTCAAAGTCACTCTGTCACGCAGCTACGACCTAGACTAAGACAAACTCTGCTACCTAACCTGCGTTTTCAGCTCACTCTGCTTGGCTGTGTGATTTGTGTTCTCAGGTTACGTGTTGCCTCCTCTTATTCATTCATCCCCCCGCCAGCTACTCCTGTTATTCCGAGCACATAGCACCCCAGGGAGTTCTCCCCCCCCCCTCGGTTACTGCCCTGCCCTTGTGCTCCATCCATCCACAGCTCCCACCCCTTCCATTTGTTGCCATGGCGACTAATGTTGGCGACAGCCCGGCCCTCTGGTTGAAGTGATTTGGCAGGCTCCTCTTCCCCCCCGTTTGATGGAGGATGCCAGCGTGCGGATTAACGGGGCCGACCGGCAGACGCTGGCATGTCTTCACAGCTCACTTTGGCCTCGGCTC
Source organism: Semicossyphus pulcher (assembly GCF_022749685.1). Lineage (NCBI taxonomy): Eukaryota > Metazoa > Chordata > Actinopteri > Labriformes > Labridae > Semicossyphus > Semicossyphus pulcher. Next base: position 9,417,595 of record NW_027211670.1, on the reverse strand, counting down.
TCAGGGCTAAATGGGTATTGATCTGGATAATGTATTCTGATAATCTGTGTGGGTCCCTGTTCAATCACAGGAGGAGCTGCTTAAAATTTCAGAGGGGTTAAGAGAGGAGTGATAGGATGGAAGAAAGAGGGAGGGAGGATGAGAGGAAGACTGCAAGGAGTCAGAAGATTCAAACAGGACTGGAGCCTATCCCAGCTGTCATCTGGCGAGAGGCTACACCCTGGACTGATAAACCCCGCAGCCAATCACAGGGCTGAAACATACTTTCATGCTCACATCTACACCTACGGGCAATTTTAGAGTCACCAATTAACCTAACGAGCATGTCTTTGGACTGTGGGAGGAAGCCAGATTACCCAGAGGGAACACACACATGCACGGTGCTAAACACCACACAGAAAGGCCCGCTATGTCTGCACCGGGATACAAACCAGGAACCTTCCAGTTGTGAACACTAACACTGCACCACTGTGCAGCCCAGTCACAAACCGGATAGTAGAAAAGCTTTTTAGTGACCAATAAACTGGGATAACAACATTAAAGGAGTAATTCTCCCCTGGATAAAGCCACTGTCAGTCAAAGCTGGTGTTCTCTGTAATCGATAGAAGCAATAATATTTGAAATTGGCACCAAAGCTGTGGAGACAGTTGTACAAACAGCGCGTGGTTTCGCCCTTTCTACATTCCTACAACACCCAGCATGCATTGCGCCCCTCCCTCTGAAAGGAACGGCCCAGCGATAGATGCTGGAGTGGAACACTGCCGTTTTCCAGTCAAAGACATTGATCGCTGAAGGCAACGGGTCATAGCGGTACAGAACCCAAAATACGACGAGAATATACCATTCAAAAATCTGACGCTTTTGGACGAGACATGACATCGGAGGCGGGCGTCCTAGATTGAGGAAGTGTAGTGTCGCGAGCTCCCTGGCCTCCGCCAGATGACGGCGGAGGTTTTCCAGGGCCCATTGGAGAAGCGGATAGCGTCCTCCATAGTGGCATTAGCTCCCCATAATAGTGTGATGGGACTGAGGCTGAAAAAACTGGCCCTTTAAGTAGCTGCATATTACCCAAAGCCTGATGTATTCCAACAGAAAAAGTTATTTTCCATTAAAGGCAAAGTCAATACAAACCATGTTTAAAAAAAAGAAAAGAAAAGGACATTGCATCACTTTGTTTAGCCCCAGATGAATATAATTATAAAGTAAAAAGACAGCTGGGTGTGCAATGATAAAAAACAGAAGCTAAAAGGGTTAAGACATACAGACCCCTTGAAAGAGGTTTCTTCTATTTCAGTCTGATATTTCACATTCAGTCCCCTCTCTCTCTCTCTCTCTCTCTCTCTCTGTGTGTTACAGGGCTGTATACCTCTGCAGGGATGTCAGGTCAACGAGCTCACTGCTAATCCAGACGAACCAGGAAGACACCTTTTTGAGATTGTACCAGGTGAGATCTCCACTCCTCGTATTACTTCTTGCCCCTGAACACATCACATCCCTCTGAAAACACACGGAAAACACTGGTATGGTCACTGTGTATGTTTGAGTTATTTCATGAAGTTTGATTTTGGCTATGCACCTATAGAAGTTAGTTATATAACCTATAAGTTACTTTAGTGTTGCTCTTGCGTTTTTACTGCTCTCATGATTTAAGTGCAATGTAAACTTTCACATCTGATTTGTAATGTCAGTTTGGAAGTTGTGGTTCTATCATGCGGGATTTGTAGCTCAACACTAATTTAAAAACCCTTTACGAAAAAAATATTTTTTAAAAGTCTGGGGATTTCTGAAATTATTTATTTGAAGAGAGACGACGTAAGAGTTTATAGCTTTCGCTAAGTTTCAACTTTCGCCCCTAGTTGGGCCTTTACATATACAATATAATACAAAATAAAGCAGTGAGTATCATTATTTTTGTCACAAGAACTAAAAAAACATTTAAGACAGCCAACAGCGGGTGGTATGTTCACAATTGTATGACTTCATATTTGGTCCAAAAACAGGCGAATCAGGTGGTAGAGGGAGTATTTTCCAAAAACTGTGCCTCTATTTTTTGCGCTATACTAAAAAAACACTTTACAAACAAACAAAGCAAGTGTCTAAAAATATAAAAACTATAACAGTTAAAATATAAATCCAACCAGCAATATAAAACATAAAACTGACATTTTTTAAAGCTTATTTAGCCAAGAAAAAAGATTTTGAGATTAAAAATCTCTTTTTCAAGAGCTTCCGGGCCAAGACAGGCAGCAGCACATTAACAAAGCTTCTGACAAACAATGAGCAGCCGTACATACAAACATAATACAGGATACATGACTATAATACAATAAAAGACATGAAATAACAAGAAAAACCAGTCAAACTTTGTCTAAATCAACCACAGTTATAAATATATCAAGCAGAACACCAACAGCCAGATGTACCTGCCTCAAAGTTATTCAAGATCACCTCAAAGGCCTCCAATGAGACAAATGTTCCAGGTCTTTTTGTAATCCGTTCCATGTAAAGGGAGCAGCAAACTTTAACGCATTTTCCCCAGTTCAGTTCTCTTAGGACTTATTACTCTTAGGAAGGTACGAGTGAAGCATACCTATAATAGACTTGTAAATAAGAATACACCAGTGTTTTAGTGTGGACAAGGCAGACCATCCGACACGTGCATATAACAAACAGTGATGAGTGAGGGCTTTAAAATTATATAAATATAAAAAATGTTGTGTAATGTATGATAATTATCTAAAATTAAAAAGTGATTTTAGTGTAGGAACATCAGATTTCTGTAAATCAGAAAAAGTGCAGAATAATAACCTTCATTCTCTGGGTGCTATTCTGTATTCAGACAGCAGAGGGCGCTATTAGCCAAGTATTGACGGCTGTAGCGGTCAGTCTCCGTATTTCACATGGTATGACCTCAGAGCAGAGGACATGACAGGAACCAGTATTACATTTCTGGCTCCATCAAACAGAACCGTGAAATAAATGGAAAGACTCGGCGGTCTCTCCATCATGTCGAGCTGCTCTGAGCCTGTAGATCTGAGCGCTGTTAGTGAGCCGTCATGCTTCATGTGTTACACAGGGGGTTCGCCTGGGGCTGAACAGTCTGGTTAGATTGACCTCACAGAACCTTTCTGCGGCTATCACTCGTCTTGAAGTGTGTTGGTATGTGTTACGATTGGATCTTTTCGAACGTTGGCCCTATAAAGAAAAAGGCTCTTTCAGTGGAAGATTTAAGAGCTTTCTCCCAGACACCACAGAACTATAACTTTAACGTCACAATCAAGTCCAACAATAGAAAGTGCAAGTCAGCAGCTGGGCACAGTGTAGTCCATCCCTCTAGCTTTCTATCAATCTGTCATTCTGGAAGTGTTTGCTCAGAGGTCTCTCCCTGTGTTTAGAATGGCTGACAGGCCTGCGAGTCTCTGTGTGTTTTGTTTATGGCCGGTCAACATAGCAGAGGGGTGAGAACCCGGGCCTGCAGGCGCTGAGAGAGGAGAGGAGAGGAGAGGGAGGGAAAACAGTCAGAAGGGGGAAAAATGCAAAGAAATGAAGGATTTGAAAAAAGGAAGCAGTTTGAAGAAAGATTTATTTAATGCTTTTATTTTTAGATTTTGTGACTATGTTTCTCCACTCTGTTATAGGCTTATTGTGTTAAAAGTAAGCGCCTCCTCCCGTTATTTTAAACCATCAAGTTGTATCCGGAGCAACACCAGGCGATTGTTACCAAACATTAAAGAGACAGCAGCTTATTGCTCGGAGATTGCTCGGAAGGAGTGACAAGGAAAGTCTCATCCTGCTCGAGCAAAACACTCATTAGCAATAAGCACAATAAACAGTCTTTAAAAGAACCGCGTCGCACTCTTTTATGCTTCTATTCAGTCCTTAAAGTAAGAGCACAATGAGTCATTACTTAATTCTTCATGGTTTAGTACAAACTCTTGATCTCACAGGCCTGGAAACTGTCCTTGGCACTTTGCTGTTCTGATCACTGTGTTAAGCCTAAAGACGAATTTTAGATGATTCAGCAAATGTTGGAAGCATTTGCAAGCACAGTGCTTAAGGCCCAACTATGTTGTTTGAAGTGGTACAACACATCTAAGAGGCAAGATGGATATTGTATTGTGTGATAAACTCTCAATCTAAGGTCAGATGGGTTCGGAAAGAAGCCACTGAGTTCGCTTTCAGCTCTCCTTTGTCCACTGTAAAAGTAGCCTTGTCCTTCTAAGAAGCCCAGGGACCTTGGCCGTTCACCTGGGCCGTGTCATTGACTGATAGACCTTGCTTTTGTTAGACAGTGTGCTTGCTTGTTTGCAGCCACAGGGTTAATCCACTGTTCATGTCTATTGTGGAGATATGGAGCTCCTGGTCATCTTAGAAAAGGTAGATAAAAGATTTATAGCAGCTGCAAGATGCTGTGGCCCTTTACACATTGTCTAAATAAATAAGTGTTCAATCTCTACAGTGCACTCCTTTATCCAAAGCTATACACATTAGGCATGTGTTTACTTTCATAAATTGACCTTTGACATGAGAAAAAGGTTTTTCTGCACGGAAATAAGAATCGATTGGATGTTTTCAAGGGTAGAAAAATGTGAAATCATCATTGAATCAAAATCTCATAAAGACCCACAATCCCGGGGTCAGAGCTGGTGAACAGATCTCAATGTGTGCTTTCATCCTCCATCAACAGATTCAACATATCACAGTTTAACCTGGCAGTCAGTTCTTTCTTCAATACTGATTATTGGAAGCTAAAGCAACACAAAGCTCGGCCAGCTTCTCCTTGTAATTTCCTCTTGGCATTTGGGTGAAATAGCAGCAGCAGCCTAGCGTGCATGCAATTAAAAATTGGACTCCCACCATGGTTTTTATCTGTATTTACAGCAGACAGAGCGAGCAGTGCACCCAAACAAAGCCGATTCTCCGGTCATGTGCCTGTGGCTGAATCAGTCTCAGAGCCTGTAGGCACGAAGGAAATGGGTAAATAACTGAGTATTTTTAAATATTCTTTGTATTTAACGGCTGGCTGAAGGCTATAAGCCCTCTGTTGTGGTAGTGTGAAGCAATTAAGGCATCTGGAAAACAGCACACACACACACACACTTGTGCCTGTGCAAACGTGACAGCTTCTGCTAATTCGTTATTGTGGACTAACTGTTTAGGCAGCACACACACTCCCACCCTGTCCATGCATGCTTTAACAGAGACAGGACCTTTCTGTGTCTATGGAAGGCTACTTCAGCAAGAACAGCAAAGCCACATCAGAGTTCAAGAGTCCACACGCTCACTGTTACCCTCGCCCCCCTAAACTCTGTCACATTCACACGACTGAATGTGTTGGCCATTAGGTTCAGTTGAGTCTGATTTTTATCAAGTTTTTGACACTTTGCCTTAAAAACCGACAGAAAGAGGCACATGGGAGCATATAGAGAGCATATAGAGAGCATATTGCTATATGCTATTAGCTATTTGGATTTTAAGACAAGAAGAAAGAGATTTTCTGATCCCCTTTTAAAGCACAGGGGTCGACATTTTGGGGGGAATACACCTCTTTAGCCTAGCATAAACACTGCATAAACACTGGAAGCAGGGGGGGGAAACAGCTAGCAGCAGCTCATACTGTGGTGTGTGTATGATAAGCTAAGTTTTTGTTAGGCTAAATTAAGCGGTATTAGTTAGCTGCTTCACTGTGGACATACACAGGCTAACTGTTTCTCCCTGCCTCCAGTCTTTGTGCTAAACTTAGAGAACAGCACACTAGCTAGCTGTAGCTTCATAATTACCGTTGAGAGAGAGGTTCCAATCCTCACATCTAACTGACTTATATTACTCTTCATAGCTGTGTCCCAATTCAGGCTGCATCCTTCAAATTTGGAGGCGCAGTGCGTCACAGCGATGCATCTATGGCTGTCCCATTTCGAAGGCTCCTTCAGATGCGGCTGACAAATGTGTCCTCAAAGGCCCAACGTATCCCGAGATTCTTTGTTCACCAATTCAAATGAGATGGCGGACTCTGAGGCGGCCGAGGAATACACTTTAAAATGTAAAGGTTTTTGGTTTCAACTCAATCCAATAGCTAGCGATACAAATATTAAAACACGAAAGGGGCCTTGATACTTTAAATTATCTTTACAATGATAGGTTAAGTTACGTGACGTAAGTTACGTTAGATAGTTAGTGAGCCAGCTAGCTACCTTTCTAGGCAACCAGAGCTGCGCTTTGTGATGCAAGGGTTACGCAAAATGAGAAAGCCTCTGTAGACCAGACCGTCTCATTTCAGTTCGGCATAAGCGGTCTACGCAGGTTTCGAATGACGCAGTCTTTGTAGACCGTGTCCATTGAAGGATGCAGCCTCTGGACACAGCTACATTTTTTTGCTGTGTATACACATACACATAGGTAGGCTTACAACCTTACACACTAAATATGGGATAGTGCCACGTGTACATACTGTACTGTAGCCTGAATACAACTAATTCTGAGAATTGTATACTGTGTATTGTATACACAGGATGCTGGTCAATGCGTTACACCAAACCAAACATCACATAGGCCTACATATTACATTTAAGTTGGACTTACAGTATGAAGAATGCAGAACAGTAACAAGCAAGTGCTTAATGTATCTTTTAAAAAATGCAATATTAATATTCTTATTGAATTTATAATTCTATATAAAGTGCAGATGATTGTGATAAGTGTGGTCATGTCTTTCAACTTCCCTGAGATTACCTGTCAATCAAACAGAGAAAGTTGGACTCTCAGATTTTCTATCACCTTTGAAGCTTCTTTATGTCTTTGTCTGCTTAGGTGTGGTGTACAATTAACCAATATATGTTGGATTTTTACGTTCGCTTGGAACAACTAAGTCTGCATTCAATTACACCCTGAGACAGCTTCTGCTTGTGTTTGGTTAATATTTAGAAGGTTATGTCTGTGCTTGTTAATCAGTTTAGAAGAGGACATGGAGCCTGGGGGGGACACTTGACTTTAACCATGTGAAATGTGCTGTAACCATGTCTTATATATGTCTTGTAGCAGATGAAAGTTTTTAAACTTGTTAAAGTTTGAATGGGTTGTAGCAATCCGACATAGATAGTGGCAACACAGAATAACACACAATAATATGACTTTCATACAATATGATCCTGCAAAGAGTCTGACTCACAGAAGAACTCAAAGTCTGTACTGCCTGTATCTCACAGACATTGATTGGCATTGTCTGCTTTCCCTCTCTATGTGTAAGTTTGTTTGGCAAAGATTGGAGGACAGCCCATCACCCTGCTACAGCACACACACTCACTGACACACACACACTCAGAAGAGAGAGGGAAGGGCAGAGAGAAAGAGAGAGAGAGCGAGTCTTGTTATACTCCTCCTCAGGGATTTGCTTCTCCCCAGGGGGGCTGAGGGAACGGACCTGCTGCCCACACTGCTGAATGAAAGAACCAGGAAGAAAGAAGTGAATGAATGGACAGAATAAATGAGTGAAGTGCAAGAAGTGGGACTAGTTTGACGGGTTTTGTTCGCGCTGGCATCGAGCATGCCTCACTGGCAGGTTCTGGCCGTCGGTGCTACCTGCGTACTGATCTGCTTCCAAGTGGACTTAGTGGTAACGGAGAAGCCGGTTCATGCTGCTGCTTTAGGCCAGAGCCAGTCCCAGCTCCTGCCTGCACCGCTCACTCAGACATGGGGCCGGTGTGCTGCAAGCCGGACAGACTGAAGAAACAACATCTCCAAGGTAACGGGAAACAGATGCTGGGGATTTTTAGTGTAGTGGAGCAATTGTGCTTGTGCAGGTTTGAGACTGATGGAAATGTTGTTAACAACAAACTCTGATTGGTGGCTTCTTGCATTGTATGAAAGGCACTGTGCCTAACATAGTAGCTCATTCTTCTTTGCAAAATATATTGAAATTATTGCACAATTTAACTAACTTATTTTATATTTTTCAATGGTTCAGCAATACGCAGATGGACAGCAGAGTGACTTTATGTTTGAATGCAACAGTGGAAGTTCAGACAACTTACTTTATTGCAATCTTGGTATTCAATTTAATATCTGGAGACCAAAATGATTATTTAAAGTAGCTAATTAATACCTTTCTTGGAGGTAAGTTTAGCTGCATGATCAAGGGTCAGCTGCACACAGTTACTGATACAGCATTACAGGTTCAGTGTCCACTGTATAGTGTGTCATACTTACAGTAGAAATATATGTTGTATCTACAGCAGTGCATGCTGGAAGAAAAACACAAGGTCAGATGTAGAAAGTGGCTGTAAGGCAAGGCAGTAATTTTGTCTTTGTTGTGGTTTAGTATTCATGCACTCTAAGGAGGTGATCTATAAGAATCTTTTGTCTGGCCAATTTCATACATGAATTTTATTTATGTTTATTATACTTTTTTTTTTTACAACTCTCTCTCTCTCTCTCTTGTTTCTGCACAGAGTCAAGGGCTAAAATCTTGCTACCATCACTGTCCTGAAAAACTAACCTCATCTACACAATGCTATGGATACATTGTAATATGAATGATGTTACTTTGGAGCTGGCGTAAACTAGTATTAAAACAACATGTCATACTTGGTCAAAACAACTGATTCTCATGAACTGATCGTTACATAAATGGTGTGCAAACAACTAATGTTGTCTATTTACACGTAAAGGTAGATCACCATGTAGTTATGAGTGACTGCATACTGTAAATACTAAGTATCAGGTAGTAGAAGTTGTGCAGGAGGATATATTAAGATTGTTCTGTCTCACTTATTCACTTGTTTGCTAACTCGCTCTGTCTGTCTCTGTCTCTCTCGTATATCATAACAAGCAGCACGGAGGTCGCATATAGTTAATCCCCAACCAATTTGAAGCGCCCAATCATCAGCCGCATTATTAATAGAGGACATGGCCTCAGGGACAACACACACCAAACAGAGTAATAAACTGCACGCCTGTTTGATAGGCCAGAAGAGCTGGGAAATATACTGAGAGTTAGATGATTTGATGACAACTAGCTTATCTTGCCATAAAGCCTGGGAAAGAGGGGGAAGCAGCTAGCCTGGCTCCTCCAAAGGTAAATAAGTACAGGCACCGCTAAAGCTCACTAATAACATGTTATATCATTGGAATATTCCATTTAAAAAGTAGGGTAATATCCACAAGGTGTGGTTTAACAGGGGCCATGCGCTTGAATATCTTGGCTACACAAAGCTAGGTTAGCTGCTTTATCATTTAAGCTAGGCTAACTATCTCCTGGCTGTAGCTGCATCGATTGCACAGGTTTGAGAGAGCTATGGGCTTCTCATCTCACCTTGGCAAGACAGCTAATTAGCATATTCAAACTTTTCCTTAAGCTTGTTCAACCATTTGTTATTTATGTTTGTTTTTTTTAAAAAAGCTAAAAATAATAATAAATAAATACTTCCTGCATGTTCAGCTAGCTAGCCAAAAAGTTACTTATTCTGAAAACACTTGATACGTTCAGCAAACTTTGACAGACTTATCCAGGAAATGTTAGCTTGGCACAGTTTACACACGTAAAGAAAAGGCCCTCTTCTTGCAAACAGGAGGAACGCATCGGCAAATAACAAGACATGAGCCCTGTCTTAACTTCAAAGTCTGCTAATTTTCTGTATGTTGTGATCACTTTGTTGGGTTGCTAACGTTAGCCATTTCTAAACCTTTACTCAGTGATCATCAGGTTTTTTAAGTTAACAAGTTAACATCAGATTCCATTTTTCAGATTGAAGATTGAGTAAACAGGCTATGCTATGTTTGTAAAAACGCTCTCTTTGTGTTTTTTTTCCTCATTAACTCACTGTATATCTAGACATGTTTTTGTGCTCAGTCCGGTATAGTTTAAAGTCTAATTCACTGTAGTTTGGGAACAATAGTGATAACAGGACTACTGGACGTGTTCGGTTAGCGGTAACTTTAAGCTAGTTGTTGCTTGATAGAAAACAACTCCAAAAACTGTAGGCTGAAGGAACGTGACAAGGATTGGAATTAATTACTGATGCTATTGAGTCAATCTTACTTTATCAATGTATATATGCAAGGAACAATATATATATATATATAATATATTTGTCAAAATACAGATGCAAAAACTACTTGGCTGTTGAATGCTAACACAAATTTGCTTCATCTTTGTTAAAAGAACTAGTTAGCCGGCCGTGTGTCACAGCCAATCAAAAACGTGAGCTGGGAAGTCTATAAACTCACACCATGACCTCAGAAAGCAGTTCAGCATTATAAAAAGGACCAGCTCTCTTTCCTGTCCTCATGTCCCATTCAATGGCATCTGACAGCAGTCTGACCTTTAAGAACTGACGTTATGATGCTGCAGAATTATAGCTTCAGTTCTTAAATGTCAGGCACTCAAAAAGTATAAGCTTTACGCTCACAGACTAAAACTCTGCCAGCTCAAATGTCAACCTCTGTCTGATGACTGCCAAGTGGAAATCGAATTCATCGCTGAGCATGGAAGAGGGAAACTCAGTTTAAAGTGTGTCTCTGTAAAGCCTGCAGTCAGTGTTATCTTAATTGGCTCCCTGAGGGATCTTTGTACTCTGCAGCAATCCAGGCTTGGATGTTCCAATAGTTTTGGTGTCTGTCGGCTAAGTTGGGATTGATTTCAAGTGGCTCGGCGCGTGTGTGTCTATGCGTGTGTCTCTTATCAGGGCATGATTCATTGAAGAGGAAGTGATGGATGTGGCATGGCTCCTTGGTGTCTCTGCTCTTGTCTGTATTTTAATCACACTTTTAATTGGCCTTTTTTCTGAGGGCAAATTGAAGCACTCATGTATTATCATTATATTACTCATTATTATTCATGCACCCCCTGAACACTACTATTTCAGCTCACTCTTTCCGAGACTCTTCAGCACATCTGAAGACAGACCATGGTGTGTTGTTCATCATGATAGTGTGAGTTTGCAAAGCTGGGTGACAATGGCACTTAGCTTTATGGCACCACTGTTTATATTTGGATTCCCTCCTCACAGCTAAATGACTGTGACAACAATGACTGTGACTGTGGCAACAACACTATCCAACACTAATGGCTCAGACAAACGGGAAACACATGACACATTCTCCAGATTACAGGATTCAAATGTGGAGCAGACCATATTCAAGGATAATTATACAAATATATTTAGAATTTTTTGTTGTTGTAAGTTGTCAAACACTGTTGTCTCAAGCTTAAGTAATTGATGATGCATTATAATTCTTGTGTCAGTTAAACTATGTGTTTAAAAAGTGACAAATATTTATGAACAAAGAGAATGAGGCTCATTCTTCTTCTAAAGCTGCTCTAGATCACGTAACAGGCATGTCATTGCCTTACATTAAATGTGAACTGGTGCCATGATTAGGCCGCAGGAGGGCAAGAGTCCAGATAGAGAGAATGCAAAACAGTGTAATGGCGCCCTCTAGTGGCGAGAAAATGTTATGGGGCATTAGTTTTACCCTGGTGTCAACAGTTTGTTTTGCACTTTAAAGTATCTCACTCACTCATTAAAAACGTTTTTGTTGACATAGTTTAACAACATTGTTGGACCAAAAAAACAGGCATAAATCTGAGAATGAAATTAGTATTGTGATAGCATTTTCTACTACCGCTGTTTAAGCTATTTGAACAGCATTACGATCTTCTTAACACTTTTTTGACAGTCCATTTTTGCTAACATGACTGTTAGCTTAACCACTATTAAGCACAAAAATTGCCTAAAAAAGCACAACCATGGGATTAATGCCCTCACATTAACACACATACGAAACTGTTTAGTTTCTAGTGAACACTCCAGCATCCATACTTACTAAAACAGGATCATAATTTGACAATTGACAGACCCAGGATTTTGTCTTCTTAGCTCTTAGTTATAACTTGAAAATAAAGTGATCACAAACAGAGGGGATATTTCCTAAGACAAGATAAGATAAGATAAGATAAGATAATCTTCATTGAAAATTAAGTTGTTACAACAGCTCAAAAACAGTTATGAATACAAACAATAATAGCAATCATCATTAGAAATAAAGTAAGTAAAGTAAAGGGGAACAGTGCAGGACAGAATCGGACCAATTTGTTGAGTCTCTTCCTGTCCCTCTCTGTAGGACTGTATTTCACAACTTGCCGGATGATGTGCCCAAATTTAACTTCGTAGGCTACTAAGTGCTTGCACTAACTCAAATCAGCTGCACCATGAATACAGCTAGAGTTACCAAATACAACACCCTTCCATTAAGGAAATTAATGGCTCTATAACGTTCTGTACAGTCTGTAATCTCTACCTGAATGTTCTCTTCATCCTCCCTCTCATTTGTCCCTGTAGGTGGAACAGGAGAGAAGGACCGAGCACCGATCAGCCATGAATCCTTCCTGCTCATGGCCAACTCCCAGACAGACATGGATGACTGGGTCAAGGCCATACGGCGGGTCATCTGGGCGCCGTTTGGAGGAGGTACAGCCAAACCTTTGAACCTTTTGAAACATGAGAAACACGATCACCTGGAGAAACGTGTACAGATTGTCATTCTTTTGATGTTCCTTTTTGACCTCATGGCTGACTATTTAAGCTCAAGGCTGCTCTAATGCAAAACTCAGGCTGTGCTGTGTCTATATTATGCTGTATGAGTTACGCACTTGAGCCCAGGCATGACATGCATCACCTGCCCCTACTGTGTCTCATTTCATTAGCCTGCAGTTATTTCTCACCCTGGAGTCTGATCACATTTCCCCTGTCAGATTAAGTAGTTAGAGTTTGCTGTCAAACTGTGTCGGTTGGTTTAAGTAAAAAATAAAACACTATGCTTCAACTACATTTCTCACTGTGATAAATAAAACATGAAGCATCTAGTTTAGCCTGTGAACTTTAATCCCTGTTATTCCTGAAAAGTCTATTTATCCTCTCCGTGCATGTGAGCCGGTGGTTAATTCTCACCCTGTCTGCTCTGGTCTGGATGTCTAACAAGTGTACTTGACGGGAGGCCAGAAATATAAGCAGGCCTGTCTGGGTGTGAACTGGGACATAAGGAGCAGCTGAACAGCATGGTGTCGGGTTACAAAGGAGCGGTATATTAATAGGGACATACAGTAAATGTAGAATAACACACCAGTGATATAACCTATGACATCCCTTGTGTAATTTGAAACTTCATTTTATTCTGACAGGTTTCAATTAAGTAGCAACTAATTATGGTTAGTATTGGGCCAAAGTGATGTTTGATTAATCAAGAGGTTAATAGAGAGAGGCCACTCCCTTGCGTACATCCATTCTTTATCTCTTTTAACGTACTCTCTTACATTCAAATTGCTAACACTCTGGGTTTTCTTAAAAGACATGCGTAACAATCTTTCAGGAAGACCTCGTCAAGAAGGTTGTTTAACAAGATTCAATGTTGTTTAGAAAGCATACCTTAAATTCTATTTCTTCTAATCAACTGGAATTATATTATTTACATTACAAACATTATTTTTGCTGCAGGATAAAAAGTAAGATTATTAAGCCAATTCCCCAAATGCATTGCTCATACTAATAAGAAATTACACCAATAATATATAATAATGAATACTAATAATAAATAAATAAATAAATACATGTCTCATTAGTACGGCAAAGTAATAACTAAAATATGATTATTACACCTATATGACTTTTTATTATTTTGTATTTAAGTTTTATGTGTGTAAGTTTCATATACACACACGTCTGTTTTTCAAACATTGTCATGTAACAATATATTCAGAATAATGAATATCAGTGCTGGGACACAAATTAAAATGGTCAAACTATTGCCTAAACATGCTACAGTATATAAAATAGCTGCATTTCACAGTTGCAACGTAATGTTCTATCAGAGAAGTTAGCGTCTTTTCTGCCCCCTGGTGGCCAAAATGTGGTTGCTTTAATTTATAGGCCTACAGTATAGTGTTATTTCAAGCATGTCTGGTTTTAAAAGAGGATTTGCTTCAAATCGAAATAATTTCGAAATAAATTGTGGTTAGTTAATTATCATTAATGGAGGGGGGTTGGGGTCAAGGGTGTGTGGGGGGCCCAAAAACCGAGCTACGCCCATGTTAATATATGTAATAGGTATTCAAAAGCATTGAAATCCATATTCAAATTTAATGGTGTTAATTTTATAGTGGTAATCTCTAAACCAATCTGTTACCTCATGCAGGCTGGATCATGTGTCCAGCCTCCCTCTCACATTCACGGGTAGAGGGTGTCTGTCTCTCGGTTCTCGGTCCAGAATAGATCTGTCGCCAACATATAGACCCGTCGTTAACAGCAGCTCCACGGTCACAACAGACTGACCCCTGTCAGCTGCCGTCACTCTGAAGTCCTCCGGCAGTTTCTTCAACTGCAGCTCGCTCGCGCTGTGCAGGAGTTTTTTAATGTGGGATTAATATACCTGCTGAGACAAATGCCGGAACCGGAATGGATAAACTTGGTGAAATGTGGGTTTGGGATGTACGACAAACGCTCTCTGCTGTTGTGTAGCTCCTGTTCTGTGAATTACATCGATTATTGCGAGCTTTCAACCAGCTGCGACTGCTGCAGCCAACCAACAGGTAACAAGCAGTGATAGCGATTATTTATTAGCCAGTTACACATGTTTAGTTAATAAACGGTAGCGCCAACAACTTTATGACTTAGTGATAAAGAGGAGTATCTTACACAGTCTTGCCAACATATCGTCGGTCCATGGTTTATGCAGAATTGAGTGCAAAAACAAATTATTTTTCGACCAAATGGCAAATTTTAGGTACATTTTGTGTCACGTTATATTAAGGTACACATTTTCACCATAATGCTTATGAGCCTGCAAGTAGCATTCGCTCTTTATAAATTATTAAAGCCCTTTTAAATGCCTTAGTCTGACTAGTTTCAAGTTCGAGTTTTCTGTATAACCTATATTACTAGCTATGAGTAGTAAGTTAGGAAGCTTTTGTAGATTAATTTTAAACCAGTTATGCTGTTTATGGGCCTTAAAATGTAGCATTATACTCAGTAATACTCAGTAAAACATATTAAGATTGTACTTCATGTAAAACGAGTTCCTTACTTTCATAACATTAACTTTTATCTGCCTAGAAGTTGGAGAATGGGCAGAAGGCATCTGTATAATCATAATATAATGGTATAATATAATAATAAATATAATTAAATATATTATAAATATAATAATATAATCATATTTTTAGTGACTTATAAATCACTTTGCTCTATGAGGAATTTTTGGTTTGTGTTGATTTTGGTGCCCCCCCAGACAGTACAGTTTGCCTCCATGCCATTATTGTATGATTATAATCTAAATGTAACTGTGAAATGAGACAACGTCCCCGTCTTTTTCACACAGACAACCAGCTGCTTTTACATGGATGAATGTTGGATGATAATAATGTTGTCTGTCCTCAGGGATATTTGGTCAGCGTTTAGAGGACACAGTGCAGTATGAGAGGAAGTTTGGCCCCCGGCTGGCCCCCCTGCTGGTGGAGCAGTGTGTGGACTTCATCAGGGAGAGAGGTTTGGATGAGGAGGGTCTCTTTCGGATGCCAGGACAGGCCAACCTGGTCAAAGAGCTGCAGGAGTCCTTCGACTGCGGCGACAAGCCTCTGTTTGACAGGTAGACAGAGGGGGCAGTGTAACGAGCATACTAGTTTTTAGAGGTATAAACGACAGAACATCCAGCTGAATATTTTCTGTCCTCTCTTGCAGTAATACGGACGTCCACACGGTGGCATCCTTGCTAAAGCTGTACCTGCGAGAGCTGCCTGAACCAGTCATTCCCTTCTCCAAATACGAAGACTTTCTAACCTGTGCACAGCTTTTGGCCAAAGATGAGGAGGAGGTATGTGCACTATACTCTGTGTGTGTGTCTTAATGTATGTTTGTGTGTATCTCTAACTAGTCTGTCTTTCATCAGGGGGTCCAGGAGCTTGGAAGGCAAGTTAGCACTCTACCTCTACCTAACTACAATCTCCTCAAGTACATATGCAAGTAAGTCCACTGCTGTTTGTTTCTTTGTGATGTTTTTTCAATCAATCATTTACAGAGAGCCAACTTAACCATGAGCAAGCACTTGGCAACATAGGCTGATTGCTGATAAAACTAGAAATATGACTTAAATTAGCAACAACAACAGATAACAAGAGTAATGGTACTGGTGTGAGTCAAGCAGGTCCATGGCAGCAGGCGGTCAGCACAAACTATCCCCAGGAGCCTGCCAGATGAGAGAACACAAAAACTTATTACAAAGTTAGTAACATGCATTAATGTGCATTAATGGAGAAAGAGAGGAGGAAAGAGGAGCTCGGTTTAGTCTATAGCAGCATAACTACGGCCCTCACTATAAGCTCTTTCAAAAAGGAAGGTTTTAAACCTACTCTAAAAAAAGGAGGCCGCGTCTGCCTCCCGGATCCTGACTTGTACAGGAGAGGGGCCCGGTAGTTGAAGGCTCTGCCCACCAGGCCTGCATCCTGTGAGCATAATATTTTAGAGCGGTGATAAGGAACTATGTGAAATGTGTTTTATGTGGGAGTAGAAGGACATGTGCTTCTTAAGGATGAGTGTTTCTAATGTAAGGCCACAAGGTCTTTTTGGTCTTATGGAATGCGTCAAGCTTGTTTAACTGATTAGCTTCATTTGGCTTCATTGATAAGTACAACTGAGTATCGTTTGCATAACACAGAAGATTTCTGCAGTGTTTCCTCGTGATATTACCTAGAAAAAGCGCACAATTTGGTTTAATTCAATCGATCAAAGAACCAAACCTTGTGGAACTCCGGCATTAACTTCAGCTGCATTGAGGATTCATTGTTAACATGTGAAAACTGAGAGCAAAGTGACAAATAGAAATCAAACCAGACCCAATTAGGTGATCCAGACTCTCACATGCCGCAGTAAGATCAAGCAGGACAAGTATATGAAGCATATAGGAGGTCATTTGTCACTCCCCCCAGTGCTTTGTGCCGTGGTTGACTCCAAATCCTGACTGAACTATTATCTTGAAAAAAGTGATTGGCGACTGCTTTCCTTCGGATTCCACAGAGAAAGGGAAGGTTAGAGATAAGTCTCTAATTGGCTAAGGTGTCTGAATAAAGATTAAGCTTTTTAAGACGAGGTTTAATTACTGACTGTGGTACATAGTACCGTAGATATCAGGTTTTATTACTGGTTTCAAGGTTCCTGTGTTCAATAGAATAAAGGTATTTCAAAATAATGACTGTTTTTTGTTATCGCTCCTCAGATTCCTAGATGAGGTCCAGTCTCACTGTCACGAGAACAAGATGAGTGTCCAGAACCTCGCCACAGTATTTGGACCAAATATCCTTCGACCCAAGATGGAAGATCCAGTCACAATAATGGAAGGTACAGACAATGTGATGTACAGGCAAATCACCACAGATACACAGTACATATTAAACTTTGTATGTGCTGGATGGAAGCTGAAATAAAACAGATCCTGTCTGGTTGTGATCCACAGGCACCTCTATGGTCCAACACCTGATGACGATCCTCATTAGGGAACACATCCGTTTGTACTCAGGTAGGGACCAAGAGGGACCCGCCATGCCCCAAACAGAGCTTCCTGTCCAGGGGCATCAGCTCCAGCATCGCAGCCTGGGAGCCTGGATCTCAGAGGAGGACCTCCAGAGCTGCCCGATCTCCAACCCCGACCAAGAAATGCACAGCAGTGCCTCATCTCTGGATGCCAAACTATGCGCAGCCGTCACGCCCACCCAGACCCCTAACCTGAACCCTGGACCAAAACTGGGGTCTTCATCTGGGAAAGTGGAGACAGTAGTCAGCCCGAGTAAACAAGCCAAGGCCATTCCCTCCTGGAAATACTCCTTCAAAAGCTCCTCTGCTCCTCGTTCGCAGCCGCAAGCCAAGCAAAGCAGCAGCGGCAGCTCTGTGGCTGATACTACCAGTGTGTCTTCTGCTGGGGGAGGAGGTGGAGGTGGAGGTGGAGGTAACTGGCTCATGAATGGTTTGTCCTCCTTAAGGGGGCATCGGCGCACGTCATCGGGCGAGCGGTCTGCTCGTGATCGAGACTCCACCGGATCCTCGCAGAGACTGTCCACCTACGACAACGTCACGTCCTCCTCCAGCATGGGGAGCGTTCCGAGCGTAGCCAGCACACCTTGGTCTACCTCCTCCTGCGAAATCTCCGTCCCTGACTCGGGAAGTGAGCCCTCTGCGAACCCGAACTCTGGAGTCGTTAGTGAAAGTGGGGAAAAGGGGGAGTGGATGGAGAGCCAGAGGGAGATCGACAGAGGAAGGGACGGAGGGATGACGACAGACCCGAGCTCTGAGCAGGACAGCTGCGAGGCCATGGAGCTGTGCAGCAGCAGCGCAGCTTGTAGTGAGAACGGAAACATGGCCACGGCAGCCGGGGTGCCGTCCATTATCATGTCCGAGGATGGAGACGGGACTAATCTATCGCTGAGCGGCCTGGTGGACGAACTGAAGGATGAGTTGAGGAAACAGAAGACTGCATACGAATCCAGGATCCAAAAGTAAGTCTGAGTTGTGGCCTTAAAATTACACTTTTTAGGGGGGTTGGGGTCCTAAGTTTCTAATCATTCTGCCTACTGTAGCAAACAACTAGCTTTCTTCTCACATGGTTAAATGTACATTATATGTTCAAGGTTCTGGACTGTTCTGATTCGTGGAAGGGGCGTGCCCTGCTGTTAAAAATAGATCTTAAACTGCAAAACCTCAGTTGTCCTGAGGTTGATTTGAAAATAACCACAATGTCCCTGGTTCAAAAAGTAAAAATATTTATATCCTGACAAACTCTTTATTGCTGGGCTTAAAAGCGCTTTAATTGTATTATGTCATGATCAGTGTGGCCGACTGTTTTCCAATGAAAGTAGCCGGCACGAGCTCCAAAAGTCGCCGGATGACGTCATATGCTAATTTGCATATTAGTGACCATCACGTGGTAAAAAAAATAATCTTTGACCCACTGATTTATTTTTTATTGTACTCTGACAGAAATGGAAGAATTTTAGCCGACAACTTTGCAGAATTAGATTGAATAGAAAAAGCATTTGAATGGCATAAGAGCTACAGCGCTTAAGATAGAGTGAACCGCTTTCTCACGCTTCATTCAATGCAGAGAGTTTCAGATATATTCAGATATTTTCAGCCATAGAAACTCATAACAACTGAACTCCCACTGCTGCTGCGGCGAGCGAGCTGCCCGATTGGCCGTTGTCCTCTTCCTGTCCGCTGCCCCAGGCCAGCCCCGCCCACACAGGACAAGAGGAGAGCAACTCGGGGCTGTTAGCAGAGGAGCCATGAACTGCGATTACTCTGAGCAGCGTACATGGGAATTAATTACAATATACTGTATTTCACTGGTCTGAAAAAGTCACTAAATTTGTTGTTAGTTGCTTTTTAGAAAAACAAGTCGCCGCTGGGGTCTGAAAAGTCACTAAATCTAGCGAGAAGTTGGCAACACTGGTCATGATTTACACACAAAGTAAGAATCTTGTGGTTGGTGGGAGAGGAAATGGTGACGACAGATATTTTATTTATTGTTCTTTTGTTTCCCACAACCCGTATACTTGCTAGCAGTTTTATTTTCCCATTGGAAATGTTAACTTGTTTCTTGTACGGTGATTTTAATGGAAAAAATTACTCTGGGCAAATAGGTAAACTAAGAGTTATCTACTTCTCTCTTCAAGGGTGATTTACCCCGTGTTTGAGATTTGGGTGAACCGGCCCTTTAAGGTGTAAAAAAATACCTGGCCCAGTGCAGCTTTAGGTTTAGTCCTGGTACCATTAAAGCGCTGTTCAATGTCGCCGAGGATAAAAAATGTCACTGACTGATTCTCTGTGTCTGTGCTGCACCCCCTCAGACTGGAGGAGTCCAGCGCTGCTCTGTGTGCGCAGATGGAGCGTTTGGAACAAGAGATGGAGCAGGAGAAGAAGAAGCAACGCATGCTGGAGATCAAACTCCGAAACTCCGAGCGGGCGCGGGAGGACGCAGAGAACCGCAACCGGCTTCTGGAGAAAGAGATGGAGGATTTCTTTTCCACGCTGGGAGATCTCGCCCTGGGTGCAAGGACTAGTGACATCTGACACAGCAGCGCAACTCGTCAGGTTTTATATTTGGGGGATTTGGTGTTTTTTAAGGGCTAACGTCCTCCTCGGTGCATCAGGGCGTTCCTTTAAAAGAGAATAAAAAAAGAAAACAAAGGAATCGGCCGAGTTTGTAAACATTCAGGACAAACCCTAAAGAAACTGAAATTCAGACATGATGCAAACATCAAACAAGGAATGACTGTGTTGTCCTCCTCAGAATCATCTCCTCAAAGAACAGCGGGGATTTGACTGAGCGCATGCTTGAAATGGAGCGTTGAGATAAGCAGACGGCGCTCTCGTTATCACACTCCTTGATGAGTCCAGGGTTTGTCTTGTGAAGGCGGTACTTCAACAGTTCAGGTGCCAGTTCTGGTGCAACATAATTTCTCTGACATTCTCTGCACTGGAGAGCACTGACTCCCTCAACCACTACTTTACCACGACCTTACATGAATGGATTCCTTGCTAAAGCTGCAATGTTGAATGCAGACAGCTTACTAATACTTGTCTTTGTCTTTGAGGAATAGTGCTTTATTTTGGAGACTACACTGATTTGATTTGTTGCCAAGAGTTGAAAGCAAAGTTTGATACCTCTGTCATGTAGCTACAGCAACCGGTTAGCCTAGCTTAACATAAAGATAAAAAACATGGGGGAATGGTTAGCCCAGTGCTTTCAACACCTGGAAAGCTACCTAAGCTTGCTTTTGTAATCGTCACATAAAAGAAAGGGTAAAAAGCGCTTATGTTTAGCTAAGCTACAGATAGAAGATTGGCATCATTCTTTTCATCCAACTCTAAGCAAGAAAGCAAATGAATTCATTCCTCTAAGTGTAAAGCTATTCCTCTTACTGTCGGGTCATTTCAACCTTATTTAAAAACACATTTTCACTTGCTTGTAGCTGCTGAGCAAATGATTCAGTTACATGTTTACTTTTTCCTAGAAGAGACATGGCTGAATACGATTTTTGTGGGACATATCGTTCCAATGCAGCGAGCATCAAAAAACGAATCTGATCACGTCGCAGACAAACGGTCTTTAAACCTACACTCCTAAAACCAGTGCTTTTTTCATGATCTGCCCAAAAGGCTCAGGTGCTGTTGGTAGGTGAGAACGTGTTTTTAATCTGACTGAACTGACCTCAACATACAGTGTTCGCTTTAGCAAAAGTTCCACCTGCATTTATCCTCCTGTCTTGTATTTTATACTGTTAACCATTTTTCTTGGATGTTTAACTGTAGATTCATATTTGTAAATCACAACAAACAGATTTTCTGAAAGCTTCCTTTTGGAGCTCAACTGAAGCAGTAAGAACGTCTGCAATAGCAGCCTCTGTACTGTCTCTGTCCTCAGGCCCTTCCAGTGCCTCTCCCGTCACCATCTACATGGTTTCCAAATCCATTCGATGGCAAAGCCTCAGTCTTCGGACCACTCACATCCTCACAGATGTCAATATACCTTTAATGTACAGATAATACAACAGGGACAATGAAGCATTTACAACACAGCGCATGCTGCCAAGGACAAAGGACATGTGGCTAAGTAGGTGAAGGCCATTTACAGTACACAGTAAATACCAAAGCTGGACCGCCTCAGCTGTTCGCCCTCTAAAGATCAGAACGACCTGCATGGAAGCCATGTTGATTTTGGCACATGAAGCTGAACACTGCCCTCAAAGAAACAATGGAATTTCCTGGTTGTGCCTTCAGGGAAATGTTTTTCAATAGGAAAAATGTAGTGTTGCTTGCTTGTCAAGAAATGTAGTGCATATATTCTCTCCTAGTACACACAGTGGCTTCATTGTTCGATTGTTTTTTTTTAATGTGGCAAAGAACTGCTGAAGATAAACGACTGGATCTCCCTGGAAGGTGCCAATATTCTTGTGAAGGTGAATTGTGAATTGAATGGAAGTTTGGAATAAGAATGTATCCTCGTGAATGTAATGTGTTGTTGATAAAACCAGCCTGATGAAAAAATGTTAAAAAGTACCAGAGGGGGGAAAAATCATAACCACTAATCGTGTCCAGTTCAATTAATTTTAGATTCCCAACACGAAGAGTTTCATACCCCTCCTTTGTGAGGATTGCATGTGGTTAGGTTGTGGGAAATGCCTTTTTAAGTATCAACCAGACGACCGTCCAGAAGTGGTTTGAATGACACTTGTTTCTTAAAGGGCCGGACGAACAGTATCGTTACAGTGAAAGTGTGCTTTTGGTTGGACAATGTGACTGTGTTTTTCTTTTTTTTATATTTTATAAAGAAACATTAAGCCAATGTCCTAACATCCTCTTTCTTTGCACAGGTTTACAAGGTAACTGTCCGTCTCTTATGGACTACAACTACCAGGTCACACTATAAAGGTCTTAATCTTCTGCAGGTTCTTTGATTCCAACAGAGACATTGATTTCCCTTTATGTATGTCTCATGACGAAGGCTAAATGTTTGTTAGTGCTCTGCTGATGGTGCTTATTTATTATGGATTTCCACTATTGTAATGAATGGACTTGTATGGGAATAAAGGTGACTAAGATCAAATGTAGTTGGTGAAATATCTGAGCAGAGTGGGTCAATCCTTTGTCCTTAAACTCAGCATCCCATTCTAAATACTGCCAGTGGAGCTAACAATATCCCACAATGCATTGTGCAATGGTCAGTTCTTTGATTCTGAAAATATGTGTAAATGTAATGTTTTTGTATTCAGGTGGTGTTCCACATCATTCAGGTGTTTTAGGTGTAGCCAGAAGATGAGGACATGCTTACCTCTACCTCCTCTGAGGCCTGCTTCCTGCGGCTCCTACAGATGATCTGCCCAGGTGCTTTCAAGTTGCCCACAATCAGATCTTTTGCCTTTGCAGAAAAGATGTCTGTGAAGGTTCTCAGTCATCCCGGTCATGGTCATTTTAAGCGTAATCCAAAAGGCAACTGGACTTGGTTGACGTTTCACCTCTCATCCGAAAGACCTCTTCAGTACTTTGCAGAAAACTGTTCACTTCTCCAACTTACCAAATCCCCTATTTAAATAGCACTGCCACTGGTGTACGCATGCCTGGCTTTATAAGTGAATTTGACATGCCAGTCTGTTTTCTAACTCCTGCCCAAACCCCATTTTTATTCTTTAAGAGACTAAATGCACCCCCTTTGCATCTTGCACCTTACGTTGCATTTAACCAGTGTAGTGTGCCTGCAGTAGATGCACATGACAATGCACTTTAGACCACGTGTGATAGATTAAATAGGGCCCTCATTAATTAATAAATAATAAATAAATGCATGTGTCAGGGACTATTTTTTTGCCAATTTACACTGCCAATATTAAAAGGAACATTACGCTCAGTGCTACAGTACGCCTCTTTGATGTGTGTGAACAGCAAATGTATGGTACAGAGAAACAAGCTAGACTTACTCAACTTTATTACACTGTTATTTTAATAACTACGCCTACATCTCTTCTAAACAGGACTTATATTCCAATTAATTTAATTTAATGGAGCCTTTAAATTTATGAACCACCTGCTATCCCTGGTGTAAACGAAATGCAGCAAGGCGACAGCTTTTGGAGACTACCTACAGGAAAGAAGACATACAACAGTAAATCAAAGTGTATTTCTTTTATTTGCAGTACATGTTTTTTTTTTTACTTTTTTAAGAGGTGGCATCATCAGATCCCAGTGCATGTATTCTAGTAGTGCACTTCTTCGTTGGTTGCGGTTTTTAGGACGCGCAGATCCAGGAATTCTTAAAACTACTTGCATGGCTGGATTCACTAGCAAACATAACAAACCAGCACCATACATATAATGATTTCTTGTAGGTATTTACTCATCTTTTTTGTGTTTATTAACATTATTGTCCTCACCGCATTCCAAAACAAAGTCTGTTGGCTGGGTTGTAACTCAAAGGACTTCCTGTCTCTGCATCAAACGCTGGCCAACAGGTTTGTTTGGTGGGTAAGACTTGATTACGTAACATCATGACTATAAACAAGTCACAGAAATAAAAATTGATCTTATTCATAAAAAAGGAAAACATGGATTGACAGTACCAAACATCTTCTTTACCTTCAGGAGACAGCTAACAAAGGCTAGGCCCATCACATACTACTAGCACAGTTTGCTGAAGGTATTGCACATTTAGTTTAAAAACAAAACAAAAAAAAAATACATATAACAATTCTCTTACTTCTAGGTGAAGTATACATAATGTACAAAACTAGAAGTCTGTTGAAACCAACAAATAGTACACTTTCAAATAAATAAATAATGGAATCTGTTATTCACACGTCTTCGATAGCTAATTCTGCAGGCGACTAAGTATATTCGAGAACTGGCAGAAATTCAGCGTGAGGTAGTTCATCAAAGCCAACTCAAATCAGAATGACATTGTTTGGAGAGATGCAGTAATTATAAAAAAGCAACAACAACCTAAGCAGAAGAAAAACAAATACTCCGATTAAAGCCCTCGATGCTGGGCCAAGAAAATTAAGAGCACTTTAGACAAAAAGAGTTTTTTTTCTGATTGATTATTTTCACTAATATGAGAAATGGATTAATATGATAAATGGGCTAATATGACAAATGGATACAGACTATCGTTTTTCTCCCTTATAGATGTGAAACAGCGCGAGTCCTTGTTTTTACTCATTATTTAACAATTATCAACATCATAGTTACGACTGAACAAATTTGCACTTCGACTGAACAATAACTGACTGCAGATTGAATTTAGCTTCGTACTGTTCTAATCTGACTGCACTTGCTTCTAAAGCATGGTACTTCTACTCAATAATTACTCGACCTTCCCTTTAATTCTGGTGACTGCAAACGGAAGAGCAGCCAGTTGCACCAGCTGTTGGTAACTTTAAACCTAGTTACAAAGTAAGAGTTAAAGAGGGAGAGATTTAAAAATGAAATGGGTTGCACCAAATAAACTTTGAGATTAGCAGTGACGAAATATTTACCCCCAGCAACTGTCAGGTTTAACTAGCATAGCTAAAACTAGCCTATATTAAAAATTGAACTGCTGTGTAGGTCACTGACCAAACAACCATTACCTCACTGATATATATAGTATATAGTGTAGCTAACTAACACAGCTAACATTAGCCTGCAAATATACAAGTTATTAATTGTGTAGCTTAGTGGCAATGCTAATGTTTGCTAGCCAATATATTAGCAGTTGAGATTGAAGAATGTTTTTAGAAATTCAAAATTAATATCACAAAAATAACATTAAATATCTCACATTATGTTAAAGATATTTCTCAGGTAATTTAAACCGTTGAGAAACTCAGTGAAACACACTTCTCTGTTAGCATAAGTAGCTTAAAAAGAGCTAGTTTGATTTAAAGGTTAGGTTAATACATTATTTGGGATACTGAAATTTTTAGATGATATTTTACAGTTAATAATGCAACATTAAAATGGGTCTAGTGATCAGTTTAGCCATTGTAAAGGTTTTTAAGACATTCTTGTGAAACAGACAAATCTGCATGTTATATTTGCTCTGGCAGACGCCTCTGTTGCCCCTCCCATTCACATGGCTTTCCATCTGACCTGATTCAGGTCAGGCCAATCACAGCTGTTTATTGAATATCTGAAAAGAACTGATGTTCTAGAGGAAATGGAATTTTAAAATTGGTGTGGAACGATGCCAAACCAACGTTCCTTTTGTTTTAATGGTGCAACCCACTTTGTTTACTAGTTAGAATCTACTCATAACTAACAAAGGAGACACAAACAGCTGGTGCAAGTCCAGAACTAAAAGGAAAGAAGGAGCCAGCGTGCGGCAGAAAACCTGCTGTTAATCAGAATCAGATAAATAAATGGTTACATCCTTGTTAACCCTTAGATGATTTGCTATAACAGGTTGCTTAAAAAGAGCACAGTACAGAGCTGCAGTCTGTCAGTAATAATTGTGCCTCTGCTATCAACATCCACAACAGCTGCTCATGATCCATGACAGCCCAAAACATCCTAATTCTGCCTCTCGCACCCGGTTTAGTTATGCAAATCTTTCGAGCAGGCAGAAAGGCAGCATGAAATCTCTGAAAATTTTAAACTAAAAAACAATATGGATCTTTTTTTTCTTTTTTTTACAACCACGATATTCATGATCATCAAATGTCACCAAACCACTATAAAACATGCCTGGTGCTTTAAGCTGAAGCGGCTCGTTTAAACTTGAGTAACTGTGGTTAGAGCATTTTTCCGTTAGTTAGCCAGAAGCACTGTGGTTTTTTAGACTCTGCCTGTCAGATACGTCCTCATAACGTCAGCATTATTCTGCTGTCCAACAGTAAAAAGTATTCTAAACCACCGCAAAATACTGACAAGTAACCGCACGCAAAGTTTAGTTTGATCCAGTAGTTTGTTTTTTAACACATCTGTCCTCTTCATTCTCAATCCTCATATTAAGTTAGTACTCAAAGAAATGCCAAAAACTGTTATTAACCTATATTCGGTTGTTGTCACTGCAAAGAAACACTTCTTTTCACTTTGATGAAAGACCTTATTAAACTGCCTGTTCTTCTGAAATGACTCAAACACACGCTTAAGCATCTCAACGTATATGCCATCACCTTCTTACCCTGCAAGACACCACGGCCTTCCGCTCAAGGGTCAAAAAATCAAAACAAGTAGAAAAATATACGATACATTTGTGAGAACTACAACCCCCATCATACATCATGAGCTTAACGGGGAACGCTACGGTTGTTATCCAGACGCCATGAGAACCTAATGAAAACACTTGCACCCACGTACTGAGGAATGAATGACAAACAACAGGCACTTTTCCTTTCAAAGCTAAATCAAAAAGACTCAAACAGGGCACTATTATTGCATACAGTAAGAATAATTCGTCTCTTTTGACTGGTTGTTTGTGCTGTTGCTGTTTCACATGCAAAGTTTTAGCTTCTTTGTTCACAATTGGAGGCAAATCTGGTACGCCGAGTGTTTGGCCAAAAAAAAAAATCACTTTCAAATTGCCAAATTCACAAAAGTACTAATAACAGGATCTGGTATTAGGAAGCAGACATCTTTTTTTTTTGCACCGTCCATCAGGCTGCAGAATCACTTTCCACCCATGACACTGAAAATCTCCACGTTCGCATGCGTTCTCTACGTCACAATTCCCTACTTAACCGAAGCACATTCTACTTACACCGCCACCGACTTCACAACCTCGCACAACTCGTCGAAAAAACCTCCCAAAAGCACAACAACGCTAAACATTCTCAAGTCCTTAACCATAAGCAATACCTCACTGTCACAGAAAGCCTTCGGGAAACGTGAAAGCGCTCCTTAAATCCAGTCCTCCACAACTCCAACACAGCCTGTCGCACACGAGAGGAAGAGGTACTTTAAAGCACTTTAAAAAATACAGAAGACAGTCATCAAAAAGCTACACGTTATCTTGCAGGACCTTAAGGTGCCATCAAAATTCCCTTAGCGTAAATGTAGAAGGTCAATGAATCATATAGTGATTAAGAGTCATGTCTGAATAGGAAGTGAAGAATAAGCAAATTAAATCTTTACAATGTAGGAAGAAGTAGTGACTCACAATTCAAATAAACAATTTACAAGTAAATCCACATGATCTCAGCTCAAATAAAAGGATATGTCGTATGCTTTTCAAAGAGTATGCATATTACGTCAGCTAAAAAAAGAAGGGGATTACTAAGACCATACGTTTGTCAATTCAATTCTGTTTCAATGGCTCGCTGCAAACTTGTATCGAAGATAAAACTACATCTACCATAAAATCTGTACAAACTGAATCTACATTTATATGGCGAGTTGTAAAAGCAGTAGCTTACAAGTGAAACAAATGTCTTCCAACAGAAAAATAGATCACATTAAAACATTTTACAGATATTTCTTTCAATTCTCACTGTCGGTTAATACAAACCGCAACGACGTGAAATCATAAAAATTCTCTTATCATCATCTTAGGTTTCTGAAAAATTAAGAAATGCCACAATAAATTACAGCTAGGACTCAAAGGAAGAGAAAAATCCTTATTTAAAAAAAAGACTATAACTGTAATAAAAAAAAGAAAGAAAATATCTGTCCTTTCAGAAAGATTTCTCAAACAGCTAGCTGGCTAATCGCTACACTACTGAAGACAAGCACAGAGAAGGGGTGGAAGGAGGCGAATGCAAGGGGCGGGGCCAGGAGCCAGTGTCGAGCTTGTGGTCTTGGGATGTGACCAGGTTGCTCCGCCCGGGACCAGTAGGAGGTGTAGATGATAGTCATCTGCAGCAGCCCAGGGGGGCGGCGGCCGTAGCAGCAGCAGCGTGGACAGCGACAGCGGCGGTGCCGGCCGTCTTCAGGCTGCTGTCGGTGTCAGTCAGGGTCGGGTCGGTGGTCATGGGGGAGGAGAACGTGGAGGTGTGGTGCTGGTGGTGCTCCCTGGGGCTGCTGCTCACTGTTGCACCTGTGCTGTAAGAAACAGGAGACAGCCTGTGGTCAGCCAGTGAAAGTCAACACGCAGCACAGGCTGAGGAAGCATCTTCTATTGTGGATACAGTTACATTAAGTTATTAAGTAAATTCTGCCATTCAAGCTGCCAGCTAACCTGTGTCTCTGAACAATACACTGTATAAAAAGTTGGATGACATGACAGCTTCCCAAAAGTTAAGCCAAAGCCTCTCTATCGCCCCCTGCTGACTGGCTGGAGTATAGCTCATAAAGCCCGCCTCCTCCATGTTAACAGATGGGACATGAGTCAAACTATCAAATCAAAAACACACATCAAATAGATGTTTCTTAAACATGGTTTCTGCCATTATAGCTAGTTCTTATCATGCTGATTTATGTCCATGTGTTCATTTTTCTGACAAATTTAGTTTTAGTTATATTGATGCTGTAAAAAGGATGATTGACAGCTCTGTTGACAAATACGTCTCCTGCAGCCGATCTGTTCCGGATTAGCAGAGTAGAGGAGGAACGGCGAGAGGAGACGTAACAAAATCAATCACGACAGTCATTAAAGTTTCCATATCTGAGAACGTCTGCTTCAGACCAACACAAAGAAGCTGTTCTGCTGTTAAATACGCCGATGTGTGGGATCTTTGCTGTTTTTTTTCGGCAAGTTAAATGTGTGTTTTGGTTAGCGAAGTGGCTACAGCAGCTCCACCCATCGATCTCTACTGCGCAACTCTGGCTCCATATTGCGTAAGCATCGCAAGATGGTAGCACCTATCACGGGATCTATTTTGGCATCACTTTTGTACAATAGCAGCAGATGGAGATGCGTCATCTATTTATTTATATTTATATATATATATATATATATATATATATATATATATATATATATATATATATATATATACAGTCATTGTTCTAGACCTGCCCTTTATGTAAACTAACTTTTGTTGCCATTTTCTGCTTTCTAAATCAAAATTCGATTGATTGATTGAATTGAAAACAAAGTGAACAGGACATATTTGGCAATCGATCAGAGACAGTTTATTGCTCAATACATTGGACTGGATCTCGTATATAATGTTGAAGAGCAGTACTAATGCCACATCATAAGTGGAATAAATCCACCATCGTGGACTACTTTACCTTTCTACAATTTCCATTGTGCTTAATAATCCTGTGTTACTTGCAGAAATGCTAAACTTAAGCAGGGTCAGAACAGAACATGTAATAAGTGCTTAATTAGACATATTAGCTGGCTAATGAAGTCACTCGCCTGCTTACCCACAGTGTTTATTTAAACATGCAATCATTTGGTCCATACTCAGACACACAAGAAACACCACTAACCTATGGACGCTGGCTGTCCCCTGATGACGCCATTCTTTGTCCTCTCTTCCCAGTCCAACACTTCTTTGTATATCAACTCTGTGAAAACAAGACACGATCACTTCATACACGAAGAATGCAAGAAAAATCACAAACTATGCAGTTCACCATAACTGCGATATGATGTTATTAAAATAGTTTCCATGTACCTGCTGAAAAAATAAATGGCCAATTAAAAGTAATCAATTAATTCTAAGAAGAGAACGATGTGATAAAACATCCTCTGGCAGTGTGTGAGGAAACACCATAAAGTCACACCACAGTTGTGAATCTCCTGCTGTCATTATCAGTCTGTCAGCACTGAGGAGGAGGAAGATGTTAAACTAGGGGAGAGACCTCTACTTAGCTCCTTTACTTTCCTCTGGTGTTCCCCAGGGCTCAATCACGGGTCCACACTCATTTTTAAATGTTGCATTTAGGTATCATTCTATGAAAATTAAAAAGCATTTTTTTCTTTGATTGCACTCCGATTTTATGCCAGTAGGGCCTTTCAAAACACCACGAGGGACATGATAAATGTTCATGCTCAACGGCATGCTTAATTCTTACTGTTTAATGCAGTGGTGATCAATTTCCTTGTTGATACCTTCTGTTTTGTGTGTGTGTGTGTGTGTGTTGTTCAGTTTTGCTGTGAGAACATATTTATGTTCTCCATACAACTCTATTTGTTTCCTTATTTCACTATCCGTAAAATTTATTTTTTTTACTTTCTATCTATCTTCTAACTATCTTTTGTCGATAATTTGATGGGAGAAGTTAGCAAGTGGAGATGTGTGTTGCTTGGCAACAGTCGCCGATTTTCAAGTGTTCACATGGACGTGCGTCATAAGGCCGGGTGCAGCTACGACCGGTGTCAGTTAGGCTTGGTGCACTCGGTGTAAATTTGAACTAAGATGTCGGTCGGAAGTAAGAGAAAAGACCAACTTTTTTAAGCCCAGCTGGTGCACTCGGCTCCTGCTGCTTTTGGCCGCCTGTCTAAATATGCCATTTCGTTTGACTAACTTATGTTGCTTTATGTTTCATTTCTCCCACTTCTTCTCCAGTTGAGTAACAGAGCCAAAATAAGGTCATTGTTGGATTTATCCGAAATTGAAATGGTAATCTAAACTTTTCTTTCATCACAGCTTAAAGGTATAATAAGTAGGATTTTCCTAGAAAAATAAAAAATAGACTTTTACGAATATTATATAACATAAATCATCATTTAAGGGCCTCTAGACATGTGTGTTGGCAAGTGTGTGTGCAGACCCTTGTGAGACCCTTCCCTCTGCATCTACTCTGTTGTTTTGCTTTGCAGGACGTTCTCAGGAGGGGCGCTGTTGTGGTTCCCTGAGTCAATCACAGCGTATAGGTGGGCCCCATTCAGACCGGCGAACACAGCGAAAGAGCGATGCAGAGTTGGCCTTCTTTCTGTTGGACAGATAGGTGCCTCAAACCGGGTAGGACAAGCTAACCGGCGCTTAGCATGCTAGCGCAAAGGTAATCGTGATGCTGCTGGTGTTAGCTTGGCGGGGCGGGCGCACAAGAGAGTGGGAGTGAGCGACGAAGAGTTTGAATGTGTTGTTGATAAAATGAAAGGAAACATCATACTTATTATACCTTTAACAATCTTATCGTAGTACAACATGTGTATTTGTTATTTCCTGTGTAAAATGTGTTGTGCTGCAGACAGCAGTGCATTTATGAGTTCAAACTCTGCAGAGGATCATGTGTACCAGTCTAAGAAAGAAGATTAAATGTCCCACAGGCTGCAAAGCACGAACACAGAGCAACCTTATGCAACACACTGCAAAAAGCTAAGTACTTATGACAGCTTATCAAAGAGCAGAGGGGAAACAGAGGAGCTTCCTTACCTTTCCACTCCTCCACTGTGTGCTCTCTCTCATCCAGCTGCTTGTCTGTGATCACAGGTGGTGGCTGGGAAGAGATAGAAGGAACATGTGACGTCTATATGTGTACTTTCTAAATACACGTCACACTGAGATACATAGTTCTAAAGCGCAAACGTTACACAGTGAAACCCTGTTTCTCTTTAAAGAGGCGGTATCTTACACCCAGCAAACTGTCATTGCTCGCTCAGCAGTTATGCAGTAATTTTTCGTGTTGGAATGAGGTGTGGTCGGGCACATTGTTGATGCAATGCCATCCTTAGCAGCAGAAAGAGGTTGTAGTGACAAAAAACCTTAGTCTACTGTCTGGCACAGAGAATTGTACGCAGCTTAAAGTGTGCATTACTCAGGTGGTAACGTTTGCAGACAGGGAAACATATTCTGGCATCATAATTAGGGTTGGCAATGTTCTTCGAATGTAAATTGCATTTCTCCAGATAGCGGGATAGTTATAAATCCTTTCAAGGCTGTACTGTCAGATCTCAAGAGTCATTTCATAGCAGAGAGGAGAGGGGAGGGACAAAGGCAACAATTCACCTCATCTCTACCTGATCACAGGCACAATCAATTTGCACTGGCTGAGTCATTGTGTTTCCAAGGAGAGTGTGCTGGATTGTCACCAAATACAGACACGTCTTATTCAGAGCAGAGCATTTTCAGAGAAAAGAAAGCTGCGGCAAAGAAATCATATTTCCTTTCACTGAGCGATGGGGTCCACCATGAACACAAAATGCTCTGGGTCAAGTGGCCGGGGCTCCAATTGCGTCAATATGCGACGTCACATATTTCTGAGCACCAATCAGGATTCAGCAACAATCAGATCTTAACACCTTATGACAGTTCTTTGGTGTTTTGCCTGTGCTGAAAGGCCACTGTCCATCACATCTGATCGCACGACAACAACAATGTGCTGCTGAAGCATATTGCGTCACTGTGAGTGTCGGAGTATTAATTTGTATTATAAGAGAGCACTTACTGCCTCCACTTCGGTCGGGTCGTACCACACGTTGATATAAGGGTGCTGGAGAGCCTCGTCCACCGAGATCCTCTTTGACGCGTCTATTACCAGCATCTTTGATAGTAGGTCTCGGGCTTGGCTCGCTGG
Source organism: Semicossyphus pulcher (assembly GCF_022749685.1). Lineage (NCBI taxonomy): Eukaryota > Metazoa > Chordata > Actinopteri > Labriformes > Labridae > Semicossyphus > Semicossyphus pulcher. The sequence continues at coordinate 9,384,680 of NW_027211670.1, read as the reverse complement.
AGAGAAAAAGAGAAAGTGGATGGTTAATGATTAGCTTTAAATCAAACTGATTTCCATTCCAATGTTTGTTCCATTTGTCTTCTTTGTGAGTCGATTCTGCACCAAACTAGAGGTTAGAGCAGGACACAATGTAGTGAACTACCATTCAAATGCCAGTCAAGTGTCAAGTGTTGTCTTTGTGCAAAGTTTGAAATAAAAAAAGGCTGTTTGAACATCTTTCCATCAGAGAGGGAACGTTTTTTTTTTTTATTCAGCTACCCCGAGGACAAGAATTAGCTTGAAAGCTAATGATTTTCCAGTTCATTCACAATCACAGTATCCTCGATGCGGAAAAATGTGTGGTCTTGTGCATGATAGATAACTAAATGGGGACCCACTGCTGCAATACAGGTGCTTAAAAAAGGGTAGATTCTCAAAGATTTTCATTTAAATAAATGTCTGTTAAGTCACTATCTATCGCTGAATGAGGTAACACAATGGTGATTGAGCCTATGGCCCACTGGTGAAAGCCTTTGCATCTGCAGTATTACAGACTGGGTGACTGTGGCGACTTTTGCGGAACAAAAATCACAAGCGGCGCCCAGTTAGTGACGCGTTTTCCATCAGCCAGCAGTGGTTGGTCTGCCAGAGAGGGTAGGCGGAGCTAAGCGGCTGCTTTTCCGGTCTCTGCTAGTGTTGCGAGTAAACAGTAATCTACTATGGCTGAACAAACAAAGAAAAGATGGATGAAAACGAGTGAAAATCCGAAGAAAATTTGACGCTCAGATGAAGGCAAACAGTCTAAAAAGGAAAGCGACCGTCAGCGAGGAAAATCAAGAGTTACAACTGGAGCCAACCGTGGACGTCACACATGTGACACTGTCTGGATATCTGGGAAGTGTGCTCCCGCAATTACCGTTTATCGCCATAGGTGCCGCCAAAGAGAGTGAAACTGAAATCTTCAAGATTGAATCTGGGTGACAGATAGATTTTATCAAATAATTAGAATTATGCGAAATGATAATGTTCTTACTTTACTTGACTAGTTACGGTAGGGATACTGCCTTGGCTTCCCTGAGCTCTTGTTGTTCATAGTTGCACGAGAGTTCTCTTTAGACAAAAGGAAAAATATCAACATGTCGGCATGAGCAACTAATACGTCAGAAGTCCGAAAAAACGTCTCTTCAGTCGGCTTGAAGTGGTTTTCATTATTCCGCATCCTACCTTCAGCAAACCTCCATCTGTCTGTCTGTCTTAAGTTTGTGACAACTAAAATCAGATTAAATCAGAATTATTCCACAGAGAGACACAAAACCAAGGTAGAGAAGTGTGTGGCGCTGTGAGCTGCACAAGACAGCGCTTACCCGGAAACATCGGCTAAACAGCAGGTAACATTAGCAGGATCATTTTCCCATTGTATTTAATCTAAGTAAAAAGAACCCCGGAAAGACTTTACAGATCTGGTTGAGTTTAACTTTGGCAACGATATGGTGGCATTATAAAGTGGCGCTGGCAGGATTATATTTCACAGTAGTATTGCAACATTTAGTTTCATTTGCGCAAACAGAGGCAGTAAAATCATTGAGCGAGTGTGCGACCAAGACAGAGGGATTCTTTTTTTTCTGCCCCTACGTACCTGACAAAAAAAAATTTTTGGTTGACTTTTAAGGTAATAAAGAGAAAAATCTTAAATAGGGTTTGGTTAGAAAAATAAGAGATTGGATTGTTGGGTATATCCCCAGTTCCTTGGGAGATACGTATATCCTTTTGTGTCTGTATTTGGGTATTTTCAGGACATCCACCTTTCCGTACATTCTGCCTGAAAGCCTTGCCAGCATGGCCTATCAAAGCTTCCAGAGCCAAATGTGAACATCCAACACATGCAGTTCAACAGGAGTACTTCAGGGGAACAACTGCTGTCACACACTCGTGCCTCTGCAAACTAATGAGGACAGAAAAAGATGAGCTCCTTCTTTTCGTGCGACATCTTGCAACAGCTCCACGGCACTCGCTGTGAGCGCTGCTGTCATCTTCTCTCCATTTACACATGAACACGCTCGAGGTAAATTCCTCTTCACAGTAAACAACTTGGTCCTGAACTGTCAGCTTTCTTAATAAGTGCTTAATCTCAGGCAGCCCCTGAAAAGTGATTTGTCACTTGGGCTGTGCTGTCAGCAGAGGTTTGAACACGCAGCGTGCAACACGAACTGATGCTAGTCGGAGGAAAAAGTTCATCTTTCTGCTTTTGTAAGAGCCTGGAGAGAGATTCAGAGCCATCTCCGTAATCCTTCAGTTACAGAGACAGACATTTAAACAGTCACCCATGATAGATTAGTAAAACACAACTTGCTTTAAAAAGGCTTTTGTTGAAATTTCAAGCAGACAAGCTGAAGCATATTGTGGAATAAAAGTCTTGAACCTTTTATAATGTGATAAAGCAGCAATTATAATTGTACAAAAGGCATTCAGGCCGATCATTGCTGCTCCATCAATAGAGAAACTGCACTCTACAATGGTTTTAACTCCAAGCAGGCAGGATATTTAATACGACCTCACACCTCTTCTCTCAGCCGTTAAGAGACTGTGTTCACACCCTGGGCATTAGGAGAGACAAAAGCATCATTACCTTTCAGTTTGTTGTGTTCAGAGTCCGCAGGAAACAGGACATCAGGGAAGAGCTTCTCGAAGCTGTAGCCGGCATACCGTGGCCTGTTCTCCACGTAGGTCCTCACGGACTGGTTGAGCTTCATCAGGAACTCCTGAGACGGTGTCCCCAGCTGCTCGATCACCTTGTTCCACTGGTCGATATCTTAAGGTCGCAGGGTTAAGAAAAGCACTGGGCAGGGTTTGGGTGAGAAGAGAGCGACCACTCCGGGGTTGGGGTGGGTCATTGTGAGTAACATTTTGAAGTGATGAATATTAAAATAATAATAATTGATTAATGTGAAGTTGCTATAACGAGTACTGTGTTGTTCTGACATAGATGTGGGGAGTAACGGAATACAAGTAACGGCGTTACCTAACTCGGATACAAAAAAAGGAAACGTTACAGTTACAGAAAAAAAATGACAGATACGTTTATTAAAAATGGGGATTACTAGCAGGATTACAATTTTAAAATACACCTTAAAATGAAGATATAATACCAAAGATGCTCTATAACATCTGACGTCTCATTTCTAAACCGTCTGTTTTGACACACGTTAAAGTAACCCTCCCCACACTGGTCCTAAAATACTTGTATGACTAAAACTGTGCTGAAAAAAGAAAACGTGGAGCTGTCGCTGATTTAAAAAAATCTGTAAACAGGACAAGTTATGTGAGCCAGGTGATGCTGACCTCAAGTAGTGTAGATGCTGGACACACAATAAAGCCTTTCAGTTTGGTCCTGTCAGAGGGGGAAAACCACCTTCATAGAGAGAGCCAAAAATATCTTTAGTACTCAACTGGAGCAAGATAAATTAGCTAGACATAGATCATCAGCTTAGCTAAAGGTCATGAGGTCAAGATCAGCTCTCTGTTTTCTCATTTATTGCAGAGTGATTATTCAGATGGTTCACCTTTGTTGACAATTTCTATTAAGGTAGGGGGTTAATAATGCAATTAAGGCTCTTTATTTGCAGATGATGTATCGGTGTGCCTTCAGAGCCCAATGCAATCACGAACAGTGCTGTTGTATTTTATGTAACCGACTAGAGTTTGAATGTAAATAAATTGAATCTCCTGCAGCACATGTTCTTAGTTCAACTTCACTCCCGCTCAAGGTCTCTGAAAAACACCAGCTAGATTGGGACATCTTATATAAATACTGCTCCAAGCTATTCAGTTTTAATTAAATTGGCTGGACTGATACAGTTTATGTCCCAGACTGGTTAAAGATATAATCTCAAAGATTTCCATTTCAATAAATGTCTGTTAAGTCTCTATCTATCGCCGAATGAGGTAACACAATGGTGATTGAGCCGATGGCCCACTGATGGAAGCCTTTGCATTTGCAGTACATAGTATTACTATTACTACTACTAGTTATCATGGACGTATGCGCCCACAACTGCCTTTTATCGCCATAATGTGCCCGCCAAATAAAACGATACTGAGAACTTATGTCTTTAAGTGAGGTTAGGAAAAGCCGAGTTGGCCCTGAGACCCAAGTTGACAATTTAAATTAAAAAATGAAATATTGAATATATGCTGACTAATATTACAAACATGGTCACCATCAACAGACATGCAAATGTCAAAATGTCCAATATAGAATTAGACTCCATATATGTCCATTAGCTACATAGATGTTCAATATTAGGCTTTTAAACGCACTTAAGTCCTGCCACTGTTTGAAGCTAGCTCGTGTTCATTAGCTTCTGTCAGACAAAGTATTTTCCCACTCTATAAAACTATGCTGCTGTCTCTGTCAACACAACGAACACCTGGTATGACACCCGATATAAGCAGCAAGTAAACGCTACATTAACCTCTGCTAACCAAAGGTAACCATTAGTATACTTTGGTATCTGTGCACTTTACTTTATGCTTGTTTAAACCATAGACTGTATAAAAAGATGGACGACATGACAGCTCTCTAAAAGTGAAGCCAAAACATATCAGGCGCCCCCTGCTGACTGGCTGCAGTATAGGTCATAAAGCCCGCCTCCTCCATGTTAACAGATGGGACATGAGTCAAACTATAAAATCAAAATACACGCCCGATAAATTTTTCTCAAACATGGTTTCTGTAATTATAGCTCGTTATTATCATGCTGATTGACGTCCAAGTGTTCATTTTTCTGACAAGTTTATTTTTAATTAGTTATTTGATGCTGTCAAAATGATGATTGACAGCTCTGTTGACAAATTCGGCTCCTGCAGCCGATCTGTTCCAGGTGAGCAGAGCGGACGACTGCGGTCTGCGAGTGGAAACATTACTAAAACAATCACTACAGTCACTGAAGTTTCCATACCTGTGAAAGACCAACACAGAGAAGCTGTTCTGCTGTTAAACACACCGGCGTGCGGGATCCTTTCTGTTTTTTCGGTAAGTTAAGTGTGTGTTTGGGTTAGCGGAAGTGGCTACGGCCGCTTCACTCGCCGATCTCTACTGCGCAGTCTCTGGCTCCAAATGACATCACCATCGCATGATGGCAGCGCCTATCACAGGGGCCATTTTGGCATCAATTTCGTACAATGGGAGCAGATGGAGACGTGTCGTCCATCTATATATACACAGTCATTGGTTTAAACCATGTAGGAAACAAAATCTGAAACTTTCAGGGAAACATGCACACCAAGTATAACTGCAGAATAAACCCCCAACACAATGTTAAAGATCTACTCACATTGTTGTTTAAAATTACATTAAAGAAAAAGGAAGATTTCATGTCAAACCTTTTAACATGTAAAAGCAGGAGAACCACAGGTGCAACTAATAAACCCTAGTATAGTGCTTGATCACTAGTATGGTTAGCTGTGTAACTAATTGAACAGAGCAATCACAAGTGTATTATTTCCACCTGTGCTTTACCTGCTATGAGGGTTCATACTGCCTGCCATGAAAAAATGGTTTATTCGTCTTCAACTGAAATGAATGTCAACACTGAATACAATGACATCATCACTTATTGAACAGGAACAGCAGCAACATTTGCCACTGTGTTCAAACATATGAGCAACATGTAAGACAGAGGATGAGACGAGACGACATATTCGGGGGGTTTGGATGGTTCAACTTAAGGATACGATCAGTGCCTGGAAACAACACACTACCCCGGACCATTTCAGCCATGATGCAGCCAACAGACCAGACATCAACTGAAAAATGAAATGACAACCACCAAATTAGCATGCAGGACTGGAAACGAACGAAACAAACCTATAAAGAACAAAGGGGAAATTAAAAAACAAACATGATGTGGAGCCAGGTGATGTGTGATGCAAGACAGACATGATTGCATGCAGTTGAGTGCACTCTCAAACCTGGGTCAGCGTCCCACAGCGCGAGGGCAAATTAGTCTGCCATAAACTGCACATATTGAAAGTTGCTGCAGTATTACTAATCAAAAAATGTGTGTTCGAGATCAAGTCTGTGTCCAGCACACTGAGGAGTGACTCATAAGCTTTGAAAAGTGAGACACTGACTTTCAAGGTCTTCTGAAAATGATTTGGCAGAGATACATCACAACACCCTCAGTATCCTCACTGCTGCTCACATTCGTATCAAACTTGGATATTCGTTTCTATTCAGCCGAAAATGGACTGTTTTGTCTTATTCACATGTGACGGTGCAGATTCAAACTTCACCCGAGTGTTCAGTAAGATATCGTGGATCAAAGCAAAAAGTTCCTCTTTTTGTGCGACTGCTGCGGTGGCATCTACAAAGACATATGGAAAGCAGTTTGAGGATACATGAGGGTGTATATTCCCGGCTATGGAGGAGCAAACTATTAAATTCTATTTCAGGTTTTTCAGGTGACTGTCACGGTGTTTCAAACAACAGTGCTGCTCAGGAGAGTGAGCAGGGAGTCGTGTGAGTTTGTGTATCTGTAGGAGGAGCAGGTGGGTGGCTGCAAGTCAAGGTGTCAGGCAAATCTGAGAAATAGAATTTGTATAGTTGCTCACAGGATATGATTTTTCATGCGATCCGTTAGATGAAAAGAATAACTTGAAGAGACGGGAGACTTTGGTGCGCTTTGTTTTCGTTCCGCACGAAAATGCCAGACACTGCTGCAAGCAGCTTAAGGATACAATCCCTTCCTGGAAAAAGGATTTTGTGGCGAACCATTTCTGCCATTATGCAGCCCACAGCCCAAATATCCACTACATATGCGCAGCATTAAAAGGAGGGAGAAGAGAAGAAGCAAACAAAATGCAACAAGTCAGCAGGAAAAATTAGTGGAAATGTTTTGGGTCAAGAGGACTAAGGATGGGATTATTAGTATCAACAAGATTCTCCTAAGAGCTGCTTTTAATGGAGCATTATTCCTTATGTATCCACCTCACGATGCCTGTACTAAAGGAAACAATTACTCTTCTATATTTCAAATCTAAAAATTGAGAGTTTGTTAACTGGCTAGTCAGACTGTAAACCTAAAAACATTTTAGGAAACATGCTTGTTCGCTTTATTGCCAAGATTTAGATGGGAAGAATAATACTGTCTGTACGCTAAATATCTGCTAAAACCAGAAGTGAGTTAGCTTAGCTTAGCATAAAGACTGGAAACAGGGGGAAACAGCTAGCCTTGCTCTGTCCAAAGAAACAGCATCTATTTTACAATCTTCACCGGCTGCGACTACAGCAAAGACGAGTGTCAAAGTTAGCCAATGGTAGTTGCGATTCCTGGCGTTAAATAGGGGTGGCAGTGACGCCAAGAAGTGCGCAACTGTAGAAGAAGACAACTTTGCAACCGACATGTTGTCTATTTATAGTGTATTTATACAGCACGTAGAGATTTAGTGAATTAATTAAAATAGTGTATTTCTGATGGCTTTGAGGAAATGCAGAAGTATTATTCAGTGGTTTCAATCAGGATGCTTGGCACAACTTTTCTCAGTACAAAATTATATATAAACTTATTTCCTAATTGTGCATAAATTCTGTATTCATGCAGGATGGAGAATCAAATGCGAATGAATTAATAGGATTGTATACCCAGATGTTGAGGAAATTTACATGTTAACTGCTCTTTCTAATTCATTTTGCCTGCTCATCTAATTTATCAATATCTTCAAAAGGAAACTGAAATCAAAGTTGGCCAAAATGAAGCGATCACACGGTTTAACATGGATTCCTTGGTTGTGGGCATGTATTTACATAGCAGTCAATGGCTTTCTACGCTTCACTGAGGCGCAGCAGCAGGGGAAAAATAGACTTGGCGCGTAAAACGGCCGGATCAGCAGAAAATGACTTGCGTATTACGCCCGCCTCCCGGGCAGCATACACGGCTGGTAGAGATTGCAGCATTGAATAACATTGGATATATAATAACATTTCCACATGATCAGAACAAAACCATACATAACTTTGGACTGAGCCATGTTCGCTGTTTCTTCCTGCTACCAGCCTCTATGCTAAGCTAAGCCTCGTTTATCTTCATATCTAATGAACAGATTTGAAAGCGTTGTCAATCTCACCATCTAACTTAAAGAAAAAAGCACATTTCCCAAAATGTTGAACTATTCCTTTAAGAGCGTCTTGCTTAAACTGTGATACGTCCGGAGCAGGAGCACCGAGTGGAACTGCTGAAGCATGCACAAGTGCCTGTATTCATTCTGGCGTTTTTTTAGCTTGGCTGTTAGGAGCTCAGGACAGGCAACCTCTTAATAAAACATCAAAGGCATGCTAAAGCACTGCTGGGAACTGGAGACCCCAGACAGGAAGTTTCCCACAAAGCACCGATGCCCAACATGCCAACTTCCCCCTGAGAGTGACCTTTACAGGAACAAGGAGTGTGTGTGGGGGTGAGTGAGTGAGTGAGTGTGTGTGATTGGGAGGTGCTGTAGAAAAAACATCCCAGGGGGGGAGGGCCATGCAGCAGGCCAGGCAGCAGCTTAGGAGCTCCTCATTGGCCAGTCGCTGTGAAGAAGCTGCTTTTCCTCCACTCACCGTTGGCCTGGTAGCCCATGCCCAGGATGACCTCAGGGGCGCGGTAGTAGCGGGTGACCACGTAGGGCGTCATGAGGAGGCCAGTGGCGGCTGTCCTGGCCAGGCCAAAGTCCAGGATCTTCAGTGTGCAGTCAGATTTCACTACGATGTTGCTGGGCTTCAGATCCTGTAGAGAGAAACAGAAGACTGACAGTTACAAGCCTGAGGAGGTGACATCCTGTTCTTCAAGGTGAAATGATTAAAGAGAAAAGATGTAGAAAAAAATCGCTGTTAACTTCACTGTATTGAACTCTCGTCACTTGTCATTTTTCAAGAGCTTTTAAAAGGTTTGACATGCAGAGAAAAATCTCCCTCTCTTCTGAAGCTGATTCTGACAAACTAAATTGACATTATTATCTTTCATCATTTGAGTGAGATGCCATGTCATAAACAAGACTGTGGCTGTGATCTACTGAAAGCCATCTACCAAGTGATTTCTAACAAACAGTTTTATGCTTAAACAACTCAGTGTCAACATTACCAGTTGTCATACAGGATACTTAATTCGTCATTTCATAACAATCACTTTTGTTGTTGTTATTATAAGTTTGGAGGAATTGCACACACTGCGACACCAACTGGCATTAAAGCACCCAAAGATTTTCAGGAACTCACAAAAACACACTTATTTCCAGAAACCTAAAATTCATCAAAGGTATAAATTAGGGTTGGGCATGTGTTTGTTCAATGTGAAGAGAAATCCCATTATATATTATAATATATAAAAGCTTTAAAGTAACGATCTTGAAGATTTTCATTTAAATTAATGTAAAGTCCAAGCGGCAACCTCCGGTGTTAAAAAATGAAGCCAATGCGGAAGTGCAAAAACTGCAGTTCCTCGGGTGGCCACTTGAGGCTCGCTACAGAAATCAAGAAATAACATTACAGCAGGTGGGAAAGTTTTTACATTAGAAATAAACGTGTTTACAGCCTGGTACAAAGAACGGTTTTGTCATATTGAATTTACTTATAACACACCCATTTAAATTACATTAAGTCCTAAAGCCGGCACACTTGAGTAACAGTTGGATACTGCTGGCAGACACAGACAGACACAGTCACTGAACTTAACTTCACCTGTTTGTATAGTTCAAAGTTTGGACAAATAATCTGTCTCTCTCTCTCTGTGGGATTTATGGAACTTTCTGACCTTGTAAGAAGTCTGAGCTCCAGCTTTTCGGTGAATTAAATGCTAGTTTTATTGTATTGATATATTTTTAGCACTAAGTAGCAGGTATACTGTGCTCGCTTTAGCTGCTTGTTAGCCTGTGCAGTGTTTATCAAACATTTATTTAATCGTCGGTCAGTAAATAGGAGTCAGGAGTTGTTGGCTTTTCCCTGGAGAGATTACAGCGGACCGTAGGGATGAGAAGAGCGGTTATTTTAAGTTTCCCGTTATGTGTCGTTCACTCGCCACTGTCTCACTGGGCGGGCAAGTCCACTACTTCTTTAGTCTAATAAATAAAAGCCTGCAGTCAGTCAAAGTCACAAACAGAATCTCCTCCTGGGAAAGTCAAACTTACTCATTCACAAACTAATGGATCAGACACAGACTGTTTAGCTTTGATAGCTCGTCGTTCTTCAACCACTTGCTTTTCTGCACCACCACCCACTCATCCGAATTTGAGGAGTAAACCAACATGGCGACGGCCATAATTCGGCTTAATTTTCGCAGTTGAGAAACCAACGGGTGACGTCAAGGTGGCTATGTGCATTCTTTATACAGTCTTTGGTTAAGTCACTATCCATCGCCGAATGAGGTAACGCAATGGTGATTGAGCCTATGGCCCACTGATGAAAGCCTTTGCATTTGCAGTATTACAGACTGGGCGTCTGTAGCGACTTTCACGGAAAGAATCACAAGCGGTGCCCAATTAGTGACGCATTTCCATCAGCCAGCAGTGGTTGGTCTGCCAGAGAGGGTAGGCGGAGCTAAGCAGATGCTTTTCCGGTTTCTGCAAGTCTTGTGTGTAAACAGTAATCTACTATGGCTGAACAAACAAAGAAAAGATGGATGAAAACGAGTGAAAATCCAAAGAAAAAGATGAAGTAACGCTCAGATGAAAGCAAACTAAAAAGGAAAGCGGCCGTCAGCGAGGAAAATCAAGAGTTACAACCGAAGCCAACCGTGGACGTCACACATGTCTGGATATCTGGTTAGTGTGCTCTTGCAATTACCGTTCATCGCCATAAGGTGCCACCAAAGAGAACGGAACTGAAATCTCTCGAGATTACAACTTTGTTTTACTTTTTTTTATTGAACAGGTTGCAGTGGTGTAACTTCTCTCTATAAATATCTACATCACTTGATCCAACAACAGAGGCAGAATGGAGACCATCGGGCCGAAGAGTGTAAGTAAACAAAATCACTGTAACACAAGCATGAAAACATGAAACTTTCTTTATGATTCGACTAACTATTTTGATGATTAAGCACAAGGAGAAAACTGCAGTGACATATTTCAGGCAATATCTCATAAACGTATTTGCTAGCAGTGTTAGCATGCATCGATGTGATCTCACTGAGGCAGAGAAGATTAGAAAGCTCATTAAGAAAATGGTGACTTGAAATATGCCATCTATCGCCATCACTAGTATCATTAACTCATTACCACCGCTTCCTGACAATGCGATCATCAGACTTAAGGGCTGAAGCACACTTGATCGTGCTTGACTGCCTGGATAGGTAGGAGAGCGTACTGTCGAGGGAGTGCTTAGCAACCCTGAGCATCTTCAAAACAGCGCTCTCATCATGGAGACAAAGCCCACAAGAACAGGAGCGCTGAATCTTTGGCGATCCATGACTCATATTGCATCTGTTCACCTTCTAAAAGCTTTGCGTGCCGAGTCGCGCTGATGCGAGCCGGGCTGGTTAGCTCCGCCTGTGGCTCAATTAGTTCTGGCTGGCAGAGCAAGAGGAGCTCCTCTAATCTACTGCTGCGTCTTCTACTGAGGGTGATTGACAGAGCGCCGGCAGTGAGAGTTTAAGTGTGTGTGTGCGTGATTGTTTGTGTGGTAGTAACTCTGTGTGTGTGCATACAAGAGGGATCATTTGTATACTCCTGCCGCTGCTTCAGGGTGTGTGTGTCATCTCGCGTATGTTGATTAAAAGTGAACAAGCACCTGAGTGTGTAGGTGAGTGTGCGTGTTTAACCACGAGTCGTACCACTACTCCAGTACTCGGCTGCAAAACACCCTGTACATGCTTGGCTGTGTAATCTGGTGACTTCATATGTTACCCAAGTGTAATTAAACAAACATGAAATTAAATTCTTCTTTTGGGAAATTCACTTGTTAACTATCTTCTCTGTGTTTTGATGAGACGCTGTCATGTCTGAGAATATGAAGCTACCACGAGTAGCCAGTTAGCTTAGTTTGGTAAAGGCTGAGGGCAGAAGGTAAAGGAAGCCTGGTTACAAAACTTCCACCACTTTAACCCTTCCATTAAAAGGTTGCACACCACATTTTCATGGCCCAACAAAAACCAAGGAGAGCAGATGTGCTGATAAATCTGCAGCTTCTGATTAAAGAAGTGCTGCACCAAAGTCCCATTACACACGGTCAAATGACAAAAAGCTGCATGGTGGATATGCCTCGGCAATCTGCTGTTACATGGGAAATGTCACATTGCAGGAGCTCAACATTTCTGGGGATCACAGATTACTTCCATGATAAATTCTTGGAATGCATTACAAGACAAACGATGGCTTTTCACATTTGAATATTATATTTAGGGCTGTAATCGCAAAAACAAGAGGGCTGAGTTAAGAGAGTTTATTGTTGGCGTTCTCCTAGGGTGCCAAGTTCTGACTTGCCTATTTCTGATGATGACAAATCTGTGTCTGCTAAGTTATGACGTGTCAATTTGCAGCTGTAAGAAAGTGCAAGTTTACATGTGGGTGCCGACAATACTTTAACTCAGGGGTGGGCAACCCTGCTCCTGGAGGGTTACCTTCCTGCATGTTTTAGGTTTCTCCGCACTCTAACACACCTGATTCGAATGTTTCGCTCGTTACCAATCCCCTGAGACGCTTCAGTTGGTTGATAACGAGCAGATCATTGTGGTGTGTTAGAGTGCGGAGAAACCTAAAACATGCAGGAATTGTAGCCCTCCAGGAGCAGGGTTGCCTTAACTTATGTATGTGGAGCAAAAGATGTGAACTGTTTTGTAGGCGTGTCCTGTATATTAGTGCGTCTCACCCTGTGTATGATGCCAGCAGCGTGCAGGTGTTTGATTCCACACAGCATCTGGTAGAGCAGGTAGGACAGCCTCTCGTGGTCCAGCTCCATCTGAATCACCTGGCAGAGGTTAGCATCCATCAGCTCCATCACTAGATACCTGTATGGAAACAGCAGAGGGTCAAAATTATCACAGAGAAACATCACACGTATGTAGAACTTTCTAACGACTAATGTGCCTTTAAACGTAAGAACATGACAACACAAATTTGATTGAACAAACATGCCGCTTGACTGTTGATATGTTCGTTTCTTTCTATCTGAAATGTGAAAACCATCAACAATATCTTAATCATTTTAAAAATAATTAAACTATATTTTGATCTCTTGCCTCTCGCCCACGCAACACGTGTTTTCCGTGACATTTAGGAAGTGACAGTAAGTGTTCCCCTTCTCAAAACAGTGATGATGTTATGCTATCTGGCAGCTGTTATATCATCAGTCCCGACAATCCTCCTACAAGGAGGAAGGACCTTCTGACAGATTTATGTACAAATAGAAAACATCTTGGTGTGCAGCTTCATGTCCTAAAAGACGTAGAACTAGAGCTTTTATAACATGAGTAGTAAACTGGGTATAATTCTCTGTAAAATGCAGCTTTTCTGCTAGATATAGTAAAATATATATGCTGAAATTGCTATAATGTACCGTCATGTACTCTGTAAGAGAAGTCTACACTCAGGTACTCAAACACCCAGCCAAATGGAGCCTTCCTCCCTCATCCTCTCACTGTGTGTTTGCTCTGCAACCCTCTGGCTACGATTTGTCCAGTTTCCTTTTTAGCTCCAATCAGGCAGACACAGTGTGCATGTGCGCACGCTCACTCACGCACACACTCGTACGCGCAGAGAAAGCTTCTAGAGGATGGCATTAATCATGTTTGTTCCCGTCATACTTGGAGAAACCATCACTCCCCCCGCATCTTAGCTTAGTTCTCCCCTCTCTGTGATTCCACAGGGTCTTGTGGACTTGCAAACACATCATGAACGCTGCCAAATATACCCCAACACTGATCTTATTAGAGGCATTGTCCTCCCACATTTAGACATTATAAAAGGGATAAAACATCACAGAACTGATTCCAGAAGCCTCAGAACAACTAAATTCATTTCAGTTTGTATTTTGTATGTTGAGGAATTTACCTTTTATCTGGCCTTTGAATAATGGCCACTTATACTCTTTATCTACCTGTGTTAAGTGCTACGATAAGGCAGGATAATAGCAGAGATCCAGCTATGCTGCACTGAGTCCCTAAAAGTCAGAGAAGATCATCTAAGCCCCCTGCATGCTGCATCCTGTATTGATTTTACAAACAGGCAGTAAGCAGATGTTACTTGTCTCGGTGATACTTACACATCTTGGAACTCTTCCAGTGTCTTCTGTGGTGTGAATACATTTAATAAGCCGATTATCTGCCAAAATAAAAAAGCACAGTTATAACTCAGAGGGGACACAAAGGAAGGACATCATAGCAATGTATGACATCATCACCACTGCCATCCCTGCAGTCCCTTAAACAGCCAACAGCAGCAGCTTTGGCATTAATAATGAATAACAACAGGATGTTCCCTTGTTTAAAACGCTACATATAAAACATGTTGCAGCAGCAGGGAGGAGCAATGCGTTCATCCACAGGATTCAAGATCAACTGTCAATCAAACAAGGTGGGCAGCTTATTGGATCGCTGACTCCGCAGACGGAAATGTATTTCTATGGAAATGCCCAAATTATTACACGGCTGTGTTAAACACTTGGTTCTAATTACAGCATTCTGAGGTCTGTTATTGCTTGATAACAGACCGTTGTTGGGAAGAACAGACCGTTGCTAGGGATGCGGCTCTAATCACACAATCTGGAGGACTAACTGTAATCATATCAATGTGTATGTGAGTAATATTAGCTTGGTTAGCTCATTTTAAGACGGCTACAGAGTTAACCGTTGCTATGGACGCAGCTCTCACTGCGAGTGTAATGGACTATTTTTAAATGGAAAATAGAAAAAAAATCATTTTTAAATTTATAGAATAATTTCCATATCAATACATTGTGTCAAATAATTCATTTAACAAGTAAAAAGTTGTGTAATTAGAGGGATAATGTATAGTGAGCAGGTTGTTATCGGTTACAGGGTGAGACAAGACCTGCTCATCCTGTCGGGGTTCCATTCCGCAATAACAGCCTGCATTATCCATACATTATATACATTATACGTACATTATACATTATCCCTTACTTATTTTGATTATTAAAGTACAACATATCAATTAATAATCATTTGCGATGCAGCACTATTACAATGGACAAGTTGATTTGTAACCTGAACATTTTACTCTTACATCAAAGTGTTCTGTTTTCTCTTGGCAGATTTCCACAGTAACCAAGTGACTTGTGTGTTTAAAGCCAGATGAAGATAACCACAGTAAACACACCTCTACATACGAGGCCACAGCTAAAAACACACCATCCCTTTTTTAAAAACTTGCCAAAAAGGACAAAAAACACAAGCAGACTGAAAGCTCTTACGTTCTTGTGGTTGACACATTTCATGAGCACCAGTTCCCTGTAAGCCCGTTTGGCGTGAGTTTGATTCTGAAAGGGCCGGCTCAGCTTCTTGATGGCGACGTTCCTCTCCAAGTTGTGATCATACGCTGAGCTGGGGTGAAGAATGAAAGTAAAACACTTCTTTAACATTAACATATTTCAAAAAGCATAAGAATTACAACAAAAAAACCTCTGTATTTCACTTCTCTAATAACAATACACACTGATTTAGACTTTGCAATCATTACTAATCTTTGAGTGAATGTTGAAGAGGAAATTAAATCACTTCTTTATTCTTTTAATTAAGAATAAACGGTCCCTTTGTGTTCAAATCCTTCACAAGGCGGCCTTGAATGCCAAAACTGATTAAAGACATTGCATGAAGTGGCCCTACAATCACTTAACCAACCACTGGAATGACTGATATGTAAAGGAAAATGGCAATACATCCGATATCATCATTATCATCAGATCACCTGACAGTTCCTGTGTGGGAAGTTGAATTCTGCAGTTTCTACCCTCTCTGACTAATACATGTATAAACAGCAACGTGAGCGACTCCAGACACCTTATCTACACAGCTGAGAAGATACCGCCTCACTTGAGGCTGTGGGATTACCTGTTTAATCACCAGTGATTCACTATTTTTAGTTCTTAGCTCACATCATGCAGTGATTGGGAAAATGTTACTGCGGTTCAAAGAGAGGTCAGAATTTCAAAATAAAAGTTGAGGTGTGCTTATTTCAAGGATTTCCTCCAGTCTGCTGTGTGCTAAGAAAACCGCAGTGGCAAATTATTATATGACATTAAAGCACAGTTAAATGTGTTTTTATATTTGATACAATGATGTAAACACACAGAGGCAAACCTAAGACAAAAGACTATTTTTGCTTAACTTGCGAAAATAAAACATTGTTTAATACTTGTCCTCAACTGTAACAAGAAAAACAAGTTATACACAATAAAATTAAACCTCTGTATGTATCAAAAACTTAAGATGATATTTTTACATAAATAACACTGTAAAACTCCTATTTTGTATGTTTTTCAAAACAATCGCACACTAATGCTCGACAGATCTATGAGACATCGATTTTCATCACTCGCCTTTGTGATATCCGAGACTCGAGCTGCCAGACATCCGTGATGTCGTGAGCGGTAAATGTCACGAATGACTGGGCAGCTCGAGAGGTCCACGCATCACAGGTAAGAGCTATTCTGTGGGCGTTGGTCAGGGCTTCCCCCGCACATTACCGACACCGAGAGCTAGCTAACGTTAGCGGCGTGACTGACCAGCCAGGACCGACACACTCCTTGCTGGAACGGTGTACAACGTAAGCCGGAAAGGGAGCACGGCAAACAATGCATGCAGCGGGTTTGTCGTGCACAAACTGGCTGCTGGGGAAGAATTTACGTTTATAAGATTCGTTTTCTGGAAGTTTCAAGACAATTCAGAACTGTAGAAATTAAGAATTGCGATTCTGACATGAATCGATTTTTTGTCCACTTCTTTCTCTCACATATACAGATGTATTTTCTTCCCTTTGACTCACCAGACTATTCCCTGTGCTCCTGATCCGATGGGTCTGAGGTTCTGGTAGCGCTTTAAGACCATAAAAGTTGAATCGCCCACATCTATACTGTAGTACTCCTTCTCACGCTTGTTCCGGTTCATGGTGAAGCCTTGGACCTGCGCTGTGACTGGGCATCCACGTGGAGCTCTCCTCTCAAGACCTGCGGTGTGTAAAAAGGGAGAGAGGTTATTGTTTGTCTCTTTATCTTCCAGCAGTCAAAACATTCACACTGAACTAAGATATTTGGATTCATAAAACACTGATAAGTAAACTAAAAATGATGTGGTTTGTGTGACTTAAACCAGTCGTGCTTTTAATCCTCAAGTGATGTTCATCAATTATAATGAGTACGATATAGAACCCAAAGATCTGGGCGATGGAGCGATGATGCAGGCAGCGAGAGACAAAGAGGGAGCTTGGTTTCATGCCGGCTCTAAGACGACGAATCATTAGTGGAATTTGGAGCGTTGTGCTGAGGAGGCCGGCTTTGACGTGATAGCTGTACATTCTGCGGCCCTCTAGATTCCTTCAACTCCATCTATCCCACCCCCATTCCCTTCAGTATCCATCAGCCTACGAGCCTTTCCTTCTCCTCGCTCTCATTCCTGTTACTTCCTCCTTAATCTTTGCTTCGATGTTCCTCAAACGATCGCTCTTTCTTCCATTTTGCTTCCTCTTCTATTTGCAAAGCTGCAGACAAGACCGCGAGGTGAAATTCAAGGTTCAGCCGGGTTCAGAAAAGAAGAGATTGGGAACCAAGGCCAAAGCAATTTAAATCCTTTTCAAAGATCAGTGAGCAACATCAGCTGCTCGCTGTGCAATGAAATACACTAATTGGCGAGCAGACGTTTTTTCAGACACACAGGAAGTCAAATCAAATTATAAAAGTGTCTGAAATCAAAACAAATCTTCAAACTGAACTCTGCTCGTCTTCCCCTCCTGCCTCCTCCTCACCTGCACTCGTGTTTTATCCTCTCATCTTTGTCTCCTTTCTGCCTCAGCTGCAGACGGGCGGCTGTGCCGAGCAGCACAAAGGTACAGACATGAATACAAGGTTTACAAAAGAGCCTTAACTCATCTTGCAGCGAGACATATACTGCTAAAAGTCAGGCACTTAAGCAAACACTTGTAGACAGAGAAACACAATTAAACATAAATAATGAAAGCACAATAAAAAGCTTACAAAACAGGTTCAAACAGGCTCTGTGACATTATGTCTGACTGTATCCTTCACCTTAGCCTCAACCCTAACCTGCCGTCTTCTGAGATGCTTCTCCAACTCCAACCAACCAGTTCACGAAGGTAACCATAACCCTCCTATAAACCTCAGCCCTGACCACAAGGCAGGAGGTGGATCTTCGGTCAGGCAAGCAGCACTCGGAGGCCAGTTTGAACCAGTGTGATGAAATTAAAGATAAAGTTCCCCATCACCTGCTGCTGTTTCACAACCACCTGATAAAGATTGCACATCATTCCTGCCATCTCATATGTCGCCTGCACAGTCACAAGTCCCTTTTACACAGCCACTCAGTGGTTTAACACGTGTGGTAATGCAGACAACTAGACAGCCCACAACAAAGCCCCTTTCACACATGCACTGCACTCCTAACAAATGTCCCGACATTGTCTGTTTGTATGAACGCCAACGGTCAAACTTTTCACCCTGACTTTTTCCTGCAAGCCTCCTGGTATAATGCCCACAAGAAGTCAGGGTGAGCCGATGTGGTAATGCAGCAGGTAATATCCTCATAATGATTGGTTGACTTATTCCATTATATACCAATGTCTATATGTTCGCCCTCCATCATGGGTCTGGAGTGCACCAAGTGGCCATCTTGTTCAAGAAGTAGGAGGAAGCGACCCCACCCGTAGAGGAAGAAAAATGTGACAGCTGTTTGGAGCTATTTCACATTCGCAATGCCAAGACGGTTTATAGCTTCTTGCAATATCTGCAAAGTTGTTCTACAAGATTAGGATAGCAAAGTTTAATTCAAGGGTTGCATGATAAATTGTATTGTCATCGTCATTGCTGTATAATGATGATGCACAGTCACCACATTGCATAAGACTGCCTGAAATGCAACGATTAACAAACCATGTGTATGCACGTTTGGCATATTAGTAGGAGCTCTGGATACATGGTCGATGCATTCACATTATTTCCCTAATCAGATGAAGCTCCAGCTAACCATCCGCTATTCTCAGATGAATTGATGTTAAGTTGGTGGTCACTGTGAGGTTAGCGAGCATGAAAGTGGAGGAAGGAGAGAGGAGCGAGGCCAGTGTGGTTGTCAAAGACCTTGTGGTGGAAAAAAAGCACTTCTGCAATTTGAAATGATTTCGGATTCAAGAGGCACAATGTGTTATAAACCCAGTTACTGTGTACAATATGCCAAACAGTGTAAAGACAGTACTTCACATATTGGACATATCACATCCCAGATGTTCCCATAGCGCTGGCTTTAGCCTGATCCACATATTAGCGAAAATGTCAACTTCATTTGCCAGCAGAGTCAGGCTTCAAAGGGGCCGCAAATAACATGTAAGCCACTTCTACCATGCTTTTCAGAAAAATACATCAAATATAGGCCACACCGGGGAGAGGGAGTGTAATCATGTCATGTGCTACCAGTTACAGGTAGGTATTTTAAACACTGCGAGCTGACGTTAGGCGTCAGCATGCGGTGTGACATGATTTTCTCTCCTGTTTGAAGACAGAGCGGCATGTGTGGGGCCTGCTGTGAGACGTGATGATATGGAGGTGCATGTGAAAACGGGGCTGAGGGATATGAGAGTGTGTGACAGGTTGGTCGCACAATTTAAGTGTTAGGATGCAGAGACTCATATGTGTGCCCCACCTCGAAATAATTTTAAGTGAGTGAAACTGCAGCTACAACTACATTTTCTCTATCTTACACCTTTCCACTGTCAGGGGTCAAAGGTCATTCAGATCTATTGATAAGCCTACAGTAATGCTCCTGCTGTAACATACATGCACCTGAGGCATCAATGTTGCTGCTTGGGGCGCTGGTTTAGCGCAGTTGGTAGAGCAGGCGCCCCCTACACCGAGGCTACACTCCTCGTCGCACTGATCGCAGGTTCAATTCCCGGTCTGCCGATCATTTGGTGCTATCGCCCCCCACTCTCTCCTCCCAACATGTCCTGTCTATCTTCAGCTGTCCTATCAATTAAAGGCAAAAAGCCCAAAAAATCATCTTTAAAAAAAATATAAAACGTTGCTGCTTCATCACAGATTTCTCAGAAACCACAGCTGACAAAGTTGTTGCTTTGTATTTGATATCCCCGGCTGTGATGAAATAACGTCTCTGACAACCAGACAGAAGAGGTAGGGATTAGGTTCAGGTGAATACATTCTCCTCGGCAGGCCTGTCCAGATTTACACCGCTCGCTCCCTCACAGCTGTCCGTCACACTTTGTCTGCAGGGAGTCAGTCTGTCTCTCATTGGCTATCACAGGTCGGCTCTTTTTTTCACAACAAGCACAAACCGTCTTCACCGTCCAGATTCCTGCTAATATCAACAAGGTTGGCATTATCTATTCGGCCTAGATTGAGAATTCCAGCAATTTGGCAGAGTTGGATTTTCTCTGTGCACTGCTCACATTCAGCAGTTTTGGCTGCTGACACGAGCCATGAGGGCCGATCCTGCGCCAGACACTGGCACTAATAAAGGCGCTGAACCATATTTTGTTCTAATTGTCCAAAGGGATGATTTGGGGTCTAAGCTTATGTGCTGATCGTAAAAGGAGAATTCAATTAGACAATATTTAAAGCAGCAGAGGCCTCTCACATACATGCATTTAAATCATGTTGTATATGATGAAAACATCATTAAAGAAAATTTCCTTGATAAGAAATTAGGAAAATAAGAAATACTCTTGATAAGTTAGCCTATGTTGCTTGATAACGTAATAATTAATTACATCCCATCAATAAAACAAAGCTGTACGAAAAAACTGGGTTATAGTTCCGAACATACAAATACTGCGAGTGTTGTTATCTAGCCAAAAGCCAAGACTTATATTAAGGGATGCACGATATTATCGGCACGTTATCGGTATCGGCC
This sequence comes from Semicossyphus pulcher, assembly GCF_022749685.1. Taxonomy (NCBI): domain Eukaryota; kingdom Metazoa; phylum Chordata; class Actinopteri; order Labriformes; family Labridae; genus Semicossyphus; species Semicossyphus pulcher. The sequence goes on along the minus strand of NW_027211670.1, from coordinate 9,363,627 downwards.
GATATTGGCTTAAAAATTGGCGAACACGCCGATATAATTAACCGATAAAATAATGGGCTGCTGCATACTTGATTAAATGCCCGACCTCGGCGCAATTTCCCCGGCGCGAAAAAGACCTGCGCGGCGCAGCGTGATGACGTCACGTGTGTCTACCTGCAGCATGAGAGAGTTAGAAGCCAAAATGTCCGTGGTGTGGAAGTTTTTCAAAGTGTCAGAAATAGAAAGCAAAACTGCTGTTTGCAATGACTGCTCAGCTTCGGTGATGCGAGGAGGAGCCAAGGCAAAGTCTTTCAACACTACAAACTTGATTAACCATCTCAAGACCCGTCACCCCAACCGTTGTAACAAATGTGATAAGAGTATCGACATTATACCGTACACTAATTCCAATACAGAAGAGAGTTGATGATCTCTGCAATTAGGTGTGCGGGAAAAAAATATCGGTATCGGTAATCGGCTAAATGAGTTGTAAAATTCGGCATATCGGATATCGGCAGAAAATCCAATATCATGCATCCCTACTTATATTATCACCTACATTATACAGCTAAAGTCTGAAACACCAGCAAATAACTCTCTGGAGCACACGGTGAGGCACTCAGTGAAACCGAAAATTATCATTATTAATATGCGTTTCCCCCCTACTGAAAACACCTCATACATGCCGCTGACTTTTTTAAATAACAAAAGACGTGGTGCAGATACGCAAGAACTTGAAAAATGAGGCTATAACAGATGAACATGACTGACCCTCACTGTAATGTTTCCCAGGGTGGCATCAGTGCAGATTTAAATGTACATGACTTTAGATGTTTGGGTGTATTTTTATAGATAATTAGACATTTTTTAGTCTAGTTGTGAGTTTAAGCTCAAGGGAATCTTTAAGATGTAATGTCTTGTATGTATTCTACTCTATCAATTTGGACTGACATAGAAATTGAGATACGATTTTTGGGCCTATGACCCAGCCGTACACTTCGGAAAGTTAAAGTACAAAAGATACTTGATAAACTTTGCTTGGCAAAGTAACCATATTTGAACAGCTATGCAAGGTCAAAGAACAAAACATATATTTGCACAAGGAAAGAAAAAACTACAAATAAAATATCACAAGTTGAAGAGAGAGAATTTGAACACGATCCAAAGGTGCGCAAAAACATAGGAAAGAGCAGCGATTCTATCTCACACCTCCTCAACCATGTCTATTTGAGCTGTGGTATTTTGTTGTCATATTTGTGTTAGGGCTACTTCTGGCTGCCAGGTACAAGCAGGACAACCAGCACACGCTACTATCAGGTCTGTTCTTGGATAGTATTAGGCCTGCATGATGAGAACAAATTGGGATGTGTCATAGGAGTGTCCAACATTGCAGATTATATGGTATGCATTAAAAACTAATAAAGAAGCATGCATTTCAGCTTTAACTTACAGTGTGATGTGTTTATTGCATATGTTATATCATGATGGTTTATCTTGTAGCCCTACATGCTATGCAGCTGTGGGATGTACAAACTGACCATTAATAAAGTTTTCACACAATAAGTCAGAGAATCGATTTAATTGAAGGAATAAAGAATTTAATGTGTTAGCAATATGACCAGAATGTAATCTAGACTTGACATGTGTAAGCCAGAAGATATTTTTCCATCTCTGCAGGCTACCTTTCACTTTTGGTGCAGGAATCAGATTTCTTGGTGCTTGTGGCTGACCACTGCTGTTCTCTTGGCACGCTGCTAAGAAAGCCTCTCTCGCTATGTGCATTGCAGTACGTCAGCTATATCACCCAAATATGACTGCAGAAACATGTTGGATGTTGCAAACAAAATCATGAATATCACTGACAATTTAATGGACTACAAAACTTCTGATTTGATCCCCTGGCATGACAAGCATTCCTGATTTATTGTCCACATGAGAGATGATACACGACCAAATTTAAATGCTGTATCAAAGTTAAACTACGCTGCATTATTATGCAATTGCCAAGGAAGAATATTTGCATTCACCTTTCAATTTGCAGGTCAGTGAGGCCATTAACACGTCCCATAATTAACATGAAAAGGACATAAACAAACTGCAGCCTTGCACAAAGCCAAATATCGATATTTTATCTGCTTCGTGTTGCTATTGCATTCGCAGAGATGCTGCTACAGTATAAAACCAGTGTAACCCCACCTGTGCTCGATTTACAAGGCATGAATTGACTCACATGTGAAACTAAAATAAATATGCATGACTAGACCACGGCAATAAACATTTGCAAACTGAGGTTAGCTTAAAAACAGGGTGTATTCAAAGGCGTCAATACCCGATTACTGTTTACATTGTAGACGTTATCGTCTTTAGGTGGCTACAAACTGAAGGTAACCGCGTTTCATTTTAACCTTCAACTAGTTCTAAGCCTTGCAACAGCACTCGGTTCACAGTTTACAGTGTAAGCAGTGCTAATGTGTGTGTAGCATGACATGAAGAGGTTACAGTAGTGTGCTTCCCAGTGTAGCCACTCTGTCTCGGTGCCTTTTACCAGTTAGGCCAGACGTGTCCTGCCTGCTGTGTTGTTCACCATGTATATTACACTAACACCTATTTACAGAAACGTGTGTGGCCCAAATTTGACAATTCCCATCCCCCCACGGTTGACAATAACACGTCAAACATGTCTCACTAGAAGAAAAAATCCATATGTCGAGCTCACCCCTCTCCGGTTAATTCCAACAGTGTCGACCCGCAGTCGCCGCGCGCTGCCTCCTGGAGACACAACCCGGACGGTTTTTAGGGAGAAAACAGCTCTTTAATCCCTTTTTCCTCCGGATACACTCCCGTTTCCTTCACACTAACAGGCCAGGATCATCGCAAAATACATGTGTAGCTTCAACGTAACCTAATCTTTGTGCTTCCGTGACACAAGCAGTTTCTGCCATTTCATACCAACGTCGTCGAAACCTTGCGATGTTTCCTCGGCTGCACAATGAGGACCAGGGGGACGTTCAAGACCGCCTGCGCGTCCCCGGCAGCAACTCCAGAGAAGCGGAAGTGACGGTTTCGCAACGTTTTGAAATGAAACTGGAACTGGGACATAGCAGAGATATTTTACACTTACTTTTTGGTGTATTTCCAAAAAGACCTTAAACTATATACAATACGTTCATAATGTATACATAGATACAGTTATGCAAAAGTTATTCGAACGATTTTGCAACAGCGAGAGCATTTTAGATAGCGTGTAGGCTCATAGATTATTTTTCTTTTTGCTGTTAAAATAGAACCCGCCCATACAGGCCTAAATTTAGTTGACAGTTTATTATACGTGCACCTTGCTAAAATTACAATCACACAGTAAATTCTTGCTTTATGAAGGCTATTACGTTAAACTTCTTTTGACTATACTAGACCTGTATAGGTTGTGCTACAACTATTATTAATAGTGTTATTATAAGCAGTAGGTGGCTATTATTGTTGTAATTATTATTATAGCTAGCATTATCATTACTATAATAAATATTATTACCATAACTTTAACATTACTTTTCTTTGTTCAACTTGCATTGTGCTACTACATGTTTTATCCCTGTTTAAACTTACACTATAGCCTGCTATAGCTAGATAGGCAAACTCCACACTAACAAAAGTTGGCAAATGAGCATAAAAATACAGTCTTAATTGTGTTGATTTTCCCTTGAGCTTTAAGGACATAGATGTAAATGTAAAGTTAGAAGGCCACTCCTTTTGATGAGTCTGAGGATGAAGTAGTTAGCATGTATTTCACTGTGAACATGCTAGCAAGAAATCTTAAATTGCACATACTTGGCACATAGTTTGCACTTATCCAATTGGCCTATGAGTGTCGAGCATGATCCCTGAAGTCTGCTTAGTCATTAAGCCTTGGGGACCGGCCAACCAATTGTGTGTTAATCTATGTGCAGTGAAAATAGAAAGTGGAACAATTAATGTCTCTCGTCGCTGAAACATCAGATTAACAGTCCCGCCTACATCGGACTGGTCCTTTGCTGCCCCATCTGCCATTAGCTTGCCCTGCAAATCCAATTATGTTCTTATGTTCCCCGGTCTAATAATAGTAGAAAATAAAGGAAAAGACAGAAACAACACGTCAGAAGTGCCGAGAGGAGGGCAAATTATGTTATGGAGCTGATGTGTCCTTTCTGGGGAGACAATTGAAAGTGTCATGAGGAGATGAGGATCCGCGACGGGCTGCCATGACAGACAGTGCTCGGAGCAGGGAGAGATGGCTGGAACGGCAGCGGGGGATGCATAAGAGGAAGAAGGATTAGGTCTGAGGGAACTTAAGAGGAATCTCTTCAGATACTGGATGAAATAAGGTAAGGCACATTATGTGTCACAAACAAGATATGTTTTAGTCTATAGGCCCTGAAAAGTGTTTTCATACACAGTGCTGGCTGGGCTGAGGTACAGGGCTCTTTATATGTGCTCCTTATGTTACAACAGCACTTTACAATATAGTGGAATCAGCCATGTAGAGCAAACGACACTAAGAGAGCTCCTGTGCAAAAGATCTAAACATGTATGCCTAAACAGACTGTAAGATGTTACTGAAAAAGAGCCAGTGAGCTGAGCTGGAATTCTCTGAGTAAATGAAGCTAACAAACAACATAAAGTAAGAAAAACATATGTCTGTTTAATGATAATACAAATATAGTAGCATTGTAGAAAGTTTTTACGATCTGCTTTGAAACACAGTTTGTGTAATAAGTTTCCATAATCAGGTCAAAGGCAGTTTGAGTACTCAGTTTACATATTTGACAAATAACTGTTTAACTTGTGTGTTTGCAATAAATAAATAAATAAAAAATAGACATGAAAATATCACTGAAGGCATTCTGACATGTCACAGCAGCAAAAGCCGCTTCAGTTTCAGGGTCCTCGTATTTTTCACGCTGACTGACTTCCATGACTTTCTGGGACACTCCATCAGAGCAGCCATTGTTAATGTTATTAGGAACCCGTGTACTTTTCCTAAAGTGGCAAATCAAAATGGCCTTGACTAATTGTTGCCATCACAAAGGCACTTCGCCCAAGGTTGTCTTTGGTTGAATTAAATCAAAGTACACTTGATACCTGGAAATCTATCATGCCACCCGACATGCCACAGTAAGCTTGTCTGCTGTCTGCCAGTGTTTTAATTCTGTTCATGTGTCCCAAAGGTCACGGAGTGGGAAATCCCAGTGGCGGCAGCAACAGTAGTGGCTTAAATAGAACACTGTAGTATATCAAAATAGATTATAGTAGAGAAGTAGTTTATAAAGGTGGGAAATGATAAACACCAACAGCTGTTTTCTGTTTTTCTCCAATTACCCTCTAATTATAGAAGGAATAAGATGATTATGATAAGACGATTCCTGGAGGCCACATCACCAGTGTCCGGACGTTAATCTGATTTTGAAACATATAATGAAATCTCAGGTTAAAACCAAGTTAATTCCACAAAGTGTTATTCTAGTCCAGCTATTTACAATAGCCATTATGATGCTCTGCAAAATGACAAAAAGTTATGGCCTTCAGCCGACATTTGTCACCATCTTCCATCCAAAACCATGAAAGAGTTACGTCTGTTTGCTTTCTTGCGACATTAAGTTCACCCTGCATGCAATCTGTGCACTTGCCTTCTCTAATGTAACACAAAGATAGGTTGAGCACACACTGCATTTGTTCATGTTGATAACAGGTATATTAGCTCTATTTTCAACCAATACAAAGCCTCTATAATAACTCAAATCTACAGGTGTCCCTCTAATAGCTGCTTTCAGGTTGTGGCACAGTGATACAGAACTCTTTCAATGTGATGAAACATTCAGTTAAACACCATGCTTCCATTGTATATACCATTAACGTAATTCACATGCTGCGCTTCTTATTGTAATGTAAAATGACATTAGGACCATTTATATTCTACCGAGTATAAATCAACTCTGGGGGTTAGGCTATTTCCTGCACATTTGTGCTACATTACATCTTATAAACTTTAATATCCTTTGTTTTAGAAATATATGGATTATACGTCTTCTCTTTCCTCATAGACGCTTTTGACTGTGTCAATATGCTGCTTAAATTACATTATGAACCATGCACGATGGGTAACGGCCTACTGTTTTACTTCCAATTGATTTGTGCTTATTTAAGGTGCCCATGGTGCCCAGTCATTTTCGTATCTTCTTTTTTTATTATTTCTGGCAGAAAATTACAAAGTGATACAATGTAATTTAATATTCACCACCCTCTCCTATATGACTGTGGACTATGTGACAAAAATAAAAAAGGTGATAAGGCCAGTAGAATCAGCATATAACACACTTTACCGTAACCCTATGATCTGAGAATGACACAAAAGCTGTGCCGTTAAAATCAATCCAGTGGACCAGCTGTGAGTAGGACATTCATACCACATTCAGGGATCCAATCTGATTCTGACATCAGATGCTGGTCGAAACCGACTAAAATAGAAGTGTGTGGTATCAGTGACAATGGGCTAAATCCTAGGCTGATTTATTTAACTCAATTCTGTGCTTAAGTCTACGTGCCTGCGCTACGTCATGTATCAGCAGGGTGCCAGGCCTTCAATTTCTTAGAAAGTAAGGAGGACGGAGTTTGACTCCTTGCACACAGGGAGCTTCTGTGTTAGATGTTTGAAGGTATGTCACACTTTCAAGGCCAAAAAGTTCTACTTGTTATATGTAAAAAACAACTAACAAGCTAAATAACCGATAAAACACTGGTATAGGATCAGCCAATATCCAAAGCCCAGTCGTGATAGCTGAATCACAGTTGTTAAAATATTTATCTGCTCATGGTAGTTTTTATTGTCTTCCTTTCATAAATCCAATTATTTATTTGTTAAAACCTTTAGGAACCTTAAAGGAACCTTACTTAAAATGTAACAGTTAAAATGATTAATAGACATAAAGGAGGTGTTATTAAATTTATTTGATAGTGACCGATCTTGAATACACTAAATATGACTGTACAGTATTAAATTAAAACAATGGGCCTTTGCTTTTCCCTCAGTTTCTTTATTTTAATTCATAATGTGAAAAGCCCAGTGCACATACAGTATATTCCAGGCTTCATTGCACTCATTAGTACACCGGACATTTTCAATTACCAGAAGCTTCTCGAGGTAATTTACCATTTCCATTATTCTTCAGCGTAAGCACATAAGTGCTTTAAAACTGCTCAGCACCAGGCAAAAGTGAACACACTGACGTGGTTCGAGTAAATACAATATATAGAATCTTAAGATAACAATAAAATAAAATAAAAAAGTATAATTTACAAGTCTTTTGTGTTTTCTTTTTGTCAAACTTTACGCAGCTTGTTATACGCAGCTTCCTGTGACCTTATAGTCATTAATCTGGTTTTAAAAAAAAAAAACTTCAGTTGTAACCGCTGCCTCTTTATGCTGCATACGTTCATGTGAGTCTAGATGTAGTTAGTAGAGAGCGCTTATTTTAAAAGGACAAGTTCAGAGCAATTAACACAAGGGTTGGATGTGTTTCCAATTAGATCTAAATCCACTAAACCCTAAGCCTGTCCGTCTAAACCTCCGACCTCTGACCTCAAGACGTGCAGTGTCTGATGTACTTCTCCGTCGGATTCTTGTCCACGGGGACATTCAGCCTCTTGGTTAAGAAAACTAACCATTGCTACATCTCCACCTGTGATGTACAATATTGTGTTACATAATAGTGTAATTACCATTAATTGGGATTATTTGTTAATTAAACTCAATATTTTTCCTTTTTTAATACACTTTATTTTAATTCTATAGACCTGCTGCTTTGACTGGTTTCTGTTGTGTGTTTGTCTCCCAGCAGGATGGGTACATTTGTGACCCTGACAGAGGTGTTGGAGGCCCGGGGTTCACCACTGGATGAGGATGAGGTCTGGTGTCTGCTGCTCGCCAGCACTGAGGCCTTACTGGACATTTCCAAAGAAGGTAGCTAATTCTTAGTTACTATTTCCCTCTATTTCCACGTGTAACTGGTCACAGGAGTCGTTTGTCAGGCGGCATTCAAGAGCAGCTAAAGTTAGATGTTTCAACTTTGTGCTCGCCCAAATAGTGCCTGGGAAAGTAAGAAATAGTGCCTGTTTCTGTTCTGCTCTCTGTTTAGGTTCAGGTAACATGTGCAGTGTGTTGAGCCCAGGCTCTGTGCTTCTATCAGCCAATGGGAGTCTGGCCTTCAAGAGCTGTGCCCGGTACGAAGACGTGGCCTCATTCACGGCCCCTGAAGCCCAGCAGGGTCACACGGGGTCGTACACCAGGACCGCAGCCGAAAAGGTTGGAAAACTTGGACTTGTTTGGAGGACATCTACAACAAAATCTATCCAAACGTGGGGGTAGGAAACCTAAAAAAGGGGTTGCGATTATAATGTGTAAAACATGTCCTTGTTCCTCAGATGGTCGTGTACTCACTGGGGATGACTCTTTATTGGTGTGTTGATTATCATCTTCCTCAAAACCAGGTATATTCATACTTCTATTATCTTAAACGTTCTTGCATATTTGTACGTCATGCACATCATTCATGTTGCTGCACTCTGTTTCCAGCCGGTCCAGCTGAGTGCAGAGCTAGAGGGTTTGCTGCTGAGCATGTGCGAGGACTTGGTGGTTAGGCGCAATGACCTGCTGACAGTGTTAGAGACCTGTGAGCTTCACCACAAGGTCTCCCTGCTGCCTCCTGCCGAACAGCTGGTCAGGCAGCTGGTAGAAGATGTCTACAGAAACTCGGTGAGTCTTTGTGTGTTGCAGAGTTTTTGTTTATTTATTGTATTGATAGGATTCTTACTGATAGGACCAAATATGTGTTTGTGTTCTTAAACTGGACGCTGATGTCTTTGCAGGTTGATCATGTGTCCATGGCTGAAAATGGATCCCCGCTAACAGACCGCAGTCAAATCGTCAGAGACAGATTACACAGTAAGAGACTGATTGTTTTTACTAGATTTAAAGTCCGACTGAAATTAAATTGCATTTATTTGGCCGCAACAACATACCTATTTGTCCCGTAATACACTTGACAAGTTTTGTCCAATCAGAAAAACAAACCAAAAAAGGAAAGTGATATATTTTTTTATTCATTAACACACTTAGCTTCTTGAACGAGCAACCCATCAGGCATTCACTAGGGAGAATTGCACTGACATCAGTTAGCAGGCTAGATAGCTAATTAGCTGCTCAGCTACAGCACATTAAACACAATGTAAATGTACCTGCAAATGTCACTCAAGTCCTGTTAGATGCTGGTGTGGTCTTGTTCTTCAAAGCAACTCAGAACACACTACATGTCATATTGCTAAAGTAGCTAGTTTACTTGGTCTGTGGTTCCTCCTCGACCCCCCCAGCCAGTTAAGACAAAAGAAGAATGTCTGATATTGGTTAGTGGTCAAATACATAATATATTAAAACTTTAACCTCCAAAAAACGGTGACTATATCTGTTTTCAGTTGGACTGTAAAGCAATAGTTTGACATTTAGGAAACATTTAGCTTGTTTTGCTCGTAGCTCTTACACAAAAATGAAGCTACCACCAGCAGCTTGTTAGCTTAGCCTTGAGACAGGAACCAACTGGCCTGACTCTGTCCAAAGGTAGCTAAGACTAGCTCCTCACAGCCAAAAAATAGGCAGACACACAATCCTCTTTAAAACCATGTTGTGTCATTTTTCCAATTTAGTTTTGTCTTTAGGTTCAAAAATTAATATAATATCTTATTAAGAGCGCTTTAGAGGTTCTGGTAGGCAGGTTTTTTAACCCTTGGAGAAAGCTAAGCTAAGCAAAGCTAACCAGCCACTGGCTGTAGCTTCATATTCAAGTAACATTTCTGTAGCATAAATATGAAGCAAGCTAGCAGCCAGTTAGCTTCCCATAGAGATTAAGGAGAAGGGTAAAACGGCCAGCTAACAGAATCCACCTAATGGTGACTTTTTTTTACACTTTCAGATTTAAGTACTGATTTAAGAATTAGATGTTTATAAGTAAGCCATGTTAATTTACTGTCCTTTAGACGGATCAGTGCTAGCCTTTTCTCCCTGTTTCCTGTCTTAATGTCCTGCTAAGCTAAACAACTCTCCTTGTAGCTTCATATGTAGCCTACCATATATCAATGTTTTCATGTACAAGTCTCTTGAGCTTTGAAAAGAATAGGCTTAGTCTTTTTTGTTTTTTAAATGTTAAACTACTACTTTAACACATTTTAGATGTGAACAGTGTAATATCAGCATGTGGTAAACTTTCCACTTGTGTTTCAGGAGGCTCATTCAGTAATTCAACATGGGCGTCGAAGAGGATGTCTAGAACATTCTCAGGAGCATCCTATGCATGCGAGCCCATACGGTATGAAGTCTGTGTCCAAATATATTTTCACATCTTATATTAGAGCGTTTTTAGCAAACAGTACACCGTCTTTAGCCAATGTTTTAATCAAAGAAAGAAGACGTGGTTAACAGTCAAAGCTTAAACCCCTAGAGGAGATTTCCTCCATCACATCTGTGCTGTTCACCTGAGCAATCCTGCCATAAGTGACAGAAACAATTTGTCCCAGGATTCCCACAGGAAGTCGACACAGGGAGAGTTACAGCAGCTGGCAGCAACTGAACCGCGGCCCCTGCAGTCCATATATGGATGGCAATCGAATTTCCAACGCAAGATCGCTCCAACAGTTCGGCTCCACGGTGACTCTGAATGACAAGAAAGCGAAAGTAAGCCATATTTCAAAATATGATAACATCATATACTAGACAAAAGAGGCAGATGTAGCCTCTTTGATTGGTTTGAAGAATGTATTTTCGAAGCCTCGAATGTGGAATTCAGGCCAATGCCATCTTGGTGTTTTGAGTGGAACAAAAATTGTCCCTCGCCATTTTCATCTTGACTTTTCAGTCCCTTTCATTTGTATTTTCATTCAGTTCTTTCTGGTATGATTTAATTTGATTATTATCCACCTTACCTCTGACTTTACCTGGACAAATCCACTTGATAAAGTGGGATGTGTTGAGAACATTCAAAGCCACAGCTCCTGAATTTCAAATATCGGTAGTCAATTGACAACCTTTGGAGCATGTAACCAATTATCAGATGTGCAGTTCTTACATCAAGTTGGATGACGCGAGCAGGTACTTTTTTTCCCCAGTTTGCAGCCCATCAGCTGGACCAAAGTTCCATTTCTGAAATGAGAAGCTGGATACATGCTCGGAGTAGACTAGTCAGATTAGTCAGTCACTAGTTTACCACATCCTAAAGCATACTCTGCTTTATCCTCGATTTTCCTCTGATTAGGAGAATCATTTACAAAAGGAACACCATTCTTTATTTATGAAGACTTGAAACGAGCAAATAAAACCATACAAATATATATAAATGTTTAATGAGATAAAAAGTTGAGGGAGAACCCTGCTGGATATTTAAAGGCATCTAGGTTAGAGGCACTTACATTCTTTCTACAGTCATTAGACCCAGAGGCTATGTCTCTTCCTTTGAAAAGTCTGTGAAAATATGAAAAGATGATATCTTCTTCTTGTGTAGTTGACGATATATTGTCTTCTGCTTCGTCCTTTGTTGCAGGACATGGGTCCAGAGTTTATTAGGATGTTAGATGAGCCTCTGGTTATCTTAGAGCTGCCTGGATCCATCGTGGTGAGTTCTTGGAAAAGTTCTTGTCATTTTGGGGGGTTTGAAGCCATTTAATACAGAACTTCTTTAATATATTCTGAAAGCATCAAAGGTTTAGTTCTTATCTTTTATTTTCTGTCTCTTTTCTCCGGCTGCAGTCGAAGAAAGGAAAATCTCCAACCACTCAGCGGGAGCTGAGCGTGGTGATGCCAAACGGTCAGCGCATCCTGGTGAAGTGCGAGGTGAAATCCAGAGGAGGGGACGTCTTTGACATGATAGTGGCTCACTCCAACCTGATGGAACATTTCTACTTTGGCCTTGCTTATATTGACGGTAAAGAAGTTTGACAAGAATGAGTTAGTGAATTTTTCATAACCTGAAAGAAATGAAGATGAGTTTAAAGCTGTTAAGAGGTAGAATCAGTAAATAACTAAAGGTCAGATTTGCTGATTTAGTGTAAATGATTGACTGGGGCTTTCTTTCTGAAAGGCTCTATTTCTACTGCCCGTAAAAACCACAAATATGTACAGATTAAATCACCGAACCAGGTAAACAACTTGTATGTGTTTTTTTTTTCTCTGCTCCCTCGTCAGATAATGAGTTTTTCTTCGTGGACAATGACACGAAGATTTCTAAAGTTGCTCCAGATAGCTGGAAGAAAGTGCCTACAACCACCTTTGTCCTTTTCTTTAGGATCAAATTCTTTGTCAATGACATTTCTCTACTTTTGTAAGTCTAAATTGAATTATTACAAAAACACTAATGACAAATTTGTCACATAAGGAATCATTTAAATGCGTGCTGTCTTCTTTGCTAGGCACAAGCAGACCCGCCACCAGTATTACCTCCAGCTCAGGAGAGACCTTTTGGAGGACAGGCTGTCCTGCCATGAGGAGACCGCTCTGTACCTGGGAGCTCTGGCCCTGCAGACGGAGTATGGAGACTGGATGCCTGAGGTTGTGCACCACAAATATGAACAAAACTTATGAATTCATTGAAGTCCTTTAAAAATGTCTTATAATAACTGTGGTGTTAGCATCCAAGGTCGAAAAGGTCTTGTACCACGGATGTGTGTTTCCCTTAAGGCTTAAGTTGTTGCTTTAGCTTTTTTGGTTTTGTTTTCTTAACCAAAACACGTTATGCCTTTTCCTTAAAATGTATCATTTTGCACCGTTACCTATGCACATATTTAGCCTAAAAAAGGTTTTCAACTGGTGTGTTTAGGTGTACGGTAGGAACTACTACCGCCCTGACCAGTATGTCTCCAAGAGTGTGATGGAGAAACGTGCCTTGCCGTACATTCAGGGGGAGCTGCTGCGACTTCACACCAACAACACTCAGATGCTGGGCGATGAATCAGAGCTCGAGTTCCTCAAGGTTGCTATAGATAATGACAATCAATATCTTGCAACACCTGAACAACAACCGTTCCACTGAAGTACAGTTACCATTCTCTCTGTGTGTCTAGTTGTGTCAGCAGTTGCCTGAATACGGCGTGTTTTTCCACCGTGTGATGCGTGAGAAAAAGCCTTCAGAAGGGGAGATTATCCTCGGGGTTTGTGCCAAAGGAGTCACCATCTATGAGATTAAAGATGGCTGCCGATCCACCAGTCAGAATTTCTTCTGGAGGGAGACAGCGACGATCTCCTCTAGCGTGAGTGCTGTGATTTTACGATGTGAATTCTGAATCACAATGACGTCAAATTATGAATGTGGCGGTTTTTCGGATTATTATTCCCTGAAAACGTTTCCTTTGTGTTCCTGCAGCGCCGTAAGTTTATATTAGAGAGCCGGGGCAGTAATAAGAAGTACACCTTCATCACAGAGCGATCGAAGATAGCCAAATATCTGTGTAACCTCTGTTCAGCCCAACACAAGTTCAACAACGAGATGAACTCTCGCCAGCTCAGCCACAGCCTGGTCTCAGGTCAGTTACTGCTCCATTTTCTACAGACACTATTTGAAAAGCACCTGACACCCACATTGTTTTTTCGTTGACTTCATTGGCTGACTATCTGGTCTCCGTTTTTGCCTCCAGAGGAGAACATTGTGCAGTATGCGGCGGTGTGTCGGGCTCAGAGCGGCCGACTCAAGTCCTTCTCTTGTTCAGAGACGCCTCAGGACGACAGCGGCCTGACCACTCCTCAGGATGAGTCCCTGACCAAGTTGTGTGATGATGTCGCAGCCAGGATCGAGGCCCGCATCAAACAGCAGCGGCAGAGCCTCAATGAGCAGAGGTAATTATGTAGCACTTCTCACGCTCTTTATTTGAGTACTTCCTGAACCAATGAAAACATGAACATGCTAGCTTATGCTAATTTGAACCTCTTCTTCTGCTCAGTCTTATCAAAACATTTCTGCATGAAAAAACACTTCCTCATCTCAGAGAATTGTGTAATATCATTAACTATCCGTCACAATTATTTGTTTTACCTGTGTTACGTCTGCAGCACGTGCTCCAGCAGTCAGCGCAGCAGCATCGGCATGCGCTCCCCATCCTGCTCTCAGAAGAGCGGATCTGAAGCGCCTTCTGGCTCCCCGGCAGCCCGAGGTGTGTGCAAGTATCATTCAATGTTGACTGAATAGATCGTGTGATGGTGCACTTTGAAAATGTCATCGCTCCACCACAACAGATGAATAATGCATCGTGTTACTGAAGTTTACTTTTGGTATTTTGCTTTGCTTCTTGCAGACACCCCAACAAAGCTCGGCTCATCGTCAGAGAGAGAAGTCATCTGTGTTTCTCTGAGGAAAGACCCGAAGCTCGGCCTCGGTGAGCTTGTCACACTTCATGTCTCAACATCAGAAATTGTTTTGACATTTTTAAGATTAATTTTTCATTTAAGACTTGAAATAATTCACCACCTTAAGACTAAAAAATGCCTTGTATTAATTAACAGAAAAATTAACATATTATACATATATAATAACATATTCAGGACACTGTGTGTTTGTATTATGATTTGTGAGACTTTATTATCCTGGATTATAAAAACATTTTGAAACTTTCAGAGCAAAATACATGAACAAACCAATGTTTATGATCTTAAACATTTATTCCATTCACTTCATAAGCACGCCCATAAACAGCTTTATTATTGACGCATCTGTGGTCTGTGCTCATGCAGGTATAGTGATAGTGGGAGAGGACACTGTGGGGAATTATGACTTGGGCATCTTTGTTGCCTCCATTGTGCCTGGTGGACCTGCTGATAAGGACGGACGCATCCGACCAGGTAGAGAATCCTTTAGACCATTTTTACTTTAAAGTAATAATATTAGAGTTCTCAGTTTTATTTATATTTGGTGGCACCTTACGGCAATAAAAGGCAATTGAGGGCGCACATGCCCCAGATAACCAGACGACTACGTCTGGCTCCCTTTGTTACGGTTCTAACTCTTGATTTTCCTCGCTGACTGTCGCTTTCCTTTTCAGACTCTGCCTAAAATCTGAGCTTCTAATTTGTTTCTTTTTCTTTGGATTTTCACTTATTGTTGAAGTTGTATCTGTAGTCATCGATCTTTTCTTTGTTTGTTCAGCCATAGTAGATTACTGTTTACTCGCAACACTCGCAGGGACCGGAAAAGCAGCCGCTTAGCTCCGCCTACCCTCTCGGGCAGACCAACCACTGCTGGCTGATGGAAAACGTGGCACTAACTGGCCGCTGCTTTCCACGAAATGTCGCCACAGATACCCAGTCTGTAATAATACTACATACTGCAAATACAATTAAATTCAATCACCATTGTGTTACCTCATTCTGCGATGGATAGTGACTTAACAGACATTTATTTAAATTAAAATCTTTGCGAGTACATCTTTAACCTGAGCCTCACTGTGCAGAAGCTTTAAGTTCCACCTCCACAGATCATTTTTTTCCACATACAAATCAAACTTTCTCCTGATAAGTTGTGTTTTTAAATGAAACATTGAAAACACCCCTAATTTATTGTGTTTAAGTGCT
The DNA here is from genome assembly GCF_022749685.1 of Semicossyphus pulcher. NCBI lineage: Eukaryota > Metazoa > Chordata > Actinopteri > Labriformes > Labridae > Semicossyphus > Semicossyphus pulcher. Next base: position 9,348,023 of record NW_027211670.1, on the reverse strand, counting down.
TTTAAGGGTTTAATGCAAGATACCTTTTTCTGTTACATTGCACTTAATCTGGTGATAGGTGTTCTACTTCCAACCTAATCCAGCATCTTACTCTGCTTTTAAGAGGATGGATTAGGGCTATGTGTAGTGTGAAAGTGCAAAAGAGTACAGAGGAGGTATGGGAGGCGTCTGTGGGGGTTCAATCACAGGCCTCTGGGGTAACAGGTGGTGGTGAGATCTACAAACTCCACTGTTACCGTGCACCAGCGTCATTTCACTGTGACCTTTGCCTTCAGGTGGTCGACTGATCTCTCTGAACAACATCAGCCTGGAGGGCGTCACCTTCAGCGAGGCAGCAGAGGTCATGCAGAGCAGCCCCGAGGAGGTGCAGCTCATTATCTCACAGCCAAAAGGTGCTCTGGGTGTGCGTGTGCGTGCATGTGTTACTGTATGTGAGTAGTGATACTGTGGCTGTGACCTCCTCACCCTCATTTGTTTGTGTGTAATGTTGATGATTTAGTAATAAGCTACAAATGCACCTGGTTTTTAAAACTTTCTTTTGTTTATGCTACACTGTGTTTTTTTCCTGTGGTTAAAGTATATATATAAGATATAAGATATATGTATATCTTTTGGATTCAGATAAATTAAAAATTAATACATTGATAAGTAAATATTCTTATTAGCATTCTTGGCAAGAGCTAGATGAAAAGATTGATACCACTCTCCTGTCTGTAGCTGCAGTAGATATGAAGCTACAGCCTGCAGCCATTAGCATAGCTTAGCACAAAGGTTTGAAGCAGTGGAAAACAACTAGCCTAGCTTTGTCTAATTAACATTCTTCATCTCATCTTTAAAATTGCTGCAATAATCTTAATGTGTAGCTTTACAGGTACTGGCAGCTGAATTATGTGACCCCCAGTGTTCAGTTTTTGTGCTATAAGCTAAGCTAACCGTCTTCTTCTGGCTCTAGCTTATGCAGTTGCCAGTGTTCACCGTCAGAAGTTCTTGTAGGATGTTTGAATAGCCCCCACACATACACTTACAGACCTGAGAGATGTTCTGATCGTGTCATATACCTCTCTGCAAGAGAGTGGACATGCATATTTCCCAAAATAGCACCTCCAGACAAAAAGTCTTACACTCTGCATGAACATTTTTAACATTAACTGAGTTCTGTTTTTATCCACAGTGCGCCTTAGCCCCATCGGTGTTCGTTCTTCAATCTTAAGAAATTTCGAGGCTCAGACCACGCTGCTGACAGACGGCCGATTGGGAGACGATAACTTGGATGAGATTGTTTCAGCTATGATGACGCCGAAGACTGGCAACAGGCTTTCTGTCCCCCGAGAACGAATCCTCAGTGCACAGGTAGAATCATCAACTTTTTTAGGCTGTATCTTTATTTACAACTATCTAAAGGGTGATCTACAGTGATCAATAAAGATAATATATAATGGTGAAAGTGAATACTGTGGTAACTTTATACTACTATAGATATACGTATATGGATATAGATAGATAATGAATTGACAAAAGACTGACGTGGGTGTTGCTTTCAGGACAGCCCCCCGAATTGTGGCAGGCCGGAGGAGATCACTGTGGAGCTCAAGAAGATATCAGGAAGTCTGGGCATCAGCATCTCTGTGAGTTCATGAATTACTTTAAAGAGGGGCCATCATTCTGTTTCACATTTTCTCAAGAATATTTTTATTGAGTTTTAAACAATTAAGCATATTACACACAATACATTTGTGAAGTGCACAACAGATGTGATCAGACAAAGCGCATCCATAGCAAGAGAGCACTATTTATAAACTCGAACCAATCATCCCTCACCCCCACAAGCCCCAACTACCAGCTGGAATCCTGTGTGTCAAAGGGAAGCCTATTTCGTCTTAGGAGTAAATTAGGAAAGAGCTGAAAGTCGGGTTCTATATTTAGAAAAGAGAAGGAAAATAGGGTACATATCAGGTTAAATAAAAGAAAATAAAAGAAGGAGGGTTTAGCAAGTAAAAAACAATATACAGAATGTTACTGCCAGAAATCAACAGAGTGACATGACAAAAAAGAGAGTCAGGATATACACCTTTAGTTTGACTGGAGGTTCTGAAAGTATTTCAAGAAAGGTCCCAACACCCTTTGGAACTTAATATTTGAGTTACAAACTGAGTAGTGGATCTTTTCAAGGTTTAGACAGGACATAATGTCCCTCAGCCAGTGAGCGTGGGTGGGCGGGGCAGCATCCCTCCATCTTCGTAAAATTGCACGCCTGGTCAAAAGGGAGGCGAATGACAGTATGCGACGACTGGCGTCGGGCACACGTCTTCCTCTGTTTCACATTTTCAACATATATATAATTTTACAATGTTGAAAGTTTCTTCTCAGTCTGCAGTCTCCTTTGAACACCAGGTTTCACACTGTTTTTTCATGCTGCTCTTTGTGACGTCACAAAGTGCAGCATCAGCAGGCTGATGAGTTGCTTGAGGCAGAGGCTGTATGAGGGCCTGCACAGAGCACCAGTGTGAGAAAAAAGTTTTTTTAACTGTTACAGGTATCACAGAGTGAAATATGACGCTTGACATTACCATAATACCCCCCTTTAATATTTTTATTTCGTTATGAACAGTAAAACTCACCCTAACCCTACGTTTGATCCCTGTATGTTAAAAAGGTGCTAGTGTATCCAAATCAGTCTATCCTGTGAGCCTGACTTTGTGCTGAAAGCTTCAGTAGGTTTGATCAACATTTATTGTAAGTCTGTGATCCTGCAGATGCTTTTAGACACCTTTCGATGATTACAGTATGAACATATTCATTTAAAATATTTTCACAATAGTGGTTTACATTGTTCGTATCAGACTGCAAAACACTGAACCAGTCACAGTAGTTTCTTTACAATGCGGGGGTTGACTTAATACTTAGAAACGAAGAGTAAAGGAGGGTAATTGGTAGAGCAGCTCATCTCCAGCAGTAGGTCACAAAGACTGCTCCACCCAATCTGATTAACATCTGACAGGATAAGAGAGAGAGGTTGGTCCACGTCACCTCACTGTCATTGATCACCGCTGCTCTATGAGCTGCGCTGGAATAAAGAGCGGAATAACGACTGAAGCATTAAAACACAGACATGATCTGAATGACATGTTTTCTCATTAATCTTTCAGGGTGGTGTCAACACCAACCTACAAGGACTCTACATCAGAAGCCTTGTTCCAGGAGGGGCTGCTGAAAGAGACGGACGTGTACAGACAGGTAGGTCAGCTAAATATTCAATCCAACAATGCTAATGTCTATGTACTGGTGGATAAGTCTGGATTTATCATTTAAATCTAAACTGGATATATAATTTATAATGGCAAGTTTGATTCTTGGCTGCACACTCACCAGAACTCTGCAGTCCTTTAGCGCTGTATGAGTTTGATGAGACAGCTCTGAGGATGAGTGCAGTAGTACTGGACTTAAGGTTTAAAGTCAGTGCACAAATCTAGAATAAAAACTGCACATTTACTTAAAGCTTCTGTCATTCTTCCAAAAAGAACAACAACGGGCATATAGCACCAATAATGTCTATTACACATTACTTGGAGATAAAATTCTAAAACGGAAAAGGTAAGGAACTACAGAAGCCCTAAGTGGATATTCATCTATACATTTTATTTTCTCAGTTTTCCGGTGAAAAGATCTCAAGATCTCGACTTATTTATCTTGTTATGTCGACGTAACAACGCTGGTTTTCCTGTGATAACTAGTTAATTTCAGTTGTTTCCTAGAGATATGGGGTCCTATTTTCCACCTGAAGCAGTTTCACGCCCAGCGCCCACGTTGTGTAAATAGCAAGTGATCTTGCACCAACGTTAACGCCCATGGCCATGTTGGTCTTAAAAGGAGGTGTGGTCAGGCAAACGGGTGGCGCGCTGCTATAAAGAAAGTGACTGCACCATAGACCAACAAAAACATGGTCTAAAGTCTAAAGTCTATGGTGCAGTCTGTCTCCCCTTGCTATTTAAAGGGCACATTATAGGCACACATCGGCGAGTTCACAACATACAAGACTCTGCTTGTTACTCATACGGGGATACACAGCAGCGCATCTACTCTAAAGGAAAAAGCAGTGTATTTGCAGATACAGTGAAATAACGTTTTATATGGGACAGAGGACTGTGAGATGGCAAGATTTTGCTTCCCTCGTCTCCTTAAACCTTGATACTGCTTTCGGTGACGTGGACAAGCTCACCACTGCTTCCACACATACACGCCGGCTTCACCTCAGGGAGATTCCTGCCCTGCACGGGCCAGAAACTCAAGCCCAAGACCGACACCAAGCTCTCCGTCATGCACGCTCATTCTGATACGAAACACACTGTAGCGTACAATTAGTGTAAATTTAATCCTGATATATTGCCAATTGAAATATGAGCTAACCGCAAATAATTACATTTAGCACTTCAGATGTATTTTTGAGTGTCTTCCCCAAAGCCATAACAGCTCCCTGATTGGACAAACAACACTCTGTTTAACACCGTGTCACTGAAATTCAACACTCTGTTTATAATGGAAAAACGTGCTGTGTGCATTTTGGCCTTTAGCTGACACTTTCAGGAGAGAGATCGAGAATGATACTACAGGCCAGCAATAGAAACGCAAAAAAACTGATAAGGAGGAAAATGATGTTTGTTTTTTTGTCCCAAACATTCTTCATTACAGGTGACAGACTGCTGGAGGTGGATGGGATGAACTTTCAGGGCTTCACCCACCAACAGGCTGTGAGCTGTCTGAGCAAAACTGGGGAGGTAAGGGATGACGTGACTGAAACTGTATCATGTTGTGTGATAAGTCTACTTATATTATTCTGAACCGCATAAATCACATTCAATCTTTTTAATTGTAATTATGTCCACTTCCATGTATGATCCTAAATGTGATACAGGTCTGATGCCATGCCACCTCAGCCTGAATAGTCATATCAGAATTGCCACAACTTTTCTGTAACTCTAATTTGACATTCCTCCGAATTCAGCACTCGTAGAGAGACATTTACAGATATAGCTAAAATACCCTACTGTCTCTCACTCTGAAAACCTTATGATTGCCACATTTAAAAGAAAAACAAAGAAAAGGAAGCACTGGAGCTTGCAGTGTGAGTGAAAGACCAATGGATATCTATATACGCTGATGATGACCTCTTTTTATGAGATCCATAATTTTGTTTTAACTCTCACTTTGTGTTTAGTACTAGTTAGCCAACATTAGCATGCTAAAATATAAGATGGTTTGCGTGGTGAACATTATACCTGGGTGACATGTTACTATTGTTAGTGTGGGGATGGTAGCAAGCTAGGTTTAGTTCTTTTAAACCCTTTCCCCACTGGTCAAAAAACCAGCTTAGACCTGGCTTTTTTGCTTAATGGGAAAGGCTACAATCAGCTACCCGGGTCAAATGACTCTGCAGTAGACCCAGGTAATTATCGCCTCGGCTCCGATCAGCATTGACGGGAACACAAAACCTGGTTCGACACGCTTATCTCCGCCCCCTTTCCAGCGCGATGCTATGCACCGTCGGTAACTTCTGCAACTCCTTGTCATGTCAGCTACAAACTCCGCCCGTCTCCGTCCGAGCAGCGCTCGAACATCATTCAAAATTTTGATAAACAGACTGAATGAGTTATAGATACAACCTAACCACCGTGACATCTTCACTGTTTACTAACCCTGTTTCGGGCACGTTTGTGACGTCAGACGGTGACACAGCAGAAAAGAGACCAAAAACAGTATACCCCACTGGGAACAGAGACAATTAGCATCTAAACGGGTCGTCCTGGGTCTGAAAAACCTGCGTCAACATGCTCATTTCGGTGGGACAGGGGTATTAGAATGAAGTCTCACAGTTGACTCCAAGTATTTTAATGTTGTCCTTTACTGCTCAAGCTTTGCTCATTTCTATCATAACCATTCCTTCTTTACAACCACACCCTTCTCTCCCTATCACATGCCTTTTCTCCTTCTTTATGTCTTTCTTGCATCCCTCAAAAGCAAATCCTTGTCATTTTCTCTCCTCCCTTCCTCTAGGTGGTATCCTTGACTGTGGAGCGGCAGTTTTTGAACCAACCAAGAGTTTCTCTCAGTCTCGACACCAGCACCGTCGGATCCAATCAGAGCATCCGCCCAGCTACCAGCCGGCTAAGGTTCAACAGCTGCTCAGCCATCAGTACATATCCGAGCATGAACTCTGAGCAGCCCAGGGTCTACGGCTTTGTCAATGACGGTAGGAGACCACAGCTTTGGTTTAGACCAACACATACATAAAACCATACATTTGGGCCAACAAATTATTAAAGCCCAGGATCTCTTTCTGGGAACTGCTCAGAAATATCTGCAGAGCATTGGTGCTCTTGCAAACTTAAATAATGACTAAAATTTTGCCAATAGATCGATCTGCAGTTCCCTCAGAGAGACAGAACGTTATGTCACACCTTACACTACTGAGGAAGAACCTGCGTGAGAGAACCTGTCCAGTCGACTCTAAGCTGTTTTGTGCTTTAATATCCGACCAGGCTAGCCTGGCTGCTTCAAGGTGAACTTTCACACACTTCCTCTTCTTCATCCTGATCTTCCTAACTGACCCTGACCGTCTTCTTCTTCTTATCCCCTCTGGCCTCCCTTATCCTTTTGCGTGTCCTTCTATATCTGTCGCCCCCCATCTCTGCGATTCCCTCTTGCACAGGAAGCAATTTTATCCCTTTTGGAGGGTTTTATCTTGGCAGCCATTAACACAAATGTTTAAATAGCTAATGTCCTTTGATATGCCTTCTACATGGCGTACATTCCTGCATTGATACATTGATACATAAAATTAACAACATTATTTTAAAGCTGTCTTGTATGTGTTGGTGGTAATAATTGCAGATTTAATTAAAAAAAAGCTAATAAGGCCAGCCATGCAAAAATAAAGTCTGTCCGTATTTAGTTCTTATCTTGTTGAGAGCTACAGGAGAAGATTGATTTCTCTGTTTGTCCGTGCGTTAATATCACAGACTGTATAAAAAGATAGACGAGGCGTCTCCATCAACTCTTATTGTACTTATTTAATGTCAAAATACACCACGAGGCGTGCGCTGCCATCTTGCGCTGGTAAAGTAAATTGGAGCTAGAGATTGCGGAGTAGAGGTCGCTGGGTAGAGGCATGAGGATGTCTCGCCCCTTCTGCTAACCAAAACACACAGTACACCTACATAAAGATCCCCCACTCAGCAGAACAGCTTCTTGTGTTGGTCTGAAGCAGATATTCATTAATATGAAAACTTCAATGAATGTAGTGATTGTTTTAGTTTCGCTTCCTCTCGCAGTTAACCTTCTACGCTGCTAATGTTGAACAGATCGGCTACGGGAACCGCATTTGTCAACAGAGCCATCAATCATGGCTTTAGACCCTTTTTATAGCAAAAGATAACTAATTAAAACTTGTAAGAAAAATGAACACTTGGACATAAATCAGCATGATAAGAACTGACTATAATGACAGAAACCATGTTTGAGAAAAATGTATTTGATGTACTATTTTCTTTTCATAGTTTGACTCATGTCCCATCTGTTAACATGGAGGAGGCGGGCTTTATGACCTATACTGCAGCCTGTCAGCAGGGGCGATAGAGATGTTTTTGCATTACTTTTCGGGAGCTGTCACGTCGTCCATCTTTTGTCTATGGTTAATATACAGCAACAACCAGTAGCCTGTTAGCTTAGCTTGTGCAAAAACTGAAAAGAAGGAAACCAGCTATTTTTTAAATTATTAAAAACTAGTTTGTAAATGCTATATGTTATTTAATCTATTCAAAAAAGTGCCAAAAGAAAAAGTGTCAAAGAAGAAGAAAGCAAGAATTTGCTGTGTCAATTTTTTCAAGCTAGCTGTTTTTCCCAATATTTACGTCTTTATGCTATCTAGCAGTAGCTGTTTTGTTCTTCTTACTCACAACGAGGAAACAAATATACATATTTCCCAAAGTACCAAGAACTGAAAGTCAAAATGTGCAAAAAAATAAATAAAGGGCACAAATGAAATAGCCCTTCTGGCCTCCTGCACAGGATTGAAGTGTGGCCCTGTAAGCTAGTTCAGGCTGACTCAAGTCAGCAGCAACTTTCACAACATATTCTTTTCTTACAATATCATGTGTATCCAACGCACCCTTTGGTGCATATACAGTATTACTGTCGGTGTTGTTGTCACGTTTTAGCTTTGTTATGCCTGTTGCTTATTTGTTCTAGTAGCCTCATGTGGTAAAGTCCTAATGTTATGTTAAATATCATTGATATTGTCGTTACTCCCCAATCACAGTTTTTGTGAACTCTTTGCAACCTACCTAATAAGCTGTATCTTTTCTCTTTCCTTCCCACCCTCTTTCCCCTCCTTTTTCTCTTTCTGTTTGACTACAACTACATCATCATCCCATTACTGCCAACCACCTCCAAACCTTCAGACAACACCCAGGAAGTGACTCTGACTAAGAGTGCCAACGGCCTGGGGTTCAGCTTCCTGATGTGCGAGCTGGACCCGCCCACTCGGGACTTTGGCACTCTGGTCCGGGTAAAGGAGCTTTTCCCGGACCAGCCGGCCCAGCAGAGCGGCAGGATCCAGGAGGGGGATGTCCTGTTGGCCATTAACGGCGAGTCACTCAAGGAGATGTCCTATCCTGTATGTGCAGATTTCAAATTAAGTTCATTAGTGTTAAGTAATTTCATTACTAATCCTTCATTTGCTTTGACATGACGGGCTTACCTTCCTTTACTCTACTAGTTGAGTTATATTCGCTGTGGAGATGACTCTGAAAGACTGATACATCATTGAACCAGATACTGTTGCTCATCTCTACTTTGATAAATATTTAGAAGTCAAGGCAAGTGCGAAAAAAATGTAACGATCGACTTAGTAAGTCTGATCTTTATTGTTTTCTCTCCTCTGATTATAACTGTATAAGATCGGTAACACAAAAAAAAATGCCAGGTTTTTTGTCTGTGAAAACAGGTGAAGAAAAAAACCCTTTTCATTTGATGTTGTAATACTCATTTTGGCCACACAAGGCAATATTGCACCCCTAGCCCATGTTCTAAATTGGACTGAGAGCATTGTGGTTTTCTTCCAGGTCAGAATTTATGTCTCTGTGCACACTAAGAACATTTATAGCCAAAAGCAAAGTATGAAAGAAACTTTCTGTCACATGATATACAGTAAATACCTACATATGCACAAGGTAGTGCATGGAGAAATTATACTAACCTGGAAGAAGACATGAAGGCTGTGCTTTTTAAAGATTAAAATCATTTTAAATTGTGTTAAAAATCATCTACAACTTCTTATGTTGTCTTCAGCCCTGTAAAAAAGTTCTCTCTTCTGTCTGTAGAAGGTGCTAAAGCTGTTCAAGAATTCACCTCCTGATGTTCGACTGACTCTGTGTCGGCCTGGACCAGGTAAACATCCACATTGTATCACTGCCTGTTTACACCTGGCGTGAGCATTCGTCTCGTCTGAACAGCTCTAAGAACTATGGTGAATGAACGCAACATAGACGCATTGTGATCATGTCTGTTAGACCACATTCCGAGAGTCTAATGCATGAAATGAATGTAAATAAATGTAATCTAATGGCAGGTGTGATTTATAAACCTATTCAGAGTTGACCACTTGGGATTAATAACTAAAGAGGTGTAAGGTGTAAACAGGGCTTACACATGAACACTTTTTCACCCACTTAATTTCCTCATCTGTTTCCTTCTTTCCTGTAGGTATCCTTCCATCCATCGATCAGTTTAACGGCACGTGAGTGATGTCACCATGTTGTACAGTGCCAACATCGACGGATGTTCAGAAGCAACACGGAGCTTCTCGATCAATCAGGACGCAGTGATGGAGGCCGAAGGCCGAATGAATGATATGATAATACTGACGGACTCCGACCCTGCAGAAAGGTCAGCGAAGTTCCACAGTGTGACATGATGCCATTTGACACAACATGTTGTGGCTTCCTTAATGACCCGCCAGAGGCAGTTCAATTATTAAGTGTTGCCACAGTCCGAAGGGATTAAGTGATGGTTTCAGTCACCTCAAACACTGCGGCCAGGCACAAATATTACATAAAGATAATAATTTGAAATGATGTAACATGGTTTGGTATCTTACACAACATACTTAGAATTAAGATTACACGACATGACTATTAAATATGGTTTAATTTTTAGCTTCACACACAGCCTCCACCCAAATACACCTTTCTTTTCGATCAGAATCAGTGGTTGCAGTTTGCATCGTTACATTTCAAGTCAAAAACACAGCTTCTATCCGAGTATAAAGTTGTATCTTATTCGTTTTCCAGGCCTGCTGAAGAAACAGTGACAGTCCAGGAAAGCGGAGAGGACGGTGGCTGGATTTAGATGGATTTGTGGAGGTAATAGTTAAATTGAATTGTAGATAACGCTGCGTTTGCAAGTGTGTATGAGGGAGGAAAAGGACCCAAATGCTGAAAACGTGGCAGGAGATACAAACGTTTCCAGTTAAAGGCAGGAAGTCTAAACAGAAGCAGCCAAAAATCTACGGGGTATGTGTACAGGCCGGCAGCTACAGAATCTGGTTCAGTTCAGGTTCCTGAAAGCAAAGGTGTGATGCAACATTGATGATCTGGCCAAGACGTGGGTGAGAAGGGCAGCTATAAATACTGTTGGGAGTTAATTTTGGAAGAAGGGAATAGTGTACAGGGTGACTTAAGTTCAGGTGAATGAGCAGCCGAGAATGTTTGTGAAATTTGGTGAATTGCCACTAAATGATTGAGCCTGGAGGAAGAGAAGGAGACGCTGGAGACGGAGGGCAAAGTGAAAAGAAAACACTGTTGTTGCAGCTGTTCTTCAATGAGGCACAACACAGCATTATTAAACATGCAAATTAGTTTTAATGAACAATTTAATTCTGACGCCTGAATGCAGCATTTAGTATTCAGTTTTATAATCCAAAACATTCACATTTATGATTGGAAACTATTGCTGTTAGTTGTTGTTCTTCACCAAATCTCCAGGCGGCATCAGGAGTCTTTTTTTTACATGAAACAATCACAACAACACCCTTTGTTTGGCCGATTATTTAATTATTTTGCTTATTAAAATGGTTGCAGTGGTTAACGCTGTCACCTCACAGCAAGAAGGTTCCTGGTTCGAGTCCAGGTTCGGATATAGGCGGCCTTTCTGCTTGGGGTTCCCTCTGAGTACCCCGTCTTCCTCCCACAGTCCAAAGACATGCTCGTTCGGTTCATTGGCAACTCTAAAACTGGCTCTAGGTATCAACCCACATTTACAGAAGCATTCATTCAGCTTACAACAAACTCTGACATGTTCTTTTCAAGCCGTCACTAAATCTCATTCTAACTATTATCTAAACTACATTTAACTGTATCAAAAGCTATATCCAAACATTAACATGTCTTATTATTATAATTACTAAACTACACACTGATTTATATCCATAGCTTCTTTCATGATGTCATGTAAACAACTGCTCCCCTCAACAACTTTTATAAGCTGTTCATCTCTCAGCCACAAGGTGGCAGCAGAGTTCTGTAAGTGACAACACTTGGCCTGGTTGTAAAGTAAACAGTAATAATCAGTGTTAATAAGTCTCACTCTTACTTAACATTTAATGGAAACAAGACGGAGGCTGACTGTGTGTTATTTTCTCCTTTGCAGGAAATCCAGAAGAGACATGTTAGTAACTCCGAGACAAGAGGACGACTGAAATAAAAGAATGCAAAGTTTCTTGAGGACACAAAAACTTCAGAAACCTGCAGAATATATTTTTTATATATTTATTATTATATATTTATATATATTATATTTTTATATTTTTTAAAAAGCTAATTTGTTATTCTTCGTCAATAAAAGGAACTTTTCTGAGTTTGCAGCTTCTTGTGTTTCGCCTCAGAAATACAATGAACACAAACCCTCATTTTCTCACAAAAACAAAAAGTCGTTAAAGGTTCGGCTTGAATATAGATGATCCATCCCCAAACTCCCATTTAGTATCTGGACAGAATGGGCAGTACACACACACACACACACACACACCTCCCTGGGTGAGGAGCCAGTAATGGCCCCTCGTAAATAAGGGTTCCTGTATTTCGGTGAAACCCAGTAGTGCATCTGGATCCCATCAGAGCTCATGTTCCCTTTGCAAATGATCCCAAATGTTTCTAATTATGCCAGTGGAGTCGACACGAGGCTGTGCGAGCGCTTGTGTGTGTTTTTCGTGTGCGTGTAATCGCACTGATGGACACGCACACCCACACACTGGCCTCTGTTTATTCATGAATGGAGTAACAGAGATGGACAGCGCGGTCTTGACCTCGGCAGCCTCTGCTTCGGTCACTGCACGTGGTGATGACTGATGAGTGAAAGATGGGGTGGAGACGGATTTCTCCACCAGTCTTGTCTGCTGACATCGCTGTCTTCGTGCTGCTCTCTAGGGATTTCTAACCTGGCGGGTGGGGGGTAGGATTTAAAGGGTGGCTGAGGCTTAAAGATAATGTTTAAAACATAGAAATATATTTGGAGTATCTTCAGAGTGAGCTTCACTTCTGAGAGAACATCTACAGAAAGTAGTTCTCCATATGTAAGACCTGCATCATGTTAGTAAATAATTTGAATACAATCTGATTTAGCACAAACCGTGCAAATGTGATTTGCACTTGCATTGTGTTGTTCCAACCTCAATGGTGCGTGACTGCACACTCGAGGGAACATTCATTAAGTGCTAAGAGTATGGTGGACTTTTTTATGGTACCGTAGATGAATATGCTGGAACTGAGCCACTGTTGTTCACTATGCCAAGTGTTGTGTGAGACCGAAACAAAGTGCTACAAAAAAGCAGGGTTTTAAAACCGCCGTCCGTTTACTGGTTGACCCTTTTTGTTATTTTAGTGAATGTTCCGGCGTAGCTGTTTCTGGAAGCAGGTGTTCCCAGCCAATCATCTGGCTCCTTTTAGATTTTTAAAGCCCTTTTTATCACAGTTTTCTGGACAATTTCTTGGTAATTCCCGTAAATGTTCAAAAATAAAGAGCTCTGGCTAACTTGGATTATTTCCCTTTACCGGACGCGATGACATCATTCATGTTTATAATTCATTTATTGCTCCTGTGAGGTTAATCTGAGCTTAATGTTGCTTAATATTATTGATTTTGGATATGAAAAGGGTCACATATAGTAAATGACCCAAAGAGAATGATCACTATAACAGCTCTATGTAGCATTTTAGCATCTAAGCTAATTGTTTTGGTTTTGCAGCCCAGAACGTAACCACACCATCCCGTTCAGTCACACAGGTGATCACATCCTCTCTCGACAGTACGAGGAAACCGTGCTGCTAATGAAGGTCACAATAGACCGAAACACAGATGCTTGTTTAAACTTGAGGAAAAAGGCATATCTGACAATCCCAACATCCTGGTAACTATGTTGGGTTAAAGTGGAGCATTAGCAGCAAGAGAAAGGAAGTCTTCTGATGTTGGTGGAGAACAAAACACAGCTGAAAGGAAAGCGACTATTAAACCTAAATTAGTTGAATAATGAATACTACTTTGCCCTGTGTCTGTAGGATGTTTATAAAAAGGATACCACATGCTAACATGTTAGCCAAACATACATTAAAAGCTCGTAATGCTCCAGATTAGCATTGGTGGCGGGAGAAGCTAGCAAGGGTTTAAGAAGACTAAGTCCCCCTTTCGCCATTAGTCTCATGATGAAAAATATTTACTGAATTAAAAGTGTTAAAATAAACACATAGAGACATTTACATGACTTATGTGTATAAAAACCTAGACAATAAAGTGAAGTTACTTGCATTAGCTAACAGGCAGCTGCGAGCTAGAAAGAGTTATGTAGTGCAGTTTACACAGTACCTTTACACGAATTACCTTTGTAATGTTGAAATAGCCAGTGCTACATTTCTTTTGCTCACAGCTGAAGTATTTTTTAATGCCACGATTGTTTTTATTCAATTCAATTCAAATAACTTTATGTGTCTGATAGAACTTCATTTGTGTAAAGGCGTCAGTGCCGACACAGTTCACGTTCCCAACAACATACCACACACACATATCACATTCAACATTGGCAGAGCATTCAACAGTGGACTTAATGAATATGCAATAAATAATGTTAAAAAATGTTAAAGCACATGGTGTTAAAAAGAAATCATTCAACTGTTCATGAGCCTGATGGATGTGGGCACAAAGTTTGAGAGGGTTCTCTTAGCCCTGAAGGTGAGTGATCTGCATCTCAGGCCTAAGAGTGACTTGCAGTCAGGAACCCACTTAAACAACTAGACAAACTTTTACACACAGCAAGACGCTCTCGTTCATGGTTGTTGTGCACCTGTTGTAGTAAAGTAAATTCTCTGCTCTAAAAACTTTTAGCATCTGGTACTAAAAAATCAACCACCCTTGGCTCCACCAAACACAATTCTCTAGCTCTGCTGATAATTAGGCCAAAACATTAATAGCTACTGCTTAAAGCTGCTTTGAGGAACTTTCGGTTTGTGTCGATTCTGGCGCCCCCTGTGGACAAAGACGCACCTCTTATCTCTTTTGTCCTGTACATGTTTAAGTGGTGGTTTTTAACAAAAAATCTCATCCTGCTTTCTTTAATAGTCACATGTATCACTCACTTTAAACTTTTGCCCTGGAAACAAAGGCAGCATGCAGTTAATCCCTGCGTCTTGACACCTACCTCCCCGCCAGCGGTTTCAGGCATTAAAAATAACTACATAGAAATAATCAGTCTTGTTGCTGATGGTCTGGTTTGCTTTTGTCGGTCATATAGAGTAATCAGAATTAATTTCAGTCTGTTTCATAACCATCAAAAAGCTCCTCACAGGAGCTTTAAAGGTTAAACCTAACAGTTATTTCTTACTTGACTCCAGTTTGCACTAAAACCTCACAAAGTGTTACAGACAAACTTTGAGCACACACGCAGGGTGTAACAATTTCCCACCCACACACTGTGTTACATGCTAGTGTGCATTGTACACGTTTACAAAGAACAGCATTATACAGTAACTGGAACTCCAACAAGTGACCTGACCTCGCCCTTACCTTGATGTAAGCAAGGAGAATGTGACATATGAGAATCTGGCTCCTTAAGACATAAAAGTCTCTGATTGTTTCATAGTGTGTCCAACACATGGATGTGGATAAATGTCTCTGCCCCTGACGTGGAGTCACACGGTGGAGCTCCATGACCCCTAAAGAAACATGAAAAACACCATCCAGACAAATGGGCACAGTGATGCAGTGTGGCAGGCGTCAAAGGCCTCTCTCTGCATTACAAGGCATTGTGAACGATTCACATTTTCCACCGCAGCCGCCGTGACTCACGGCCCTGTCCAGTGGCAGCAATGGACGCTGGGTGATTGCATGAGTTGGGCTGTTTTCCTCCGTCTTTGATGTCACCTCTCGCTCAGCAATTTCCCCCATTAAATTAAATTCGCTAATGTGTAGAGTGGACTGCAACGATTAAAGGTAAGGCGTGTTGTTTTTGAGAAGGGCCTCAAATCCATCACCATGGCTGCAACTCCAAGCATCCAGTGACACAAGCTCTGGTTGGAAAAAGCCCTTCAGTTCTGTTTGAAACTCAAAGGGGAAATCATCAAATGTGACTTATTACTGCCGAGTGGGAAAGGATATCCTAATTATAATTATATCCTGACCAAGATGGTCGATATTTAATAAAGAAAACAGCAGTAATTGCACATTTTAATGGAGCAGCCAGTAAAAGATTCCACCTTTCTGCAGGAGGCAAAACAGCAAAGGAGATTGAAAAGGTAATTGAGGAAACGTCAGTTAAAAGGAAGCAGCCAGAAGAGAATAAAAGTTCAATACGTTTAATGGATGAATAGAGGGCGAAGGGGTAAGTGGGTGTGTATTTGTACGTGCACACACACACATTTACTTTAAGGGAAAGTGAGAGAATCAAAGGAAATAGGAGAGTTATACAGCAAGTTCATGAAGTGTCAACATTGTTCGGAGTGGGAGGTCGCCCCGGGGGAATGCTGCCTAACACACACGGGAGAAATTCAACAGCTCTTTCAGCGGAAATCCTCATCATACATCTCCACCGCTTCAGGAAAGCAAAACAACCTGACGGGATGACTACGCAGCCCCGAGTCTGAGCCTGGGCCGGGGCTGTCTCGGGCGATGAGGTGAAAGGGATTGGGAAAGATTTACTCATTTTGACGACAGATATCTGATACTTCAAGTGTCAAAACTTCCCCAAAGCAAAACATCACCATAATGCGTCTGCCGGGGGCTGATAGGGTCTCTGATTGATGCTACAGGATCAGCGATTACTTCATTAGATGAGATTTACAGCTTTCCTGCTCTTTGAAATAAATACTCAGCTTCACACAGCAGAGCTTTTAAGACATATTGACAGCGTCCACCTATCCTGGGAAAGGTGACTGTAATGTCTCATGTATATGCTCTTTCTCAGTAACACCCTTTTCCACACTTGGTTACACCCAGTTACATCTGGGCGCCACACACTACATCAACAGTCTACTGCTACTGGCTGGCTGCTCAGGAACTCCAGTTAAAGCTAATGTAGCCTAGCTAATGTCGTGGCCGCAAGACATTTGGTGCGCGGAATCGAACAACAAATCTTTGTCATGTTTGAATATCAGAAATTATTGTCCCTGCTGCTAATACAAAACATATTATGCTCTGTGTCATTTAAATCCTGTAGAAATCAGTTTTTGTTACTGCCCTTCACGTCTGTTGCCAACGTTCCTAGCTTGCAAGCTAACTTATTTGTTAGCAAGCTAGTTAGCTAAATTGTTAAAATCTTACAGTAGAGTTAAAAGTCCAAAAACAAGTATAAGGGGACTATAAAGATGTGAATTGCGGTTGTGTTGAGTGACTTATCTTAAGTATCTTAAAATTAAGCCAAATGTAGCGATGTCTGGACTTGAGACTGCTATAGGTGCACATATATGTCTTGAATTACTCAATGTAATTATACTTTACCTTTTAATTTCCAGGATACGATACTTATATATCAAACATGTTACAATATGTTTGAAATTAAAACCCTTAAATAGTTTAAATACACCAAAAGTTTTAGCACGTGTATGCTAGAAAACATTTTATGTATATTTGAAACTAGGTTTTGTATGATGGCAACCGGTGCAGCATATATAAGTCTCAACATGCTTCGTTTTTCTTTTTTAAAGATGATTTTTTTGGGCCATTTTGCCTTTATCAGATAGAACAGCCTAAGAGAGACTGGAAATATGGGGAGAAGAGAGTGGAAGTCGAACCTGTGGCCGCTTAAGGACTGTATCCTCTGTATATGGGGCGCTTGCTCCAGCGACTGAGCCAAACCAGCGCCTCTGGCATGCAGTTAGATAGATTTTTAAGATATTAAAAAGACAAATAAATCTGATTGACAAGAGCTGTGACACGGTTTACAGAAAAGAGTTTGTAAAGTTTTCAAGTAAAGGCGTGGACTGACCGTCCAACTCAAGTCTAGTTGTCAGTCTTTACAGCTAGAGCACTCTGTGTGGAAGGTAGCACATAATTGAGAGTTAACATATATGTTTCAGGATCAGTGTTTTATTCAGTTTTATGTTCACTGTACACTTACAGGAGTTGACTCAAAGAGCCGACTCGTTTGTGACAGACACAGCAGGTAGATTCTGCAGTCCTAGAGCCGGTTTCATCAGCTGATCGTACCATGATTAAAGCTGCTGTGAGGAACTCCACCCTTGTGGACAAAGCGGTATGTGTAATCTCTTTGCCTGTACAGTAAAAAAAATAGTATTCTTCACAAAAAATCCCCCAGCTGTCTTTTAATAGTCAAACGTATCACTCACTGTGACTCTGTTCATGGAAAATGCAAACCAAGGCACTTCCTGTCTGCGCGATGTTAATCCAGCGTAGGACACAACCGTGGCAGTGGTGAAAGGTATTAAAAATAACATAATAGAAATAATCAATCTTATTCTTGATGCTTTCGTCTACATTTTTTGGTCACATTGAGGCATCATAATGTATCATAACATCATAATATCAGTCTTTTTACTATCCAGAACTCCTCACAATACGTTCAATTGTATACTCTTGTATATATTGTAAGTAATTATGCCCAGTAACTGCCTGATGGAGTCTTTGCAACAAAACCAAACCAAGTGATAAAACTAACATTAACTTTCTAATACAGTATATTGAAGTACAGAGTGAGGAGGACATAGGGGGGAATTTGGGATACACATTTGACACACATGGGCTGTGTCATAAATCACACCCTGTTTAATATGTGCACATTATTTACGGGCTGGTTAGAATTCTTGATACATTTCTTAGGCAGAAAATGAAACTTAAGCTCTGATACAGAAGATATTGCAGAGATTTAATCACTGTATAACTCAACGCCTGAAGGAAGACAGGTGTTATGGCGTCTCCATTTCTCGAGGTCATCAGTGTTTTATTCTAAAAAACAGAATGAAGAGAACGTCTCCCCTTCACTGAGGTTAAAGCGCTGAGCTGTCATTCAGCTCATCACTGCCAGGCGTGCTGTGCAGATGTGTTTTTGTGGAAGTGAAAGAATATTTAAGTGTCATCGGTCTACATGTTTTATGGCTTCTCTGCACATCCCTCGGTATACATTAATGAAGGCTGCGGTTTGGGTTCAAGCCATTTGCACACTAAAGCTGCCATTAATGGTTGCAAATCTTAAAGTTCAATATGTAAGTGAAGGAGTCAAGATGCATCGCTACCGACCAAAGAGCATGTGTCTTAAAAGGGCAATCCTGCAGTGAGCCAGCTTTCAGAGTTCAGACATATAGCAGTAGCTCTCTGCTACAGTACTTCCTGTTGAACAGTGAGTATCATGAATTTCACGTTCATGTGTCAGAGGTTAAGTTTTGTTAATTTTCAGCTGGACACACCGTGGTATTCAAAAATTGCTATCCGTACACCTGTAGATTTAATTATCAATATGATGATGAGACTGTGTTACTCATTTACTCTTTCGGACAGTTTTGGGTTCAAAGACACATTATATTTGAGAGTCACATTACCAATTGCTACATCAAAATTACACATTTGCCTCTACTGGAGTGGCTGTGGCTCAGATGTAGAGTGGGTCGCCCTCCAATCTGAAGGTTGACGGTTAGATACCCAGCTCCTTATCCTTGGGCAAGATGCTGAAACCCAGATAGTTTTTTGTTGAAGCATAGCCTGCAGGATGTGAATGATTAGTCTGTCAGTAGTCTTGTATGGCACTTAAAGAGCTAATCTCGAAGATCGCAGTTTCGTTCTCTTTGGCGGCACCTATGGCGATAAACAGTAATTGCGGGAGCACACTTCCCGGATATCCAGATATTGTTGCATGTGTGACGTCCACGGTTGGCTCCAGTTGTAACTCTTGATTTTCCTCGCTGATGGTCGCTTTCCTTTTTAGACTGTTTGCCTTCATCTGAGCGTCGAGTTTGTTTCTTTTTCTTTGGATTTTCACTTATTTTTGAAGTTGTATCTGTAGTCATCGATCTTTTCTTTGTTTGTTCAGCCATAGTAGATTATTGTTTACTCGCAACACTGGCAGAGAACGGAAAAGCATTCCTTAAATTTGAAAGGATCTCAAGGTCTCAATAAAAACTGCTATCAACCTTCAGTCAGAAACTTTTGCTCATTCCGCTGTAGCTCGAGCCGTTCTTGGCTAAAAACCACGAATGGTCAGTTTTCTTGGGTTCTTTTGGTACCATAAACCTGGTCTTTCAGCTCTCACTCAGCACCTTCTCCTGAAGGAAACCATCTGTGCAAAGAATCAAACAGCCAGAAGGAAAAAGGCTCGATCTCTGCAGCATGAGGTTAGGCCAGGGCTCGATATTCTGTGCAGATCAAGGCCAAGAATTCTGGTTATGGACTTACAATGAGGGAGCAATGGTTCTCTAACAGACAGAGGATTGATGGGACTTTAATTTCCCTGAATCCCTTTACAGTGATGATAAGACCAGAAGGATGAGGTATTGTGTGACGAATAAACTCATCTTTCCAGCCTTAATGAGGATTACATAAAGGGAAGGAGCTACATAATGCCAAAAAAACGGACTCGCACAGGAATCTGCAGCTCTTTTAGAAGTCTGTGTGATATCGTGCTGAATTTTCAAACAGATAAATGCCACACTTCTTCTTCTTTCTGTTGCCAATTGCTGTCCTACAATAGTGGCTCAATCTACAGTGTAACCTGTGACTTTTACAACTGACTGTTAGCTAAGGAGGAATCATAGCTTAGCAACTGAAACTATGCACAGCAAGCCTGTCAAGTTTGACAATAACAGTTAAAAGTGATACTGTAACACGAGCAAACTTGTTACGAATGGATAAAACAGCAAGTTGGCTTTTTAAACTTTAACTACAAACGTTAGCATGTCCAGCTAACTAACGCAGCTAACTACCTGCATCAGCAGTAGCGGAGTGTTTACTCCCGCAGCACATACACGGCGTGAGGTTGTGTGCCAACAGGAAGTAGGAGACGCGAGCTTTCGTGCTCAATGAATCCATTTGCAATGCAATAAAGCACGATCAAATACAGCACAAGTTGAATCTCCTCCATGCTAACAGGCTAACTGTAGTGTCGCACAAATGATGATACCTTCTTCATCTTTGAGTTTTTATGGCAAACCAGCTTAAAGGTGCATTACTGCCACCTACTTGGCTGGCAGTGTAGTGCAGTTACTTTTACAGTTTCTTTATATGTCATTGGCCTGATTTGCATTATCTTCACAGGGCTTTAGGCCGCTGTGGAAACGCAGACAACGATGGACCAGAGGAGCGATTTAGTTCCTTGAAAAAGAACTAAAAGTTCCTGGAACTGATGGTCAAAAAGCACCTTTAGTGTTACTTCCCAGCGGAGGAGCAATTCAAACTAGATTATTTCTTGGGATTGAGAACTCCCCTTTTATGAGTAACCTCTAAGTGTGGAGCCATTATTCCTGGCTGCAAACTTGATGTCCTTGATGTCGTATTATGTTTGCCAAACAGTTTAACATTTGTTTCATTTATAATTTCAGTTGAAAAATATTACGGTTGTAATCTAGAAATAAGAAACCAGCTTGTGTCTATTTCTATGTAAAATCAAGGAACCATCCTTTCAAATTTTTAAATTAGTTTTTAGTAATTATTCTGCCAAAATCAGTGGGCATGATAAAAACACAGGATTTGACGTAGCACTGCACACTTGGGCAGGTTGTATGACCATCAGTCATGCTGTCTCTGTTTTATCCACAAAGCCGCTGTGTCCCACATGAAACAAAATTATTCAGTTGTATCCCACAACTACTTTTACAGGTTGAGGAAATAAAATGTCATCAGGGTAGGACTGGGCTACACGGTGGTTCAGTGGTTAGCTTTGTCACCTCACAGCTAAAAGGTTAATTCGAATCCTGGTTTGGACGTACAGTGGGCCTTTCTACGTGGAGTTGGATGTTCTCTTCATGCACGTGTGGGTTCTCTCCGGTACTTCCTCCCACAGTCCAAAGACATGCTCGTTAGGTTCATTGGTGACTCTTACTTGCCCGTAGGTGTGAATGTGAGCGTGAAAAGTTGTCTGTCTTTATCTGTCAGCCCTGTGATTGACCCAGCGCCTCCAGATAATGGATGTATAGGGTAGGGGCTTAAGTAAAGGTCTATAGGCCGATTACAATGATATTAGAAAGCTGACCCCACCTTATGACTGAACTGTTGTTGAACATTATTTATCTTCATGTCCTTGTCAATATATTTCAGTTGTATTTCAGCCATGTACTGTGTATTCTCCAGTGAAACGTTGTGAGAGCAACTTAAACTGATTATTACAAACAAATGCAAAATCATCTGTCAATGCAGTTTCAATAAAGGTTTGAATGAAAGTCATGTGAGTAGCTCTCTTGTAGGTTTAACGTAGGACTTGTTTAGATTTGTTTAAGAACAACTTTCGTTCAGGCCTCGCCAAAAAATGATGAGACAAAACAATGTGAGGCAACAAAGGCTCATCATACTTATCTAAGAATTCACTCTTTTATTTTAAATAAATGTCTTAAATTGACCTATTGGCCTTCTTCCTTTCATGCTACATATTTTGACATCAAAACCCGAGAGCTGCTCCGATGAGATGACAGATGGGTGATGGGTTATATTATGCATATCCAGAATGCAGATGTAAGAATGAGCCAGATGAAAGAGTTAACTCTGTGGACAACTATGTTAATGCAACACATACACACACACACACACACACCACTCAGCTTCCAAAAGCCAAAGCAACCCTTGGTGAAACTTTTCAGGCAAGTGTGAGTTGTTTCTCCACAGGACATCGGGGTTCTCCACACAGGCCGGCCCTGCGCGGGGACGCTGACCCGGGAGTGTTAACGGACCTAATGTTCTGATGCTCCATTGCAACTTTATGGTTTAAATCCCGATGTTGTGCACCACCCAGATCTGCATGGATTGTTGTTTTACAGCAGGAGGAGGCACGCTATATGTACTGCAGAAGCTGTACTGCACTTATGTTGAGTGCTTCTGCCTGTGTTCCTGCACATGTTGTAAATGTAGGATTAAATAGTGCAGGAATGAAGTTACATGCTATGTGAAGGTCCTTATGGATGCACAAAAGCACTGTAAAGCCAATAGTCATTCTGTCAGTGGGGAGGCTTCAGCATCCACCACATGACCGCATGCGGTAAACCCCTGCAGTACAACTCTCGCATGTACTGTAAAGCCCACCCATCTGCAGTCAGGGCCTGGATCGTCCACAGTTATCTCTCTCTGCCTCTCTGTGCACCCGGCTCCCTTCCTGTCCAGGATAAACACGCAGGGATCAGACCCTCCACCTCGCTGCAGCAGTTAACTTCAGCCTCCGTGAAAAGCAGCACGACCGCATCAGCACCGGAGAAGTTTTACAAGCCCAATGCTCTCCGTCCTGCCCTGGTTCAGCCCACCTCCTTTTACCCCAAAGGCCCCATTCCCCTTCACAGACCACTCCCCCAGGCCCCATTAGCACTCTCAGGTTGAGGTTTTACTTTAAGAAAATGTTCTCTTAGGCGCAGCTGCTCCAGAGACAGAAAGCATTTCAAAAGAGGGGAACCACAGAGCAGCTTATTTTGAATTTTGCTAAGTAGCTTAGTTAGCTGCACACCTCTGAAAATATTCAAGCTTGTGAACATTTTGTCCTCAAAGTCGATGTGTTGGAAGCAGGAGAATTGGGCAAGCGTAAGGGAACCGGGTGTTCAGTGGTCAGTACCGACCAAAAGTGGTCCAAGGAAGGAAAACTGGGGAACCGGCGACGGCGTCATGGCTCATTGATGCGTGTAGGAATGGTGAATCATGGCTTTAGAGCCCCTTTTATAGCATCAAATAACAAATTTAAACGAAACTTCTCAGAAAAATAAACACTTAGAAAATTAAAGCTACACGGTCGCAAGACGCAGTAAGATGCAGTATGCACATGACCGGTAGGGGCAGTGTAGAGGCAGCGGGGATGTGACAGGGTCAACATAACAGCAGTGAAAGTTCTGAAGACAAGCTGATAGACCAAGTCCACAATAAACACGGCTGTACGATGTGTCATTGCCACTGCAAAGCAACACACATGCCTGTCAAAATAGCTAACGACCAATAAGTTTCATTTTAGAAGTCGGCATGGAAACCTCCAAGTCCGGGACTGTTACGTCCGCGCACGGAGGAAAATGTTGGAGAAACGGAGTGGGGGACGGTGCAGACGGTGTGTCCTGTCCATCAAACATACAAAACCTTTCTGCTATGATCTCAGAATAGTAACCTACTCAAGTGTCACCATGTATGTCGTTGACACCCTGATCATACGGTAGTTGCGTACGGCCTACGACCTCTCTGGTGAGTACGAACATGACAAAGGAATTTCACTTGGTAAGGAAGGTAAGGTTTTTATCTAAAAGACGAGGCTGCGATGATGTATCAAGTGCAAGAAGTTACCCTGTGACCAACCGACAGAAAACTCAACATGTTTGCATGAAAGTGTAAAAACCCAGTGTTTCCCACTTCATCTTACAGACTTTCACATTCCTTGCGATCGTCTGCAGAGAAAAGGGAAAAAGAACAAGGGTCCAATAACTTCTCTAGAATGTGGGATGTGTTTCAAATCTCTGAGAGCTCCAAGTGTTCAAGGGGCAAATCGAAGACGTTAATACTATGTTTTGCCTCCAGTCTGAGACTCCTCACTGCCCCCACTGCTTTTTGTTTGATGTTAATAATGACATTTCTTCTCACTGATTTCTTCCAGCTATTCCTCTTTTGCACTCTCTTTCCCCTCTTCCTCCCCCTCACCTCTCACTCTTCCTCCTCGCCTATCTGTCCTCCCATCTTTTCCTTAATGTATCCCTGCAGACGAGCAGGCCACGCCACAGCCATAAATCTCCGCTCTGTATCTGTCCATCACATCCCATAAAAGTCTTATTCGCCCCAGTAAAAACTCCAGCTTCTCTCCCTGTGAAGGTTTTTTTTTCGGGTGGTGAGGATCCCTGTAAATAATTTGTTGCAATGTATTTTTACAAATCATCCTCCCAGCGCAGTGTCCATCTTGTTTCAATCACCGCTCGGTATGGATGATTTGATGCACAGCATGCGCAGATTGTTACAAGGTGGACTGGAGCTGGAATCAAGGATGGATGCACGCATGTAAGAATAGAAGAAGACTGTGTGTGCATAATGCATCCTGACCTCTGGGTCAAATTGTCTCCACCTGTTATTTTCTATCCTGTTGCTTTTCTTCTTTTTTGGCAAATTCAAAGGTACAAAGAATCTTTTCAGCATGTTGTGAATCGTTTATGGAGCTTGACCTCGGACCTGATAAATACAACCCTGCAAGGGAACCAGGATGAAAGAGTTTCCATCAAAAGCTGCTGAAAGATCAGTAAAGTGCTCGTCTGTAAGCTTTATTGGTCGAGCGGACACAGAGAACAAACTGTTACTGACACACGTTGATGATGTGATATATATTGGTGTAAATCCAAGCGACACGTGGTATGGTGGTTAGCACTGTCGCCTCACAGCAAGAGGGTTCCTGGTTTGAACCAAAAGGAAGGGGCCTTTCTGTGTGCATGTTCTCCCTGTGTCTGCCTGGGTTCCCTCCGGGTACTCCGGCTATCTCCCACAATCCAAAGATGCTCGTTAGGTTAACTGGTGATGCTAAATTGCCCGTAGCTGTGAATGTGAGCGTGAATGTCTCGTTAGCTGTGTGCCAATTCAGGGGCTGCATCCTTCGAAGGACGTATTTGAAGGGCTTTGAGGGCTGTCCCATTTCGAGGGCTCCTTCAGATGCATCCAACAAATGCGTCCTCCTTCTGGGTGGGTGCTACCTTTACGGACCAACATATCCTGAGATTGTGGGATCGGGATTGTGCGCCAATTCAAATGAGATGGCGGACTCTTAAACAACAGGAATGCACTGTTATATGTAAAAGTTTCTGGATTCAACTCAATCGAATAGCTCGTATTACACATGTTAAAATAACGAAAGGGGCCTTGTAACAAATTATCTATAAGATAATAGGTTAGGTTACGTGACGTTAGTTATGATAGGTAGTTAGCCTGCTAGCTAGGGGTAGTGTTTTGTGACGCGAGGGTAAGGGCGGGACCAGCTGGTGACACAAACAGGAAATCCTCTGTAAACCAGACCGTCTCATTTCAGTTCAGCCTTAGCGTCTACACAGGCGTCACTCGAAGGATGACTCCCCTGAACTGAGACACAGCTTATATTTTCAGCCCTGTGATTGACGGGCGATCAGTCCAGGGTGTACCCAGACCTTGGCCAAGACTGCGATTCATAATCCTAAATCTGGCTGGAATTAGGCAAAAAATGCACTATTGCTCAAGTCAGGTTCAACCTGAGACAGATTTAGATTGGAGTGAAAGTAGCTATAATATTCATTTTTGTACCAAACAACAATGTAACAAGCGTCACCGGTGATCCTACAGGAATGAATTAGTAAAATCTGCGGCTCCCTTCAGCTGTTCTGAGCTTTATAGTGAGTTTCAGCTCTCACACTCTGAAGCAGGAGTCTTTTAGGTTAAGCCTCTAAGAATCCACTTTACACTACCCCCTCTGCACCAAACAGTCGAAAAACAAAGTTAGCGAGTAGCAGGTGGACAGGATGAAACATTTACCTCAGGAAATGTTAGAGACCAAAAACAGAGGTTGAATCAGCTGGCCAGAAACACAACTCCAAATGGATGACGTCAATATTACACAAGACCATGATCTAGTAGTGCATAAGCCTGTCCATAAAAACATGCAAAACGGAAAATTATAAGGTCACCAACAATGTTTTACACATTGGGATATGCTTTGTCTGGAAATTTAAGATGTTCTCTTTATTGAGTCCTCATCAGGTTGACAAGGAAAATGTCATTTAGTTGCTATTAAAGCATCACTCCTGAAAGATACTTCCTACTGCAAAGTAATGTTACTGTAACTTCTGAGAGGTAAAGTCTCTGTGAGTGATCATCTGTGAGTTATATTAATGTTCCCTGAGTCCCAGCACTTAGTGAATCTATGCTAAGCTGATGTAAAACTACTGACGCCATCAGCCATATGATCTAAATGGAATCTCTTATCACAGTACGCCCAAAGCCAGAAGATGGCAGTGCAGAGCTTCAGTTGGTGTCATTATCAGAGCCTGTCGTTCTGCCACATGTCTCCCAGCTTGAGACGCATCGGTGCTTCTCAGCCTCGAGGTCTGACCCAACTATTAAATCATAAAATACAGCGCCTTCAGGACTTCACTGATTTAATTGTAGCCTTTGTGCTAACTGCACTTAACCCTGATGAAGAATGTGCTTTACATTTAAATGTACTGTAGTTCAGCACTTTATACTTTTTGTGTGTGTGTGTAAGTGTGTCCATTATCAGTGTAATTCTGTGTGCTTGGCTATTACCAGAGCAGACAGACCATCAGATTAGTGTGTGTATAAGTGTGCATGTGATATATGCGTGTGTGCTGTACCTGCCTAAGGATGCCAGCATGTTTGCAATTATTAAAACTCTGCGCTCTGCTGTGACTGTGCGTCTGCAGACTGAAGCAGAAGGTAGGATATTCTGGTTCACAGATAGGGGCGAAGATGCCACTTCACAGGAAATATATATATATATAAGTAGAAAAGCAACATTAAAAGTAATGGATTTGGATTCTAATACAAGACTGAGGGGAGGTGGGATCAATTCATTTGTGTCTCCAAATTCTGATCATTGTACGTCACAAGCCACACTAAAAGGTAGGGTTTGATCATCATGCAACCTGTTGTGCTTTGGATGACTGCAGAGCCGGCTGCGGTTCTGTGATTCCACCCGCTGAGGTTTAGCTCGACTATTGTGATTATCTGCAGCTTAAGAGCTGCTTTTAAGCTTTCAATTCATCCAATATCAACATTAATAACGACTGAGTGCTGAGAGGAACTCAGCGTCTGTCACATTTACACTCCGTTCTGCTTCCTGCAGGGGAGCGCAGCGCTGTTCCAAACCCCTCACACTGACGACACACGGCAGTGTGTGGTTGTGAGCGCGCTCAGTTGCGCCGCTCTGTTCACTTAGTGTCGTGTGGAGAGAAAATTGTGAAAGGCAGTAAAAATTCCATTACAGCCTGTGTGTGTATTTCTGTGCTGATACGTGCATTGGTACAGGTGAGAGTGTATGTCTGCTTAGTTTAGCCGTTCTGTTGTGTGTGTGTGTTCGTGTTTCCATGTCTATATGAACAGGTGTATAGTTGCAAGCACTGTGTGTGTATGACATCTGCCATTACCTCACTGTAATAATAACACCACCATTCTCACTAACGAAGATTCCATCCTCAACTTTTTGATGACAGTGAAAGCTCCTCCAGCTTTGCCGCGTGTGTGTGTGTGTGTGTGTGTGTGTGTGTGTGTGTGTGTGTGTGTGCTTCCCTGCCAAAGACAAATGCCCCAGGAGTCACAGCTGAGCCGGCTGGTGGGAGCTAACGTTTCACGGCAGAAAATGTGTCATCTTTTTCTCACTGTGATGGATATTATATCCCTGCCTCCTCCAGGTGCCAAGGCTCTGTTTGACTGCGTGCGAAAGTGTGTGTGTGTGTGAGCATGTTTCCTGACTTATTGCACCCTCACCGTAATTTCATTAATCACAACCCTCCGACATTCTTCGCCCCGTCAAAGAGCAAAGATGAGAGACAGATGAGCTTTGTTTCCACAAAATCCTTCTTTGATTTCCGACAGCGCCCAAACCGCTAAACGGGATACAAAACATGATCTCTTTTGACTCCCATTCAAAAGGCCCGACTGGCGCTGCAGTCGGCAGGCTGGCCTGTATTGTCTTTAGATATGGGCTAGATCGTATAGAATGTGCATGTGGTTTTCCTGGCTTGGTAAAAATGCAGGAGGGAGAGGAAGGGAAATGTTGAATAGACATTACTGGAGCCATTTATTTTACACTGCTGAAGGGTATCGGTATCAGGGAGGGATACAGCCCATTTACTCAACTTCTGCTTTCCTGAGTTAGATTCTCCCGTTCTGCAACACACACTGATTTTTGTTCGTTCACTTATATTTCATCATCTTGAATGTGCACTTAACAGTCGTTGGATTAAATTGCTGTTCTGGCTGAAGTAAGATGTTATAAAAAAGAAAATAAACCAAAAGTATAATTTAAAAAACAGAACTGGATAACACTTATAAAGACTTTGAATCTCAGTGAGAGCCATTGAAACTTATGTCAAATTGAATGAGTATAAAAATATACAATGTACACTTACAAATAGTTATCCAAAATTATATGAATGATAATGCAGCTCAAAGTAGACCAAACATGTGCAAAAGTACATCTTTGTCTTTGCAGCTAATTGCTTAATGTTAGCATGCTAACACGCTAAGCTAAGATGATGAGTGGTTTAAACATTATCCTCTAAAAGTGGAGAAAACACACATCTGCCGTGTCATGGTTCTCTGTAAATGGTAAATGGACTGTACTCATATGGTGCTTTTCTAGTCTTTGCGGCCACTCAAAGCTGCTTTTACACTACATACCACATTCACCCGTTCACACACTCATTAATGGCAGACGCTACGTAAATTGCCCAACTGTCAATCAGTTATCACATTCACACCGGGAGCAATTTAGGGTTCAGTGTCTTGCCCAAGGACACTTCAACATGTAGCCTGAGGGAGCTGGGGATCAAACCTCCCACCCTCTGATTGAAAGACGACCGACTCTACCACTGAGCCTCAGCCGCCCCCATGTCCAAATACTGTTCCGTGATTTCTGAGTCCCTAAAGACACTGCGGAAAGTTCTTGCTTACATTTAGAAAAAAAGTTTGGGCCCAGAAACGCATTGTTCTCAGTCTGCAGTCCTTTAAAGATTATTTTTTGGGCTTCATGCCTTTATGAGATAGGACAGCTGAAGAGAGACAGGAAATGTGGTGAGTAGAAAGTGGGGGATGACATGCACCAAGTGATCAACAGACTGGGAGTCGAGGTCTGCCTGGGGCGCCTGCTCTCAAACTAGCGGCCCTTTAAACTGGTTATGCTACAGTGTTGCAAGCCTTCAAGTCTCCGCTAAACATCAGCGTGATAGCGTTGTCACTGTTAGCATGTTAGCATGCTGATGTTAGCATTAAACTCAAAGTACTGTTGTGCTTATGCCATGTAAGGCTGCTAGCATAAGGCAAACTTACTTCCTGGTTTGTCTGGCATTGTCCCAGTTTCAACCTGAGTGTCCACAGACCGGAAACACTAAAATGTCCTGGTATTTAACTTTCATGACCAAATTTTATACGATTTATACGACAATTAAAATAAAACTCATTATACAATACTTCAATTCACACTGATGTTTATTATGTTCTGTGTCAGTATCAGTGACTGTATATATAGATGGATGACGCGTCTCCATCTACTTTCATTGTACGGAGTTGATACCAAAATAGCCCCTGTGATAGGCGCTGCCATCTTGTGATGGTGACGTCATTTGGAGCCACAGATGGCGGAAATCGGCGGGTGGAGCCGCCGTAGCCACTTCCGCTAAAACACATACTTAAGATAAACTTGAAAAATGAAGACTTGTTTGAGAAAGATTTATTTGGGGTGTATTTTGATTTTATAGTTTGACCCATGTCCTCATCTGTTAACATGGAGAAGGCGGACTTTATGAGCTATACTGCAGCCAGTCAGTTTGGCTTCACTTTTAGGGAGCTGTCATGTTGTCCATCTTTTTATACAGTCTATGTTCAGCACGGTTAGAGGTCACACCAAAGAGAAAGTCAGCAATCTTGTTCCTTCATACTCCTTTGTAACATGAAGTGGTGCGTTCATGGTGCCTATGGTGTTGAAAGAAGCGCTTGTTATGTTTGCTCATATGAGTGAAATATCATGACTGATTAAAAAAACTTGAGAGAAAGTGCATTAGACATAAGGGTCCTGGTTAGGGGGTTTGAAATTATGTCCACTCTATGCTAGCACGGTTAAAGAGTCATACACTTAATAATTGTGGGTTAAGGGGTTGAGGTGTTGCTCTAAGTGGATGTACTGACCTGCTGTCAGCTCTATATTAGTCTGGACTACTATAAATCCCTTTCGTTAAGTATAAAACCAGCTTTAGCCGTTCTGTCTGGTCATCAGGACGAGCTCTCCCGTGGACTATTTAATCACCACAGCATCTGGGTCCAATGCCCATTTCGCAATGACTTGATAACATTTGCAGGCCTACTCTAAAGAAGGGAACATCACACTTTTGGATGGTCGATGTGCCAAAGTCCATAAAGTTACACGTTTTCGATGGATCATTTCCTGCAGAGCTTCTGTTTCTTCCTGTGGGCATGAAGTGGTTTGCAGGGAGCGGAGCTTCTAGTCATGCAGCACTGATATGAAAACACAACTCAGCACATGGATGTGATGTGATGTGAGGATAAACCAGCTCTCTTTATGGTTATTGTTACGGATAATATCTTTCTTGACTTAGTTTTCATGGTGGACCAGACTGAATGGCAACAAATGGCTTTTTCTAAAGAACTTCCTCCAACTAAAGAACTAGAATTGTCCATACATGAATTATTCTTCTTATTCAAAAGGCTACAAGGCTACACCCACGAACTTGGGTCATTCCAAGTGTTTTGGGCGGTGTCATCTCCTCAATATTTATGGTCAGCATTGTTGTGTATCTGGCTGAATTCCCGTGGTTTTTGATTCATGCTTTAACGGCTTGGAGACGGTTCAATCTTGGGCCGTCGGTTTGGACATATCCGTAATCACTAAATCATCATAATTATGCGCACATACAGAAAAACATGCAATCAGAGGCTTACACAGGTCTGATGGGAAGTGAAAAAGCATTCCTGTATCCATCCTCCATACGAATTTCAGAAACAGGAAGTGGTTCGTGAGAGTTCTGGGCTAGCTTCCCAGACCGAGACCGACTGACCCGGATCATTTCCAACAAAGATGTTCAATAGAAGTCGAGTTCTTTGCCAGAATCAGGTCTTATCAGGGTGTAGAAAAACATCTACTGTGACGTCCGCGCTTTGTACAACACAGAGCAACCTCAGTGGACAAAGCCAAGCATTATCCACAGCCGTTCCTGTGTTGGTGTATCTAATCATGCTAAATACTGTTTATATGTTCAGTGTGGAACTGATTTAAATGCATATTTTCTCTAAGCCCCTGGCTGCAGTGGTGATAGCTGTTGTTGAAATGCTACTTCGAACTCAAGGTTATTTATTTCTTCAGGCTGTCATCGCAAGTCTGTCTCAAATCAAACTAATCAACAATCAAGTATAGAAGAAACTGCAGCGATACTATATGAAAAAAAAACACGACATATGGAGGACATAACAAGCCTTTCTAATCTACAGGAGCCAGGCTACCTGGCACCAGCAACATCAGACCCTTACATGTGTTTAAGGAAAAACTGCCATGAAAACGTTCATACATTTATTTATCCTACATCTTTCATAAGCACTGGAACAAAACCTACAGTCTCCTACAAACCTCTCTGCCGAAAGCCCTGCTCTCATGTCGTAATTGGAGTGGTCAACCTTGATTTTAATCCAGTGCAAATCTGCCTTAATTATTATTTGTTCAGTTTGAAGTCTACAGCATGAATGGCCTTCCACATGTTGTTAAAGACAGAAGTGCGTTGTTCAAAGTAATCCCACACGAATCATAAACATGAATTCTTTTCAGACGTCTCAGAGAAAGAAGTTCTAAAAGTAATGACTGGTTATAACGCATGTTTTGTTTAAGGGTTCTGGGTATGAGGGATTAGGGGTGCAACAAATCACTATACTCAGATTGTATCACGTCGCAGATCAGATTCTAGATGCATCTTAATGTAAAAATCTGACCACAACAGACAATTTCAATACCATTATCTGTGTGACCCACATTTAGTGGACATTACAAACTCAAAACATTAATCCTTCTGTAGGCTGGTGCATTTCAAGTAGCAGCTTCAGCTACATTTTCTACAACTACACTTTCTGACCTAGTGTTGCAGCTCCCAATCTGTAAACGTAATTGTCGTTCCGCATGACACCTCTTATCATTACAGTTAAGAGGCAAACACAACTCTGTCTTGTCTTCTTTCACTGCAGCTTGTCATTGGGATTTAGTAAAACTGTATTTTACACCATGATGTCAAACTGATCCACAAATCACACTGGAGAAAATCCACTAAAGTAGAAAGTGTGTAACGGAAGTCGCTCTCCATTACTGTCATGTTGATTATTGACAAAGTATATTTGCACAGCATGATAAATATCGCACATCTTTAATATTTGCACCGCTAAAAATTGCACAGTAGTGAATTAAAATGTATTGATGATGTTTTGATCATAATAAAGGTAGTAGGCAGGCAGTGGTAAGTTAAAGCACTCTATTGGCATTGCTTCCGGGAGACCCGATACTCCATTGAAAAGGAGTGCCTAGCCATGAAGTGGGCCACCGAGTCTCTGAGATACTACCTACTGGTGCGCCAGTGGTTGCACAGGATGAAGGATGCAAATATGCGCACCGCTGGCTGGTACCTTGCCTTGCAGCCATACAACTTTACTGTCAAGTACCGGCCAGCAAAGTCCAACGCTCTAGGTCGCTCTAGCTGTAGAAAGTATTTCTTTGATTAATTTAGGATAAATTAATCACCTGATGTGATTTATTTATTTATTTTTCAATTGTGTGTATTTATGTGGTCTCAGGATTTTAATATAGTAATAGAATATGTCACCGGTGGAGCAGCCCTGGGTATGGTAGCACCCACTGGGGCGAGCCTATAAAGCGCTACGTTCAGTCCATTGTGGGTAACTGGGCATGGTGGTTAGAGGCGCTGCTATTTTATTGTTGTATGTCATCTTTTCACTGTTAATATTGTAAATAAATGCCCGCTGCCAGGGTTTGCTGCATCTCCTGCCTCTGCCTCCTTCACATGGTCAATACCGCTCCTATGGTCAATCTTACATAGTGCAACATTGATTCCACTTTTTCTCGTTAGCTACAGTGGTCAATAAGCTAGTTATTAGCCTTCTCAGTAGCACACATTGTGTTAATGACAGACCTGCAAATACATGATGTGAGACATGCATGTGTTTTTGTTTATATCTGTTATACTGGAGGCCAGTGAGATAAAAGAGAGGATAAAAGTCAGTTCACAGATATTCATCCACTGCAGGTAAACATGGAACTTACTGTCAAATGAGGCGTTGGCAACAGGCTGTGACTCAGTGGTAGACTCGGTCGTCTCTCAATCGGAAGGTTGGGGATTCGATCCCTGACTGCTACAGTCACATGTCGTAGTGTCCTTGGGCAAGACACTAACCCCAAATTGCTCCTGAAGGCACAGCCATCGGGTATGAATGGGCATAGATACTGATTGTAGATTGGCACTTTTGCCTTTGCCATCAGCGTGTGCCTGGAATTTGGGAAGCGATTCTTCTTTTGTCCCTCACAAGATGGATGGGAGTGAGATTCTTTCCAACACAACGCCCTTAGTGGGCCTTAGCCGTTAGCGAAATGCATGGAGAGGCATTGATAATGCTAATAGTTTCTATTTCTAAAACAACAGCACAGGTTAAAAGCACAGAAGACTCCTGACATTAGTACCATGAGCATTTAAAAGGTGATATTAGCATAAAGTGTATGAAATTCCTACTGTTTGACTGCCCGCACAAGTGCTGTTCATTAAGAGTAAATCTTCTTTCTCTCCAGTAAACATGGTGATGGATTGAAGAACTAAAAAACAAAAGTACAGGTCAGGACCCCGGATCACATGTTAGTCACAATGAGGTCAGTTTTCCCACAGAGAACTTTATTCTCCGCGCCTTCATGCATTAGTTCTCCTATAATAACATTCTTCTGAATTGAACATGGAAGTGTCAGAGCAGGATAGATGTAAGGCAGACACAATGGCTGCTACTGTGTGTTGAGCCGTGTGATTGTGTGCTGTTTGTATTTTCATGAGCGGACCATTAACCGGCCCCTTACAGAGAAACTCTGCAGGGTTCAGATGTGTTTTGTTTTGCTGTTGATTCAAGCTGCGTTGCTCTGAGGCGCCACAGTCATCATGGGTGGCC
This sequence comes from Semicossyphus pulcher, assembly GCF_022749685.1. Classification (NCBI taxonomy): domain Eukaryota; kingdom Metazoa; phylum Chordata; class Actinopteri; order Labriformes; family Labridae; genus Semicossyphus; species Semicossyphus pulcher. The sequence continues at coordinate 9,313,421 of NW_027211670.1, read as the reverse complement.
ACATTGAGCCTTTTGGCATGGCAGGCACACATACTAACTTACCCTGTGGTATACAGTGCGACCTCTCGCTATGTCTCACATACACACATGCTAACATCAAAAGAGACAAAAGTATGCATTTAAAATCCACACATAAACTTCTCAAACACACGTGAGCATACAAATGAAGTAAATGTGCGAAAGCAAGACAAATGTGCTTGATGCATGTTTATATAACCTAAGCAAGAATTCAAAGAGACACTCATGCTACTTCACACACTCGCACCCCACTGGGCCGTAAAAACAAACTGCTCAAAATATGGCATTTGTCTTCTGATTAAACACTCACATTCCAGCAGACTGTGTTTGGCCTGCCAGGCAACAGCCGTCATACTGACAGTCGGACGTGCGGTTTGTCCGGGTGATCTCTCATGAAGGGACGCTTTATGGCACAGCCAGCTCCATATAATCAGCTTTAAATGGCCCAAATGCTAACGAGAACGACAGCACCCGCCCTCCCTTCATACCAGCCGGCCGGCCCCTAGGAGTCAGGAAAGAAGGAGACAACAGCGAGAGAGGCCATGAAGAGATGAGGAATGTTAGGAGGCCCAAAGATCGCCAAAAGTCACATTTGATGAGGTGAATTTAGGATAAAGTTTCAGATAAGTCCAAAACCATCTGTCTGGATATTGGTAATCTGGAATGATGATGCTTGCTAGGTTGCTGCAGATATGCATATTTGAGGAGGAAGTCAAACAGCAGCCAAAAAAAGTGAGGTTACTTCAAATTGTCATTCCTTAAAATAATAACCCTTTTAATTGCCTGACAGTGATATGTCATTTATTTCAGGAAATGTTATTACTGCTTCAGTATCTCCAGAAAGTACAACTAGGAACAAAATTGTAATGACCCAAAAACGGTTGAAAAGGTTCTTGATGTTTTGCCTTCTTAGGACGATTATCCACCTACGCACAGTGATGTCTTTCTCTTGACAATGAGCATGTAGGCAGGTGTGTCTATCCCCTTTACATGGACATTTAGATTTTACTTCATTAAAGACTTACTGGTGCTACCCATATAGTGATATTTATATGTGTAAGCAGTAATGTAGGCCTACATGTAGAACATGTGGAGGGGTAGGGCTGTGATGGTAACCACATGACTGCAATACTGCGGTCATGTGACGCCAACCACAGGGTGGAAGCAGTGACCGTCATCACTGCTTGTTTGTTTTTTTAATATCATAGAACTTTAGTTTATTAAAATCCAAGGTTCAATTAATTAACTGAAATAAAATGTGAAAACTTAAAAATAAAAGGTCCATTATTTGCAGTGAAGCACCGTTTTTTCCTGCCACGTCACATTTACTGGTTGCTATGGCAGCTCGGAGAAAACAGTAGGACCTGACTGTCAGGTTTCAAGTTTGCGGAACAAATATCAGGAGATGCAGCAGTGAGACACTTCTCCGTTTTTATCCCATATAGTGAATGTAAAAGTAAAACTGAACCTATGTCCGAGAAAGACGGTAAAAAGGGCAGTATGTGTAGTGGCAGGCGGAAGAAGGTAAACGGTCAGCACTAATATATACATGTGGAACTAGAGTCTCCAACCGTCAGTACATCAGGATGTTGGATAAAGAAATGTACAGCACAGTGAGTTGCTGCTTGTGTTGGCTCTATAGTAGTAGTAGTATAGTAATAAAGTAAATAACAAACAAAGAAAATCAACGTTTCCTCCTTCTCTCAACATTTTTACGGTATACTGTATGCATTAAACAACAAACGAAGCATATATGCTGAGACAGCTTCACAGACCTACATGGGTTGATACAGTTGCGGGCTGGGGTGGCGTTAGTGTGTCACCGTGGAAAAATTCAGTTACGTATGTCACAGTCTGATCTAGGGGCAACATACTTTACATGTTATACATTTAAACACTTATTTTAAAGTAATAATATAATGTCTAAAATACACTGAATGTCCATAAATACATCATATGTGGCACAATCTCACTGGTATAAGGTCTTTAATAACAAATATATAGTTTCTACATTACAGCACTCAGAGAGGTATGTTGTATGTATGTATGTAGGAATGTATGTAGAGTATTCTTTTATTACTCTACTCTAGGCTTCACTATCTGACCAAAACCTTTCATATCCTTGAGTAAAACATTTTATCTATCAGGTGATACAGGCAGGATGCCTTCACGGTTATGTAGCATCTACGTTTCAACACTTGGAGATGGAGGGTACAGAAAGAAAACAGTCTGGGAAATGTCAGGCTAAAGTCTGAAGAGCTCTGCTGCATTTTGTTTATTAAGATTGATTGAAGAGAACATGGGCATTTTAACTTAATGTTCCTCTAAAAGATGGTCAGTCAAGATAGTTAGCGGTAGTGCGAACATTGTCAGTGGAGTGTGTTACTGCAAAAAGGTAAAATTTAAATATTTTTAATAAATACACGTTTGGTCCAATAAGTAGGCTACAAAAGTCCAAACATTTACCAGGGATATTTACATCTTAGCACAAAAATAGTGTCAAGTTTGCTGCTTCTGAAGTTAGCTTGTCTGGACACGCATGGATGGAAATCCCTTTACAAGACAAGGAATCTTCAGTTTCTTCACTTTACTTAACTTCGTCAGCTAAGTACTGAACATACAGTCATTAACATCAGCGAAGGCGATAACTGGGCTGGGGACTGGCAGCTAGCTTGGGCAGCAAGAACAGCAAGCTAGCACTGTCCATGCGATGAGCTGTGAGCACCATTCAACCGTTTTTTAAGACTCGCTGGATCTCGCTATGTCTCATTAACTTCACTAACACTCTTGTTGACGAACCAATCATGCTACAACAAGCAACATATTTGTAAGGGAACAGAGGGGATACGAACTAAAACTAAATTAGCTAGCATGAACTGCCTTACAACAGTGTAATAGTGTAAACAATGGCCTCTTTGTGTCTCAGCTAGTTAGCCTAGCTTCTTTTGAAATGTGGAAAAGTCATTCAGATAAACCCAGACTGGTATTTTCACTCCATATAGAGGAGGATGACATGGGTGTAGGAGCTGCGGTGGGTAAAAAAGTCCCCTGTGAATTTACCACACATAGCTGTGGGTAGCTTCTTGAATTGTTGACTTCATGTTCAGCCATGCAAATCGTATTAAATGAGCTGAGCTACAATGGGACAAATGGGCTTAAGTTAACAAGGCAGAGAGCATCTGGTAAAGTAAGTCTTTACAAGCCACGGACACACAGACAGAGCAGCACAGTGAAAAAGACGCTTTATACAGAGATAGGAAGAGGATGGTTTTACGGGACAGCTGTGTAACCCAAGAGAGCAGGACGACGTGTTAAAGGATGCTACTGAGGCGTGTTGACATCAAATGTGTCGCATTGTCATATTGTTGACATGTGTGATTCAGAGACATGATGGTTTGGGGAGAGCAGAAAGTACAGCAATAATCTTTGGCATAAAAAAATCGTCCCATGTAGGAGACTCTTTCACACCTCCTCCCTGGTGGGCTGCATGTCTGAATCAATTGAACCAGACCTTAAGTGTACTCATCCTGCCAGCCCCCCTACTACAAAGTCCAGCAAGCCCTACCCAGCCCCCCTTATCTACACCTAATTGACTATTTCTTTTAGGGAAACCAAGTCCGGCACAGACAATCTCCCGCTGTGTGTGACATATGTGAGAGGGCAAGTTTGGAAAATGTCAGGACCTGAATGTCTGGAAATTGTCTGGGAATTTTCCAGAGTTTATGTATGGAAAGGGCTTCCAGTTCTTTAGATGATCTCTAAAAAGTTTCACATGTGGTGTCTAAATGTGACTTTAAGGGATGAAATCAGCCTTTGAACCTTTCAGATTCTTTCTGGATGAAACTTTGCTTTACCTGCTCTCATAGTTTTGATATTTGTCATCATTGCTCAGATCTGAAGCAAGGATTTCTCCCTGTGTGTGCAGCTTGTAAAAATATCACTGCTGCTGTGCAACTGTGGAGTCGAATGGCTGTAAAAGATGTGTGTCTCAGTTTGAGTGTGTGAGTGTACTTGTTTTAGAGCCAGCACTGGTTGCTGCAGGCCTGCACGAGCACTTAAACCACAAAATACCACAAATTTACAGGATTCCTATTTTGCATAGCAGACATAATTAAAACCATAAAAATGTTAGTTATCCTCATAGAGGGAGAGTCACTAATTTGAAGTATTCTAATTACTGTAATTATAAAAAAGCTGTTTCATGTACTGAGAACATAAAAATTGAGTTAATGACAGTTGTTGTTTTGCAGTTACATAGGCAGGGCTGTACAAACACCTTGTTTCAGTGCAAACATCGAACGTATTTGAGCCTGGTTTCAGCTCCAGTTGATTGCCCCTGACTCATTGTAGAATCGGGCCACAACATCCAACTACCGTAAAATCCAGAATGTGAGTCGCACCGGAGTATAAAACGCACTCTGTTTTTGGGGTACTACAGAGGGGGGAAAGGGTTTTTCATAGTTATTTATTACTTAAAAGGTGTATACGAGTTACTTCAACACTAGTTCAATTTATTTTCGTTTGAAACATTCAGCCTTCCAACTGTTTTCGCCACGTCCAGCGTGCAATCCTGCTAGCTACCAATGCGCTAGTTGACCTCAGCCTACGCTAACGTTGATTGATGTGAAGTTTGTGGCTGCACTGGCGTTTATAATGGCGCATGTCTGTGACGAAACATTAGCAGGATTATAGCGCCATTGTCTGGGTACACCGTAACACAATGAAATACCTCTCTCTGTACTGGTCGCACAGATATATAGGACGCAGCCCACTTTTTAGATGAAACAAAAAATAGTAAAATTGTGTCTTATAAACCGAACTCAGAATCAGCTTTATGGGCCAGGTATGTACACATACAAGGAATTTGACACCTGAATTTTGCCTGAACAATCAAGGCAGCTCTTGGATGAAAGGTTGGATTTCTGGCAGGTCTGCTCTCGGTATTTTGAGCATTCCTCACCTACTATTTTCCTACCTGGCTGCTGTCAAAAGAGAAACTGAAATCGTCAATGGAAGTGTGAGTGTGAAAAAAGGCTGATTAAAACATGTATTGAGAGAAAATGTACAAAATAAGCGAAGGCGATCCAGAGGTGGGAGTAATGAACTACAAATACTTTGTTACTGACCTAAGCAGAGTTTTCATGTATCTGTGCTTTCCAGAGTTCATTTTTCTGATAACTGTATAAGAACTTTTGTTTTCCCCATTCACTTTACCTCAAATATCTGCCTCAAAACAGGTGCTTAAAAGGGTAATGGATTATTTCTATATTGCATCCTAATGCTTAGCTTTTCCAATATCAAGACTGATTTCAATCTAAATGGGACCACAACAAATAGAACAGACGATTTCTTTGAGTTTCAATCAGTGTGTATCAAGCAGGAGATGCGTAACATGATGAAACGACTTTAAAGACGTGGAAGAAGAGGCCTCTAGTGAGTGCGATGTCCGTGACCTACAGGGAGAACTTGTAGCAACATGGTTGAAAGTGAACCAGCCAACACTGCCAATGAAAGTTAATGTTCATAGTTTTCAGTAAAAAAATCTTTTACTTTTATTTATCAAAATGATTTCAGTTTAATTTTCTCCCAAATATGACGTGAGGTATATGATAGTTAGCGTTCCGCCAAAACAGCTGGTAGAAATGTCTTTCAAAGGCCCTTTCTTTACTTTTATACATAAAGTGCATTTCAGAGCCTGTACTTTATCACTTTTATTTCAGTAAAGAAGGTGAATCAGTACCCTTATCTTTAACAGAATCTCCATTTCACCATTTCGTTAAAGAAAACTATGACGAAAAATGTTTGTCAACAACTTTTTTTTCCAACGAGATGTTGAGTGAAAAAAAAAAGTATCATAATTGTCAAGGTGTGTAGTAGTTGGACCCAAAAGCAGAGACAGAAGGAGAAAGTCCAAAGTTATTTATTTAACTTGCAATCGAAGTTGATGAGAAGTTGGTCTGGAGTTACGTGGGAGCGGTGGAAGCAGCAGCTGAAGCTGAGAGCACGGAGAATTGAGGCCGGCAGACAGAGATCCTGGGTGGCTGATGAATCTGTGACACAGGTAAACCAAGAGTTATTCAAGAGTCAAAAACACGAAAAAAGATCCACAGATCAAGAATTAAGTTTGGCCGCAGCACAGTACCACTGATGCAAACTGAAGAATCTGGCGAAGACTTGAGTGAAGAGCCAGGGTATATATACTGCAGGAGCTGATGAGTGAATGGATCCCAGGTTTGCAGGTGGATTGGCAGCAGGAGGGTAATTGATAGCCACGCCCACACACACAGACAGAGAGAAAACACACAGGGGAACAACACACACAAGGAGGGGAAAAAACAACTGAAACACTAGGAATGAGGGAGAGGCACAGCCCAGACCAGGACAGTAATAATAAAAAAACTCTGACAACACGTTCAGTACGTTTTGTTTTCGTTAACGAGATGAGACCGGACTAGAAAAGGGGGCATTTTAAGCGTCATTTGATTCTTCTTCCACACAAAAATGAGCGATCACCTGCCGCTTTTGTCAGACTGTTTAAATCAGAAGCGATGACGAATATATACGTCTCAACGGTAAATACCAACACGGCTGCTGCAAATAAGGTAAGAGAGGAATGTGCTACTGTAACTGCACGGCTTCATTCTGTGACTTTACATGCGGAACGTTCCTGAAGTTTCCATATACATATAACCTCAGGTGAGGATCTATGTTGCCCGTGCAGAACATTGTCAGAAAACAATTAATAGGACGGATGTAAGGACTTCACAGCAGATTGAACCTGTATCAGGCTGATTGAATTACTTTAAAAAAAGAAAACATTTTGACTGAAGGTAATGACTTAAATGTGATGATTTTTTATTAACTAAAGCCGGACTAAAAAAATTTAATTTTTGATTTAAGACTAAGACTAAATCTAAAGTAGCTGCCAAAATTGCCAAAAATCTGCATTCCTACTTGATTAAAGACTGCTTGTGTTTTTGCCACCTCTGAAGCTATCCAATGTAGAAATACTCGTACTGTACTCTTGTCATTTTTGCTCATACTGAACTCAAAGATGAACTGTCTACTTGAATTTACCTGCCCAGCTGGGCTGATGTCTCTGAACCAAGGCACGATACGGTAGTTTTGCTCTTTATGACTATCTGGCTACGTCTTGCGACTTTTTGAGCAGCCAAACGTTCTTTGGCGTGATTCAAATTCCAAAGTGTCCAATGTTCCCTTGTGTTCAGTTCAGCGCTCTGGAAAAGTTTGCAGGTCCCAGCAGCTGTAGTGTTTAGTTGGAAGAAACCCTGCAGGACCCAAGCGTGCTGGCTCACAGGGAACACTGGGTGCAGCTCACCTCTGCGAGTGTTTTCTCAACTGAACTCCAGAACGCGAGACTCAGCACTAAAGCGCTATCCCAGATGTAAACTATGCATCAAGCTATTTGATTGCCGTCCATAGGACACGGCGCCCAAATGGCCGTAGATCCGATGGCTTCCCAGTGGCTTTATGACTTGAGATCTTAATAAAGTGTCTGAATGACTTTCCAGTGCTTTTATTCACCCTCATTCTCTTTACTGGAGGGAAAGCGAGCCGTCTCTGAGTGCTGCGAGGATCTGCCTTGAAGAGCTTTGCAGGTTTTTTTTTGCCTTTGAAGGATCTGTACAGCAGGGATTTTCCCACTCCAATTCATCACTGTCTGTCTTCTCTCTGTCTGTGTGTGTGAGTGTGTCGGTCTGCCACAGGCCTTTACCGCGATTATTGGGGATTTTGCCATCTCTTTGAGGTGGTGATCTGTTTCATTTAAATAGGTGAGAAGTTGGATTAGTTCTGAATCTCTTCCACACATTGTAGGATTCACGTTCCCACAGGGCGCTGCAGTTCATCATGTCGTAGACCACCGTTTCCCTGGATGTGCGGTGGGTCTGTGTTGTGTGTTTTTAAAGAACCCAAAGGATGAGATCACGTTGGGAATGTGGAAAGCATGGTGACCAAGAAGTTACACAGACTGTCATGTAAACGGAAATGTCAGAGTTTGAGTAGCTGCTGAATGTTCTGGATAAAGAGCCAAATATCTCCCTCAGGAGTTGGTGCAGACCAAAATGGAGCTACAAGGGAAATAGTGAAAGTATTCTCTGGGATTAAACAAACACAATAATACGAGAGCTTTTACTCATTTGCTGCATTGCATTTGCTCTGCCAGAAGAAATAAGTGTGAACATTTTCCTGTGCAAGCAAGTTACGTGCAAACAGAGAGGTCAGACTTTTATTAGCTGCTAAATGTTCTCAAAGATTTGACAGATAAGAGCCAAATATTTTCCATGTTGGTTGGTGGAGAACTAAATGGACATAACACAGAATGACTGTAGATGGTTTTCCATGATTGCTAAACAACTTGCTGCCCTAAAGAGTCAATAAATCAATTAATGCTGATCTAAAATGACAAGTTAAAAAGCTAGGTTACAAATAACGGCCCAGGGCATGTCTGACATGCAAATAAATGCCTGTCCCAAATAGAGCATAGGGGGTAATAAGGGTGGATAAACACCGGTTGGCTTTTGTGCCTGCCAATTCACCATAATGTAGCATAATTACCACAATTAATTAAAAATTATCTATCTTTAATCAACTCAATATAAGTCATGTAAAGTCAAAGTGTTGTTCAGTCACTGCAGGTGTCTCTGTCTGATCTTAAAAGTAACAAAGTAACTTACATGCAAGATTGCAGTAGCTAGATTTCAGGTGATGTATAGAAGCTGCTCCACAGAACTGCAAATGTTTTCACAATAAAAGTCTGGTTTTGAAATTAGGGATTTTGTCCACTGAAATGCTCGAAGGCTTTGAATTTGAAATAAATACAAAAAGTGTTGAGAATGTATTACCAGAATTATGCAATGACATTTGAAGGATAGACAGGAGCAGATCAACACAGGGCCTTATTCTTACAGAGTCATACTTATCAGGTAAAATGGATCAGAAATAAAGGCCTGCCTCTAAGGGTGCTTTTACACCTAAAGTAAATTTGTTTGATCCATCTCAAAGACCAGTTTGTTACAATGTTGCATTTTGAGTTTGGGTTGTGTTCACAAGGCAGCTTTTACCAACGAACAAAAAGTTTTGATGCGTGAGCAAACGGCTTTCTGATTGGTCAGAATAACCATGTGGGAAAACTCCCTGAAGTGAACAAAGAGAGAGAACAAGAAACTTTAATGTTTTGTTGTTGGAGTTTTTTTTTCTTTAAACAACATTGTTCCACTGTCTCCAGTATCAACATCCGTTAACAACCCACAATGCACAGCTTTATGGTTTGTTTCTCATATTAGGTCCTACCTTAAGCCAAATTATCTTCTCACCTGAATCGATCTTGACCGTGGTTCATTTGGAAATGGACAGACTCTCGTCTTTGCTGGCAGACCATGGTCAGGTGGTTTGATCCACCAGAGTTCGAATGCGTGTTCTTACCTGTCATAACCAACTGGACTGTCAAAGTAAAATCCCAAGCCTGCTTTTAATAAAGGCCTGGTAACTTCTGTTGTTGAGGTACGTGAAGGTCCCGGTCACTATGTGAGGAAATACAGTATGTAACCTTAGAGAAGGTGCATTATAAATCATGTCATACCAGTAAAGTTAAATTAATAGCAAATAAAACATCCTTACTTGATTCAGTAAACCCTCCAGTCTTACTGGGTCTGGTGTGACCAGGAGCTTTTTGGGGCTAATAGTCCACAGATACTGCTGTGAAAGTGACATTACTGAGAGAGTTAGCAGACTTGCTGGCCACAAAAAAGGTTGCGTAAATATTGCATCAGTAAAGCTGTACACAGATTTTGTTGTGTAACAGTGTTATATCCTTAATTCTTGTCGGCTCTTGTTCTGAACGTTTACGAACCTGGTTAATTTGTTCTGAGGAAAACAGAACATTGAGAGTGAGGTGATAAAGATTAAAAAAAGTGTTTGTGTATTTGAGTTCAACAGAGTCTGACAGATCATTTCATAAGTACTCAGTCTCAAGTCTTTATTTGCAGACATGATTGACAATTTACAGCCCTGGGGCTTGTTTTCAGACCCGTATGTTTTACACACATTCATGCAGGCACATACCTATTTGAGTATTTTGCCAGGGAACCTCAGACACTTTCATGTGCTTAAGTCATGTCTATCACATTAACCTTAATTGGTGTGTGCAAGCGCGAAGAACAACAAACACGCCCTGAGAGCTGCAGAGACAGATCGGGCCCGAGGGGGAAGCAAATACGTTTCAGATAAATGTGAAAGGAGAAGACGCTTCAGGAAAGACGAAACCGCTTTCTCTTCTGTAGAACAGAATGTTTTGAAGAGCTGACCACAGAGCTGCTACTGTGTGGAGGGTAGTAAAAGTGAGGTACACACTATGATTGAACAAACAACATCAACTCTTTAATACACTGACTGTGCACAGACATTTTTGTGCATGTTATCTTGTGAGACTTTAAGGGCTCCATACTTTCACCCATATGAAAAAGTGACCAAAATGTGTAACAATCTAAGATGCTGACTTCATTCTAAATTCATTACATTATTTACAGTACGATTCACTTTAAATTAGGTTCAGATGCTCGACCTCTGAAATATCACCGTCACACGTTACCGCAGTGTAAACCAATCAGGCAAACACCAATCAACCCAGCAGGGTGTTAAAAGGCTTCACACAAACAAAAGGAGAGAAATGATCAAAATGTCCAGTACCCACATCTTTATTCTTTTTTTCTCTTTACTCTTTTTGTCACAAAAACAACTCTTTGGTCTCCAGGAAACAAACAGCAGCGCTTAAGAGCATTGTTTATCTGACAGGACAGATTAAACTGAGCAGTTTAAACTGTTTCATCATGAGATAATTTCATCGCTCAGATAATAAAAAACTAAAAAAAGCTTTTTGTCCATTTTTAAACATTTGTGTGTGCACGGTAGATGCATGTCTCTATCAGCTACAGATCATCTGACTTTTCCTCCAGTGTCATCATCAGGTAAAATCTTTCATTTGTCTTTAATTCATGACTAAATATTTTCATCACAAACATTCCCATCAGCCTCAGCTGCACTTTGTGCTAAGTGCTAATTAGCAGATGTTAGCATGCTAATATTCCAAACCTTTGAACATCAGACTATGGCTGTGTCTCAATGCAGGGGCTGCATCCTTTGAAGGACGTGGTCTATGGAGGATGAGTCATTCATAGCATGCGTAGACTGCTAAGGCTCAACCGAAATGAAACAGAGGATTTCCTGTTTGTGTCACTAGCTGTTCCCACCTTTGCTCCTATGCCGACAATTGCCGACTCCTGTTGCTTAGCAACAGGTAGCCTACTTGGCTAAGTAGCTATCTGACTAAGTTCACATAATTTAACCTATTACTTTAAAGATATTTTGTTTCAAAGCCCCTTTCGTTATTTTTAACATTTGTATCGTTTGCCTTTCAATTGAGTTGAAACCCAAAAATGTCAATTTAAAAGTGTGTTCTTCTGCTACTTCAGAGTCCGCCATCTCGTTTGAAGCGGCGCACGATGAATCTCGCATCTGTAGGTGCCTTCGAAACGGGACAGCCTTCGACACACCACAGTGTCGCAATAGGCCTTCAAATACGTCCATCAAAGGATGCAGTCCCTGAATTGGGACGCAGGTTATGTTAGCATACCAACATTAGCATTTACTGACTTACTAAGTTGCTAACCGTTGTGTTAGTTGTTGTCTGAGTAAAAAAACAATACAGTAGTCCAGTTATCTTAACAATGTTTTATCTGCGTAGATCAAATTACATGGATACACGTGTTTAAAAAGATGGACAACATGACAGCTCCTTAAAAATGAAGCCCCCTGCTGACTGGCTGCAGTATGTCATAAAGCCCGCCTCCTCCATCTTTATCAGATAGAACACGAGTCAAACTATAAAATCAAAATCACGTCACCAAGTGTTCATTTTTCTGACAGGTTTACTTTTAATTACTCATTTAATGTTATAAAAAAGGGGTCTAATGTCGTGATTGACAGCTCTGTTGACAGATACAACCAGAGTAGAGGTAGGAACGGAGAGAGGAAATGTAACTAAATCGTTAACTACAGTCATTGACCTTTCCATATACCTATCTACTTCAAACCAGTAAAAGTGAAATGTGTTTTGGTTTGCCGAAGGGGCGATAGGTCAGTGCCGCCTCTCCACCAGCCAATCTCTACTGCGCAGACTCTAGCTCCTAACATGGCAGCGCCCACTTCTGGGGTATTTTGGCTTCACTTTTGTACAATGAGAGGAGGTGGAGACGCGTCATCCATCTACAGTATATATACGGTCATTGGTGTAGCCACAGTTGAGGCCCCTTTTTTTACTAGCTAAACTGCTGCTTAATAAAGACGCAAACAGAAGTGTCAAGATACCACAGATAACACCAAATTACCTTGAGGGAAGTTAGCTGAATGCAGGTAAAGTATATTTATACATTTATTTTAGAAAACTGTTGGTAGACATGCAAAACTATGACAGGCTCCTTAATGTGTTTATGTAAGTCTAGGGAAAGCACGAGTGGAGCAGCTTACTTAAGTGTTTGATTCACACCTTCACACCCCTACTATACTTGTACATACACACACACACGCACGCACACATGCCCTCAAACACACCTTCCCCTCTCCCACCATTCCTGGCGTCAGTTGAAGCACTACATGTGAGACACCCCTCATTAACTTTGTGTGTGTGAATTTTGACTGGCCCCTCTCCTCGCTTATTAAACATTCATAGGAGGGCGACTACTCTGATGTATAAGTTCCCTTAGTTTATGTGTGTGTGTGTGTGTTTTCTATGAGGCCTGCAACCTGCGGTGATCGCGCAGGGAGAGTGTTTCAGTCTACTAACAAAGAACCACTGTTCTACACGTTACCATACCACACTGTGCAGAGAGGCAGTGTCTCTGCGTCTTGGGGCAGAATATGCTTGTAATTTTGCTTGTGTTAATTATGCAGATGAATAATGTCACCTCTATTATTTAAGTCTTCTTTATTGCCTGCCTGCACATCCATTTTGACCTCCCCTAACCCCAGAAAATAATGAGGAAATTACCTCAGTGTGGACGACCTCATGAGGCAGAAAATGTGAACCTGATCCGAAACAGACCATTTTGAAAATACCTTAAACCAACAGAGAATCCAAGAACGTTTCCTTATATAAATAAATAACTAAAAATCCAGTGGCCCTGAATGCACCCAAAAGGAGCCGGAAAAGAAATACTGACAGCCGCCAACTTAAATCTATTTCTCGCAATGTTTATACAGTGGCCTTTGTGTGTCCTGCATGTTCAGAGGCATAACAGGAGAGGAGAGAGAGTCCAACCTCCGTCTATTCAGAAAAAGAGTCTACCGTAATATAAGCAATGCACTAGATTCAGACAGACCTGGCTTTAAAAGGGAGCAGGAGATGGAACTGTGATTGGTTTGATTCATGTTACATCCAAAACACACCTAAAAATAAATTAAGACAGGAAACAGAACTCTTTTGAATCTAGCTCCTATTTTGCGCCCAAATTAAGCACCGTTAAACTAGCAATGTGGGGTTGGGCCAATGACTGTACAGATGGACGACGTGTCTCCATCTGCTCTCGTTGTACGAAACTGATGCCAATATAGCCCCTGTGATGGGTGCATGGCAACTGGCAGGTGACGTCATTTGGAGCCAGATGCGCCGTAGCCACTTCCGCTAACCAAAGCACACATTTAACTTACCGAAAAAACAGCAAGGATCCCGCACGCCAGTGTATTTAACTGCAGAACAGCTTCTTGTGTTGATCTGAAGCAGACGTTCACAGATATGATATATATTTGTTTATCAACTAATTAATTAAAAATAAACTTGTCAAAAAAATGGACGTAAACCAGCATGATAAGTACTAACTTTAATGAGAGAAACCATGTTTGAAAAACATTTAATTGATGTGTATTTTGATTTTATAGTTTGACTCATGTCTCATCTGATAACATGGAGGAGGCGGGCTTTATGACTTATACTGCAGCCAATCAGCAGGGGGTGATTAAGATTAACACTTTGGACCATGCACAGCAGATCATTTAAATAGGACCCATTGACATATAGACCTGAGGCCTGCAGCAATACTGTGGGGCTTCACCTGACCCAACTGGACCTAAAATATGTACATATAGATGCAACCCAACTAGTGGCTCTGGCTGGTTCTCAGTAGTGGATCTATGAGGACTTCTACCTCAGTGTCATCGATGCAGACCTGCTTATGTATAATCCCCCTTGTGGCCCCTTGTGTTTAAGCTGAACTTTTCCTCCTTCTCTACTTTGCTTCCTCATTACATTCCACGCGTAACCGTTGTCCCCTGGTCCCAACCGTGAACGGCTTTGTCAGTTCCATAATATTGTATTTTCTTTAGTTTGTTGTCTCTTCTACAAACCGCTGACACAAACAGCTGATCTGACACCATACACGCAAGCGTAGTAACACGTATGTGTTGCGGTCCACACAAAGTAGTGCCAAATAAAGAGGCGTTCTAGGCGAATTACTCAAATATAGCGTGCAAACAATACCACTATTAATATTTAGAGACGTCCTTATGTGTGGATAAATTACATGTGGAATTGATCCTGTCTGCAGCGGCATATAGCCTAGCTTCCGTGCCAGCACTCCGGCCGGTTTCTAAACACCGGGGGCCGTGCTGACCGGCATCCACTGTATGTAGTACACTTACTATTGATAAGTACCTCATACAACCCCATTTCTAACAAATCGAACTATCCCTTTAAAGAGTTGGGAAACTCTTAAAACAGTTGGTGCACTAGCCAGCCACTAGTGCGCTAACTTGTTTACCCTTTTTGCATAATGTATTCAACAAAAAAATACAAATTTAAAAGTCTAGAGAAAGAGCCTTTTCTAACATCTTGTCTGCCTCTGCAGTCGTCCTCAAGCCAGCAGGGTTATAGATGGTTTGGCTATTTTAAATCCTCTCTCCGGGGAGCTAATCTTCCATTCCATGCCGAGAGCCAAAGAAACATTTTAGGCGATGCAATTATTCAGGCCTCAGAGCGGCTGCAGCCTGTGTACCTGGCTGCTCCCCGTGCAGGGTTATTTGCTCAACTACAAATTGCTTGTAAAAATAAAAACGAAAAGCAGCTTCTGAAACAGAACAAGTCATTACTCCTCGTAATCAAGTTCAGATTCGCCTTATTCATCGACTGCTGCTTTTCCTTGTGCTATGAAACCAGGTTTCATTTTCTTTTGAATGAAATGCTGTTGGTGCTGACTGTGTGAAATATCAGGGTAACAGTGCAGAGACGATAAATGTGTTTATTTAGTAACAGACATTAAAATATGGATGCATGCTGTGGCTGCATAGTAAGACGTTTTAGCTATAAGGGGGCTGAAGTTTATTAGTGCTAAAGAGGCAACATCTGGTGGCACAGAGTCCTGAAAAAGGGTTGAACTGAAGTGATTCCAATAAGAACATATTTGCTACAAAGCTAACAAAATATAGTTTCACCTTGTTTAAACTCGAATGAGTATCTAACCTAAACCGACCAGCTTCAAAACACCACAGTTTCTACCTAACATGATTAAAGTTTAACCTTCCACCTTGTTTTCACTGCAGGAAACGACATTATTATTCTATTAAAAACTGTGTTTAGTTTTGAAATGAAAGCTGTCCACTCTGGTCAGCTTCATAGTTAGGAGCTTAGATCTGTTTTATAAGTTCTCAAAGACTCTGTGACACAACCTTGTAGACACAGTAATGAAATAATTGTCTGTGTCGCTCCGGCCTTAACGGAGATTGAACACAGAAGAACCAGTGTGAGTTTGTGTCTCTGTGTGCCTGAAAAGTCACCTGGGAACAATTGTATACAGGTGTAGATCTTTGTACATTGGTTATTGATTCTAATTATACTCATGTATTACACAGTTTATTTACTATTGTTTGTTGTTAGATAAACACATTTATGTCCCTACTTGAAAATTTTCAGACATTCAGCATCATCTAAATCAATGTAAAATGAAACAACCTGGTTTTAATAACACGTGGAAAAAAGCAGTGGATGACTAAACCAAACCTGAGCTTTATTAAGAGTAATGTAATGTGTTGTCTGTGACCACTTGGCAAAAAAAAAAATCCCTTTTGTTCTCACTCAGCTTTGATCTCACCACCGTTTCCTCAGGAGAACATGCTGCCTTTTGGCTAGTCCAGCTAAGCTACTTAGCATGTGGCCAGTTCATCAAGTTCACTAGTAAATCTGTCTGTTGGTAAGTCCACTATCAAATGATGTTTTCATCAACTAAAGAAAACATCTGGTCGTTGAGCGAGTTTAGCTTAAGCAGCAGTAAGTTAGCAGTTTAGCCAACTATTTAAGAATGTTCTTAGCTGCTTCTCTATTTTCGCTAGCTAGTCGCTAAATGTTGTCTGTTGATTAGCACTAGGCACTTATAACAGTGGGTTTATCAGAGTTTTCTTCATTGAACACAGCCGCTTGCTGCTAAGAACGCACACAGTTGCTGGCCATACAACCTAAACAATTTGCTAAAACATGCTAACAGGCTTCGTACAGCTCAGAGGATGCAGAGTCAGGTGAAAATGTGACTTACTGCGAGTCAATGTCTCACATTATAGGTAGTCATGCAGTCCATTGGTATTATATACTGTATCATTAACTGTATAAATAATGGACGTAGCCACCGTGACGTCACACTTGCGTAAATAAAGCCTCGAATTCAGAATATGGCCGCCACCGTGTTGGAGCAAGGAGCGAGGGGTTGGCCAAGTTATCAAAGCCAAATAGTCTGTGCCCATAGCTAATTAGCTGGCGAATTAACTGGTTTGACTTCATGTTTTCCACAAAATGAGATTCAATTTAAGGTGGTGATTGACTGAAGTTGTTTATTTATCAGACTATAGAAGTAACAGACTTGCCATTCTCTCGGCCAGTGAAAGAGCGGCGGGCATACGACAATACCGGGAAACTTAAAATAACCAGTCCTCTCATCTCTACAGTTTGCCGTAATCTCTCCGGGGAAAAGCCAACAACAATCCTGACTCCTATGCACTAGCTGACGAATAAATAAATGTATTATAAACACTGAAAAGGCGAACAAGCCAGGTATGGCGAGCACAGTATACCTGCTAAAATGTTTCAATAAAATAAACTAACTCACCAAAAAGCTGCAGCTCAGACTTTACGGCCAGATAAATCACACAGCAAGCCAGATTATGTCTGATTTTTGCATGAAAAAGGCTGTAAATATGTTTATTTCTGCTGTAAAAATTGGCCGTAATGTTATTTCTTGGTGTCTGGAGACATTTCTGGTTCTACACGGAATTGAAACTCTGATCTCGTTGTTTTACGCAGGACTTAAACCCTAGTCTTGTGTGTGATGTTCCTGCTTCAATTGACCCATCCATCCCCTCTGAGTGCCACCATAAGTACACTTTATTGTTCTTTTAACGACATCACTCCACGCAGTTACTCCATGTGTCAGATATTGCCCTGCATGGGTTTTCATTGGAGTTAGTTAAAGCCAGACACTAAAGGGTACCTTGTGCGTCTGCATGAGACGCCAAGTGGCGGCAAAAAGCCTCAGTTTTTGACAACTTGGGAAAGAGAAGAGGCTTGACAAAATTCCACAGCAGTACAGCGACGTGATAAAATGAGAATATCTGGGATTGTGGTTAGGTTTAAGCGTCACCACTTTCTTTTCTCTTTCCTTTTAGAAAGGAAATCCCTGCAGGGCAACATTTTTTTATACCGATCTCATTTCTCTGGATGCCAACAACACAAATCTTTTCAAATTCCAAAGTCTTTAAGTAAAATCAACACGTGAAGGTCTGAAAAAGTTTGGAATGTTACCGTTTAACCCAGAAACTCTGCTTTCCTCTTTAACGTCCCCTGTTCCCTCATCGTTGTCATTTTTCTCCGTTTCCCCTCCTCACACATACAGTTTGGTTATCAGTTCAAAGCACAAAGGAGGTCAGCGAGGGAGCATGTCAGTCAGACAAGTTGTCACCCAAATGATGACAAATTGGCCGCCTCTCCGCTCGCCTCCCAATCAAGTCCAGACCTGGCTTTCATGCACGCTCGGTTCCTGTAAATGGAGATCGATGGCACTCAGGTGAGGCTCACAGTCCCTTGGCTCAGTCACACAGTCAGACTCCGACTTTGCCGTATGGACTTAAGAGCAGCTTAGAGTCAAATAACTGCACCAATCGAGAGTTTTAGTGTCTCTTGATTGCCTGAATGCTTTTGGACCGACTAAACCCACTGAATTTGCTGCTTTTGACAAGTAAATTGTCATATTTGATCATATATATCACGGTTGCTGTTGGCCTGTACACAGCACAGAGACAATATGACGGAGTGAGAGCCTTCACCTGTTTCTGATCTCGACTGGACTACTTACCCTGCCGCCTCTCCAATGGGCTTGTTTCCAGGGAGACAAACACCATGTAACCCAACACTTTCTTGCAATAACATTGTCTTTATCGTCAGTGATGGATGGAATTTTCTCATCTCATGTCTTGAAGCTTTGAGAGAATATGCAGGAATGCTTCTGGTGAATGAAGAGCGGAACATGAGGCAAAATATTTCTTACTTTCATGCTATTCTCCCTGACTTCTCTGGACCTTTATTGTCTCTCTATCTTCTTTTATCTTTGGCCTCTTCATTCATACTGGCTATGTTTGCTTTGCAATTTGACATGGAGCTGGAGCTGCTTGTGTTTCATATTCAGAACACATTTAAGAACTTATAAGAGAATAAAATAACACACGGTTGAAGAAAAAAAACTGGGATTTCTGAGGGACTACTTTATTACTCAACATTTTTGGATTTTTGTGGCTTCGATCTTTTTGTTTTGCAGTTTGTCTTTGAATGAGGCAAGTTCTTCTGCTGGTCCCGCCCTTACAGTAAACCTGAGAGTTTCAATATAGCATGTGCTGAGCCCTAATGTTGTGAGGCTAGCAAGATTTTCAACGTCCATTTTTGGCCTCTGAAGCGGGATGACTCTACGGATGGACAGTCGGTGAGTCAGTCCACACAAGTGAAATATCTTGGCAGCTATTGGATGGATTGCTATATAATTTGGTACACACATTCATGCTCACCAACAGATCCTTCCTACTGATGTGGTAAAGTTTGACTGGAATATCTCACCCACTTGTGGAGGCATTGTCATAACATTTGGTGCAGGAAATCATGCTGCCCTATGAATGTATTTTAAAGTTGGAGATTATCTGACTTTTCAACTAGTGCCACCACCAGGGCGAAAATATAATGTATGCAATTTAACACAATAATTGCAAAAAAATGGCACTTAGATCCATGCTTAGCTTTAGCATGTTTAGCTAGGTGCTAATGGGTTTACTAACTGTAGCATTAAAACTTAAGAACCTATGCGCTAATGTAGTACAACCTCACAGAACGCTCTTAACTCTTAGGCTCATCTTAAACCTGGTGCAAAACAACGCAAATGTCATTGCTAGCAGCTACACGTCCAGGGGCTTTTGGTCTTACAATGAGGCATGGTCAGGCGCACAGGTGGCATGTTACTATCCTTAGGACGCATGAAGCAACTGCGCCTTAGACTTTAGATCAGGTTTATGTTCGTCTGTGGCACAGTCACTTCTAATATTCTCAAGATAGAACCCCTTTGCACCCTGCATATTACTAAGCGCTAAGATTGTGTGCCGTTTCCCTAGCAAAAGTAAGTAAGACGCACCCTAAATGACCCTACGTCAGGTACTTTGTCCGTGTGTTTGTTTTATGTTTAAATAGGGCCCTAAGTCTTGCTAGTGTGTTGATATTTTGAAACAATGGAGGAGGCTCATTTGTGAGGATTGAAAAGGAGTCGAAAAAGTCTGAAATATGCTTACCAGAGAATATCCTCCAACTGCTTCAATGGGCCTGACAGCTGAGCGTTAGCTGAATTACTGTATATTAAAAAAAGGCTACAGGACCAGAACAAACAAGTCAAACTTTGATTTTAAAATCTTATTTTGGCCCTGGAACACAATGCATTCAGGATACACTTTGGCCCTAAGTTCATTCAGATAAAAGCTGTTTTCCTGTGTTGACATCCATGTATGAATCTACGTACTGATCATAACAGAGCAGTTGGAGCAGGAGAGAAAAGAGAGCACGGAAAATACCAGGCAAAAGTCACTTTTAGGTTTTTTTCAGCCTCTTGAACTTCTCTTTGTTATTGTTGCTCCTGTGAAACCTTCAGGGATCCATAAAGTTTAATGATCTGTCACTGTATAAATCCCCCATTTTACTTTAGCTCTGCACTTTTGTTCCGGCGACCTCTCCGATCACTTGGGATGAAGTAAGTATTGAGAGAGTTTGAAGCTTAAAAGACTTTTGCCGTTAAAGGACAAATTATTCAGAGGACAAATACAGGACAGAGGCTTCTACAAGGGCCTCTGCTTTGATGTGGACGAATCCCAGGAAGATGCTTTTGCCCTGATTCATTTCACTAGGATTGTTCCCGTTTGGCCAAAAAGTAATTTGGGGTGGGAGGGATGTGGGTGTTAGAGGGGGCAGAGGTGACGTCCAAACTTTATGACGAAGCCACAAGGTTTGCATAATAAACTTGCCTGGTCTTAGACAGCGAATGTGAACAAAATAACCGGACTCATTTTCTCTTCTGTACCACAGGCTTCCTCCAGGCGGGGGTCCGCCAAGTCGCAAATTAACGTTGATTTAGAAACAACAGAAGCCTTTTGTCTCAGAGGGCTCGGGTTTTTTCTTTCTTTCTCTGGACTATGGAGCCACTTGGCTCCGCGTCTTGTTATTTTTCCACGCATAAAACTTTCATGATGAAATAAAGCAGAGGGTGTACGGCAGCAGGGACGGGGCGGCTCGCAAAGGCCTTTGGCTGCTATCACTCATGAAGCTGTCTGACTGATGAGATGAGGTCGAGCGAGCTGTCCCTCTCTTTCCGTCTCTCTCTCTTTACCTTTCTGCTTATCTCCTCTTTCTCTCAAATAACTTGTGTTGCCTTTTCCCCCTGCCTCTGTCAATTCATTTAAACTCAATTACCCGACCTTTTTATTGGCTTTCAAGTCTGAAAATCTATCTTGCTGAAAATTCAGAAACACTCCTGTTATCTGTATCATTCTGTCTCTCATCTTCCCCCCACCAAACACACACACACACACACGCACACTCAGGCTCAGGTTCCCTCAGATGTCGGGCTTTGGGATTCATGGACGTCTGATGAAGGAGTGTGTCTGGGTCATTTCCACGCGGATGTTGGTTTTGCCTGCAGAGCGTCGCTTTAACGTTGATATCTGATCTTCATATTGTGTCATTTCTGATGTTTTCCTAAGCCCCCTCTACCTGTCCTCATAAATAAGGATAAACTGTGGCTTTAACGTGGCTGCTGCAGACACCGATGACTGCTGGTGTGCCTGTCACCACATTTATCTCGCATATCTTTAGTTTGGTGACTCAGTTTCATGTTTTATAGCAGGGGAGGTGAACTTTTTACAGACCTTCTTTAACCACAGTGGGAGGCGGCTGAACAAAGCAACACTTTTTATAGTCTCAACTAAGACTAGCACTGATTTAGGAACCACCACAGTGTTAAAGTCTGACTCGACTGTCGAGCAAACACACCCTAAACAAGTCCTTCCTAAAGCTGCACAAGTAGCTAAATCCTTTTATATTAACTATGGATTAAATGGCTACATGATTTAAAAGGTGTCATTTGTAAAGACAAATCCACAGAAACCACTCATCACTTAGCTCTAGAGAGCCCCTGAACTTTTCTGAACTTGTTAGCATCTTTGAGCTCATTGTTTTAGTTTCACAGCCTGCAACTTTACTGTTTTGGAACTACTAGTTACAATCAAGCTAGCTAGCTAGCAGTCTGTGAAGGTTCTCAGTCATCCAGGTCATGGTAACACTTGAACAAACATCTTCTCTAAACATATTTACGGCCTTTCTTAACCTTTGCAAAACATTACACACAACTGTTAAACAAAATGATGATGTTTAAAAAGTATTTTCATACCTGTAGAGCAGTAAGGACAGCACACAATGTTAGTGTTGTCAGCTTGGCGCATGGTTTATTCTGCAATGTATAATGAGCTTGTTAGTTTTGATGACATACAAAAAAAATCAGGGGGGTGTCTGTTTTTTTATTAACTTTAAATAGAGATAATTTCCAACCCTCTAAATATGCTAATAGATGTGTGATCAAGGGTGAGTCGTTAACCTGAGCTGTTGACCTAGTATCAGCTAGTATAGCTAGCTAGTAGTTTAGCTAGCTAGCTAAAGCTACTTAAAAACATCAAGACCACAAAGTGTAAAGAGTTTACATAAAGTACTTTCTCATCAGGCATTCTTTATAACAGCTTTAGAAGCTAAAACTTTTATTAAGACCTTCATAGTTCTACAACATTTACGAAACATTTTGACTACCTAAAAGTTGGTAGAACAACTTCAGTGGTGTACAGGTAAAGGCATTTTGTGAAGAAAAAAAACTAACAAAGCATTAGAGTGTATAAATCTTTGTCATTTATTTATTTTTATAGTATAGTATTAGTTTACTAAATTTGTTTTTTGAGAAAAAGTTACGTTTGCATTCAGTTAGCATCTAGTGCCTAATCTAGCCATTAGAGGAACTGCACTTTATTACACCTGGGCACCAACGTCAGTGTTCGGCATCTGGTTGCAGCTGTTTTGGTTTGTGCCACGAGAAATGCACATCTCATGACTCTATAATAATAAGCCTGTTCGGATTCTTGCTAGGGTGGCAGGGGGGTGCCGTGGTTAGAACTATAGCAAGAAGGTTCCTGGTTTGAATCCTGCTTCAGGCAAAGGAGGCCTTTGCCTAAGCATGTTCTCCCCGTTTCTGCGTAGGCTCCCTTTTGGATACTCTGGTTACCTCTCACAGTCCAAAGACATGCTTGTTAGGTTAATTGGTTTGGGTAGACGGTAGCCCAGTCTGCAGGGCTTGGGAACCAGTTCCTTTCCTGGGCACTGTCAAGGTGCCCTTGAGCAAGGCACCGAATCCCAAACTTCTATGGGCACATGTCCATGTGCAGCCCTATCACTCTAACCTCTCTCCGTTAATGCATGTCCATTGGTTCCTGTTTATACATTTTTTTTTTAAATAAAAGTTCTTCTTCTTCTTCCTCTAAATTGCCCGTAGGTGAATGTGGGCATCAATGGTTGACTGTCTCTATGTTTCAGCCCTGTGGTTGACTAGCGACCAGTCCAGGATGTACCCCGCCTCTTATCCAATGACAGCTGGGATTGGCTCCAGCCTCCCCACAACCCTTAACAAGAGAGGCGGATAATGCATGGATGGATGGATTCTTGCCATTTGTAAGCATGTTAGTTCATCCAAACACCAAACGATCCATAAGAATGAAAGACACTGTTTGTCTGTGGAAAGTGATCATCATTGAGCGTGAGGCACGGCAGACGTTGAAGCTATAATAACTGTACTAATGGTTAATGGATCATTTACACCAGCTTTATAGAGCCATAACATTGATGCTCCAGCAGAAAAATGAAGTAGTGCTATCAAATATCTTACTGAGAGGTTTTTGGCAGCACGTAGTGACTAACTTCCCTTCTAAACACGCGTGTGACGCACAGAGGAACAGATTGACTGACAGGAAGCACGAAAGCAAAGAAAGCGATCCGTGAGCTGGGAGTTCCTCTGATTTGATAAAGGAGGGGAACAGACGGAGGAGGGGTTCACTGTAGTTTGATAAAAAGTTCAACAATCACATCACACTCCATTTGGAGTATTTGATGTCATAGGTTCAGGACTGGGTCATACGTTCATTAATGGCAACCTGAGAGGGCCTGCAGCCGCTCGCTGTGTGGTGGAAGTGTGTCGTTAGAGAGGTAATTCAGTCGGAACCAGAAATTAGCTTCACTCAGGTCAGTGCTGGCTCACTGACAGTGTTATGCAGTATGAGTGTGTGTGCCATTAAGCCTACTTCAATAGAAATATGGGCTCATAAGTGTCAGTGAAAGTGGAGACTGCACAGTTATACCTATACAATCAAAACATACTGCTGAGTCTGCAATAACAGGACTGCAGGTATGTGACCTTGGAGGCTGACTCTGTTTGGGATTTGTCAGTGTGATTGTTACTTTAAACCAGCATTTTGAACTTTATAGATCATGTTTAGAGCAACAGAGACCAAACAGAGACCAAATCAAGTCCAGGCTAAGAGCAGAAGGCTGAACGTTTCAATTTCCTATGCAATAAGAAACAAGATGAGAGAGGTCAGATTAAAGCAGAACAATTAAGTTAAGGTTTGAACTTTACTTGACCTTTGACCTATCTATATATCTATCCATTTCTTATTTGATATGATAAAAAATGTTGGTTATACCTCCTGCTAATCTATATATTTAATTAAGGTTTATATCCATAACCCTGTATAACACAAAGCAAAGGGGGGGGGGGGGGGGGGGGTGGATCCTTCGTGGCCCAACGAGATTCATTGTGCGCCAACTCAAAGGAGATGGCGGACTCTCAAGTGGCCAAGGAATACACACTAGCGACACAAATATTTAAAAAAATGAAAGGGACCTTGAAACACATTATCTTTAAAATAATAGGCTAAGTTACGTGCACTATTTATGTTAGCTAGTTACAAGGGTAAGGGTGGGAGCAGATGGTGACATAACAGGAAATCCTCCAGATTGCCTCAGTTTGGCCTTAGCGTCTACGCAGGCTACGAATGACTCATCCTTTGTAGACAGCCTTCTTCGAAGGACGCAGCCCCTCATTTAGACACAGCAAAACAAGACAACCATTCACTCTCACATTCACACCTAAGGGAAATTCAGAGTCACCAATTAACCTGCCGAGCATCTCTTTGGACTGTGGGAGGTAACCCGAGTACCCGGAGGGAACCCACGCATGCACGGGGAGAACCTGAAAGATGGCCCCCGACATCTACATCGGGATTTGATCTAGGACCCCTATAGCTGAGAGACGACAGCGCTAACCACAGTACCACAAGAAAAGACTCGTTAAGTAACTGAGTTAAGTTGTCTTAAGTTGTTAAGTTGTCTCTGGGGCAGCTGTGGCTCAGTGGTAGAGTGGTTGGTCGTCTTTCAATCGGAAGGTCGGAGTTTCGATCCCTAGCTTCCTCAGTCTACATGTCGAAGTGTCCTTGAGCAAGACACTGAACCCCAAATTGCTCCCGGTGGCATAGCCATCAGGTGAAAGTGATGACTGTTTGACAGTTGGGCACTTTAGGTAACAGCCTCTGCCATCATTTGACATGTAGTGTAACAGCAGCTTTGAGTGGTCGAAAAGACTAGAGAAGTGCAGTCCATTTACTCTAAGGACAGGGTGAATGCTTAAATTAAACTGCAAAATAAGTATTCAATGTGATGTTTTTACGTTGCCCCTTTACAAAGGGCAACAGCTAAGGGCAGTACCAGAGCTACATAAAGTCAGTATAAAACTTTCTCACCAGAGGCCAGGCCGTCCTCAAGGCCAGAAGAGGAGCAATAGATTACTATGTATCTGTGTGCATTATGGTTTTACATAAAATGCAGAAACAAAAATGACACATAAACCAAAGATAATAGCAGGAAGTAAAAGTAATTTTGCAAACATCTGAGCTCAGAAATAATCTGGCTGTTGAACACTTGTGGGTCGAGCCGAAGACAGAGAGGCTGAGTAACATGATATCGCCTCACACTTATTACTCCATGAGAGGAAGAAACCCCCGAAACCACAAAAACCACTCGAACTCAAAAAGCTGATCAACTTACCATTAAATAACCTTAATAAAACATCAATTTTCCTAATGTTTGTACTGAAAGCTCCATTTCCATGAGAACGGACATTTTCAGTTTGAGCTCTCCCAGCAGGGTCCGACCATTTCAAGTATTAAGTTAGTTTCCCCAGGAGAAAGGCTGCAGCCAGCAGTGGAAGAGTGAGTCTGGCGTCAGTGTTCACTGGGAGAATAATACGCAACAGTTCTGACATTAAAGAGACATAAGCAACATAACACATCATCAGTAGTAGAGACATTGAATATTAAGTTCTGAAGGGTAACGTTTGGGAAATACTTGTTCACTTTTGCCAAGAGTTAGATAGAAGAGAAAGTAGTTTTATATCTCTACAGTAAAGCTTAGCATCCTGTTAGCTTAGCTGTTGTCTCCAAGTCTAAGACAAGACACCAGGGAGTTCCTGCTTCCAGCAAAAAACAGAGTTAAACAGCTACTTTTTTAGCCTTTGTCTTTTGTACAGATCTAATATAATGCATTTGTGAGCTTTAAAGGTTCGTGACACTGTAGTAGACCGTTATGTATTCCCTCAGAACAGCCAGTGTACTAACTGTACAGTCGTTAGCTGTTAGCTAGCTAGCACTGGGCAAACGTTTTGCGAGATCTCGTAGAGGTTCTCTTTAGGTCAGTGTACTACTTCCGGGTCAGTTCAACCACAACAATAATGGAGCGCACGCACCCGTGGGAGAGGTTCATTGAATTTTCAAATACAAAGACATATCAGTGCTTGGCAGCAGGCACGGTTTTCATATAAGCGAGAGACATCTGAAAAGAATACTTAGCGCAAGGGGACTATCTCGTTGCAGCGGTTACTCTGACCTAGAGGGGACGGTCAAATTGGTAAACGCTTCACAATAATTACAACTCAGTACATGTAAATGATGAGTCATCTGCGGTGTAAAATAAGACATTAACTGGTCCACTGGAGTTTGAATTAACTTGTGATGTTCTGCCGTGTGCGGCGGGTGTGGTTGCAAAGGTGATCTCAGCTTGTTTTTATGATGCCAATAGCATTGACGTGCACATATGACCAAAACGTCTCCAGTAACTGTCATGAACTCTTTAGTTTCTACATTATCTTGCTGCACAGTCTCAGGGAACTCCAACCTGCAAATGGGTTTAAAACAATAAACGAAGCGTTTACCGATTTGACCGTCTCCTCTATTTACTCTACGATTCTGTGGAATAACGTTATTTTAAGAAAACAGAAGCAGAGCCGATCAGCAGTGGCGAGTGTACAGTCCACTATAGTCATATGTTGTCCACAACAAACAACAAACTGTGTGTCTTATAATGTCTCAGAAGACACCGATTAATTCATGAGACGTCCACACACATCTGTGACCGTCACCAGTTAATTCAACACCAGTTAAACTGTGACACTGGAAGTAGCACTCTTTTTTTTTTTTCAACCTTAGATTTTTTTCCCTCCATGTCCCCGCCCAGGCTCCATACTATAAAGTAGATTCATAAAGCACATATATAGATTAATACATATTTTTTTATTGTAACATTTTAAACTCACACAGTCGTGTCTGGCTGCACGGTGGTGCAGTGGTTAGTGCTGTTGCCTCACAGCTAGAAGGCTCCTGGGTCAAATCTTGGTTCAGATGTAGTGGGCCTTTCCGTGTGGAATTTGTATGTTCTCCCCGTGCATGTGCTGGTTCTCTCCGGGTACTTCGGCTTTCTCCAACAGTCCAACAACATCCTCGTTAGGTTTATTGGTGACTCTAAAGTTGCCCGTAGGTGTGAGCGTTAATGTGTGTCTGTCTCAAAGTTGTATCTAAGTGGTTGCCCTGTGATTAACTGGCAACCTATTGCCCAACAACAGCTGGGATAGGCTCCAGCGTTATGCTTTCATGACCCTGGCATCTTGCCGGAACTACTTATTCTACGTTCAGAACCGGCTCGGTGAGTAAGCTAATAGTTTTGCATCCACTACACTACCAGCAAGTATTTCATAAACTTGGTGTCCAAAAATCTGGACTATCGCTTTAATGCTAAGCTAAGCTAACTGGCTGCATTGGGCACACAGATGTGATGATGGAATTTACCTGACCCGTGTCTAAGTCTTGAGACGATAGCAAATAAACGTGTCACACGATATCAAACATCAAAAACGTACTTTCGAAGGATTTTGGACACATTTTTCTGTCTATTGTTGCGGCAAATGTGTTTCAATGACAAGCTGGGCAGTGACTACCGTTGCATCTCTTCCATTTCAAAGTCAGTGATGTTTAAAATTGTAAATAAAAAACAATGTTGCGCCTTAACTTTCTGCTCTCACATCACTCCCCTGGTTTTGTTCCTTCTCATGCTATCAGTGCTCTTTGTGCCTGCTGCCTCCTTCTCTCTCTCACTCATCAGCTCTCTGAGACAGGAAGCAATTCACTAACCTCTCTCATCACCACTCCAGTTGTTCCCGTCTGCAGCGCTTTGGCAAGCCATTTTTGATAAATACCATGACAATTCATATACAGCGAGCCCAGCCATACCATATTAGCCTCAATATGATGGAGTGTGTGAATATGGAGCACAAATCTAGGCCCCCTGACTGAGTACAGCGCAGTATCCTCTTAAATCCCTTCAAAAAGCAGCATTCCCTCATGCATTCATGAAAAGAGCCCATTTATAGACATGAAAAAAAAAGCCTGTTTCAACAGACTTTAAGTTCAGCGGCCAAGGAAAACAATGTGCCTGGCCAGAAAACTGAAGTCTGTAATGCAGCGACTTAATTCCATTCTCTCGCATGAAAAGAGAATAAAAAGTTCAGGGCTGGCTGAAACTTGCTGTCTGAATTGTGTGCGATTGACATACAGGGTATCAGTCTGCACGAAAATCAACTAAAGGCTAACTCACACAGCAGGCGGCCTCAGCGGGGGCGGAGGACGTCACGGTATGTGATAGACAGCTAAGCCAAAATGATGCAAAGAGGAATGAGGGAAAACGTGAGATTGAAGTGAAGAGAGAGAGAGAGCAGGAAAGGGAGAGAAAGTATTATAAAGTAAGGGGGGGAGAGCGCTCGGTGCCAGTCGTCAGTCCATTTGAGCCATTAATGTGCAGAGTAACGGCCTCGCTGACTGAGGGATGATGGGAAAACGGCTCTTCCTCGAGGGGTAGCCCTTGGAGTGATGCATCGTAGCGAGGACAGAGCACAGCGCCTGATGGCCGATTCCTCCGTCCTCAGCTCATCACAGGCATAAACAACAGGAGGCTTTCCTGCACACGGAGGGCACTTTCACCAGACAGAGCCAACACAAACTTTAAGTGCTGCTGCTGGTGTCTTTTTCCAACCTAATATTAAAAAGACAGAGTTTAAAGCTGTTAAAAGAAAGCACAACAAACAGTTCAGTGAGTAAACTTTACCTGCTATATGGTACCCGCACAGCTAATGGTGAAAAAAAATGACACTTGCCGAAAAAGGGCAGAGCGCAATGCATCATAGCCAAGCGCTGAACTGCAAACAATATGCCTGTAACAAGCTAATTAACCCCAAAAAGAACATTAAATGTAAAAACCAAAATTATAACAACTAGGCCTATAAAAGAGGTCAACTTAATATAACTCTACTTAAGCTGAGAAGAACTTAACAAACAGACCTTCCATAATGAGATAACCAGGAAACATATATAGGGGTTGGGCCAAACCAACTCAAACACAAGGGGTAAACAATATGGACACTAAGTGAAACTTAATACAAAGCTAAACTAACTAAACCCAAAACCCCCCCATGACATCAGAGCATTTGGTTTCTTCCAATCAGCTGGCTCCAGCATAAGAGAGTTCATAACCCTTGGCCACGCCTTTTGCTCCCACCAGGAAGTGCCATCCCCCAACAGTCAGGTAACTCAAGGACAAAGAAAAATTGATAACAGAAATGTGTGTCTAATCTTACAGTGTAAAAATGTGCGCACTAAACAATGTAAGCTTAAATGCAAAAATAAACTAATACCAAACCAAACTAAGCGTATACATTGTTTGTGTGGTGAGGGTGGATACCCTTGTGTGGCTGTGGCCATCACATTAATAATACAACATTTCAGCATGTTAAAGGGCCCTGTGTTTATGAGAGGAAAAGACTCAGGGGGGAATTCACTAAAGTATTGCACGGCTTTTGCGTGCGCTAAAGCTGTGCAAAAGACTCGGAGCACAAGCAGAGGGTTAATTGCACCCTAAAGTGCGCTGCAGAGCAAACAGCATCTCTGTGCTCCTGTGCTGTTTGCGCGAGTCATTATACAGACATTCAGGTTAAATTTGGCCCCTTTCTATGTAAATGAGCCTCGTTGCAAAAAGCACCTCGTTCACAAACACCAGCGCTAACAGCACTGTGCAGTTAGTGTGAAAATATTATGGTGGTAAATGCGGCGCAGTATTATAAGGGCTGTCACGCTCTGAGTTTCCAGGGATCATGGTTCAACCTTTTGTGTGATCAAAAAACATTAAAATGTCTGTAAATTCAGTCTGTAAATAATATATTATTATTATAAGGGAGACCAATCAGTCCGAGGCTGTGCGGGGCTCAACCCCAGCACATGGGCACGTGACCATGTGTGTGGAGACGGTCTGGAGCTGTTACGAATGCACAAAACAAGAGCAAACTGCACGGATCTGCGAAACTTTATGGGTGTGTTTGCACTTGAATATCATCAGTGCAATTTGCTTTGTGAATCGGACCTTGAGATGGAGCAGATAGCGGGTGCAAATGATGCGCAATTTATGGAGCTATCAGCGGCCGCTGTTTTCTTATATATACTTAAATGTATAGTGAGTGTAAGTATTCAATCAATCATTCAAATCAGCGGTAACATCAACATTTGACCTAACAGAGCTCAGAACCAGGCCTCATAGAGTGTTTCCCATTCTTCTTCCCTCATGTCTCATAAGATTTTTTTAACCCTCTTTTAAGTAGTTCATCCCACCTCACAACAGCTGAAAATTGTTTTAATTTGCAATGTGTGCGACCTTCATTGTGCTCTGTCTCTATTGAGGTCTCGTGTGAATGTAAGACGAGGTTTGAGGCAGGAAATTAACTTGACTGGATGGGAAGAGGTCAGGCCCAAAAAGACTCTCAGCTGGCATGAAATGAAAATCTTGTCTTGTGTTTGAAATGTTTCTCCTTGCTCAAAGCTCCAAAATTTTGTCTGGCTGGAGAGTTTTTGCAAATAAAGTCATTCACAAGATCACATTCTTTTTGGATGTGGGAGAAGTGCATTCTCTTCTTCTCCCTATACTAGGCCTCCGTGCCTGCAAGTGATAAGCATAAACACAAGTATAAACCTATTATAAAGTCTGTTGTTGTTGTACACAGTACTCTGTGCTCTATTTCATACTGGCAGCTTTCACTCCGCCTGGTTCTCCACTGTGACAAACAACAGCACAGCTTGGAGGTAGTCCACAAAGAGAGTTAATAAGGTGAAGCCAAGTACGAGCACAGGTCTGCTCCGGGAGTGTTAAATCCACTGGAGCATCTGATGCTGTGGATTTCTCTGACTGGCACAAAGAGAAATACAACCATGGCCGCCCTTTAAAGCCCCCCTCCAATGAAAATAAAGTGTTTAACCTTGTAAACATCTCCATGTGGTGTTCTTCATGTGCTACAAGACATATCAGAGACAACATAAGCAGTCATCTCCACGGCTGGGCCTGTCTGCTTTTAAACTGCAGTGTACCAAGGACAGGCTGAACAACACGTTTTCAGATCGGCAGGTTTGTGACATCACAAACCTAAGGAGCCAATCCCGTTAATGGACGGGGTGACGCTATGCATATCATTATGTGCGCCAGCCAGCTGTAACCGTCGCTGTAATTTTTGCTGTAATTTCTACTGACGTTAACGTGACTACTACTAATTACTAAATTTCGAGCTAGCTAAGTTTCAACAAGTTGCCGCTAAACAATGGCAGAGACGTGTTTTGTTTTCAGCTGTAATTTTATGAAAGGAAAAACATAGTACGAAGTGGGCGGGGCCTATGCAGATTCAGGAATTTTTAATGAGGGAGAAGGAGGAGATGCCTTGGGAGGATTTTTACAAGGTAATTAAACGTATTTGGCAGAAAAAAAACATCAGACACAATTTTTTATTTCAGGCAGAACATTTTATACGTCTTCAAACATGACTGGAGCTGCTGCAGAAATCTGAGATGTGAATAATCGGTGCAATTTGAGACTGTTATCAATTTTTCAAATACCTGACAAACACATTGTGGATGATTGTTCTCAGACGGGGCCTCAGAGGAGGAATTACCAAAGCAGCTCGCTGCGAGAAAATTGCAGCCTAGAAAACTGTGGAGGAGAGTGATGACCGTTTACTAATGAAAGCTCTCCTCATGGGAGACATTCAGACTCGCCGTCACAGTCACACACTGACATTTGGTTTAGAGAGAGTTAGGGCCTCAGCTGTGAAGGCTCCCTATGACAGGGTTCGTATGATTACTGAGCAAGAGCTAAGTGGGAGCTCCTCAGTGGAAATCTGCTGTCGGCTGGCACAGTCATTTATCTTCAGTAAGTTTTGGTCTGTCTGCAGGTTTTCAAGCCTTTCTGCAACTGTCTGTCTTTGGTTTCTGAATTCAGCACTCATCGAAAGATCTGCTTTCTCACTTTCCTTCTGTGCACAGGGATTTCCTAACTCCTCACTCCTAACCATAATGAAACTAAATTTCCTTCTTAAAGTCAATCCATCGTCCTTCTCCAGTTCAGTGCGTCAAACTCTGGATCAGACAGTACAACACAATGACGACTCAGCTTTGTTGAAGGAAGAAAAAACAACCCGCAGAAGTTTTTTCCTAATTGGTCCGCTTGAGGAAAAGCGCGTCAGGGCTGAAATCCATCACGCTGATTGCTGGCCTTGTCTGCGTGGAGCCACATGGGGGTGGTGCTGTGCCTGCGTGGGGGTTTGTCGGGGTTCTTGTGGTTTTGGATCCTGCACATGCTAGTTGGATCTCTGGAGGGAAGCCCTCGCACCGCCGAGAGCAGCTCATTACCTCGGTTAGTCATCAGCCGCACTGTCTGCAGCGGGATGATAAATGAGCAGGCCGTCATGTGTGGCTCTGACAGCCCCGTGACTCGGGGTCAACAGACATCTATCGAGGGGCAGACAGCAGGGAGGCCGAGCGAGAAGCAACCAGCCTTCAGAGAACCTGCGAGGCTTTCTGGGAATTTAAACACAACTTCAGTGGCTATAGAGGAGTTTGTTTCTTAAAGAACAACTTCCCATCCATGTTATTACACTTGCTGTGTAGAGGCTGGACTGATGGCCAGTCAATCACAGGGCTGATACAGTTGAGGAATATGTCTCATTATCTTTAGTTTTAGTCTTAAGGCAACGAGTACAGCACACTTTTTTGGAAGCAGAATTTGAAGGAAGATAACAATAATTACTGACCGAACCATTACCAGCAAACTGTCTAACACTATTACCCAAACTGTAAACTCTGGCTGACTTCCTGGTTTAACTTGGACCTGTTTGCTGAAGTGGTGCGCACACAGTTTTGGTGTGTAATTTGGGATTATTAGCAACATCAGGGGTGGGCTCAGTTTTGGTTTTCCCCTGAATAAAGTGCCAAACACCCGTCAGCATATTTACAACCTGTGGGGTCATCCCTCCAGTTAAGCTCTACCCTTTTCTATTTCAGCAGCAACACTGGGTTTCCAGATTTATCTTGTTATCTTGGTGTGTATGCAGTTTACAATAAACCAAACAACAGAAGGGAAATTGAAAACATTTGGATGGAAATTGGTTGAAATTGGATTTAAAGAAAAACTTTTGCAGTGCAAATATGCTGAAGGTTCAACATTTATGTTCACACCAAGAGCTTCAGAGGGTTTGCACTTTTTGCACTACACATGGGTCTGTATGTGACTGAGTGAGTGAGTGACGGTACTTTCAGAGCCAAATAAAGTTTAAAAAAATAACCACGGCCCGGGAAACACTTCAAAATAAAAGCATTGTGTACAAACGAGGGGAGTCAGAATTCCAGATCCGGCTTTTACTTTGAAAAAGCATACCGTCAGTTTTGACCTTCTTTACTCTCTATGCCTGTGACTTTTACTACAGGAAGAGATGTTAATATTGCTGTCAGAGATCAATAGGACTCATCACAATTCATTTTCACCGGCTATTTTGACAGAGAACCACGCCTGGCGTCACAAGATACTTGCGTCACGCCATTCTGAAGACCCATCTGTTTTCATATATTTAAAATGAATATGAACACGTCCCGCAGCCGTCACGTACATGCCACGTTTCCAGTGTTGCCTACAAAAGCGCACATTGTCCTGATGCGATCAGCCACATACTAGGTTTTAACCTAGTCTTGTTACACTGCATTACTTATCCAGTTTTTACTTTCATTTATCTGAGAGAAAAAATGAGTAGTCGACAATTAACTGCAGAAAATTAGTTTGACCTCGTCCCCAAGTCATCTGATAAACTAACCATCACCGCTTTGTTTTACATACACAAAATATTTAGTTTATAATAAGCTAGCAAGTTTAATGACCTTGTGCTTAGTTAAAGTGTCTACTATTTGGTCAACGCTGGCCCACACTAAAATATTTTTAAAGTCAGATGTTGAAAATGTGAGAGACGCCACACATGATGACCCGCGGTGGGTAGAGTAACCAAAAACGGGACTCAAGTAAAAGTACTTTATAACTATATTTACTCAAGTAGGAGTAAAAGTAGCTCCAGAAATAACTACTTAAGTAAGAGTAAGAAAGTCACGTACAATGTGCGCAGATTCACAACTCAATCATATTCCAATTAAATGTAATCCTCTTTACCAAAATCTGACCATGAATTTATTTGTTCACTTATCTTTTCTGACCGGAACAATATTCCATAAATGTTTAAGACGACACTGATGATGGTTAACTTAGTAGGGATTGGTTGCATTAGCTTATTCACTAGAAATCCTCTGAGTGAGTGTAAACTTGCAAGTTGTCCGCAGCAGCAGAGACGTCTCCGGTGTCTGCTAAAGGATTAGACAGTGATGTCGTTGTCATACGGAAGTCCTGCTGTCCGCTACACGGACACGTCCACGTATGTGGTGAAGTCATTAACTGATCCTTAACAGTTATACTTTGGACTGGTGGGTGCTTGATTTCCAACCCTGGTGTCAATAAAAGTAGCGAGACGTGTGCAGCCGAATGTAACGGAGTAGAAGTAGGCCTTCATAGTTTTTATCGCAATTTGATTTGAAATCGGTGCGGCCTTAACGTTCTTACGAGCAGATCGGGGGAGTATAAAATCACTCTTATCACACCTCACACCACGGGAACATCTGCCAAGATAATCGTTAGAATCGTCAAAAAATCTGACTTTGCGTACTTTTGTCGGAAGGGGGGAATTGGGCCCAAAATCGGCTTGATTATCTTGTAGTGTGTACGCTGCTGAAACATTAAGAGCAGATAATCATAGCCGATTGTAGCCGAGCTATAACTCAGGATTTGAGGGGCATAGTGAAGGAGTACACGTAACAGTTCTCGAAAGGCCAGTCTCTCCAGTTAGTTAGACATGTATTTGCTCACAGCTTATTCCAAAGTCTAATTCTCCGAGTCCATTTGTCCTCTTCTGAAATGTGAAAACTTTACCTGGAAGACAGGAAACATCTGCGAAACAGGAAAGTGTCTGCTTTAGGAAGTCACATCCATCACCGACACGTACACAGCGCCCGTCTCTCACACACACACGACGCCGATGACTTCTCTGTCAGCGAGTTGCCCAGGTGCTGCATGAGTGAGCAAATGTGCTCTAATGCTCCTCAGATGTCAGCCGTTGTTTTTTCACCTTAAACTTCTGGCAGATTGCGGCGATTTGCAGTCATAAATTTGTCATGCAGAAGTTTCCTCTCTGACTCCAGCAGACATTCCTCTTTCAGCTGGCACTGCCGCGGCTACTAATGCATGAGACAACCGGATATCTCCCACAGAGACAGACGTGTGTGTGCGTGTGCGTGTGTGGACCTGTCACTCGGGGTTGAGTGATGTTGATGTGAGTAGAAGTGGCATGACTGCGGCTCTCTATGAGGGAGGTATGGCACAGAATCCAGACTAGAGTGGGGCATGGTGTGTTTGTGTTTGTGTGTGTGTGTTTGTGTGTGGATGGCTTGGCAGACATCAGATGAGGGGATGTCGTGCCCCTCCGACTCTCTCTCACACACACACACACACACAAACACAAACATCCATATCCAACAGCAGCAGGCATGAATGGTCATTCAGCTCCAGCCAGCAGTATGAAAACAAGTCAAAGGGAGGAAGAGGAGGCGGGGAAGGGGGAGGATGGAGGATGGAGGATGGGGTCTCGGGCCAAAAGAAACACGGTGGGCTCGTCTGTCCTCCTCCCTGTCCTGATGAGCACCCCAGGCAAATATTCTGTGAATGAGAGCATATTTTGGGGGGCTACACTTCGCCTGAGAAGGAGAAGCAGGAGGAGGTGATGATGTCATAGGAGATTTTAAATTAGTCTTAATATGTAATAGAGGACGTACATTTTGGCCCGCCTCTTTGTCTGGCACTTCCATTACTGTACAACAACTCTGGGTCTCAACCTTCTCAGCTCCCATGATCCCCCTTTTCCCTGGTCACCATGGTCACCGTTTCCTCTTTATGTAGTCAAAATATCCATAAGGTCCTTCGGCAATGTACAAAACAGCTGAAGTGTGGCATACATGGACGATGGTTAGAACGTTTCAAAGCTCTATCCATGTCACATCCGCCCATTCATACACATGACGCCATGTAAGGCTCGTCACCATCCTCTACACTTACACACTCTCTGTCACTCTCTTGCCCAAAGATACATCGTAATGCAGACTGTAATAATGCACTACATGTCACATTCACCCTTACAACCACACACTGATGGCAAAGGCCTAAGTGCCAATCTCCAAACAGGATCTTTGATTCAGGATCTACGCCTTTGGGAGCAATTTGGGGTTCAGTGTCTTGCCTAAGAACACTTGTGACCGTAGCAGTCAGGGATCGAACCGCCAACAGTCCGATTGAAAGACAACTGACTCTACCACTGAGCCACAGCCCCTGAAAACGCACGTTTTACAGTACCATCTAGTCCCACTTACTGTGCTGTGATTGCTTAGAAATATAACTGATCAAACACATCATTTTTAATCAACCGTTTCATGTATGAAACCAACTGTCAACAACGTAATATTTATTTGATCTTTCCTACGCCTAACCAAGTCGTGTTGTATCCTCAACCTAACTAAGCTGTGACTCTTTCACAACGTTAACAATTTACTTGGTAAAGTTTAGGCACCCACTCTCTCAGGTTTCGTTAGCAGAAATACTCAGTTTCATTTATGAAACAATCTTGGTTTGGGTTACAAAGCTGATGTTTGGTTTCATGCAAGACTTGACAGCTTTCTGCTGACTGAAAATCCTGTGTTGGACATATTGGCTTTCCTAGCCAATCGCAGCACAGAAAGACAGCATGAGTCCCGATCAGACAGTGCGCGTCTTAGCAGCTGGCTTTTTTGTAGTTGTTTTCAATGAGAGGGACACTTTTTGCGCGCTGCTTTTGCGTTGCAGAGCGCCTCGCGTTTTCTCCGATTATCCAATCGGATGAATAGAGAGGCGGGCCTTCTGTCAGTTAAAAAAGTAAAATAACCATAGACTGTATAAAAAGATGGACGACATGACAGCTCCCTAAAAATGAAGCCAAAACATTTCTGGCTGCAGTATAGGTCATAAAGCCCGCCTCCTCCATGTTAACAGATGGGACATGGGTCAAACTATAAAATCAAAATACACGCCCGATAAATTTTTCTCAAACATGGTTTCTGTCATTATAGTTGGTTCTTTTCATGCTGATTTACATCCAAGTGTTCATTTTTCTGACAAGTTTATTTTTAATTAGTTATTTGATGCTGTCAAAATGATGATTGGCAGCTCTGTTGACAAATTCGGCTCCTGCAGCCGATCTGTTCCGGGTGAGCAGAGCAGAGGACGATCCGCGAGTGGAAACATAACTAAAAGAATCACTACAGTCACTGAAGCTTCCATACCTGTGAACGTTAACCTCAGACCAACACAGAGAAGCTGTTCTGCTGTTAGACACGCCGGCGTGCGGGATCCTTGCTGTTTTTTTCGGTAAGTTAAGTGTGTGTTTAGTTAGCGGAAGTGGCTACGGCCGCTTCACTCGCCGATCTCTACTGCGCAGACTCTGGCTCCGTATGAAGTCACCATCGCAAGATGGTAGCGCCTATCACAGGGGCTATTTTGGCATCAATTACGTACAATGTTAGCAGGTGGAGATGCGTTGTCCATCTATATATACAGTCATTGAAAATAATGGTTAGGTTAATGACAGCTAATGATTCGGTGGTTGCCTTAACAACAGTAAAAAAAAAAGGCGCAGCAAGCTGCTCTTTTTTTAACCGTAGGCTTCAAGAGAAAAGGCTGTGCGGTGCGCTTCGCGTTTTACAGCCTGCAAAACGCGCTCTGTCTGATCGGGACCTGAGACAAGCAACATTTGGAAAACGTTGGCGAGTAACATCGGTGCATAGACCTAACCGAACTGTGACTGATTCACAATCATTAAAGGAAATTGACATGAATTTTACATGTGCAAAAACAACTTACATATGTGAAACATGTATTTTGAACACACATTTGATCAAATTTAGTCCTTGTAAACTCAATGAATGATGAATAAGCTCAATGAAGTGACAGTACCAAGCTAAGAAATTATCTGCCACATTAAACCTCAAAGGTACAGCAGGTTCACTAACCGTAGAGGAGCTGGTTGGTGGATTGTGTTACCAAAGCTGTTTCACCCATCCTCCTGTCTTTATGGTAAAATAAGATAAACAGCTGCTGGTTTGAGCTTCTTATTTAAAGAACGCTCACAAGAGAGGAATTCGATATTGAAATCCAACTGTCAGCAAGAGAGCAATTTCCCAAAATGTTTGACTTCTCCTTTCAAACGCAGAGGATAAGTTGAGATATTTTCAGCACAGCTACTAAAGTGAAAAAAAGTTTAGAAAGTCATTATTACACTTTTTTTTAAGTTAAAAACACTCATGGAACATAAAGTCTCACTCTCACTTTTAATATTTGTACTTTAACACCTAATAATAACTATATTTCTACATTCACTCTTTCTTTACTTACACTCTCCACTTTGTTTAGCTGCTATATTGGTAGCCAGGCTGACGTGTGTGGGACACAGAGCTTTGACATGCTCCTCTGATCTCTGGCTGCAAACCCACCATAATGAGGTGCCTTAATGAACCTTCAGAATTTATGCTCATTGGAAAAAACTGTTTTCAATTCAGCGAATTATGATCTCTGTCGTTCACAATGTCCACTCTGACATTTTCTCTGGCAGGAAAGCCATTAACTGCGAGGTCTTATGAAGTTTGCTGGGTGTGACAAGTACTCATAAGGGTTTAAATTACCCTTGAGGTGGCAGCTAATCACTGTGGTGAACAGGGTTTGGCTCGGTGGCTACAGCAGCGTAACCAGAGGATTTGATATAGCTTGTTGAGGCCTATTTCCATAATGTTGCGTGACTAAAAAAGTTTGATAATCTTCAGAAAGAACTGGCCTGCATTAGGTCTGGACTCACAGATGAGGCGTGTACTGTAGAGGACGTAAACGATGCACTTAACAATATTTTGTGACGACCGCACCACATGAAAGAATAGTAAAGAGTGCAGCTGGCTTACACTGGCGCTGAGGGTGTTTGGTGTTAAGCCTGGGCTAGCGAGGCGGCTGTCTGGATTAAAGGAGGAACTGACAACCACTCTTGCTCCTTGTCTGCACCTCAGCAGCACTGCCTTCATTGGAGTTCTCAAATTCTTAGCTCCTCCAGTCTCCTTCACAAACTGGCTAAAGAGACTCTGATGTCCAGCGCCTAATAACCATAAATCCTGTCTGTGTCTAAGCCACTTATTCCTTGTTACCTGTAGTCAGTCCTGGCCAATAGCCAGACCAAGGTCCCATCAGCTGAGGCTTCACCTGATCACCAGTTGGCTGTTTCTGAAGTCTCTAAATCCCAACCAGCTATCCATTCCAATGAACAGTTGCCTGTCTCCAGGTCCCCAGTCAGTGGCCTGGCCGGCACCTGTTACCGTAGAGCAACAGCAATCTCCTTTTCCGGTAGAAATGCAGCAACCTGGTGAATGGTGAGCATCTCTTTGCTCACCATTCCTGGGCAACACCTCCTCTCTGCACTCCAGTAGTCTGCCCAATCGTACCCCAACTTCACCTTCAGCAAGATCCTCAGCTGACATGCTGCCTCTCTGAGGGGTCCTGCCTATGTCGCTGGTTTTCAGGCCAACCCCACAGAGCTGCTTGGCCCATCCGGTCAACCTCCTGCACAGTCAGGGGGAAGCTCTACCCAACTGCTTGAACTCCTGCCTGACTTATGGAGCAGCTTTGCCCTCAATCCCCTGCCTGGCCTTCTGAGTGGCTTTGCCCATGTAGTTGACCTCCTCCAGACCTCCTACCCGCCCTGCTCGGTGGGGGTTCTATCACAGCCTGTCTACCTGTTCCTTCTCACCAGCGACATTCCCACTTCCTGAGGACCCTTGACAAAAATGTAGCTGAGCTTGGTCTCAGATATGAAGGTCATGTTCATTGTGCCCCCGATCATCTTCCTTGACATCCTCCTCAAGAGGGTTTACGGTACCAAGACTGTCAGGCCCCTATCAGGCCCCTAGATCCCAAGAGACTGGGAAATCAAGCCCTGACTAGGGCAAAGCATCAGCGACCACATACATGGTACTTTTGAGGACTTGTGAGGACAGCCAGAAGAAATGTTTTCAGTCATGTCAGTTCAACACAGCTTTCCCAATTCCACATCAACGGATTTTGAAACCATTTACAAAAAACTTCACATCATCAAAAGAAAACGAACAAAAGCAACATCAGTTTGTCTTACCCCATTAAAAACAATTAGACAACCTCACGATGAGTGATAAGTGAGTTTGAAAGCTCCCTGGGTGGAGACAGATGCTATCTGGCTCTTTCATTGAAGTATCGCGACCTTTAAACACAACAGTGTTTTACTGAAGGGAATCCCAGTCCCAGTTGAGTCCTTTATCTCTGATGTAAGACACAGTGGTGTCAAAGAGCCCCTTGTGATCCAACTCAAGGCAAGTAGGAGGTATTTTAATAGCTGCCTGACCCGTGGTGGCTCTAGCCTGCTGCCATCAATCCCACACAGGGACACTATTGTGCGGCATCAGAGAGCAGAGGAGAGCCTTAAAATAAGTCAGTCTTTTTTTTCTGTTGTTGGTTGCTTAAATGGAGCTTTCCTGGAGGAACATAGCTCCACCTGCCCATTCACTGGTCAATGAAACATCCGCTGAAAACGTCACTCCAGTAGAACAATTTCTTCCATTGAGATAGTTCCTAGTTGTTACCATGTTGTATTATCCACAGTAAAGGCCTGGTCTTCAGCATTAATATTAACTGAAAATAGTGTCTTTCAATGGAATAGTTGCATTAAGTCATTTGGCACATGGGGGGTGGTGTGTTTAATCTACACATTTTGGGGAACATGAACAGTGACATTAACTGCTCAACTAAAATGATTTGCAGACAGTTCAGAAACAGAGGTTAGTGTTACATCTTTGAAACACAATCCTTTTAGCAAGTCATGTTTTGGGTTTCCATCTGTTAAAATTAATCAAATTAATCGTGTAGCCTTCTTATATTAAACTGCTAGAAAATCATGCTCCCACGTTTGCTGACAAGAAAAGTGTTCTTGACTGTTGTCCCAAAGTTGCGGGACAGATTTTCATCCTTCAAACTACACTTGGAACATCATCTCTCTTCAGTCTTTTGCAGAGAAAGAAAAATATGAAGAACGGCCTTGCCAGATAATGTTAGTCAATGTAAGACCCTGGGAAACACAGAGGCCTGTAAGCTAGCAAACATAGAGCGCTTGTTTAGTTGCCATCTTTAGTGACTCTTTCTTAAAAACTTTACTGTACAATGTTGAGAACAAAATGCTCAGTGATGTAAACTGCACAGTTCAGAGAGAAGAGAAAAAACTTATTTGAACTATTTGAAGTAATTAGCCCAAGCATGTTCCTGGCTTGCTAGCTTGTTAGCTCATTAGTTAAGTTCACCAACTAACCTGACTAGCCTGGATGAATTTCACTCTACCGCTTTCTAGTGTAACCACGACATAAAGCAGCCTGACAGCCTCGATTATCCAGCCGACATTGCGTGTGACAGTAGCAGCAGCAGCAGCGTCAGGTGCTTGTTTACAGGTGACACACAGATTGCTGCATGAAGAGCTGCACTAAC
This sequence comes from Semicossyphus pulcher, assembly GCF_022749685.1. Lineage (NCBI taxonomy): Eukaryota > Metazoa > Chordata > Actinopteri > Labriformes > Labridae > Semicossyphus > Semicossyphus pulcher. The sequence goes on along the minus strand of NW_027211670.1, from coordinate 9,271,339 downwards.
ATGATATCAGACAGAGTTTTCCTGACGATAAGTCGTGAAAAACCAGAAACTGGTGAGTTTTCCTTCTGCACCAAGCAGCAGTAAAGTAGCAGCTTTACAAGTTTCACTTGCTTCGCTATCGCACGTCCTGCGATGTGACTGCTGCACATGCGCACATGAGTGGCTTTACTATAGTTGCATCTGTGCCTTGAAATGCTCAACTCGCCTCTTATAAAGCAGCTTGCAGAGTTGCTTCATGAAAAGGCTGCACACTGTGGCTGAGGAATTAATACGACCCTCAGCTATGATTAATGAAACAACAGTCAGCAAACTTAAGGCTCTCCCTTTGTCACCAATGCCATTGTGAGGCGCATTTATGACATGTCAAAAGATATCGAGGAGCAGCACGTGTCTGATAGCGTGTGTTGGTGTTCTCTCTCTTAATGCTGGTGTGCACTGATGTTGCATATTTACAGTGTACGTTCACTTTGGAAGCTGTGGTGTTCTAAACTTTGCTGTTAATCAGAACTTGTAAGCACGTCTTTTGAGAGGCTGCAACGCCTCTCGTTGGTTGTGCGCTCCGAGGCGTCACCATCTGTCATCCAGCAGCGGAGCTTCATGCGTGCGTCCTCCTCTGGTCTCCTCCCATTGTAGAAACAGCTGTAGACCGTGAACCGTGCAGTGCGGGTCTGACGCGGATTACCTGGATCCTGGCTTGAGTGTGGGTGGGCATCAACCAGCGAGAGACAGAAACGCAGCGCTTTTTTGTGATAAAGTTATTCCACGTTTCTTTATATTGGATTCATTACCAAGAACTTCAGCAATGGCGAGTCGGCTTTTTCACACTCTGCATTTAATTCTGATTCTGGAGTCGAGTTTGGGTAAAATGTTGGAGGATCTTGGTGAAGCTGCGCCTCAAGGTGCCGATGTGCCGCTGGCACATGTGGAGCAGCGCGTCTTTACGCACGAAAACGCAAACCAGGACATGGTCTCCATCAACATGTTCAAAGTGTACGAGAAGTACAATAAAGAGCCGCAGAGCCAGAGGGACGGGAACACCGTGAGAAGCTTTAAAGCTGTCCCGAGTGAGTGAACACACGCGTTTATTCAATGATTCATCCAGTCACAGTGAAATGATCGTTTCTGCTGGAGCTGGACGTTTTCAGTATGTGTTAGAATTAGGCTACTTTGTGCTCAGTTAAAAAATCCTCCTGTATCTTCAGGTTATTGGTTTTATTTTGACTTCTAGTTATTGGTTTGGTATGTGTTTAAAAAATCGTCTTAAAAATCAGTGAATTTGTTTTGTATTTAAAGCTTGCTTGTGTTCTTAAGTCCTAATAAATAAACTTAAAGTCAGCTGGATTGTTTCCTTCTGCAATTTGAAAACTATTAAATATGAATCAGCATAACGCTGAAAAAAATGTTATTTTTGATATAACATAAACTTTTTTTGAATGAAATTTCATCTAAAATCCTAATTTTATGTTTTTCCACTTTTAATCCACTTGTTGTAGTTGCTTATTTCATCACAGATCAACTTTAAATAGACTGAAAATTGGCAAAAATTTCATATAAAACCTTAAGTCCATTCTTGTGCACAAAATCATCTCATCTTTATTGTTTCCCCAGCAAACAACGTAAACATCCTCAGCGCAGGTGTTTTGTCAATCACACAGCAGCTCTCTCGCTCCCCTTTGGCTTAAACATCTTCACCTCTCTGCTCGGCCTGCGTTTAAGATTTACTGAACTGGGGGGCTTTTAAGTCTCAGGCGCTGTTAGTTACCCGGTAGCTGAAACAGCCTAGGTGTTAGACAAGAGCCCATTATCACACCCAGACACCGGCCGCACAGCGAAAAGCCTCAGAGGAGCTCTCTCTGTTATAAGCATTTCCATATGCCTTCGACAGACCTGCTGGACCGACCCTGTGTTTGTCTTTCAGGCTGTGGTGGTGGAAGTGTGGGAGACGAAGGGTGAACTTCAGGAGTACAGCGATCTAAGTTGAGGCCTTTGGTCATGCGTGAGGCAGACACTTAAGCGCGCCACGCTTAATATTTTCCATACTGCTGCATGTGTCAGTCAGATGTGTTGAGCAACATTTTGCAGAAGATAAATAAGGTGCGATTATTCATGTCAGGAAAGCGTGCCGGAATGAAATGAGGGAGGAGGGGAGAGAAGGGAGAAAGGTTCAAGGCAACGTCATCGCTGAAGTTATCTTTATTGTTCATTTCACAGAGATACTCCTTTAGAGTTATAGCATCTGTTTGACCAAACATCTGTGAAGTTGAGTCAGTAAACACATCACTGTTGCAAATCCTTTTGAAAGCCAAAAAACAAAGTACAAAAATGAAACTGTTTTCTCAGAAGTTTCTGTAACTAGGACCGTTTTTCTTCTCATCCTCTGATTCTTCTTCTTCTTATTTCTTTCCCATCTTTCCAGGAGTCTTGTATGGCAAAGACGTGTTCCAGTTCAACCTGTCGTCCATCCAAGAATCAGAGCTCATCCTCTCCGCCTCTTTTCATTTCCTCTACAAGCGGCCTCGCCACCACCAGCGACCGTGGCGTTTCCGAAGGCCTCGCCACCCATCCAGCGGCCTCCAGCATCCCTACCCTCCCTCCCCGAAGCTCTTCTTCCATGGATCAAACCTTAACTCTGCTTTTGCAACACCGCTGGGAAACATAACTCTGTCTCCTTTCAAGAAAGGCTCTTGGCAAACAAGGGATGTAACAGCGGTGGTGAAACAAGCCAGGGATGTGAAAGAGCTTGTGGTCACGGTGGAGTTTGATATGGGGCTCGGGGCGGCTTGGTTGCAGCAGAAGGAGCACCTCTCTCCAGCTAATCTGCCGTATATTTTGATATACGCCGATGATCGAGCCATAGATGAGCCGAACAGTGTGGCCATGTCACTACAGAGGTACGGGTCCTTCCCTGTAGGGGAGGATGCGTCCCCCTCAGCTTCAGCGTCAGCATCAAGGATCCGGAGGGAGCTTCACCTCCAGCTCCAAACCAACGACATCCCAGAGGTCCAGTTCAACTCCCTGAAGAACCATGAACTGTGGCAGAACACGTATTTCCCAGCGAAAGCCAAAGCAGCAGTAAAACCGGGAAGGAAGCAGGGTCAGGACGGCAGCGAGGGCCTGAGTAAGCCTCAGGTGCTGAGCTTCGATGAGAGGACAATGAAAAAGGCGCGTAGGAGGCAGTGGAGCGAGCCCAGGGTTTGCTCCAGGAGATACCTCAGGGTGGACTTTGCTGACATCGGCTGGAGCGAGTGGGTTTTGGCACCCAAGTCATTTGATGCCTTCTACTGCGCAGGGACGTGTGGATTCCCCATCCCGAAAGTAAGCAAGCAAAACATACTTTAGATAAGAGAAAAGTACACACACACAGACCCTGCTCATGCCACATTAGCGTCCCAAATCACGACGTTTGCTCATACTTGCATGTTTTGTAAAATGTAAGATTTTTCCTCTTCCTCTTTTAAAATCACTTGACATGTTTGTTGTATTATTGCTATGATTTATATGGTCGTAACATTAAAGGTTAAATGTTAAATAAAGGTTATAATAATAATAACGGTAAGATCTTTTCTTAGGTGGTGCGTCCCTCGAATCACGCCACCATCCAGAGCATCGTCAGAGCAGTGGGCATCGTCCCCGGAGTCCCTGAACCGTGCTGCGTTCCAGAGAAGATGAGTCCGCTCAGCGTTCTTTTCCTGGATCCACACAGGAATATGGTGCTGAAGGTTTACCCGGGCATGTCTGTGGACACCTGTGCCTGTCGATAGGGCCGGAGCCACGGGACGTTTGATAAAAGACTAAGAGGAAGACGTACATGTAGACTCTGTGAGGAGAACAGTAGTGATGAGGACAGCTGAGGATGAACTGATGTAATTAGCACGGCACTAGTTGAGTGTCGATGTGGGAACTCTTTGCTGATTGTTGGACTACTCTCCTTCTCCGCCGAGGCCTTCTTTGTTAATATTTTTTATCCCCTTTATCCAAAAGCAGTTTTAAAAAGTGCACTTAATACAAGCCTGTGTGTTTAGTAGTGGTACATTTTCTGTGTGTTGACCTGCTTACCTGTGCGAGTAGATCATCTCCGTTGATCCTTCAAAAACCTTTTCGATGCTTTTCCACTTTTATAAAGTGATTTTGGCTGTTTTACTTTAAGACCTTTTCTTTTCTGGCCTGATTTTGGACTTGTTTCCATCCTGACTGAGCTCATTGTCTGGGTTTGAACAGTTTCTGAATCCTTACATCAGTATCCTCTCTTGGTTGCTCCTGTGTTCAGGATTTGCCTGAACTTTGGACAAAGTGATGAACTCCACGGGTACTCACAGACTCAGGAGGGACACAGAGACTACATCCTTAAGTTAATCAACACTTATCATGTAAATACTTTAGTTACTAATGCAAACTAAATGGAACTTATTCGTAAGTGATGTGTCACATGGAGTGACCCTATGTTGTCATTTAACACCTCCCATTTATTATTTATGCATGTGAAGTCATATCTGGTCTGAACTATATTTTCAATAGTCATCATTTGTTTATATCTTGTACATAATGAGTGTATTCTGACACCAACTGAGATTTACTGTACTACAGGCATTGTGTGGCTACATGGTACGGCAGGACAAACAGTGCTTTGCTGCCACCTGCTGGAACATTTAGGAATGTTTAATGGACACATTTTAAAAGAGAACGTTCTAGTACTGTGGCAGTATTTCCTCTTATTCATAAGTGCAGTTTATATTAAGATGACATGTATAGTTTTTTAATAACAGAATAATTTTTATAGTACAAAAAAGGATAAATGTATCCAACCTCCTAACTGTGTGGTTAAAAGTGTATTTGAATAGTTATGTGATGTGTGCTTTAATAAATCATAGATCTGTATGCTTGGTAAGCAAATAAACCTAACTGTAGATACTGTTAACTATCCTTTTGGACTTCTTAACATGTGTAACATAAAAGGTAAAGACTAGCACTGTCTAGTCAAATGTGTTGAAGATGACACATGTGGCAGAATCCACAGCATCTGCTGCCTGAGGGTGAGTTGGTTTAAGAGGAGTGCGGTGCTGGAAAACCTGTTTCTGTTTGGTTTGCCTGTTTCTATATTAGCTGAACTTGACAAAAAGGATATTGGATTAGAATTGCAGACCCCACCTTTAAGTACCATGATGTGTTTCTGGGTATTTTTTTTCTCTGAAAAATGACCCAGTTTAGAAGTACTGAAGAACATGAAGGCATTGGTGTTACATGTCAGTTAATGAAGTTGTTTTCACACTGCGGGTGGGAAAGTCAAATGCTGCTATAATATCGTACTGCTCTTTTCCAGGGTGTGTATCATACAGAGGCTAACAAATTGTTAAAAATGTAATCCCTTCTCAATTGACACAACTGAAAAACAGTGGTAAGTGAAAACCTGGAGGGGCATCGGGCCATATTTAAAGGTAAAACAACATGCTTGTTAACCCATTAGCTACTACTAAAGACAGCTATTAGCATTTAACTACTTTCTAGCTAACTTTACCGTTAGCCTACTGAGAAAGCAGCCTTATGCTACTTCAATTATATGACAGCCAGAGGAAAATGGCTGCCATATAATGGTGTTGAATTGACCATATTCACACTGCGGCCATTTAACTTTGTTGTCACCCTTAAATCAGATAAATATAGGCCTATAGAATCTAACAAACTCATATAATTTGATCACTTCTCGTTTGACACACAACTGAAAAACAATGGTTAGTGAAAACCTCGAGAGGCATCAGTCCATATTTGAAGGTAAAACACGTTTTATAACGCATTAGTTACTACTAAAAACAGCCAGCGTTAGCATTCAGGTACTTTCTAGCTAACTTTAACGTTGCTGAGAAAGTAGTTGCTGCTTAAAATTATATGGCAGCCAGAGGAAAATGGCTAACATGTAAATGTGTTGAACTGACCATATTCACACGGCGGCCATTTAACTTCGTCGTCACGCTCAGGATGGTAAACTTAAATGCTGTGTTAAGGTCGTACTACTTTGTAGTAGGTTATAAATCATTTAAACAGATCTAACTGCAAAATAAAATAAAGGGTAAGTGAAAATCTGGAAGGACTTAGGGCCATATTAAAGGGTAAAACATCAAAAATGATTACCCATTACTACCGTCGCACTACAGCTGATGTTAGCATTCAACCACTTTCTAACTAAAATCATTGCTAACTTGGAAGTGGCTGTATGTTACTATTTTTATTATAGGCCTAAATGTTACCATTTGATGCTTTGTACGAGAGTTAGCTTAAAGCTAATTTTATTTCAAAAGGAAAAGCAAAAATTTCTAGCGAACAATATGTTGGCTATTTATAATTTATGCCTGTCCTTTAAAACTATCAGATAGTATGGTTAGCAGTCAGCCACTTCCTAGCTAACAGGAATATAAGTTAGCAAGTGGTTTAAGCTAGCATTAGCTGTTGTCTGATGGTTGCTAATCGGTTATCAAACACATTGTTTTTCTTTAAATGTGGCCTGACGTCTTTTCAGCTGATAATCATTCAGGAAGCAGTAAAACAAGGACAATTGACGGATTCACTACATAAGAAACAACCTGGAATCCATCAGTATGACATTATAAAAGCTTTTGAGGTTCCCATGTGAGAGTGAGGCTAACTGGTTAATAGGTTTCACTGCATATTTTTCAACAGTCATTTGCTCTGCAGTAATCAAGGCCTCAGATCTTTCTCAGTGCATTTTCCTCCTGTTTGTTTTCCGTCTTACATGATTTGTTGTATTCATGACAGTATGTTTTGTCTTCACTTTTTATCACTGATTGACTCCATAGAGAGAATCTCTTCAGATGGCCACAATGAAAGCATTTTTATGAAACTTGGCATGAACCAAGAACTGTGTGACTCAATGGGTGAAAGACAGAAATTCCAAGATACGCCGGACTCAGGCCAATGTCCCCAGAAACATTGGCTTTGGTTCGGGCTCAGACCCCCCACAGGAACATGAAGCAGATCCCATCATCCATCTATGACATACAGGATGTAGTGGTGAAGGCCACCACCATCATTTCTTTGTTTCATCTGGCAGCTCGAGGAAATATTCCGCTCTCATGTCCCTCAGATTTTATCGATTCCCACGATAACGCACTCCCACTATCAGTTCATGAACATTTTCCCATGTGTTGTTACCAACATTCTACATTTTGCTCTTTGTAAAGGGCAATTCTGAAGTGCTGGAACAATCAGAAGAAGAAGGCCTATGGCCCACTGATGAAAGCCTTTGTATTTGCTGTATATAGTATTATTATGGACTGGGTGTCTGTGGCGACATTCACGGAAAAAATCAGAAGGGCCTTTCAGTCTCTGCGAGAGTTGCGAGTAAAAAGTAATCTTTGGCTGAACAAACAAAGAAAAGATCGATGACCACAGATACAACTTCAAAAATAAGTGAAAATCCAAAGAAAAAGAAACAAATTCAACGTTCAGATGAAGGCAAACAGTCTGAAAAGGAAAGCGACCGACAGCGAGGAAAATAAAGAGTTACAACCGTAAAGACCAGAGAAAACCATAGACGTCTGGTCAAATTTGGTATGTGTATGCCCACAATTACCGTTTAACTGAAATCTCCTAGATTGTACAAACTGTACCTTTAATATAGCATTACCAGCATATTAGCTTGCTGATGTTAGCAATCTGTTGCTATCTTTGGCTATGTAGCCTGACTACTGGGGTAACAGTGTAAGCCGCATCTTCATACAGATATTTTACCAAGAAAGGATGTGTTCTGTCTGGTATCAATATGAGGCTGTTTTGTTATTGTTTGTCCTGGTGATTTAAGAGCACAAGTAGTTTTTAATCCATCCTACAGTTCAAGCCGTGGTCAACAGTGATGTCCCCACAAATGTCCACAAAGCTTGGGTCAGAGTTCAACAAATTTAACCTTTCCTGCTCGCCATTCTGCACACTCTGCCCACCATATATCAAAACATTTTTTTGTATGAACTAATAGCTGGACCTGGAAAGTGACATAATGGGTAATCAAGTGTCCATAGTTTATGAAATATTATTTATCAAATTGTTTTCATGGTTCTATTTGTTCTATTTTTGGCTCTGCCCTCTGCTCTATGTCACTGACTCCTGCGCATTCCTAAAGCTTTCTGTATCTGGAACATGTGTGTGATCTGTAATTTGCAGTGACTGTAGACTAGGAAAAAAACACTAACCTGTAATAAATATGCTATTATGGTTATGGAGAATGCAACGTGTCTTTTTATTAATAATTTGTTTCCACTGGATCCAAAAGGTTTCACTCTCAAGCTGGGAAAATTCATTTCATGGAAATGTCTGCTTGTCGTAACCTCACAGTTTCCAGTGCCTCCCTCATTATCGCCGTCAAGTGTTTACAGTGTCTTCATTAGCAGCCAGCCCCATAATGATAACAAAGCTTAAAAGAAGGCATCAATGGCAGTGATAAGCATGGCCAAGCTACTATTTTGGTTGACACAAGTCCCCGTGTTTACTCTGGGAGCATGGGAGCGGACACCAGGACTGTGGTCCTTGCATTGGGAATCTTCATTTTCAAACCTTGCCATTGCAAAGTCTGTTTTGAAGCCGGGAAGAAGGTGAAGTTTGTGTCCGATCAGCTTAGAAAGATCAGCATTTCAAGATGCAGACCTCCAGATCATTCCTGTTCCAGATGTGTGTGAGTCTGGTGATTTCCGTTGGCTCTTGTACCTGTAAACCTCTCAACAATGACATCCAGAGCGAGTACAGTGAGGAATTCTACTCTCAGCTGTCTGAGGAGGACATCCTGGAGGAGGAAGACACAGACTCCAGGATGGAGAACCTCCTGGGAACCATGAAGGAGGGCTTTCTGAGGCAACTCAACCTGTCGGATGTTCCTCAGGAGCACAGCAAGATCTACCCTCCTCAGTTCATGATGGAGCTCTACAATAAGTATGCCTCGGACAGCTCGACTATCCCTCAGTCTGATGTCATACGGAGCTTCTCTGTGCAAGGTAAATGAACAGGGTATAACTTTGAAGGGGGAAAATGTCATCTGCGTCATCATCTGCTCAGCTTATTTGTGGGAGACCATACCTGATAAAGATAGGCTAGTAATCTCGGAGTTGTGTAAAAGACTTGATATGAATATTTAGAATTCCTAATCTGCTTTTAGACGTGTTGTGAATTTGACATGAAATAAACCTCTAAACCAGTGCTTCCCCACCTTTTTGGCCTGTGAACCTGATTTCTAAAGGCCTAAATATGTAGAAATGTCTTGCAATTAAAAGGGAACAATGATAAAAGGAAGTAATGATGGAACAAAAATAAACAACCCTTGGGAGAATTCTGCCTTTCCAGGTTCCTCTTGGTAATTAGCGCAGACCCTCAGATTTATCTTGCGACCCCTCGTGATTGCCCCAGCCTCTTAGGTCAGGAACCATTGATCTAAAGTAACCCAGGCCATTCTTTATAGTGTAGCTGCAGTACAGTAATTCATTGTCCATTGATTGCCTCGTTACAGCTTCAACAAAAGTAAAGATTTTGCCCAGAAAAGGTCAATTTGATTTTGGATTTATTCACTTTAAAGAAGGCCAGTTTGACCAACCAACCAGTTTTAGAGTAATAGCCCTGACTGAAACACATCATAGCTCTGTTGCCTGCTGATGTGGATAAAAGATGGTCTTTTCCTCTTTTCAGAAAGCATACCATTGCTTAACAATCTCAAACTCAGACAGCTGTCCACTTACAACATTCAACATGTAGGAGGACCCGCTGTGCAATTAAGTTTGTATTTCACCGAGAAGTTAGCAAGCTAGGCTAAGTAGCGTTAGCATCCCTTACACAAATTTCAAATATTAGCATGCTAGGTTAAATAGCTTCCACGTTGAAAGTGAAGCTAGCTTGCTAATATTTGCACTTATTCCACATGTTGGCATGCTAGGCGAGTTTCAACAGTGAGTAAGCGTTAGTTAGCGTAACATTTCCACTAATTCTAACTGGACACTATTTTTGATGAATAATCTTTCAGCACCTGCTCCTGCACACCCACTGTAGTATTTATCCTGCATTATAGAAAGGAAGGGGGCTAGCTAGGCTTCACATCAGACTGGCAAATCTTAACTGCTGTTTCAGATAAACGGTCTCACCTCTTTGTATCTCTCCAACAGATATCACGCTGTCTGTGACAAATGGCACAAAGTCAAGACACAGGCTGCAGTTCAACGTCAGCATTCCCAACCATGAGAAGATCAATACTGCTGAGCTACAGCTCTTCTTCTTCCCAGATGCCAGGTCAAGGGTCACTTCCCGCAATTTCAAGGCCAACATCAAAGTCTATGAAGTGGATTACAGCAATTTCACATCCACCACTCAACTACTGGTGGGCAAAGAGGTGACAGGCTCACAGAGCACATGGGAGACCTTTGATGTGACCACAGCTATTCAGAGCTGGATCAAGTCGGGCCATGGAGCAACTGTTCTTGATGTAGTGGTCGATAGAAAGGATTGTGAGGCTTCTAAAAGTGGAGAAGAAGAAGCAGACTGTTTGAATATGAGCATGTGTGTTGGAGATAACACTTCAGCGGCTCTAATCGTCTTCTCGGATGACCTGGGTAGCAGGAGGAGGGAGAAGAAGGAAGAGTTAAGAGAGATGATCCTTCATGAAGAAGAAACCATCTTACACTCAGGGGCTGATTGGAGCAAAGAAGGTCAGCTTTCAAACGAGATCCCTGAGGCTCAACATCCACGAAGAAGAAAAAGAAAGGCAGTGAGGGAATACTGCCAGCGAACATCTCTCAAGGTCAGCTTTAAAGACATCGGCTGGGACAGCTGGATTGTGGCACCTCCAGAATATGACGCCTACGAATGTCGAGGCCTGTGTTACCACCCGCTGACGGACGAATCAACCCCATCAAAACACGCCCTCATCCAAACGCTGCTCAACATCAGGGACCCCAAGAAGGCCAACATGGCCTGCTGCGTCCCAATCAAACTGGATCCCATTACAGTGATGTATCAGGAGAATGGACGGCTTACTATAAGATACCTTTATGAAGAGATGAAGGTGGCAGAGTGTGGCTGCAGGTAGTCAGAGAGAATTGTTTTGCTGTGGTGATTAAGCTGGTTTTGATGTTGCATTTAATTCAAGTCAGTCGGATGTTCATGCCTTCAGTGGGCCAAGGTCTCAGAAGAAACACAGATACTTACTTCTATGTAGATCCCTATAGCTACTACCTAGTAATACTAAATATTCCTTTTGTGCAACAGCACACATTACACCAACAAAAAGGCTAAAAGTCTACAGTCATGCTAGCTGCTCTGTAAGGCTGATAGAGGTGCTTTTAGCTTAATGGTATCCTCAGATTGGCATTTGAGGTGTTTGCACGTTAGCATACAACCTAAAACACGTGTTAGCATGTTAGCTTTGAGCTTAATGGTATCCTTGGCAAGAACACAATGATAATGAAAACTGATGTTTTGCAGGTAGCCATATTATATCATATTTATGATCTTAAATCTGCGTGTTAGCATTTTAGCATTTGCTAATCATCAGTTAACATATTGGACAGCTGAACTTTATGGGGATGTCTTTCGTTATGCAGGTAATTAGACATACAGCACAGAATTATAGACCAAACAAAGAGCCTGATGATGATTAGCGATAGATAAAAAACATGACATAATATGCACAACAAAATATATTAGAAGTATATATTTTTGCCACCCGGCAGAAAACCAAAGATAACATATCTCTACATTTTTATTTAATACTGGTTGTATGTTCATAATAATCTTGTTATTATAATATCTTTGTCCAATGTGTTTCAGTAAAACTGATGGAATTGTATTTTTAAGAGGCAAATAGTGTAAAACAGAAGATAAAGTATGTTAAAGTTAATCATTAAAAAATTTATATTTTCAGTATCACAAGTATAAAATTACTTTTTCGTGAAAGATTAACAAAATATCTCTAATCTTTAGTGACTAACAACAATAATATTAAGTCACAGCCGCTCATCGTAACCATGTGAATGTAAACTTGTACATACAATTGTGGTTGTAATTTGTTTGTATTATTATATATCAGGAGTCTGTAAATTACTGTCATACAAATGTGTACAATGTTCAGCTTATATCACTTTCTACTTTCCTGTTCTTGCTTACACGTAAATGATTATGTTATACAATGCTGATATTTTTTTAAATAAAGTCAACCAGAATTGGATGTATTTACCTTTCAGTGTCAATCTGTCAAATGTTCTTTTTACTTCAGGTGGTGACTGTAGGGTATTAAAAGGGACCTGTAAAGCATCACAGATTAGTTTGAAGAGTTGGTTGTCAACCACTGGAAAATAAGTTTTTCCACAGCACACATTTTGAACGCACTAATGTCATAAATATCAGAACAAACTAATGCCAAATAGAACCATTATTAATTTATTGTTCTCTTGCTACTGCAACATGGGGTGTGAAGGCTCCAGGCTGCAGCCAGGGGGCATCATTTCTCAGGATTAAACGTAGCAAAATAAAATCTGTTACCAGTAATGGGTTTGCAATTGTGGTGTAGTAACCAATCACAACTCAGATTTATTACTGTTTGTCGGTAAAAAAAATAAAAAATCTCTTCATTTAAGACATGGTACCAAGAGAATAACATTTTTGGATCACATTGATATTTGTTTACATGGTTACATGGTTAGATGAATGTCATATACTTTGAAAGGCCTTAAATAAACACACAGACAAGAAATTAATATGTATTCATGAACATTATTCTAACGTTACTCTCTGTTTTATGGATTATTGAACCCCTGTAGACTTAAAGTTGCATCCTACTAAAGATGACAGTGATTGCTGATGGCATTCTGCTTTTTTTGTAGTTTGTGGTAGAGGACAGTTAAATAACAATTAAACTACTCAGAGGCTTATACATGTCTCTTGCGAGGCAAAGACACTTGCACGTCCTTCTTGGGTAACATAAAATTGCTTTGTCTAAAAATAGCATCAATAACAAGCCAACAAAAATAAGATCATTAACTCAGTTGAACTTACATGTTACAACAGAGCCTGTTAATTGTTCATTTCATATTGACTAGGTAAATTTAATGTTAATGATCAACAAAGTAAAGATCATAAAAGTTAAGGCCATATCTCTGCCTAAGTTACCTTGCCTTTAACATCATTTCTTTTTCTAAACATGTTTATCTCTTAATTAAAACTAAACTTAAATGAACGCTTATGAAACCAAAATATAAATAAGAATTACACTAATGACAGAAACCATGTTTAAGAAAAAAAATATTTGAAGTGTATTTTGATTTCATAGTTTGACTCATGTCCCATCTGTGTCTCTAGAGGAGGCGGGCTTTCTGACCTATACTGCAGCCAGTCAGGAGGGGGCGATCAAGATGTTAAGGGGACTAACATGTCATCTTTTTATAAAGTCAGTAGCTGATTTCCTGTTTGCGTCACCAGCTGTTCACCCGTGGGGCTAACCTAGCGGGCTAACTAGCTATCCTAACTTACGTCACATAACTTAAATTATTTAAATGATAATTTCTTTCAAGGCCTTTTTTTGTTATTTTTAACATTTGTATCGCTAGCTATTCGATTGAGTTGAAACCAGAACCTTTTACATTTAAATTGTTTTCCTCGGCTGTTTAGGAGTCCGCTATCTCATTTCATTTGGCGCGCAATGAATCTCGGAATTACATTGGGCCGCAAAGGATGCACCCGATGGATCCTTCGCGGGCCAGGAAAAGGAGGATGCATTTGTCGGCCGCATCTGAAGGAGCCTTCAAAATGGAACGCGCCACTGTGACGCAACCAGCATTCAAATACGGCCTTTGAAGGATGCAGCCCCTGAATTGGGACACAGCTAATGGTTTTAAAAGGGAAGAAGCTTTAGAAAGGAATAGAACAGCTCTCAAGTACAGCTAATTTATCTTTGTACCAAAGGTAAGTTGAAAAAGACACAACATCAGTTGATATTGCTAATGTGTTAGCCAAAAAGGACTACAGAACTATGCAGGCCAGAGCAACATCAGCATTCACAAGCTAGTTGCTAACTTTGTCTTGTTGTTTGTTGATGGGCTGTAGCATATAGTGCTATTTTGTGCTGAACACATTTGCCTTAGAACAGTTTACAGGCAAAAAAGTGAAGTGGCTGTCTTGTCAATAATTTGTTGAAGAATTTACGTTGTTAGAGTCTCAGCAGGCTAACTAGCTTACTAAAATAGCTACTGTGTGGTTGTTATTGTACTCTGCCAACCGTGAAAGTTATCCAATGAGATTATTTCAGTCTACAGAGCAGCCTTGCCTCCGGAGTGAGCGGCTAAAAATCCACACTTGAAACTTCGTATTCTAAGCAAGTTAGCAGTTTAGGGACATCAAAACCATTGTTGTGTAAACTGTTTTATAGTCAGCCCACAGAGGCAAGGATTTTTAAATGCACAATACGGTGTTCAGAAGTCATTGTTAGTGTCCTGAGAATTGGCAAAGGGGGAAGTATTAAGTAATGCTTAAGGGGGTATTAACGGTTAAGACCTTAAGATTAGCTGAGCGCTGTCTAGCATTTTGAAGGAGATGACGGCTAGCTTCACAATTTTGAGCTGCAAAATTTTCTGGATCATTGTCATAAAGGGGTCCTGGCATTGAAACAGTTCAGCCAATATAGAGTTTGAATTAAATGAAAGGGTGAAAACTTTGCAATAATCTTTATTGTTTTATCAAATGGACACTTTTCCTGTAATAGTAAAAAAAAGAATCAAAAACTAACCACTGAACGAGAGTAACCTATGAAATAACATTTGTTTCCATACTCTAGATTGTGGGTGTGTTCCTCTTTTTTTTAACCCAATTCTGATCCTGCATGTGTTTTAGGAGGCTTTGCCACGTGTCTACAAACTGTGTAATCATGTCACCAGTGGAGCGACCCAGACATGACCCCTAAAGCTACCAACGGCACCAACATACACTACCATTGGCTTTCATAACAGACCCAGGAGAGAGAGAGCAGCAAGAGAAGGAGCGTGAGAGTTTCTGATCTGGCTTTCAGATCAATGAGTCCAGCCTGAACGAGTTTTGCCAAACCAGTTTATCATCTATAAAAATCACGGAGAAGATGTCAGTATAAATAAGATAACAGATGGTGGGTAATTCAAGCCTAAATTCAATACAGTGTAATTGCAAGTAATAGTAAATCATTTCAGGTACATAATCCCCCCTGGACAAAGACAAACAACTGCATAGGAGTCAAATAAAAACAGGAATACAAACATTAATTGTGTGTATGTGGGAAAAAGTAAGAAACTGCACTTTGACTGATTATATTGTCTGCATGTTGAAGCATTGCAGATAATACGATTAAAGGTTTATTTGGGACAAAAGCCTCTTATGTTGATTTTGTCCAAAATAACAGACAATGACAGTGTTCCCTCCTACAAACAGAATCTCTTGACACAGATAAATGAACTAGCACAGCCCAGTGAAGATGAAAACAGAGTAGTTCTCTATCCACTGGTGATGATGAAGACAATGGCACAGCGGACATCACCGCTGCTTTTGATGCTCCTCCTAAGTACCGCAAGCTCAACATTCCAGCCGGCCCTGGTGTTAGAAATGGCAAATATTCTGTTGGACAACTATTGCTTTCCTGAGAACCTGGTTGGGATGCAGGAGGCCATCCAAAAAGCAATCAACAGTGGAGAAATCCTGCAGATTTCAGACAAGAAGACTCTGGCAACTGTGCTCACAAGCGGAGTACAAGGGGCACTGAACGATCCACGGTTGACTGTGTCATACGAGCCGAATTTTGTGCCAGTGATGCCACCGATGCTGCCGTCTCTCCCTATAGAGCAGCTGGTCTGGCTGGTGAGAAACTCGGCCAAGCTGGATATCCTTGACAACAATGTTGGATATTTGCGGATGGATCGAATCATTGGTAAAGAGACAGCAGCAAAGCTTGGCTCTAGGCTGAGGGACAACATATGGGATAAAGTTGCTGAGACGTCATCACTGATCTTTGACCTGAGGTATAGTACAGCTGGAGAATTTTCTGGAGTTCCCAGTATAATCTCCTATTTCTCAGACGCGGAGCCTCTCATTCATATTGACACTGTGTATGACAGGCCCTCCAATACAACGAGGGAATTATGGACCACGGCATCAAAAATGGGGAAAAGGTATGGAAGGAAGAAAGACGTGATTATTTTGACAAGTAAGCGCACCATGGGGGCTGCTGAAGCAGTAGCATATACATTAAAAAACATAAAGAGGGCCATCGTTGTTGGGGAAAGGTCTGCAGGTGGGTCAGTAAAAGTCCAAAAGATCATGATCGCTAAGACAGAGTTCTACATAACAGTTCCTGTGGCAAGATCAATAAGTCCAATCACAGGCCAAAGCTGGGAAGTTCGTGGAGTTTCCCCAACTGTTAATGTCAACCCCAAGGAGGCTATCGCAAAAGCCAAGTCCCTTCTGGCTATAAGGAGAGCCATTCCAAAAGTCTTGAAGAGTATCTCTGACATAATTGGGAGGTTCTACGCATTTACTGACAGAGTTCCAGGTCTTCTTCAATGTCTGCAATCTACAGACTTATTCTCTGTCGTATCTGAAGAGGACCTAGCTGCCAGACTCAACCAGGACCTTCAAGCTGTGTCTGAAGACCCGAGACTTATCATCAAATACAATCAAGATGATCCTGCCACAGAGGAGGATCCTGAGCCTGACAATGTACCTGATGATGTGGAATTATTAAAAGAACTCGTTGACACAACCTTCAAAGTGGAAATTCTCCCACATAATACCGGCTTTCTCCGCTTTGACAAGTTTCTCAAATTGTCTACTTGGGCTAATCTGGAAGAGCTCATGGCTAATAAGGTATGGGAGCCCCTCAAAGACACAAATAATCTGATTATTGATCTACGCTCTAACACTGGCGGATCCTCAACCTCTCTATCCCTGGTGCTGTCCTACTTGCAAGATACTTTCCAGAAACATCACTTTTTCACAATATATGACAGAATTCAGAACACGACAACAGAATATGACTCTTTGCCCCAAACAGGTCCGACTTATGGCTCCAAACGTGGGGTTTACGTGTTGACCAGCTACCACACTGCAGGTGTCGGGGAAGAGTTTGCCTACCTGATACAGTCCCTGCATCGTGGCACAGTCATTGGGGAAATTACATCTGGTAACCTGATGCACTCAAAGACATTCCCAATAGAGGGGACAGATATTGCAGTCACAGTCCCTTTCATCAACTTCTTAGACAATGATGGTGAATGCTGGCTAGGAGGTGGTGTCGTCCCAGATTCTATTGTGCTGGCTGAGGAAGCTGTGGAGTACGTTCATGAGATTGCAGATTTTCATCAAGGGCTCAGGTCCCTCGTCGAAGGAACTGGGCAACTGTTAGAAAAACACTATGCGATCCATGAAGTGGCACTAAAGGTCGGCAATGAACTGTTGAGCAATTGGGCTGAGGGAGTGTACTGGTCTGCGGTTGACTTTGAATCGTTGGCATCTCAGTTAACGGCCGACCTCCAAGAGACTTCAGGTGATCATCGCCTTCATGTCTTCCACTGCAGCGTCGAGCCTGAGTCGCTCCATGACGTCCCAAAGATCCCTACTGCTGAAGAAGTGGGTTACATGATTGACGCTTTGTTTAAAATTGAGCTTCTACCAGGTAATGTTGGCTATCTAAGGTTTGACATGATGGCAGACATAGAGGTGATGAAAGCCATTGGGTCTCAGCTGATCAAATTAGTTTGGAGCAAAATAGTAAACACAGATGCCCTTATAATTGACATGAGGTACAACAGTGGGGGATATTCAACAGCAATTCCCCTCTTGTGCACATATTTCTTTGATGCTGAACCTCTGCAGCATCTTTACACAGTCTTTGACCGCACAACAACCACAATGACAGAAGTCTTGACATTGCCTCAAGTCAGGGGTCAAAGGTACGGGTCATCCAAGGATGTCTACATCCTCACCAGTCATGTGACAGGGTCAGCAGCCGAAGTGTTCACTCTGACTATGATGGACCTAAATAGAGCCACAATCATCGGGGAGCCAACGATTGGAGGGTCTCTATCAAGTGGAACCTATCAGATTGGGGACAGCGCCCTGTACGCTTCAATCCCCAATCAGGTTGTGTTGAGTGCAGTCACTGGGAAAATGTGGAGCCTTGCAGGGGTTCAGCCGCATGTTATTGCCCAAGCCAGTGATGCTCTTCCTGTGGCGCAGAGAATCATAGCAGCAAGGTTGTTGAGGAGAGAGCAGAGAAAATAATTCCTCATGTTGTATTCTAAGTCTTATAAATCTATCAGTAAAATTGTCCCTTATCCCCCTCTGTAATGTCAAATCCTAGTTTGATGTGTGGCAATGGTCATTCGGTCCACAGACCACAGCTCATGTTCTTCAAACAGTCTTGCCCTATAATCTAGTTACCATCTATGTTGTTCATTAAAGGCTCTGGTGTGTTGCAGATCTTTACATTCTATGTTTACATGTGATGTTTTAAGATCATGCATTTGTCTAGAAAGAATTGTATCTGTAAGGATTAAATGTCTCATTACAGGAGGGAATTTAGTGCTCGAGCTTAGGATCAAACCTCAAATCCACCAATTAGCCCTGGCAAACTGTTAAGAGGGTGTAATGTCCGATAAATTGACATTACAAAAGCCTGATTATTGTGAGAACTGTGAATAAGTATTGTTAACCAAAATAATCCAATTATAATTGTGCTGTAAGC
Source organism: Semicossyphus pulcher (assembly GCF_022749685.1). Taxonomy (NCBI): domain Eukaryota; kingdom Metazoa; phylum Chordata; class Actinopteri; order Labriformes; family Labridae; genus Semicossyphus; species Semicossyphus pulcher. The sequence goes on along the minus strand of NW_027211670.1, from coordinate 9,252,606 downwards.
AACCATGCTTCTTAAAGTAAACAGCATTCACTGTTTTCGGTTAAACAATGAACCAATGTATCCTGTCCTGTCATGTTTTATTTTATTTCATGTAAGTTGTATTTTCCCTTCTATTTAATAATTTCTGCTTTTCTGTTAGATTAAATTCTAAAAGCCATGTGTTGTTAGGTAAATGTTATATTGACCTATATTAGTACATGAAGAATGATTTGATCATTATCTAAATGTATCTAAAGGATTTATTTCATTTGTTGCATAATTTGTTTATGCCAAATTTCTTAATCGTTTGCTTATTGTTTTTTTCTGTCTGCTCTAATAATGTGTCAGCTGCTCTGGTCCTGTACTACAAAGCGTCCAGCAGAGGGAGCAAGCACCAAACATACAAAGTAGCTAAAGTGAATCCTACTGTTCACTTTGACACTTCAGAGTAGATACAAACATTGTATGCTTGTTCATGTATACCAATTATGATTCAATAAAAGTGAGTAGTTCTGTATTATTTCTGATTTACCCTCCAGACAGCAGGTCAGCGGTGAGTTGACCGGTCAAGCAGGGTGAATATAATCACCACAAATAAACCCTATTTCTATCTATTGTAAGTTACAAAGCTTTCGTAACATGAGGGGCTTTAAATAACTTTGTCTTGATTTAAGAAGAGTATCTTTGGCAGAACCTCCTTGTTAATACACCTGATTGACATGGCTATTATTGCCGTACAGAAGCACTCAGGATAATAGGATTAGAAGTAAATCCTCTTAAGTGTGTGTTAACAGAATCCTTGCAACCAAACAGAGCCACTTGACAAAGAACCTCTCCGGAGAAGGAGGTTTGGCTCCACAGCCTCCACTTCCCGTCTACTCACTTTTTTTTCTGTCTAAACCAACAAAAATGGCAAAGGCCACCTTTCTTTTGGCATCTCTGCTGCTGTTGGGAAATGTTTTCTTTATCCGTGCTGCATTTCCCCCCAATGTCATCACCGATATGGCAAAAATTGTCATGGACAATTACTGCTCACCTGAGAAGCTGACGGGCATAAAGGAGGCAATTGAAGCAGGCGGCAGCAACACAGAGGTTCTCAACATACCGGATGGGAACTCCTTGGCTAGTGTCCTCAGTGCTGGATTTCAGCTTACAATCAGTGACACCCGTCTGGTGGTCTCCTATGAGCCAGACTACGTCCCAGTGGTGCCCCCGCAGATGCCTTCTTTGCCCCCTGAGCAGCTCGTTGCCGTCCTTCAAACCTCAATCAAGCTTGACATCCTGGAGGGAAATATTGGCTACCTAAGGATCGATAACATCCTTGGGGAGGAGGTCGCTGAGAAGGTTGGCCCTTTGCTCCTGGACTTGATATGGAATAAAATCGTGGCAACCTCAGCTCTCATCTTTGACTTGCGCTACACCGGCACCGGGGACATCACAGGTATCCCCTACATTGTGTCTTACTTCACAGAAGCCGAGCCTGAGATTCACATTGACAGCGTGTATGATCGCCCCTCAAACACCACCACTAAGCTGCTTTCTAAGACCACACTGCTTGGGCAAAGATATGGCATTAACAAGCCCCTCATTATTCTCACCAGCAAAAACACCAAGGGCATTGCTGAGGATATCGCCTACTGCCTCCAGAGCCTGAAGAGGGCCACCATTGTGGGTGAGAAGACCGCCGGGGGCTCTGTGAAAATCAGTAAAATCAAAGTGGGTGACACTGGCTTCTATGTTACCATGCCAACTGCAAAGTCCATCAACCCCATCACTGGCTCCAGCTGGGAGGTTACAGGTGTTAAACCTAATGTGGAGGTCAACGCCGAGGACGCACTCGCAACTGCTATCAAGATCGTCAACCTCCGTGCCTTGGTTCCAGCCATCATCGAGGGATCGGCAACCCTGATTGCCGACAACTACGCCTTTGAAGATATCGGGGCCGAAGTGGCAGAAAGGTTGAAAGGTAACCTGGCAAACGGCGATTACAGCATGGTTGTCTCAAAGTCCAGTCTGAAGGCGCAGATCAATGATGAACTGAAGACCCTGTCTGGGGACAAGGGCCTGAAGACGATCAGCAATACCCCTGTCATGCCACCAATGGTGAGAACCTTGTAGAGTAGTGTCTTTTGTTGCTGAAAGTATCTTTAACTGTAACTTCTTAACATTCAAACACAGCTGTTTTTTTAAATAGAGTTCTTATGTAGGACCAAAAGTTCAACTTGAGGAGTTTTTCCACTTTTGATTCACTTTTCTCAATGCTTTGTCTACATTGATCTAAAGATGTTGGCTCAATAAACAATGGTAATGGTTTAGATTCATGCTCCATGCTTACATTAGAAATGCTGACTTGTTGCTTGTCCCCTCCCAACAGGAATATTCTCCAGAGATGTACATTGAGCTGATCAAAATGTCCTTTTACACTGAAGTTTTGGAAAACAACATCGGATACCTGCGTTTCGACATGTTCGGAGACTTTGAGGAGGTCAAGGCCATCGCCCAGATTATTGTTGAGCATGTCTGGAACAAAGTTGTTAACACTGATGCTCTGATCATTGACCTCAGGTCGGTAATCCTCCTCACGGAGCAAGTCTATTTGAAATTCAGTGTGCCCATTGCATACAAATCATCCGCTAAAGCTGCTAAAGCTCATCAGCACGTCTTTAAATAGAAGACGTAGTCCGGAAAAGTTGAGCATTGTATTTAAGGATTTGTCTATTTTTGCCTCAGTGCCTGCTTTCATAAAAAGCTCAATTTAATTTCATAATGTTTCTCTAATTGTTTGCAGGAACAATGTAGGTGGCCCGACAACAGCCATCTCAGGCTTTTGCTCTTACTTCTTTGATGCTGACAAGCAGATTGTGCTGGACAAGCTGTACGACAGACAAACTGGCACCACCTCAGAGCTCCTCAGCCTGCCGGAACTCACTGGTAATTAAACATTTAGTTATTGTACTTAATCAGTAAATCCTGCCGTAAATACAAAACTTTGTGGTTAGCAGGTGAAGCATTTGGCACCTATATATATTTTCAGTTGGTTGAGACAAAAAACTGAGCTAAAAGAAAAGTGGATGTAACCCCAAACGGACAAAATGCAGGTTCACTATTTTAGTCGTGTTCTTTGAACCAAGCAAATCTGAACTCTGCGACTCTACGAAGGGAAATTGTGACTGCTAAAAAATAATTGTACACCTTCGAACCCCTTCATCTTTTTGTTTGCATAATTCACTTCTGTAGTAATAATATGTTCATCTATGAATCCTTGCCAGTTCTCTCTTTTTATTCAGCTTGGAACCATTTTCCTTTCCCCTCATTACTTCACCACTTTTTCTACCAAACATTTTAAACATTGTTCTGGCTCCATTTTATTCTCTTCCTCAGGCAAACGGTACGGCTCAAAGAAGAGCCTGATCATCCTGACCAGCGGGGTAACTGCTGGCGCCGCAGAGGAGTTCGTTTACATCATGAAGAAGCTCGGTCGCGCCATGATTGTCGGAGAAACCACCGCCGGGGACTCCCACCCACCTAAGATCTTCAGTGTTGGCGAGACCGGCGTCTCCCTCAGTATCCCCACTATCCACTCCGACACTTCCACTGGGCCAGCCTGGGAGGGAACTGGAATCACACCTCATATTCCTGTGTCGGCTGACGCCGCCCTCGGCACAGCCAAGGGCATCTTCAACAAGCACTTTGCAGGCCAGAAGTAAACCAAGTCCTGAGCAAAGCCAGGCGGTTTTTAATGGTTACTTTTGCTTCGGCAGCCAAATAGTTACAAGATTTAGAGTCTAGAATAGTTTAAGAAGAGAAGAATGTTGGATAAGTACAAAGTACACAGTGTAATCTGTTATTCATCATCTGAAAACGTAGGCCTTTTAAGCCTGCTTATGATGTAGAGCAAAGGTTCAGCTGTAGGATTTACTCCAAGCTTTAATTGCTGTTGAAACTCACACGAATGTAACACGCTTTGAGAATCAATATCACCGAGAAGCTGATTCTTCATTTGTTGCAAGTATCAAATGTAACATAAAAAATTACATTTTTGAGAAGTAGCACGCAAATAAAAGCGAGAACAACACAAATACTCTGTCAGACTAAGTGTGCTGTTCATGCATTATGTTGGATATGTGGTGTAATCCACCTGTTGGCACTTTTCAGAAAACCATCACATGATGATGTCATGTGTGTGGGAAATACTGTGCATCCATTATGCCATGTGGGCCTACTTGGGTTGTATAAATTTCAGTGCTAAGACACAATAAAAAGACAATTTAAATACAAAACAAACGTGTGTGTTCGTAATTTATTGTTTCTATACTTGCATGCAGGCAGTTCCTCTTTAAATCTAACTTTAGTTTGTCAGTAAATGCAACATTTATACACTTAAAAACAGCTGGGAAAGAGGACAAAACATGTCATAATGCTGCTAATGTTAGTATTAGATCACCAACACTGGAGGGAAAATATGGACATCTGATTGACTACAGACAAGGTCTTAGTACCCTAAGGAACCATCTCACAGACAAGCAACAGAAGCTTTGAAAGCTTGTCTCTTGCAGTGACAGTACAATTGCAAAGATTACACTGTGTTTAAGGGCCATTATGTCAATAGCTAGAAGAACATGTTAGTATTCAATGGCTGACAGTTAGTGGTTTCAGCGGTTTTTGGTCTTCAGTTATGGCCCTGTGTTGTTCAGAATGAGAAAAAAAACCTTGGAAAAAAAAATTATCACATTTTTTAAGGGAGCTTGTTTGCAAACTGGATGCTGAAAATCTTCCAAACTTTTAAACAAAACGTGTTTTACTGAATCAGTTTTAATCTGACACTTTCATTTGATCTGTGTTTGGCTCAAACTAGGCCTAATCCAGTTTGATCCACTGTCAAAATAAAAGCTGAAAAAGATGTAATCGTTGTGTAAAAGCATTTATAAGAATGACAGCTCTAATCTCAGTGCCATCGCGTTTCCAGTGATGCAGCTGGAAGTCAGAAATGTTTAAATTTGCAAACACAAAAACATAATACAGCTCTGTCAGCACTATTGGCAAGTTAATAGTATTGTTAAGATGATCAATCAAGATAAAATTATAAACTTGATTATGTAGCTAGGCTACATGCATGTTTCCTCTACTGCTTATTAAGACAAATTGAGTCCAGGACAGGATAGGCAGATCCTGCCATTAATAATAAATGCTAGCATGTGTTTAAATTGTGAAAAAGTGCAGAACATAAGGGTTTGATCTTCTGATAATTTTAGGGATTATATTATATCATCAAACAGATACAGAAACATGGAGCATATTCCAAAATGAATAAACATATCACAAATTTGTACACATGGGCTGAGGCCATGTAGTGTTTCAAAGGACTGCTACAAAACACAGATCCGGTGAGTTAAAAGTGGCACAGACGCTCAATTTTACCCTCTGGCCCCTCGAAAGGTTTCTCTGGACATGCTGATAGGGATGATGAGGATGGTTCCGAGGACTAACACATGCTCTGTGTGTGTCCTCTGTGAATACAGTGGGTGATTTGCAAACTGATTTTAACTTTATTTGTCATTGAATAGGTTGTTGTGGGATTCCTTTAAAATCAGGTTTGAACCATAAGAATAAATGTACCATACACTTGACACTACAAAAACAAAACGACAACATTTGCCCTGACTTTAAATGTGTTATGTCGCAAGGTTTTCTTACTTTCAGTTTAAAAGTATAACATGTATGTTTTTCAAATAAAGCTGGAGCTGTCAGTTGTTCTGTCCACTCTGCCCCCGAACAGACACCTCTGCACGCTGGATCTCATACGGCTCTCATACGGATTTCTCGGCTGACAGAATTGAACAAATTTTTGCCAGAAACATTCTAAAAATTATTTTGCGTTTCTCTACAATAAGGCCAGATTAGATTTTAGGGGTATTGCTAATATTACATATATGCAAGTGATAGGACAAAAGGGCTGTATCAATAAACATAGTAATCAGACTACTATCAATGTAAACATCTTCGCCAAAGTGTTCCGCATTAATGATTAACAGTGTTTGATTCACCCTCATGTGTTTGATGAACAACAAAAACACATTAGGTGTAAGTGTAGTTTTTTGTACTCTTTAAATGTGCTAATCACCATATGTTTGTCACTCTCTACTTAAATCCTCCCGTTTATGATGGTAATTACAAAGGATGTTGCTGTATGAGCCCCTTCTAATTAACATGTAAAAGCAGCACAGAGAAAACAAAACAAGCAACCCAGTAATTAATGAGGACAAAATGTTAAGAAAAAGGATAAATATACGTTAGTGTGTGGTGGGTGGCATATATTAGCAGTGACAATTTATGTCACAGTAATCCCATCTGCACTGCGCCGATTCCCCGCGAAATGCGCCAGTCTGCCACGTGAGGGAGGCGCAAAATGGGATCTTGACCCATTTTCCCTCTTTTCTCTCCTCCTCAGTTTGAAATATGAAACCTGGTCCATTTCAGCCAACTCTGTCCCCCGGGCTCCCAGTTCCTCCAGCTCCAACGCTGCTCTGCATTACCCAGCTTCATTTGGCTTTTTTTTTTAACATGCCATTCCATCATTTGATCCATTTATCCCCTTTGGATTTGTGTCTGCAAAGTTGTTTTTAAAACTTTTCCAACTCAGCTGCTTGCGTGTGGATTTTTAAATATCCGCCAAATTTTATTTTTCAATCATTCCCATTGAGAGAAAGCTTCTCTCCAGCTGGCTTTGTGACCGGTATGCGGCGGGTCACGAATGTAAACTGAGCTCCAGATAAGACAGACGTGAAAGCATCGCCTGCATCCTTTCTTTTGTCTTTGTTGCATCGTTGCCTCTTGACTTAACTGTCTCTGGGATGTAAGGAGACACTAAAGCGTTTTGGTTTATTTTTCTTTTTTATCCACAAAGGAATTAACTTTTTTTTCCTCCAAGGACTAACAATGTTGTTGAACATGCGTGCTGTCCTGGTTTTATTCGGATTATTTTTGCTCCCCTCTCCATCCGCAAGAGCCGAGCCGGAGCTGCAGGAGGAAGAGGAGGAGGAAAGTTCCTGTCAGGGCGCTTTTGACCTGTATTTTGTGCTTGATAAGTAAGTGGAAACAGCTTCAAACTGCTTTCTAGTCATAACGTCTAAATGTGAATAACATTGGGATGTTAGTTTGCAGCAGTTGCTTCGGTGAAAGAAGTTAGCAAAGCACCAAAATAAGCTAACATCTGCATTTACTTTTCGTGTTAAGACTTTATTGCTGGTTATTTGCTTGGTTTGTTTCATGCTGTGATTCTGGAAGAAATAAGCACTTTTTTTTTTAAGTATGAGCTGAATAAAACCGAAATTATAGCTTTTATCATAGTTGTTTTAAAAAGGTAAAACATACATTTACGCTAACTTGTTCGGAATTGGTAATTAGCACAGCTGCATCTGTATGGTCGCGCGCGTGCATGCGCGTGTGGTGACGCTCGAAAGGAGGCTGACTTGCAGAGTACAGTTTGCTGAATAAGCAGAAAGAGTGGTGGCTATTTTGGATGTTTCAATTACGTTGTCTTTCTTTGTATTTCTGCAAGTTAAAACCTATATCTCTCCAGTCATCATAAAAGTAATCTGGAAATCAAAATAAAATAAAAAACTTCTACTCCTAGTGACAAAGAGGCTTTACTTGTCCTCCCAGCCATGCTACAGACTTTTTTTCTCTTTGCTCAGTGACTGCTCACCGTTCACTCTTTCATTTCCACTCTCCTTACGCCCACATAGGAAAAATGTTGTGGTTATATGACATCTTAGCCCTGGATTTTAGCTGGGGAGAAAATAAAATGTCAGAGAAAAGCAGGAGAGACATCCACAGTGCCTGCTTCTCTTTTTGTGTCTTAGTGTGCATTAACTTATATTTTCAGATGTAATGCAATACAGGACTTGTCTTCAGCGCCACATTGTGACTCAATTTCCGCTAAATAATCACTGTAACCAAACAAACCATCATCATTGTATCAGATGGGCTTTAAACCTTTAGATGAACTGGTCTGGATTTAGAGCATGTTGCTGTTTCAGCTCTTCTCCTTCATCTTAAACTGATGGAGCAATGCCAGGAATGGGGAGGGGGAACAAGAAAGGACAGGAAGCAGCAACATTTATGGAAAATGTGGTCTTAATTTGGCAAACAAGATGTTGCACGCAGCACCTTTAAAGGCCTGTTGTTTTTGTCCAGAAGGTTGCGAGATAGAGGAATGAGAAGCCTCATGCAGATAAGCATCGCAGATGACTGTTAAAGATCACACACTGGGTGGATGGCTTTAACAAAAGGGCTCGCATTTTTCACACTGATGGCCCCCAGTGGGAATCAGTGCTAAGTAACTATGTATGTATTGATGTAAACACTGGACTTCAAAGTAAATTTGACAATTCCCCTGATTTCCGAGCAGAAGTGGACACAACAAGAGACTGCTCTCCAGATGTGGAGGGCTACATTTGGCTTGTACTGTGTGGTAAACACTGACACATGTAACAAATCAGACAACAACCTCTTTTTTTTTTTTCAACGTCCAATGCTATTGTTAGCTTGTCTGCGTGCTTTGGTGCCCACTCTTGGGGTGACTAACAAGTTATAGCCATAATGGTGGACTTCAAAACAAGAAGAAGCTCATTAGAGAACTGTCTCAGCCCCGTCCCTCAGGCTTGTTTTATGAGACAGCCTGAACTCTCTGCCCTGGTTGATCCATATGGAAGACGTAAAGTGTGTGAGAAGGGGTTTCAGTGCGTAGAAGACCAGAGAGTACAGGGTACTAAAACGCTGACAGTCCTTTCTTCAGTGTTGAGACACAAAGAAAAGTACTGCAGGGATTTTTTTTTTAGGAGTTTGAATCATCGCTTGTTCTCTAGACTCGAACCCTGCATGGTTTTGTTGTTGGAACCACCCAGTCATAAACCTGCGGCTTTTATTTTCCGAAACCTGTAAACCAACAAAGGCTGCACAACAATTTGTATTTTTATTTCAAAGCATTAAAAACAGACACAAGAGATTTTATTTGAGTGACCCAAGGGCCAGTCTTTCTTAAATAAATCACATTAAATTACTTAATGCTAATTTACAATAAGTGGCACAGCAGACTAGAATAAGCTCTGTTGTTTAGCAGAAGGGAAAAAGTATCTATAAGCACCTTATGTCACCTTTAAGTTACACCTCTCTGGTTGAAGCTGTGGTTATCAGAAAAATCTGATGTAGACTGTGTCTCAATCCAGGGACTGCAGCCTTCGGAGGCCGTATTTGCAGGCCGATTGTGCCACAGAAGCGCGTCGAAGGCTGTCCCAATTCGAAGGCGGCCGAGGAATACACTTTAAAATGTAAAAGTTTTTGGTTTCAACTCAATCGACTAGCTAGCGTTACACATGTTTAAGAAAACGAAAGGGCCCTTGAAACAAATTATCTTTAAAATAATAGGTTAACTTACTCGACGCTAGTTATGGTAGCTAGTTAGCCCGCTAGCTACCTGTTGCTAGGCGACAGGAACGGCGTTTGGTAACGCAAAGGTAGACCAGACCCTCTCATTTGAGTTCGGCTTTGAACGCAGGCTATGAATGGAGCATCCTCCGTGGACCGCCTCCTTCGAAGGCTGCAGCCCCTGGATTAGGACACAGCTGCAGTGTCATCACGGCCTCCTAATACGTTTAGACTGCAGGAATCTGTAACGTACAAATTAAACCCACTGACAACTTCAATTAGCCGTGCAAGGAACACCGGTTGTGTGTTGAAAATGTAGCAGTAGTTAAACCACTGGCAACTATGTGTAGCGGTAACAGCACGGTTTGAGCTTAATGCTACTGTCAGCATGCTAACATGCTCACAATGACAAGGCACATCAGTGTCAGCGTTCCACAACCCCTAAAAATAGATGTATGGGAAGCAGATAAAAAACTACAAGCACAGTCAAGACTAAGGCCTACTTTTCTGACACTGTTTGTCCCTAATGCCGCTCACTGTAGAGTTTTCTCTGAGGATGCAGACGTGTGTCAAAGCTTAATTACACAGGAAATAGTAAGGGTGCAGAAGTGTTACATGTGCAGACGTCCCTAGAAAGTAACCTTATTGGTTTAAGAGAAATAGTTCTAATAAGCGGTCCATAAGTTTAACTGCGGCTGCTAACATGGAAACTTGCAACGACAAAAGCTGTTATGACCCACGCTGAACCATCAACGTCCACAAAAGTAGTCGCACAGAAAATATATGTATGTAGTAACTTCTTAAACATCACCATCTCAGTTTAGCATTTTAGGATTAAAGCATCTGCTTATTAGCACTTAACATTAAGTACAGCTGAGGCTGATGGGAATGTCATTAGTGTTGATGAGGTGTGGTAGATGGACCGACCAACTGATATTGCCATCCCTTGAGTCACAGCGCTTGTATTGCTGAAAACATCAGCACTGAACTGTCCAGAATTATAAATGAGTGTTTGGCTGGAAAGAAACCATAAACACATGGTTAACCTGCTGGCATTGGTTCGTTTGATTTGACAGTAATGAGGAAAAATAGCTGCTGATGTCACGCCATGGCTCCAACATGGAGGACACTGAGACATATGGGTGGCTCCAGTCTCTAGTGTAAAGAAGGCTAATGACTGAATGGTTGCCAGTTTGAATCTAGGACATCTGGGTCTGGGTTTGGAAAATCTGCGCCGTGTCGGGACACGCTAGCTTCAACTGCCTTGTGCCCTGCAGACCTACATGTGATGTCCTAAAGGAAAGCAGGGTTGTTACGATACCCACTCGGCGTCAAAGTGGTGGGTTGCAGCTACACAACATCCAGTGACGGGACTAAACACACGGGCACTGTTCAGGCATTAAATGGTGACACGTTAGTTTAGTGTGTTGGCATGCTAACATCGGCTAATTAACACTAAAAACAAACTAGAGCTGAGGCTGATGGATATGTCACCAGTTTTGCAGGTATGTGGTCATAAAGTAAGCTAAAATTTGGACCTGATGTTGGCACTAAAGAACAAGTCAGATGATTGTCACAGTTACAGGGATTCATCGTCAGTAAACCTTGTATGTTTGTGCAACATGTGATGGGAATTGCCTGATAATTTCATGTATACCCTAAAGCGCTGTACGCCCACGTATATGAACACACGGATGTATTTTTGCTGACTCAGAGCAGGCGGGGCTGCAGCTTGCTGTTTTATATGGAACACAGTGCAGGAGGACGGGATATGGGTGTGCTCATATGGGAGAAAGGAATTCACCTACTGTATAGGCCTAATGCTAATGTTCAACTCTTGATAAAGACTGCATTTAACAAACATGACCAATAAGAAGACATAATTGCACGTAACACAGAGTTGCCATCACTGCTGAATCTAGGGGAAACACAATCAGCTACAGCAGGTGAAGCAGAAGAAGAAGGCTTGTATGTCATTTGAAAGAAATGTCATTGAGAGCAGGCAACTAGCATGCAAACTCATAGCCTTAAAAGCAGCCCTCCCCTTGTTCTCTTTGTGTCAGTGTCTGAGAACATTTCTTTTCCACATGCTATTCCCATTTATCTCTCTGTCTTGTTTCCACCAGACTCACATCGCCTTCTTCACATGCTCCTCGCTGCATGCTTGGCAGGCCTGACCAAATCAAATTCTCGTCTTGTCATTAATTGTGAAACACTAATCACGGCTGCAAAGTGTTTGTGTTGTTGTTGATGAAGTCACAAGTTGGCACACCGGTTGGGCGTTGGGTCATGCTGCCTGAATCCTGGCAAGTCTGCGGAAAAACTAAACTGCAGCTGCAGTCCATAAATATCTGAGATTTGTCTGGCGGTGGAAGACGTTGTAGCTGTGGAATGACACTTGCTCTGTGTTCTGTCATCTTGTCTTTTGCAGCGTGCTGCTTTGGTGATTTCAGCAGGAAGTCTTGTTAAATGATATCATGCTGTCTTCAGTCCCTCAGGGACAAAAACAACACAATGGGTTTTAATGTGGATGAATGCTGCTCGAACTCGGATCCAAACCTTCTGCTTAGATCTGATACATGACTCTGACTAAGTCTACGGGAAAAAATACACAATATAGTTTGAGATGTTAAATTAAAATCAGAAAACTTTTGTCACAGTCTTAAATGCCTCTCCACCACTTTAGTTATCCAATAGTTTTTTCCCAAAAAATTCCTCCCGGTTTTGGAATAGACATACGGCATTAGCTCAGCAATCACCCAGTAAAGAGTTTGACTTCTGCAAAGGCTGTAAAAGTAGGTTAGTGGTTTTAAACAAACAAATCCTTGTGCCCAGTCAGTTAAATTGGAGCACCATCATTGGCTGCAGGCTGGGGTGGTGTGGGTAGCTCCAGCTGGAATCGCAGACAGCCTCCTTAGCAGAGTTGGGATTTTTTTTTTTCTTTTAGTTTTCCTTCTTCGACACTTTGAACCGTGAGAAAGAAGCCGAGAGCTGCTAAGCCCTTCAGACCGATGGAGCTTTTTCCCACATGCCGTCATACCCCGGCCTTCTGGGACAGAGGAGCTTTTTTGGACACTTTAGAGTGAACTGGGTTGAGAAATGACTGAAGAAAAACAGCGAGTCTTCAAGTCTGCAGGCGTAGTTTACTGACATCCAACATGGCTGCATAGAGCTCTGAGCACAATCAGCTTTAATTGAAACTCTCACAGTTTTCCCATCCTGAGGCACCTCAGAAGCAGAATCATTATAAATTTTTGTCACATGGGGGCAGCAGAACAAGCTGCAAACACAACAGGGATAAAGAATTGTGTCCCTATCACCTTAAGTTGATGTGAATCATTGTAAGTAAACAGTTGCCTAGTTAAACCCAGCCCACAGCGTCCTTTGGAGTCTTGTCTCCAGCTTGTTGCTAAACTTTCCTGACTGCTGTTTGGTGCTGGACAGGTGGCTTAAAGTGAGCTTTCTGCTGAAAACAGTTGTCTGCTCTTGTGAATGAGACTGAACCAAACAAATAACAAGAAGTTTCAGGCTTTAAACCAAAATAAATTAGCAGAAAAATGCAAAAACGTTCCAATAAGCGAGTCTTTAAAGGGCCATAAATAAGGATTTTCATGTTGAGGCCCAAGCCAGTCCTTCTTGTCTATTGATTTTAAACCGTGCAAGCAATGAGGCTCCGGGGACAGCAACGTCAGCCCGACACTCACATGGTTGGCCCACGTTCTGTTGTTGTTATTTCTCTGTCCTCTGTTTATTCTTCATCTGTCTCGCTGTTTTTCTGACTTTCTGTCTGAGGTTTTCCACTCCTTCAACTGTTATCTTTTAAGCGCACACAAACACATGCTCACGCTGTCTGACTCATTTTCTGCTGATGTAGCCAAGCCAATGTTGCCCAGCCAGCAGATAAAGACATGAGTAAAGATAATTGAAGATGTTTTTATTCTTTAGGTCGTCTCGGACCCTTGGGTCACCTCTTGAAAGGGTCTGTTTAACATGTGCTCAACTGTAAGGATGCAGATTACTTCCTGTTGTGTCCACAGCGGTTTGGTTACAATAGATTGAAGGATCCAACTATGAATAATTTAGGACTACTAGGTGCAAACATAACCTTTTATAAAAATGTACAGTAACTTCATTTAAGGTTACTTGTGTCCTAATTAGAGATGTGGCAGTAAAAAGATCAAAGGAAATAACGCTCCCCAGGCTGCATGGAACCCTTTAAACGTAAACTCCACTGGGTATATGGTCAGCCTCTTAGTTCTGAAGAGCTCACAGGGTGCAGGCTGTAGGGGACAGTGGTTTCAGCTTCTTCCTTAATTATTTCCTGTCCTTGGTCTCACTAACTGTACCTGGTCTTTTGTCACGCCGCTGATGAAGCAGCTTTAAACAAGCTCTTTTGACCCTGGACAACAAACCTTACATTTTAAGCACTCACTGATTTAATGTAATGCCTGGTGGTGGTGCTGCTTCAGGCTGTTTTTCCTATGTGCCTGCCGTGTTGGCTGAAGCACACCGAAGCAGGTTGGAGGACAGAAACTTGGACCTCGCATTCGAAGTTGTCATCAAATCATCGGCATGTTTCCTCTGGCGGACAAGCTCGCACCAAGGCCAACAGATTTTTTACATTATCTCACTCCCAGTCAGCGGAATTTAATGAAACCTCGTCGATAAGGCTTTTTATCTTTCCCTTGCTCTTTTCTTCCTCTTCTTTTCCTTCGTGTCTTGTACTCTCTGCCCTCAGATGGCGTCCAGCCAGACACATGCTCTACATCTTGCTGCGAAATCTGTCCGTTCACGCAAACTCTCGCCTTTGAAGATCTGCTATGACATAACTTCAAATTGCTGTTGGGCTTGATCACTTTGTCGGCAATTTCGACGCCTCTCACCTCTCACAATACTGTCCAAACCTCAAACCGCTGAACACTAGAGATCAACTCAGACCATTAAAATTAGATCAAAGAATTTAGGGGAGGTTAAGGCACCGCATAAAATAGTTTAACCAAGAATCATAGAAAGAAATCGACCACTTCCTTTCCCAACGCTGTTTGGACAGGTGAGTGAAACTGCAAGCTAGGCCTCGATCCCACGACTGCAGCTACCTCAGACAACTGAGCCGCTCCAAGGCAAACAAGAGCCATTGTGGTTTTGGTATGAAGATAAGCAGCTAAAAACCAAAGGTGGGAGTCCTCAGATTCACCCTGATGTTAAATAAATACTCAAGATTGATCCTGACACCTCTACAGGACTTTTAGCTGAAGGAAAGTTTCTTCTGTTTCCCCTTCTCCGTTGCTGTAATGGAACTATTTACAAAAAAGCTGGCTCCTGCCGTCCCTTCAGGTCAGAGGCAGTCTGTCTTTCTGTTTGCGCTGCACATTTTGTTGAACATCCAAGCTAAACTTCTCCCCTCCTCCAGGTCTTTATATGTTGGGATGATTTAGTTTAGCTTGTAAGGTCTTGTCCTCTCTCTTGCCCAGTCAGCACTAAAGGAATGTAAAGCCTTGATGTTGGGGGAAAATTCACGTCATCAGTTCTTCAAAAAACGTTTAGGTAGGGTGTTTAGTTGCTCCGCATTTTTCTCCGTTCAGAATAGACCAGGGAAAAAACTGAAGCTTACATAACATGGCTATGTCATTGTGGTTCCTTTGTGTTTGAATCAGGGGCTGAATATTACCAGCATGGGTGGCCCAAGGGAGCCCGAACCTGAACCTCTTGCTTTGGCAGAAGTGCAGTGGTCTCCTCACCCTGCAGGACTCTTGTTTTTACTCAGATTGTTGAGCAATGAGTCTGTTTGTTTTCTTTGGATTTTAGGGGTTGATGAAGTTTGAGTGCGAGCTGGCTCTCATCTTTCTATGACTGCTACTGTTCCTGGTGCTGATTCGACTTCAGATGCTTCTGACTGCAGAGCGTTTGTTTGTTTTCCAGTTTTAAATGGCAAAAACTTCTGCATCTGCAAACCACTGGTTGACATCTCCATTGATGCTGTGCCACAATAAAATGTGTTTCGTTTCCTCTTTAAAGCGAAACAAGAAGACCAATCAACAGTATTTGTTTCACGTTGTCCGTACCAAACGGAAATAAAGAGTCCTGTTTGGCAGGATGAAGAGCCTTAAATGACTGATGCATGATGGGGAAGTCCCTGGTATTCCCTGTTTTCCCCTCAGCTTTGCCAAATAAGTTGCCAGGCAATAACACAAAAACACAGAGGGGTATAACCTCCCTGACGGGCAATTGCAGGATAATAACATTAGTCACAATTCATTTCAAGTTTCGGGCAAGCAGCTGGTGTTTTTTTTGCAGAGCAGCTTGAAAGAGTAAAAAGCTCTGCTGGTTATTACATCTTGAAATATCTAAATAAGCAAAGTACACTGTAAAGAAATGAATCTATGTTGATAGTAATCTAATTTACTGGACAAATGTTTTCTTATCAGCCCCAGGCAAGAACATCCTATAAGCAAGAAGTACTGTATTATGTCTAGACGTGACTCAAACGGATTACTGAGTGTGCTGGGAACTAATATAACTGAAAGGTAAGCTAGGAAAACAGAGTCAGTGTTTAGTCTGGTTCCTTTTGACTCCTATACACCCCGTTTCAAACTGATGATTCTAAGGTGTGTGAGGCTTTTTCATCACCTCTTTTACTGATTGTCACCTATAAGTCAGTCTCAGGCCCAACAATGGTAAAAGTTATCTTTTTGTGGGTATTCCTAGTGTTATTTTTAAGTTTGTCATTTCCTGGAAACATAAAAAAATAATTAATTCTGCACTGACCGAAATTGCATCTTTTGAAACGCTTTCCAAAATGTTTCTCTCTCCCCCTTCACACGCAATTTAATTTCTATTAATATAGCTCTAAATCACAACAAAAGTGATCTAATGAAACGTTACAAATAGAGCAGGTCTAGACCACATTCTTTGTATATTATTAAAGAGCAGCTCCAGTCATGTTTTAAGACATATTAAATGCTTTGCTTGAAATAACAAACTGTGTCTGGTATTTTTTTCTGCAAAATTTATTTAATTACCTTGTAAAAATCCTCCAAAGGCATCTCCTTCTCCCTCATTAAAAATTATCGAATCTGCATAGTCTCCGCCCACTATACACATTTCCAACCGCCCCCTCCGTCACAAAAACAAATCGTTTAGTGGCAACTTGTTGAAACTTAGCTAGCTTGAAATTTAGTAATCAGTTGTAGTAAATAAAGTTAGTACTCAGTAGTGAGTTTGCAAAAATTACGATGATGGTTACACCTGGCTCGCGCATCGCAGAAGTGGTTGCCATCGGTTGCACATAATGATATGCATAGCGTCAATCCATCCACTAATGGGATTGGCTCCTTAGGTTTGTGATGTCGCAAACCTGCCAATCTGAAAACTTGTAGTTCAGCCTGTCCTTGGTACACTGCAGTTTAATGGCCAGCCGTGGAGATGACTGCTGATGTTGTCCCTGATATGTCTTGTAGCACATGAAGAACACCACGTGGAAATGTTTACAAGGTTAAAAACTTGGAAGGGAAAACAGCCAGAAAATCAAGCAGAACCAGGTTCATTGCTCAACAGCAATCTTCTGTGACTGGTTGGGTCGAGTAGTTGGGATATAGAGAAAGACAGAAAGCCAGAGATCAATAAAGCCTGATCTGATTGTACACGTTGATTGTAGTCCTCTGTGCAAGCCAAAGTAAGCCACGGAGTTCCACAAGGTTCGGTTCTCGGACCAATTTTATTAACCTTTTATGCCCTCTTTAGGTATCATCCACAGGAACCAACTTTGTATAAGAAGAAATTGATACAATATTTGATGCAGGGTCCCTTTCTTCCAATGAAATATGTTCAGTAGCACATCAAGCAAAAGAGTTCTGGCTCTTTAAGATTGGCTTCAAAGCTTGGCACATTTCCTCGCTCACATTCAGCGCTATTGGCTGCTGTTAATGTTTATAAATATTCAACCTAACTCCTTTCTTAATTCCTGAAAAGCTCATTCCAATGAAAACCTGTTTATTCTCTGTGGATAAAAATTGGTTTTGACCTTCTGCTCCACACAGAGGAACAGCAACACATTAATGCTGGCCAGTTCTCGTGTGTCTAATGCTGTTACATCAGTTAGTCAGCACCTAGAATAACATTCAGTCAGTCCTGCACTTTGTTCTAAGTAAGCTTCAGCCTCTAAACAGGCCTCCAGTCAATTAGCTCATTTCCCATGTGTCATCTCTCTGGCCCACTCATTAGCTAACGCTTGACCTGCTGACTGGTCACATCGTGCCAGAAGCCTTCTCCCCTAATGCTCACACTTAATAAAATTGCCACAGACGCACACTTACACATACACACAGTCCGCCTAGAGGAAATGAAGGTAGCTCCGTAGGGAGTTTGTTATAATAGTCCAGTTTTATGGACGTTCCCTGGGGAGACCAGGACCTCTTTCCTCAGCCTCCAGGGGCTTATTCAGGATAGGGGAGGGTGCTGAATTTCACACCGGCCATGCAACCAGCTTCTTTTATCTCAAAAGTCAGCTACCCTTCACTGAATGAAATTAAGGTTTAATATACAAGATCTAGCAACAGATAAAGGAAGTAGTAGCTATCTGTACTGCATGGTGCTAGCTAGAGCGCTACATAGCATGAACACTATTATGTAAGCAATGTTCCTTCTATTAAATAAACTTAATCAGCATCTTTGTTACAAATGACTGTAGCAGATAGTAAAGTTACTATAACAGGTTAAACAGTTGTGTTTTGCCAAGACGCTTGTTCTCCATGTTGTGGAGCTAATGATTTTACCCCCTGTTGTTTTTGGCTAACAAAGCTGTACTTTCCTTGTTTGACTGCTCCACCATATGGAAGTGAGTGTGTGTCTGATCACAGCTTTGGTCTTCAGGTTTTCAATCCTTGCTGAACAAATCAACTCACAGAAATATACAGAACGTATTATCTTCCAACCATGCTAACAGTGCTAATGAATGACAGCTATTTTTAGCTAGCACTTAGCTAATTGGGGATATCTGTTGTGCCTTCCTGTTCTTATCGTCGGGCACTTTGGAGAAAGCCGTATGGGCATTCATGACTGTTGTTTCAGGGATGTTGGTGTATCTATAATCACATGATCAATACTGTTCTTAAATAAATGCTGTCTATTTATATGCTATCCCCTTTTTCTTTGTCCTTAGGTCCGGCAGTGTGAAGAATCACTGGGAGGAAATCTACTACTTTGTGGAGAATTTAGCAGAGAAATTCAAAAGGTAAGAGGCACTTCATGACACATAAAGTAGATGTACATGTTAACACATTTAACCCATCAAATATTTAGGACAAAATAGAAATAGGTGGACTGTATGCTGTAACATTTGAAAGACACTAAGCTGCCTTGTTGCCTCTGTACTTCCTGAAGCTCCGGGCTGTAGATCACTAAAGAGAAACACATACTTTGCTCAGCGGTCAACCCGGTAAAGTAAAATGAAATATGTCCCTACAGCTACAACCGGCCATATGCTAAGTCACTCAGCGTCCAGGCGGATGTTTCCCTCTGCCTCTGCAGTAGCTGAGATGATGTCTGGTAGCAGCACAGTTACCACCAGTGACTAAAAGCTGGAGTGTCTCTCTGTTTATAAGCCGTCTGCGTTTTACAGCCTATTTATACTAAGAGGAAGGCAAATAGTTCTGGATGACAAAACCACCATTTTACTGCAATATCAAGTTCCTCAACTCAGATCTCCTTTCCCCTCAATGCAAGTCAGACATTTAAGAGTATGAAGGATGAAAAGCTCCATCGCATTCCTCAGAGTTAATTTGCGAAAGTAACAGGAAAGAAAGAAAAATGTGCAGAGCTTCAACAGAGCTTTAAATCAGTGGTTCCCAATTGGTCTTGCCCACCACCACTTCCTTCATGACTAATCGCGACCCAGATTTCAGATTTTTTCAACCACTCAAATTTATCAAATGAAAATTGGCGCAGTTTGGACCTGAGACAGAACGAAACATAAATGCAACTGCTGTAGGGCTCAAGTTTCACGCATGTAAGTGTAGCTGGGATTTCTGGGGATACATTGAGTGTGACTAAACTACACTTCAAACAAGAGAGACTTCATTAAGAGTGAACACTTATTTATTTTACAAGCTTGGAAAGAATGAAATGTGCAATGTCTTTGGCGATTTGACTCCTTCATGATGTCTTCATGTACTTAAGGGGTAGAGAGGCCGAGAGCAGGATAGGATACCCCCCGATGGAGTCTAGACACTGGTGAAGACAGGATGCAGGATGAGCTGAGTAGCTGCACTTGGAGGTGAACAGGGTCGCAGGAGGATCGCATTGATCGAGCTGAAACGACAAACTGTCTGTGGAAGAGAGGAGAACAGATTTAAAGTTTGACAGCAGCAGGATGATTGGTCGACAGGCGTCAAGGCTAACTCTGGTTGGTTTAGCGCCCATAATCAGCTGATCACCAGACAGGAAGAACAGAGATAGGGAGAGAGAGAGAGAGAGCATGACATGATGAATGAGGGCTGATAAATGAATCTTGAAGTTACGCTGAGTTGCATTACTTCTGCACGCATGTCATAGGAAAACCATGTCCTTCAAAATAAAAGCGCAGCATTTTGCCACAACTTTTTGTTTTCCCAAGCACACATCCGCGACCCGCTGAAATCAGCTCTGCGACCCACTTTTGGGTCCTGACCCACCAGCTGAGAACCACGGCTGATAAAATCTAATGAAAAGTAATTTTTTATAATGAGAATTATTTTTTAATCTTGCATATAAAACTTTCTAGAAGCATGTTTTACCCCAAATGACAAATTGAAAAATCAAACTCAAGTGTAGTCATTAAATGTAATCTCTTATTGTGAAGGACAACTCTGTTAAACCTAGCATGGACACTGCTAAACTATATTACAAAGAACTCTGAGAAACTTACACATCTGTTGTGCAATCGCATTAGTAGAGTCTACATCGACATCCACTCAAACTGTATATTTTAATGAAACATCTGTTAGTACGTGTAAGTTGTCAGTAAGTCACTGCACCAGTTAAAAACAACACACACTCATATTATGTTAGTTATGGTCATAATCACTTGTATTACTTATGTTCAAACACAATATTTGTTTCCCCTCTTGGCTTCAGTATGAACTGTATTTGAATACAACGCACTTCTGAAGCAGTAAGTTTGCAGTGTTTAATACAATGTTTCAACTAATGGCCTTCTGCTCGTGGGTGGTTTTGTTTTGTCCGTGCAGCTCAAAGGCCACAACAACACCTGGAGCTCGGTGCTTCAGCCATAACAAAGAACCGTCCTCCTTCATACTTTCTGTTTTCAACAAACATTAGAAAATCTCAAGCAGCCCGAATCTGCATTTACTTTACTTTTCTCAAAAACAATTCAACACATTCAATTCAGACTGCTGCGTATGTTTACATGCATTTAATTCCTTTCTAAATATAATTTTTCAGGGGTAAACAAAGATAACAAAGTTTCCCACATCTGTGGAGTCGGTGACGCAGTTGGATTGTCAACATTTGGGTCATTGTCACGCACAGAGGGCTCAAACCCTGCAGGCCAGAACAGATTCATGCACCCCTCCATCCGCAGCCTGCTGGAGAGCCCTGAAAGCAAAGCAGTTTGTCCGTAATGAGACATTCATTGTTTTAATAAACTTTGTCTTTAACTTCTGGCATGAAAGTGGAGCTTATGATGGAGACGGCCAGCCTTTTACTGTTTCTGAGGAAAACAATAGGTCGCAGTATTGTTTGTTTGTGATTGATCTCAGATGCTATAGAAATGTTTGTTCTGCTTATATGTTGCATCAGTCTTTCGCCCGTATCATCAGTAATTGGTTCATCTGTGGGGATTTCACAGCTGCAAACTATTCAAACCAAACTGTCAGAAAATGTGGTTCTCTGAATGACTGTGCAGTTTTTCTTCTTCTCCTTCAGTCCCATGCTGAGGATGTCCTTCATTACATTCTCCTCCCGAGCATCCACCATCATGAAACTGACGGAAAACAGGTAAAGCCCGTTATGACTGACAGTCTGTTGATGAATTTTATGAACATATACTTTAAATGTAATAAATTAACTCTATCTGTCTGTCCTAAAATGTGTTATAACTATCCTAATTGTTATTCTAGCATGGAATGCTCTTACACAACAGAAACAATCAGTCGTAAAGTCAACTCAAACTATTGAGTGAAAGCAGATGCTCTCTGTCCCTGCATAAAACTTTAGTGTGAGAGCATTTGCATAGAAGATTAGCCAATCCAACCAGAGATGTCTCAGGTTTGCATTAGTGCTCCAGTGATCTGAACATCTTTGTAAAAGGTAGAGACTTTAAGATATAATCTTGAAGATTTTCATGTAAATAAATGTCTGTTAAGTCACTATCTATCGCCCAATGAGGTAACACAATGGTGATTGAGCCTCATGGCCCACTGATGAAAGCATTTGCATTTGCAGTATTTAGTAGAATTACAGACCGGGTGTTAGTGACGCGTTTTCCATCACCCAGCAGTGGTTGGTCTGCCAGAAAGGGTAGGCGGAGCTAAGCGGCTGCACTTCCAGTTTCTCTAAATGTTGCGAGTAAACACAACTTCAAAAATAATGAAAATTCAAAGAAGAAGAATTAAATTTGATGCTCAGGTGAAGGCAAACAGTCTATAAAGGAAAGCGACTGTCAGCGAGGAAAATTAACGAGACAAAGGGAGCCAACCGTAGACGTCTGGTTAAATTGTGAAGCGTCCTTTTCCACAATTACCTTATATTTCCATTAGGGGGCGCCCAAGAGAACTAAAATCTTTGAGAGTGTCAGTTTAATATTGTACACACCTGGAACGGGGAGATGGATTACTCCCCACAGTAACAGATATGACAAACAGGTCAGTGCCGCCAAACCGACTCTGCTTTCCTCCTTGTCTGCAGAGTGGACATCAGAAAGGGGCTGAACGCTCTGAAAAGAGAGATCCCTGGTGGAGACACATTTATGCACCTTGGATTGCACCGGGTAAGCATTTGACCTATTTTAATGTTTTTTTTACACCAGGAAACTTTTTTCCACGTGTTTCCTCTCAATCTCACCACAAAAATGTCCTCTTTTTAAAGGCAAATGAGCAGATCAACCAGGAGAACTTTGGTAGGCATCAAATAAGTCATTCATATAAATTTCTTCAAAGCATTTCAAGGTTATAGCGTGTGTGTGTGTACGTTTCTTCCAGGCACGGCCAGCGTAATTATTGCACTGACAGATGGAGAGCTGCAGGAACATCAGCTCATCACTGCACAGCAAGAGGTAAGCTTCACGCTGAGGCTGCAGATTTAGCTCTATGGCTCATTTAAAGGCAGAAATACTTGCACTGCTTGAGTGCCAGTTTACTGGAAACAATACCTTTTTTTACCTTTTTTCCAACAGGCAGAGCGAGCCAGGAGTCTCGGGGCTATTGTGTACTGTGTTGGAGTCAAAGACTTTAATGAGACACAGGTAACGTCGATGCAAATTCTCTCAACTTCATTTAAGCTATCATTAAATGTTCATGTTTGTCTGCATACCACATCTGCTTAGGAATCAAGGGTTGTGGAAACTTCCTAAATGCTTCTACCTCCATGTTGTATGGTGTGTGTGTGCAGTGCCCCCCCCCCCCCCCCCGTGCAATTTGACTAACCCTTAATTTAAAATTTCCTGAAAGTTAATCCAAGTGGGTTTTGACCCTGATCCGCGCCTCAGGCTGCTGCAGATGCAAACACACAACACACAAAGGCTGGAGACTGTAACTGTAACAATTAGGTTGAACATGATGACGAGGTTCCTGTATTTAATGTCAGCAGACATGGTCTCCCTCAGGTTTCATTCAAGCTCCATTTGACTGATTGTAAATGGGCCCATTACCTGATTGTGGATCCTTACCGTAGAGGTCTTCATGGGCCCAAAATTTTGTGCCCGAACCCTAAAAGACCCGTAATTGTGTGACCCGGAACTGAACTGGACCCGTCTATTATTTGAAAGCTGAGACCCGGACCTGCACAGAACCGAGAAAGGCCAGACCTGGACCCGTCTATTACTTTAAAGCTTGGGCCCGAACTGAGTTATGTCTGACCCGACCCCGGCCGGGCGAAACAGACCCGGTTACTGCTAATCAGCAGTCAAAACAAAACGTTTTGTCCTTCCTGTGTGACGCAGCCTTCTCCCCTGTGCCAGACCGTGCATATAATCCATCCTCTGCCAAGTAAGTTCATAAAGCACATCCAGGTTTCCTGTTATCCATGTCGTGTTGATAAAAACAGCAAAACTAATCCACTTGTTAATTCAGATTAAAAGTCCACTTGCGGGCACCGGTTCAGCTCAGCGGTTAAATAGCTGACCATGTACAGAGGCTATAGTCCTCGATGCGGCGGCCCCGGGTTCGGCTCCCGCCCTCGGACCTTTGCGGCATGTCATCCCCACTCTCTCTTACACATTTCCACCACTATCCACTGTCCTCTCTAAAATGAAGGCATAAAAAGCCAAAAAAAAGTTACCTCTTTATATTCATTTCCTTCCTAGCTTTTTTGTCCACATCAGCAAGGAAGGTATCCATCATTACCGGCTTTGGCTTCAACTTTTCTCTGAACCTGCAGATTTTCCACGTACTTTTGTATTAACAGTTATATTTCTTTTTCCCATCCACATCTCTGTCTCTACCTCTCTCTCCCCCTCTAGCTGGCCACCATCGCAGACACTATCGAGCATGTGTTTCCTGTGTTGGGCGGCTTCCACGCCCTCCGAGGAGTCATCGATTCGGTAAATATACTCTGATCTGGGACGGGACGCATTTCTGTAGCTGAAGGTCACAAACAGGCAGTATTCCAGGTGGAGACAAATGTTCATCTTGAATCTGTTCTGCATTAGTGCAATAACCTTTAATTGTTCCCTTGAGTGCCAGCAATGACGTTAGAAAACATTTAAAGGGGACATATCTTTTAAAAGGATATTGTGCATGGGTTCCACATATCTGGGTGTTTATTGCTCACAGTGAAAAAGTGAAAACTGCCGTGTTTTTCCAGAATGACATATTTAAAAAGGTCGCCTCTGAAACAGACCGTTCAGAACAGCTGCAGGTTTCTACATAGAACCTTGCTTTCGCTGAAATCGACCAATCGTCATTCACCTCAGGCAGCCCTCTTGCACTAGCTTGTAGTCACGTCAAGATCTCTACTCACCATTCAGAAGCACACAATTCCACTGAGCCCGTGACTCCCTCTTCACAACACTCTTCATGCCTTCCTGTCTCTATAAGTGTTTAAAAAATGATCCCTGTCTTTGCTCTTCATCTTCCCTCCAGATCATCAAGAAATCCTGCATTGAGATTTTGGCAGCTGAGCCCTCCAGTGTGTGTGCAGGAGGTGCGGATCTGAATACACACACTCACACACATATTAAAGTGGGTCTCCTGAGTCGTCCATAAGGGCAGGCCACCCATCAAATCTTCAGCTGTGCCCAGTTTCCCCTCCTCTCACTTCAGTAATGACAATCCCAGACTGAATAACGTCCTTATACGGGCATCCAGGTCACCTACAGGAAATCTATTGGGACAAGGTACCAGAGTGGGAATAGTATTATAGGCTGTCATTAAAGGGATTGACTGTGAGAGACGGGCATTGGTGAGATTGTCTGCAGCCTAAATGTCAAACAGACAACACGCTTTAGTGTCCTGCCAGCAGAAAGATTATAACAGTTATAGCAGCGTTAAAGACACCAAGGAACAGATAAAAGCAGGCTTGATTAAAAAAGCTTGGCATAAGCAGAGGGAACTTTTACAGCTCTTCACATCTGCTTTTGTCTTTTATTAGGCAGTAAATCACTTTCACTCTTCAGGAGAGAAAATATTTCACTTGAAAACAGAAGAGAAGTCTCTGGTTTACAGAGAGATTAATACTGTTCGGTTTTTACTGCAGGTTCAGCCTCATCTTCGTAGATTTACAGCCGATCATTTCCCCTGATTTACAGGCAGCTTTATAACTAATTATAACTCATATTCATATTAGGCGCCCAGTTGTGGGGTGAAAAAGCTGACTTAGATGTATTTTGTTTATTCAGATTTCAAGAAAATTAGAGCCCATAAATTACACATGAATAACTACTTTGCTTTAAGTTCTAACAACCTTTGTCACTTCCAGAGTCGTTATAAACACTGTGATCTCTTCATGTCTCTTTTTGTGAATGATAGTAGACAGTATGTTATATACGCTCTTCTACAGTGACAGTAAGTAATCTCTGTACGGCCACATGTAAGCAAATACCTCAGTGGTTTAAATAAGGCAATCAATCAATCAGACTTTATTTGTATTGCGCTTTTCATACATCTAAAATGTAGCACAAAGTACTTTACATAGACAGATAATAAAATCAATCAGCATCCCCACCCCCCAAATCATGCTAAATAAAAACATGTAAACACTCTGTGTTTCAATAAAAACAGGAACTGATGAATTCATAATGAGGAAACACGGGAGGTACGATTCAAAAGAGCAAAAGAAAATGGAGAACATAAATAAAACATTTAAAGGTTATCCATAAAAATACACAAGAATAAAATAATAAAACACTCAATAAGATGATAAATAAATAATCATCCAGTAAACACAAATCAGAGTAAAGTAATAAAACTTTAAATAAGATATAACACACTAAACGAATATGTATGAATCATTAAAACAGACTTAGAAAAATAAGTCAATAAATAAAGTAAAATTCAGTTAAAAGCCAAACATAAAAGTTAGTTAGTTTTAATTTGCTTTTAAACATGTTCACGCTCTGTGCTGCCCTCAGGTCTTCAGGTAGGCTGTTCCACAGGCAGGCGGCTGTCATGATATGATCAAAAATGTTTTAAAAGAATGTAGCGATGCAGTCTTACACATGAAAATGAGTCTTTCTGACGATACATGAAGTCATTTGAGCTCAAAGACGAATGTTTCACTGTCAACATGTTTTGTGTGACCAGAGTCTTTCCAAGTGGTGGTGAGAGGAAACGGCTTTCTGCACGCCAGGAACATCAACCAGGTGCTCTGCAGCTTCAAAATCAACGACACCGTTACAGTCAGTGAGTACAACAACAGCTTGCTCGCTTCTTTTAAATACAAAGCTAGCTTTAGGAAGGTTTATTTCTGTTTCTGTTTCTGTTTCTAGTATAAAATGTAAAGGAATTTAGTGTATTTTCAGTGTTTATCCAAAAAAGTGGATCAGCTTGAGAGGAAATGTCATCATAATTCTTGTTTCATAGCAGGACATTTGGCATTTTCAAATGTACTAAATATGGGCTGAAAATATCAGCTTACAGCAGTATCAGCAAGTATTGTAAAGCACATATAGATATGTTTATAGTACCTGTCACCTGTTTCTATAGTAAACAATAATACACAGGTAAATAGACACATTTTCTTGGTCTCTTCTCAGATGAAAAGCCGGCCGAAGTAAAAAACACACTCTTGCTGTGTCCAGCTCCTGTCATCGATGAAGTCGGGAAGTAAGTGTCTCTATTCTTTCATATTACTCAGGGGGAAGGACTCGTGTTTCACACCTACTGGCATCACGAGCATCTTAAATCACATTCTGTGCCTCAAACCCAGAGGAACACATGTATGCATACACGCGTGTATAAGCACAGACCATAAGAAGCCTGCCATACATTAGCTCCTTTTATGATCCCTATCCGCGGCCGCATTCCTCTTTTCTAGATCCCAGTACAGCTTAGCACAATATAAGGGGCTCTGTAGCTGTGCCAGCACATGCAGTGGTAAACCCTTCATGCATTTGTCCTACTTCTGTCCTGAATTAGAACAGAGCAGTGAAAACAACTGGAAACAATCGGGCTTTGACATTTATAGACCCTCGCACGTCAAGTCAAAAAACGTCGAGATCCAAAGTGACTCAGGACGTTTTTTGCTTCATCATTTGTTTTCGGTGCTGACGACAAAAGAGAGTCGATGTTTTCTTTGAGTCCTTTGTCTCAGAGCAGTGGAGCCAGTGGGCCAGAAGTTCAGAGTAGCCGCACTCTTTAATGTTTTTATATCAACAATGAATCAAATTGTTATGTTTACTGTGTAAGGGATAGTTCAAGTGACAAACCAGCAGATAATCATCATCAACTCCCCTCAGCTCTGAGGGGAGTTTAAGCACCTTTAAAGTCGAGCTGAAGCGGCATTTCGAGAGTATCTAGCTTCCGTATCGTGACGTATTTCCGAGTGAAACAGGACGTGCAGGCGGGACATATCATTAGAGGGATCTGATTTGATCGTTGAGAAG
The DNA here is from genome assembly GCF_022749685.1 of Semicossyphus pulcher. Lineage (NCBI taxonomy): Eukaryota > Metazoa > Chordata > Actinopteri > Labriformes > Labridae > Semicossyphus > Semicossyphus pulcher. The sequence continues at coordinate 9,224,948 of NW_027211670.1, read as the reverse complement.
TGGGCGTAGACAGACGTTCTCAGCTAGCTAGCTAACTGACCGAGCGTTCTTGGTGCTCTGCGGCTAAATGTTGCAGATTGATTGGTTGAAATTGTTTGGTGCTAACTTACGTAAGCACGCGTGAAATTTAGTTTTACCGGAAGAAAAAAAGATCAGATTTTGATATAAGAATACGAAGAAATGGATTTTCTGTATTTTCCTATATTGTTAAATAGATGCACAATATAACCGGGGATGTGATCTAAAAGGATTAAAATGACATTTTTCATTTCACCTCGACTTTAAGCTCATGTTTTTTGGGCTTTTTATTTGCTACCTATAACCGAAACTGTCTTGGTGCAGTTTTTTATTGCAGCCAAAGCAGGCTGCTCTAAAAACACAAAGTTGGCGACTAGCTGTTGAACATAGTGAGCTAAAGAACCACAGACTGTATATCCATTAGGAGTTTGGAGCCAAAAGCAGAATGAATATAACATAACATTTGTCAGGTAGCTCCAAACACATCTGCAAAGTGTCGCTCTGGATCTGCAGTGTGTCTACATAGACTACTGCAGAGGTCTCCCACCCTGCTCCTGGAGGGTTACCTTCCTGCATGTTTTAGGTTCCTCCGCACTCTAACACACCTGATTCAAATGTTTTGCTCGTTATCAATCCCCTGAGACGCTTCAGTTGGTTGATAACGAGCAGATCATTCAAATCAGGTGTGTCATCACCGACACACAAAAAAGGAGCCACCAGTAAAGTATTTCTGATCAATACCTTATGTATTGTTTCAGTTTTTGATAACTTACCAATCGCCTGTGAGAAAACACAACTTTTGCCCTCAGCTGTAGCTAACTGCTGGCCTCCGATAAGTCGGAGAACAGTGGATTGTGGGAGATGTTTCTTCTTAGTCCAGCATCAGATCTTTCCTTTCAGTGCTGCCTGGCTCTCTGCAGGGTAAGAGGGAGGCGGTGGGACGAGAACACGAAGACAATTGAGGTTATTTAATTCAAACATTCTCTTTCTGGCTGTGGCCGAAGTCGCTCTGTATTCGCTGTATTCCCTTTTTAGAGCCACACCAGATTCCAAAATCAACAACCGCCTAACCTCTCTGACCAAAGCCTTTATGGGGAGAAAAGTACAACAGGCCACAGAGGAGAGGGTTCAGTGGACGCTGGTTAGAGACTCTAAACTGCATGGAGACAGAAGGAGGGGAAGATGATATTAACAGTCTTCCTTCACCTTTAACAGCATGTGTGTTGGTGAGAGCACCACTTCTAAAATAAGGAGACAAATTCCTCCACTTTATGGCCCCACTGAAGTTATAAATCCAGTTTACAGTTCATATTTGCCCTGGCAGTGAGGCGGAAACAGAGAGGGTTTGAGTTAAGTGGGGAAAGATTTAAACAACCTGGACTGATGACTCCAAGCTTTAATCAATACTTTGACAGAAGGCTCATAAAACTAATGGTACATAGTGTCCTGCGGCCTCCCTTTAACTTCCCATAAAGCCAGGTCACCTCCGCCTTTGTGTATTTGTTCTGCTCCTGCCTTACTTCCCTTAAACTTTCCATCCATCCCCTCAACCTCCTGACTCCACCATCCCACACTTATCTTTTCCCCTCCCCCCCCTCCCCTCTCTCTCCACCTCTGCCTCGGCTCTTGGTGCCACGGTGGCTCTTTTTTCACCCACTGCTCTGCTCTGCCTTCCTGCTTGTTTTCCAGCTTCCCCACCTCCTCCTCTGTCTGCCCGTCTGTTCACTTTGCTCTCAGTATCTGTCTCTGTCACACACACACACTCCCTCTTTCATCCCCTGTCAGTCTTCCACTCTCTTTCAACAGACTCTTTGTCCAGTTCTGGCTGATCAAAGCCGTGTAGCAGCCGGGTCTTTTAAGTGTGTGGCCGAGAGTTTGTGGGCAACTTAGTTCTCAGCGGGGTGGAAGAACCGTCAGACAGAAGCTGCTTACACTGCTCGGTTACTACCAGAGAGAGCGAGTTGTTTTTGAAGGATTAGCAGCTTTTTTTGCACATTACTCACTTAACTCAAAACCCAACCGTCATCATTCCTGCATTGCATTGTGGGCGGTTATACAGAGGAAGAAGTAAAGCAGGTTATGTCACACTACCTGTGTAAGTGTTATAATGTACATTTATGTGACCCACAGCAGCTAATGAGCAGCAGACAAGCTGTGTCACTGAAGTGGGTCCATGCTTGGACCGCCTGTCTGTCTGGTTTATTTCCTTGCTTAACAGCTGTCAGACAGGGTGCCCTACAGCCCACGTTTCCTTCCTACATCCTCAAACACTGGTGGTCAGTTTTCTCTTTCTTCTCTTCTCTTTTTTTTGTTTCTCTTAGTATCATCCGTTCTCTCTTTTTTAAGCATCATTAAATATCAGACTAATCAAGTTGGATTGACCATTTTGTTAGCAACACCAGGGTGAGATCAGTGTTTTCAGAACTCTGTAAGAAGGAAACAGGAAGTTTGGTGAACTCCTTTCCTGTGCAGTTTTTTTATTTGCCCTGCTGATGAGCAAGAAGCCAACTTACAGTATTTTCCTCCAATGATCGGGACTCTGAGCTTTCTTCTGACATAATTATCTAGTAAAAGACAAACTTATGAAGCTAACAATTTTATTATTACCAAAAATATCAATGGATTGATTTTACAAGTAAAGGGGAATCTACACCGACACTGACACACCGACGCCGGCTGTGACTACAGCAAAGATGAGTCTCAAAGTAAGCCAATGGTAGTTGCAATTCCTGGCCATTAATATGGTTGGCAGTGACACCAAAAAGTGCGCAGTCTGCCGGAAACAGCAGAAGAAGATAACTTTGCAACCGACTTGTTGACTTATTTCTTAACTGTGCATACATTCTGTATTTATGTGAAATGTAGACGTCAAATGAGAATGAATTAACAGGATTGTATACCCAGAAGAAAAGTACATATTCATTTCTCTTTCAGCAACTCTTTCCTGCTCATCTAGTCCATCAATAACGTCAACAGCAAACTGAAATCGAAGTTGGCCAAAATGAAGAGATGACATCGTTTAAAATGGGTTCCTTGGTTGTGTGCATGTATTTACATTAGGGCTGTCAGTCCGTTAAAATATTTAATCGTGATTAATCACATGGTTGTCCACAGTTAACTCGCGATTAATCGCAAATTAATCACACATTTTTTCCCTGTTGTAAATGTAACTTAAAGAGATATTTTTCAAGATTTTAATTCTCTTATCAACATGGGACAAATTTGCTTCCTTTATGCAAATGTATGTTAATATTATTGCGACATTCCAAAACAAAGACAAATACTGTCCAGAATATTCTACAGAAGAACCTCAAAGGTGCATGCTGGCAAACTGAAGCCCAACAAGCAACAACAGACGGACATATTGACCTGAATGTAACATTCCTGAGTGATAAGTCACCGAGCCTGCAGTAGGAGATAAAAATAACATCCTTTTGGTCAAAGTTTAATCACTTCAAGACATTTTTCACAACCTCTGCATCAGCTGTGTGCTTGTCCAGCAAGTGGTATTTAAGACTCGATGTACTCCGGTGGTAACTCCGTTCACGTCGACAGTAAATACAAATAACTTTTGTCTTGTCCAGAGAACCATCTAGCAGGGCTTTGAGGCCGAACATCTAAAAGACCCTTTTGTTTATCCATTTCTGTTCACGGAGGTTTGTTTCTGCTTGCTATCAACAACATTACCGCTGCATCGCTTCCTGATTTCCCAAACTACGGGGCAGACTGAGGGTCATAATAATAGAACGCGTGTGCGTTAATCGCGTGCCAAAATAAATATTGGTGTTAAAGGGAATGCATGTTAACTCGTTATTATCGTGTTATCTTTGACAGCCCTAATTTACATCGCAGTCAATCGCTTTCTACGTTTCACTGACGCGCAGCAGAGGGGGAAAAATACACAGCAGAAAATTACTTGCTTATTACGCCCACCTCCCGCGCAGCGTGCGTGGCTGCTGGAGATTGCAGCATTGAATAATATGGAGCGGTTCTGTCCTGGCACACGTGTCAAAAACACACTTCAAATACGTAGCCTGTGTAGGTTCCTCGTAAGTCTTCCCAAAGTCTTTTATGGCTTATTTTCAGAGAGCTCCTTTGAGAATTATCGTCCATCATCACAAATGACCTGTTTAGCCTCAATCCCACATTCAGCTGCAATCAATCCTCACGAGAGAACCGTTTCTGTATCAATCCACCACAGAAAATAGTCCCCAACAAATGGTCTATTTACTGCTGTTTGTGTTACAACAGTGTCCAGATGTTTTAGGAAATCACTAAAAGAAAAACTTGACCTGATTTATATTAAAAAAAAAAGCATTTTCTCAGGATGTCGAATCCTTTTGGGACGGACGTGTTCGCGAGGTCAGAAAGCTTTCTTAGACGGACACATTGTTGGTTTTGGCTTAAAGCTGCAGCCACTGATCAGCAGATTCTACAACAATATTTACATTCTCTGTGGGTTCCAGTGTTTTTTTACTTCTATTGTTTTTAAGGCTTTTTTTACCAAACTGTTTTTGTCCCAGAGATGTTTTACATGCAGCCATATGTGGTCACACTGTGCTTAGCGTAGCTCTTCCTAATGACATTTGCATTTAACCACACAGAGCTGCATTAAAAACATGAACACAAGCTGCCCTTTCTTCAGCTTTAAGCTTGTTTTCAAGCTTCAGACCTTTAGACTCCAGCTCTTTGTTTTCAGCACGGTCCGTATGTTGTTGATCATGAACGTCACCCACTGACCCAGCTCGTCTCCCTCCGCACCCTCCTGTCTCTTTAAACCAGACAGACAGCGCTCTGAGTCAGAGTAAAGCCAGGTTTATCGGTCAGACGGGCTGCTTTTCATCTGTCAGATCTCATCCACAGGCTCAAAGCAGCAAATGAGAAGCGGGGGGGGTGTTTCAAACGAATACCTTTCATCAACATGTTTTGAGGGTCTGACGGAGAACCGGCTCTGAGGAGGCCGTTGGAGGTCACATGAAATTCTCAGAATTGTTTTTCCACACTCGGGGTAGGAAGGGATTCAGACCATCACGAAAATATCTCTCAGTCCCAAAAGTCTTAAAGGCAGAGTTTATATATTGAAGAAAGGCATGAAGACGTTTTACTAAAAGGGAAATTGATTACTAGCTCCCAGCACAGATTAGAGACTTTATTCACAGAGGCCTCCTGGCAGAGACTGCTCTCATTCCAGAGAGTCCCAATAGTATGGTGTCATGTCTTGGAAAAATACAAGACTTGCCCAGCACCATAAAAACAAATTTTCAACTAGCAGGTTGTTTTTTTTTCCATTTCCATTTCAAATTCATTTATCCCAAGTTGGCCTCCGTGCTGCTGTGCAGCTCAGTGGCTCACTAGACCTCACCTGCAGCTTTCCCTCTCTTGTTTTGAACTAAAATGGAAAACGTATGAATTTTGGTTCATTTGAGTTCAAATTGATCAATTTAAAATGAAAACAGGGCTCGCAAACAGAAGTCACTCGACTCAGCCAGAAGCTAATTTTTTGGACTGAGATGTTGGCAGCTGCACAAAATCAAAGACGAGTCTAACGCCAAGCTCTGTAACCCGAGATGAAAGAGTTAAATGTGAGCATCAGTCACTTGTTTCTTTGCCTGAAAGTTTCCTTCAGCTCAACCTCCCTCGTGTTCTGTGGTTGTTTCCTGTTGGTTCAAATTACGTTCCGACTTCTAACAAACACGCTCGCAGTTTGCAAGCGTTCGGTTCGGTGACGTTACTTGGTGTGACCTGAAGTTCAAATGACCTCATTCTGCTCAAACAAACTGAGCTTTGGGAGGAAATGCTTCAGACGAAATAAGCTGCTCCTAATTTGCTTGCTGTGGAACATAATGTTACATCCGCACATGAACTGACTCGTCCTGTGTGCGTCTTTTTGTTTCAGGGTGATCTATCTTCAAGTGAGCATGAACGACGGCCTGTCCTTCATCAGCAGTAACGTGCACATCACCACCACAGAGTGTGTAAGTGGCTTCATGTATTAAACCTGCGTTCTGACTGCAGATTATTCATCTTGAAATGTCCGGTTTAGTCGAAGATTGTAACTGTTTTTTTAATAATTAAAGGTTTTCCATCCCGTCTTGTTTGGCATGCGGTTCCACCCTTCCAGCGTCTGCTTCTTCTGTCCTCTCCGACCGTCTCTTACACACTTTTCCTAGAAGCCTGTTGTTTTCTTCTCTGCAGTGAGTTCCCTTTGCCCCCTTTTTCCCTTTCATCTTCCCTTTTCATTTTTATTATTTTCGTCCTTTTTTGGGAGCAAAACCACAGGAGTGTGTAGTAGTAATCCACCCCAAAAAAGACCCTCTGAGCCCCTCAGGGTGGCTGGAGACAAGAGGTTAGAGAAGCAGGTCCGTGACCGCGGGGCTGTCGGTTCGATCTCAGCATTTCAGTCGGGAAAGTGAAAGAGAAGCACCTCGTAACAGCCCCGACTGAGTGCTTACATCTCAGTGTGAGCGGCTCTTCTAGCTCCCAGGTGTGTGAATGTACATAACTGTGTCAGTGTGAGGCTGGGTGGAGCTTCATCCCCTTAAAACCGAGATTAAACCAGATGCAATTTAAGACAATTTAAAGCAATTTAACAAAATAAAACACGTATGTTGGAACATATGGACCGAAGCCACAGCAGACTCCCACCAAGCCAGAAGGAAACACGCTCTTTGAAGCTGTTCTGCCTCAGTCCATGTGACTTCGTATCCATGGAAACGCTGTGTATTCAGATGGCTGTGTTGTGGTCCGTGATATACAGAGCACAATTAGCTGCTTCTCGCCACTAAACTAAACCATAGGCTGAAGTCACCTCAGGATTAAAGAGGCATGACATGTTGCTGACTTGGGAACGCCTAAACAACATGCACGCTATCAAGAGTGAAGCAAACCCTGCAGACCCCTCCCCAAACCTTCCTAATGTGCCATTTTAAGAAGATTTAGTCTTTGTGGTCAGTCCACAAAAAATGCACATATAGCATGAAACACACACATTGTATGTGACAAAACACTGGCGTGGTCAGCGTCGGGATTGTTACTTCAAGAGTCCTGCTCGTCAGCTGGTTAAAGTTAAACATAACATAAAAATGCTGATTGGTAAATTCACAGAGAGAGAGTCACTCCGGTGATGTGCTGTCTCTGACGGACCCCACTGCTGACATCAGATAAATCCTCCCGTGTCTTTGCCACAAGATAGATAGGGGAAAGTCTGGCCACATGTGATCCTCATCTGTGGTCTGTAATGGGAACCATGTTTGGCTCATGGACGACTGCCTGTCGGTACGTTACGTGTTACTCTGATGCCACTTCTTTTCTGTGTCTAACACTACTGCGACTCTTTTTAGTGCCACTACTTATCCCTGTACATCCATCACTACTTCTCACGGTGTAGCAGTGTAGGAACTACTTTTTTGTACATTTACTGTTTAATTCTTTGTCCAGCTGGGTAAATGTGAGTGAAGGAAGTAAGCTGTGTAATCAGACCTCCCTGTTCTCGTACAGTATTACTGTTGCCTCTAGTAGTGATTGACTTTATTGTCCTCTGTGTCTGCTCTCCAGTTTGATGGCACCATCCTCCTGATCACCCTGCTGGTGTTGTTCCTCCTGCTGGCTATGCTCTTCATGTGGTGGTTCTGGCCTCTCTGCTGCACTGTGGTAAGAACCTTAAACTCCATTCAGGAAGCGAGCAACACTTTATAACATAAGAAGAACACGAGAACCCTTAAGATGCCCTCTGAGACATGAAGCACTGATGTGATTAATGCAACTTCATAATGTTGTATCTCTAATTCTTCCACAGGTGATCAAAGAACCACCTCCTCCACCTCCACCTGAGCCTGTGAGTCAAACACACATACTTAACACCAAGTCTGAGAGAGAATGTTGGCTTCGACTCAAGCCATATCGAACTAAATACATCTCAACAAATAGGAAAAAATAGTTGTAGAGTTGATGGACTTGAGTCTGTGAACAGAAGTTGGCAAACGTTCTTGGTCAAGAAAAATCTACTATATATAAAAATCTTTATTGCAAGAATAACCAGCAGCATAGAAAAGAGTTGGTGCAAAAACTCTTCACCTGTATTTGTAGTGGCAGGGCGGCTGTGGCTCGGTGGTAGAGTCTGTCGTCGCTCAATCGGAAGGTTTGGGGGTTCAAGCCATCGGGTACGAATGGGGCATGGATCTGATTGGAATTTGGCACTTAAGCCTTTGCCAATAGTGTGTGAATGTGACATGTAGTGTAAAAGCAGCTTTGAGTGGTCAGAATATAAGTACAGTCCGTTACCATTCCATTTAGTGGTAGTACACACACGCATCAAGGGTTATAAATGGATAATTCCAGCTCCAGTCATGTTTTAAGACATATAACATGCTCTGCTTGAAATATCAAACTGTACCTGATGTGTTTTTTCTCCAAAAAATGTTGTAAAAATCCTCCCAAGGCATCTCCTCCTTCTCCCTCATTAAAAATCTGTATAGGCCCCGCCCACTTTGCAAAATTTCCAACCACTTCTCCTTTCGTTTGTAGTCAGTAGTGAGTTCGCAGAAATTACGATGCCGGTTACAGCTGGCTCACGCATCACCAAAGTGGTTGCCATAGGTTACACATAATGATATTCAGAGCGTCACCCCGTCCATTACCGTGATTGGCTCCTTAGGTTTGTGACGTCTCAAACCTGCCAATCTGAACACATGTTGTTCGGCCTGTCCTTGGTACACTGCAGTTTAATGGCCAGCCGTGGAGATGACTGCTGATGTTGTCCCTGATATGTCTTGTAGCACATGAACAACACCACATGGAGATGTTTACAAGGTTAAACACTTTCACTGGAGGGGGTCTATAAACTTGAAAATTTAAAGTGTCTTTTTATCCCTATCTAAGAGTTTATATTAGCTGACTTTAAAGTAGGGTGTTAGAAAACACATAAGAGAGTAATAAAGCCAAATTTTTTTTGCATCATTGTTTGTGTTTTAGGAGTCAGATGATGAAGACGGCCTGCCCAAGAAGAAGTGGCCCACTGTGGATGCTTCATATTACGGAGGAAGAGGAATCGGAGGGATCAAGAGGATGGAGGTGACATAAACAACTATAATCAAATCTACTGCGAAAACAAGCTCCAATTCTGTTGCATATTAATGTTCATGCTGTCTGTAGGTGCGTTGGGGAGGAAAGGGCTCGACCGAGGAGGGAGCAAAGCTGGAGAAGCCGAAGAACGCTGTGGTGAAAATGCCGGAGCAGGAGTACGAGCCCTTCGAGCCCAAACCGAAGAAAGCTCACAACAAGAAGGCGCCTCAGAACCGGAAGTGGTACTCGCCCATCCGGGTAAACACACACTTATCTTCCCCTCAGGACTAACAGACAGTGGGGCTTTAAAATGTTGACATGGAGTTCATTTAACCACGCAGAGAAGCTACAGAAGAACCGCAGAAGTGCTGTCCTGTAACAAAACATCAGCTTTTTAGGAACTCCAAAATCGGCCTTATTTACAGTCTGACCGCTGTGCATTTTTGAGCTCCAGCCCAGTGAGTTTCAAATAACTTGCGGTCGGCTGAAGTTTCTCAAGCCACAGAGAGGCCCGAGCTCCTTCAAGTGAGGTCAAAACATGAAAAGCATCACGAGTGGAGTTGCAAACTTTTCACAAGACAGCGGGGAGGACTAAAGCCTGATCTGGCCATGTTTGTGTATCATTAGTTTTATAAGCACTGAATTCCCCAACTATCAGTGTGCACACAAAGTAATGCAGCACATGCTCCAGACAGAGAGACACTATTGGACGTGGCGTCAGCACTTAGTCTTATCTGAGCACTGCTACCATCCAGCTTTACTTTCAATAAGACTCAGGCCATTGTTATTGAAATACATGTAGCCCAGATTACAATAGCTGTTATGTTTGGGATCATGAAGTAATCTGCTGCTCTGTGTCTGTACAGTTTTATCTGATTATCCCTGGAAGGTTGTTGTTGTAGTTTAAGGAACCCGTTTCCTCTTGGCTGCAGAGAATTTATTCACAGAGAATTAAACTGCATGTGTCTTAAATTTAACAGACGTCAACCCAAACACGATCTAATGACTAATCAGCTTCAACCAGAGAGGAAGGAACTAATCAGGCGAATCGGCTGCTGCAGTGTTAGTTTGGGATTAAAACCTGCAGACTCTTGGCTTTGAAGGAACACGGGCTGAGGACCACAGACCAAATGTTCGCTGATACAGTAGAATCAGTATTAATAGGATTTTATTAAGTTACAGATCGCGGTGTGGAGGAGTCTGCCGTCCAGATGTGGCCAGCTGTTAAACCTCTCCCTCTGCTCTCTCATGTTCAGGGTAAACTGGATGCTATCTTGGCTCTGTTTCGCCGCGGGTACGACCAGGTCTCCCTGATGAGACCCCAGCCCGGCGATCATGTGAGTACCTCAGCAGTGCACCATGGACATATATCCTTTCATACAATGCTTTTATTTCACATTCACTTCCCCTGTTCCTCAGGCTATGGTTCCTGTTCGTCCCTCCTGCAGTGTTTTACATCGCTGTTGAACCAAAGTCTTTCTGTCCCCTCCCTTTCTTTCATCCTCCCTGTCCATCATTTTTAACACTGATTTCTGTTGCGCACTGATATAATCAGCTGTAGTTAGTTAGTTACATTTATGCTCAGATAAACTCTTTGATCTCCAGCTGACTAAACTCTGTTCAAGGGTCTTGAAAGCCCTTGGTGGCTACATACTGTACAAGCCATAGTCCTCAAAGACTGACGCTAAAGCTGGGAGTAAAGACACGTGATTGTTCTTGTATTTCATTTTAGAGCTAGTGACTATTAGTTTAATAAGTATGGAAAGTAATTTTGTAAGATCAGACCTGTATTTCATTTGAACACACCAGTGTTCAGCTACTTAGCTTACATACTTCAACAAGAAAGAAAGAGGTTATATTTAAAGTTGTAATCTCAAAGATCTCAGTTTGTTCTCTTTGGCAGCACCTGTGGCGATAAACGGTAATTGCGGGAGCCAGACAGTGTTGCATGTGTGACGTCCACAATGGCTCTTGATTTTCCTCGCTGGCGGTCGCTTTCCTTTTCAGACTGTTTGCCTTCATCTGAGCGTCGAGTTTGTTTCTTTTTCTTTGGATTTTCACTTATTGTTGAAGTTGTATCTGTAGTCACCGATCTTTTCTTTGTTTGTTCAGCCATAGTAGATTACTGTTTACTCGCAACACTTGCAGAGACCGGAAAAGCAGCCGCTTAGCTCCGCCTACCCTCTCTGGCAGACCAACCACTGCTGGCTGATGGAAAACGCGTCACTAACTGGGCGCGTTAACTTTACCCTTCACACTACATTATAGCAGTATTTTGGAGCAGCTTCCACGCAGTGAAATTGCCACTTGTAAAGTCTGTTTCCATCCCTGCGTAATCTGTAACCCACAATATAATCCTCTTTGGCCTTAAACGTATATTTGGGTTAGGATACAACTGTGTGTGGTTTGTTATTTAGGCAGACTGACACCCTGTTTTACAGTTTTGCTCTTTTGTTTTGGTTTTGGGAGGGCAAAAAGAATTAAATCTAGTAGTATTGACAGCTGGGGCAGTGCAGACGGGGCATCAAGACCACTGTGGCACAGGGCGTATCACTTTAGAGGGGCATAAGCCCAGCTGAGGTGTCACGGTGCCATTCATGACCCTCTTAGATTCCTGCCCTGGCGTGTGTGACAATCCCTCCGTAGTTGAACAGAAAAAAAGCTTTTTCCTCCAAGCTGTCTTTCGTGTCTACAGCCTGAAAATGCTTCAGTCATGTGCACCCATTACTCATCCCATCCTTTCCCGTCTGTCTCTCCGTCTCATTCACTCCCGGTGTTTCTGGGCTGGCTAACACCTCCGCTGGCCCGTCTCCATCCCCGTCGAGGCAGCCTCGCTCTCACACCTGCTTCACATTAAACGCCATAAATCGGATAGAAAGCAGAACCGCAGCTCGCACCCGGACACATCCTTTTAGCTCGATAGGAGGTTTTTTTTTCATGTGTGTATAAAAATCCTCTCTTCATCTCGGATCAGCCACATGGTTCAGTTTTCATGCTCGGAGCCTTTTCATCAATAAACCACGATAGGAGTTTGAATGTGGAGAGAAGACGGGTTCACTGAGTACAAACAGCTCTCCGGGGAGGTTTGAAATCCCCCTGGCAGTCAGCAGAGTCTTGAGTCAGCTTATAATTTCCCATTTCACCAGTCTTAACTTGAACAAGTACGGCTTTGCAGAGCTACTATCAACAATAAAACCATCATGTGACACTGTTGGTCATCTTCTTCATGTGTTCTGCTTAACTTCTTCTTCCTCCCGCTTTCTGTTCTTTTATTATGCGTTGTTTCCTCTCCTTTCCTGTTCTTCATACTCCGCACAGCCGCCTCTCCCGCTAATCAGACCCGCCCCAGGCTCTAGTTAAAATCATGCCCTATTAGCTGAAAATTTCCAATGATGTATTTTAACGGGAATTCCACATTTAAGAGTGTTTTCTTGGCACCGCAAACAGGAACAGAGACGAGATTTGCTCGCAGCTTTCCCTCAGAGAAATCAGACCAAACACTATTAGCTTGAGATTACATCTTTACCAAAGCAAATCGGCAGTTTGGTAAAAGGATTTTGGATTTGATTTCCACAGTCCACAAACTTCTCCCACCCAGAGGAGCTTTTAGTGATGGCCGCACACGTGAGCTCTCCATGATGCAATGCCTACATGCGAGAAGAAATCTCTCTTCCTGCTCATGATGTCGCCTCCTCGAGTCATTCGCGGTTCGTAACAAAGCGGTGGAAACATCTTCCAGGCCGGCGGCCGGCTCGCTTCCAGGTTGTGTAATGTTTTATTTTAAACAAAGAAGAGTGGAAACAAGCGCGGGATCCCTCCCTGCCTGCTTTAGGTGTTACCTGAAGAGATATTTGGTGTTAGATTTCCTGCCACAATCCCACCCGTAACACAACGTGTAGGGGAAAGTCTCACACCTCAAAGCTGGCAGACTTTCAAACTTATAGAGCGCTCGCTCTTTACACGTAGCTGCGATGCTTTTTCATCACCGTGCCGACTGTTAACAGCTGCAATCCTGTACGGTGTAGTCATGAGCCTCCTCATACCTGATGTCCTCTCCTGCAGCGTTTATATACCGCACTGAGACACACACACACACACACACACACACCTTTCTGCTCTCAATGAACCCAGTAACCCCGCATCATGTTGGTCTAGTTAAGGCTCTGTACAGTAAGATTTAGAGCATAGTGGCAGTGTGTGTGTGAGTGTGTGTGTGTGTGTGTGTGTGTGTGTGTGTGTGTGTGTGTGCACATAACCATATAATTAACCAGTGACTGTCCACAGTTAAGCTCACCAGGATGAAGTTATCTTCATTTCATACAGCAGTTATCCATTATGAGAGCGTGTGTCACCAAACCACATCCAATTACACTGACGTCAGAGTGAACAGTGTAAGGCAGAGCTGGTTAACATACACACACACACACACACACACACACTCCCTCCCTCTCTCTCTCTCTCCCTCATTCACATAAACACAAGTCTCCCCAGGGAAGCATTTAGCAGGCTAAAGGACATGAGGTAATACCTAAGCAGACGACTGGCAGGGCCGTCTCCACCAACTGACCGACCATGTCTCACACACACACACACACACACACACACACACACATTATGCCAGCCTGAGACAATTTTATGACCTCGGTGAGACTGCAGACATGAAGGAGGTCAACTAGAAAGACCAAGCGAGTTTGGCTTTCGGAAAATGTTGGTGGATTTAAACCACAGCTGGAGCACACAGAACAATGTGCATGAAGGCGGGCCGGTGTTTAGCTTATACCTCCACACTGCATCTAACACCTTTTCTATTCTTAGAGGAGGAGCTCCACAACATATGCTTGCTAGCTTTTAAAGCAACATGAGAACATGGATACCAGTCTCACATCTGTAACACCCAGAGGCCAATGAGTTTAGTGAAGCATAAAGCCTGGAAACAGCTTCCGACACCTCCGGGGCTTGTTCGTTTAATCCATACAACATCAATCTCAGTACCCATTGGCTGTCGTCTTACATGATACAGCCTCTGGGATCGACGGGCAAATTTTCAAGGCTTCCGGTTTAGCCAGCGGTTAGCGATAACGTACTTCGTAGTCTGACTGGCAACTTGAGAAGGGAGAACAGAGCAGGAGTTGACAGACGACATCAACGCTTGCATGCAGATCTGTTTTTATTAAAGAGCTAAATCGACACCAAATTAAAGCTTATAGGTTCCCAGATTGCAGTATAGCCGATGCGTTCCTCCTCTTTCGCTCTCCCAACAGACAGTTTTCCTGCGTGCGTGTCGCGGCTTCGGTTTAAACAAAAAGGTGAGGACCCAGAAGCAGACTTATATGGATTTAATTAAACAAAAAGGCAAAAAGGCACAAACAAAACAGAGCAAAAAAACTTACAACAAAACCAGGAACAGGTAATCCAAGGGACACGAGGGGTCAGGGGAAGCACAAAGAAAATCCAGGGAAGAAAACACAAGGAACCAAGTGCAGGTCATGGACATAGATTAAACTGGGACGACAATGACCAGGCAACAAGACAGGGGAGCACAAAGACTAAATAAACTTAGGAGGTGAGGCTAATCAGGCACAGGTGAGACAATCAAGGGGCAGGTGAAAACAATCAGGGCAGGGCATATAATCAAACAAGCGGGGAACACAAAGGCAGGAAGTGGACCAACACGAGGGACAAGGTGACAAAGTAAAACAGGACATGATCTAACCAAAGAGACACAAGTGAAATACTTGAGACTAAATTGTGACCCGAACATGGAATACACTAAACACAAAACTAAACAATGAGAACTCATGACAGGGAGACAAAGTGACAAGGTAAAACAAGAAATAATAACTAAACTCTGAAATACAAGTCAACAACATTGCTAAACAAGAATAACTCATGACAGTGCAGCTAAAGCCCGTTAAAATACAAGTGTCAGATTCTTCTCAGATCGAAACAGAAACTAGAATGCTTCAAGATTCAAAACTCTCGTCACTTGCCGAACAGTTCTGCATCCACACACAGAATCACACACAGCATGAAGGTCTATGCTCGGGTCTTTCTCTGCAAAAAAAGCTAATAAACTTATATATAACAGGTTAGTTGTTCAATTGGTTTTTAAGGTCGTACTCGTCATTAAAACGACTTCTTATGAAACAGAAATGATGAAGAAATGATGAAAAGATAACTCTAAGATTAAAGCCTGTTTTAACCACTCAAAGCTGCTTTTACGCTACATGTCACATTCACCCATTCACACACTCATTCAAGTGCCAATCAGGATCTATGCACATTCATACCTTGATGGCGATGCCACTGGGAGCAACTTGGGGTTCAGTGTCTTGCCCAAGGACACTTCAACATGCTGTAGCAGTCAGGGATCGAACCCCCAACCTACCGATTAAAGAGATGACCGACTCCACCACTGAGCCACAGCCGCCCCAAGTTCTAATTTATTCTTTATTTTTTCACGTTGTTCTGTGGAAATATTGAGAGTTTGTGACCCAAAACTCTCGTAAAATTTAAGTCACTCAGAGCGGCTGTAATCTGTCACAGCTGAAGAGTAATAAACAGATGATTCATTTATGTCTCTAGAAGTCCTGTCGGGGATGGAGCCAAAGTCCAGCTGTAGTTTAGAGAGAAGTTTCTACACATGTCCTCTCCAAACATCTTCCTTCAAGCTCTTTTTTTTATCGATGTCTAGGAATGCGGGACTTGATTGGTGTCGACAGACCAGAAACGGGCGGTCACTGTTAGACTCTTGTTCTTTTCTGCTCTGTTTGATTCAGCTGTGTTCGCAGCAGCAGCTGTCTGGATGAATGTGATGTGTCCATTGTGAATGTTTATATTTTGATTTTGCCCCAAATGGTGTCTGTTTGACTGTATGTACGTGTTAGAGGGGAGTCTGCGGTCGATGTAGAGATGTTCAGCTAAATGGAGGAAGACAGGAGGCCTGCAGAAAGAGAGGGCAAAAGTTTAGACGGGGACATTATCATGATTTCTGTTCTTTCCTCTCTTTGCCTCCAAATATCTTCTCTCCGTCTGTCTTATTCAAATCTATGACGTTTAATCCACAAGAATGTTTCTGTTAATCCTCAGAAGAGATAAAATTGTGACCCTTTCTCTGTTTTTGTAGCATTTTCTCTGTATTTTTTTCCATTGACAAACTAGTTAATAAAAAGCTTTTTTAAGACGACACAAATACAAACACTATTTGCGTAAGCCGAGTGGGAGCTCATTTTCCATCAGTAAACCATGGTCCCGTACTGGTTATTAGCAGATTAATATTACTTCACTCAAATCTGGCAGCCATCCACATACAATAATAGAGGGGGGGTCAAGTTACCATGGTAACAGTGACCTCTGTGAAGCTCGTGGTTTGTGTAAAATTTTACGAGAAGCTCAGGAGTGAAATCTGATTTCTGCCGGAACAAATTCATTTGTTTTACAGTCTGATAAGTTTGCTTTACGGTGTTGAAATTTCCAAATAAACCGTGACCTTTAACCCCCTCACCTCACCACACCCACTCATACATCATTCAGACACACACATATGGTCCTCTCTGTAGAGCCCAGCTGCAGATTTGAGCTCAAACTTATTTTAATGTGTCTTTCCTTCCCTTCAGGGTCGCTGCATCAACTTCACCAGAGTGAAAGACGAGTCAGCGGCAGCAGCCAAGGCCAAACCTCGCACCCCGATCCACACACCCTCGCCCCCGCCACCGGACTACCCCTCCGTTAACGGCACCGCCTCCCCGTCTCCCACCTCCACCAGCCCTCCTGCAAGATCACCACCCCCGTCAGGCCAGGTACCCCCAGGACCGCCACCGGCCCGCACACCCCCGGGGCTACCCTGCCCACCGCCGTCACGTCCCCCGCCCAGTCTTCGACCCTGAATCACACGGACAAACCCCTCTCTCTCCCCCAACGCACCCGCTTTGATATCACAGACAATCTGCCTAGACCAGCTGCTTCAGTTTGAAGGTTGTGGTCCTCGATGCCAAAGAAACTCCTGCTAGAAGCCAAAGATCGACACAATTTTGAATCCCGGTCCTTCTGTTTTCTTCATTTGTTTTTCATGTTTGGTGAAGAGTGAAGTCAAACTGTACCTGAATGAATATTGGAAAAAGGCTTCCACAGTTTGAGTATTTTGAAATAAGCAACAAAAATGAATTTGAAAAGCAGTTTGACTCGACATTCAGGCCCCTACGGGAATTATTTGTACTTATTGTCGGCATTCGTGAGATCAGGGAGGATTGTTGCTGGACAGCAAAGCATGTAGGGACATGAAGTCCATAGAAGAATAATGCAATGGATGAAATTTCTTTGTTGTCTTTATCAACTACTGAGTGAAGCCATTGTCGTAAAGAGTTAAGTTGAAAGGTATGTCTCAAATGAAAATCGGAGTTCAAACTTTGAGCAGGAAACATCGGCTTAGTTCTCCATCGCTGTGAAGGTCAATCAGAGGTTTGGGGAATTAGATTTCAGAGCGAATTCAATTGTCGATGTTGTTAACGGTGTTGAGTCACTAACATAAAACATGTCTGGTTTGCTTGTCCAACCGACCATTTAGTGATATTTGTTTTATGCAACAAATTCCAGACGTCATCTGTAGAGCATTTTACAGTTACATGATTTTGTAGTCCAGTGTTTGAACAGTGACAGGGACGTGTACAGAGGTTATATGGAAGGGATGTTTTTTAATATGTGTTTGAGATGCGTTTTTGAATGTTATGTCGGTTGATGTCTTTGAGGCTTTGGATATCGTCCTTAAACACTTTTTCATGTAGTTGAATTTAGAATACAGCAATATATATTTTTGTGTTTGTTTGTTTTGTATCTGCGCACATAGACTGCTGGGCAACTACAGTATGTATTTGTTTTAGTTAGCATTTGGAAACTCATGAAATCAAGTAAGCAGAAATCAGGTTAATTTCTCTCCTAACATTTATTTTACACCATACCGATACTGTACTTTGATACCAATATGTGAGTTTTATGTCTTCAGTTTTATCATCACCGGTCACATTGCAACTGCAGGGCAGTTCAAAGAGCATCTAATTTATTTTACTCCCCGAGAGAAATAGAGGAGAGTACTTGAATATCGACAAGGTGTCCAACCGCCAAGACGGACACTGTGCGCAGAATTTAGAAACACAACAGCTAGCCAGTTCAAAGTCATACAAGGCAACCAGCTTTTCTCAACCCCTCAGCTACACTGAAAAACATTGGACATTTAGGTTGAAATAAAACATTAATAATCAAACTTAGTGATTGGAAATATGTGCATTACGTGCTCCACAGAGTAGTGCTAGCAGGCTAAAGAAGGTGCTTGCTAAATGGACATGTAAGCAGAGAGTAAACTGCTAAATGCTACAGAGCTATGACTTCAGCCTGTAGAAATGAGGTTGAAAAATGCTGGTATTCCTTTTGTATCCAGTGCCTTCTGGAAATTTCTTCTTGTTTGATTTGTTCTACTTTTATTTTGCAGTACGTCATTCAGTTTTGTCTTGTAAAGTTTTACTACCTGCATACATAAACGTCTCGGTGCCTTAGAGCTGTGGCAGAGTAAGGAGAGATCAACAGGAACCTTCAGACTGCACCTGGGATTGGCCTGCTCCTTTATCTCCTCTCCTGTCCTGAGAGAATGAAGCCAAAGGTCTCAGCTCCTCACTCTATGCAACATAGGAGGAGCGGATGAATTATTATGTTACAAACACAACACAAGCACAAACACAAGCTTGGATGGAAATGCAACACCTTCTTACTTTGAATAAGCAGTGTGCATTTCCTTGTTTCATTACTCTGCCCAGAACATACAGATGTAGTTGCTAAATGTTCCACGTATTACTGCTCACAATCGCTGAACTTATAACGTTTCAAAGAAATGTATTTTGAGAAACCTTTTATTAGTTACAGTGTGTGGTTATTCATTTCATCTGTAACACCCAAGAAAGACTTTCAGAATAAAGGCATTATTGATGCAGGATCAGTGACGTACTGCAGCCCTGTCCGATGAGATACATTATGTTAATCAGTGTTTATTACACGTATAAACAGCAGTGCTGAAGCAAATATGAAAGACGTATATGATCTTCTCTTATTGGTTGACATGAATTATTTTTAACAGTATCAATAAAGGTTGACTTCCAAGCTTCTACCAGAGCGTTTGTGTGCCTGATTTCTGCCTGGAGCCGCGTGAAATACTGAATTCTCTGTCTCGTCTGTCTAATTTCCCTTTGGCAGCTCCACCCCTGCAAGTGTAGACAGAGGGTAACTGTACTAGTCACAGTTAGCTCTGTATACTATCCACACACACATTTTGGCTACATCATAAGCACAGGATTACCTGGCTTTTGGGCCGATTAGGTCCCACTTATGTCAACCTATTCACATGAATATGATACTGTACAAGCAACTGAGTCTCCTGATTCACAAAGACAGACCACAGTACATTTTAAGTCATCATAAGACATAACATTAACATGCATTAGTTGTGTAACCCTTCCCCCGACAAATGAACCAGCATACGTAGTGCAATAGATCCCTTGAAATGAAACAGCTACACCAAAACGTGATCTGTTACACCTGTGTTTGACAGGTAAAAGTGTCTGCAGTGAGAAATGACAGCAAGTTTTTTATAGGAGGGAAAAGTACAGGAACGAATGGCTGGATTCCATTTAGCTGCTTCAGTTTCAGGGTCCTGGCTCACTGTAACACTGTCATGGCTTCCTTAAAACCTTGAATAAGACAGAGCCAGGGCCGGAACCGTGACATAGGCAGTATAGGCGAATGCTAAGGGCGCATCCATCCATAGGGGGCGCTGCACCGACGCCTCATAAAGTTTTTTATTCATTTTATACAGTATCATCACACATCCCCAGAATCAGCACCTGAGCTAACTGTACATGTCACTCAACAGAAAGGTCACTACACTATAATGGGGGATATCAGCCTGTAAAAGACAAAAAAAACGGAACTTTAAGTGAAGTGATTTGAAGCTTCTAGCTCCTACTGTTCATGAGTTATGCCCATTCTTTTGGGCAGAGTCTTTGGGCGTTTTATGCCAGGAATTGTCTTTTTTTCCCCTGCCAGTGCATTTCCTGATTGGGCGCAGAGTCGTCAGATTTTTCTCCTCCGTCAAAAATCAACTGCAATGCCTCAGCTGTATCATACCTCTTTTTTTTCTTTTTATATAAAAACTAAACCTCGAAAAACGTATCTCTTCTCCCTAACAAAAAAGTATACTTCAAGTTCATTTTATTAAGTAAACTTAAGTAAAGTTCAAGTATATTTCCCAAGTATACTTTATGTTGTAAGTATACCAGTGAAGTGAACTTCTAGTCCACTTTTTAGTTTATGAAAGTATACTATGAAGTATACAGCAAGTAAACTTATAAGTACACTATCGGTGTACTAGTTATGTCCTACTAGTCCACTTATTAGTTTATGAAAGTATACTTTGAAGTATACAGCAAGTAAACTTATAAGTACACTATCAGTGTATTAGTTGTGTACTACTAGTCCACTTATTAGTTTATAAAAGTATACTTTGAAGTATACAGCAAGTAAACTTATAAGTACACTATCAGTGTACTAGTTGTGTACTACTAGTCCACTTATTAGTTTATGAAAGTATACTTTGAAGTATACAGCAAGTAAACTTATAAGTACACTATCGGTGTACTAGTTATGTCCTACTAGTCCACTTATTAGTTTATGAAAGTATACTTTGAAGTATACAGCAAGTAAACTTATAAGTACACTATCGGTGTACTAGTTATGTCCTACTAGTCCACTTATTAGTTTATGAAAGTATACTTTGAAGTATACAGCAAGTAAACTTATAAGTACACTATCAGTGTACTAGTTGTGTACTACTAGTCCACTTATTAGTTTATGAAAGTATACTTTCAAGTATATCACAAGTAAACGTATAAGTACACTGTCAGTGTATTAGTTATATACTACCAGTATCAGCGAACAAATCCTCTGTTTTGCTCCGATGGCAATAAATTACTTTGTCTGGACTACTGGGAGGCATTACACCTCCTGACCACCAGTCCACTATTTAGTTTATGAAAGTATACTTTAAGAATTTTACATATATATATTGTATATTCTGGTAATGACTGTATAATATCAGCCAGAAAAGTCTGTTACAAGCTTTGATGTTCACACTTTTGTTAAAGAATGACTAAGTCATCAATTAAACACTTGAACCATCTTTCAAGTGTACAGCACTTTTGTATCTTTTGTTTAGTCTGACATATATGTGACTGTGATACAGAACTCAGTCAACCAAAAACGGCTGTAAGACCAGAAGTGGTTACTTCGATTTCCACATAACTTGGCAATGGCAAGCCTATATGAAAACTATTTTCTTGCAGTTGGGAATACTTCCAGTATATTTTTATAAACTAAAATCTTGCATAAAATCACAACAAAAGTTATTTCAAAACACTTTACAAATAGAGCAGGTTTAGATCGTACTGAAGTACTGAGACCCATGAATCCAGAGGAGAGTAAAAACGTAATTTTAACAGGCAGAAACCTCAAACAGAACCAGACATCTGCTGTGATCGGATGGGCTAAGAAAGAGGGATAGAGGGAGAGGAAGAAAGAGAGAGAGGGATAGAGATAGACCAACAGAAAGACAGACAGATATAGACCTATGGTGACAATATAATAGCAGAAATATACTATTAGCAACTTTTAATACTTTGTTTTCAATCTTATTAATTTGGTTCACTCTCCACATTCTTGTCAGCGACATTTCAGCCACCGCGGGCTGTTTTTTTTTTTCTAAATCTCTAAAAAGAAAAAAATCTTTTTCTCCTCAGGGATAAATAAAATACTTCATCTAGCTAGCTAATACACCCACCTAGCTAGCTAGCCAATACACCCACCGTACACTAGCTACTCGACCGACAACAACGTTAGCAACTAGCTGGTGAACATAGTGAAGCATTTTGCAGCTATGAAACCATGATATTATCTCTGAAGTTAAAATGAGTGAGTAATTAATCTGGTCAGTGTGTTATTAACTTGCTTCAAATAATCATCTACATCATATTTAAACATCTGATGCATAAGGAATCACATACTGTACAGACTCCGTTGCAGCTGCTAGCTAATGTATTAGCACTGATTCATCAGCCAGAACATACTATATGTCAGGTTTCACATTTCATTGAGTGTATATGAAATGTAACTCAAGTAACTCAAAACAAGGTAAGTTGCTCAACCAAGTATAGAGCAGAATTCTTTGGCATGGAAAGTTAGCCGGAGACAAAAATATGCTTCACGTAATGATTTCCATTCACTTCGTCCCAGCTAGCCTGGTACGGAAGAGTGAACATGAAAAGCGGTTTCACTTTAGACTATTTTTCCTCGTCCTTTAATCCTACTGAGGCTTCTTTGCTGATGTAGGAACGGTGCTTTCCACTAAACTTCCCCAAATACCTCTTTCCACCGCTGTGTTCACCACTGGCTACCTTCCGGTCACAAGCTTAGTGCTAACCTTTCGACCTCTACCTCCCAGATTGTCGAGAGACAGCAAAGAGGTAGGAAATAATTTCGCTGTTGGACCTTGATTCAAGTGTACTGAAGTGTATCCGAGCCTCCCCTTCCAGCTCCAAGGACGCCACTCCGTATCCAACAATCAAGTTGTCACGTTGATCTCCTTACTTGTACAAAAACACACACTCTGCCAAAGAGTATTCAAAGTGTGTTTCTCTGGTTGGTAATGAATTTAATACAGCTAGAATAGCCCAGTGAGCAGTTCCAGCTGGATAATTACTGTGGAGTCTGCGTTTTTCCCCTCTGCATGCAGAGGAGAGGAGGATGTGGGATGTTGAAAGGGATGGGCTGAATCAGAAAAATGGAGAAAATGAGGCAGACGGGTAGTCAGTGCTCCGAACAGACATGCTGATCGAGAGGGAGCAAAAATAACAGCTGCTGAGACGCTTCTTCTCCTTCTTTATCCTGCCTCACTTCTGCATGAATGTAGGTGTTATTCAAGGCAACATTTTTACATTATGGTCCTAAAGAAAATAGGTATTACTGTAGTACACAACATGCATCCTGATCGTTCATAATTGTGGTTCTCTGAAGTGGAATTCTTAGATCGTGTCACCAAAATGACCGGAAACAATGTGTATATGAGGAATGAAGCCACAGTGCGTGTCACAATGTTTGCATGGTTACTAATGGTTTCCACTGAACAGCAAGGTGAAACAAGTTAAAGTACCACAGGCAGAAAGGGAGGACTTTCCAGGTCACAAATTGTGGGACAAAAATATAAAAAGCCTTGTGGTCAAACATTCCAAACAAGAATATATCAAAAACACACATATTGGTTTGCGCAAATTGTAAACACCCAATTAAATATTGCATCATGATGATGTCCATTGTTGCTGGCTGCCTCATTTCAGTTCTGTTCGGTTAAGGGAACATTGGGTTGAGGAAACACAGGGCTGACGGGACATTGGGTTGAAGACAGTGCTGAGGAAACATAGGGTGAGGGTTGAAGGAACATTGGGTTAAGGGAACATAGGGCTCAAGGAAACAGGATATGGGAAGGTTGGGTTATTAGACAGAGGAAATATTGCCAATGCCAATGCTCCCCGTTTTGACAGAGCTTGTCTTCTTGATGCCACAGGGTATTTGGGGCTGCATTGGGTTGAATGAGTTGAATGAGCATGGGAACATTGTTTAGGAGGGGGTTGAGGGAACATACTGTACACATCTGGCCTGTTTTTATATAAATCACTTATGAGGCCCTGTCTGACAAAGGGCACAGGGAACATACACATGTTCTCCATTTTCATACAGACCTTTAAATGGTAAATGGACTGTACTTATATAGCGCTCTAGCCACTCAAAGTTGCTTTTATACTACATGTCACATTCACACATTGATGGCATACCTAAAGTGCCCAATTGTCAGTCAGATATCACATTCATACCCGTTGGCTATGCCACTGGGAGGGTTCAGTGTCTTGCCCAAGGACACTTCAACAGCAGACTGAGGGAGCTGGGGATCGAACCTCCAACCTTCCAATTGAAAGACAACCGACTCTACCACTGAGCCACAGCCGCTCCGCCCTATGTTCCCTTAACCCAATGGTCCTTTAACACGCTGTTCCACTTCTTCAGGGCCCAGTGAACATGGGCCAAGGGAACTATTTTGTTGAAGGAGCATAGTGCTGAGGGAACATTGTTAGGGAACATAGGACATAAGGGAACAAGGAGCTGAGGGAAAATATTAAGATACATTTTTATCTACATGACTTTTAAGACCCTGTCCAAAAGCTCAGGGAATATTGGTTGAGGGAACACAGGGAACAGAGGGCTGAGGGAACATACACATGCTCCCTGTTTTCATACAGAGGACCTTTGAGACCCAGTAAAACTTCTATAGGGAATATGGGGCTGAGGAAACAGTGTGTTGAAGGAGAATAGTGATGAGGGAACATTGTTAGGGAACATACACATGGTCCCTGTTTTATGATGACTTTTGAGGCCTTGTCCACAGCTCAGGGAATCTTTGTTGAGGGAACATAGGACATATGGGGCTGAGGAAATATAAGGGAACATAGGGTTAAGGGAATCAATGCCAAACTGGTGCAGTGCTGAATTTAAGAAACTGGACTTATCTGTTATTAACTAGCAAAGTTGGGGCATTTAGACTATTCAGTAGCTAAATAGTGAGTCAGTGGCCTTTAGCTGCTGAGTGAGGGTATTTGTGAGCCAGTACAGATTTCTGGCATGTGGATTCACTTACTGTACAGAGTTTTTGATGCATTAGCTAGTTTGTTAGCAAACACTTTGTCTATTTTGGTAAGTGAGCTTCTTAATCTGTAGCTCAGTGTTTTGCTACTTTGTCACAGATAAGTGCCAACATATCAAGCTTATCAGACTGTTCACTTTATGAAGTCTCAGAAAACCTGACCTCAAGTTTATAGAGGTCAATGTTGGACAAACATCTGGTCTAAAATGAAAGTGATATAGCAGTCAAAACACAACTGAAAGTGTTGTTTTCAGTCAGTTCTTTTTAACTTGAACGGCAGGCTGTGAATTTCTGAAGTTCTCTTTAGCCTAATTTCTTTGAACAAACCAGAGTCTGGCTACGCGAGATCATTTAATGGTTTTGCAGCCACATGACAAGAATCATTTAAAGCTAGCTCTCTGCTTCTAGTCTGGTTCACAGATATTCAGACAATATTTGTGGGGAGCAAATTCCTCCATCAACCACCGTCATGAAGCAGGCGAGGCTGCAGGCGGATTTGTGCAAAGCCTCTATGAAGCATATCATTATATAAAGACTATAACAGTATACAGGCTTATACATGCTGTTATAATGAGAGGTGGAGTTATTGCTGTATGATTATGATTGTTACTAAGTGGCCCAGGAGGTAATTTATTTATTGTAGCTGACATGTTTACTGCTGCTTGTTTTCCTCCCCTTGTTATATCCCTGCCTTTCTCCTTTTTTTCTTCTGGGTACCATCCGTTTTCTTTCCTCTTTCATTTCTTTGTGTCTTACTCTTTTTTTTTTTTTTCTTTTCTTCATTTTCTCTCTCACTTTTTTTTCTCCCTCCAAGCTGGAGAAAACCGAGGCCCATAGGAATGTGCTGATGACTGAGTGTTTCATCTTGGTCTCACATTACCGCCCAGACTGAACCTCACTGACCCAACATAGACACGCACGCACACATGCACGCGCACGCACACACACACACACACACACACACACACACACACACACACACACACACACACACACACACACACACGCTGGTATTTGTCATTGTGCCTGTATTTTGATGCCCCTCGTATCCATGGCAACTAGTATGAGTGCAAACAGCAGGCTGGAAAGATGGAAAGCTGTCCTGTAAGCACAGTTGCGGTTTTCTCTCAGTTAAACCTGAGTTTATACGACCATATTCATCATCTCTGGTCCTCTACACGAGGGAAACTTGTAATGCTTTCTTTGCTCTGCAGATTCAACGTACAACATGAAGGTTGTTTTTAAAGTGCTTAAAAAGGTAATGATGACTACACTCATTTAAATTTGAAGAACAGTTTCCAAAAAACTAAGATAAAGATGTAAACATGATGAAAAGTCTGACAGCATGCCGATTCCATCATCATCTCTAATCAGTAACACACCAAAAACACACCGCTGCTGCTGCTGCTGCTGCTGCTGCTGTGGGAAATGCTTTGCCTCCACCACCCCAGCCTCCTCCTTTCCACTCTGAAGCCTTTTGCTCACTCTGTATACCCAGGGGAGGGGATGGGGGGGTTGCATTGCACTCCCTGGAAAGCCGTGGCATGCTGCTCGGCTAACCCAGGGAGAAACTCACGAGCAGAGCCATCAGCAGCAAGCATAACTGTATTTCCATTTGGCAATAAATAGTTAAATCTATGACGAGAGTTTTCCTCGCTGACATCTATCTTTTTTATCACTATTGTACTTTGCATAGTTGCCACTTTTTGGCCTAATAGCAGACAAGACAAAACATATGGGTCAAAACATTTCCAATTAGCAGGAATGGAGCTTTTCTTATTCATAGTCTGACATTTTTGTTCTGACCTAAATACACAGGTGCAAGCAACTGTTGACTTGCTACACTTTGCTTTTCTTAAAACTCTCAAATGAATCCAATAATCAACATTACTTTGTGTTATCCATCCCTCCATACATCCATCCATCCATCCATTAACAAATAACGCATATCCTGTTAAGAGTTGCTGGAGCCAATCCCAGCTGTCATGGATTGATCGCCAGTCCATCACAGGGCTGACACATAGAGACAAACAACCTTTCACACCCACACCCACACCAACGGGCACTTAAGAGTCACCAATGAACCTAACGAGCATGTCTTTGGACTGCGGGAGGAAGCGGAGTACCAAGAGGGAACCCACACATGCACGGAGAGAGCATGTAAAAACTAGGACCCTTCTTGATGTGACGCAACAGCGCTAACCACTGCACCACCATGCGGCCCTCTTTTAACCATAAAGACCATATTTTTTGGCCTAATGGAATTTATAACATTAAAGCTGTACCAATCACTATTTTCATATGAACAAAAGATCTTGTGATATGAAATAAATCGCTTCAAGTAACAGACCACAGATAATTATCATCCAGCTCCACAGTTTCCCTTGTGTATGGAGTATTTAAGCATTAGCAACAGGAGCATTTAAGCTAACTGTTTCTGTTTCCCTTTCTGCTAATTTACTGTTTTGGTTTAGTTTCCCCAACCTTCAGTTTTTACCAGCACCAGGTTGTTTTTTGTTTTTGCCAAAAGAACCAGAAACACCAATTGTATGCTACCTGCCCAGCACCAAACTTTAAATGAAGTTAGCGACTATCTAATACTAGCTAGCTAACATCGTGAAGCCACTGCACAGCTACATTTAACCCTCAGGAGTTGGTGGTGTAACAGAACTAGAAGGAGAGTTATTGTTTGAGTTGGGTGAACAGAAACAGTCCTCTAAATGAATGTTGACGTTGCCCTGAGTCAGCTGTGTGCGTAAATATAACCTTTTGCTAACAAGTTTGCCTTATTAGCTTTATAAGGTGATAATAAGCTAGCCCTTAAGTGGGCAAAAAAATTGTTCCCCATTTAGAACCCAGTAATTGTTGTCAGTAATAAAAAGTTACCTAACTGTAACTGCAGAGGTAGTAT
This sequence comes from Semicossyphus pulcher, assembly GCF_022749685.1. Lineage (NCBI taxonomy): Eukaryota > Metazoa > Chordata > Actinopteri > Labriformes > Labridae > Semicossyphus > Semicossyphus pulcher. The sequence continues at coordinate 9,197,175 of NW_027211670.1, read as the reverse complement.
ATCAGAGAAACACCTATCAGTTGTTTTATGACTAGTTGTTTATGGTCTTGAATTACAGCAAAAAAAACAACTATTTCTGTTGTTCGGACTTGTTGGAGCTAAGAAGTGTAAACATTGCCCTTTTAATGTTTCCAAAGTGGCTCTTTTTAGAGTGTTGAACATGTTTGCAAACTACACCAGGCCTTCTTGCTGTACATTGCTGCTTTCCAAGTTATCGAGAGGGCATGTCATTGATTTCATATTATTTGTGTTTTTGGTTAAATGGAAGTTCAGGTTGATAGGCTACGTGTCATGTTGGAAACAACCCTTTCCACTGAATTCATACCACCTGGATGTCCACTCAGAACCCAAACATTTTTTGTTTTCAGTAACTTTCCAAACGCTGATCATGTTGTGGACTTTGGAAGGCCCAGATGGACATAATCTGAATGTTACTGAATGTGTGTTTATGAATGGATGGTGGATTTATGATGTGTGTGTAGTGACTGTGTCTGAAACTTTGTCTTTGAATGTATCACTATTATAAAGTTTATTATTATGTATATATATTTTTGGTAATTTGAACAGGCCCTGGTTTGGCAAAACACTTAACCCTGAAAACAAGTCTATCTTTCATTTAGCTATTTAATTTATTAAAATTATTTCCAGTTACATCCAGTTACCAGTTACTCTTTTTGCATGCAAAGATGCTTAGGCTGTGTGCCCACAGTGAATCCTCCATTATTTACAAGACAGTGAAAAACAAGATGAAAAAGACAGAAACATTCCGACCAGCAACACAGACATGACAATTACAGACATGTTGTCCTAAGTGTTCTCAGGGGTCCAATTAGACTTGATGTCATGCAATTTACTCATATTATGAGGATGCACCAACAATGTGATTACCGGGCACAGATTCAGACAACAGTTTGGTGGTTTGTTTTTTTGTGAATGTTTCTGTGTGTTTGTTGGTGTCAGCAGGCATGTAGTTTGGCTGTGCGTGTGTCAGTCTATTTATGCTGAGATCTGTGGGTTTTGTGTTTTATTGACAGGAACATTTTATGACACAAAACTATATTTCCAGCTCTTGTTCAGTACTTAAACTTGTTTATTTGTCTGTTTATCACAAAAAATAAGTGCCACTTATCAGACTTTTCTGAATTTACTTCATAAATATACTTAAGTAAAAGTAAAATTACACAAATACACAAACAAGGTACTTAATTACAGTAACGTGAGTACTTGTAAGTCGTTACTTCTGCCTCTGTCATCAATGAATGGCTCCTCACTTTGTGACTTTGTGTTGCATGAAGGGGCCTCCTTGTCATTTTTGTCTGCTAGGATTTACTCAGGACTTTTTTCTAAGCATTTAAACTGAATCTTTTTCAGAGGAGTGAATACAGTACAGAATACAGACATGTGAGGCTTTGGCAGGAAGAATGTGAACACAGTGGGATCCGGACACTCAGTGATTTGTTCATACAAACTGTAGAGGTTGAAGCTAAGCTATGCAAGGCCTGGTTTTGATCTCTGTTTCAATGTATGTTGTTCCTCTGGTAGACAAAGGGTGCCAAAATAACCCTTTGACTCTCAACATCTGCTTATGTGTTTATAGCTACAACAGGCATGTTGTTGTTTAGCTGTATATTATGACACTGAATTTATGTCCTCTGGTCTGACACTTTGACAAACTCCAAGCAGCATATAATTAGCTAGCTATAGTTTATTGTTTGGGGCTGCAAGATGTGTTAGGACCTAATACATTACTAATTTAATGTTGCCAAGATACTACTTTATCAAAGTTTTGGATAATGGTTACATACCAGCTTATAAATCATTTATGTTGGGTGTCTATCAACAGGGTTTTACAATGTTCTCATATTTAACAATTCTGTTGGAAACATTGAAAGTCCACCAGCAGAGGTGATCTTTCAGCTCACAGAGTTAGCATAAAATACGCTAGCTAGCTTCAGCTGATTAAATCTCACAGTTGTTATTTACAGTCGTCACTTTAGAGAATTTCTGACTTAAATCAGGGAACCATTGTTTTAAAACTAACCAAGAATTTTGAATTGTTAGTCATTTTAAACCGCAAGTGCAATGTAAGAACAGGAAGTTTGACCAGCTTAGCAACAGAGGAGGGTGGGGTGTAACAAAGGACAACAAGGTTCAAACGAGGGGGGGTGTAACCTCTTATATAATGTTACTCTGTGAGCATCAAGAAATAGCGACTGGTCAAAAAGGGTTAAAAGAGTAGAGCAGCCACGGTGCCAGCTCCGCTTCGCTCAGCACTGAAAGGAATTACAGTTCTGTGATGCAAACGTGGCACCAGGACCTGCCTTCAACAGCCCCCCCATCCACGTATACATAGGCACACATAAGCACACACACACACACACACACACACACAGACCCCCCTCCTCTCTCCTTCCTCCCTCTTCCTGCCAAAGCCAACACGACCGCTCAGGCCCCAGGGGCAACTTGTGTGGCACAGAATCCCCTCCCTTACTCCCCTCCTTCTCCTCCCTTCCACACAGTAAAGCACAGTTTACCATATTCAGCTCTTTACCCATCTTGTTAACTTTCTTATCTCTTCGTGACAGTGCAGCACATGTCATGACCTTTGACCTATCTTCATAGTACCATAACAATTCTGCGAAGAACCTCTAAATTGATTCTATGCAGTGGCGTACTGGGAAAACACCGATGTTGTCTTGTGAAGCAACATTGAAGTTCATCCAGGTTTAACTTGCCCCAGACTGTCTCCAGCAAGCATTATCGTACCTTAAACTTTTATTACCCCATGAGTGGGAAGTGGGGAGTACAAGAAAGACAAACAGAGATCACAGCATGTTCCAATACTCACAAACGAACACACGCACACACATATGGAGCTAATTCGCAGGGATCAAAAGAAACAAGGATGGATAAGGAAGGTTTAAAGGATGATTTTAAAAACAAGCAGAAAATGAAGCAAACATCAAACATCACATTGTTCTGTCAAATGTATTTCCTGAAGGTGGTGTTACGGTGTGTGAGGGCCTGATTTGGTCTTCCTTTCATTTGCTCAAACATGGACCTGAACCATGAAAATAGGTTCGGAAAATATCACATATAAAAAGTACTTGTTAAGGGACTGTATGGAAATGATTAGCATGGGGAGGGGGGCTGAATTAAATGTTTCATTTTATATAACAATCAATACTCTCACCTCAGATGGTGAAGCTCTTTTTTACCATTAGGGTGTAAGAGTACATAAAGAAGTCAAGACGATTCACACGTCAAAAAGGAAATCCATGACCTCCACATTTATGGCAAACAAACCATGAGGGGCATAATGACGTCCATTTTTGTTGCCCTGTCCATAAGTAATAGATTATTAATACATTATTAATTATATCTTTTTTGTATCAAGAACTGATTGGTTACGTTTATTGAAATAAAATCCTGAAAATGTATTGAAGGCTTATATGTATTTATATATATGTATGTGTATTGATGTTTTTCGACCCACCCTTCTCCCTCATTATTTTTACACGGTCCCTAAAGAGTTCTTAGACGTCTTAGACTTTGTGCACAGGCCAAGAGTATCCAGCAAGGGTTTGGGAACTGTAGTCCCTTAAAGTATAAAAACACAGGAGACCCAACAGAGTCAGGGAGGGCATGATGTAACTCAAGTATACCAGTCTCACATTTACATGGTGGGCACATCAGTCAGCAGAGCAGCCAGGACACCCACAGACGGCACTATTTTTTACTTCACCAGGATTTGTTCTCATCCCACAAATGTGCTCATGTGCAAGCTTTCTTTTCCGAATGTTCAAGGTATATTACAGGCCTGCTTAAATGAATCCCATTACCAGGCTTATTTATTCCTCATAGAGAGTAAATGGAGGAGAACTCTATGCCTCATGAAACTTCATCAGGCATCACACTGCTGTATCCAGAACTGATGTAATGAAAAGCCCAGAATTGTTTAACCATTTTTAAACAACTGTATTTTGGTTGCAACCACCTCTTGTGTTGTACAGAAGACATCAAAGTGTGTTGTTGCTGCTGAAGCACGGGTTATACACATTCTGACTTATACGCATTTTTACTGACATGACCTGAGTAAGAGTTAGAGGGAAACAGCACTGTCTACACTGGTTTCATTTGTACCAGTTTCAGTAGTTACAATTAGTCACAATTAAAAAGTGTTGGTGTGATATGACTTCATGGAAAATACAGCGAGTCATACGCAGGGCAAATGATGTAAACTCCCACTAGAGCCTGCACACGGTGCAAATAATGCTTAATCACACATAAATCACACGACACCAAGCAAAATGTTACACGTTTTCTCACACTTACAACAAATGTTTTATGATTCATGGGTGGAGTCACCTTAATCTGACCGAGTGTTAGCGCTGTTAGTTTGGTGAAATACCATAAACTATGTGGAAATCTACGTTCTGTTGTTTGTAGCAGCCAATTTCTGTAACTGTGCTGTAATAACAATACTGCCTCACTATTCACAGGGAAAAACAATGTCCAATTTTATTTATTGCCACATCAATAAAGAAATTTGCTTTAGTTTCATGCTAACCTATAAGCTAAGCTATAGAGGAGATGATTAATACCTCTCTCATGTTTGTACAGCACTATGGAGCCTCAGAAAGCAGCCTGTTAGCATGATGTAGCATTAAAAAGGCTCTGTCCATACCAGCACCTCATGATTTCACTAATGTCTGCTAAATTCAAACAAAAACAAATGAGTAAAGGACACTTTTAGATTTATTAGGGTTACTTGACTTCGTGGAGTCCTGTTGTAGGCTAAATGTTTGGTCACTCTATGTTAAAACAAGCTAACCAGCTGCTAGCTGTAGCTTCAGATACATTTGAAGTACAGTAGTTGTATTTTGTAATTCCCTAACTTTTCCTTTAAAGTTGTGGTTGTTTAATGTCTAATGTTGTGTAATGTACTCAACTAAAAGTCAGATAGCTGTGTACACTATGTCAGAACAGGGATCAGGGCTAGTTCTGTAAAAATCTACCAATATGCTAATTTCAGATTTGCATGATATTTCCAGAACAAACACCAAGATGCCCACGTTCTCCGTCAAATATTTCTACATTCTGTGTTTCAAGTAAGCATAAGTCATTCAGACAGTGACCCAAAGCCATAGTCTAACTAAAACTCAATGTCACTGTTAGCCGTGTGTAACTATCACAAACTTGCATGACTGGGAAACCAAGCCGACTTCATGAGCACAAATTTTCCCTCAGAGATGTCAGATGTCATCACCAACCCCGAAGAGAAAACAAACAGCAGTGCAACCTGATAGGACAAAAAATAATGACATAAACTGTCATTTTTCCACTATCCCGACAAGTCATGCGGTTTGGATAGAGCATTATGTAGGCCAGCAGCAATTATGCTAGTGTGTGTGTGTGTGATTGTGTGCGCATGTGTATGCATCAATTTAGAATGAAATTGGCCTTTTTCTGTCACAACCGACTGATTTATACGAGGAAGAAAATAAGTGCAGTCATCATTGTCTGGGAGGCCTGAATGACTTGAGTACATTTTATCCGTCAATACACCACAGTAATAAACTTTATTTTATTATGGCACTTTTATAAACTGGAATTACAAAATTAATCATTATCATAATAAGAGAGCACAACATGAAATAAATAAGACAGAACACAAAGGAAGTAAAAAGCAAACATATAAATCAAAGTCATTATTTTTTTTATGTGCTAACTGGGATTGCTTTTACACAGTTCACTGATATTTAAAAAAAAAGTTGTTGGCAGATTCTGGTACAAAGCTTCAAGAGCCACAGTATGAGCCCTGCTTAGCTTTGTAAGCTCAGAAGTAGCCAGAAAATAAACCCCAACAACAAAAATGAAAGTAGCTATTTTGATTTGATTCCTTTTCTTACATTAAAAAGATTGCTGTTTGGCAGCTGACATAAGTCTCAGTATCAGTCGCACCTTAGGACACAAACGCACCGCACTGGGGTTCTTTCCATTCTTCCATCTGTGTTACCGCTCAATTATACTGTAACATTTTCAAAAAGAAAACCAGACATATGATGGACCGCTTTTCTTGAGCATGTTTCTGTTGTCTGCATATTGTAAACCACACCGAAATGAGAGGCTTCCTGTAAATTATGAAAATGGATTCATGTATGTTAAAGCAACTGGTATGCTTGGAAAATAATGTTTGATTCAATATACTGTGTAGGCTGCTGCTACATGACTTGGTCTAATATCACTACTAGTAGCTAATCGTGGCTAAAGTCATCTGATAATAGAAGACTTTAGATAAATAACGAGGTGTAACAGAGTTAGTTAACCATGTTTTTAGCATGTTACAGAAAAATATTCAATTTTCTGATTAGCATCAGTATTTTGATTAGGACCACAAGTAAGAAATAACACGTTGGTAAATTGTCTCAGTAATGTTAATAACACAACAATATCGATCAATAGCTTGCTAGCATAAGCTAAATCAGCCCCTACATGCTAGCTGTCTAAAAGGCAAATAAGCCGTAGCAGCAAATCTCCAGAGTGGATTCAATTTTGCAAGGTGTGTTTTTGCTCATAAATTCACCAGAATTTTTTAGAGAAAGATTTCTTCTTTGAAAATGTACTAATTAGCTCCTATGAATGGTTAATTGTTCTTTCTTTTAGGGACAGAGTTTGAAAGTTGTAATCCCGAAGATCTCAGTTTCATTCTCTTTGGCAGCACCTTGTGGCCATAAAGGATAATTGCGAGAGCACACTAACCAGATATCCAAACAGTGTTGCATGTGTGATGTCCACAGTTAGCTCCCTTTGTTACGATTGTCCTGGCTGACGGTCGCTTTCCTTTTCAGACTGTTTGCCTTCATCTGAGCGTCAAATTTGTTTCTTTTTCTTTGGATTTTCACTTATTGTTGAAGTTGTATCTGTAGTCATCGATCTTTTCTTTGTTTGTTCAGCCATAGTGGATTGCTGTTTACTCACAATCATTCGGCGATAGATAGTGACTTAACAGACATTTATTTTTATCGAAATCTTCGAGATTATTACTTTAAACTAAGATGGATAATAAGGCTAAGGTCGATAGGTTCTTTAGGTGTTTGTGTGGACAGTTGGAAAACCAGATTAGTTGTGCAATGCCAACTGAACTTGAGTGGAACAAAGTAGTAGATTTAGGGCAGGCAGTGAAATTTGCGCAATACATAAAAATACAACATTCAAGTATGACTCAGTTTGACTCTTTCGTACCAAAGAGCCCTTGTAAAGAAAAGGGAGTGTCACAAACTGTAGCATAGTCTTACTTTGAGTGATTTAATTAATATACCAAGTCATTCAAAGTGCCTTAAATAGAAGCGTTTCACTCTTCCAGCAAGTTAGACTCAAACCTGCACCTTTCCGGTCAGAGGTACATTCCTCTGACCTCCAGGCAACCTCTGCTTCACTTTGTCCACTCTGGAAAAATCTGCATGTCATAGAGCTAATTTAGTGTCTAATACCTTGTAGAACATCGGGATATGCTCCTAAGCTTCAGTCTGGTACAGTAAAAGCCAAAAGACAGTCTGCTTATTAGACGGGATGCCCAGGACCATGACTGGTTGCAGGGCAGGATTGGAAATGAGGAGCTTATTACTTTGGCTCTAGGGGATTGAACAGTGTGTTTTACCTGCATAAGCGGGAAGTGTGTGTATGTGTGTTTGGCTGGCACACTTGGCCAGCTTTGCGAGGGGGGTTCATGACAGAAGCAGGTTTTAGAAGTAGAGCTGGTGTCTTGGCTCTGGCCGATGGAGAGGCTCTCTTATGTCAGTGTGCTGATCCTGGACACAGATTGCACTTAATTGGGTCTCTCTCAGTGTAAACAGCCACGCCTCCCCATGTGCAGCTACGTGTCCCAACGTGTATAATTTTGTGTGCATCTGAAAGGTGGATATTCAGCACTAGCTCCATTTGCCTGATTGTTTTTCATGTCACTCTCTTTCTCCTTATATATTTCACCATATAGTCTGAAGTCATCTGCATAACATTTTGTCATTTGTACACAGTGTCTTTCTTTTTTAACCAGGTCAAATATGTTGACCACATTTTAATATCATAGTGTTTTATCTCTCTCTCGATGTTAGTAGGCTTTATCTAAACTTTAAACTAGAAGATCTGCAAATATAATCCAATAGGTAGCAGTAAGATATGTGTGTGTCAGATGGAAAAGGCCTTCTCAAACTGTTATACAATAATCCATCTAGAAATTTAGACTTTGAAGGCAGTAGTCCCTGACTAAGGAACACTAATTGTTACTTGGGAATTTACAAAATCAGTCGAAAAAGGGCTTGCCAATCTCTTGTTACAGGGAAAACATTCTAGCCCTTTAGCTAACATTAGCTAGCACACTGCTCGGTAAAAGAAAATGAACAGGTCCAATGGGAAATGTGGAAAGCACCAATATATTACAAGGAAAAAACATATCTGATAACCTATAAGCTACTTACAGGGCTAATGGTAGGATTCAACCACTTCAAAGCTAACGTTCCTGTCAGCTAGGTAATGGCTAGATGCTAACATTACAGTCTAAAATCGTTGTAAGTTAAGAAAAGCCCGATTTCCAGTTGAAACAGCACATTTGGTAACCCATTACCATCTGACTACAGCTATTGTTAGCTTCTGCCACTTCCTAGCTAATATTACAGTTTGACCATGCTCAAACAATAAGAAAGGGAGTTTATTCCTAGCTTACAGCTATGTTAGCTTAAAAGTGGTAGAATGCTAACATTTGCTGTTGGCTATGGTAGCTCAAGGGTCCTTAAATATGCTGTTTTAACTTGAAATATAGCCCATGTCCCTCCAGATTTTCACTATTCATTGTCTTTTCTGTTGCTGATTAATATGGAAGCAGTGAAATAAAAACAGTTAGTCAATTCCGAACCTTTACACATCTTTAAAACTATAACATATCAGACATTAAAACAGCAATGTAGCCTCCCACCCTGACTATGACATCAGAGGAACATGGCTGCTATGAGAATATGATCTACAGAAAAATAAATATGAATTGATTATGGACTGTCACACACATTGCACACATGCAGTAAGAGCAGCAATTGTACACTAAAGTAGGGACACAAAAACCTGCATGTAGCAGAAGCTTGCTTAGGCTTGCGTTTACAGACTGGGATGATAGTGGTAAATAGTCAGCAAGCACAACACAGTTGACCACTAACTGTCATGTTTGTTTACGTAACTCGCTGACAAAAACCAGGAAAGAACCACAAAACAGGCCTGCAAGGGAAATATCTACTTCACTCCATTACACTTGCTCTTCTTTGTCAACACACAAATCTTTAACCTGTCACTCACCCACCCACACACACCCACGCACACCTTCCCGCCACGCAAAGCCTTGGAAACCTGCCTCGTCTCGTAACTCTCCATTGGCTCTGTTCCCACTGGGTGCTGTGACGTGGTTGGTCAGGCCATGGGGTGACCAGGTTCACGGTTTCAGTTTATGGTAGGAGGTGTCTCGGACACACACACACACACGCCCTAGTATTACGTGAGGTTTAGGTGTGCGCCGGTTGAGCTTTAGGTAAGTGGATGAGAGTCTGGTGAAAGTAGGAGTCCAGGGATTACCGTTAAAGCCACCATAACTAGCACTACGAGCACACACATGCATGCAAACACAAATGTAGCCACCTATTCTTGTGCTGAGAGGATTTTACTTCTTCTTCTATTCTGGTTGAGGCCTCTGTTATTCTGGACAAAAATCTGCTTTGCATAACAATCCCCCGTATTTATCCCACAGACTGCGCACACACTCCTTTTTATAAACATCCTGATGACTCAGGAATGACCTCGTGTTCTTGTAAATCAGCGCAGAGGATTACTGTAGGTTCACTAACATCGCGTACACATTACAACCAAAGGGATCAGAAGAATCAATGCTGGGTGTTTGTTACAAAGTAGCCAGCATTACTCTGTTCCAGGAGCTGCTATGGGAAAAAATGTGTGTTCCAAGTGAAAAGTTACCAATAAATAAAGTAATATTTTCCAATTTGGAACTGTTAAGTGCTGCTATGAAACAAGCATTATTGGAAATTGAGTTACACCAAACAAAGTCCTTCACAGGTCTTTTCTTCTTCTTCTTATGTCTTTCACAAGTAATCAAATTTAACCTACATTTCACACAGTGCACAGAGTGCAATGTTGCCTGAGCTGTAAATATAACATAGCACCATGGTGACCTCTCTCAATAGTACACGTGCATTTGACAAAGACATTAAAAGTATTTAAGTGCTTTTATTTAGGATATCTGCTAGAACCATAGACTGTATATAAAAGTGGACATATCCACGGTAACCTGAAACACTGGTTGGTGGACTGTTGGTTCGAAGGCTTTAGTTTAGCACTGTTGCTGTAGCCATCTTGTTTTTTTGGACCAAGAAGTGGTCATATTTGATTGAGAGGTCAAAGTTCAAGGGGTTGGCAATAAATAAATTATCAGAGCTACACTGCTAACCAGTGGCTAATTTGTTAGCTGGCTATTAAGATAGTGAACCATGGTGTTTTCCCTCCAATGACACCCATGAGCCATAACATTATGACACCTGTCAAATATTATGTTGGACAAAAACAGCCCTGACTCCACTAGACCTGTGAAGGTGTATCTGGTGTATCTGAGATATCTGGCACCAAGACGTTAGCAGCAGATCCTTTAAGGTGGGGTCCCCATTGGTGCGACTTGTTTGTACAAAACTTCCCACAGATTACTTGATTAGATCGTCCAGCCTTCGCTCCCCACTGGCCAGTCATGATGCTGTGGCTGTTTCATGGGTTTTCATGGGTACTGACCACTGCAGACCGGGAACGCCCCACAAGAGCTGCAGTTTTGGAGATACTCCGACCCAGTTGTCTAGCTATCACAATTTGGCCCTTGTCAAAGTCGCTTACATCCTTACGCTTGCCCATTTTTCCAGGGCAAGATGCACTACCTTAAAATAAACAGTCTTCTCATCCCTATGGCACATCTGCAAAGAAAAGCCAACAATCCTGACTTCTAAACAAGCTAACAAGCCAGGTATGGTGAATGTCGACACAACAACTGCTGCACAGTGCAACATTTTTAATACTACTGCAATTCTACTCACCAGGGGCACACATTTCAAAAGCTGAGTTGTCAAGTTCAATGACTAGAATTAGTTGAGGTGACAACTATAGCAGGACAGCCAGCGACATCCACCTGTCACTCAAACGGTCATGCCCCTAATTATACATCACTTTAGGGGTTAATTAACTAAAACTGTGTTAACTTTTGTATTTGTACTGTAAAGGGGGGCATTTTAATATGGCCCTATAAAGGGATTGTCTCGCTTTCAGAGCCAGCTTCGCCAGTGGCCATTTAAGCATTAGCATTAGCTTAAATGTTTCAGCTCTGGAGGTTACTGCGTGGCTACAACAGTACTCATAGACATGACAAAAGTCGATGTTAGTAGTATGCAAACTAGCATTGGTTGCAATATACCATATCAAAAGGTGAAGATTGATAATCAAGGAGAAGCCATTAGGCTTCTGACATTAAAGAATTGTATCTCAAAAAGTCGCAAAAATCAAGTAAGAGGTGAGAAGTGATGCATTTGCTGTGAACATGAGGTCTGCAGTTGGACGCTTCTCTACCTGTTCATGTTAAACACTCTGTAGTTGCTTTAGCATTAGCTTTAGCCCGGTAAGCTAACGGTCAGTTGGAGTGGAAGCCGCAGAAATCGTAATTACAGCCTTTAAGTTTGAAATTTCCAACTTTGAAGGGAACGTAGTGCTTATGTCCAGAGGGGGTGAAGATGCAGGAGATTCCAGCTTTCTTTAGACGTTGTTTAACTCTCTTTTTTGAATCACCACTTCCTGAGGAGAAGACTTGAATCTTCATTTTGTGGTTCAGTGTGAAGAGCAGGGTTGTTCTTTTTTGTAATATTTTTGAGATTTATTATTTATTACTATTTTGGCCATTTTGCCGTCATTGGATAGTATCAGTCGAAGAGAGACAGGAAGAGAGATGATGAGGAAGGGCCAGCCAGGGTTGAAATACTTTACTTGATTGAAAAGAGAGTAAATCTTGGCCTTACTAAACCAGTTGGTGCAAGTAATCCTCTAAAATGTCAGGATTTTGCAATTCACTGGAGAGGATTAGTGTAAAACTTTATGGTGTCCACTTGGGAGGGTTAGCTGCACACAGAGAAGAGGAGGAAAAGAGGAAAGAAAATCTCACACACATTTTTGATGTGGTTGTTTCATTAAACAAACCAACTGAGATCTTTAGTCAATTAACGACCGAGCATGTGACGGTGTTGTGGCGTCAGGGTCATCCTGGGTCTGTCAGAGAAGGGACAGAGTTTAGAAGAAGGCTGAAGGGGAGAGTGACCACAAACACAGCGCTCCCTGTGAAATTCCACCGTCAATAGGGGCTTTTTCCAGGCCCGGTGTACCACAACCCTCCGGAGACCCTGTGTTGACTGTATTTGCAGAGACTGAGAGAGTTTCACTGCTTGAAATGTTCCTTTTTTTATGTCTTGAGAAGAGGATGTCAGCGGCTGCAAAATGTGCAGCATGGCAGTACATTATTTTCACAGTAACAGCTCCAGTAAGGAAAAGCCGATGTGGACTATTATACTATCCAGAAACACTGTAGAAACCTGTAAACATGAACGCAACGTGGAACGAGCGCCATCTACAGAAACTGGAACTTAACTGAAAGAAACTTTTAGAAACACCAATAAATTCCCACCATTGATTTTTGATTGACGGGTGGTTGCTGGGAAATATAGTGCTCATATATTATACTGTATATATAACCATTTATATGGCATAAAGCCACCTGTGATTGCACCTAGCAGGGGTCAAAAGGCCTTTACAGACATGTAGGAGCACTACTCTCAGCTCATGTCCTTAAATAGACTTTATAAACCTTACAGTGAAAATGCAAAGCTGTGCAAATCTTCCAATGAAATCTGCTTTCAATGAACACACATACTTTAAATCATTTGATTCGAACCTGGATATGTTGCAAGCAAAAACAAACAAAGCTGTGTGTGTTCCATCTGTTCCACCTCTGCCCGGGAAGTCTGAGTATTTGCAAAAGCTCAGAGCACCATCTTGTGGTGGAGATAAATATCTTCCTCTCTCATAGACACTTTATAGATAATAGATACAACCAACTGAAACCACTTTCTGCCTCTTCAAAGGCTCATTTTAGATTTTTGAAGATGAATTATTATTAGATAACACTACATTTTGTTTAGTTGATTTCCCTTTCAATCATATTTGAAACTAATAAAGTGTAAAATATATAAAGGAGTGCATTGATCATCAAGAAATGTGCATGTGAAAGCTTGTTTTTTTTTGTCTAAATATACAGACACATTTTAAGGAACAATTTGATATAAACACGTCATTTCTGCGAGTGCTTCTTGGCTGCATGCGATACCTTGGAAACACTTTCACATTCACTATGAGAAAATGTGTCCAAACTTTTGACTGGTAGTGTATGCAGTAGTGTTGCAGTAGTGAAATAAATATTCCCGGCCTATCATAGCTTCTACAATCAGCTCGATAAGCAACTACAAATGCAATTCTGTTGCATGTCTGGACATGAAAAAAAAATAGGCTGCCACCTGGCGCAAGTTTCCTTTTAAGACAAGTCTCCAAAAATGCTCATGCAGACAAAGGTTAAGAAAAACAAAAGTGATTGGACCTTGAAATAAAATGATTTGGGGTCATTATCTCAGATGTGCTTGAATTTTAAATAAGATCCCTTATCACTTTAATGTGCTGTTTTTTTTTAATCCTAACCATTTCAGTTGTCTTAAACTTTAAGGTAACATGCATGATAACTGAGATGACAGCTTAAAGTCCTGTGTGAACCAAACATCAACTTTGTAACCCAAATAAACATGTTTTCCAATAGTGCAATAGTTGGTTAGGTTTATGCACCAATATAACTCGCCAATGTTTTATACTGTATTTATTTTTTAAATAAGACTTAGTCTTATCCTGTCTTTCTGTGCTGTGATTGGCCAGGAAAGCCTTTATGTCAAACACAGGCTTTTCAGTCAGAAGTCAGCTGTGTAAGTCCTGTGTGAAACCAAACGTCACAGATGATGTCTTTTACTTTTGGCTGAATAAAAAAATCATCCTGTTATGTGATCTCACAGATGTCGCCAGTTTAGAAATGGGAGGTTATGAATAGACCGTGAAAGGAAAGTATAAACTGAGCTGCTGTCAACCCACTCCCTTAAATGGAAATTCACAGGCCTTCTGTCACACTTCAGAGGTGAATGTCAACACCAATCTCCAGAGTTCCCCCCTCTGGGATTGGTCTGTTTCGGCGTGCAAAAACGTAGCCTTGGGAAAAATGTGCTTAAGGATTTTCAGTCAGCAGACAGCTTTTTAAGGAATGTATCAATGCAAGTTACTGTGCTATGATGTAAACATTAGGACATGGCTGACAAATTTAACAGACCTCGCTAACTGGGGCCTGTCTAACCTCTGTCTGACTATGAGCGTGCTATGTCAGTAATTATTTTGGAGATAAACATTTGCTACAGTTCTCTTAAAGGGGCGGTACACAGTGGGATTAAACATAGAACAGATTTAAGAGGTGACTTCCTCCTCATGTTCTCAGGCGTCAACTTTATGGACCTTTAAGTTCCTTAAGCCCTTTTATTTTTACATTGTAGTCATATGCTGTACCTCACACTTAGACATTAAACCTTGTCCAATGCTGGTGACTGAAATGAGTTAAAACTCAAACAGGCACGGGGACGGACAGAATTGAGGACGAAACCCAACCCATGGCTGAATTCAGGGAGGATGCTGTTACAGGAGAAGCTATCAATAAAGTTGTCAACAGAGCTTTACGAATAAAGGCGTCCGCAGCTGAGTGAAGGGTGCTGAAAGAAAACAAGAGAGACAAGGTGTGTATGCATTTTTAATGTTTAGATAATTACTCTGTGAAGTTGAGAGTCCGTGTAAAGATGAAGACAAAAGCATAAAATACATTTTCAAAGACAAACGTGAACACTTGAAAAAGTCGATAATCTGACAGGCTCTCACCTGACATTTCTTAAACAATACTCAGCTGGTGCTCTATGAAATCTGTAGTCAGAAGAACAAACAATGATATGAGGTCTATGTCTATTGTATTGCACATACAGGAAAAAGGCTTATTCAAGTTTGCATACAATGATTTAGAAATATCCCCAGAAGAACCATCGACAGAAGAAAAGCAACAACAGGCCCAGAAATAACCAGAAAGTGTGACTGTGATTTAGCTGAACCTGGACAGAAACACTGAAATTCTTACATAAAATAAAACATGTGTTTGATGTGTAGAGTTGTGGCTCAGTCAGGTTTCACACTCACGGTTCATTTTTATTCCCTCCATGATCAAAACTCACGTGACAGGAGCGGTGAATGGAAACAATGCTCATGAAGCTTGAGACCAAACTAAATACTAAACTGTGAGAATTTCACAACGCAGGCTACATTCACAAATCAGGTCTCGATTCTCAAATGAATCTGAATTTCTATTTTAGGATGTAACCCAAATCTGACACCGACGTGACCTGGAAGTGACAGCAGTGCAAAGAAGCGGAGCAGTGACTGATGTGTCTTTGCTTCTCCTCTGTGGGACAGAATACATGTGATATGAGTTTCCAGCACTTAGCTTTTTCAAAAACTTTTGTTTATTTCTTCAGAGTTAAAAAAAAAAATCTAAGTTTACGAATTTCAAAAATATAAATATGTTCAAACTGACATACAAACATTTTGTACATCTGTGATCACAGCAGCCACGCAGCTGCTTTGAGCTAAAGGCTAAAGTCGGCATGCTAACATGTTCACAATGACGATGTTAGCATGCTCATGTTAAGCAGGTATAATGTTGAGTATCATTTTAGTTTAGCTTGTTAGCATGCTAACACTTGCATATTAGTATTAAACAGAAAATAAAGCAGAAGCTGAAGGGGGCGTTCATATTTAGATTTTTGTAGCTGCTCAAGCAGTCGTGAGGTCAACGAAGGAAGGTCATGTGAGCGACTGAAAACCCTCAAACCCTCAAACCTTGAATTTTCCAACTGGATGTGTGAACCATAGACTGTATAATAAGATGGACGACATGACAGCTCCCTAAAAGTGAAGCCAAAACATTTCGAGCGCCCCCTGCTGACTGGCTGCAGTATAGGTCATAAAGCCCGCCTCCTCCATGTTAACAGATGGGACATGAGTCAAACTATAAAATCAAAATACACACAAACACGGTTTCTGTCATTATAGTTATCATCATGCTGATTTACGTCCAAGTGTTCATTTTTCTTACAAGTTCACTTTTAATTATTTGATGCTGTAAAAAGGATGATTGACAGCTCTGTTGACAAATACGGCTCCTCCTTTTTAAATAATTTAAGTGTGTGTTTTGGTTAGCGAAATCGGCTACGGCAGCTCCACCCGCTGATCTCTACTGCGCAGTCTCTGGCTCCATATGACGTCACCATCACAAGATGGCAGCGCCTATCACAGGGGCTGTTTTGGCATCACTTTCATTCAATGAGAGCAGATGGAGATGCGTCGTCCATCTATATATACAGTCATTGGTGTGAACTCAGCCCACTTTAACATTTCACAACTTTAAATGACTTACTCTAAATCTGATACAGGGGAACTTAAACAATAAATCCTGACAGACTGTATCAAAAACCCAAGTGAGTTAACATCAGCAGTGGTTATACATTTGACAATAAGGTATTCAGTTGTTGATATAAAGAAAATAAATCATATAATTCTGACCTCTCTTTGCTTCCATACATATGGACTATGGTCATCTGCCGTGTGGCCAACATATCTAACATATATTAAAATGTCACAGATTGAAAATGTAAAGCTTTATTTCAGAGTTCAGATAAACGTCACAGGCAGACTGCTGGTTATGATTCGTTACACGTCCATGTGATTGATGGGAGCAAGTAAGAAAATGTGGCTGCTCACAGCCCTCAGTCAAAAATATGATCAGTCACATATGATGGGGGGGGAAATATCTAAAGTGTGCAATTTAAGGTGCGGTATGAATGCAACCGCAGCGTTCAGACTGTCTGGCCCAAAGAAAACTTCAGCTAGCAGAAATTCAAAGTAATATGTCTGTTACAGACGTGTTTCAGTCCTCTGCTCTATACGCAGGGAAAACGCTGGCATTGCTCTGCGTCAATCAGAGAAACAGGGATGATGGTTGGTGCGAAGACTGTGTTCGCCTGAAAGCTAAATAAAAGCATTTTAATATTTAAGCTCCAGCAAATGAATAGTGGACGGTTACAAAATGTTGAGAAGTGGTTACAAACAGAGGCAAACTCTTTGCCCTCCTGACACGACAAAAGACAAGTTCAATGTTAAGGTCATCACACGAACAGAATGAAATGGAGCTTAGTTTTGTGAGGAAGAAACACTTGATGGTCGACCATGGTGTCTTTATTAAATGCTTTTTAATCTAACCTTTACAATTAGCATTTAAACTGACTTCTAGCTCATTAAAGGGGCACTTGCATGTTTTAGTATTTCATTTCCGTAAAGTTGGAGGACAAAAAAAGCATTTATAGGCAGCAGATGACGAGATATTCTGACTTTTAATCCCTTATTTGAGGACAAGATGCGAAAAAGGGCTCCTACACTTCCTGTTTAAGAGTTGGATAGCGTCTTATGTTAGCCGCAACATAACTGGAAATGGGTATTTTATCTCAGGCTCAGTAAAGCTCCTCCAGAGCCGCAGAAGGTAAGTGTTTTTCACAGGCGGAGTGGGTCTAACCATGCCGAGTAAACCAATCCTCACGTCTATATTGGTGGAGTGTCCCTTTAAGTAATATTTTTGATATAAACACCGACGTATTATTCCTGTAGAGGTCACTAGTACGGCAATCAACACTTGAGTCTACAGCTTTTGTGGCCCGTGGCTCATTGTTTGGGTTCACCGCTCCATATAGACTCATACAAAACATGTCGTCTGTCTGCTGGTGAAGAAAGTCAAAACATCAAGCAAAAAAAAAAAGTAACAGATTTGTCTTCCAAGTTATTGGATCACATCAAGTACAGAATGAGAGTGAATGCTGGGTTTACATTCATCAGGTGGAGAGGGAAAGGACAACCAGCCCGAAGCAACTGTGACTATATCAGGGCTGCGCTGCTGCCCCCTAGTGGTCCGGGGTCATTAAGTGGTCAATAATGCAGCTTTAACACCATCACTTTTGCATGGGAACTTCCTCTTCCCTGGACATTATGATATGATTGAATGCATGAATATGATATACACAAAGGAAACAGTCTTGTCTTTTTAAGCTACGTCAAACTGAAATGTATCATATGGGACAAATGTATATTCCTTTTGCCCAAACACACACACACACACAAACAGACACACAACACACACGCTAACAAGCATCCAAACAACAGTTTTCTCTGCAAGTTCCATGAAATCATTTTAAAAAGGCAGCAGGTATAGCTTGGATTGATCTAAAAGTTCCTGAATTGAAGAAAAATACAGAAGTCTTAGCCTAGCGATGAAACTAGCGTCTTTCAGGACATTAACCCTTTTTGTCTTGTAGAAGGCACACAAACTACCACAAAAGTATAGTAATATTTAAATGTGCAAAAAAGCTCAGTTTACATTATTTCCTCAATATAAGAGAGAAGGAAAAAAAGAACAGTTCAGTATGTCGCTCTCTGCTTCCCCCTCCTCCTGTGTCTTTGGAGAAAAGGACTGCAGCGCAGAGTCCACGGGCATCGTAGTAGAAATGTGCTTCAGAACCAACACAAACACCTCTGCATCTTCTCCATTGGCACTTAGTTATAGCATCAGTGCAGATACAGAGCAGAGGAAGAGTGCGTGTGCAGGATGGTGTGCACATCGTGTGTGTAGTTGAAAAGGGTTGCACGCCTTCATGATCAGTTCTGCTTCTGTTCACGATGGTTTTAAAAAGACAAGAGGACGGCGATCTGCAGAGTTAGTGTGATGTCTGGATTCGCTGAAAGAGCAAACCCAGCAGACTAACAAAAACAAGGATACGCAGTGGATGAAAGAAAGCAGCACTTCTAAGTTTCTCCCTCATGTGTTTGTTCCAGATAAGATTCATTTTGTTGTAATAACAGTTTCTGTTAAAAAAATGTATCCAGCAATAGGAGGCACCTCTGGTCCTTTTGTGTCTGCCGCCCTCCTCACCGCCCCGTCCGTCTACGCTCTGTATCCACGACTATTCAGATGCAGGCGTGGAGGCGGTGGTGGTGGGTGACGGTTTGGGGCTTTGGAGGGCCTGCGGGTTGACGATGACCTGGATGACAAAGTCCTTCTGGATCTTAGTGTCCTGCAGCCGCGTCTTGTCCGTGAGCAGCTTCCCAGAGAAGAACCAGCGCTGATGGGTGGCGTCAATGTCCTCCTGAGCCTGTAGCTGCTTCTTCAGCTGCCCGATGGTGTCAGCCATGCTGGCGCTGAGGCGCAGGTCTTTACCCGTGGAGAGCCGAACCTGAAGGGAACAGGAAAATTAACACGGATCAAAACTGACAAACAGCCACAGGCAAAATGTGTCTTATAAAGATAAACCAAGAAAAAATGCTTTATATTTACAAAATTACAATAAAGTGAAACGGCTCTGAGCTAATGTCGGCATGCTAACATGCTAATATATGAGGATTTATACAAACATAAGACACTTAATACTCCTCACCTTGAGCTGGAACTCCTTCTTGGGTGCCACAGGGGGTTCGGGGCTGTCACTGGGGTCCTCGTCGCTGCGCTCTGAGATGAGGTTGACGGGTGGAGCCAGGCAGTAGACGGGCAGCTGGTAGCGGTTCCCCAGTTCATCATAACACTCTGCGAGAGTACCTGCCAAGGTGTTAAATGAGAAGAGGACAAGGTGCCTTAAAATCTACTACAAGAGAAAAAAAAATAACCGAAGATTTGTGATATATGCATCTCTGTCCTCACCATGTGGTAGTGTGATGCTGGCTCCATCCACTATGGCCTGAGCCAGCTCATGGTCGTTACACTCCAGAGCCACAGCCGCAGCTTTCAGGGCGTCCCAGATCTCCTTGCGTCCCTCGAAGGCCGGAGCCGTGTCCCAGAACTCGTCCCGCTTGCTGCGCAGCTGGCCCTCTGTCATGGGGTAGTCGCTCTTCCACTTGGGACGATCTTTCTTCAGAGGCTCGTTACGTCCTGTGAAGAGAAGGAAAAGAGAGGGAAGAGCAGGGCGGTTAGTCAAGTTACAAATCATAACAGACAAGTTGCATGCGGTGTTAGATCTTTAGTTTTTTTAAAAGCTTGTTATTCACTTTAAAGATTTGTGTTCTCCTGCAGTTAAATACTATTTGGATATTTTTGTGATCAGACCAGTTCAAAACTGTTTAATTTCCCAACTTGCTGAGGGCTGTTTTCATTTCCTTTAAAACTTGTGGTGATGCAGATTGAATAAATACACAGTACACAACAAATGCATAGCCTCTACAGCAGGTCCTTCCTCATCTATGAAGTGCATGCTTATGAGGGATAAATGGAGAACAGGAAGCAGGTGTAAGCAACATAAAAGATCAGATGTATGAAATTTGAATTCAAAAATAACACTGCAAATTAGAGGATGTGACTAAACGGGAAGTTAAGTTTCTAAATATCTGCACAATGCAAATACATGTCTGTGTGTTGATCCACAGACACTGATTTTAAAATAGTCTGCTGTTGGTAATTTAGATCTTAAAAACAGATGTTTTCTTCTCAGAACTCTAAAGTTACTATTCTAATATAAGAGAGGCAACAAGCAAGAACTGAAAGCATCTCAGCAGTACGTAAAAAAGCTGCTTTCTGTAAGGTTTCCCGCTAATTATCAAGATTAGCTCAGGTTCAAGTACATCCCTTAATAAAAAGGCTGTGTTGTGTACTCTTTTTTAGTGAATAAAGCACCTGTTCAATACAATGTTACTATGTCATCTCATGAGTTTAATTTACAACTTAGTTAGCAGCTACGAGTCAGCCTAAAGCCAAATAAATCAGCCGAGAGAAACGAGCAGACTCCAAACAACAGTTCACAGGACTGAAGCTGGGGAGGCACAACGTTTAAGGCTGCTAAGATCAAATACATGTTCAGACTCTTTACTAGTTTTTACCACCAATTGTCATGTTATTCATGTTTTTTTAGATTGATAAAAGTTTTTTATGAATGATATTGTAAAGAAGGGGCAGGATTAAATAAGCATCTGCTTCTTTCTGCTCCTTCTTGAACCCTTTTGTTGTGTTTTCTTTTGTTTATATTGACTGTAAGATTTAACAGTTTATGTTTTCTTTTTATTATGTAATTTCATGTGCTTGATTGTTTGAGATAAATAAACTCAACTCAACTCAACTCGGCATTAGAATGATCATTATAGTCAACAGGTTGCTCTCTTTGTGCATGCGGTTGTCAACTATATATTTTCTAATTTGCTTATTAATATAGAACTCAAATCATTTCTGATGACCCAAAAATATTTACACAAAGATGATTAAACTAATATCATAAACGTGCCATGACGAGTTAACTAAAGGCTTCAACTAACGACTGCTTAGATAAGATGAACTTTGCTGATCTCCAGTTGGGGGAAGTTCTTCTGGTAAAGAAACTTTATTTAGGTTCCTACTTCTCTCCAAAATGCATTTTGCATATCTCTGAGGTCTAACAGATGTGTTTAATGCTTTAGGGACCAACTATAAAAAACACTTCTGCACTGCACTGTTAGTAGGAAAACATTGCACAGGATGCCTTTGTGAGAACACTAACCCAGTTTTTGTCCATCATGTAGATGCTTCATTTCAAAGTTCTTACTGTTGGGAAAACTGTTGGGATTTTCACTACTACCAATGGTTTAAATCAAAATATTTTCTTATAAGAATGTGTGCCACAGATTTATTATTATTACATACATTCTCCAATATAACTCATATTCTGTCCTTTCATCTCTTATCACTCATAAACAGAGTTGGTAGCAGAGAGAAACACAGGCCGTTACCAGAGACATAGAGATCCCACCCCACCCCTCTGTGTTATCCGAATCTAAAATTAGGAGGTCATTCAGAGTTTGCAATATGCATGAAGCATGTGTAGCCTATATCTGTCTCGTAACTTTACCTGTTTCCCACCATTCAATATTAACACAAAGCACGCCTTGGCCAGGAGAGCACTTATATTAGCGGAGGCGTGAGGACGCAAAGACAATAGGGGAGAAAAACATATCAGCCGTAAAACAACTTGAAATCTACAACCTGTAGTTACCGGCCAAAGACACCACACTTTCAGCAATTCAGCAATTTTCTCACCATGTAGTTGTACTTTTAAAAAAATAGCCACTTCACTTTGTTTTAAAAGCTCCCTAATGACTTGTGAGAACAGGTTCAAAAGAAGTATTTGTTTAGATTTCCAAATGCCTGAGAGGCAGAGATTCCAGTCATTGATGAACATGAAGGCCAGCATAAGAGGAGACAGCAAACCTCAAGAGGTTGCGTTTCTTTCAAACTAATTATTTATAGTGCAAGAGCTTAGGAGGAGTAATTCGGAGGACATGGGGTGGTGTAGGATTAGCACTTGGAGGGGTGGGAATCCTTAAGTGGAGCAAAGGGGCTTCCTCTCTACTCATCTGCCAAAGAAGCAGTGGGCTAAAGAGACACGGGGAAGTGCAATATCTGTCGGAATATAAGACAATCTTATGTCAGCTAATTGTTTGTTTTAATATGGATCAGAAAATAAAGAAAAGTGTCCACACAGAGTACAAGATGACATCAGGGCTCACGCTATGGCCATTAAATGCTGGAATTTCCAGTCAGCTCTAAAAGCAACTCAATATTAGTTGAGTTCACCCATGAAGCCATTGCAGAGAGAAAATGCTACTAGCTAGCTCTAATTTAATACAGAGTGTATGTAAGATGTAGCACATACCAGATTCACGGACTCCATGCAAAGTTAAACTTCCTGTGTACGTGAAAGCAGGTGGTGTGTTTGTGTTTGTTGAAGCTCGGATGTGTCCGACAGGAAACCCACGGTGTGACTTTAACAACATCTAAAATATGCTAATATGAACCCTCAGCTTTAGCATCTGCCATTTGTTGCCTTCTTTTGTGATGCAATCTCCTGAAATACACACATCAGTGCACTGGTACCAGTTTCACAATCTGTTCTGTTGCAACACAGAGGCAGAAGTGATGCTTTTATAACAGATATCTGAACACTATTCATATTTCGGACAGATACTCCTGCCTCCAGTGTCAGCTATTTGACAAAAGAGAACTTGGAGTCCAGTCAACACATTTCCATGCATGTAACTCTAATTAACAACACATTTACAAAGTTGCAATTTCATTTAGCAGACGCTTTTGTCCAAAGTGATGTACAACTAGGGTCAATACAACACAAGCAACGATCAAGACACGAGGGAACAAAGTCAGGAAGTGCCAACAAGCAGCTTCACATCAACAACATCCTCAATATCATCATCCACAGCATCAATGTCATTAAGGGCGGAGGTGTTCATGAAAGAGCTGGGTCTTTAGCCTCTTTTTCAAGACCCCCTCCAGTGAAAATCAAGTGTTTAGCCTTGTAAACATCTCCATGTGGTGTTGTTCATGTGCTACAAGACATATCAGGGACAGCATCAGCAGTCATCTCCATGGCTGGGCCTGTCTGCTTTTAAACTGCAGTGTACCAAGGACAGGCTGAACAACACGTTTTCAGATTGGCAGGTTTGTGACATCACAAACCAAAGGAGCCAATCACAGTAATGGACGGTGTGACGCTATGCATATCATTATGTGCAACCTATGGCAACCACTTAGTCGATGCGTGAGCCAGCTGTAACCGTCATTGTAATTTTTGCAATCTCACTACTGACTACTAACGTTAACGTTACGACTACTAATTACTACATTTCAAGCTTCGGGAGGATTTTTACAAGGTAATTAAAAGTATTTTACAAAAAATACATATCAGACACAACTAATTATTTCAAGCAGAGCATTTTATATGTCTTAAAACATGACTGGAGCTGGTCTTTAAAGATGAAAAGGGACTCTGCAGACCGAATAGAATTCCACCACTGGGGGGACTACAGAGGAGAACGGTCTAGTTAGCGACTTAGGTCCCTGTTGTGATGGGAGTGCCACATTTCGTTGTCGAGAGCTAGAATGAGCAACCTGACATATCTGGCTTACTGCAGATAGATCAGTATTGGTGTACTTGGCAGCTGATAAGTAACAAGAACTGTAAAAATAAAAATGCCATACTATGTTTTGAGGTCATGAAGAAATAGGCCTCCATTAGATGTTAGAAGATAGTTTATGTAATACCTCAAAATACCAGAACTAGTCAGGTTATAGTCTCCCCCCCTGCTGTTTGTACCGATTAAACAAACAAGATATAACCTGGTGATGTGAGCTTTAGAGGTGCTGTTAGGTGGGTGTTATTACCTTTGCATAGTTTGGCATGCATGTTGCCCCCATTACCAGTCTTTATGCTAAGCTAAGCTAACTGGCTGTTAGCCTTTAATCAGAACTTCCTTTAAATAATATGGTGCTATTTTGCTCTGTATCATTTCATTATTTAGTTTACATGCAGTTTTTAAAATGATAAACTGCAAACTTTTCTTTCTCTCTTAACTCGCTTGTGATAATTACTGTACGTCTTGCTATATATTGACTATTACAGAATCACTTCTGTTTGTGATTCTATAAAAGTTGGCTAAATAAAGTTATAGTGTTGTATTGTGCAGTGTTTTAATGACTTCCCTTTCCTGAGAGGAGCACTGACTGAGAGCTTAGGGGGGTTATATCATCGTGACACATGGAGTCAACCTAACAGGATATTTTCCTAGGAGCTGACTTGATAGACAGCTAAGGACCTTTAAGTTTGACAAAAATCATCAGACGAGGGGTTAACTAAGAAACGAAGAAAGAAAATATGCGCTTATTTCGACACAAAAGAAATGATTGACTAAAACCAGCTGCCCAGTAATAGTTTGTCATGTGAAAACACTGGACGGGGACATGAAGCAATGCATTACAGACACATGAGGCAACATGAGGGTGTTTTCCTCCAGCTGGACTCATGAAAGCAGGTGCAACGTGATGAGGCTATCATAAAGCCTGTCGTATACATGAGTGTTTATGAAGCGCGTTATAAACGAGGCTTCTCTGAGCTCTATGTCACGATGCAAACAAAACAACACGGCCATCGGGGGGGCTGTTAAAGAATCACCTGCTTCTGAGAGAAGCACATTCAGCTGTAACACATTGTTTCTTTGGCCCACTTAAGACATTTAACAGCCTCTTACATTCCTCTCACATGAGGCAAGTAATACATTCGGGGTGTTTTCAGTGTTCCTCTTTAAAAGCAGACATCAGTGAACACGTCTGGAGCACATCAACAAAAGGGAAGTGCACTCTTTAACCGGACACAAACTTAATCCATGCATGGCTGTATTTACACAGGGGGCACAGCCCTTACATGCGCTGGCGGTCTCATCCTTGTAGCCGGTTATCTTATCAGCACAATGGACACGTAGCTTTTCTGCAACTACAGATAAAGTCGGCCTCTGTACCCAGACAAAGACTGTTGTAGCATACCGGTACATTATGTTACTTTTGAGGACTTTCCAGACAAGGAGCAAATGGGGCGTATCCTGCTGCTGGTTTCTGAAAACTGTGCACAAAATGTTTTGATCAACACGCACACCTGTTAACCCCTGATAGACTGCTATAGATCTATTATTGCCCCATCGAGCTGAGCGAACAGACAAATTCACCTCTGCTTTACCTTACTAAGGCCAAAGGACAAAGGAAGGAGAAGAAAGCAGCAAATTGTTAAATTTACGACGTTGGAACCAGCAAATGTTTGACATTTTTGCTCAGAAAACGATGATACCTTCATGAACAAGAGCGTATTGAAGGACTTCTGCAGCTGTGGCCTGAACAGGCAAAAAGAGAAAAGGGGAAACTGAAAATTAGGCAAGACAGTTGTGTTTACTGCAGCCCTTTTTACAATTAAATTTCGCCACAGTGCCGTAACGGAGCTCCCCCGTCATGCCACATTTGCCATTTTACATTGAACCACAACGCTAGTGTAAAGTGTTCCAGCGTTGCTGAAGCAAAACGTGTGTGAGGTGTATACAAACGGCGCTCTTCCGCCCAGCCGGCTCCACCGTTTACACAGACGCCGTTTCACCTCTGTGACTACCTCCGGCTAAGAGGCGGAACGACAACGCCCCACCATTATGCCTCTGTGCTTTTTACATACAAGATAAGACGTAACAGACGAGTAATAAGTTCGCCTCAAGCTGGCAGTGTAAAAGGGCCTCCTGTAGTGTAGTGATCAAAGGTATTGGCGGACATTTTTGACGGTACAAGGCATTGTGATGCGGACAGCGATTCTGCATCAATGCAGTGAAAGGTCATTAAATAGCGGCTTTAACACCAAGGCCCCGTGTCCACATAGCGCCTGTTTCTGGCAGCAAAGCGCTGGCAGGGCGCGCTGGGATGAAGCGCTTGTGCGGTGCGAAATCGCTGCACGCAGGTTTCGTTTCTATGACAACAATACGTTTAAATTACCACACAGCTAACAGCGCTTTTTCTCCAGGCAGCTGCATACACTCTGTCCTCACTGAGAACAACTGAAAAAAAAGACGCCGACGCTCAGAAAATAGTGCTATGTGGACATGTGGCCTAAGCAGTGCAGGTAATTTTAGGTTGGATGTTCTACAGACAGTCACAAATGTTAACTGTTAGTATATTATCTACACTTTGACCAAGTTTCACACAGTGCACACCAGGTGTGAAAGAAGCATGAAGAACTTATAGGCTAGCCTTTATTTTTTACACAGGTTTCGCATTAAGTGCTGATAATAATTCACTGTATGTTAGTTACTGTTTAAAACACTTTGGGGTCTGCATGATTGTGTCAGCACATATGTTTGCACAGCACCAGCTGACGGCTGCTTGTGATAAAAATGGGTTTCTTAATGTAAGTGACTCCATACTTTACATATCCTACTGCAGTCACTAGAAGTTCACTAACCCATAATATACAAACTGTGTATTATTTTGTAGATCTGAGCACACCTGTAGGGCTATATGGGACTTATGTTTTGTTCAAATAATGTTTATATACTGCGCGGGGTTACACAGATGTTGGTGTTAAAAAGATGCATCTGACAGGAAAAGTAGCCATGTGCAGGAGAATACAAAAATGAGGATGCCCATTGCCCAACATTAAGATGCATGAACTGTGGTGCAGTGAAGATGACAGAAGGCCCGCCTCTCCATTCATCCGATTGGGCAATGAGAAAAAAACGCCAATGACGTCGGGCGCTTTTCTGCTTTGGGTTGACGTTTCTTCAACGCGAGGCGCTCAGAACGTTTCCCCAAAAACGCGGGGCGCACAGAGCGGAAAAACACGAGGCGCTCAGCTACTCTGTCTGATCGGGACCTTTGTATACTTTTTGTCCGCTGCACCCCGACAGAGTGCTACTGCTGCCATGAATGGGACTCTGTTACAACACAGCTCCAGGATCTTTGTTTCATATCTACGGCTCAATCTCTATTTTTCATGTTGCTCTCCAATCAACTGTCATATCAGAGCAAGTGCTGTCAACAAGATGTGATAATGTCTTTTGATAAAAAGCAGCACAAAGGAAGCTGCAACAAAAAAACTGAGGACGGCGATGACATCTTGTTCCTCTGTTGTATATTCCAGCCTCCAGAGTGCAAATGAGGCTTTTAATACCTCAGGGCATCGAAAGCAAAGCAAATACTTTACAATAAAACATTCTGACAGAGCCTTACAGAAATATAAGGACACCATTTTTACGGCATAGTGTATCCTAAAGTTATTTACCATATTGTGACAAACAGAGAGATACCATATGAGCCTTTTATCATACGTGACCTCGTCCTCTCACATGCTTGTCTGTCTGTGCGAGTGTGTTTTAAGCACAGCGGATTCAGTTCCATTCAAGGAGCCAGTCAATGACGCAGCGGGGCATGATGGGACTTGTTCTTTTTGATCGGAGCCTGGCCTGGTTGGGAGTGTCTTACGCATCAGGGTGGGGAATTACCACGGGCCACTGCCAGAAACCTGGAAATGTTTGCTGTTAGGGCTTTAACTTTAATACTGGAAAGTGTGGCATGTTACAGAGGAAGACAAATTATTTTGAAGTCCATATTCTGCTCTAAAAAAAAAAAATTGATGTCAGATGTTCAGTTTGGAATGCAGCCACATGGCCGGGGTGAAACACTTCTCTGAAACTCATGTACGAACCTGGACTAACTGTTAAAATGTTCTGTCCTCTTTCTGATTTACACTGGAGACGATTTCTGCTGGAAAAAGACTGAAAAACTTTCCATTAGCAGCGTCAGACGAAACAAAGGGGACAGAACCTGCATCCAAATGAAAAGCAGACAGTTAAATTCCTGACAGTCACTATAAAAGGGAATTTCTCCGCTTTGGAAATACTGAATGTGAAAGTAAAGCAATGAACTGAGTGTATTTGTCCAACTGCTGATGTGTCTGGTTGAATTGACCAACTAATTGACCTCAGCAGAGATTTCACCACATCTCCAGGCATCGAGCTTGTTTCCCATCCTAAGTGTGTTTATAACAACACTTTAAAACCTGTAATCATCCAATAAAAGTACACATTTCCATGCGGTCACACTATAAATTCTAAAAAGGGTTGATGCTAAATATCACTGACATTGTTGTCTGGGGTCGAAACTATGCAGAAAATCAGAGCGTCTGCCAGTTCAGCTGCGCGGCGCCTGCGTCATTCAGTTTAGTCTGGTTGTAAATGTTACCCGTGCTTAGTGCTGAAGCAGCAATGCAAATTCTCTCTCTGTAAAATAACAAAACATGGCAGTTTGCCAGTGTTTATCTTCAGAGGAATGTTATCTTCCGGGAAGGTGAGTAACTTATGGACATGACCTCAAATCCCTGATGTGGATAAGAGGCATATCAACAACTTTGGGGATCAGTGTCACCTCTGCACGTTCAAGATAGTATTTAGCCTAACAAACTGACAGTTGGGGGATTAGGTGCAAGGTTTGAATTGCTGGGTGAGGAAATTGCCGGTCTTTTTATAGGTGCAATGTCAGGCAAATGTAGGTGTAGTGTAGGTGAATTTGTTGTGAGTGGGCCTGGGATAGAAGAACTTGCCCAGGTGCTCAACTTCAACAGCACAAAGGATGTACATCACAGTCTGTGTGCTGGCAAAGTAAAGCTGCTTTCCCACTGGGCATAAAACCACCTAACACCCATTAACACCTGGCTTTTTTGCTTAATTGGAAAGGTTACGTTCCGCATTCAGACTCGGGTCAAATGACTCTGCAGTACAGTAGACCCGGGTAGTTATCGCCGCGGCATTGATGGGAACACAAAACCGGGTCAACGCGCTAATCTCCGCCCCCTTTCAGGCGCGATGCTTTGCTCAGTCGGAAACTTCTTCCTTGTCATCTCAGCTACAAATTCCTCCATCTGAGCAGCGCTCAAACATCGTTTCAAATTTGTCGCGCACAGACTGAGTGAGTAATAGATACAACAAAGACCTAACCACCGCAACATCTTCACTGGTTACTAACCCTGTCTCCGGCGGCACAGCAGAAAAAGCGACCGACAGGAGTATACTCCACTGGCAATGGGAAAAGAGACAATGGGCATCTATTAGCGGGTCTTCCCGAGTCTAACAAACTTGCAACGTCTAACGGCGCAATAATTTTGGTGGGAAATGGGTATAAGGAAGGAACTTTCTCTGGGCAACGAGAAAAAGCAGCTGACTGCTGTATTGCCCTTCAGAGATATCGCAGACACATTGGCCCTGCACTGGTTAGCTGAATCCAGGCAGCGGACAGGTGAAACTGCTTTGCATTTACGCTTACAACTAAGAATATGACTCCAGCAATCAGATAGACTGGCTATCCAGTATCCAAGTATGCACAATTGTACCCAACTGTCCTTCTGCTGTAACTGATGTTGTAATTTCTTAATCATTAGCACTGCATAATGTAACTGGTACTTATAATTAACCTTTATGAATGAAACTTTATTGTTCACATGGGTCTAAGCATGCTGATATGCAGACTTATGTAAAGACGATATGTAATGCAGATGAATCCCTTAAAAAGTACTACCCAGAGTGATGTACCAAATAGTCCTGTGTTTGTCTGTTTAAAGGCACACAGAAAAACAAAAGGTGCGCAAGGAGGTGAAACCCAATCACTACTAGTCACTTGAGATGCATATGAGTCTCAGGGGTTGAAATAGGCCCGGATATGGAGAGCTGTTTTGCACTCCTGTGTGTACTTCAGTGTGCATTTGGTGCTTATTTGCATGCACATAAGCAGAAGTGGATCTATCCATCATCACAGAAGGGGTTCACACTCTAATATGAAAAACATAAGTCAAAACCAGCATGGTTTGGCAATGCCTGTCGTACAAAAGTACATCAGCAGAAAATTATAAGCAATGAAGTTGCAAGAAGAACAATTATGTTTTTTTATGATTTAGTGAGGCACCTTAAACACACACATACTCGAAACACTGTCTATTAACTCACCTCCTCGTCCACCGTTCCTAGACGAGCCTCGACTCTGTGTGTCCTCCCAGCCTTCCCAGTATCTCCCTACACATCCTCCCATAGTTAGAGGGCTGCTGATTATTTCCACGCGTCCTACTAGCTGAACAGGGGGCCCATCACTGACGGAGACTAGGTCCGATGAGAAGGAAGGGACGCCAATCCAACGTTGCAAGTTTGATAGACCCGATCACTCGTAGAGGCAAACAGGGGAACCTCTCGATGTTTGGAAGCGTTGAGCCGTTCTGTACCCGAAAGATCGCGCCCGGCTTAATGTGATTTTTTTTCTTTAATTAGCGCAGTTTGTGTTTAACACGACCCCACAAGAGTCAGAGCTCGTAGCGAGAAAAAACGCTGCAGGAGTTTGACACCAGCAAAACTTTTTTTAAAACGTTAGGATATAACCAGCAAGTTGTCTGCTCTCATACTTGTCTGTTAAGTTATACTAGCTGCAAATGTTGCAGCCTAAACACCGCGCACCTACCTCGCTAACAGGCTAACAGGGCCAACCAGCTAGCTACCACATCAATAAACACAAACTTGCGCGCACTCGTGGACATTTCCCTCACGTTGAGTTTTTTCCAAATGCGGTGAATAGATACAGTTTCCAGCGGTCCACTACCGCACCGCCTCAGTTCTTTGACAATGTTCTCCAACCGCTGTTCTTTAAATCCCCCAAACGTTACTTCCCTCTTTACTGGGAAAAGGTGACTAGCGGCGGAGCTAGCAACACCGAACTTTTTTTTACGCATGCGCGTTAGCAAACAGGCAGGTGTTGGGTTCTCTTACGTCAGGACGAAAAGCAATAATGAATGGAGTAAACTGCATCTACGTCGAAGGATGTGTTACATAGTTGTTTTATCCAGATAATATTTTAAGTTTTGAGTTTTAATGGTACTTTCAGCATATTTTTTTATTTCTTAACAATACAGAACACACTGTGTCGAGCCTCGGTGAAAGGAGAGACATTTAAAACATAATATTAAAGATATATATATTTTTTATCTTATTCCATTTAAGTCTTTTACTTATTTCTATTCTAGCTCTGTGTTAAAAGTTCTGTACCAAAACACCAAAGCAAATGCCTTGTATGTGTAAACATACATGGCAATAAACCCCGATTGGGATTCTGATA
Source organism: Semicossyphus pulcher (assembly GCF_022749685.1). Taxonomy (NCBI): domain Eukaryota; kingdom Metazoa; phylum Chordata; class Actinopteri; order Labriformes; family Labridae; genus Semicossyphus; species Semicossyphus pulcher. The sequence goes on along the minus strand of NW_027211670.1, from coordinate 9,165,404 downwards.
ATTCCACTTTTGCCAGGTTAAACCCTTTGTTTTTGGATTTCGGACGGCACCTGAAGGCAGCATGAAAAACTAAAAAAAAAATCTTGTGGTTTTCATTCTAACGTTCGGCAACCGTTTAGATATCACACAAAATACACGTTACTTAATTTAATACCACCTTGGACATAAACCGCACTATTTTGCAAAGGCTTATGTAAAATTGACCACTTTTGCGTCTCTCCCTGAACTTTTCGCGCATGCGTGGTATTGAGTAACAGAGGCACGATGGCTGCGGACAGTGCCTTGCTGCTGTCTCTGGTAGAGGAATATGTATCGGGACTACAGGACAGCAAGGCCAAAGATACAGCAACAGGTAAATAACACTTCATGTTTTTCTTGACTCCTTTCCAAAATAATTCGTTGTGAAGAAAACGCTGGTGAGGCTGCTGAGCGACCGCTTGAAGGATGCGCAACACAGCATGATGGTTAACTAGCTAACTTAGCACCACAACATCCTGTGTGATGTTACAACCTACTGATAAGTGTAGAACACGAGTTATGACACCAGTTTCTTCTTTTTTTCATGATTCCACCAGATATGTAATATATCCCTTTCGTTTTAAGGCACTGTCATTCGAATAATAATGTGAATGGTGATGCTAGTGTGGTGTGGGTTCATTGCATGCCGCCTGCTAGCTGCTGTGTTTGTGTCCGAATAGCATCCTGTCAATGAACTCTGTACCTTTGAACCTCGCCGGTGCTGCTAGTTAATTTGTAGTGAAGAGCTAACCAGTTATGCTCAAGTGTTGTACTGTCTATTTTCTATGTGGATATGGTTGAATAACTTATAACTTGCCTTTCTATCCAGGTGTTAAAGATGGACAATTTACAATACTGCAGCTGGTGGAAGCTCTGGGGTAAGATATCAACATATTGGCAGTATAACATAAACCAAAAAAAAGCATAAATAGACTTTAATTTATGTATTTACTTATTTCACTCTATCTGATGCAGTCTTGGTTTTAAAACATGTTTCAAAAGGAATGTTTTGAATGTACCACACATAAATATCTATCATTTTTTTCAGTGTCACTCACCCAGACATAGATAAGGTTGTCAACTATAGTATATCTTAAATTAATATTTAATAATTAGGGATGCACAATATTATCGGCAGATTAATTATGCTTAAATGCTCGATGATTCCTTAAAAAAAGCTTGATTTAATTCATAAATCATAGCGTCAAGGTTGCAAGATGTCTGCGGTATGACAGTTTTTCAGACAACAAGGTTGATATTTGCAATGGTTGCTCAGCATTGGTCATGCGAGGAGGGGCCAAATCTCATCATCCCAGCCTGTCTAAGTTTATGAATATTACTATTTTATTTCAAAGAAAATGTTAGATACAAATAAATATGGCATTTTGTACGTAACCTCAGTTAAAGAGGTTCTTTATATTGCACAGTGAATGTTTTAAAAAGCACTGTATTATGTTATTTCTGCATCTGCCAGTGGGCCACTACAATAAGAGTAGGCATGATATCAATTCCACTACAGGGGAGACTGGATGTTCTCTGTAATTAGGTGGAAAAAAACCTGGCAAATATATCGGTATTGAAATGGGCAAAACAGGTTAGAAAACATCGGCATATCGGCAAAATATCCAATATCCTGCATCCCTATTAGTAATCATGAAGACTTTCATATCCTTTCCTGTTATAGGTTGAGTCTGACCAGCTCTCAGCCTCACACTCGAGCCAGAGGTGTCCAGCTCCTCTCTGAAGTATTACATGAGTGCTATGGAGGTCTAACAGAGAGAGAAGGTACACTTGGTCTTTGTTCGATTCAAAATATATTCAATTTCTCAACACAATAAGCAACACTGACATGGCATTTGTTTGCAAAACCACTCTTTCTTTCCAAAATATGAAGTGAAAAAAGAAAAGATGATGCTCATACAAGCTGCATATACATGTAAAGTCTGTCTCTGCTCTCCACAGTGGAAGTGCTAATTTCCTTTTATGAAAACCGTCTAAAGGACCATTACGTCATCACACCGCCTGTCTTACAGGGGCTCCGGGCACTGGTGAGTCTGTCTGTCATCCATTTTCAGTGACAATATTGGAAACATCCTGCATACGTGTCCACTGAGGTTTGAGAAGTGGCCAACATGCGCATTGTGTGTTTATGCTTTTTTCCTTTCAGACAAAATGTACAGTGTTGCCTCCTGGCTCGGCCGTGTCCATGCTGAGGTCTCTGTTCCAGGATGTTCATGTTCAGGTGAGACTTGACACTTTAAGGTTGTAGCCTAACACCCACCTGCGAAAGTATGTTATATCAAGATGACCTTTAGTGTTATGTTTTCGCCACACATACATCAGCTGATTCCAGTTCAATCCTTTCTGTTAATCACAGCATTTAATAGCATTGTTTACTTTGTTTGTAAGAAACAAAAACAACCTACGAACAGAAAAAACCATGAATGACTTTTACAATGACTTTACTGTTGAATTCTGATACTGTATGAAACACACATCAATGCAATATTTGACCACATGTTGTTCTTGTTTCCTTCATGTCCGTGAAGCACTTCCTCTTTTATTATGTATGTTTGGTTGTTAAACTTGACTTATCTAAGTTACCCCGGGCATTGTGGGTAAAAAGCTCATGGGGTCTGTTTGTGTTTCTCCAGTCATTGATGCTGGCAGAGCGAGCTTGCGTCTACAACATGCTAATCAACCTCATGGAGAGCAGAGAAGCCGGTAAGAGACGACAGGTTTGCGGCACAGTAGCACAGGTAAAAGTGAGGCGCTGGAAGTTCCCAAAAATGAATGAGAGCGTGGCTGGAAGAAAACTAATCACTGTGGTCATTTCCCTCCTCGGGGCAGTTTAACTCCGACCAGCCCTGTAGTAAAAACAGAGCTTCTGCTTTGTTTGGCATCTGAATAGTTTTGTATAGACCAACTGTGTGAGATGCAAATAGAGAGGTGACAATGAAGTCTTTGTGTGACCACATCTCTGTCTCGCCAACATTATACTATAGTAGGAGTTAACATAATAGTGTTAAAACAATGCTTCACTATATATTTATCAATTTGTTCAAAGATAATAATCGATTTAAATAAATATTAAGCCTCTCGGCTACTGATAAAACTTCTTAGGCGAAATACTTTCTCGTCTCTGGTTATAGATTTTCTTTTGTTTGGTGAATTTCATATAATCCTTTGTGGTCTGGCTTCCTCAGATATCCAGGAAGAGGTAACAAAGTCAGATTCTAGTTTCAGTTTGTACTACGCTTGTAGTCCGAGTAATATTTACCAATCACGTATCAGCAGGCTGCAGCATATGCAGGAATAACAGGCTGTGAGTAGAGCAAAAGCAGATCGAACGTAATGCACGGTAATGTCACCCCGGCTCCCATCAGCGTCACCTGACAATAATTTACTTTCTTATTAATCTCTATAAACAGACATCTGCATGCTAACAGCTAACAATCTGTTCAAGATCAAAAATTCAATTTGAGTTAAATTCCCTGACGCTGTGTCACGAAAGCCGTTCAGCGTTCGGATTTCCCGACTTCCTCGAATGCATCAAATGATCGATCCGACCTCCGTTCAACAAACGAGCATTTTAAAACTAGTTTTCTTCTCCTCTTGACGACAGACCTGACAAAGCTTCATTTTACCTTTTTACTACATCATGATGTTGAAATTTCAGCAAAATTAAGACCCGTTAATAAAAGTCAATCACAAGAAAAACGTTTTATTTTCCTGTGAACAAAGCAGCACGCGGAAAAGGAAGTTCTGACCGGAAGCTGTTTATGTTAACCGCCGGCTATGTTCACTGTTGTCCCTAGAGACTATATTGTCGTCAGACTATAGCCGATGGGATCCGAGATTGATGGTGCTGTAATTTCTCTAACTAAATGGCCTGTCCCTCTTGATGTGATGATCTTACAGAACTGTGAACAAAACTTTGTGTTCCTGTGTGATGTTTTCACAGAACTGAAGGGTTTGGGAGCAGACTTTGTGTTTGGTTTTGTCCAATCAATGGACGGAGAGAGGGATCCCCGCAACCTCCTGTTAGCCTTCCAGATTGCCAGAACCATCGTCAAGCGATGTTATGATCTAGGTAAGCGACATACAGGTGCATTCAACATCTTTCTCCTTGTTTTCTCTCTGTCTCTTTTCTTTTTGAACTTTGTCACTAATTAGTGTGCAGTTCTAGCATGCCTTTATTTTGCCTCCCACTAATTTCCTGTCTACTGCCTCAGGTAAATTCGCAGAGGAGCTGTTCGAAGTGACGTCCTGCTATTTCCCCATCGACTTCACCCCTGTAAGTCCCTGTTTACTCAGCTGCGCGTGTCTGAGAACTGACGAAAGCAGAGGGGGCAGCAGACAGAAATGTCATCACTGGCTTCCTGTGACCTCAGGGGAAACTGTGTAGAAACAATAACACAGGGTCTGTCTCCTCATCGGCTCACGCACATTTCCCATGTCTACATCACAGAGGATCACAGCTCTGTGATCTTATGTCAACTCTGTGGGGCAAAGCAGCATATTGCCACAATGTCATGGACATGATGTGGGGTTTACTTTGGGACAAAAGGGTTGTACTGTTGTTTCACCAAATGATTATTATGAAACAAGCTCCTCAAATACATTTTAGACCTTAAACATTATGTCTGTCTGTTTATTTTGGTGTGTTATTTGTTAACATGCAGATACCATCCTGACATATTTGAAAAATACAAATCATTTAGGGTCGCAAACAGCAGTGATGACATATTGTTAACATACAGAAAACTGTTCGATTATTATAATGATAAACCTTTTTAAAGGAGCAATTCGCCCACTGTCAGTCAAAGCTGGTGTTCTCTGTCATCGATAGAAGCAATAATATTTAAAATTGGCGCTGTACAAACAGAATATGGTTTCACCAATTCTACATTCCTACAACACCCAGCGTGCATTGCGCCCCTCCCTCTGAAAGAAAATACTCCTGTTTTCGCTGCAGGCAATGGCTCAGAGCGGTACAGAATCCGAAACACGACGAGAATATACCGGTGGATCGTCTAAATAATCTTCAGGTCTGCAGTCTACATTTCAAACCTGACGATTTTGAACGAGACATGACATCGGAGGCGGGCGTCCTAGATTGAGGAAGTGTAGTTTAGCGAGCCGCCTGGCCTCCGCCAGGTGACACGTTTTACGTAGGTTTTCCAGGGCCCATTGGAGAAGCAGATAGCGCCTTCCAAAGGCACAGAGCCAAATGGCATTTTTTTCTACCATAATGGCTTTAGCTCCCCATAATAGCATTATAGGACTGAGGTTGAAAGTCTGGAACTGGCCCTTTACTTACTGCAGAGCCATCTTGCTTCCCTAATGAAACTAAGTGTTCATGATTTTTCTGCCTTTCTGTCTCTTCTTGCTTTACCTTAAATCCCCCATATTCACCTCCCACCCCAGCCTGCCAATGACCCCCACGGCATCACCAGAGAGGAGCTCATCCAAACACTGAGGGATGTCCTCACAGGGACGCCGCGATTTGCTGAGGTACGACCATCAGTTTACACTGACATTTAGCTTTTTGGGTGTGATCTTGAAGCCGTAGCAAATTTTGATAACATCGCTGTTTTTTTCAGAGGGTCAAAAGAGAGTTTATGTCCTGTTTATTTTTTTCCCGTGATACAGTTTCTGTTACCTCTCATCATTGAGAAGCTGGACTCTGATGTTCAGAGTGCAAAGCTGGACTCGCTGCAGACTCTGGTGAGGAATGCCTACTCCTTTCTGAAAGTGTCCTCTGACCGTATCAGTAGTCTGTTTTCTTAGGTACATAAATATTTGACTCCAAAGTCTGCAAACATGTGAGATATACAGTTGTTATTCTTCAGGAACACAGTCAATCATTACAACTACAGTGGAGCTGCTGAAAGGCGTAAAGTAGAGCAAGTTTATGAAGGACTTCTGAAGGTGATGGAGGGTGTTCTTTTTTCAGGCTGCCTGTGTGTCACAGTATGAACATAAGGACCTGGCAGAATTCCTCGAGGGACTGTGGTCGTCACTGCGCCGAGAGGTAATAGTAGCTGTGATTTTGTTTATGTTTATGGGTTCAACACTCTCTAAGGAAACATCGAACAGCACTATGTTTTTTGGGAGGAGTTGGTCTTGAATGAAAACACTTTTTCACCCTTCCACCATTACCAACAGGAAGCGTCCTAAAGGCTGCAGTCACATGAACAGCTGTGCATCGGTGCAGTGTTAATTGTTAGCACATATAAAAATATGAGTCAGAAACTTTTAACAATAGGACTGATGGGCGATTCGTCAGAGGTGGGAATGTAAGTGAAAGAATGTAAAGGAAATGACCCAAAACAAAGGAACAAATCCAGTTTGTTCAACCCTGGAAAGGCCAAGAAAACAATGAAGTCTGTACTGATCAGTGTTTTCTTGTGTTCTCAACTAGAAAAGAGAAATAAGTCGATAACTGAATTATGTTAAAAGACTCTTTAGTTTCCATTTGCTTATTTAGCCCAAAGTAAACACTGTTAATGTTAATGCCTCTTTGTGAATCTAAAGAACAATACTCTGAATAATTGGCCTCCTCTTGTTGTTTCATTGCAGGTGTTTCAGACGTCTAGTGAGAAGATCGAGTCTGCTGGCCTCGCTGCTCTAACCGCGATCACTTCCTGCCTGTCTCGCTCAGTCCTCAACTCTGACTCTGAAGACTCCCTCTGCACCTTCCTGGATCTCGTTCTCAAAGGTGAAGGCTGCGGGAAACAGACTTATTTGCACGCAAAAATAAATAAATGCACACTTTATGCGACTAAAGACATGAAAAATTACTATGAGAGAAACAGGTTATCTAAATAAAGGGGTCTGCTTTATTGAGACAGAGAGACGGAGATGGTGTGAAGATGTTACAACTATGTAAGCGCTGTGGTAATGGGAGGGTTTACAGCAGTGTACCACTGTTAATGTAGATTGACAGGAAATGATACCACAGTGACTGCTGACTTTAATTCTAACCCGCTGCTTGTACAGTTTACACGCGACGCCAACAGTGTTGTAGACACAGTGTTTCCATTTAGACGATCGTTAGTTTCCTGCCAAAGTGCAGAGTGAGAAAACCACATCATATTTGGGTCATCTACATATAAGTTCCTTAACTGAGACAGTATAATTCTTGAGAAGGCATTTTGACTGTAATTATGTGTAGACAGAAGATTTGACTGTGTTAGTAGGTTTTTAAAGGCAAATTCTAGTATCAATATTTTACAGTGATTCCCAAACTGGGGGGCTCAATAAAACAATGCAGGCGGTCCTGCAGTGCGAGCAAAGCATGGCCAATTTTGTGAAAGGACTGCAGGGTAAACGTAAGGCTGATGATGAATCCATACATTACAACTACTAGATCTCTTCACCTGAACAATGGTGAGTAATCAAGAGTAACCACAGTAACCACAGCCCCGCCCCCATTGCGCGGTGTGCGCTGCAGGTGAAGCCTCTAAAAGTAAATACTCCGCGGCACGTCTTGCTCCGCGAGCGTTCCATTATATGGCCACAGCGTTAACGATAACGCTCTCTGATAACGGGAATACACTAAGCCATCATCCACATCGCGTGTGACAGTAGCAGCAGCAGCAGCGCCAGGAGCTTGTTTACAGTTTACAGGCAGGTGACAGACTGCTGCACAGTGGTCAGGTCTGTGTGTGCTCTCATGAAGGGCTGCACTAACACGATATCAGAGAGTTTTCCTCTCGATAAGTCGCGAAAAACCAGAAAATGGTGAGTTTTCCTTTTGCACCAAGCAGCAGTAAAGTAGCAGCTTTATATGTTGCACTTAATTTGCTTCACTATCGCACTTCCTGCCATGTGACTATTGCACATGCGCACATCGCAATTGTGATCGTAAAACGATTTATGGTTCAGCCCTCTTCTCGAGTGGCTTTACTATAGTTGCATCTGTGCCATCAAATGCTCAACTGGCCTCTTATAAAGAAGCTTGCAGAGTTGCTTCATGTAAAAAGCTGCACACCACAGCTGAGGACTTAATACTACCCTTAGTGGTTTTAGTTATGATTGATGCAGCAGCAGTCAGCAAACTTAAGGCTCTCCCTCTGTTGTGAGGTGCACTTATGACATGTCCAAAGATATCAAGGAGCAGCACGTGTCTGATAGCGTGTTAGTGTATATGGATGCATGTTTATGTGTCGATGAGTACAGTGAGGGGTAGGGGGGGCTTGAAAATATTTTCATCTACCAAAGGGGGGCTCTGCAGAACAAGTTTGGGAACCAGTGGTTTAGGTGAAACTCTGGCCTATATGAATGGGTTGTAAAGACTTTGATTGTGCACATCCAAACCACAGCGAGATATCTGCAGAAACTCTGTGTGAATCTTTGTAGCCTAGAAAAGCCAGTGAAACAGAATGTGACACTCAAACTCTCCACTGTTTCAGTGTCTCTAGCTGCTTAACATTCATTAGCAGCTTTAAGATATTCTCTCTACACTGTGAAACATTTGTAATTGTGTGGGTTTGTTTTTACTAAAAGTGCGATGCCGTTTCAGACTGCAAACATCACCTGAGCGAGCCGGACCTGAAGCTGGTGTGGCCGAGCGCCAAACTTCTGCAGGCAGCCTGCAGCGCCTCCAACAGGGCGAGTCACATCATAACAGCTGCAGTCATGCCTTCTCTGGTTGAGCAGTACAACAGCAGAGCAGAGGTAGAGAAAGAAACATCCAGATGTTGGTGCTCTTACTTGTGCTGTTGATCTGTAACATCCTGATGATATTTCTTGTGTTATTTTCTTTGTGTGTCATTAATGAAGTGAAAGTAAAACATGACGTCTTGTCTCTGTGCAGTGTTCTCACAGACGGACATTACTGGAGGTGGTGCAACGATTCATCCAGCCAGTAAAAAACAGCCAGTCTTCTGAGAAAGGCAAGTGTACTTCTGTTTTGCTTCAGGGCGGCATAGTTAGTCCATGTGTCACATCCTCTTCTTACAGCTGTGGCTTTTTCCACTTTTACGCCTTCAAATCTTCAAACTAAACTACGAATGAAATATTAGTTTCAGATGCTAATCTCTTTATCCTTAGTTGAAGTAATTATATCCACATTTTGACATAAAAAACTCTTACTGTATTTGGCTCCTTTTTGTACGTAAGCAAGAAGAGTAAAGACAGAATTTGCTCATTTATATTTAGAATCAAACATGACTGTAATCCGTCTCTTCCCTTTGTGTTTTCTCCCGTCACATCAGAGGAGAGCGTGTTTGTCGCCTTCCGCCCGTCTCTGTGCAGCATGGTCTTCTCTGCTCTAACGGAGAATAACTCCAGTCTACAGGTCACAGCCGCGTCTGTGCTGACCTCACTAGCACAACAAACGGGTAAGATGCAAACAACACTCGCAGCTTCCCGTAGAATCCTATTTTGTCAGAACATTTCCAGATATTCCAAATGTGTTGTCTCCCTCAGGCCTGCTGTTGGACTCGGACATAGAGCTGGCTGTAGATCACCTGACCAGACTGCTGCTGACAGAGGAGGACGATAGAGTCAGGTCAGTTTCTTATGTTTCTGTCTTATCAGAATTAAGATCAGTGTTAATGTTGGCGGCTATTTTAGATTTAGTCTTAGTCATTAGATGGAAATGCTTTTAGCATGAGTCACTTTTTAGTCATTTTTACCCTTTATAGTTTTAGTCAACAAAAACTCAAAAACATTTTAGTCCAGTTTTAGTCATCACATTTTAGTCATTACTTCATCTAAAGACTTTTCATCATCCCTTCTCATTTAAACAGTCTGACTGAAGCAGACAGTCGGTGATCGTTCCTTTCTGTGCAGAAGAAGCATCGAGTGACGCGTAAAACGTCCCTTTTTCTGTGAGCGTGCACAGAGCCTGAGGCAGAAAGCCTGGGTGACAGAGAAAGTTCACAGCCACCTTTGTGATACCCGTTACCCAGTTACAGGAATGCAGTGCTTTTATGATGGACAGATTAGACGCACATTGAGGGAAAATCTGCATTTTGACAACATTTTAGTCCTGTCTCGTCTTGTTAACGAAAACTCAACATGCGTGCCGTCAAGGTCTTTATTATCAACGATCTATTTTTAGCTTGTCAATGTCTCGTCTTCGTCATGGAAAATAGATCTTTTACGAACAATTTTCGTCATTATTTTCGTTAACAAAATGAACACTGATGAAGATGTTTTGGGTTTGTTTTGCAGCCTAACATTAACTCTATGTGTGTGTTCTTCCTGTTTCTGCCTTCAGTCTTGCTGTGGTGGAGTGTGCCGGAGCCTTAGCGGGGCTGCACCCAGCAGCCTTTATCACCAAACTGGTCCCAAGACTTAAGAACGAGATGTTCTCCGGTAGGTGAAAAGCAAACTCTTACAATATAAAATAGTAAAAGAGAAAATGTGGAAAGAAACTAGAGAAATTCTAATATATGTACCATGTAATTATAGGGTTTTATTTCTTTTATTTATTCTGTGTTTTTGACACTGATCAACAGAAATGCTTCTTGAGGATTTGTCCCCTTCCAGTGATGTGTTTCTTGACTTTACAATTAAACATGAGGTCAGCAGATGCCAGATTACACTGCACCAACCTTTTCCTCTTCTCCTCTCAGAGCCCATGGATCAAGACAACAACAGAGTAGCTACTGAGCAGCAGTCCCATCATGCAGTGCGCAAGCGGTGTTTGTCCGCTCTGGCTGCGGTCTCCACCAAACCCAGTGTTGTCCAGGAGAGCACGCCCGTCCTCTTAGAGGTCCTCAGCTCAGCACACACAGGTAATCTGCCCAGACATTGTTTTCAGACTCCAGGTATAGATTATAGAACATTTTCTCATAAGTTGTCTTGAAGCTGTCACAATGTAGGCAGATGTACAAACATGTAATGTAATGTCTTGTTTTGTTTTCTAGGTAGCATTCGTTTCTCAGTCGACGAGGTGGTGTCAGCCTGTCGCAGCCTCCAGAGAATAGCAGGGCAGGTTGAGGACACCGAGGAGACAGGAAGGTGCTTCCATGACATCATCATCCCGCGCCTGCTGTCTCTGGCTCTCCAGGCAGCCTTGGAGGGTGAGAAGCTCTTACTCTTCCTTGCTTTTTAATTCACTTCCACCACAGTCATATTCAGCTGTCTCAAGTCTCATTGTGAAATCTCGGTGTAACTTTGATGGTGACCTAATGCTCTACCTCGTATACAAGCTAAGTTTATTAAGCCCATTACTAATAAACAGACAGCGGCGTAAAGAGTAGCCTTATGAAATAATCTACTCAGGTAGAAGTTCTGTTACGTGACTGAAATTGTACACAAGTAAAAGTAAAAGTACTCGTGTAAAAACTGACTCAAGTAAAAGTAAAAAGTAGCTCACCTAAAAAGTACTCAAAGTTACTTAGTTACTTTCCCAAAGCACATATTTTCATAATAATCAAATGTATCCATGGTTACCTTACACATTAATCCTATGCAAAGAAATAAAATGAAACTTTGTTATTTTCAAACCGGGGCCCTATGTTCATATGTTCTGGTTTCAAAATGACGACTATCTAGCTCTCTTTAAAGCCACCAGACTCCATTAAGAAAAACAGTAATTTTACTAATTAACTTAATGGTCTATCGCTGCCTCGATCGGTTAGTTTGTCTGTGTTATTGTGTGGTGTCTTAAAGTGTTAGCTCAGTTCTGAACTAACGTGTGTTACGACGTGTAACGAGGCAGCGATAGCCCAGCAAGTCCCGTGTTCTGCGAGGTAAAATGACTGTTTTTGCTATTGGAGTCTGGTGGCTTTGAAGAGAGCGAGGTGGTGTTGCCTCTGAACTCTCTTCTGTCCCATTCATGGTTCACTAACGTTACGTGTCGCGATGTATGACACTTTGATCTGATTGGCCTGTTTTTGATGTGATGCGTTTGATTGGTGTCTGGTCCAAGTCGTTCAGTTTTTCTTTCTAGCTCACAATAGACTCCCTTTCATGTTTTTGTAGGTGAGGGGTCACCTGGTCGTCGCAGTCCTCTCCTTGAGGAGGTGGTCCTGTCCGCCATGGTCCCTGTCATCAGTACTGCCTGCTCCAGGCTACAGCCCACGTTAGTACACACTCATCCATCTCTTGTTCTGCTCTTTTAGTTTTTCTTCTTCTTTGGGCACTTAGTAACACATTCATACCAGTAAAGTAAAAATCTGGACCAGTCTTAGCTCATCTGAGGGTGAAGATAATAAGAAGCAGCGTCTTTTTCAAATGTATTGAGGAGAGCAGGGTTAGAACAGGATTAGTGATATAACAGGTGATCACTTGCTTTTGCTTTTCTAGACACAGTTTTATATCATTAACATCTTTTACACATGCATCTAGTTTCGCCCGATCAGACAGAGCGCGTTTTAGCAGCTGGGGCGGCTTTTTTGTCATCGTTTTCAATGACAGGGACGCTTTTTGCTCGCTGCTTTTGCGTTGCAGAGCGTCTCACATTTTTCGAGAAACACTCTGAACGCCTCGAGTTGAAAAAACTTTAACTCAAAGCAGAAAAGCGTCCGACGTAATTGGCGTTTTTCCAATCAGATGAATGTCGATGCGGGCCTTCTGTCAGCTTACAATATAACGGTTAGGTTAATGGCAGCCATTGATTCAGTGGTTGCCTTAACAACAGTAGAAAAAAAGACGCAGTGAGCTGCTCTTTTTTTTTACAAACAAAAAAGACACTGCAGTGCGCCTCGCATTTTACAGCCTGCGAAAACGCGCTCTGTCTAATCGGGGCCTTACATAGTTAATTCACTTGTGAAGCTGAAGTCAGTTTCTCTCATGTTCGAAAGCTGTTTTCAGATTTAAAAAAAATAACCTGAACATGCCTACAGTTCCTGACTACTTCACACCTTCTCTTTTGTTGTCACTTTCTCTGATTTAGTCTCTGCAAGACGACGTCAGATTGTTTTTCACGAGGTTTGTGTGGTTTCCTTTCTTGGTGTCTCCTGTCAGGTTGGCGAGACAGACGGCATCAAAGGCCGTAGCTCTCTTTTTGAATGGTGATGTTTCCTTTTTGCCCGACAACTCCTTCCCTTCAAACATCCAGCTGCTCAAGGTTTGTATGTACATGGTCTATATCAGTGATTAAATAAGATTTCATTCGACACAATACATTTCTTCAATAGTAGTTTACCAGCACTGTATTTAGAAAAGTGTAATTTTGACTGATTTTGTTCCCAGCAGCAGCAGGGGGACTCATGGAGCCAGTCTCAGCTGGTCTGTCTGCTCATGGGATGTGTGTGTTCGTTACCTCGCAGTGTAAGTTACACCTTGATTCTGCTTCTGCTGTATATCTTAAAAGACAGTTGTTACTGTTACAGGAGCTGCAGTCTGAGTGTTGTGCATGTCCTGCAGGTGGAGGTGCCTCAGTTGGATCAGCTGCTGTCAGAGCTGGAGGAGATGAGCTGCACCTGCAGCCACCTGCTGTCGTACACCTCGGCCGCAAAGTGCTTCGCTGGCCTCGTTAATAAGAGACCGCAGGGTCAGTTTGTTTCCTCAAGTCGTCGGGACTTTTTGTTCCGAAAGCATCAGCTTCACTTTGTCAACTGAAAGCAGCTGTGATGGTTTTGTTTCTTCTTCAGGTGATTCTCTGGACAGCCTCGTGCAGAACACGATGAAGAGAGTGTGCAGTGAGCTGGAGTCCGCGTCCTCGTCTGTTCACACTCAGGCTTTCACCCTCCTGATCTGGGTAACACACTGTTTACAATGTTTTTTATTTTTATTTTTATAGGAGCTGGCAATAAATAAATCAGGTGTATTGACAAATCTAAAAATGTGGGTAACAAGGGCAATAAAATTTATGTTGTCTCCAGGTTGCCAAGGCTCTGCTTCTCAGATACCACCCTCTGTCCACAGCGCTGACTGACAAGGTAAAAACAGAGACACACATGCAGTCATTTTTGTAGGTCTTATTTATTCCTGCACGCATGTAACTACATAGTAATACATACAACTGGATGTTTATAACAAATTTTATTCTTTCTTTCACTCTTACAGACTTTTGATTTCTCTCCCACTGTGTGTGTTTGCAGCTCTTCTCTCTGCTCGATGACACCGGCCTGGGTCCGATGGCAGCAGACGGCTTCTCGCTGCTGATGAGCGACTGTCCCGATGTCCTGAACCGTAGCGTCCACGCTGACATTCGCATCATGTATCGTCAGCGCTTCTTCAGCGAGAACTCGGCCAAGTTGGTGCAGGGCTTCAACGCTGCACCGGAAGGTACACAGCGACAGCGCTGCTGAGCAGAGAGGTTATTTAGATCATGAGATACCTAAAAATATAAAGGAAAAATGGGATTAGATTATTTTTTTGGCTTTGTGTGCCTTTATTTTATAGAGAGAACAGTGGATAGTGGCGGAGAGGGGGGAAGAGAGGGTGGGGATGACACCCGGCAAAAGGCCGAGGGTGGGAGTTGAACCTGGGGCCGCATCTCTTCTGATAATATGTAGTGTGAACCTTTTATAGAGGAGTCAAATGTTTTTATTCAGTTGTACAGTTATAGATTAAATCAGCTCATTTCATGCTCATGCTAAAATAACACTATTTCTATAATATTTAAACAAACATGTCAAATTCCTCCAGAGAAAAAACGACCTCTTACCTACGGGATCTTAGTTGCTTTGCTCTTCTTGTGTAAGCAGGTATCTCAGGTTTTATGTATTATATTAATGACAAACATTTTCTTTTCCCTGTAGAAAAGAAGCCCAACTACCTGAAGGCTCTGTCTAACATAGTTAACAAGCTGCCCAAGCAGGTTCAAGTCACTGAACTCCCAGCGGTGAGTAAAGAGCAAACTGCAGGTGTATTTTCAAAAAGCAATAAAATTTCTTTATTTAAAGTAAAATGTGGAAGATTACAATGGAGTATTAGGACCACATAGGGGGGGGGTCTAATATTGCGAGAATAAAGTCGTAATTTTACAAGAAAATAAGTCATAACATTGCTAGAATAAAGTCGTTATTTTAGGCCATGGTTAGCCTGTATCTTATTTTGAAGGGTAATATCGGAAGAGCAGCCAGCCACCTGCGCTAAAATGATCACGATTCATTTTCAAATAAAATCGCTTTTCAGAGTCCTGATCGTTATGACAAAGTGGTGCTGATGTTCCAAAAGTATTTCCTATTTGTGAAACCTCTACCAATGTATTAATATGTAGCTGTTTAGTGTGCTTGTGCATTACGCGGCAGGAGATCTCGCATGTTCTCGCGAGGTCCATGTTACTGGGTGTGTTCAATAAAAACAGCTCCGGCTCAAGTTGTGTTCAGCCTCCGGTGCAATCATGTTCAAGCATAACTTCACAAGATGTTCACTATGAATTTATACTTCACACGTTCCTCATTTTAGTGCATGCGGCGGCTGCTCTTCTGATATTTATAATATTTAGGCAACAATAGTCTAAAATTATGACTTTATTCTCGTAATATTACGTCTTGTTTCTCGTAATCTCTGTTTTTGTTCTTTAATGTGGCCCTTCTACTCCATCGTAGAAAATGTTTCATCACTGATATGTAACTTTGTTTTCAGCTCCTGACTCTGCTGCTGGAGGCCTTGTCGTGTCCTGACCAGGGCGTCCAGCTGTCCACCCTGTCCTGCCTGGAGCCCGTCCTCATCGACCCTCCGCCCGCGCTCATCCAGCAGCTAGAGGCTTTGATCAACAGGCTGCTGGCCCTCATGTCCAGTCCTACCATGGTTAGTGAGATATCACTCCTGCTTCTACCATGAAAACTGTTAAGCCTTTCCCATGTACATGAAACAAGAGCTGTTTGACCACACAGCGTCTTAATTAATCAGATGAAGTTGTTTGTTATATCAGTGGTTCCCAACCTGGGGTCCGGACCAACCTTAGGGGGGCGCCAAAGATCGCTGGGGGTGCGCGAGGCTTTGTCAAGATTAGATTTGCACATGTTAAATAAAATCATTAACAAAGCAAAGTCTGTTCACTTTATTGTTTTGGTGTACGTGTGTGTGAGCTAGGGGGGCTCAGCCTTTCTTAGATACAAGCAGGGCTCCAAGGACAAAAGGTTGGGAACCACTGCGTTATACAGCACGAACATGGTGTTAAAGGCAGAGCTCTCATCAAATGTATGTGTGCTTCTTACAGAACGTAAGGATCGCCTCACTGCGCTGCGTTCATGCCATTTCAAGCTTTCCTGAACATGAGGTAAAAATCAAAACTGTGTTTGAGATGTTGAAAATGTTATTTCTGTTAATGTAGCTAAGTTTCTTGTAGACGGTTTGCTACCTTCTTCAGTTTTAAACTGACTGGTGGGCGGAGCTAGAAGTAAACCGAGAGTCTTTAACGCCTTTGGGTGTTGAATTTAAAACTGCACTGTGTGTAAGTGATAAGTGGTGTCTCAGGCCACCACCTCTGTTCTCTCTCATAACGCTTAAAGTTTACACAGATAGCGTGCTAAGGACCAGCAGAGGCTTCTATTTCTTGCTCCGTCCACCAGTCAGAACTAGAACTAAAGTCAAGTCAGGTTTATTTATAAAGCCCATTTAAAAACAATTGTTGGACGATATAAGATGAAATACGAAGAGTCAAGCTCAGCCATCGAGAGGAGAGAGGTCTTTAGTAGCGACTTAAAAATGTCAAGCGACTGAGTAGCTCATATATGGATCGGTAGGCTGCTCCATGGCTGAGCAGCAGCCACCGCAAAGGCACAATCCCCTCTGTTTTTAAGTATGATTGTCTTCTCCGTGATTCTTGAGCACTGAAATTCTTAAATTCTTAAATTACAGATAAATTATTCCCTGTGAGTGAAATACTTTGTACCTTGTGTCAGGTAACATTTCATTTTCATAATATTTCTCATGTTTCAGATCATGCCGTTTCGGGGCCGAGTGCTGCGAGCTCTGGCTCGACCTCTGGACGACAAGAAGAGGCTGGTGAGGAGCGAGGCGGTTCAGGCACGAGCAGAGTGGTGAGAATCTGATACTGCTGATTAAAAGACACGCTGGGACATGTGATAATGTCCTACATGTATTTGATCATGGCAGATTTTACCTTTGAGTAATGTGTTCGGTGGTGTGTTTGCATTCTGATATGTTCTTTTAGAAACCTCTCCATCACAGTGTTTAATTGGTAGAAGAACATTAAAGGTTAGTGCGCTGTGCATCATAGTGGGGTACTTATTACAAGTTGCCTTGTTCCCCTCAAAGGTTCCTGTTAGGAAGTCCAGGCGGAAGGTGATTCTGTTTCGTAAACACAACCAGAGTCTCCGATCTTCCCTAAACCCGGAAGACATCAGAAGTGGGAAACTCCAGGACCAGAAACCAACGATCAGAGCTGTGCAGTCCAAACGACAGCTTCTGTCCCCTCTTCTCTGGATCTTCTCACCCACAGTCTTTTCATCTTTCACTTTTTACTGATGCTTTTGTTGTAACTGACTTCATTTACACACAAATACGAGTATATGTACTGAATGTGGAGCGCTGACTAAGTTAAAAGAATGAAAATGAGCAGTTTGTGTAATGTGTAACTTGCCTCTTGTTCGTTGTGGTCAATCTTGCTACTTAATGGAGATAATATGTCATCGGGTTGCAGGTCGGCAATTAGCTTGTTGATAATCTGAAAAAGGTGACTCAGAGTGCATTTAAAATCCAAATCTAATGCCGTTAATGAGAGCCAAAACTTTTAGGTTTCCTTCCCTGTCTGGTCAGCAGGTTAAAGTAACCCCTGAAAAAAATCATTCCGCAATCATATTAAAATGAAGGACCGTATTTTGTTGTGATTAAGATAAAACTACTTGAAAAACCAGAATCATTATCATATCCTTTATTTTCGATTTAACTAAGAAACGATAAAAAAAATCGATACAAACTTTTTGATTGAGAAATTAAGACAAAGATATTCAAGTTCTAAACTTTAAATGGCTTCTGTTAAATGTGTCGACTCCTAAACAAAGGGAGAAAACAAACATACCTACATCACTTGTGATCTTCAGAAACATGGTAGCAACATTTTCTGTTTTTTTAGTTTGAGCATTGTGGGAGTTTTTTTCGCTGCTGGAAAAATCGTAGCGCTCTTCTTCACCGCGTATCACGATGTGGACTTACAGCCAAACAAGAGCAGCACTGACCCCAGCAGGCACTGACAGCCTGTTATCTTCTCGTCTGAGTGAATGTGTGTCTGAGCAGTAATGTCTTAACAACAGCTGATTCATGTCACTGTGATGGGCCGACCGGGTGGGGTTGTTCAGACCTCGGAGAGATGAATGTGCCGGTCGTCCTGTGGTTGCCATGAGTCAAGCTCTTCTATACGTCTCTCACCTCCACTGACATAAGTTTAATTTTAAAGATGATTTTATATAATTAAGTGTCTATGTTGAGGTTAATGTTCGATAAATGAGGATTGTAAGTTATGTGAACATGTCAAACACCTTCCTTGTACTCTTGAACAAATATCGATGCTCTATCAAAGTTATCGTCGAGTCATTTCATGTTGGCTGACTGCACCTCAGATCTACTGATGCCAAGGAAATAGACAATATTTAAACGTCTCACTCAAAATGTCATTAAAACTTTGTAATGAAACAAAGCAAGTGTGTCATTATTAATAAGTTAAACACCACCAAACTTTAAATATCAAACAAGTGTTTTATTAAAAAAGACAAAATGATTGAAAGTGGAGCACAGCTCCCGTCGGTTACAAATGACACAGCTGTACGTCATGTTTCTATGGCAACTACAGATCCAACTCATCCATCGGTAGCTTTTTTTGGGAAGGGAAATATGAAAAGGAATTAAAAACATGAAATTACACCTCACAGTGCCTGATTCACTTATTTAAAGTGCCTCATTTTTAGGGCAGAAAAACCAAACAAGGCACAGCATGATTTCTTTATCAATGTATCAAAAAATATTAAAGGATCAATTGATATGAGGGGTTGTTTTTCTTTACCTTAATCGGCAAGTAAGCAAAGATTCAAGTCATAAAGTTAGGATGTAGTAAAGCTCTTGGTTTCTGCTTTTTTAGCACTAAAACATCAGTTTAAAGCTTCTTAATCTTGTCAGCACACACCAGCAACCAAACTGCATGTGCACACATGCAGAGAAATAAACCTTAAAACGTGTTTTAAGGGACAATTACTTAAATAATCACGACATTTATCAAACAAAATCAAAAAGGGAATATTTTTAAATCTGTTCAGCCCTCATGACTTGCTTCCTCCACATTAAGAAACACTTGGATTTGTCCTCAGACCACATAAACACAGTTACTATGGACAACCTGTACAATACAACTAAAGAAGCAGACAGGGTGTAGGCTCGGATCCCTGACATGTCAGTCATGGATCAATACAGTGTCAAGAACAGTTTTACATTTATCATCAATGAATCATGAACACATGCATTCCTGCACATTAATTCAGTGTATCCAAATAATCTCTTCTCTAAGAAGACTTTTGTGCTATAGGTCAATGAGTTTAACCTGGAGGGGACACTTGTTGGACTGTTTTGCAGCGCGACGCAGGAAGAGGGTGCTCATGTTTAAGCGGAAATAAGCGGGAAAAAAAGACGCTTGCTCATAGGAGAGCAAGAGAGCAGTTTTTTTTAAAGGCATTAATTATACAGCTGGAATAAAATGGTCACTTCCAATCGTGTGCTGTACTGATGTTTGCAACACATAGCACCTTAGACATGCCATCATTTAAAGCTGGTGTTCTCCTCACTGCCTTAGCCCCCGTCCATTCTCCCATCTTACCTACTTGTCACATGAGGCTATAGTGTTCAAGGTTTTCAGTCGAAGAAATGTACAGGAAGTCTTGGTCATGTCTTTACAAATAGGTGAGACAAAGAAGAGAGTTTTGGGCTCGACAACGACGCTGACCAGCAGCATTATTTATGAAACCAATTAGTCAACAGTGCTGCAGTCGCAGGGTGACGGCTGGTGGCAGAGTCCTACACCTGATGTGCGAGGTTGGCTGGCGATAGGTGGAAAATGATTCCCAGAGGATGAATCACAAGTGGGTGTTTCTAAGTGGTTCCAACTTCTAGTAGTAAAAATACCAACGCCACTATAAAACGTATTTATGTCACTAAAAAGTTTTTCCCCTCATTGTTGATTGTTCGTAGCAGCAGACAACCCGATGACGTAAAGCTTCTCTTCTTGTAGTGTCCCTGGTCACAACAGTGTGTCGGGTAAGTCCCTTTGCTTGTAGTATAAATGTTGGGTAATGGTCGTACAAGTTTTTGATGTGGTTTTGATTAAAATGGTGAGGGTCAGATGGCCATGGGGTCTCTCCTGTTGAAGTTGCAGTCCCACATGATGCCGTCTCCACTGGGAAGATGGCTGGAGGGCAGGAGGACCCGAGTGAACCAGTGACTGAGGGACAGAAGAACAAATAAGCACAATTGGAGCTAGATATTACAACTACTAAAGATCAGGAGTGCGGGGTCATATTGTAACTGTGTTTACACATTGGTTAAGGCGTTTCAAAAATGTGTGTGTGAGTGAGAATTCATCCTGTTGTGGTTCTTGTTCAACGAGAAAGACTATCCCGCTGTGTATCAACAACATTAAGAACTACAGTGTAAAGTACTTTTGCTTTAATCTTTTAATTTGTTTTTTATTAATATCAAAATATGAGTTTACTTTTTGGTCTATATCTCAGTAGAATACCTGTGGTAATGTGCAAAAGACAAACACTCTGAAATATGAAAACACTTTCAAACATGTCAGGACGCAGGCCAATTTCTGAGACTAATAATTGCGTGCATTTGTTGTACAATAGCAACTCAATGCATTTATATTCTGTATTTATTTCTCTATATAGTAGGATGTATTGGTGGTGGGATAGTCCACCATTGCTGTCTGCATTTAGATTGCCTTCATATGCATGTGGAATTCACATGAGAAAAATGCATGCATGTTATCGAGCATGAAATTTTGACTCTTTAAGCCTTAACTGTTTTTTTGCAATCTCTTTACAACATATCAGACATGTATTACATTACTGCTAAACCAAACATTTGTGAGTGCTGCGTTTCACATTAAACAAGACTAGGTCAAAACCTAGTATGTGGCTGACCGCATCAGGTCAATGCGCGCTTTTGTGGGCAACACTGGAAGCGTGGCGTGTGCGTGCCGGCTGCGGGACGTGTTCATTTTCATTTGAAATGCATGAAAATAAGATGAGTCTCAACAATGGCGTGACACGCGCGTATGTCGCGCGACTCACGCGCCGAAAATGTAGAAAATAGGAGGCTCGCCTATTTTTACCGCGAGCCGTGCGCGGTTCTCTGCCAAAATACACGCTGAAAATGAATTGTGATGAGTCCTATCGATCTCTGACAGCAATATGAACATCTCTTCCTGTAGTAAAAGTCACGGGCAGGGAGAGTAAAGTAGGTCAACACTGACGGTATGCTTTTTCAAAGTAAAAGCCCGATCTGGAATTCTGACTACCTTCGTTTGTGCACAATGCTTTTATTTTGAAGTGTTTCCCGGGCCGTTGTTGATGTTATTTATTTATTTTACTTTATTTGGCTCTGAAAGTACCGTCACTCACTCACTCACTCAGTCACATACAGACCCGTGTGTAGGGCTGAGCCAGCGGTCAGCCAAAAATTGGACTGGTGACACAGTTTGGCTTAGAGTAAAGAAAAAAAGAGTGTCACCACTTTTTTAATTGACCACAATCAATCAATCCTTTCGTGTACAACATAAAATTTGATTGCGTGAGCAAATAGAATTGACAGAATAAAAAAAAAATATATATATATATGAGTGTTTGGCCGCACTGTAAACAGATACATCAATACCACACATCAACCATGACTAAAATTTAAGCTGCACTATTTAGGGGAAAAAAGGAAACTGATCTCACCTTCTTTTCTCCACCCCAAACAGTGTTTTCCAGTTATTCATTGTGCCATGATGATACGGATTTCGGAACACCTGTGTTAGAACAGAAGGAGCGTCAAGAGTCATTCCTGCGTAAATTGTTTTTTCTACAAATACTTACTAAGCTCTTTGTCTAACAATAATATGAGCTCTGCAGTAAGAGCAGTTATGTATATATACACAGTACAGGAATGTATGTATACATGGCTGCCGACAGTGGTCCAATACTCTGAACATGAGCGTTTGTACCTTTCCAAACTCCCTCAGTCTTTTGGTCTCTTTGCGGTTGATGTGGCGCTCCACGCTGGTCTCTCCTCTGCTGATGAGTATGATGTGCCACAGCGTCAGTCCTCCCAGAGCTACCGCCACTGAGCTGCAGGAGGAGACATTACATCCCGTGTGAATGATGCTATCAACCTTTAATGTGACCTTTAAATAGGGGGGACACACTGTACGCGGTGATGTGTTCCCTACCTGGTCAGCACCCAGAGGAAGATGATACTCTTGTGAGCTGTGGTCTCTGTGTAGCTTTCAGTCGGAGGAGGGGTCTGATAGAATCTCTGAAAGAAACAGGAACTGCTCATACTGGTGTCAAATATGGAGTTTTCTCATTTTCACATGTTTGGGATGTTTAATGTCACTGCTTCATGAGGTCACAGGTAAAAAGTAAAGGTAAGTTAAACATGCTGGATCTTGTTCCTGGATACGTGATCTTTTGCCGCAGGGGACTTTTAAATAAACAAACTAACTGGTATTCTAACCCTGAAGTTGTTTGTTTACCAGCTGTTTCACAATCACCCCTGAGATCAGACCAGATCGGAGGAGATTGTACGAGAGCAGAGAGCAAAGATCCCCGGATCCTGTTTCGCTGTTTGCCATCCGAGCTTGACGGGTGCCTTTTACCATCTGGCAGGTGGCACCGTGCAAAATATGTCATGATAGCTCCTCGATAAAACTGGATGGGGTGTTTAATGTACGATTTAACCTCATGAAAAGAGTACATACATCCTGGTTCTCTTAAAAGAATAATAAGTAGGATTTTCCTTGAAAAAAATGATCACTTATGGGCCTCTATACATGTGTGTTGGTGAGTGTGTGTGTGCAGATCCTTCCCTCTGCATCTATTCTGTTGTTTTGCACGGGACGTTTTCAGGAGGGGCGCTGTTGTGGTTCCCTGAGCCAATCACAGCGTATATGTGAGTGTGGGAGTGGTTCAAATTAGCAGCTGGGCCCCATTCGGACCAGCGAACATGGGGAAAGAGCGATGCAGAGTTGGCCTTCTGTTGGACTGGTAGATGCGTCAATCTGGGGACAAGCTAACCGGCTATTAGCATGCTAGCGTAACGGTAACCCACGGTTAGCATGCTAGCGCAAAGGTAACCGTGATGCTGTCAGTGCTGGCTCAGCGGGGTGGGCATGTTCTATCACGAGAGATTGAGAGTGAGAGTCTGGTGACGAAGAGCTCAGGAGGAGGGGCCATGTTTGAATGCGTGGTAATGTGAAAAATCCAACTTATCATACCTTTAAAGTAAACTGGAACAAACTGACAAACCAAAAACATGAAACCAAACAGAATTTGGTTTTTGGAAGCGATATTAGCTCAGGCATGACGGCGCAGAAGGACATCCAGTCTCACCTCTATGGCGCTGTAGGCGTCGAAAAACAAGTTCATGCTGCTGATGCTGCAGTAGACGCAGCCCAGGGTCATGTAGAGGCAGAAGGAGAAGAAGTAGCGGTGGTTGAAATGACCCACACAGTTGTTCAACCAGGCTGGAGACGCGTTCAGGTCAATGTGTACAGAGACAACATGAAACATTCAAAACAGAAATGAGTGAAATTCTTTGGGGTTTTTATGTGTTGCTTGTCAGAAGGATACGACAGTGGTGGTCCATCTTCAACACACACCTTTAGAATAACAGAAACAGATCACATTTATTTATATGTATTAAAACACACAAACTCTGCACATGACATTTAGTGTTGATTATCTTACATGTTGCAGATGCTGCAGTGGTGAGTCCTGGCTGGTTTCGGGGTGATACATTTCTTACAGATGGACACTGAGGGAATCTGAATCTTGTCCTAAAAGAAACAAAAGAACAAATGTAAGGGGATGCATTATTGTCAGTCTAACCAGGATTTTAACTGGTGGCAGTGCAGCAAGGATATCATTGAGACAAAATAGTACCACTATGGTTCAAAGGGGAAGGTTAATGTTTGTATCAGTATGGGATTACTTCAGGACAGGCTGTTATGGTTGTAACATAATCCTTAGGTTTAAATGCACCCAATAACCAAAAAGTAAAAGTAAAACTTCTTCTTTTTCCACCAACGGCTTCACATTGTCTGACAACACAACTGATCCCTACAGAGAACTTGTTTGACTCAGGTTTGTTTTTGGACCAGAAAAGACCATTACATCACTCCATTCAAGGCCACCAGACTCCACTGACGAAAACAGTAATTTTATCTCCCAGACCACAAGAGTTGTTGCTGCACTGCTGCATTGAGCGGTTCCTTTGTTTGTGTTGCTGGGGTTAGCTCGGGGACTAATCTCTATTTACAGATTTGACATAGAAATGTACAATATGTAGGCAGGGACGTGGATTTTAGGGACGGCAAGTGTTCCTGTTTCCGTTTGTATGAACCAATCACGTATCAGCAGGGTGCGGCGTACGCAGGAAAAACAGTCCGTGTGGAGATCAAAAGCAGGCTGAACGTTATGTATGATTTAGCTTCTTATTAATCTCTATAAACAGACATCTGCATGATAACAGCTAACAATCTGTTTTAGATCTAAAATTCAACTTGAGATAAATTCCCTTGACGCGATGTCACTAAGGTGCTCAGCGTTCAGATTTCCTGACTTCCTTGAATGCATCAGAAATGATTAATCCGACCTCCGTTCAACAAACGAGCATTTTAAAAGTAGTTTTCTGACAAAGATCCTTTTTTACTTTTTGCAAATCTGCATCATGATGTTGAAATTTTGGCAAACTTAAGAGCCGTTAATTAAAGTAAATCACAAGAATATTTTTCTGTAAACATGCAGCACGCGGAAAAGGAAGTCTTGGCCGCTGGCTACTCGCCAGGCATGTTCACTGTTGTTGTCCCCAGAGGATATATCGTCGTCAGACTATAGCCAAGTGGGATCCGAGATTGGCTCAGGAACAACACAACACAACAACAAACAAACTACCTGGTAGGTTTAGACTCGCAACTCTTGTGTTCTGCGAGACTAAAATACTTTGTTTAATCCTGTCTGTTGGCTTTGAAGAGAGTGTTGTAGCTGACAGCTCATCCTGGTTTAAAAAAAAGGATATTACCTTAACAAAACAAAGTCTATTTCTGTAACGATTCATTTTGTAATGTCGGCAGACAGATTTAAAAATGTGAGTACACCCACTGTGGTTGGGCCCATTTGCCTTAAAAGATAACATTGCAGTCAGTACAGCTTATATGACAGCTGTTGGCTGAAGTGATCTCCTGGAACAGTTTCAATAATATTTCTACCAATTAGTCATCCAAAATATGTTAAAAAATAAAGCCCAGGTTTAAATATACTGTTATTCCCCTTTAAGTACTTTTTAATCTTGTACTAAACTGATGTGACACATGAGATAACCACCAAGTAAACCATGTGACCCATGAAAGCATATGTATTGTATATAATACTACATTATGTAAGCATTTTGGGTAAGGGGTTTGGTACCTTGGGCGTATGTCCTGGGGAGGTGGTGGTGGCCTTGTAGTAATGGAAAACCACCATGATGAGAAGCCAGTGCCCGCAGCAGAGGTGCCAGACGATCCAGTACACAGGGTAAGTGCTGAGGATCACGGGTAAAACGAACAGGTAGACAATGACCACGACTGAGGTTGTCAGCATTATGACCAGAGAGACGAACACCTGAGAGGAGGACAAAAGATATGAGAGGGGAAGGAAGACAGAACTGATGAAAATTACAGATCAGAAATCCCACCACTCACCACTCCAAACCAGCGCGTCACGTTGTCCACAATCCAGTACACGGGTTCGAACGCGCAGTCCAGCAGAGTGTCCGAGTTGGTGAGGCTGTTAAAGTAAAGGGACTTGAGCAGCAGCCTGCTGTAGCTCCACAGCTCCAGAAACCTGCCGCTCATCCACGGTTTGGTTCCCCCGCCTCGGACCGCTCTGTGCGGACGGCACCACCGCAGCGCCAGCCGCATGGCCCGGGAGAGCTGCCACCTCCAGCTGCTGCCCAAACGCATGCCAGCACCCCCTCCTCTCCTGCACGCTCTGCCTTCGAGACACACACAAACACACAGACACAAACTCCAGCAGTTACAAACGCAGGCGGCGAAGAACAGCAGCTCCTCGTAACGTAGCCTGACGGCCTCTGAGGTTCCCATTGTCTTCTACGGCTTTTTGAGGAGAAGCCAAAGTTGTGAGAGCTTCCAGTGTTTGTGAAATTAGACAAGAGAGGCACGACACAGGCGGCAACATGAGGGACTTCCTCTTCTAGACAGCACTAGTGGTGATGTCCGTCAAAGAAAATAAGAACAGGGGCTATCAGGTGATGAGCTACGCCCTATCAGCTCCTACAAAAAAACTTCTCCTGTTAATAATTCACAGCAAATCCAGATCTCCAGGCCAAAACCTACTTAGAGACCTGCAGAGGAGATGCAGAGCGGTAACCCTGTAAGAGGGAAATGCGAAGGGATGAATATCTTAAGAAGGAAATAAAGTGGTTACCTGATCAGGGCATCATTTCATGAAAGTGAGTATAGGTTACACAGATAAGGCTTGTTCAGGTGCTCCTTAATAGAGAGGCATTAATAATGAGAGATGCCAATCTGGGACTTTCAGCAGACGGTAACTCTTTCTTTACTGTTAGAGGCTACTTGATTAGCCGTAGTGATCACTGTAAACTTCCCTACAGTATTGTTTTGTACACACACTTCAGGAGTCTGTGGGTGTAATAAATGATCCAGCAACGCATCACTGCAAATGAGACACACGTCCCATCTGTCAAGGTCCCACATGACCACACTGATAGGTCTCTATTCTGACCTCATTAAAAGTTCACTGCAACATTAATAAAATATGACCACATTAATTCTCTCACATTATGTATGGAAGCCCGTGTTAGCCACAAAAGATAAAAATGCCAAAAAAACTTTTATTAAGCTTTCAAAATCTGCAGCTTTTTTTAAGTAAAAAAAATATTATTAAAAATTAAAAAAAAAAATTAAAAATATTGTGTGTTTAAGAATCCCGACATGTTTGAGATCATGTTTGGTTTTCTTGTTACAAATGACTGAATGAATACTAGTTATTATTTTCTGCTAATCAATTAATTGACTCATTGCAGATTTCCTCATTGTACAGTAGGACAAAATTATGACATGGTTACCTGTTTTACCTACTATGTTGAAATAATGTGATACTCTTATTTAATTCTTTGATAAAATCCCCACATTATATTCTGTATTAATCATTTCTATGAAATGAAGAAAGTTGACATATTCAGAAAGCTTCTTTTCTCCAACAGTCCCAAAGCCCAAAGAGATTCAGTCTGATAACACAGACAACTAAGAAAAGTAACAAATCCTCTCACATGAGAAGCTGACTGACGATCAGAACTGGTGCTGGTTAATGTTCGTCAGTTCTTCATGAACGCAAAGTTAAATTTATGAGATAGTAAATTAAACTTATTGGATCCTAAGGGCTTTATCAAACATAGTTAATTTTAGGGATGCACGATATTATCGGCACGTTATCGGTATCGGCCGATATTGGCTTAAAAATCGGCCAACACGCCGATATCCGCCGATATAATTAACTGATAAAATAATGGTCTGCTGCATACTTGATTAAATGCCCGACCTCGGCGCAATTTCCCCGGCGCGAAGAAGACCTGCGCGGCGCAGCGTGATGACGTCACGTGTGTCTACCTGCAGCATGAGAGAGTTAGAAGCCAAAATGTCCGTGGTGTGGAAGTTTTTCAAAGTGTCAGAAATAGAAAGCAAAACTGCTGTTTGCAATGACTGCTCAGCTTCGGTGATGCGAGGAGGAGCCAAGGCAAAGTCTTTCAACACTACAAACTTGATTAACCATCTCAAGACCCGTCACCCCGACCGTTGTAACAAATGTGATAAGAGTATCACCATTATACCGTACGCTAATTCCAATACAGAAGAGAGTTGATGATCTCTGCCATTAGGTGTGCGGGAAAAAAATATCGGTATCGGTATCGGTAATTGGCTAAATGGGTTGTAAAATATCGGCAATCGGCAAAAAATCCAATATCGTGCATCCCTAGTTAATTTTATCGGTTCTGAATGAGTAGATAAGTTGGTTAAGTTTTAAATGTTTCCCCTTGGTTTGGTTTCTTATCACAAAAAAAACAAACAAACAGCACAACTGTTTTGTTCCGCCAAAATAAGATTACTATGCTAACTCATACTTTAGACTAGGTATCATCAGGGCTGTGCCATATCATATCGTTCAGATTATACTGGTAGCATTCTTTTACGTGATAAGAAAGTGTCATATCACAATATCAAAGATGTAGCAGCGCAATGATGTGTTGGCGTATTTGCATACCTGAGCATGCAGCCTACGGCGTTCACAAAGATTTAGTACCCAGGAAGGGCGCTACTTCGGTCATGTGGAAGTGGTTTGGCTACAAGAGGTCAGACCTCCAACAAAGCAACATCATTTGTAAAATCTGCAAGAAAATTGTTACTGCTAAGAAGTTTTCAGTTCATTTTAGAAGCACTCGCCTCCGCTTTAAACCGACACGAGCATGAGAGATGCCTGTCTGTCCATGTAAGCCCCGCCCCTGCATGCGCAGAGTGTGGAGAGGCGGGGGCGCTCAGCTGAGGGCAGACTTCAGTGTTTGATAGATATTAGGAAAAGAATTTAATACAATAAGAACATTTACTGCAGAGTGAGCGCTCATCATCATTACATGCTGCTTCAGAAAACATCGGTGGCAGCGACGTGACGTGTATCTGCCTGAAATCACACACAAAACATTCCGGTTTTTTTTGTTATCGCAAAACTTTGTGAAATATCGTGATAGAATTTTTAGGCCACATCGCTCATCCCTAGGTATCATATACTTTTTATATTTTTATCATTCCAAACATTTTATCATTTCTTTATTTTTTAATGGCAGAAATTGGCTTCCATACAAATGAGACCTTTGACCTTCACTCTGTATTTTACTATATGATTAACCAGGTCAATTTCGCTGAATTTCATCATGGCAAATATAGAGTGGTGGTGCTTTTCAGTAGGAAATAGAGCTATCTATATTTCTGGAAGAAGGTTTTGGTTGGATTAAATATGTCACAATTAAGATGTAACGGCTGAAATCAACATCATGACATCAGAAAAAGAATTAATATGAAGAAATATATGTAGCATCATTTCTGCTTGTTGCACAGGGAGGCTGCAGGCTCAGTAAACAGGAGTGTTAAAAGGCATTATATAATTTCTAAGTTCTGCACCTGAGAGACAGAAAGAACATGAGAGAGTGGCACAAAGCAGGGCACCGCAGTCTCTATGGCAACCAGCTGCCCTAAATCTGGTCTTAAAAGGCACGGAGATCACTTCACTTCCTGTTTGTCCCACTGTGATAAGCCCTGCTCTGTCCTGCTGTCTCTCAGTCAAAGAGAAGGAAGATGCATCTGCTGATAGCTGCAGTCGATTAAAAGACTGCCAGGAACATTTTAAATATAGTTCAAAATGGAAAAACGTAAGTCTACGCAGATTTGTAAGCTTTTTCCTTCTGTTTGTGAGTGGTGTCAGAAGACACTCTGGTACTTCTGTAGCAAGATTTTTTTCACTATATATAAATATACACACAAACATAAAAATATTCAAGTTTATATTCTTATCAATATGGTATAATGTGACTAAATAATGTCTGGGGTTTAGCTATTGTTTAAATTTGGGATGAAAAGTCAGCTAATTGAGTAAGGAATAAAAAATTATATTTATTGGCAACTACTTCAAGCTCCCTTGAGGAACTTTTGTTTTGTGTTGCTTTTGGCGCCCCCTGTGGACAAAGCTGTACCTCTTATCTCTTTGCTGATTTTTTCCTGTACATGATTAAGTGGTGTTTATGAACAAAAAAAACACATGTATCACTCACTTTAAATGTATGCCATGGAAAATGTAAACAAAGGCAGCATGGAGTTAACCGCTGCGTCTGACACCTACCCCCCTGCCAGCAGTTTCAGGCATTAAAAATATAACTATATAGAAATAATCAATCTTGTCGCTGATGGTCTGGTTTGCTTTTGTAGGTCATAAAGAGTAATCAGAAATTTAAAAAAATGGCAGACAAGCTCTGGTTCAGACACCCTAATAGGAGGATTTTCCGCTTTATATTGTTGACAATTTATTATCTTTTTGATTGCCATACCAAATTATGTCTTATCTAAACATGACAATTAAATGTATTGACTATAAAAAATATTTTAAACCCTAATGTTTTAATGCAACTCTTTTCAATAATGTATTATTCCTATCTAAAGGGCCTTTAAAGTGAAATTTACACCATTGGGTCATTATTTTTTTTCAGATTATATCATCCACCCAACGAGTTTGGATAAGACATTGTGTTATAGTACCAACAGTCAAAGCCAGAAGGTTTCTTTTCCTATAATACATGTACATATAAGTATTACGACACGTATTTTTATGTAGTAACGTATGTTACGTTTGTCTGTGTCTGTTATTGACATGCA
The DNA here is from genome assembly GCF_022749685.1 of Semicossyphus pulcher. Taxonomy (NCBI): domain Eukaryota; kingdom Metazoa; phylum Chordata; class Actinopteri; order Labriformes; family Labridae; genus Semicossyphus; species Semicossyphus pulcher. Next base: position 9,134,818 of record NW_027211670.1, on the reverse strand, counting down.
GCTGTTAATATCAGCACAGGTTTCTGTGTCACAATAAGGGCTGAATGATTCAATAGACGAGTGAGAAAACAAGCTAATCTGCACATTATAACATTTCACTATGAGCGTTATAACTAAATATCTGATCTTATCCATTAGTACAGAAAAGCAATTCTCCAATTAGCCACAATATGTCATGCTTTAACCATAGCTAACCGCTAGCTGCCTCCAGCCACCTTCAACCCACCCATGTACAGAGTCATTCTAATAAATACAGACCACAAACGCGGACCTATACCGGACCAAACTTGATATTGACATACTGTACCTGCTCAGGTGAACGGGCGGACAAACCTGCAGCACTACGGTCAGGTCATGGTCGGGCTAAACTGTACGCTAAAATCCTCACTGACTGCTGCAGACCCGCGGCGAGAAACGGCGGTGCTCACGAAGATCGTCTATTACACTGATGTTTCACTCACAACCATTAACGTCTTTCGCTCGACTAATCCAACCGCCTCGAAATGTTTGTGTAACATGTAGTAATATAGGTCAACTGCTGTTCTACAATAGTCAAAATAGTTTTGTTGATTTTCTCCAGTAACCTGTAAGTCAGACAAAGTGAAGTTCCTCTAAAATGGTTGAGTCCGCACAAAATCATTTCAAAGTGGGATCTCTTCTTTTTTTCTTCTCTGTGGTGGCCGCCCGCTTCAGAGCGCAATGTTCCCTGGGAAATGAAGTTCTCTTTAACTGTAATAGTTCATTAAAACGGCGTTCTGTTCACATTGTCGCTGTTAAAATGGTAAAATAACTCCATATTACGTATTTAAAATAGCAGCCCTACGATGACATCATTACACATTTAACAGGTCGCCAGTTAACACAGCGTTTTCCCCAAATTAGGTATAACCAGGAAGTACTGCAGTGTCATATGACTGTAAATAAAAATGGCTGCGGTGCAGTGGTAGGTGCTCTTTTTTCAGTTGAAAAACTCCGTATCATCAACCTGAATTTATTGAATTGTGTGTTTATTTATGTAGTGCGAATTTTGAGAACGTATACGCAGTGCAAATGCGTGTATTTCGAGCTTAACTGTAATATAACGCCCCACATAAAATGTCTTTGCAGGTTTTCAACATAACATCACAAGTTGCAACCAAGCCTTAAATAACATAAGCTCAATGGCAGTGATTTGGTTTTAGGCTAGAAAAAGTCTATGGGGATGTGTCAAAGTTGTTCTTAAATATATTTAGTAGCAGTCTTGTTTTAAGGTTGTCTAGATTTAAATTTAAATGTACATATTGGTGATGATGTCAGACACATGCTAACACTTTGTTGTTAACATACCTTTTTTCCTTCAGCCTTGTTCCAGCTTCCAGATGTTGTTTAATAGTGAAAGCTATAGTGCACAAGTATACTTAAAGGATTGTGGTCATTCCTTACAGTAAGTGTAGTGTAATGGCACTGTTGCATCTCTGTCATCAGCTGACAGTTGCATGACATAGTGACAGCTGGGGGTCTTTCCCCACCACAGGCCTTCAGTGTTTATGTTTGAGGCAACCTCTCAGATCCTTATGGAACATAATCAGTGTTTCTTGAAGATAAAAGCAAGGCACAAAATGAGCTTAAGGGTGAATGTCATTGTAAACCAATGCCAACGTGGTGACTGGTTTTTGTAGAAACAATTGAACCTGGTCTGCTCTCCTGTCCTTCTGTTGTGTAACTAGGCGTTCGCACATGCGCAACTATGAGTCAGAGCTGCAGAGATGTCGTCCTGAGGCTGCTCTGGTGGAATTTGGAGACTACCATCCCCTCAAACCCATCATGGTAGACCATCTGCTTTTATTACCTTCTTCATACTGTTGTGCCACTACTATTATAAAATTATGATCTCTGCCACAACATCACAGCATCTGATCCAGTTCCTCTGTCAGCATAAACACAATACACAATCTAATATTTGACTTGAAAAATCAAATAGAGCTATTCATGTTGTGTAAAGCATAATTCAGTTGTTTATGAGATTTAAAAGGTAGCTTTAATGTCCCTTTTAACAGCTCTGAACATGTTATCCCTTCTCCAACCAGGTGACAGACACAAAGACCCGCCGTGGAGCTCGTAAAGGCAGCACCTCCTCATCTTCCTCCTCCTCCTCCTCTGCCCCCGCAGACCCCCTCAGCTCCATGCTGGATGGGACCGACCCCCTCTCCATGTTTGCTGCAGCCTCAGCCAGTGAGATCCCCACCATGTCACACAGCGCCTCCACAGGGGTCAGTTCACACTGAGGACAGGAAAAAAATGTTTTAACAATTGCTGTTTTACCTTGATTATGAAAGATACACAAGTGAAGGAAAGATGGTACCAAACTTGTTTTCTTAAGAAGGTGTCATTGCTTTCAGGACCTGGGGAGGAAGAGGAAGGAGAAGGATGAAGAGGCGGTGGGAGTAGACTTTGAGTCCTGGTCAGCAAAACGAGGAGAGATCTTGGCGAGGTTCACCACCACAGAAAAACTGTCGATTGTGAGTCGTTTGTAGGTTTTCTGTGACTACAAACTAAAAAAGTTTAGCAAGACACAAACCTAATTCCATTTTCTTTGTCTTCATAGAATCTTTTTATGGGTTCTGATAAAGGTAAGACCTGTGTTTGTCTTTATTATAATAACTTTAATAAATATATTACACCATAGTGTAGCAATAGACAAACACCGTAATTTATGACGCATGTAACAACAAGGATTTTATTATCATTCTGAGACATTAAAGCTGCTATAATCAATATATTTATAATAACACTATTAATACTGACTATGTAAATTTAAAAGGGTCAGCTTGTAGTTGCATACATATGGAAAATTATCACTCAGCACTGCTGTTGTCTCAGCTCTTTGGCACTTTTTAGTGATATTCATATTGTTGTTTTGGTTTTGCAGGCTTCTACTTTGTTTTGCTCGCCTCTCATGGCTCTCATTGGTCTTGTTTGTCTGATGTACACTACCTTCTCACCAAAAAACAGCAGACAGACAGTAGTTGACAGGAGTTGGATGAGGCCAAAACAGAGAAAAAGGAGGGGCAAAATTGGACTACAATTTGTTGGATGTCCCGAAAAACAGTGTCAAATAAATGTCAGCTATGCCAACTTTATAAGGTGGAAATATATGTCAGTGTTTTTTTGTTTTTTTTCCAGCCATAAATATTTATAGTGCTGATCTCAAAGATTTCCTTTTCGTTCTCTTTGGCGGGACTTGTGGCGATAAACGGTAATTGCGGGAGCACCAGATATCCAGACAGTGCTGCATGTGTGACTGACGACCACGGTTGGCTCCGGTTGTAACTCTTGATTTTCCTCGCTGACGGTCGCTTTCCTTTTAAGACTGTTTGTCTTCATCTGAGCGTCGAGTTTGTCGCTTTTTCTTTAGATTTTAACTTTTTTGAAATTTTAACTTTTTTTGAAGTTGTATCTGTAGTCATCAATCTCTTCTTTGTTTGTTCAGCCATAGTAGATTACTGTTTACTCGCAACAGGAAAAGCAGCCGCTTTGCTCCGCCTACCCTCTCTGGCAGACCAACCACTGCTTGGTGATGGAAAACTCGTCACTAACTGGGCGCCACTTGTGATTTCTTTCCCGAAAGTTGCACCAGACACCCAGTCTGGTGACTTAACAGACATTTATTTAATGAAAATCTTCAAGATTATTACTTTACACTAATCCTTTAAGTAACCTTTAAATAATCACTACAGACCTGTGCATGTTTGAACTATACTAAAAAGCTAACAAAGTAATTTGGTTGTCGCTGCAGGAAAAGCTCCAAGTCCAGGATCATCGGCTGTTTCAGAGAAAGTTCGAACTCGCCTGGAGGAGCTGGATGATCTTGAGGAGGTACATTTTTATGTGCATGAGTTCACATGGGAACAGGATGATATGTGATTTTATGTGTGCTGCTGTTAACCTGAATCATCATGAGATTCAGCTTCAAATGAGAGCATTTCTTCTAAAATCATCCTCTCACTCCTTACTGTCAGACTTGAATCAAAGTGCTCATCAAATGCTCTATTATACGTACAGTTTCAGTAAGCATGTAGGCACAAATAAGATGCTTCCACTTCCATTGGTGCTTAAATTAGCTACATTCTAGCTAAGCAGGGTGAATCCACAGAAGAGCGAATATGTCATTTGTACCTACTTGTTTGTGTGTTGTGTTCAGGGTTCCCAGAGAGAGCTGCTGAACCTCTCCCAGCAGGATTACGCCAACCGCATCGAGGAGCTGAACCAGTCCCTGAAGGAGGCCTGGGCCTCGGACCAGAAGGTCAAAGCCCTGAAGATCGTCATCCAGGTTAGTGCTGCACTTAAAAAAACCCTCACCCTGCAAATAATGTGGGAAAAACTTTAGTCTTCTGTGTGAAAACATTAATCCTGATCTGTGATCTGTGTTTCAGTGCTCTAAGCTTCTGTCCGACACCTCTGTGATCCAGTTCTACCCGAGCAAGTTTGTTCTCATCACTGATATCCTCGACACTTTCGGTACGTAAAGAAGTCTTGTTTCTCTCAGTTAAAAAAAAACAAAGCAGCTCCTCTGACTGTAGTCTCTCTCGTTGTAGGCCGGCTGGTGTACGATAGAATCTGGACCATGTGTTCAGACCCGAGACCCCTACCAGGTAAGGATGGGATGACTTCTAGTTGTCTAAGGGACACTTGATGGATATATGGTGGGTGCCTCTGGTTTTGATATGTCGCTCGACATCCTCCTTCCTCAGAATCCTTCACTGTTGACGATGTGAACGACACGGCCAAAGAGACCTGCCTCAACTGGTTCTTCAAGATCGCCTCCATCAGAGAGCTTCTGCCCAGATTGTATCCTTTATTAATGTCGTCTCAGTGAGGCTGTAGATCATCAAAGACACACTCCTTGACCCTTTGACCTCTGTGAACAGATACGTCGAGGCTGCCATTCTGAAGTGCAACCGCTTCCTGAACAAATCGTACGTTTTTGTCTTTTATCCCCTTAAATTTTGTAATAAATGTAGCTCTTTTGTTTGAGAACCATTTCTTAAATATTCTGCCTTTGTTTCAAGTATTCCTCAGTCATAAACTTGTATCACATCATAGACTTTACTCTTGTGCATCAGAATGCCTTTCTTGGTGTTTTTGAAAGTAACGATATATTTGAACCCCTTATGCTAAAGAGGTGTTTTTGTTGACAAATAACACAACTTGCTTTCCTCTTCCACAGCGGTATTCAGGAGACGCTCCCTCGGTTGACGGCCATGATCAGAGGGATCGGAGACCCTCTGGTGGCAGCGTACACCAGAGCGTACCTCTGCAGGGTGAGGCAGGATCTCTTCCTAACATTCATCCTGCATTTGTTAAGTGTATGTAGATAAATTTAGGCGATTTACCTCCAGGAATAATTTTAATCTTTGATTTTGTTGCTCAACCTTAAAATCTGTACAAGTAAAACAGGAACATTCCCTGTATTTTCTAGAGAACTGTCCTTTGTTTACAGAGTATATTATAGCATAACCATGGATAGATTGCTGAAAGGGCCAACTGTGCACAGGCCAGGGGCCCAAGGCGTCAGGTGGCCCTTAGACTGGTGACATTTCCTGTTGTAAAATCAATAGAAAATGACAAAAAAAGACAGACAAAACCACCACAAACGCAACACAAGCTACCACAAAGAGTCATGAAAGGTCTACAGAGAAACAGAGCAATAACAAGATATGCATAACAACCGCAAAGAGACTCAGACAACTTTACAATGACATAAAACAACAACATAGAGACTCAGAACAACAAAGAGACAAAGAACTACCACAGAGAGACACACACTCGCCCAAAGAGACATTTAAGAACTACAAAAACACAGAAGAACTACAGATAGATGCAAAACGACCGAACAGACAGAAACTAAAAGAACCTGTGAGTCCCTCTGATGCAGGAGGGAAAGGAAGGAGATAACAGTGCTCTCTCCCTCCAGGTGGGCATGGAAGTCGCCCCCCAGCTGAAAGACAGCCTGAACCGCAACTTCTTTGACCTGCTGGGCACCTTCCGGCAGATCAGCGGGGAGAGCGTGCAGAACCAGCTGCAGCAGCAGAGGGTGGAGGTGCCCGAGTACTTGACGCTTTATTCCCCTGCTATCAACTGGATCCTGCAGTGCATCGCCTACAGAGCTCCAGAGGTTCGCTGTCACACACCTTTTACTTATTAGATAGCTGGAACCTTTTAAGCTGAGAGGTACTGAATATTTTCAAAGTCAAACTGCTGTTTGTCTTTCCATTAAAGGCTCTGCTGACGGAGATGATGGAGAGATGCAAGAAGCTGGGGAACAAGTGAGTGCTTTTAATAATCAGGAGAATTTGATGAGTAGGTTTTTTCCTGTTGGTGAAAGATAAGGCGCTACAAGAAATACATTTCTCAGGAGAGAGTTACAATATGATACACTTCAGCCACCAAAGATGCATCTCGAGGGTCTTCAGATGATTAACAAGAAAGGAAAGCAGGAGGAAAACAATATTTCTGCCTCATAAAATTGCTTTTTAATTCAATGGTTTGCCTTTGTGATCATTTTAACTTCTTTCTTTTCAAATTCTAAAGAGAAGCAAAGAAGAAAACATCTTGTTTCACAACCAGCGACAAGGTTTCGCTTTATTTTAAAACATCAGAAAGGTCTGAAAGCTCTTCATTTAAAATCCTGTTTCTGGAAGCAGAAAGTGTTTCAAGTGTTTCTGCTCGCGATGGGGGAAAAAAGGATAATTTGATGGTAAAAAAAACATCATGTTCCTGTTTCCCACAGTGCCTTGCTGCTGAATTCAGTCATGAGGGCGTTCAGGCCGGAGTTTGTTGCAGCCAGAGCCACAGACTTCATCAGTATGATCAAAGACTGCGACGAGGCCGGATTCCCAAAGGTCAGAGGGCGCGAACAGTTGTAATATAGTGGTCCAATAAATTTAATAGTAGATTTTGTCAATGATTTTCACGTTCGAGTTTAGTGTGCTTAAGTTCATCCTGCTTCTCCAGCATCTCTTGTTCGGGTCTCTTGGTCGCAGTCTGGCTTGCGCCGACCCTCCAGAATCTGAGCGGCTGACGATCCTGAATGAAGCCTGGAAGGTCGTCACCAAAGTCCGCAGTCCTACGGTGAGAATAATGCTGCTCGCACGTTGAAAACATGAAAATATTCAGGTTATGACTGCTTATGTGTGTTGTGGTTTTTAGGATTACATCAACTGTGCTGAGATCTGGGTGGAGTTCACCTGCCGACACTTTACAGTGAGTAAAGCACAGGAGAGAGGAGGAGATGTGGCACTTATTATTAAGTGGAATTTAAAGTTTGTGTCACTTTCTTCTCTTTGTGTCAGAAACGTGAGGTCAACACAGTTCTGGCTGACATCATCAAACACATGACCCCCGACCGGGCGTTTGAGGACGCTTATCCTCAGGTGAGCACCTCACAGGATCAGTAACATCTTCCTCATCCTGCTGTCTGCTCTGTAGTGACTCTGTTGTGTTTTGTTGTGGTGCAGCTGCAGTCAGTGATCAGGAAGATCCTCACCTACTTCCACGACTTCTCCGTCCTCTTCTCCATGGTGAGCAAACGCCGCTTCTAATGATCACCGACAAGACATCTGTTTCCTGCCACAGTTTCACTAACTTGTTTTGTTTCCCAGGAGCGTTTCCTGCCGTTCTTAGACATGTTCCAGAAGGACAGTGTGAGGGTGGAGGTCTGCAGGTCCATCATGGAGGTCTTCATTAGGTGAGAGAAAATAATGACCTTCATTGGCACAGTGACACTGTATCTTAAAATCTTGAACCTCTAATAGTCTCCATCTGTTTGTTTGTCCCCTGCAGACACCAGGTGGAGCCCACCAGAGACCCGGTCATCCTGAACGCCATGCTGCACATCTGCAAGACCATGCACGACTCTGTCAAGTAGGTTGTTGTTTGTGTGTGTGTCCTTTACCTGTAACTTCCTTAAAGGTTGTTGTTCTTTATAGCTTTTAGGAAATTGTTGTTCATTCAGTTCTGTTAATATATACATTTAATGAGGACCAATATTTCAATTGCCAGCAGCTCTTCTGACAGCCCTCAGTCTGTTCTCTGCTCTTTGTTCTGCAGCGCTCTTACTTTGGAGGATGAGAAAAGATCTTTGGCTCTGCTGATCATCGGCTTCATCCGCATGGTAAAACTCCTTTAGATATATCACTGATGTTTAATTGTTATGTACATATTTCTTTTGGTACACAGAAAACCATGAAACGACCAAAACCTGCACTAGAGATAGACCGATATGGTTTTTTGAGGGCCGATACCGATACCGATTATAAGTAGTCAAGGAGGCCGATAACCGATATTTGGAGCCGATATTCATTTGCAGTAAAAGTGAAAATATTGGTGTCAAAATTTTGAATAATACAAACTCCAACACTTAACTTTGTTTAAATGCCTTTAAGCATATGTTTATTAAACAAACAAACAAAAAGCGCAGGGAGTTCCCAGGGTCAGCAGCATCTCTTATAAAGTTAACTGAAAATTTAAATAAATAAATAAATAACTTCCTGAAGTTTTATAAAGTAAATAAAACAAAGTTAAATAAAATTTGCAAAGAAATTAACTTTTTATCCTCTCTGCCGTGTGTGTGAGCACTCTGCACTCTTATCGGCCGTCGGATAAAAAAAAATAAAATTATTTATTTTATTTTATTTTTTTAAAGGCCGATGCCGATATGAGTCAAAATGCTGGATATCGGCGCCGATAATCGGTCGATCCCTAACCTGCACTGTGCTTTGGGCATCACCCATCATCTTCATAACAATCATCTTCATGATAAGTTCACAGAACCTTGATAAGCAGTATGAGATTAGGCTAGATCATTAGGACATGAGGTCAAAATGATTAACCCCCCTGATGCTAATAGTCAGTTGTGTATCCTTTTTGCTGGATATCAGCGTGCAGTCGTTTGTTGTAGTTTGTAACAAGTCTCTGACACATCGCCCGAGGAATCCAAGCCCATCCTTCTTTGGCAAATCTTTCAAGCTCCTCCAGATATAATGGTCTTCTGGCATGGACACTGGTCTTCAGTTCACACAGATTTTCAATGGGATTCAAGTCAGGGCTTTGTGCAGGCCAGTCAATGACGTTCACTTTGTTTTTTTGGAGGTAGTTCTTCACCAGGAGCGACGTGTGTTTTGGGTCGTTGTCATGTTGGAAGACAAAGCGACGACCCAGACCCAGTTCTGCTGCTGACTGCTCGAGGTTTTCTTTCAAAATCTTCACATATCCTTCTTTCTTAATGATTCCTTCAACCTTGACAAGATTCCCAGTGCCAGACGCACTGAAGCATCCCCACAGCACGATACTCCCACCACCGTGTTTAACTGTGGGGGCGGGATTCTTTGGGTTATACTCCTCTCCCTTCTTTCTCCAAACATAAGCAACATCTCTATGGCCAAAGAGATCTAGTGTGGTCTCATCTGACCAAAGAACACGCCTCCAGTAAGCATAATCTTTCTCCAGATTGTCCTTAGCATACTTCAGTCTGGCTTGAAGGTGTCTCTTCTGTTTTTCTTGGCCTGCATCCTCGCCGTCAATGTCTGTGCAGGGCTCTAGTGACTGTCTTGTTTGACAGTACGATTCCTGACTTGGCTAAGTCATTAACTCGTGTTTTGGTAGTTGTTCTCGGGTCTTTAGACACATCTCTCACCAGTTTTCTTTCCAGAGTCTTTGAAGTCTTTCCCTTCCTACCTCTGCCAGACTTGTTTTGTACTGTGTGGCTCTCTTTGAATTTCTTGATGATACTTCTCACTCCACTTCTTGACACTTGGAAACGCTGTGATAACTTTGTATATCCTTCACCTGCCTTGTAAGCATCAACAATTCTTTTTCTCAAGTCTAAACTGAGTTCTTTTGTTTTTGACATGATGCTTTCTCAAGTGACAGCTCAAACCCTTAATGAAGTTTTTATACTGAGTGTTAAGTGTAGGACAACCCTCACTTTTAACTTGATTGATTGATAGATTACAAGCTATGAGCATTACAAAGTTAAAGCACATGATTGCACAACAGTGGTTTGTGCTTTGGCTCAATAAAAAGAATAATTTTGACCCTGGTAGTTTTTGTTTTTTGTGAAATAATTTAGTTCCTGTGTGCAAAGTAAATTATTGTAAGCATCCAAAATAAAACTAGGATGTTTGGAAAAGCTGTGTTAAAAATGAATTGATCTGTTTAACAGCACTTGGGAAATTGTTGAAAAAAACTTCATAGGGGGGCTAATAATTTTGACCTCAGCTGTAAGACACTATTTCTTTAGAGTTAAAGTCGTATTCTGCCACTACATGTTTTTAGGAAATCATTCAAGTAGGGAATAGCGTATTTGTCTGGGACTACTTTCAGCTGCGGATACGTACACTTTTGTAGCTCTAGTGAGTATTTCAGGCAGCAGGGCAGTAGAAGTGGGGATAAACAACAGTGCTGTGTTTATGGTTATGGAGTAACATGTCATTCAGTGCAACAGTTGCATTTAATTGATTGAGTTTTCCAATATTTTTTAGAACAACAGAATAAGATATGGCTTCGGATAAACAGATGGTTGGAGTCATTTATGGTTGTACGTTTTTATGGGGATTTGAAATATGTATAAATTATGTATTTTGACCAGTGCAACAGGTCATACTTTAATTAGTCTTTATTTGACCCCTGTGACAAATACAGGAGACACAGTCCCCCAATCTAACCATATCATGTTAAATCTTATACCTGAAGTTAAACAGGTTTGTTTGTCCATCACTCTCTTTAGGTTTCTTTCGGTCGTGACTTCGAGCAGCAGCTGAGCTTCTGTGTGGAGGCCAGAGCCACCTTCTGTAACCTGGAGTCAGTGCTGGTGCAGCTCATTCATGTCAGTATAAATATATGTGTGTGCGTGTGTATGTGTGTAACTTGATATTCATGTTCACACACCATCCTAAACCTCCACATTGTCCTTTCCAGACGGTGAACCAGCTGGCGATGGAGACGAGTCGGGTGATGAAAGGGAGTCACTCTCGCAAAACTGCAGCCTTTGTCAGGGTGAGTGAACAAGCACTTCATTTGATCCCTGCAGGCCACCGTACGCTTCTTCAGGAAGTGCTTTCAACGGTGCAGGAGAAACAGGAACACATGTTTAGTGGAGAATGAGCCCAGCGTGGCTTCAGATCAGCCACAAAGTGCCATTAAAGGGCGATTATCTTTCCCTCTCCTCCATCAGGCGTGCGCTGCCTACAGCTTCATCACCATCCCGTCTCTCAGCAGCATCTTCAGCCGTCTCAGCCTCTATCTGCTGTCCGGGCAGGTCGCGCTGGCCAACCAGTGTCTCTCTCAGGGTGAGCAGCTCTTTCCTTTGACGATCTCCTTTCCGTTCTCTCTCTTTATCTTACTCCCTGTGCTCATTTATTTCCTCGTTACCTCCCTTCTTTCCTTCTCATCCTTCTTTCCTTTCCTCCAGCTGATGCTTTCCTTAAGGCAGCGGTCAGCATTCTCCCAGAAGTTCCTCGCTCCATCAGCGTGGAGGGAAAGCTCCGCTCTTCTGAGAGCTTCCTGCTGGACTTCATCAACAACTTCCTGTCCACGCTGCTGGTTGTCCCGGTAACACGGATCAGTTTCCTCCTCTGGTGTGGGTTTAGAGTCACAGGAGGTGAACTAACAGGCTTGTTATACCAATACGTGTGTGTTTGCAGGACCATCCCGAGCATGGCGTGCTGTACCTGGTCCGCGGCCTGCTCAACATGGTTCAGGATTACACCTGGGAGGACAACAGCGACGCCAAGGTGCGGGTCTACGTCAGCGCTCTGCCCCTGCTGGCCGCCATGAGCCAGGAAACCTACCTCTACTCCATCCCTAAAGGTACACGCACACACATTATTGTGGCTCATTACAATCCAAATTACTGTTAATTTATTCATTTCTTTTAAATCCAGGTGACAAAATAAATGTAGCTGTCTGTGAGTGCTATTTTTAGAACACACTGTAGATGAGAGAGTCCTAATCCTCCTCTGGATTTATCAGTGGTTCATTCCTGTATCACAAAGTCTTAAGTGAAGCTTTACTTTTCATCTTCTTGTAACGTTTAAAGTGGGATTTATGTGACAAAGCTGCTCATCAGACGCCACTTTTAATCCTAACTGACCCCTCTCCTCCTTCCTGGTCTCAGTGGACTCAAACGAGACACTTTACGGAGGAGACCCCAAGTTTCTGTCAGAGATCAACAAGCTGTGCGAGACTCTGATCGGACAGATCCTGGACCACCTGAAGGCACTCGGTCGGGACGAGGTGAGAAGCAGTGTTTTTTTCTCCTCTTGTGTTTTTTATACTCTCAGATTTGACTCGGTTGTGATTCGTGAATAGTGTTATATCGACATGTTCTTGTCGTCCCCTAGCAGCAGAGCACACGGCGTCAAGGCGCTCTGGCCTTTTCTCTGTTCGGCGTCCTGCTGGCTCACGGTGATCTGAGGAACAACAAGCTGAGCCAGCTGTCCGTCAATCTGTGGAACCTCAGCCACAAGCACGGATACTGTGAGACGCGGATCTCAGTGAGTGCACACACACACACACACACACACACACACACACACACAGAACTGTGACACCTTTAACAGATTTCTCAGGCAGCTCTACCCATAATTAATGAGATGTACTGTTGTTGTACTGCGTTGCGATTAGTTTATTTCAATATTTATTATTTATTTTATCATTATTTTCTGACTGAAGCAGACAGCCGATGGTCGCTCCTTTTTGTGTGGAAGCCCCTTTTTCTGTGAGCGTGCACAGAGCCTGAAGCAGAAAGCCTGGGTTATTTTGACAGACAGATTAGACGCACAGTGGAGGAAAAAGTGCAGTTTGAATGTCGACAGTCCACGACTAACATTTTAGTCCCGTCTCGTCTTGTTAACGAGAACAAAACATACGTGTCGTCAGAGTTTTTATTATCAACGATCTATTTTTAGCTCGTCAACGTCTCGTCTTCGTCATGGAAGAAAATGAACACTGCACTGAGCGTGCTTTCTGTGAATGCAACCTCAGTGACTTCCTGTTTTCTCTCCGGGCTTTAGGTCCGGACCCTGGAGTACATGAAACACCAGGCGCAGCAGGCCGACATGGCCCACCTGACAGATACAGTCCAGAGGCTCGCACTGCAGTCCCGCACCTGAGCGAGAACCTTCTTCAAATGTTTGCGCACCGAGTTTGTGTAAATAATACGTAACAAGAAGCACAAAGAAAGAAATGCCTTTATGTATTCTGTGAGGACACTTTGTGAACATTTGAAGGGGTGTGAGTGGACCAAACAACATTGCTACTTGTCGACTGGAGTTTGTCTTGTGCCAAAATTCCTTGTTGCCATTTTCAAGCCTTATAACAGCATGTACCTAAACTAACTGATAGGAACTCAACTACAGAACATTCTTTCAAGTTGTGTTTATAGCTCTTGCTGAGTGGAAAAGTTTTGGGTACTTTAAATTAAATAATCTACAAAACCCCGAAATTACTGATCAAATTGAGAGAGTGCAATTTCTCTGCGTGTGTCCTCGTGTTAAGCATCTTATTCGCTTTTCAGCCTAATTTTTCTGTCACAGTGAAATCGCTTCAGATGATTGAAGACGCTGCTGCAAAGCTTAACAGTATTTCTGTAATGAACTAACATGAGTGAACTTCTATCACATGTTGTACATGTGATTCAGTGTAATCTAGCATCATCCATTCAATAATCATAATGTATTATATTTAGGCAACATCACGAGAGGGAGTGTAACTGAATGTCATCACGGCTGTAAGCGTAAGGCCGAGTGCCGTAGATAATCACAGGCATGCTGATATTCAGTATAACATCACAAATAGTAGTAAACAGTAATAATCAACAACAGATTGTTTTTGCTCCGCCAGCTCAATTAGTTCCGCAACTTCAGTGAAAGTGGACTCTTGTTGCCAAGCAACCTAAACATCCTCCTGCGCTCTGTGTCGACAGGTTACCACAGATCAGCTGTTTTTTATCATTTGTTTTAATTTATCATCAACCAGTGAAATACGAGTCTGCTGTGTGATTCAGAGGTACCACCTTGATTAATGTAGACATACACGGTCTGCTGTGATGCTAATTAACAGTGGTCAGAACACCTGGCTGAGGCGGAGTGATACACAGAGCGAAAAGTCCCAGTGATGTTCTCTATATCAGCACTCATGGAACGCCTCTTGTCCATTTAGATTACTTGGTCGGAACAAACTGTTGTACAAGTTGAATGTTTTAACTTGCTGCATTTGTGGAAATAAATATCCTGCTTTGTATTTAAATACCGACAAAGAGTTTGAATCTGTTTTTATAGCATGACAGCCTCACTGGTACTGACAGTACATTAACAACAGTACAGTACATTAAAAGTGAAGATTTTGGTTCCTTTCCTTTCAATGTTTCCTTTCTGGGGCGGCTGTAGCCCAGTGGTAGACTTCTCTCAATCAGAGGGTTGGTGGTTCGATCCCCAGCTCCCTCAGTCTACATGTTAAAGTGTCCTTGGGCAAGACACTGAACCCCAAATTGTTCCTGAAGGCATAGCCATCGGGTATAAGTGTCTTTGCCATCAGGGTGTTAACGTGTGTGTGCTTTGAGTCGTAAGACTAGAAAAGCGCTATATAAGTAAAATATATATATATAAGTAAAAAAGGACAGGACAATGTTTGTTTCAAGACATTCTCAAACTCTTCTCAGTTGTAGTTTATTTACTCAATTAGTGAATCATCGAAAAAGGCAAACACTCCCGTTTAGTTCTCAAAGGAAAGTAATGATCAAAAACAAGCAGCTCTGATGACGTCCTCTGACTCAGACAGGCCTTTGGTCACACACCTTCTTACTGCCAGAGATAATTAAAGGAGAATACTAAAAGAACAGACTTTGAATAATAAGACTTGTGTGAAAACGGTTGTCAGTTTTGCCTCGGCTCTCAGCGGCTTCACTGTAAGGCCTTCGGGAACAGGCGCTCCTCCTGCTTCAGACACGGGACTTTTTATGACTTGTATATTTCAATGACTCAGCTTTAACTGTTTAATCTGTGACTGTGTCATCGTTACTGGTCTCCTCCTCTGTATCACCATCATTAGATAGATAAAATTACAGCAGAACAACGCTTTAATATACGTCTCTCTGTAGCACTATGGCATTGAGCCAGCCAGTCCTGTACGGCGTGCAGAAACAGCCCATATTAAACCGGCATTTTTTAATTAAATAATGTAAATTAATCCGTACAATGTTTATGTTTAAAGGAACCAAAGGTAATTATAACAACTCATTTTGGTGGAGCATGTCATCCTTTTTTAAGAGCTTGTTTTTATCTAATGTTTAAATTTGTGATAAAAAAAAAAAGAGTCGAGTTTTACCAAGCTATGTGTTCATTTACATGTTTTCAGTTACTGATTACAACACTTACTTATTTCACCACTTCCTATTCAGCATCAGCCGTTTCGGTGCTCCATGGTCCCACACAGATTATTACATAGAAGTATTACTCTACATTGGAAGACCTTTGGACTCTACTGCTTTCCTAGTGTTTAATTGGAATTTGTTACAAGCCTTTAAACATGATGGGAGCACTGTTTTAAAGTCCTACAACAGCAGACTGACTGATCGAATGTCACTATGAGGACAAGAAGGGAGCTCAAGTTTGAATGACTTAAAAGCAAAGCTGTTTAGAGGAAGTAGCAGGGCGAGCGTGGTCTCTGCAGCTAACACTGATTAAGAGGAGATCCACTGACTGGATCACACTTTTGATTGTGCACAGGCTGAACTGATGTGGGATTATCGATCAACCTGCAGGAGGAACTGTTCGACAGGATGAAAGAGAAACAGATTGAGAGACGAAACCGGAAGTAGGTAACAGGCTGGTTTACATGTAACCATTTTAAAGCTTGAAAAAACAAGATTCACTCCAACAGACAGGTTTTCACAGTGTCTCATGTTGCTCCTCTAATGAAGATCAGACTTGGAAGGTAACCAACCCTGCCTTTGATTTATTATTTTTCACAGCGACAGCAAGAGCCAACATCCAGTGAAACTGCTTCAAACTCCTCACTGCAAGACGGTGTATACGACTGTAACAAAGATGCAAAGAGTGATTCCTGTCTGAGATGCAAACTAGCTGCAGTTCAGCAAGTGCACAGTGAAAAGTCGAGCCTCTACAAGGGAGCTGTTTGTGTACAGACAGCTGTTTGTTTGCAGATGAAAAGAAATGACCTGTGGAGGAGACGCTGAGCAGAGAGGGTTTGTTGTGGTTGATTCAAGGTGTGAGATGACCTTGATGATAACTTCTGTCGTCCTTTTGTCCATGCGTCTAACGGACGGACGAGAAGGAACTGAAAGGTAGCCTTGACTAAAAGTATTATTTAATTTACTACACAAAGTAACGGAATACATTGTTGAAAAAACGCCAGCAACAGCCTCACCGCTGTTCTCACAGAGCTCCATGTAGCTGTCTGTCAAACAAAAACATGTGGATAAATGTAGTGAATGACTGAACCCTCTTATAACTATGTACTGAGCAACATTATACAGAGCGGTTTTTCACATGTGATTCTATCCTCTCCGCTGGGAAACTCCAGCCACTCCCATCTGCCGGGAGCAGGTTTTCACACGGAGAGGGGGCAGCTTGTTATGTTTGAAAAATCATACACCCTAAACACGGAGCAAGAGTCCCAAACTAACAAAAACAATGATTAAAATAAAATAATATAATCTTACAATAAATCAACACGGGGAGAGTTTGCAGTTTGGCGCAGTCAGTCCCGGCAGTGCTGAGAGGGAGGGGTTTGGCGGCCTGATACTTGCTTTGATTTTAGACTGAAGGGGTGGGACGGGGTTTTTTTGGGAAACAGCACGCCTCTCAAAACTCAGACCGGCGCCTTGCCCCACCCTTGTTGTGGAGGTGAAGGACGGCGGCAGCGTGGTCTTCCTCTTTTTTGTGTGTGTTCGTTTGTTCTCTTTGTCAGGCTGGGGGGCGGGCTCAGTCCAGCTCTATGGGGCTGCTGTCCTCCTGGGCTTCTTCGGCGCCGTCATCATCCTCACCTGAACCCATCAGGCTGTTCAGCAGGTTTCCTGCAGGATCAAACACAGTGTTCATCATTCTGTTTCATTATTATTATTCACCTTTATATATTCTTTCAAATTCTTTCCAAGAGTTAGATGAGAAGGTTGACGTCACTCTAACGTGTAAAGCTCACTATAATCACAATCCAAAGTCGCTTCTCCGACGTTTGCCCTCCTGACATCAGTGCTATAAGGAGTCACTGCACCAGGCCAACATTTGAATTCATATTTGCCTTACAGATCACATTTCCCAAATGTCAAACGTATCATCAGGATATATTTGTTCATGTATCTAGTTTGACTTCTTCCATGTGCCATGACTAATTTGTAAAACCTCCAAGTTGAGTGATTCGTATCAGAGCAGACAGGAAACAAAACTTTATCCTCTAATTCTAACTAATACTCTTTGGCGCAAAAACAGGTGATCAGTAGTTAATGTTTAAATAAGGGCCTACAAACTAACTTTTATCAGCGGACTAGGATTTTGAACTTTTAATTTCAAACTTCAGCTTTTGATTCTTTTTTTATTTTTCCGTTCAACCAAAGTCCTATATCAGGCTACATGAGTCCACTAAAGAAGACCTTTGGAGAAACACTGATTTTCAATGTGAAACTACTTCATTAAAGACCCCCTCAAGTGATAATCAAGTGTTTAACCTTGTAAACATCTCCATGTGGTGTTCTTCATGTGCTACAAGACATAACAGGGACAACATCAGCAGTCATCTCCAAGTACCAAGTGTACCAAGGACAGGCTGAACAACATGTTTTCAGATTGGCAGGTTTCTGACGTCACAAACCTAAGGAGCCAATCACGGTAATGGACGGGGTGACGCTATGCATATCATTATGTGCAACCTATGACAACCACGTCGGCTATGCGCGAGCCAGCTGTAACCGTCCTTGTAATTTTTGCAAACTTACTACTGACTACTAACGTTAACATTACTACTACTAATTACTACATTTCAAGCTAGCTAAGTTTCAACAAGTTGCCACTAAACGATGGCAGAGACGTGTTTTGTTTTTGCGACAGAGGGGGCGGATGGAGATTTACATAGTGGGCGGGGCCTATGCAGATTTGGGAATTTGTAATGAGGGAGAAGGAGGAGATGCATAGGGAGGATTTTTACAAGGTAATTAAACATATTTTGCAGAAAAAACATATCAGACACAATTTATTATTTGAAGCAGAGCATTTTATACGTCTGAAAACATGACTGGAGCTGGTTTGGTGTGAAGCTTAATTACCAACCTTTGTTTCGGAAAGGAGGACACCTCTGTAAATAATTTTGTTTGGGTAAAAACTTTGACAGTGATTAGCACTAACGTCTCTGGGCGAAATGATGCAAACGTTCAACTGACAGAACGCGACTCTGTGTCTTCTCCACTGACAATTCAAAACATCAACTTTTACTTTTTAGTGTAAATAAAACTTGATGTCAAAATCTTGGGCCACTCACCTAGCAGTCCACCGTATGATGGAGACTGTTTGGGTGGAACTCCAAAGAAAAGCTGTCCTATTCTGTCGAGATACTGAGGAGCCAGGAGGCCAAGATGAGGAAGAGAAGGACAGACAGACACGAACGTGAACAAGACAGCCAGTAGGTTTACATGGACTCAATATCCAAACATCACATGAACAGTTTGTTATCTTAACACTCACCTCATTATACATGGGATCCCTCTTCAGGGAAGGTTGATATTGCTCACATAACACTGTGAAAACTGTTAATTTACCCCTGAGGAAACAAAGAGGAAATGTTTAATTATCGGACATTTTTATCCTCATTCTACTTTATGTGGAGACGTCAGAATGAAGACAGCTAATGCTAACTTGATTAGCGTATCACATGCTCAGATTAACAACAGAATAAGCAATTACATATCAGACATCATGTGATGTTGAGGTCACGATGAATTCAATTTCTATTTATATAAATCAACTTGTCCGTGTAATGAGTGTTAAATATAGTTTCCTCACCCATCCACTGCCAGCAGCAGAAACCAGATAAAGTTTAGTAGAGGCTGGACGAAGGGGGGGCCCTTCTCTATGGACGGGTGTTTCTCTGTGTATGTGCTGAACACCACGGAAGCGCTGTTTTTGTTCTTTAAGCAGAGGAACCTGGAGGGTGGAGGTTCACGGGAGGAAAGGACAGGAATAGAAACGAGCCGGAGGATACAGACAAAAAGAATATGGTTGAGAAAATGTGACACAAAGTGTGAACCACAGGATGAATGGAGAGAGAGAGAGAGAGAGAGAGAGAGAGAAAAGGGAGAGACACAGAGAGATCAAAGATGCTTAGAAAATGGATATGACTGCAGGCTGCGTGACTGCAACAAGCTGGAGAAGGACGAATCAATACCACTTCTTAAACTGCGGATTCTGAGTGCTACACCTTGAATCTGATAAGATGTCATGTTATCAATGGAAGCATCTGAACACAGAAAGGGTTTAAGCTTTTACATCGGGAAGGTTTCAGACAGTAATATCTGCATTTCACAGCATGGCGTGACTTACTGTAGGACGGCCTGCGCCACAAACATGTCGACCTCGCTGCGGAAGCCTCGTGAGGCCGAATACTCCACCAGCATCTGCGCACAGCCCTCCCCGTCAGACGAATGCAGGAAGTGGTAGCGAGACTCACTGTAGTTTTGCTCTGGACACACAAACAAAACGTCAATATTATAACTGTTAAAATATTCTGGGAAGCTAGGATGGGCCAATCTAGTGGCTTTCATGAGGGGTGTGCGACAAGGCATAATTAATGGGTTAGAGCTGTTAGAGCATAAAGCCGCCTTTTTCCTGATGCTATTTTCTCTGAGTGATATAAACTCTCAGCAGAGGAACCATATGAAACACTAGGGCTGGGCGATATGGCCAAAATCCTATATCACAATTTTTTTTTCCTGGTAATTTAAATAGTTGACAAATAAAAAGTACTGCGTATTTTCTTATTTTATTGAGAACTTTAGTGCAAACTTAACAATTTCATGTAAATTTTAGGATGAAAATAAACAAAATATAGACCTAGCCTTCAATATGAAAATGTATTGATCTCTGACAGCAATATTAACATCTCTTCCTGTAGAGTTTGTCAAAGACATAGAAAGTAAGGTACGAGCCCAATCTAGCATTCTGACTCCCCTCGCTTTTATTTTGTTTCCGGGGCAGCTGTTTAATTTATTTTTTTTACTTTATTATTTACATTCCTAGGAAGTTGTTTGGTAGATAAAGTCACTCACAAGTGTTAATTAAGGCTAATGTAAATAAGATCGTTTTCTGATACGACCAAAAAGCAGTTCGGCCGCTGGTTTTGCGACATCACGATATAGATCAGTGGTTCTCAACTGGTGGGTCGGGACCCAAAAGTGGGTCGCGGAGCTGTTTTCAGTAGGTCGCAGATGCGCGCTTGAAAAAAACCATAGTTGTGGCAAAATAATGATGCTGCGCTTTTATTTTGAAGGACATGAGTTTCCTATGACATGCGTGCAGTAGTAATGTAGTTTATTCACACTCCATGTATCCACTGATTGGCTTATCCCAGCTACAGTTACATTAACATACTTGAAACTTGATGAACCCTTCAGGTGCATTTATTTTTGCACTTTGAGTTTATACTACTACTAATACTACTGTATTGTTAATACTACTGTATTAAACTGCACTATTTTTCATTAAATTAATTTGAGTGGTTGAAAAATGTCAGAAATTTGGGTCGCGATTGGTCATTAAGGAGGAGGTGGTGAGTCCTGAGGCTAGACCAGTTGAGAACCACTGATATAGGTGATATTGAAAAACAGGATTATCACATTGTGCTGCGCTATTTAACACTAAAACTTATTTCAACGCGTGTTAGTAATGCAACCAAACGATGACATCAAGTTGTAGTAGCACAAACTGTATAAACCTCATCTTGGGAACGTCTGTATATTCATGTGGTGAGACAGAAAATCTGCCCTCCCCCTCCTGTCTTCCTCCTCTCATGTGTTGGCTGTTTGCGTCATATAATATTAACACTTTAAAACACTACAGCAGATCATCCACAGACAGCTACAGAACACTTTGCATTACATTTCTATGCTTGGTCTTGATTTCCTGCCAAGTCTGCTGGTACCACAACAACACGGATCACAGACCATCAATATAACTCAGTTAATATACATTGTGGCAACACTTGTATTTCATAATGATTACTTATATCTAATATTTATGATAGTACATTGTTCATGTATACTATGTACGGTAATGCTTTTTCATTCTTATTTATTAATATTAATGTATTTATTCAGATGCTGGTGTCGTTTAGCCTCCAGGCCACTTGACGATATATAAATGAACCTCACCTAACGTTCCGTTTCATGACTCTTCCGAGCTACGCCCTGAGGAAGACCCGATGAGGGTCGAAACTGGTCGGTGTTTACTCCTGTAACATTCATGTTTTTTATCAGAGATGCCCTGATTTAATAAAAGGCATTTTAAACTAAATCCTTGTCTCGGTGCGAGTGTGCCTGAAGACAGCCCAGTGGCTTCCCTCCTTCGTTAATTCAGTTAACTTTGGAAAGTAAATAGCATGTATCCTTAATTGTGGTAAATTAAATATATGAACATAGGAATTTCAACAATTAGGTTTTTCTGCAGCACGCCTCTCTCGTCTTGTTTTTAGCAGAAGTGTTGTTTTTTTCTGTCATGTTTTTAAATGTTTTATAGCTATGTATTTCAACAATCTCTTCCTTTCTGTCTATTAACAGTAATAATAACCCTTTATACCTGCTACTTGGTATATCTGACATGTCCATCACTGACAAATTTAAAAGAAGACTTTATCAGACACTTGCTTTTTGTGCTAGAAAGTGTATTCTTTTGAATTGGATCACAGATAAAGCTCCATCTAAGGCTCAGTGGCAAAGGGTTGTATTTGAATATGTTGTGTTGGACCATTTGACATGTAAACTTCACAGCAATGATGATGCCTTTCGTAAAACATGGGAACCCTTTCTGTCATATGTTGGTCTGAATGTTTCCACCATTCTCACAAGAGGGTTTGTATCATAGCTCAGAATGCTGTATGGATTTGAATATGTATGTGAGCCAAATGTTTGTCTTGTTTTTTGTTTTGTTTTGTGTTGTATTACCTGTTGGAAAACTAATAAACATATATGTAAAAAAAAAACAAAAAAAAACAATCTCTTCCTTTTGACTGAAGTAGGCTGCAAAAGATGAGTCAAATGATGTGTCAAAAGCTCTCTTTTAAGTGAACATGCACAGATCTTGAAGAAAAAAGCCAGAGATAGCAAAGACAGTTGTGACGAAAGTCAGACAGTTGTGACGAAAGTCAGACAGTTGTGACGAAAGTCAGACAGTTGTGACGAAAGTCTTTTTGAGGTTTTAGTTTTTGTCAAGGCAGCAAATGAAAAGACGGTCTGGCTGCGTCCGACTTGCTTTGTTTTACATCCCTCTGAAAAGTAAGCTGGTGTTCGTGTTAAGTAGACAAGAGGTCTGTGGATATAATTCGATGTGTGTTGACACACATCCTGAAGTGGCTGGTGTGTGGGCCTACAATGAAAACAAAAGGCAGAGGGTGGTTTTCATGCAATCTATATTCTGCCATTGTGTTCAGTTCAGTTAGGCTGTTTATGCCTGTTATGTGGATCATACCCTCTGATAATTTAAAAAGTACAAATGCTTAACATTCGTTGGTATCCTAAAAATCTATTTTAAAAAGTTAAATGTTGCACTTCTTAAACTGAATGATGAATTGATTACCTTTCCACAAGGTGACAGCCAGCAGCTGGTGTAGTTTTGGGTGGCCCAACTTGCCGGATCCTCCTGTGGACCATTTCAAGGCTCTGGACACAAACGCTACTCTCTCTGGGGAGTTCGGGTCCATCCGGCTGAACAGCTTAGCCAGGCTTTCTGCTCGACACACACGAACACACAGAGACAAGATCAGCGAGTGTCCCCTCTGATTTAAAATGTCCCATTTAGTTGTCCACTTGAAAGACTCTGAATATCAATAGGGTTTAATGCCTGCACATGTAAAAGGTCATAACAGATGAGGTGGTTGAAACGGTATTATAATATTTGAAAAAGATAAAAACTGAAAACCTTTGTGTACTCATAATGGTGCAAAGTTTGTGCACAAACCACAAAAGGTAGATTAAAAAAATCTAAATATCAACCACAATATAAATTATTGGTAAATTTTCCACCTCTAAAATGTGTATTGGTATTTAATAATTCCATAAGGTCAGGCTCTACTACAGATGTCCTGAAAGGATTCAGTAGATCAACAGAGTATCAAGGTCAGTCCGTTGGATCTGTATTGGCTTTATGCACAGAGACCAACTCATCCCAGGTCCAAAACGCCCGATTATATTAAAGGCTGGTACTTATGGATTAAGTGAACCTTGCTGTAAAAGGTAAATGTATATTAAACAACAGAGTAGTGAAAATAGAAGGGAAAATATGTCAACATAGTAAGTTTCTCTTTAGGGATTAATGGATGGCAGTGGTAGATACACAAAATATCCCACAGCGATCCTGTCTTAAAAACAACATTCCAACATGTATAGTTTAGCAGAGGTAGACTTGTATTTGTCTTAGGTCTAAAGGTTGTCACTCACCTAATATTTCATCTTCAACTTTTGTCTCCGATTTCTCCAACACCTCCAGTACCAGCATGGACAGGTCTGCTGCACTGTTTTGCTGGAGTAGAAAACACAAGTGGTTTCAGAACTATTTGACATTTTAAAAGAGGCACCTTGGAGGTTGAGATCATTAATTCTTCACCCAACTGGCATGAGACTGACTCCTAACATATTTCACATTCACTCTAAAAACTGATTCTGTGTGGATGCTTGATATCAGATGATTCGCAGTTCGACCAGTTTTAATCTGAAGTTAACGTCGGCATCCTGCGCACAAAGATGGGCCTCATAAACATAAACAAACACCTCTTACGTGGGCTGTTACACTTCTAGATCTACAGAGCATGTACCTGGTTATAGCTGAAGAAGAGAAGAGCGCCATTGTACATCAGCTCCCTGGCCTCAGCATGTTTTGCCTGTGACATGTACCTGAGGGAAAACAGGAGTGTAAGCATTTCACATGAGATGATATAACCAGCTTACCAAGACAGACAGACGCTTTGTTTGCATCACATACAACCATCCCCATATGGGTCAGGAAGATAAGATTCATGCACACCAGTTTGGCTTTAGATAAAACACAAGGTATCAATAGGACACATGGGACAAGTATACTGGTAATAACATTCTTCTAGACCTCAGAACAACTACAGCGTTTTTGGGACTCCCTAACTTGGAGTGACAAGACAACGGTTTACATGTAGTAGTCAGGGCAAGACACTGAACCGCAGATTGCTCGAGAAGGTATATCCTTCAGTCTAGGGCTGGGCAATTTGACAATATATATCATCAAAGCGATATGAAAAGGTCTATTGTATGCGTTTTTGTATATCGTCTCTATCGTAATGACACAAAACCAGCAGTTGAACAGCTCAGTTTGACAATGTTTAACGTTCTAATCCTTGCACGTGGGAGTGAACCTGGAGCGAACCATAGAGGCGCTGTTTCTTAACATGGAGAGGGCCGACACCTAACGTGCAGGAAACGACTCCCAAGCGAAAAAGGAAATTCACTACTTTGTATTTGTCAAGTATTCAATTCACACAGGATTATCCAAAAATAGGCTTTACCATGTGGTTATTTCATAAGACTAATTATTTGTTAAATTACCAGAAAAACATTCTATATTGTGATATCATTATTGAAATCCCATATCGTGATATAGGATTTTGGCTATAACGCCCAGAGTTACTTCGATGTATGAATATAGTTAGTTCTTGATTTGAGATTGGCACTTTGTATAGTAGCTTATCCCATCAGTGTGTGAATGTGTGTATGAAGGGTAAATGTGATATGTAGTGTAAAAGCAGACAAGAGTCAGAAGCACGATATAATTGCAGTCCATTAATGTTGCTATCATGACTGATAGTAATGAAAGGGAGCAAGACAATGATGAAGACAGATACTCGTATAAATGGGGAGGGTTTGACTTTAACTTGATTTGCTGAAGAACAAATCACCTTCTTCAAATAACAAAGCTCGAGAACAACACAAATATATTGACAAATAAGCAAATAATCTATTTATCACCCAAAACAGCATCATGATAGCTATTCTGTATCTGAGCAAGTAGCTGTGCACACTAGCAGGTGTATCAATGTTTGTATGTGAAATATGCGGAAATGTGCAGAAAATATACCGTAACTAATTCGGACAAGACTTATAACATTGTTTTTCATTTTGACCGGTGGTCATGTAAGCACAGCCAGCTCTAAATCAAGATTCAAATAAACATAGTAGGCAGCAAGCAAAAACATGCCTAGCCATCAGACCTCAGACTGCGGCGATGCAGTATGTGGCTACCTGGCTAAATGCTAACACAGCTGGACAGCTTCAACAACGTTTAGTAAATGACAGCGTTTAACAGTGCCGTTAGCCGCTATTTCCTGTATTTAACATGTGACATATCTTTTCCCATAAAACATAAACACAGAATGTCTCTAATCGGTCAAGCTAACTCGGCTTCGGCTATCATTGGCTGTGTTGCTAAACACGTAGCTAGCTAGCACACTAGCTGTAGTTGACAGTCCCATTTTGTGACAGTCGACGATCGACATCACGGCTATCCACTCAAACAGACGGACCAACATGAGGGGGTGGGTCCACGGTGGATTTCATCCAATCATAAAAGGGCAGGCATGGAAGCAAGGTTGACAGCAGAAGGATCTGGAACAGACAGGCCCCAAAGCCAAATGACAATTACAACTGCACCTACGAACGTGAAACGAGGTCTTACCTAAAAAATAACGTCCTGTACATCTGATGTGCTTCATAGTAATCCCCTTTTTCTACACTGGCTCGCAGTTTTCCCTCCACCCTCTGTACGCCACCACGGTTTCTGGCACTGGAGCACCTCAGAGACTCCTGCTCCGACATCGTCGTTGCTCCGCAGCAGCGCTTGAGCCAAGTGTTGACAGTGGGAAACCGGAAAGCTTTAAACAAATCAGACCCTCCTCGCTTGCCGTAGCCGGTGTGTTGTGGTCATTTTAGTTAGAAGATAGTCAGGGAAAACAGATCAAGTTCATGAGACCTTACGGAAGACTGAGGACCTTGGAGGCAATACGGTTAGGGTAAGATTAGGGGATATATAAACTATGCAAAAGGATAGATGTCATGTGGCTTCATAGGTTACTTTGAGTAGTTTCTCCCTTGAGTGTTGAATTATTGTAGAGAACCTTATACAGTGTTTCAATTAAAGTCAACAAAATCACTACGGTGAATTATTAAAATCAACACAATTACCCAGCTGGGTGAAGACAGAATAGAAACAGTAACATCATTTTTTTTTTTTTTACCTGTAACCCCCTGCAAATTAACTAACATTTTAAGAAGACAATGAGAAATTCTTCACATTTAGGGATGCTTTAAAATGTGTACTTCTTTCAGCATTCGAAAACATTTAAATAACAAATTTGAATATTACATACTGTTAAATTGATAACTTAAAACATCACTCTACTAGTGCAGTTTTGCACTTGAATGGTTTAAAAACACAAATGTTCAAAACCACAGACGCAGATATCTTTGATGTTTTAGCTATGGGTGAAACCCCCAATTTCTGCAACCTACATTACCTATAATGAAACTAAATCACATATTCATCTGACCCTCCCTGCCTAGTAAATGCTCACATCTTTCACACTTCATGTTGCCAAAGAGTGCTCCTTTAAGTTTATTTGACATGTAATAAACATGTAACTCAAGGAAGGACCGATGGACAGATAGACAGAGTACTTCATTAATCCCTGAGGGGAAATTGGGTTGTAGTAGCAGCTAATGGCATTAAACATTACAATGAAGGAATAACACACAAACAAGGACACAATATACACAACTTTTTTTTTTTTTTACTTTAAATGCCCACAAGATGTTAATCTATGGATGTGGAGAAACATGCAGGATTGATGTCAGTGACACCTCCAAAAGCTCTTAGCATAAATGCATTTTTGTATTCATTTACAAAATGTAGAACAGTGTTTAAAATTGGAAAAAAAAAGTCTACGTTTAATTAACTTAATAATCACACTCGCACGTCATACAAAGACTAAAGACCCTGCCATGCCATGTTGACAGGATGAGATGTTACTCTTAGGACAGATGTGGTTGGTTTACAGCGTCCCAAAAATTCCATGGCTGCCATGTTATGTGTCCAGGTACATCATTTTGACATGATTATCATTTAAACATAAACCTTTCAATGGTCAGAAAAACTGTTTTCTCAGCTGTCTTATATTTCATCAAAAAGCAAACAAAAGCATACCCCTCTGTAACGTCAGGTCATTGCTATGAGAAGATGATGGGAGGGTAACAGGAAGAGGGGTGAGGCTATCGCATGAAAACAGAACAAAGCACTTTTAATTACAAATATAGTACGTCTGACATGTCATTTTCTTTCCTACAACAAAGCTGCTGAGTTATAGTTATCAAATGACCTTATCAGTAGCGAACACATGACTTCAGAAGTTCATTGCAGTCATCTGAAATCTGCACTCTGATCGGTCTGGTCATATCTAATCTGAGGATTCAGTGATTGTGTGTTATCTCGCCCTGAACGTGTGTGTTGCAGTTGTATTATGAGAGGATCACAGAATGAGATAAGTTCACAAGTAAATCTTCTTATGTCAAGGAATTTAAACATTTAAAATAAATACTATACATACAGTTTGTGGGCTGTGACCTAGTCTTTGTATTCTATTATTTCATATATGTTTTAGTACCTAAAGAGATTTGGGTGAATTTAAATTACACTCCTGGCTATCAAACGGCCTGTTAAATGAGCATATGGGATACATTCATCAGAACATATATCAACATGGAATTGAACATTCAAATGACTAAAGATGTGTGAATAAATTGAATAATCAGAGTCGGCATTGCCAAAGCCCTGAGCATGAAAATCCATCCATCCATTATCTATACCGCTTATCTTTTTCAGGGTTGCGCCAGGAAAGTACTATCCCCTGAGCAGGAACTTTTCAGGGGTACTAAATTTAGACCCTGGTTCCTGCTGTTCCTCAAAAGGTTCCTAATTCCTGGGGAAAGTTCCTGCTGTCGAAAAGAGTCACCACTGAACCTAACGAGCACGTCTTTGGACTGTGGGAGGAAGCCGTAGTACCAAGAGGGAATCCACACATGCACACGGAGAACATGCAAACGCCACACGAAAAGGCCCACTACGTCCGAACCAGGATTCGAACCAGGAACGTTCTACCTATTAGTCAACAGCGCTGACTCCTCCACTACCAAATCTTCAGTGAAATTCTTTACCGTACAGAATCATTGCAACTTTATCTGGCAACAATAACTGGGTGTTTTCATTAAAAAATATATTTGAACTAAACACTTTCTTGCACGTTTTCTGACATATTTTGTTGAAGCAAAAAAGAAAAAGAAAGTCAAATATACATTCAAAATACAAGAGAACACAGTGAAACTTTTAACCCCCAGGGACTTCAATAAAGTAGGGGAAAGATGGCTGAGGAGAACATAACTTGACAGATTGTCCGGTATGAGAATGAAACTAAAACTAGGTTAAGTTTAGCATAGTTTACTCAAATTTGAGCTTTCTTATGTTTAAGAAACCTGCAGATGTTGGTTTGTGTCAATCAGGACGGAGTTAATACAAGTATTTATGAATAAGATACAAAGCATCCTTAGAATGAATGGTATGTTCAGGTGTCAAAAAAATAAAGTAGACTTATCCTTCAGGCAGCTATAAATGATCTTTTAGTGATTCAAACATAACGGAAACAATAGTGAATGATTTGAATGTTGTGGTTAAAACTAGAGTCATGTGCAACACTGTGTTATGGTGTGCAAAGTTAACATCTTATCAGTGAGATAGCATGTGGATCTTATCTCCACTGGGCTTTGGTGTTGTCTAATCATTACTAGTGCATGTTAGCAAAGCAAACACAAAATCCCTTTTCAACAGAATAAACGGAGTAAAGGAAACAAAAATAAAGATCCAAGTTCAGTGTCTCTTGGTGTTATTTTTCAGTCAGTGCTGGTTCAGTTTATATTGACAGTGTCTCTCTGCAGAGTTCTTTAGATGAGGAGGCGAAGTCATTGTCATAGATAGTAGAGAGTGACACCTCTGCAGGTCTGTTGTTGCCTTCAGGGCCCTCTGCGAAGGACCTGCCGTTCTTACGGAAAGAGTTCCTGATCCTGTTGGAAAGGCGTCCAGAAACGCGCCTCACCACCCGGCTGATTCCCCGGTTCTTCAGCTTGATCATTCCCACATCGTCCTCCAGCTCCTCGGGGGGTACGTCGATGTTCCCGGAGTACCAGAACACCCACCAGATCAGGCTGAGGAAGATGATGATGGCCCCAGCGTAGATGAACAAGTCGTGGATCACCAGCCCTCCAAACACCCCAACCATCATGATGAAGACGCCGAGTATGTCGTGGGCCACCGCGAACCAGAACGAGCACTTGCAGCGGCCAACTCCTCCGTAGCTTTTCTCCATGACGGGCTCAACCTGCACAGATGTGGACATGGTGGCAGCTGTGGAGATCCTGTCTTTTCCAAGTGTATCCAGGTGTGGAAACAAAAGGAGCAGGTGCTGGCAGCTGCAGGACAGGAGAGTATAATCCTCACTGACTGACAGAAACACATAAAATAACTAGCAGAGACTCTGGTCAAAGTACAGAGTTGTTATCAACAAAAACCATCCCAGCTGTGTGACTGCATGGATGTTTCACAGGGGAGAAGTTGCATCATCACTGACAAATATAGTGTTTCACAGAGTCCTCTAGTCAAGCCCCCTGGCTGTAGCGTTTCCGCCTCCGCTTCTCCTTCAGCACGGGGATCCACACCAGCCCCATCACCACAAACAGCAGCCCGACGGACAGGCAGCCCGAGGCTACAGAGCGAGATGCCTCAGTCACCCCAAATGACTGGAGCAGGAAGAGGAGCCCGCCTGCAGCACACATCAGAGAGCCCATCACCATCACTATAATAGGCTTGTGGAGGTAGGCCGAGCCGGAGGTCACTGCAGCAGCTCTGTGATTGTCCGAACACAGGCTTTGACCTCCAGAATCCTCTGGAAGTGAAGTTTCCCCAACTTGCATAGTTGCTCCACAGAATAACACCTGTTTACAGCTTTGAGCCTCCCCTCTGAGAGCCTTTAACTCATGAATAATGGAAACACCAGCCTCTGAACATCCATCGCTCCCCGACTTTCTTCCTTAATCCTGTCTCGAGCCATCCGGCCTCTGTTTACATCAATGCAGCCACTTACAAACAGCCATAACAGTGAGTTATAGCATCTGTAAGATCAGTAAGAGAGTCTGTGTGATGCATCTCGTCTCCATCCTCCTGGCCACTGACCCATGAACACGCTGTAATTCCAGATGACCCACCACACATACACACACACAGCAGAGGGAGGGCTTGGGTAAATACACAGACCCAGCCCACCTGTTGACAATATTATCATCACCTCTGATTGGCTGTACAGTAAGTGTTCATCTCGCTCCATCAAAACAAATACATGCACCAGTATCAAAATGTAGAAACATTCATATAAGTGTCTACAATGTGTGTTTGTCATCTACAGTACAAAGCACACAGAGGTGTTGTGGAGATGCAAAGCTTCATAAGGGATGTATTTGTGCACATGTAGCATTATTGCATGCGAGCAGCAACAGCAGCTGTGCAGGCCCGGGCATAATCTCATTAACAATAGGCATGTCATCTGATACGCATGCACAGCTCTGATGGCCGAACTCAGCATGAGCAAACGGTTCTCAAGGCTAACACACTTCAGGTGTTCAGGTAGGGGTGTGAAAACAAACAGTATTCTGTATAGCCTAGTGGTAATGCTCTTGAGTAATGACAATTACTTTCTTTAACAGTCGTATGTATCACTCACTTTAAATGTTTCCCTTGTATAATAGAAACAAAGGTAGCGTGCAGTTTGTCCGACAACATCAATTTCTAAGTATAGAGCACCAGATCATAAGGAAAGATAACTCAGGACAAAAAGAGCAGGTTTAGACTGTACTCCGTGACTTATATTGGCTTTAGTTGTGATGTATCATAAATGGATCAGTGTTATTTATGATTATTTAAACTTTATTAATTTCCTGCATTATAGAGTTAGTAAAAAAAAACAACAACAATCTGCTGCGTTATGTGAGTCCGTGACACTCTGCGACAAAATGATCCTGATTATTCTGTGTTACACTTGTTGTTGGAGCCATTTTGCTTTATTATAATTAATATTGTTTGATCATTTGCATTACCATTAATTGCTGACCCTTGAATATGCACCGTGGCCGCAGTAGAGAAGCCGCCTACCTCTATGTCCATATATAGAAGAGAGAAAGGAGGAGACAGTTGATGGCAGGTGAATGGTTAGATGGGGAGACGGAAAAGTCTTTTGACCGTGAGCTCTTTTGTTATCTTTTTGTCTAAAGAAAGTTTTGTTAATCCTTATGTTTGTGCGCTGCAAGTTGATAAATAAATATGATTTTGATGCAACGTACCGAACTCCGGGTTTACTTTGAAACATCAGAGTCGGAAACCGCAGCTCCCCGACAATGAGCAGTGGCTTTATTTTTGTTTAAAAGTCACTACAATTGTCACACACAATGTGCTGTTTCATTATGCAAATGCGTACTTATATGATCTGTTAAGAGATATACACAACACTTCAGATAAAGCTTTTTGAGAATAAAATGTGAATCACAAGTGATTGATGTTGGTTTGTGAAAGACTTCCTGTAGGGTAGGCTACATGTTTTTCCTCACTCTAAGCCAAGGACCGAGTTTTCATTGTAACACTCTCTCTCTCTCTCTCTCTCTCTCTGTGTCTCAGATCCATTAAGCTTTGACTCATAGTTCATCATATTCAGCTATTAATCACACTTTTTTTATGTCTTAGAACTATTACTAGAGATCCCTAAAGGTCATCATCCAGTTCAAGAGTTTTGATGTTGATGATACACTTACAATATCTTGTTGTAAATTCTCTTACATAAAAACATGGCAGCTTTAGGGATTGAAAACCACAAAGTAACATCTTTACTGATGAATAATAATAATAATATACTAATGCTGTATATCAGAGCATCTTTGTACGTTTGTACTATGATTGAAACCTTTAAATGAAGGACCTTGTTGTTCTTTTTTTACCTGTTCCCCTTGGCAGTGTTACTGATGGACCCCAACACATCCCTCTTCGGCTTGCAGAGCACCTGGACCAAAATCTGTTCATATAACAACCTTTACATCTGCAGACTGGATTAGAATCCTGAAATAATAATAATACATTTATAAATACCCTTTATTAAATTTTACTAACATTTGCTACATCCTTGTGCAAAATTCTCTTCATTCTGGCAAGCTTTAAAATGTGATTATTCATGTTATTATTATTTCTCGGAGTAGTTATGTTGACAGAGAGTGAGGACAGAACTATTTCTCTGCTTCATCTGCGCTCTCCCTGCCTTATGAAGACGTTATGGAATGACACAGACTGAAAAGTTACTTTAGTGCAATGGTTCTCAAACTTTTTCTGTCAAGCCCCCCTTTGGAGAAAGAAAAAAATCCAAAAAAACCCCCCAACTATTTCAATTGCTCCATCAGACAATAACTTTTTCGGAACAATAACAATAAAGTTTAATCAGTGCTAAAATATTATACATTTTGCAGTGGCGGCCCTGAAACAGTGACAGCAGTCACAGGACATCAATCACACGTGAAGTCGTGGCAACCAAATAAACAACAGCGGGACCAGTTTACTCCTCACAGTGTTCTAACGGGTAAAAGAGGGTCCGACATCGGACGCTCTGTCCGCACACAATCATGTGCAGTTCTGTTACGCAATCTAATCTAAACAATCATGTTGTGTATCTCCGTACGTCCCAAGTGTAAATGCATTGATTGTCGCTGTTTATAAAGCTTATAAAAAGGTGCACATGTCATTTGGTAACTATCGATTGATCGTTTTGATCGCTACGTCATTGATAACGTCCCTCGCGCACACGCGGCTCACGTGCTGTTTTGAATTGCGAGAGAAAGTATTTAACTTTTGTAACTTAATTAAACAGACTGCTGATGAAGGCAGTCAACACAGCAGACATGGGAGACAGACAGAAAGGGGGGCGGGGCCAGCAGCTGTGCAGAGAGCAGAGGTACAGGTGTGTTGGGGGAGTGAAGGAAAGCAAAGTGATCAGATTAAAGTAGATTGTGAATTAAAACTTAATACAGTGAAGAAAAGAGTACAATTATAGTGTGGAAGTCTACATGTGAAGTGCTTCTCACAGAAATCATTGACATATACGAGGGCAACGCGTTTGTGTACTGTGCCACCAGAAAATTAGTCCGGGTTGTCCGACGTCAAAACATAGTTCCACCTGCTACATTTTCCAAACGAAAAAAAAAACACAGGAGCGGTGGCTTAATACAACACCATTTCATGATGAGGTGTTTACAGTTCAGATAGCCCACCAACTCAAGGACGTTAGGGCAGCAATATTATTTAATATTAATTTCTATATCTAAAAGAACTGCATCTCACCAAGGGAGAGAGAGAGAGATTATGATGCTTTATACAGCTGTTTACACATTATATATATATATATATATATTTATTGTACTTAATTTGTAATTTTAATTTTTTTCTTTGACACTTGCTTTGGCAATGTATATGTATGTTTCCCATGCCAATAAAGCTCCTTTGAATTGAATTGAAATGTGAGAGAGAGAGAGAGAGAGAGAGAGAGAGAGAGAGAGAGAGAGAGAGAGAGAGAGAGAGAGAGAGAGAGAGAGAATGCATATGAACAGTGCGAACACGAAGCAAATACTAGTCATTTGAGCAAGAGATGTTGTTCAGCTGTTTAAATTTCAGTTTACTGAATGGATGATGAGAATGAACTGAATTAGAGACGGGAGTCCTTGTTTACACTGACACAGAGTGAGAGCAGTCTCATATGAATGACTCCTTCGCAGGTTAAAAGTGCAACAGTTACGCGTGTATCATATACTTATTATTGGACTAAATTATTGGTTGGGACAATTTAGCAACTTCTCTTGGCAGGGACATGTCCCTACCCAATTCTACACCCTTGCTCAAAGCAACTCCGGAAGTGTCCTCTCTCCTGGAGGTGCATTTAAGGGATTGTAATATCCTCCATTAACAAGTTCCAGGTCAGGGTGGGAAAGAAGGTGCAAGGAAGTTTAAAAAAAAACCAACAAGTACCCTACGTATGATGGCTCACTGACATGGCTTATTCATACACTTAAATAAAGTGCAGCCATCATCTACTCCTATAATACAAATGTCTGCTATGAAAGTGGCGGTTTATACAAACTAAAGAAACACAAAATAGCCAAAGTTAATTTCAGATAACAAAGTTTATAATCTGCTTCATTCACAATAAACAGAGACAAAATCAGACTGAATATATGGCCCATTCTGTGAACAGCCTGGTCCTGTGTAATATGTAAAATGTCCATGTTGAGAAGATCAGGTGCAAAGAATCATTTCACTTTACGCACTTTTCTTTTCACTCTAGAGTCGGTCTTGCCCGCCTTCTTGGTCCGTTTGCTTGGGGACTTCTTTCCTTTCTTAGCCATGGCAGGTTTGGGCGCTCTCTCCAGCCGCTTCTTTTTGTTTGGCTTCTACAACACAGAGAGGCAAAGAGGGTCAACGGGACACTTGTGACACAGAAGTGCCTTTATTTTCCAAAATAACCTGTTGAAGATATATATTTGTACTAAAAGTATTTAGCAGCTGTGAGGTTTACTGACCTCCAGTTTAGGTTTTTTGCTTGGCGTTGCTATGGGAACCAGCTGTGGGATTTCTTCGTCCTCCTCCACCTTTCCCTCCTCTCCTTCTACAGTGGCATCTGTCTTGTTCTTCTTTGACTGCAAAACAAGTGAGATTATTTTTTTACACAATGTTTCAATGAATCCAACTCACACGACACAAGATGGACACTTGTTCTCACCTTTTTCTCGGGAGTCTCTGCGGGTCTCTCTTTCTTCTCCAGCATGCTGAGGTTGCTCAGGTCTGAGGTGTAGATGGGCAGGGCCACAGACGTTTGACTCTTTAAATGGATGAGCTTCATCATTGGTCCTTTCTGTAAATAAAAATGCAAACATAATACATGATCAGGGAAAGTAGATTTCTACGAAACAAAGCACAGATTCAAAGCAGCAGCTCATGACGATAAAGTTGCTTGTTGAACCAAACGTAATTAAATAAACAATTGATTCTTATTTGGCAGCTAGACTCACCGTGCGTAGTTTGGCCACCACTGTTTGAACAGCAGCCTCGATGTTGTCTGTCACCTCATCTGCAGTCATGCCGGAGTGGGCGACACGTGCCATGCTGCAATACAGGCCAGTCATGTAAAATACAACCGCGTTACCATTTCAAACTCGACAATGCAAACATCATAATAGTCATATCAATACAGGTTATTTGGTATTTCATGTGAACTCTGTATTATATGTTGTGTATCAAAGTTGTAGAGACAGGCTCCACAGGAAGAGGAGGTCCATCTGGATTTACGTTGAGTCTCTATGGCACCAGCTACTGCCCCTATCAAACACTTAACAGAATTGACAGGGTTGCTGAGAGGTGCCTCTCATTTTATAGGACATAACGATGATGGTTTTTTGTTGACACTTGTTGAAGCAGTACTCAGGAGAACATGTTTCCCCGAGGCTGCAATATATGCAGGTTTCACACACAGCTAAATAAAGCAGATTCTGATTTAATAGGTTCAAAAAGAGCAGGAGTGTAAATCTCACCAGCAGCAGCCCTTTTTGTTAACCTTCAAGCTGGTGCCCTGAATGACTCTCTGGATGTCTCTGGCCAGCTGTTTGCTCTGCAGGTTCACACACAGCGGCTCTCTGGTGAAAACAGAAATGGGGTGAGAATGCAGCTACAGAAGAACCCAATACAAAGAAACACAAAACCCAGAAGATGCAAGTACATAAATATGCAGATTTGTAGACACTTTATCATTATATATTCTGATTTATAGGCATCTTTGTGTATATAAAAGCTGTATTTAGATGTTTTTTGTGAATAATTTTCTTGCTGATTTGACCGGGAGCAAAACATGTATCTATAATTGATGCTCACATGACTGACAAAGATACCAATATACAGCAGAACTCCTGTTTGCTGTGGTACTTTAATAAGAAAAAGCGTATTATGGAATTAAAGTCAAGACTATACTTTGGAACTTACTTTTTCCTCTCATAGAAATGTTTTCCGAGGTGGGATGGGAGCAGACGTCGGACACGGTCGTCAGAAAGGAATATGTCAAAGTTCCCCAGAAGTCTGCGTTTGGCTTCATACGGTTTATACTCCGTCTTCAGGGCCTTGTATGGGATGATCTGCACCAGATACAGGGGCACAATGAAAGCAATGTGGTTTGTAAGGTTACCAACTTGTGGCAGGTATACTTTATGATTATCAATTGAATTAAAATACATTACTATACATTAGTTTATTCTTTAAATTTCCACGCTGGGCTATGTGCATTAACTATACTTGTAGTTACCTCCGAGATGTTTTTGACTCCCTTCACCTCCAACAGCTTCTTATAAAACCTTTGTGTCTGTTCTGATGTCATGTTGGGCTCATCTCTCGTGAAGAGGCAAACCTCGTCTGTGTCAGGCCGCTGGCCATGGGGCAAAGGGCTGAGGGCAGAAACAGACATCAATATCAATAAAGTCGGTTAAAATTAGTTAAAGCAAATAACAGCTACAGAAATACTACAGATCAGGCACAGAGGAACTTTTATGCTCCTGTCTGTCGGACTCACATGCGGATGGTCTGTGCCTCTTTGGGGACCTTCCAGAGGGTGAAGAGCAGGCTGATCTGCTGAGTGTCGTCCAGGAACAGAGCGTCAGGAGTCGACTTGCTTTTCAGAAAAGCCTGCAAAGCTTGTACTGCCTTTTTCACCTGACAGAGACATTAACACCAGAGTTTTTAAAGTCTATACAATCTAACGACAAAGTTATCCAACAGGGATTCAGGTTTTTACTGATCCACTATGAATTAGCTTCGCTGCTAAACCAAGCAAACAAACAGGCTAACGCTTACAGTTGCTGTCGATTAATAACAATTAATCTATCAGTCATGTTAATGTATGTTAACAGACTTGCTATTAATATAAAATTGAAATATTTTGCATAAAAAACACAGTTTTACCTGAGCCCGGTCTAACGCAACTTCTTTTCGCTCTGCCATGCTGTCTGCTTCACGTGTGAACAGCAGCCACGCATGCGCAATCAGTGTACTACGTCACACAATACAAAACAAACTTTATTAGTTACACGAACTGGAAACAATAAATGAAGAAAGTCGTCTTCCGACAAGTATTTACGGTTATATGATAGATACAGCTATTTCAGACTCAATTGCTAATGTATGGTAGCTTTAATGGGTAAAACATTATTGAATTATTATGAATGTATTATAGCCAATACATCCAATCATACTTATATTATGAAGTGTAAAAGACAGGAGACTTATTCTTCTTAAACTCATATTCTGGTGCTATTAATATTAAAAAGGTAAATGGACTGTACTTATATAGCTCTTTTCCAGTCTTCTGACCACTCAAAGCGCTTTTACACTACATGTCACATTCACCCATTGACACACTGATGGCAAAGGTCTAAGTGCCAATCTCCAATCAGATCAATGCCCATTCATACTAAATGGCTATGCCTTTTGGAGCAATTAAGGGTTCAGTGTCTTGCCCAAGGACACTTTGACATGTGACTGTAGCAGTCAGGGAAGTCGAACCAGAGACAACAAACTCTACCGCTGAGCCACAGATGCCCGGAAAAGGGAATTATAAAAATGTAGTATTAGTGTCATTATAGATCCTCTCAGATCCTGAATGGGAATATTTCAAAGGAAAACAAATACACATCTCTGTTGCAGCTTGATCATTTATTTTCATTTATATTATGTAACAGCTGTGTGTGTCTGTTTGTGTCTGTGTGTTTATCCATGGGTCATCAGAGTAGTAATTGAGATCAATCCAATTCAACCATCTCACGTGGAGAGAGACCAAACTTAAAATTTTGGTACAGCAATCCTTAAAACCAAATAAAATATCCTCTGGATTCTTGATCCCGCTCTTAAAAGGGGAGATGAACTTCGCAAATCACTATTACAGGCTAACTGTGTTCTTTAACAGGATATTTTTTGTTTCTCTTCCCCAATCTCATTAACACTGCATCCATCTCCATTCTAAAAACAAATGGCTTGGCCAGCCGACAGTGCGGTTAGCCATGGGAGTACAGAAGGGGACATGTAGCTACATTAGTGGCATAGCTGAGCTCTCAATATGAGAAAGCTGACACACTGGACTTGGTCTCTCATTACATATAGTTCATCATAAAAACTGATTCAGTCTTGATTCCTTCATTTGTTGCAATTTTATTCTCCTCCTTTAATCTTTGTTGATCTTCTCCTCAGCATAGTTGTGTGTAAAGAGAGAGTAGCTGTTGGGGTCGGCTCTAGCAGCGTTTCTCCTCTGGTAACGATTGGAAGAACTCCATGCATGCTGCCACTGTTGCATTTAGTCCTTTTCTGGCACCAGCTTCAGCACTTTGCCGATGGCGATGGTTTTTCCTGTTGGAGGAGGGTAACAATGGAAGTGAGGTAGACAATAGTGATTTAAGACTTCCATTCATATCATTGGGAAAATCTAAATCTATAAGCTGTTCTTCAAATAATACAAAGAGCGCATACTGAGAAACACACAGGGTCCTTACCTTCATCTCGCAGAGTGAATCGTCCCATCTGAGGGAAGTCCTTGAAGGTCTCTAAGCAGATGACTCCTGCTGCCCGGAGCCTCGCGATACACACCTGATCCTGCTTGACAAAGCGTGGTCGTGTTTTGCTTTTCTCCCCGGTCTTCTTGTCCACCAGACAGATTAAGGCCTGCAGGCAGGATGTAAAGGGTTAAACTACAGTCTGATAGTGACCGGGAACAAGGAAACAGCTGGCTGAGCAAACAGAATGTAATAATATGTAATGAGACAAAACTACGCTTGCAAAGTGAAGCAGTCACTTACCGTGATTTGCACTTCTTCGATGCAGGTGTGGATGTGAAGGACTGCATTGTAACCAGGACAAATGATTGATTTGTGCTCAATGATGACGATCTGAAATAGATCAAAGTTAACTTTTAAAATCAGAAATCATAATCAGCTCTAGCTGCTTGAACGATAAGCCAGAAGGCCTTCATTCAAATTCTCCCCACGAGACTCTGAGACTCAGATGTCGAGTCAGAAGGTCAGATGATCTGTCGATGTTCTCCTGTCCGTACCTGTGCATCAAAGGTGCGACCGGAGTGGCAGAGGTTGTCAGGGCTACAGAGAATAAAACCGGGGAGGATCTCTTCCTCCTCGATGCCCTTCAGCCTCAGCTTCAGATTCTCCCCAGGAGATGCATCATCTGTCTCCACGTCGTCGCTCAGCAGGCTCAATACCTCCACAGTGTGCTGCAAAACACAAACACAGCTAGTTGTTAATACTTTCAATGAAAGCCTGTTCTCAAACAGCACACGCTGAGGAAGAACTAAAACTATTCATCATAGATGGTTAAAACACAGTAGATCCCCTGTAAGAGTCATACACAGAGCTCTCACCCTGTTTGGCATCATGACCAGCTGCTGGGCTTTACTGATGCACCCAGACTCCAGCTTCCCGAGGATGACTGTGCCCATGTCCTGCAAGCACAAACACCGTCAGTAATCATGATGCATACTGTATATGTCAAAACCTTTAAAGTGTAAGTGATTCATAGGTTGATCAAAAAAGTTCATACAGCTGAAACAAGGACAAAGATGAGACAAATGACTAACACACCCATCTGACAACAGCTATTTGACTGGTTCATGGACACAAGCTGCTTCAATGATAAAAAAAAAACTTTCTTGGCAAGTTGCATGCGAAGATTGAAGCCTTCTCATGTCACGTACAGTAAATATGACACTATGACCAATAGCCTATTACCTTAGCTTAGCATAAAGGCTGGAAAAAGGGGAAACAACAAGTCCAGATCTTTCCAAATCTAATCTTCATAGCAGTGATTCTCTTTGATTAACAAGCCCAGCTCTGTGCCTTTGACAAAGCCACGCTAGCTGTTTCTTCTTCTTCCTCGTTTTGTGCTAAGCTAACTGCCAAAGCTAGCTCTAGGAGACCGTATTGCTTAAAGTCGAGCTGAAACGGCATTTCGAGAGTATCTAGCTTCCGTATCGTGACGTATTTCCGAGTGAAACTGGACGTGCAGGCGGGACATATCATTAGAGGGATTTGATTTGATTGCTGAGAAGTGGGCGTAGACAGACGTTCTCCACAGCGCAGCAGCTAGCTAACTGACCGAGCGTTTCTTGGTGCTCTGCGGCTAAACGTTGCAGATTGATTGGTTGAAATTGTTTGGTGCTAATTAACGTAAGCACGCGTGAAATTTAGTTTAACCGGATGTTTCTGATATCATTTAACGTATTTTACCTTCATTTTCCACCTAATCGTTCTCTGACATTATGTGAATATGAACTAATAAGTATAGTTGACCATAATGATTTCAAGTGCCCAACAAAACAATCATAGTCCTTGTTAATAAAAGCTGCGTTGATCTGCACAAAGCTCGGCTGTATGGAAGTCTTGGCTGGGCCATCAGTATGCAGCTCCCAGTTGAATGAACCATAATCCCCTTACATCTGGAGAACACCAGTTGGGACTACTTAATCACTCAAAGGCTCTTACGCAATGACAGGGAGAGAGGAGTATTTAAACAACTTAAAGACAAGAGGATGAAGAGAAGAGACAACGTGTGAAGAAAGGAAAGAGACAATGAGTCTTGTAAGTGTATCTGAAAAAGCTTAAAAATAACTCGATTCCACCAACACTTACAGTGCGGGTTGAACCACTTCCAACAGCTAAACTGAGGCGAGTGCCAAGAAGCTGAATTTTCTTAAAGAGGAATGATTATGCAGAGGCTGCAGTGTGTGTGAAGGCATGCTGCTGTGCTTTTGGAAAATCATCTAAGAGGAAGGAGAATGACAAACTGGAGAGGGAGAGAAAAATGTTTTTTTTTGTGAACAAAAGCCAGAAGACGTGTTTCGCCCACTCATCTGAGGACAGCGCCGCGGAGCAGACGAGCTGCCACAGAGCTCTGTTTTCTCTTGGAAAGGGAGAATCAATGGTGCAGCTGCTCACCTTGTACTTGTCTACGATAGGTAGTCTGACTGGTCCGTCGTTGGATCTGGTGAAGTTTGGCAAACTGTCCAAATGGGGAATAAATGGCAAACCCCTGGTAAAGAAGAAAAAGGAAGACTGTCCATCACATCAACATAGTCATTTAAATTCCACTAGTACAAAATACAACACATACACAAAACAAAATAAAACCTTACATATAAAAAAATCAACCTTAGAAGAGAGAGAACAAATCTGCTCAACTGTTTTCCTGTTAAACCTGCGAGCTGTGTTTTAGTGTGTACAAAATGAAGACAATGACATTTTGAATTGAATTAATTTTCTATTATTCTAATGTGTTTTTGAATCACGTTGTTAAAGTTTGTTTCGTTTTAAAAATTGTAAACATATTTTAATTTAATTAATTTCCGGAGCCTCTCCGACGTCCTGAAACAAACAAGCCGTTTTGCCATTCAAAGGTTAGACCTGACAGTATTTGCAGTGAGCGCGTAGCCCCTCCCCCGCGGTGCAATCCCATGTGGCGGAGCGGCCACACTTACTGCGGTGTCGCTCCAGAGTTGTAGAAAACATGGCCGCTCTAGGATCGGTCATTCGGCCTTATATGTGCGAGCCAGAATCGTCAGAAGGTATCGGAATGGTAAGTTGTTTTATGGTTGAGTCTGTTTTGTCTCTGGTGCATTTGTCGTTGATTTTCTGTATTTTAAAGGCCTATCTAGGGACGGGCATTGCAAATTAGTGCAAGGCTATTAATGCTGTAGTGTGTGGCGTCAGTTTACTTGCTTCATACTTGTCCTTATACAAATAAATATTAACTAAATAAGTTGAAATCCTGACAACAACTTGACTACAAGCTAGTGCAAGAAGGCAGCCGCATGAATGAATAAATTGTAAAACCGTATCCTGTTCTCTCCGAATGTTGTTAAACACTTCCAATCTGAGCATGTCAGAGGCACAAATAAGCACTTTAACGCATTAACCGCATTTACCCTGACATATTACCCAGCAGCCTTTACAGTCTGTCTCAAAGCTGCGGGCTAAGTCAAGGTTCTTGTCGTCATTTAGTCAAAATATGTAGAAAAAATCTCCCCATTTAAAGCAACAAAAAATGATAGCAGGTGCTTCAGATCTCTATTTAGGAAAGAGTGTAACAAACCATGTAATACACATTTTACACTCATTTTTCAGGAGTGTCATCATGTCATGAGCTGAAACATTACAGCTACAATAAAACTTATACTAGACTACCAGGCTATGAGGATTTTCTATGACTACTTTGTTAACAAGAACACCGCCTCCTTGTTCAAGTAAATTCAGTGTGTGTAATGGCAACTTGAGAACATGTCATCATGAAGCAGCATAGAAACCCGTCCACAGAGCCGACTTACGTGTACCAGGGGCATTCAGTTACGGGGTCCTTGAGGTTGGCACCTGTGAGTCCGGAGCAAGGCATAAAGTGGATGTCCTTCTTGGGGTTGAAGCCCACCTTCTTTAGAAATGGCACCAGCTTCTCCTTACACTCTTCATACCTGCAGGGACGTCGATCAGAGGACGATTATTTACGAGAAATACACAGGTCTATACAAAAGGACAAGTAAGGATGGAGCCCTTATAAGGCAGCCTATGCTGTGAGCATCTGAATAAAACAGAGCCCCATAATCACTTATAATACTGTTTTAAGACTTACACAGTTTAAAGCCAACATAAACACATCATACATATTTTTATTCAGTCTCTGTTCACCTCTCTAGGCTCCAGTTCACAGTGGGGTCATCCATCTTGTTGATAAGGACAATGAGATGCTTGACTCCGGCAGTTTTAGCCAGCATGGCATGCTCACGTGTCTGTCCACCCTTCTCAAAGCCGGTCTCAAACTCGCCCTTCCTTGCTGAAATCACCTGATACAAACCAATAAAGAAGTAATCGCACCATTTAATTACAGACGTTTAAAAAGCGTCACTCCAGAGGAATCATTTTTTAATACAGTTAGTTAGTGTTAGGGTTGGTTGCATGTCCCTGTTCAGCTCACCAGCACTGCCAGGTCGGCTTGTGACGCTCCACCAATCATGTTGGGGACAAAGCTCTTGTGTCCGGGGGCATCCAGGATAGTGAAATGTTTCTTCTCAGTCTCAAAGTAAGCTCTCCCGACCTCAACTGTCTTCCCCTTGTCCCTCTCCTCCTGGTTTGTGTCCAGGGCCCACGAGAGGTACCTGAATACAATATGTTTGTTTATTAATTTGTGTTTTACGAGCACTTAATGGTGTACATGTGTAAGAAACAAGCCTCGTGTAATCAATGAAGATTTTCCGTGATTAAGGGCCTGTGTCCACTAACAGCGTTTTTTTCCCACGACCTCAATTTCAGAGCGTTTACTGTTGCTAGGTTAGATAAGCATAAATTGCTCTGTATGCTAATATTTGAGGGAATTTTACAAAAAAACATAAAAATAATGGAAGGGAATGGTGTCCTGGCATTAGCAGCAGCTCTAGACGATTAGCTTCTCCTCTGGCATTGTTGAAATCTGAATTCCCGCCCCTTCTTGATTTTGATCGGACAGCGAGTGAGAAGTTACGCTGACAAGTGCGGCGGCGTTCCAAAAGAGCAAGCGTTTGAGCGCTGAGGGTACTGAAACACTGCACTGCATTGGTTTTGTGTAGAAAATAGGTGCTGCCAGCGCAAAAAACGCTGTTAGTGGACACAGGCCCTAA
Organism: Semicossyphus pulcher; assembly: GCF_022749685.1. Taxonomy (NCBI): domain Eukaryota; kingdom Metazoa; phylum Chordata; class Actinopteri; order Labriformes; family Labridae; genus Semicossyphus; species Semicossyphus pulcher. Next base: position 9,090,685 of record NW_027211670.1, on the reverse strand, counting down.
CACGGACAACATGAAACAAACAAGCAAAAGAAAATATACAAGGCAGCATTATCAATAAATCGTAGAGAACAATTCAGTTGCTGAAGATCTGCAACTCTCACCATGTCTCCCTGTTCTTTTCTTTCGCTTCCCTTTCATATTTTTCCAGAGTGCGCTTGTCCACCATTCCAGTTAGGTACCTAACAAGGAAAACACAAAGGAAGAGAAAGTTAACAAGACAAACTTTAGATTTATTTTCTCTGTGGCATTATGGAGGCAAAAAACTGAGTGAAGTGGCTACTCACATAATCTGTCCTCCAATAGTTGATTTACCAGCATCTGATAAACATGGCCAGAAACATAAAAAGGTGAATTCAACTTTCTAGAAGTTTCCTTTAATAAAATAACACAAACAAGTACAAATGAGACGCACCCACGTGACCGATGAAGACCACGTTCACGTGTTCCTTCTTGGGGGCGTCTGGTGGCGCTGGAGCCACTTTGGGCATAGGCATCTCCTCCTCTTCCTCCTCCATCATCTCCTCGTCCTCTTTCCTTGCGGCGCCCCCCTCCTCACCGGCCCTTCCGGAATCCAGGTCCTCCTGTCCTCCACCTCCTCCGCCTCCCCCTGGCTCCTCCTTCTGCTCCCACGTCTCCTCCTCTGTGGTCATATCTGCCTCTGTTCCTCCATTCTCCACCGGAGCTGCAACCACAGACAGTTAAGTTTAAAGGAAATTATGTCTTTAATCCAGGGAAATCCAGCACTATTTACACATTTATGGTTTAAATGAAAGAAACTGAAGTTCTAATAGCTAAATTAGTTGAATGGAAATACATCTGCTGTCACAACAGCTGCAACTTCGGTAAGGTTGACCGTAGATCGTGTGTGTTTGTGACATTTTTTTTTAGATGTTCCAATACTATTTTCCTTCTCAATTTGATACCTGAACTCGTGTATCAGCTGATATACGTACTATCAATCTGATTCAAGTGCAAAAGCTTAATGGCAAAACTAGTGTCAAGCCTAGAAACTAAAGCCACACATACTGTACACATCGCCTGTTTACTGCAGGTTTTTTTTCAGTTTAAAATATTGACAAACTGCTGACATTTCGATAACTCATAACGTTAGACTCAATGCTTGCACCATATGGCCCTTTTTTGTTCCCATCACGTGATAAATTACCTGATATCAGTTCTTCCTCTAGGCTGTTAAACTGTGGTTGCCAGTGGCAGCCATAATAAATCCATGCTGGCAGGAAAGTGCAACTAGCTGTGTAGGCTACTGTTTTGGAGCAGTGAAGAAGAATTAAGTTCTGGTGAAGTAGGTAGAATTTTTCAAGGCTAATAAATTACATTAACAGAGCGGTCCAAAGAGTAGCATACTCTCTGATTCTGCGTTTTAGGTGATGTTGGAGGAATTTCTGACACTGGCATCAATATTTAAAGGGCTTGACAGCTAGGGGTGGGAATCACCAGTGACCTCACAGTTCAATGCAATTATCAGGGCTACCATTCGATTATTAAACGAATATTGGTGCATCAGAATTTTTTTATTTGATCCCATTCAGTACATGCTGATCTGAATTATTTTTACACCAGTTCACATAACATGGCTAAGTGTTGTTGTTACACTTCATGGTTAAAAACTAGTTAATAGAATTAACTTCATTTACAGGCTGTTAGAGGGTTTAAATTGACACACGATGCCAACAAAAGCCCAGAAAAGTGGACAAAGAAAATCGACGCATCGATCGAATGCAGAATTAAAAAAGGAAGAATTCAGATTACTACAATTATTGATTATTTCTCCCACCCTCATTGACAGCGATACATGTCTAAACCACTGTCACATGGTGTTTGATTTTCAGATTACAATTGGAGCTGTGCTTTAAATCTACATGTGCATCTACATGTGTTGTATAAAGACCTTGGGAAAACACTTGCTCATAAAGTCATTGGCCTTCACAGATAAGCATTTAATACGTGCAGGGCCTTCACTGTGTGTGTCCTGCAGTTAATCATTAATTAGTCCCATTCACTTGATAGAAACACAACCAAAGCAGAGTTCTGCCAAGAACACAAGTACAAGTCAAACAAAAAACTCTAACGAGGGTACACTGTAATCTACTGCATGCTGCAGAGGAAGCATCTTACCATGGCAACACACGATAAGCCTCCCTCAGCAACTATGAATTATGCAGCCCAGCAGTCATGTACAACGCCTGGTTTCATCACAACCCTCGTTCTTTATAATCAGCATGTGAGATGTTGGTGCTGGCAACTCAGACAGCCATATGTGCCTTGACTTTGTCAACAGCAGCATCATGCTGTAATTATAACTTCAGAAAAAAATGAAGAAGCGAGCGTATCTGTGGTCGCGTCTATAGGAAAATAAATGATTTCCCCACACCACCATACCTGTCTGTCCCTGACATACACAATCTGATATTTTTTTTACTCTAAATGTCAATTACTTGATGACAGCTGCATTGCAAAGGCACTTTAAAAAACATAAAACACCACCAGTTCTGTGTAGCTTAAGTAAAGTAACCTAATCCCAAGAGGCCAAAGCAACATGAATTAACCTGACAACAACTACTCAGCAAAAACTGACCAATTACATTTAAATGGCTCTGACACAAAGCACACTGAGGCCTTGGACATGCAGCACTTGACACACATCACGGTGTTTGCTACAGTGATGTCTATTTCAGGCATTGACAAGTGAAGTTGCATCATATTTTACGTAGGCCCGTCCACATGGGTTTACCAATGCCAGGAATCCAAATATGGCTCAGCAAGTGAACCTACTTGAGAGCATCAAATCTTTCCTGGTCTGCACGAGGTTCGAACAGAGAGTCCTTAGCCTGTTACCACACCTATCCTGTTGTAAAAACTGCCTTACACCAGATTTGTTATTCAATAGCCTGGACATGTGGTGGCTGTAGTGCACTGTGGATGCATACCGGCTGTTTCTGCCACCTCCATGCTGGCCACTGGATCAGGGGCACCTTAAATGAGAGAATACAACGCATGTCAAACTTTCATAAATATTTATTAGACAATGAAGGTCACGTTTAACATTAGTAGGACTGTTGTCACGTTAATAACCAGCTATTACACTGTATCTACACAGTATAACACTCAAGCCGACTTGTTGATTAGTTAGTGGAAATGCGATAACTGAGCTCAGCGAGTCGCTGCCAGGAAGGCTAACTTAGCTGGATTAGCATAATGCTAGCAAGTTAAGCTAACTTCCAGTCCGCTGCCTGGTGGTCACCTACCCTCTGAGGCTGGCATGTCCACGGCGCTAGCTTGGAGGAAGCTCGGCACAAACACCGGGGCATTCACGTTGGGGACAAACGGCTTGGCGTTGACGTTTAGGGCGGCAAAGGCGGTCGGGAGCTCTGCCGCGGTAGCCGGGGCCTCGGCATCCTCCTCCAGCTCCCACGAATCCGGGGCTGTGTCTCCGGGGTCCATCGCTCCTTTTTCAAGAGTTGACACGCTTTCCAAAGCCGGGGAAGGTGGATGGTTTTTATGGTTCCGCTAAAGCGTTTTGTTGCTGGTGTGTTTTAGACTCTTAGTAGCACGTTTGGTGAAGTTCCCATTGCTTTGTTAAGCCTTGGTTTCACAAGCATATGGATCCCGTAACCGACGAGAAGTGTCGTACAGCCGCTGCACGTCCCGCAAACACCGCTAGAGGCCAGTACCGAGCTAATGCCCAGAGTACTCACGTTCTTCGTCTTCTTCTTCTTCGTTGTGTTTATTGGCGGATCGCAAACCAACTTTAAAGGTGCATACCGCCACCTACTGTATCGGAGTGTGTAGAATCATGGCATTATTTCCTCAGTATACTTATTGGTCTATAGAAACAAACAAAATAAATAAAATAATAATGAAATCACACCCTATTTCCTTATCCTGTCTGTATTATATAAAGAACTTATGTTCCCACTGATGTTGCGTTTCTCGCGATCTTCTTCTTCTTTGTGTTTAATGGCGGTTGGCAAACAATTTTATGGTGCATCACCGCCACCAACTGGAGTGTGGATCGGGTTTTTACAGGCTATTAACTATTTAAAAAAAATAAAATGAGGCAAAACAATAAATACAAATAATTATATTCTCTCTTTCAAATTAGTCCTTTTTAGATACTGTAATAAAAATCCATAACATTCATCGCCAGAATTCCTTTGTAAAATATCATATATATCCAATCTCATCTTAATTTCCTTCAGTCTCATTGCCAATAAGCCTCATACTTTTGGCAGTACATAATAACTTGCTCTACTGTTTCCTGTTGTTCACAGAAATCACAATGTCCTGTAGGATGTTTTTCTATTTTACATAATGCACTGTACTTATATAGCACTTTTCTAGTCTTGCGACTACTCAAAGCTTTTACACTACATGTCACATTCATTCACACACACATTCACACAGTGATGGCAGAGGCTGCTACGTAAAGTGCCCAAAGTTCTGACTCTGGACAATCTTTTCCATGATGTTGTCACACTGGGGTGCCGCGTTACAGTGTCCTTCCTCCTGGTTTTAAAGCTCCTGTGAGGAGTTTTTCACTGGTTATGAAACAGACTGAAATTAATTTTGATGACTTTATATGACCTACAAAAGCAAACCGGACCATCAGCGACAAGACTGATTATTTCTATATTGCTATTTTTAATGCCTTAAACTGCTGGCAGGGGGTAGGTGTCAGACGAAGTGGTTAACTGAACTCTGCCTGTGTTTACATTTTCCACAGGGTGCGCCAAGAGCAACACAAACAGAAAGTTCCTCACAGCAGCTTTAATTTCAAACTTTCAAAGAGGAGACATCTTCCCAAAATTAGAATCTAAAAACTGAGCTAACATCGGTTACAGCAGCTTGGCTCACAGACCCTCCAGACATCATTACCTGGATACTCCTCAATCTGGCAGAATTATCAAACTATATATTGTGTATTTATTTACTTAATTTTTGACTTTTTGCCTTTATTTGATAGGACAGTTGAAGAATGACAGGAAATATGGGGAGTAGAGAGTGGGTGAGGAAATAATCAGCAGACCGGGAGTCGAACCTGCTGTCAGTGCGTTGGGGACTGTTACTTCTGTACATAGGGCGCCTGCTCTATTCATTGAGCTAAACCATTGCCCAAACTTTATATTGTGATCTGATCAATACAAATTATCATAATCATATCATAGCTCAATTTTGCAGCGATTTAGTGATTATGAATGTACATTATATGTCCGTCACTACTGAAAAAGATTAGCTACAGTAATGAGTTAGCTAGCTGTTGTGAATTCCATCCTGGTCCCTGAATGGCAGCATCTGGTGGAAAGAATATTTCACTACAAGAGAATCCAGTTATTCCCTTGCTTGAGCCAAGCCATGATGTGTTCCTGAAACTGTAAGCCTGGTTTGTAACAAGAAACATGGTTTGGATGGAAAATAAACCTTCAAATCTACTTCATTGTCTCAAAGTTTCTTTAATTTGAGAACCTAATACGGTCAGAACACAAAAAGCTTAATACCAGCTTAACATCATTATCGTGTGAAACTGACCAAAGTTTAGAGTCTGATACTCCAAAGTTAAAGTGAAGCAACTAAAGCTGAGCTTTAAGTTTAACTATCTCACTTTCATTCAGGTGTTTTAGTTCAATCAGCTTAATTTCTCACTATTTCTGACAGTTTTCCTGCTCTTCTTCTTCCAGTTGGTAAATACGGCTATCGAGATGCATCATTGAATTGATGTTACTTAGTAAGTACTCAATTTTAACAGTTGCCATAATCAAACTTATTATTTTGTTGATACTAACATTGACTGTTCTACCACAGAACAGGAGAATTTCCCTGTTTTTTATTTCTGAAATCTGGTCACAAACTCACAGCAACAGGTAGCTCTTTAACCTTATCACTTCAACACTTCTTTACAGATGTTCCTATGGTGACGTTTGTACCCATTATTAGTGACCTGTTCACATTAATATTACAGTCCTATCATTTACATTCTGTACCACGTTCCCACTTACGTTGCATTCCTCTCTATCTCCGGGTGTAGTTTGAGTAATCTCTCTGTCGTCAGGATAAACAAAAAGAGAAACTGTTGTCTTTTTATGTGTTTATTTTTCTCTGAAACACAGGAAACACTACGAAAATACCAGCAAATAAATAGAATAAATACATTTCAAGTATCTAATGCCATATTACTTTAAGAGGTTATATTACTTTTTGAACACAATAAATAAATTCATTAACAATATCATAAATAACCTAAAACAGACAGAAACAACGAGCTGTGCTAACATGGTTGTCTGTCTTCCTTTTATCCGTCACTCTTTGGCATCAGTAACTCCTCCAGCAGAGATGGCAAACGTTGCCTCGTTCTCAGGCATGTCAGGACTAGAGGATGTCAGGAAGAGGAGGATAAAAAGGTAAATGTGAGGACCAAATGCTTTTATTGTCCAAACTGAAGCTCAAGTCTGGGTCGGATTTAAGTCCTTAACATCAAGTTTAAGAAAACCCTTGTATTTCTGTTCAAGCTCAGACTAGAACATTTTTTACCACTTCTGCACGCACACAGGGCTCAGGCTTCGTGATATGACAAAATAAAAATTACAAGATAGGCAGAAGACCTTGTTGTGAAATCAAATCTATCCGGATATGGAAAATTACACTTCATTATTTTTTAGCTGATGCTTATGTCATTCAGCAACATGGAAACAGGAAGTAAAACTTTCTGTTACTGCTGACTTTCACAATAATTGTAGAAGTCTTAAAGGCAGGAAAGTCCCTTTTTGCTTTGTGGTATAATTCTAGATAATAAATTGTTTCATGATGGACTGACTCAAAAAATCTGCAACTTCAATATAAAGAAAAACGATAATAACCTGTCAAATATCTTGGCAATTCTCATCTCTCCACGCCCCTTCCTCAAGCTGATGCGAGTGGTGGAGGCGTGGGCCAGGATATGCCCACCAATTGGCTTCTTGGGATCAGCTTGAAACCTAGAACGGGGATGGATAATAAGGGCGGGTTCACACCAGCCATGTTTAGTTTGATTGAACAGAAACCTGGAGCGTTTGTCCCGTCCGTGCGGGTCGGTTAGTTTGGCGTGAACGCTGGAATCATGGTCCGCTAGAAAAGACGGGTCTCGGTCAGTTTCCAAGCGAACCACGGTCCAGTTTGATTCTCGTGAGGACGTAGGAGGAAATAGAAATGTGGGCTGACCAAACAATTTCACAAATGCTTGTTGAAACGCACGAGAACACGGAGATATTCAAACTGTTCAGTGAAAAACTAAAGAGGAAGATAAAAGACAAGACATTAAAGTCCCTGATCGTGTTGAGTGTGATTGAGGAGTGTGCTCTCCCTGTTTACTTCAGGGAATTTACCAAGGTTGAAATTCTGACCAATCAGAAAGCAGTTTCCTCGTGCATCAAAACTTTTGTACCGCCGTTAAAAGCTGCCGTGTGAACACAAACCGAACTTTAGGCAAAATGCAACATTTCGGTCTTTGATTCGGATCTAACAAACGGACTGTAGGTGTGAATGCGCCCTAAGAAACACATCTCATCAAAGCTTCAAAATATGTCGCATCAAATGAGTCGGGAACAAAAACTGGATCTTTGACACAAAAAACTGTGTAAGTCATTCGGAATAAAGGAATTTTTCATCTTACGTCATTCCTGCTCCGGGATCAGCTGTCATTTGGTTGGTGACAAACACGGCCACGTTGTACTCTAAGAAAAATATAAATGAACTCTTATGAGACACACTTGGAAATCCTAAACATTACTCTATAACACTATGAGGCCGACATGTGTATACGCCAGATAAGATATGGCTGACGTTTGTGGCTTTTTCACAAATGTGCATAAGCACACTCCTGGTTCCCACCTTCTGATATCTTCTGCAACCTGGAGAGCATCTGGGCCAGTTTCTGCTGCCGCTCAGCCAGCTCACCCCGACCAGAAAAGTCTACTCTGAACAGAGCCATGATGGAGTCGATGATCTAACATCAGGAAAGAGCAAGGAACAGACAGGTTGAGTATTCATGGAAGAAATCTCTTCTTTTAAAATGCATGCATATTGTTGAACACTTTTACCCCTTTAAAGAATAAACAAAAAGTGATCATTCTTTTTAAATGAACTTTATTCCTTAAATAAAGGGGGGTATGACAAATAGATGATAAATATGTTAATTGTTTATGCACCAACAGTTTGAAGACTCCTCCTTCCTCATGAAATTTGGCTGCTACAAAGTCCAACAGCTCCATCTGGTGTTCACCTGAAGGCGACACATCACAGCAAAATATTATAACCTCAACCTGAAAGTGTCTCAATACAATTGTGTTTAAAATGCTCTTGTCCAAACTGTATGTTCATACTAGTGTAGGCCCGGGCGTAAAGCACGTTGTCCAGCACAGCATCGTGGTCCACATTAAACCGGTCGGCGATGTCTCTCAGTCTGTCTGGACGACTAGAACCAGGCAGGTGTAGGTCAAGGATAATGTGGAACCATAACAAGAAGAAAACACACTGATACACGCATGGGAAGACACTGTAGTCACACCCATGGAACAAATATCTCTGAAAAATGTTATCAAACTCATACATGGTGGGAGTCATGTATAGTGTGGTGTTTGTGTGGTTGTTGCCATCATTGTGAGGATACAAGGTGTTCTCTGTGTCTATGAAGATGATTTTCCCGCCTGAGTAGCCGTCCTCGCCTGGAAGCTGAGCAGTGACTGGACAGAAGAAACACAGATTTTTTGTTATAGTCCTTGTTTAGCCATATTCAAATGACTCCTTACTCACCACACAGTGTGTGAGACAGCTGTGTTTTCCCTGTGCGGAACTCTGTAGGGATGACACAATGTAGGGAGTGTTTAGGCATTGCTCAGAACTGTTGAAATGATATTTCAACAGTCTAATCATACAGTTTATTAAACTAAAGGAAGACTTCTCACCCCCAAAGGCCTCTGTGATAGCCATACTTTCTATACCTCCACCCAGAAGTTTACTGCAGAGACAAAAGATATATGTTGTAATATCTGTGCTATAAAGTTTGAATATAAGTAATGCTAATGAACTATTATTAAACCTTCATATAACTTATAAATCTTAACTCAAACTCCTGGCTCCCAGTTGTGATGTGGAACACCTGCTTCCTCCTCGTACTGTACTCAAAGGCGGTCTGGAAACCAACATTCTACAATGTAAAGGAAATTATCTAATTATGCTCTGTGTTGTTATATTTTTGATAAGACTGATAAGACTTAAGACTGATTCAGTCTTAAGGCCATGAGAATAAAGTGGCAAAGTTGATGAATGACTTGAAAGTCAAAGTAGAAAAATCCATTTACCAGCATTTTCCCAGCAGCCTCCTTGATTTTTTCTACTTTTGCCTCTGACAGGCCCTTAATGTTGCACAAAGCCTTGCGAGTGGTCATCTGGATCCCCTTCACAGTGCAGATACCCACTGACTTTAGCTTTTTGATGTCCGCCACATTCTGTGATCATAGACGGGGAGGGGTAGAGAGATAATCACATCGACAGCTGACTTCTGATCTGATAGAAAACTCAGAGTATGTTTCAGCCCTACTTATTACTCACAATCCCATGTTTCTGTAGCAGGTCAATGTCTTGGAAGAAGGACTCCTGTTCAGTTCAGAGAAAAAATATATACATGAGGTAGTTGCAGTGGAGTATACTTGATGAAGAGAAGAGTTTAACTAATTTTAAATAATAATCTGTCACATGGTTTTTGTACTTTTTTAAAATTCCTGAATAGCTGTTATGAATAAAATTGCTTATATGAAATATGTGGACAGTCCTCCTGCAACGCTGAAGTTTGAGGGTTCATAAATAATATTGATTACAACTTCTCAAAGGTTTTAATATTATAGTTGTGGGGAATTTCAGGTCATAGCCTTTGTAAATTAGCAAAGATTAAACAATGGTCAACTATAATGTTGGTTTCTTACCTCGTCGTCCTGGTAACCAGTATTCTCTTCAACAACCTGGTCCTCTAAAGCTTTCATTGTCAAAATAATGTAGGTTTAACGTAAAGAATCTAATTGATTTTCCTTGTTCGGGTCCTGTGAATCGTCAAGAATCTTTGCCCAAGTTAGCTAACATTAACCACTCTAAGTAAACTGCTGACTTAGCTATAAAAGTTAGCTTTTATGTTACACTCTGGTCTTTTACTCGGCTCAGTTACAACACTGAAAAAGACTGTAATAAGCTTGTCTAACAATATCAACTAAAAATGCAAGAATAAAGAGACACTGACTAACAAAATGTACTTTTAAATAGAGTGATATTTGGCTCGTGAAGCAGCTCGCGCGGAGCAACTGGCGGGAATTCGCGATTTATGCCATATTCATGTGCAGTCGGAATTTATCAATTACAAACCAGGGGCGTATTGACATTGGCTAAACATGACTGACCCAACTTGTTCTTAATGTGATGCTTTTAAGAGCTTGCGGCATTGTTTCGCTTTATTATAAAGAAATATGAACGTGTTGGGGTTTTTTTTTAGCAGATTTGAGTTTTTAAAACGGCTTTTTATTTTCTGCTGTGACCCAAAGGGAGAGCATTCCCCTTGCAGCACATAGGACTACGAGCTGAAGAAAAAGCAGCGAACGCATCATTGGACAGTGGAAGACGCTTTTTATAGTCTTTTTCGCTTTGTATCAGTATTATTCGATATATGTCTGCGGTATTATTGAAATGGTTTATACTAATTTGTGGTGTTTTGCATTGACATGTGGGCTTGGTAAAGTAGTATGTGCGAAAAAAATGTACAGCATCATCACTGCAGACATTAAGGAAAGGCATAGATGTAATCAACAAAGTTGAACATGGCTGTTACATTTCGATTCAATCTCTCAGGTAATCATTAACATTATTGCCTCTTTGCAATGTTAAAATCGTATGAATGCTGTGAAATATCGAAATATATATTAGTCATTTCATTGCTCAATTGTTAAAGCCTTTATAAATAAAATCATTCTTAAGCTGATACTTTTTGCTTTATGGTCAGGTTTTAATGGCTTTCGTTGGTGAAATCACACAGACAAAATGGTAAAAGTAAACACTTGACTTTAGATTTAGTTTGGTGTTTTAATTTCTGCAGCTGTGTTGAAGAAAATACAGAGACATGGAATTGCTTACTGAACAGAGACAAGATGCTCTATTGACACGTGTGAAAACAGAGCAACTTTCCCTTAGGACTGGACATGTCAGACTTATATTGAGACATTTAGCATCAACCACCACAGCCACATATGTCCAGAAACATTTTTCTTGTCTGAAATGAAAAAGTATTTTTATTTCAGATGCTATCAATGGAAAAGTATACAACAATCTTTTAATAATTGAACAGCATGAAATCTCTGTTGTTGCACTTTATGATCCATTGTTTAAAAGCAAAGAAATAATTCAACTAGTAAGTGTGGCCGGTTTAGAGTGAGAGGCATGGTTATCTTACATAATGTACATCCATGGTACATTGGTGAACAGTGATATTTGTAAAGACAGACATGATCCTCAAAGGGTGTTATGGATATGATGGACAAAACAGCCAACATATTGTACACATTTTTTGGACTGCATACACCAAGACCAATAATTGATAACCTCCAGATTCACTTAATCCAGCTGTACCTGCTATCCCCTAAAGATCACATTATACTGTATATGTTGATATAAGTATGTATTTTTTTTAAAAGAAAAGAAAAACAGAAGCCGTGCTTCTGGGAATAAGTCTTTGCATGATGTTTGAGGAAGGAGAGACAGCGAGGGAGAAGTGTTAGAAACGCATCACACTCTCCTTCTCCAATCCCAATAGCCAATCCAGTGTGTTGGAGTGAGCATAATGTTGAGCTGTTGACATACAGCTTTTTCTTCTTTCACATTTTACTGCAGTTCTTTGCTCTTCTCCACGGTCTCTCTGTCTCTCCTTGCGGCCAGCTGCACTGCATCGCTAGCAGCAGATTCCAGGTTCATGTTGGCCCTTCACGGTCTCTTACATCTTGCCAGGTGCAGGAGGCATCATGCCCGGCATCCCACCAGACATTCCAGTGTTGGGCCCCAAAAGGATCTAGAAGGGAAAGAGACAATCATCCATATTGTCACATACAGCTTTTTTTCCCCCTTCATACCTCCTCACTCCTCAATGCATTTTGCTTTCCGTTCCCTGTTAAGTTTTTGTGATTGTTCCCAATAAGAAATCATCTTGTGGGACATGAAATGCCTCCCATGTCTGCTCCATCAGATGGACACTCACTTGTCTCTGCTGTTGTAGCTGCTGCTGCTCCAGCTGTAGTCTCTCCGTCTCAAACACAACAGGCAGAACCAGGATCATGAAGGAGGTAGTACCCACCCAGAGTGCCGAGCGGGAAAAACTGAAACAAGTTAATAAGATGATAAGTTTAAGAGTTAGACCGAGAAATTTAAAGTGCTTATCTCGAAGTTCTCAGTTGCTAAGGCTTTCATCAGTGGGCCATAGGCTCAATCACCATTGTGTTACCTCATTCGGCGATAGTTACAAGCGATTTAACAGACATTTATTTAAATGAAAATCTTCGAGATTATGTCTTTAATGTCTTAGATTAGCCTAAACTCTACACAATGAGTAACCATTTTCGAAGAGTCTAGCTCTAGAAAAAAACAATCTAGAAAGGATTAATGGCTGCTGCTGGGATTAAACCCACCCAGTTAATCTGTTGATATCCTGAGCTACAATTACACACTACCAATTAAACAAATTTAAATTTAATACAATAAAATGATAAGGGGTTCGGAAAACACTCAAGGGATGTACCTGTAAAACTTCTTGGCCAATGAGACAGAGCATTGTGCAGACATCTCAGCGGCAGTGCGAACCGTGTCAGGAAACATTTCTGTCAGGCCCCACAACCTCTCCATCAGTGTCTCATCCAGCTGTACAAGAGTGTGAGTGACATGAAACTTTAGTGCAAAAGACAGAGTAAAGTAAGCATATCTCATGAACTGATACATAGCGAGAGAGAAAAACAGGTACACAAGTACTTCAATTTGGTAAATTCAGTTTGCCCAAGGTTGATGTTAAAGTGAGAAATGGTCCTTAGCACCATTAGCAATTAGTATTTAAATAATGTAAGATAAGACAGACAAAATAATAAATTCAAACACTTAAATAATTGTATGCTTGTAATTGAGACAATTTGACATAGAGATTCACTTCAGGCAGCTGGCTAGCTAGCTAGATAGTTAGCCATGATACAGCTATGTTAGCTAGTATTGTTTAGCCATGCAAGTGACATATGGAAAGAAGACAGTGCGACTAATGTTTTGTTTCAATCTACATTTCAGAAGTACCCCACAATGACTAGCCACATACATCCTCATCTTCATCGTCGTCAATCTCGTCCTCGGGAGGCCGGGTAGATACCGGGCCCGCAGCTGGAGAAAGCTCCTCGATTGCGGCCATGTCTCCTGCTCGCCCGCTCGTGTCTCTGTCGGTTTAGAACAACTGTGCGCGCGGCGAACAAGTCGCTAGAAAACAAAATGTAGAAGATAACAGAAAGTGTAATATATTTCTTATGATTTCACACCGGCTTTCATTAAAGCTAATGCTAGGAGGCGTGCATTGGTTCAACGACAGTCTGAGGTCACAGTGGGAAAACGTGAGGGTTGTCAGGGAAGGAACGGATTACGACAGAAGGGCAGGGGTCGAATTGTACTCCACCTACAAGTAAACTGCGCCCCCTGCTGCAGCGGCTGTCTAAAAGCAGCCCGTGACGTATGGTTATTAACTGGCAAAATATATCACATTTTGATGTAAATTTGGTTTGTGCAGTATTTCATTTTTAACAAAGGATACATTAATTATTTCTGCGACTATATTCTTTCAAAATGGGCTGTTAACTGTAAAAACACAAATGTAACACCATAATGTACAGATTGTTTTTGTATTGAACTGTATTGCCTTCTTGTTATTCCAGCTCAGGGATCACAAATTTAATTAGTTATAGAATGTATTCTGGATTAACCGTTGTACAAGCCCACTGTACAATAAACTATACTGACAAACCAACACACATAGTTACTAATACATAGTTAAAACACTTGTGAAATGTTGGTAGAACATTCTAAATTATTAGTAAATTGACAAAGCATTGGATTACTAATAAATTGTGAGAACAGTAATAAAGCACAATGACAACCTTTTGGTTATGCTGTTATCTGTTCTATTCTGGGTTTGAGGTGATAAAACTCCCTCATAATACCAGTATGTAGTGAATTTGTCCTAAGTGAATCGGTTTTCCCAATCCCAATGTTCAACATACATTTGCAACATCAGATTAATTTTACCTACATTCAGGCCTCAAAAAGATATATTTAAATTTTACATATTGAAAAGTTACTTTTGATACATGCCTTTTCCTTGAGGAATTTCAGTTGTCTTTTTAGGCAGCCACATAAGCTACCAGGAAACACATGTAACCTCTTGTATATATGTAAGTAAATAAAATAGAACAGCCAGCAGCCCTTATTAGACCATTTCCTGTGACTTAGATATATAAAGGACAGCCTCTACATACTCTAGCAATGAATGTACTTACTACTGTGAACTTTCAGTATTTCAGTAATAAGGGCTGAGTTTCAGTATTTGTTTTAGTTGTTGAGTTCTGCTGGTTTTGTCGCCATCATATGGCTTTAATAATAAATTAGTGTCAGTTAGGGTCACTCTCAATCCAATCGCAGCTTTTTTTTCTCTTTTTCCAAGTAAGTTGTTATTGCTGGGAACAGCAAAGGGGGCTGGTCATGGAAAAGTTCTGGGATGCAGGGATTCCTTGTTTACATCCTCTCGGAGTACGCCGCGGGGGCGGGGTTGGCTCCGCCCTCATTCTTTAGGCCTGACGTCATTGTCGCTTGTGTTTTTTATGAATGAAGGAATCCAACCTCAGAGAGCAGCGGAGTAATTCCGGGAAAAGGCGGACTGACATTTTGTCGCCACAGTCGCTTCGACCCAGCAGGTAAATTCTTACTTCTTACTAAACATTTAACATTTAGATATTTAGCTGGGATTCGTTGGTACCAGCCGAACACCAAAGGACTGTATCCGCCGGGGACTGGCCAACCAACCAAGGACAAGTGAGCAGGCAGCTGTTTGCTTTAATCTCCTTTAGCTCGTCAGAAACCGTTGATGCTAAGTGCTAACAGTTAACATTACTAGCATGTCTGAGATGATGCGAATAATTTGGCCCCGCTACTCATATTTGCGCCTCTGTACTCGTAACATACGACATTGAGAGGGGGTTCCCACTTCCTTGTTTAACCGTATGTTTTAAATGTATTATTTAAAGTCTTACTAAAATGGATGTCGAGGCACTCGTGATGGCTGTTTACTATAGCAGCAGCGCTTTTACCCGAGGCTGGCCAGCTCCTTTCCCTATATGGATAAGGGTGGATTCTGGTCGTAGCTAGATGAATAAATACAGTTTCCAGGAGTGGTCTGTGTTAGCCATTTGTTATGTAGTCATTTTATAGTACACGGAATAGATATTAGGCTGTTTCACTGTACTAGCACTGTTATGTTAAGCCTGCGTTTGGTAACGTTGCGTTCACTTGTTGCGTTCCTCTTCGGCGTTACTTAAAAAGTACTATGTCCTCTAAAGTGATATTTATAGTAAAGTACGGACGTGGGTATCCTGTGCTGTTTGGACAAATTCAGAAAGACGTGGTCACAGCTGGTTTTCCGGGGTTTGGACCGCCTGGCAGTCTCTGCGGAGCTGAGCAAACCGTTTATTGCTGAATCACCCTGACTTTACGAAACAGCGGCGGTCTCATCGGTTTACAGCCGGAGTCCACCGGCGGGTTGGACAACCGCTGTTGCTGCAACCTGTACTTCCCACGCCTGTCGGGAAATGCAGTTTATTCTCAGCAAACTGTATACTATTATAACAGCTGTTTTATGTATCCTCTATATACTAACACACCCTACAAGTGCATTGTAGGCCTACGTATGCTGTCAAAGCCCATTGTTACTGTTATGAAGTAGGTGGGCTACTTGTGTCTTCACAAATGTTTACACCTTTTTAGATATGGGTGACCTGTTCAGAGTTTTTTTCTAAGCAAGCAAATTTAGGTTAAAACAGAAATACTCTGCTTTAGAGGAATCAAATTGAAAATGAAAATACCTCATTTATAGCAGTGTAACACACTTTTATAACTGGGTATCATAAATGTTATGAAAGTCTATACATCTCATTAAATAGAAAGAAGAAAGCTTACTTAGATAAACCTACATTTAGAGTAAAGTATTGACAATAAAGAAGTTAAATTCAAAGAGACGGCAAGGGGTTTCCCCAAAGGCTCTGTCACATATCTCTGCTGTCACAAACAAAGGGCATGACCTTATTTTCAACATTTTTTGTTGATACATTCACCAAAGGTGTCAAAGATCATGAATACACCCCGATGCTCAGTGAGAAGTTGAATAAAGTGATGTTAAAATGAAGCTGCAGGCAGCATCATCTTACAGAGCAAGACGTTGTACTCGTCAGAAAAGCTGCTGAAAGGTCAACAGCAACTTCAAAGCAACCAATTTACTGTAATATGTCTCTCCATGCATATGTAGCATTCTTGTTTGTAATATAATTTCCTGAGACTAAATGAAACCCATTCAATCTTTATTAAAAAAAGTCCAACATTGCAGTAAATATGAAAGTGAGAAGATTCACTTTCCAAATGTTGTGTGGGAAAACACCCTGTGGTTTGATGATGTCAAGGTAAAACATGTCAGTCTCAGTGAAAGGTTAATGTCAAAAGATATTTCTGCTTCACAGTCAGCGCAATGCGGCCGCTTGTCATCAGCATCCCGAGTGCTCTGGTCAGGATGGAGGTGAAATGCAGTGCTGTCATTTTTATAGACATGGCAGTGATCTGCCGCACACAGCCAAAACAACTAAGTGACTAAGGGGGAAAAAGGAGGTCAAGTTGTCCTGATTGGATGTTGGACTTTAATCCCAAACAACATTAGAGAGAGTGTAGGAAGTCCCCACGCACTGTGTGTGAGCTGTTACGGGAGACGAATTAGACTTCCAAATACAGCAGCGTTAAGGCGGTTCAGACTTACACAAACACTCTTACTGCTGTTGTAACAGTTTGTTACTGGAAGCAGCAATTAAGTGTGTGAACAATCTTGGCGTACTAGTCATGAAAAGCATCTAAAATTAGTTCCAACAGCGCTTACATGTAGAGGTTAAGATTATCTACAAAAAAAAAGAAAAAAAGCTGCGTGTCATTAAATGTTTTCACAATGAAACTTTTGAGCCGTTGGCGTTGTGTTGACAAGAGGAAGTGTTGAGGGGATTGGTTAGGACACCTGCTTTGAGCAACCAAAGGGCAGACACATGATAACTTCCCCCTCACAATTCCAGCTAACAGAGAAAGGCACGCTGCTTTCAAAACCTCCCCTTCCTTACATATCAAACCGCACAGTTTAATGAGAGAGTAGGTTTTGGAGAAGCATGAAAGAGCGCTGGGTTCTCCTTTTCTTTATCGTGCATGACTGGCTGTCTTGTGAGCGGATGGTAAATGTCAGGCTCGACTTGGACCAAAACATCATGATGTCCTGAGTCACATGTGATAACCTACCTTTGTTTTAATGTGTGTGTTTCTTTTCTTGCAGAGTGTGTGTATCTGTGTTGACTGGTGCCTGGGGGGGAAAACTGCAGACGGTTGAATCATGACGACAGAAAGAAACAGCAAAGCTCTGAAGGTAACACAGATCAATATAACTTTTTACAGGAGCGTATCTGGTGTTTGTCAGCATCATCGTCACCTCTGTCCTCTCTTCTCTCCTCTTCCTCTCCAGGTGAAGCAGGAATGCGGCGAGAACGTGCCCATCCTGTCAGACAGCGAGCTCATGTCCCTCTCTGTACGAGAGTTGAACCTCCACCTGCGCGGCCTGTCTCGCGAGGAGATCCAAAAGCTGAAGCAGCGCCGTCGCACCTTAAAGAACCGAGGCTACGCCGCAAGCTGCCGGGTCAAACGCGTCTCCCAGCGCGAGGCGCTCGAGCAGCAGAAAATGGAGCTGCAGAGAGAGGTGGACCGGCTCGGGGCGGAGAACGCCGGCATGAGGAAAGAGCTGGAGGGGCTCGGCGCGCGTCTCGCCGCCCTCCAGAGGTTCGCCAGGGGCCTTGAGGCCGGAGGGGGCCACCTGCTGGCCACCGCCCCGCGCCTCAACACCGCCTCCGTCATCACCATCGTGAAGAGTCCACCACAGCCGCAGCAACAGAGAGAACACGAGCCGTCCTAGAAGGAGCTGCTGGAACCAGACTGGGGGGGGAGAGGGACGCACAACCTGCAATGCAAAGACACACACACCTGCAGATACACATATACTCTACACACACACACACACACACACACACACACGCCGCGAACAGGAAGACGATATTAGTAGGAAAATACTAAACTCATGTCTGAGTTATGCCTCGTTCATACTTCTGTGGAATTTCATGTGCAGGATTCTTTTAGTCCTGTGTGTTGACAAAGGGTTGTGTAACATCACCTACGAGACAAAAGCTGTGCTTAGTTTTCCAAAGCAGGAGCCAGGAACAGTTTAAATAATCATCTTGGACCAGTGGAGGTGTCCTCCACTTACAGACACTGCAGCTTAGTTGACTGAAACATACTAAAGAGTATTTTTTCCGAAGCTCTCAAAGTTTAGAATTATGTTGATAAAATGCAGCAGGTTTATTTTGAATGAGGCGAGTCATCACACACACATGTGCACAAACCCCTCACACTCATCCCCCTGATCCACACGGGGCGTACACATTGACTAACTGAACTCTGACTGAAGCCAGAACAACCCTACAGAGTTACTGCACATCCTCACTGCTCAGCACCTCCCATCATGCACCAGAAAGGCCGGGGGGGCTCCTCCCTGCTTCACCTCATGGCACCTGACCCACAGCAGAACGCCAGGCAGGGTGGAGCTGACGTATTTGCAGCCTCCTCCAGCTCTCCAATGTCTGCATTCCTGGTACAGTTGTAGCTCCTGGCTGTTCTTTCTAGCGGCCGGGGCTCATGTGTCTCTGCTGCTGTGTACCAAAGTGTGAGTCACTTTTGTTAGTCATTAATGAAGAGTTTCTCAACCTTGGTGTCACTTGATATTCAGGCGGGTCATGGGAGAGGCTAATTTCAAGGAAATCTTCCTCATGGTGGCTTCTGGAAGCAAAAAAAGTGCACACAGAGTCCAGAAAAAGGTTGAGCAACACTGCATTTGTGAATTCCTTCAAGATGTCCATTCAGTGAAATATCTTAGTTTTGGGTTTCAGCTGCTGCCACTACTCCCTCCTGTCTTCTGTGTGAGGGGAGAGTAGATTAGTAGTGCTTGTGCATACATTTTTCACATCAACGCCGTGCCTTCAGTGTGTGTTGAGTTAGAAGAATGCAAACCTAAGCGGGTGAAGTTAAAAACAGACTGTAATCGCTCCGTCTTGACTGTCCATGACCGCACATTTCTTTGTTCAGGATCTCTCTCTCTGGATTCTCCTCTTCGCTGAGCTATAAGCCCTCACTGCTCATTTCACAATCCCTAATGTGCAGTAACTTTGCTACAGTCTGCTGTGGCTTTCTTTTTTTATTTTTTTTTTTCATATCTGCTAGACTCCCAACGACACATGTTGGTCATTTTGCTACAAACGTGTAAAAGCAGAGTGGCATCTGGTAGGAATTACGCTCGAGTTCGACGCGAACCCTCTGCATACATTCCCGTTTCTGTGTTCTTTTATTTGTACCGTTTGTATGTGCCGTTGAGAGACGAAAATGTTGAGTGACATTTATCAGAGATATATTCTATATTTTATTTGTATTTAAAGGTAGATATTATGAAAAGACAAGCTAACGAGTGCTGTGATGTTCTATATGTTTTCAGAAGTACTTACTTATGACTAGTCCGGGGATATTCTCTGTCTAATTATTGTGTTGTGTGGCGACGATGATTACTTTACAAAATGTTAATTATTATTATTATTAGCTATGTAGAAATATGCTCAAAGCCAATGGCCATATTGCTGTATGATGATTTCTGTGTGTGTGTTTTTGCTATGTTTGTATTGGCTTGTCATAGTGGATTCTTGGAGGGATATTATTTTTCTATGATGATTTGTTCTGATGTTATTTGTCTGAAAAAATTAAGGTCACTTCTGAATCGGCTGGGTGGGGCAGAACCACGGGGCGTTAAAGGAAAAACAGGAAAGTGGAAAGAAAGATTGGGACGAGGAAGAGGAGAAAGAGAAAGTTAAAGAGTTGTCGAATGATGGGGAAAGAAAGTAGGAATGGAAGAGCGGAAGAGAAGGTGGAGAGAAGGTGGTGCTTTATTCACTTGAAAACCTCCATCAGCCACAGGCCTGTTTGAGCTCAGACAGGCCCACTTTCATGGAGTCTCGGCCACTGAATAGTGCTAGCAATATCATTTATAAGCAGGCATTGTAACGCATTAGACTGTGTCTACAAATAACTCCTAAAGATATGAGGCATATATTTAGCTATATGAATATCAGTGTGGCAAAAAAGCATTTATTCTCGATATTTTAACGTCTCACTTCTGTCAAACTGTGCTGGATGTTTTGTAATACTGCAAAACAAAAATGGTTTTTGTATTTATTACTTGTATTTTTTCTATTGTGAAAATTTAAGTACATTGTCTATTTTATATATTAATTATAATAAATGTTGTACATATTGTACATAAAATGGTGTGTTTGTGGTTACGGGCTGTATTGGAACAGTAGACGCACCCACATGGTACAGAAGGGAAGCAGATCTGCAGGATGTGTTGCACAAGTTATCTCTCCAGATCAGAAGATAAAGACTCAGGGTTAAAGTCTGAACTGACTTCTTACTTTCTGAAATTATGAAATACAGGGAAGCTTTTGTTTTGCTAACGTTTTATGTTTCATAATGTGAGAAGAATTTAGTCCCTCAGAATAATGATAAATTGTACATCATGTTCGGATAAATAAACAAAAAATATAGCTGACTCACCCACAGCACATTACTGATGTTTACTGCAAATCTGCGAAATCTGTCGGCTATTTCAGCTGCGGCCTGGTGGTTTCTGTCGGTGTTTTTATACTGTGGATGACGCACATGTTTAACATTTACAATAGTGGAAGTAGAAAAGTTTTTACAATGGCTGAAGATAAAGATTTTTTAGAACATCCCAAGAGAGGCAGGAAGTGATGGGGTCATGAGAACTATTGTCTTAATTTTAACGTAAAACACCACCAACATATATGGAAGTTTATTATCCTGTTTATTTTTACCAGTAAAATCTGATATTAAAAAAACCTGCTACACTTGGTTTCTGATGGATGGCTAAAGCTAAAGTACTTAAGACATATTAAATTGAAGACATATTTAATTGCTCTAGGCTCATGAAGAGGTTTTGTTTCTTACCTCACCTGGATGTTGAAGCTTCATTTTACTGAATGATGAGAAGAGTTTGACAGCTGAGGGGGACAAAGTTTCTATGTGCCTCTCTTTCATCTGAAAATAAATGCATGCCAGCAGGATTTTACTGACAAATCATTTAGAGCTAAACATTGTCCAGTACGCAATAAACAAGTGTGATACAGAGACTCCAGTTCACTTTTAGTGAAATAAAAGACACCATGTGTCCAGTTTTAATATGAACAAACACGCTGGCAACGTACATATCATTCTAAATATCTTTTATTATTTCAGTTCCATTTGACGTAAAATATTTGCATCATAAGCAGCTTTAAAATATACAAATAACTATAAAACAAAAAGTCGAGTTGAAATAAAAAAAGACAGGTATGAATAAAAAATACAAAACTAGGTATTTTTTGCTCCATCTTTACAGTATATATGACTATTTTAACGTACGCCACAACTATTCTGCCTGTCGACAGCACTTAAAGCTGTATGTACAATATAATTACACATTTTCTCAGTTCACACATCTCCTCTCACATCACCAGATAACGAAAAGAAACAGAACGAGAGTGTCTTAAGCTTGAAAGCGTATGATGGCGTTCAAAGTGCGGTAATTTGGTATCTCATCAACATAAGACGAGAATACCTGCATCAGTCTATGTGTCATCGTCATTTAAACCCTGATAAGAAAATATAGAGGATTTTTATCCTTATTTATAGCATGACAAAGTTTTTAAAAGAGCAAACCCACGGACACAAAACAGACGTCTCCGGTCCAAAATTATCAGCACTACTATTCAAACACAAGCTCACAGTTTATCATGAAATAAACTCGTGCTTTTATTTTGAAAGGATTGCAGGGTCATGTGCTCGGTAACGGTAAAATAATCCTGTTTGAATCTATGTCAAAATGTAGCAACCCAATTACCCAGACTACATTGAGTGATGTCAAAAATAGGCCTCTGCTCATGTGCACAGACGTGTCACCTCTCCAGTTTAAAACCAATATGCAGTAATAAAAAAATGTCTTATGGTCTGAAAGATTAACGTCTATACATTAAAACACACAGAGCAACAAGAAGACCAAAAAGTGCTGGACTCATGCTGAGACATAACGTGTGACATGTGCGAGTGAGTTCTAACGGTCTGTCTGCTTGTAGATTAGATTGTCAATGTGTTCAGGGCTCCTCCACAGCGCCCCCTGGTGTTCACACAGACCTACAGCAGAGCAGTGAAAGTAGTTACAGTAAACACGTTGGCAAACTCGCTATGACTCATTCGGATGACTCAAGAACTTCAATTATGTGTAAAAAAAAAAAACAGCTCTGTCTGCGGTGGAGATGAATCCAACAAAAAAAGACTGCCAGGAAGAAGAGAGCAGCAACCAAGACAGAGAAGTGCAACACGTTCACACAGCACGGGGTATTTTTAACTTTGTGAAAATATGGTGCACACTGAACAGGATACATTTTCCCATACAGTTGTGCTAATATGTAGTTAGTGAATTACTATTGTTGCTTTCAGATACACTATTGCTTAGTAGCAGAGCTGTATAATGTGCAGTTAGGTTGAAGATTTATATATAAAAACCTCACAATAAGTCTATTGACACCTGACGAATAACAAACGACAGTGGATGTGTCTGAACAAATGCAGAAAACTTGATGGAATTAATTAATTAATTAGTACTTGGATCTTATTTTGGACAGCAGGTTGTGACATCATTATTTCCTTTAACTAAAGTGATGGATATCTCAGTTTGACTTTTGAAGAAGGAAGGTTTAATTCCTTTGACGGAGCCCCTCTGCAGAGAACCGGCGGCTAAAGTTAGCATTAACCTATATTCCTCTTCTGTTTTTCCCTCTATCCAGTTAACCTACATTGTGGCCTGCAGAGGTCTGCTGCCAGCGCGGGAGCAGCTCGAGATTTAATCCCGGCCATTCAAATAACGCCCCAATTACCCCGGAGTAATCCTGCCCAGCTCTGATGCTGCTGCTGCAGACGGGGCTGATGGAGCAGATGTAGTGTATAATCTATAATCTGCTGTGTGTCGCTCTAATCTGTGCCATTAATATCAATAACAAAACTGATCCATAGAGATGACATTGACTCGTGTTTTGGGCTTGGTTTCCTTTTAAATCCATCCCCACCCTGCACAGAGGGATTTCCCTTAACATCCCACAATACACCCAGTACACACATTTTTTCCATAACTTTGTGCTGCATGTAGAATCACTGCTGTGAGGCTAAAAACAGCTTCTCTTTGAAGCATATTAATGCTCCTCCGCTTGTTAAAATGTTGCAAATTAATATCTAAATATTTCATCCATCATATATACCGCTTATCCTGTTCAGGGTCGCGGGGGGCTGGAGCCTATCCCAGCTGTCATTGGGCGAGAGGCGGGGTACACCCTGGACTGATCGCCAGACAATCACAGGGCTGACACACAGAGACAGACAACCTTTAAGCTCACATGCACACCTACAGGCGTTTAATTTAAAGTCACCAATGAACCCAAGGAGCGTGTCTTTGGACTAAAGCGTAGGAGGAAGACGGAGTAACTGGGGACTAGGAACCTTGTGAGGCGACGGCGCTAACAACTGCATCACAGTGCAACTCTAATTAAATAATAATTCACAAAATGAAAAACACTTTTTGCAAACTGAGAGGAAGAATCTCATT
Source organism: Semicossyphus pulcher (assembly GCF_022749685.1). Taxonomy (NCBI): domain Eukaryota; kingdom Metazoa; phylum Chordata; class Actinopteri; order Labriformes; family Labridae; genus Semicossyphus; species Semicossyphus pulcher. The sequence continues at coordinate 9,066,549 of NW_027211670.1, read as the reverse complement.
TAACTTTTAAAGGATTTTATAACCAGGAGAACCTCGATAAACACGAACTTGAATATCTGGACACAACAGGACCTTTACATTACAAACAAACTCAGATCCAGAACCACAAACATCCATTAAGATGATAACCACTGAGAAACACATAAGAGCGAAGGAACCGTGAACTGAAATGTGAAATTAAGCTTCTTTCCGGACCAAGAGTCGAGTATGACTCAGAGTGTACAAGCGTGACTCACACACTTTCCAAACGTGGACACAACCCTTTGTATTTTCATGCCGATGGTTTTGAACACGGCCAGCTTGGGAGAAGTGGGTGCAGAAACGTCTCTGCAGGAAGGTCCTCGCAGGGACGGTCAGTCTCAAGGACAAAAAACAAACAAACTCAAAATTCTTCAGTCGTTGACGAGGACACACAGGGCAGAAGTTCAAGTACAAACAGTCTGAATGTGATTCAGCTGTAAGCGGTACATTTCCTGCTCTAGAACTCGTCGTCAGAGCTGAGCAGGAGAGTCTTCTCTGTGTCTCCGCGGCCGCTGACGGAGCTGTGGGTGCGGGAGACGGGAGGTGGAGCCCCCTGCTCCAGCGTGGACTGCTGGGTGTACTGCTGGTAAGCTGGGGAGAAGTTGTGGATGGCGTCCTGGACCATGTCGCCCGGGTTCATGGTCTCCTTCAGGCTGCTGGAGATGCTCTTCATGGGGGCACAGCGGCCTGCAGGAGGCAGACGAACGAGAGAGTTAGAAGTCAGGAGGTGAAGGAAAATGTTGATTGGAATGGAGAAGAGGAAAAACAAGGTGTAGGAAAGCGAGTGAATGATTTAGAGGGGAGGGAAGTACAGAGAGGAGGGAAAGGGGTGAAGAAGGAATAAAAAGGCAGGAAACATTAAGGAAGGGCGGATTTATGATGATACGATACGTGGGGGCAAATCAAATTAAGAGGGGAGGAAAGAAAGAGGTGAAAGGAAGTATGAGAAGAAAAGAGAGGGAAGAAGAGTGATTTAGTGGAAGGATAGAAGGGTGGAAAAAGGAACGAAGGGACAAAAAGAACGGGGCATCAGTGATTTAGAGGGTGTTGAACAGTGAGACAAAAGGAGGGAACATGTGAAAGAGAAATGAGGGGAAAAGGAGGAATTGTACAGGGACAGTGGAAGTGATTTAGAGAGAGGGAACGGAAAGGGGAAAAGGGTTCACAGTTGACGCAAGATGGGAAAGTTTAAGTAAGACAGGATGGGAAAGACTTAGGAACAGCAGCAAGAACATTAAATGAAAAGCAGGTACAGATATGAAACCGAATCACATTCGAAACCTTCTACAAAACCAAACCGTGATACAACTTAAAAGGATGTAACTAACAAAAAACAGGAGCAACTTCAGCAGTGTTTAACCTACCAAACTCTCCATATGTAGGGACAGGTCCTTTATTACGCAGCAGAGAAGAACAGAGACAAAAAAGATGGATGTTTCGAAACAGGAAGGCAGGACATAAACCCAAACAAAACAAAGTTAGGGTGTGATAGGATGAGGGGTGTAACATGTAAAAGGGAAATATAATGTAAAAGAAAATATTAAGGAGAGAGGTAATAAAGGCGTTTTGTCCGTACGTAACACATCAAATTCCCTCTGGAATTCCAAACATTCCATTTAAATTCGCTCTTGCTTTTCTCACCTTGTAAATCCAGACTCTTGTCCATGTAGACTCTGTACGTGAACGCGTGTCGCAGAGCCAACGCCGCAAAAAACATCTCGATGCAAATGATAAAGTTCTGGTAACCCGCGGCGACTGTTCCCTCCCCGACAGACACCTCCACGGAGTTAATCTGAGGGATGGCCCCGCACTTCTCCAGGATAGCCAGCAACATACCTGTCCACAAAGCCAACATGGAACTTAATGAGGATAAATCAATCTTTGAATACGTTTGTTAATAAAGTTGTGCAGCGGTCCTACCCTGCCAGAAGGACAGGAAGATGACTGATTTGACCATGAGGAACTTGAGCATGGGGCTGTACGGGCTGAGCAGCTCCCTGGTGGAGAAGTAGAAGAGGAAGAGGGCGTACAGAGACAAGCTGACCGAGATGTTGTAGATGATGGTCACGTACAGGTAACCGCCGGCAACACTGCAGAGAGAGAAGTCAGAGAGAGCGGTGTAAGTGATCTTGATTTACAGGTTGTTTTGTTCCGATGCTCTAGTTGGAGGTCGGCCAAAGTCCTGAGTTTCCCATCAGAGATTAATATGCACAAATTAAACAAATAGGGAGCTGATGATAAGTCATTGGCGTCTCTGATTTTATTCTTACTTGAAGTCTCCGTCCTTGTATTTGCCGTAGGCCTGCAGGATGACAGTGATGATGGCCATGAGCGGTTTGATGACGCAGAACTGCAGCGTGGCCTGCTTGCAGAACCGCAGGAAGCCGATGGAGTACGCCTTCCCCCTCAGACAGCAGGTACCGTACATACAGCTCGACCTGACGGCACAAAAACACACGGTTTAAGCTTATATCGTCTCTGATATCTGTGAGGAATAAAGCATTGTTGCTGTAAAACCTGATTAAACAACACTTGCTGTTTCATGTACTGTTTAAAGGCCTTTCAGAATCTATTCTTTCAGCTGTGGGAATCCTGACACTTACTCGATGGGCTTTCCTCTGATCTCAGCCATGATGGCGCTCTCTCCTCCCAGGTATTCATAGCACAGACTCAGGAAGTTGTAAATCACAAACGCTGGGGAGAGACAAGGAGAGGAAAAGGTGGTGGTTATTCACTTCAGGAAGACATTAATTACTTACTCTGATAATCACGGCAGCCCTGCACAAGCCGCTAGATGTTTACGAAGCTGCTGTTAGTCTTGGTTTTTGGTATGCAAAAGTCACTTTATAATAGATACAGATATAATCTCGAAGATTTTCATTTAAATAAATGTCTGTTGAGTCACTATCGATCACCGAATGAGGTAACACAATGGTGATTGAGCCTATGGCCCTCTGATGAAAGCCTTCGCATTTGCAGTATTACAGACTGGGTGTCTGTGGCGACATTCGTGGAAAAAGCAATGTCCAGTTAGTGACACGTCTTCCATCAGCCAGCAGTGGTTGGTCTGCCAGAGAGGGTAGGCGGAGCTAAGCGGCTGCTTTTCCGGTCTCTGCAAGTGTTGCGAGTAAACAGTAATCTACTATCCTCTACTATCTAAAGGGAGCCAGCCGTAGACGTCTGGTTATCTGGGACGGATGCGCCTGCAATTGCCTTTTATCACCATGAGGGATAGCCCGATTATCGGCCGATATTCGGCATTTTGACGCATATCGGCATCGGCCCTTTTTTTTTCTTTTTTAGTCCGACGGCCGATAAGAGATCAATTTAAAACTGGGTTATTTTGGCTCTGATGCAGCCGCGCCTCTCTGTCTGCAGTCACTACTCTGTCTCCAGCATGGTCCCACCCACAGCACTGATTGGTTACACGCAGAGCCATGGCACAGGTAACAGCCAATCAGCAGTGAAAGCTGTGCATGCAGAGTGCTCACACACACGGCGGAGAGGAGAAAAAGTTCATTTCTTTGCAAATTTTATTTAACTTTGTTTTATTTACTTTATAAAACTTCAGGCCAGACCCTGGGAACTCCCTGCGCTTTTTGTTTGTTTGTTTAATAAACATATGCTTAAAGGCATTTAAACAAAGTTAAGTGGAGTTTGTATTATTCAAAGTTTTGACGCCAATATTTTCATTTACTGCAAATGAATATCAGCTCCAAATATCGGTTATCGGCCTCCTTGACTACTAATAATCGGTTTCGGTATCGGCCCTGAAAAAAACATAACAGTCTATCTCTAATCCCCATAAGGTGCTGCCGAATAGAACGAAACTGAGAACTTGGAGATTATATCTTTAAAAGCAATAAGGTGTGCATGACACAATATTCATTAGGGATTTTTAAATTAGTATCTTTTTATGTTTTTTCTAATATTTGTAACTAATATTTTTCTCACTATTGTAACACATGTATGCTTTATGTAGCCCATGTGACAACAGATTTACCAGTGTTTGTTATCCATAAAATATTCAAGCTGCACAAACTTGCGGCAAGTTCACATAGAAACTAGAAGTAGCAGCGAAAAGTGCTAAACAGGAACACCACAAACTAAAAAGTAGAGCAGGGTGAATCATTTAGTCACCCACAGACCCCTGAGCAGTCACACAAACACACCTCACTTCCTGTCATGCTTGCTTTCAACTATGCAAGGAAACACAGAAAACCAGAAAGTGTAATTTATGTATTGTGTTCTGGTGGACTGTGACAGTGGCCAGAAGAATTTTACTGTAAAGCTCACACCAGCAGTTTCAGAAACTGTAATAAGGCACCACCTTCAAGTCTGAAATGAGTTTACACACCACCTACTATTCAATGTGTTCAAACATTTTATATGTATTAAATAGAGATAGACCGATATGGTTTTTTCAGGGCCGATACCGATTATTAGCAGTCAAGGAGGCCGATAACCGATATTTGGAGCCGATATTCATTTGCAGTAAAAGTGAAAATATTGGCGTCAAAATTTTGAATAATACAAACTCCAACACTTAACTTTGTTTAAATGCCTTTAAGCATATGTTTATTAAACAAACAAACAAAAAGCACAGGGAGTTCCCAGGGTCAGCAGCATCTCTTATAAAGTTAACTCAAAATTTAAATAAATAAAGAAATAACTTCCTGAAGTTTTATAAAGTAAATAAAACAAAGTTAAATAAAATTTGCGGCCGATAAAATGTTATTAATAATAAAATTATCGGCGCCGATAATCGGCCCGGCTGATAATCGGTCTATCCCTAGTATTAAATCCATGGACCGCCATCAGCTGCCATTCAAAGTCAAGCTTATTGACTTTGGCCTGGCGGGGCCAGTGTCATCTTTCAGCCTGGTGTCTGTGTGCAGACCACCTCGTACACACACTAGAGGTCATGCTGCACATTCTGTTTAATGAGATATAGTGCCAGACATGTACAGTATGTATGCTCTCTGCAGCTGCAAAGCTGGTTACAGGACGCTCTCTCTGTAACTGTGACAGATATAATGTTCTAAATCCTCTCATTGAAGGCTCACACAGTCATTACAGAGGGTTAAGTAGGTTATTAATAGAGATTTTTCAGACTTTCTTAAATGTGTGATAAACCCTAATAAGTAGAGAGCATATCTACTAAGTAACAATGCACAATACTAGCACATAGCAATGTAGCTAAGTAGCGCACATGTCCTGATAAAAACGTGAGTTATAGTTCTGGGTGTTCATCCTTTGAGTTTAAGCTTTTAAATAATAACTTATGATTCTTTGAAAATGAGTGCGTCATTAGCTTACACATCTAAAGCCTGACCGTAAATCTTCCCTCAACAATAAACACGTGTGAGCTCACGCTGCAGAAACATCTTCACTTTCTGGGCGAGACTCTCAAAGCTGCTGCTCACGAGGAAGAGAGATCAAAACCACCACACACACACACACACACACAAACACACACACACACACCTCCCTCTGTGACTTATATCCACCTGAATGTCTCTTGTGACCAGTGGATTATCTCTCCTCTGTGCCGCTTCACTGAGAGGGTGATGACGACCAAGAAGCTCATAAAAACACAGCGGCGCTAATCCTGTGAGCACACGCACTCTCGGGGGGGGGGGGGGACGTGTTTGTGTGGCTGTGCATGTGAGGTAAAGTAAGGTGAGCACGACGGCCGATATCAGTTAACTGTGAAAGTCAGACATATCTTGAGTGTGTGAGCTTCAGGAGGGTGTGTGTGTGTGTGTGTTGCAGTGTTTTGTCACACACTGATCTCAGAGCAGCTGCAGTGCTGGCACTGATTCGTGTTACATCAGCTGTCTGCTGCTGAGATAATATATTCTCCTCTGACTTTACTTTTACTCCTCCCAAACACGCACAAGAGCTTCGTCACTGCCTTCTGTGGTCTCCTGTCATGCGTCAGACGCCTGTCAGACGGTACTTAGGTAATAATAAGTCATAAATGGCGGTTATCTGTCTGACTGAAAGAGCAGGGACGAGTGATAAAAACTGGTTCATCTGCTCTGAGTAGCTCCTTCTGCGTCTCAGCTATTTACCATTGTGCTCCTTCACATCTCCCCAAGGAACCCCGTCAGCACTGCTTGTTGCCACAGTGATACAGTGGCCCTGCTTACAATGAGGAGAGGAACTTTGCAGCAAGTTTGGTTGAGAGGAACTCATTATCTGACGCAGCCATTCTGGGTGATGAGGAAGATTTGTGAGCACAGTTGCCATGCAACAGGTCGGTCATCCTCGCTAAGGGAGAGATCAGGGCGCTGCTCAGCAGCATCATGGGAAGGGGAAGAGGAGGAAGAGGAAAAGGAGAGGGTGGAAAGATAGTGGAAAAAATTTGTGGGTGACGTGGACGATAGTGGAGGAGGGAAAATGATGTCAAGAGATGAGGAGATGATAAAGAAGGAGGGATTTCTGTCTGAGGCAGTCATATGACGAACACAGCACTGACAGCACTTCCTGCCAAAAGCAAAAGCAAACACAGAGCGCCTCGATCCACATTCACATGCATGTGACATCATGATATCGCCAACACAGGAAGTGACGCCAGTGAGCCGACTATTTCTAGACTGAGCGTCTCAACAGGCCGTCAGCTGTCTTTCACCACTCTCTGCCAACTCAAGAATTTAAGAATAAACAGAGATTTGTTTTGTTTGAGTCATCCATCCGCTCAGCAGAACTACCAGCTCAACTGATCTACAAAGTCCAGAAAAGTCCACCTCTAAAGGAAAAGTAGGCCATTAACCCAGGCTCACATCCATTCAGCTGAAGTCCATTCCATGTACTCATCACAAAATAATTATAAAAGACTGGGATATTAAACTCCAAGATGTGTGGATTGCAAAAAGCCATGAGCAGATGTACACCACGAGGATAATAGCTCCAGGACAATAACAAATAATCACTTTTAAATAAATTAAGTAACCAGGTTAAAACTGTTTTAGTATATGAAAGAAAATAGAGATAATTTAACATGGGTGAGAGAAAAGAAGCACTCAGTGTGTGGGTGGAATAATCTGTTAATGATGGACAAACAGACTGTTCATCTCCAGTATGTAATCAACTGCGAAAGTTGCCCTACATGATGTTTAAAGAATTTTTACGAGTAACATGTAGGCTATCTATCACATGCAATTAAATGCATCTTGATATGATTAATGTGCCTGTTAATACTATTTCACCACTTTGAATTTGTTATTATCTTTTTTTTAATTTCTATTTTTTATTATTTTTTTCTAATCTAATTTGAGTAATTTATAATTGTTTACAAAATGCTATATGTATGTCTCTATAGCCGCTTTCCCACTGGTTAAAAAACATCACTAACACCCGGCTTTTTTGCTCAGTGGGAAAGGTTACAATCGGCATTCAGACCCGGGTCAAATGACTCTGCAGTAGACTAGGTAATTATCACCTCGGCTCCGATCGGCATTGATGGGAACCCAAAACCTGTGTCAACACGCTAATCTCCACCCCCTTTCCGGCGCGATGCTATTCTCCGTTGCTAACTTCTGTGACTCCTTGTCATCTCAGCTACAAATTCAACCCGTCTCCGTCCGAGCAGCGCTCGAACATCGTTCCCAATTTGTCGGTGCCGAGTTTGATACACAGACTGAATGAGTAATAGATACAATAAAGACCTAACCACCGTAACATCTTCCCTGTTTACTAACCCTGTTTCCGGCATGTTTGTGACGTCAGACGGTGACGCAGCAGAAAAGAGGCTGAGTGTAATTCGCTGGCAATGGGAAAAGAGACAATCGGCATCTATAAGCGGGTCTTTCTGGGTCTGAAAACCTGCATCAACGTGCTACGCTAATTTTGGTAGGAAAGGGGTATATGAGTATATAATATTATATAGGGATGCACCATATTATCGGCACGTTATCGGCCGATATTGGCTTAAAAATGAACTATCGGATATCGGCCAACACGCCGATATACGCTGATATAATTAACCGGTAAAATAATGGGCTGCTGCATACTTGATTAAATGCCCGACCTCGGCGCAATGTCCCCGGTGCGAAGAAGACCTGCATGGCGCAGCGCCGGGGACCTCACGTGTGTCTACCTGCAGCATGACAGAGTTAGAAGCCAAAATGTCCGTCGTGTGGAAGTTTTTCAAAGTGTCCGAAATAGACAGAAAAACTGACAAATGTGATAAGAGTATCACCATTATACCGTACGCTAATTCCAATACAGAGAGAGTTGATGATCTCTGCAATTAGGTGTGCGGGAAAAAAATATCGGTATCGGTAATCGGCTAAATGAATTGTAAAATATCGGCATATCGGATATCGGCAAAAATCCAATATCGTGCATCCTTAATATTATATAATATATATAAACGTTATATGTAACATTAAAATGCATATTGTTTTTTACTTTATTTATTACACATATATATATTTGGACTTTTTCCTTTTAAATGTATTTATTTATTTGATTTTATTATTTGTATTTTCACAAAAATGTTGAAAACTAGATAAACATATTGTGGGAAAAAATTTTACTTGAAAAAAACACATAGCTGTTACATAAAAACAAGGAAAGGCAGTTTGCAGCTCTTGTGTACAGTTGTGTATAACATTAAATAAATAATAAAGTGCTTGTGCTATGATTGCGGCTGGTTGGAGGGGGTTGCTGCACTCAGCAGCTGGCCTCAGTCTGTCTTGAGGGGGGACACACGCTTTTTACTGTCTGTGGAAAGAAGCTGTTTCTAAGTCTGTAAGTGTTTGTTTTCATAAACAGACTTAGAAACTTCTTTTTTGGTGCAACAACAATTAAACTTTGCTTTAGGGAAGAGCTGTTCCTCTGCTGTTATTTGTTTGCCGCTGCAGTTGGATTTTATGGTTTGCACTTTTAAACATTGTTTTCTTTTTAAGTACTTTGGAGAAAAAAAGATGATAATTATTATTATTATTATTTAGGTCACTGTCAAAGCAGCTGAATCAGCTGCGTTAACAAAATTGCATCATCACTGCAAATAACAGACTGAGCTCCAAGGGTGTAAATGAAAGCCCTTCCTCACCTTCATAGCAGTCCCTGACAGTGTCAAAGTACACGTAGTACTGGTCGTTGGTGAAGAAGAGGAGGCTGAGCCAGGAGTCGAAGGCGTAGATCGGAACGATGAAGAGGATCCGCACGATGTGGCGCTGCTCCCTGGGTGAGCTGTAGAAACGCAGGTGCATGTAGATCTGGAACAAAGAGAAGGGACAGATTAAATATTCACTTTAAGAATTAGAAAAGTGTGAGATAAAATGTAGATTAAAAGAGAATCATCTTCCACAGCTCTGTGGCATTAGTAAGAAAAGCTGCTTCCCTGTTCTTTCAATGGCTGTAGACGAGTAAGCCTGCTTTAAAGGGCTCAAACATTAATGAAGGGAGGTCAAACAGGAGAGAATTTAAAGGCTTAAAAAACTGGAAACTAATATAATAGTTAATTATTAACATACGGTGCATCATCAGTGTGTATTTGCTGTCTTCTCTGCGTTTAAATGTCAATGACCTTTACAATCGATACATGACCTGACGTCATCTCACAGGAATGTGTGAGAGATTTTTAAAAGGAGAACTTTGACTCTTTTCATCCACCTGGATCAAGTTTCACCTTTGTGTGTGTGAGTGCATGTGCGTGTGTTTTCTGTGTATTCATGCTTAGTATCACAAACACCTGCCGAGGGATGTTGCCAAGCAACCCCTGCCCTTCTCTGTGCCTGAGCAGATGTGTGCGTTTGCAGGATAACGTCACCTGATCATACACAAACACACACCTGCCTGCTAAAGACATTGTTCTGCGTCATCTTTACCTCCAGCTGAGTAAATACAGTAGTATAACATTTAATTAAAAGAGTTTTTATTCCCCTCTCTCTTTAGACAGGTTGGAGGCAGTTACCTGGTGACAGGTGAGGATGAGTGCGGTCCACACGAAGAAGCCAGACACAGCCTGAGCCGCAGGAGTCATGAGGAAGATCGGCTGATCTGGCGTCAGCAGAGGGGCCTCGGGGAGCCATGAAATGTTTGGGCCCGTCGGGGCTGCTGTTAGCTGGGGGGCAGGTGCTGCTGCCAGAGGCGTGTCGCCGGCAAGCCTCTCGGAGAGCGGCACGTCTCGCCTCCACAGCCTCAACATCTGGAGGAGACAATAAGGTGAAATATTGAATACTGAAGCTCTCTCAAACAGTGACTACACTGTGAGGGAATTTAACAAGTATGAAAATCTATTTTCACAAGTAATCATCAACCTGGAATATAGATCCACATTCTTTGTTATCAGTGTAATGTGTAATCTGAGACAGAAGATAAACACTGTAGGTCGAGCTTTTAAAGTGAGTAAAGAATTCGTCGTGAATTGTATCTTTGTTGGACGTTATAAAAAGAGTTCCCACATCTCCCAGAATGCCATTTGACTGCTGCCATGATAACAAGCCCAAACATCTACTCATCAGCTGTGGTTTTTTTGTGGAACATGTGAGATCGATTGCGTACAAAACTTTTCAAGTGAACACAAAGCAACGTGTCACTTAGCTGCAAGGGATTCCGGTTAAAAAAATTGATTTGTATCCGCAAAATGTTAGGATGTCTGTGATTTAAAGGACGTACACCATATGAGCTCTTAAAAACTGGCTGTGATGTGGTCAAACTCTCTCCAGTTATTCTGGGAAATAATCAAACAACATAATGGCCCTGATATGTTTCGTAATAGCATCATTCCCTCCTCTAATATTCCCATTTATTTCCATGACTAGAGACAAGTGAGTCAAACGACTATCAAAAGGCCTGAACAAAGATGTTGCTGCTGATCCACTTCCAGTTCCTGAAGATGACTGGTCTTGAAGTGGCCAGAAGACACGTTACATAAGCAGCAGCTCGTCACCGTCTTCAGGGTGACACTGACATGTTCTCAGGGTGCGTTTGTTCTTTACACTGACAGACAGTTGTCACATTAGACTGAGCCTCAGAGAGACCTTGATGTTGTGGAGATGGAGTTAGGGGCTGACGCAAATACACCCACACGTTATTTCCCGACACAAGTAAAGAGAGACAAAGATGGCGACACAAGTGATGAAAACGTTGGCTGAATGAGCTAGAGGGACCTTTCCTCTGACCTATCATTTCTCGTCTGCCAGAGTGGCATGGCAACAAAAAGTCACCCAGCACGTTAAACAAACAGCCCAGACAATGACAGGCTGACATAATGGCATTATGCACAAACACACACACCAACGCCATTTAGTTTCCTTACACACTAATTACGTTAAACGCGTGATTTAATTTGATAGATGGATAAAATGGATTATGCTGCATTCACGGACCTATATGTGAGACTGAGAGGAGTTATGGTTTTGCTTTGTCTGTGTGTGTGTGTGTGTAACCTGTGTGTGTGAGACAGCAGGTCATTTGTATTGGTTTGCCAGGGATCAGCAGATCCACATGTCAACAAGGAGAAGTGAAGGCATCAGCAGCCACACACACACACACACACACGCACAATACCAGTGACAGTGAAATGCTGTGCTGAAGCAAAGGGACATCTGTGTTCATTTGAAAGGCAAAAAAGGTCAGTCTGTGGAGTATCTCCATACACACACAAAGGAATAATTCAGAGAGGCAGGGGGTCAGGAATCAAGCAAAGCAACAGATGGAAAGGGGTGTTGGGGGGAAGAAAGGGTGTGCTTATAATTCATATCAAGCAATTATATGTTTGACAGCCAGACTGGATTATCACGCTGTCTGAAGCGGCTGTAACAACAACAACAACAACAGTGGTATTTATCCAGCAGGAAGCCACTTTAATGCACGTCTGTCTTTGTTTGAACATGATTTCCATGATTTTCCATAACAGTGATTGAAGTGTAGCGTGGTAACCTACTCTGATTTAATGCTGCGGGTAAATGTAGTTTAACAAGTTTGAATAGGATGGAAATGACCCTAAACTCAAACAATATGTTGCACAAATAACATATTGCGGCTTGAAAAGACTTACCGTTGCTTTTAGCCAAAACAAGTCGGGAGATGAATTTTTAAGCCTGGAATAAAGAAAGAGGCATGTTATTAGTCAGGTAAGTAAGTGCAGTGTGAATGCAAAGTGTTTCTATCCTGATTTAGAGGCTGTAGGCTCACCTGGCAAATAGGCTGCTGCTTTAAAATCCTCCTCAGCTCCGTCAGACAAACCAGAAATAACCCAGAAACGGCCTTAATTCCTCCTCAGAGCTGCACTGTTGCTCCCCCGATATCCATGTTGAGCCCTGTCCCGTCAACCTCTGCGTGCCCCCCGAAAACTCACCTCTAAAGTTTGTCTCGCATGTTAACAAAAGCTTACGTTATTGTCGTGTTACTCCTGTTTGCATATAACATCGTCCAAAGTCTGTTTTCCTGGAGTTTTTAGCAGCTAACTCTTCGCCTTTCCTTTCCGCTCCTCGTTCTTCACTCCGTTGACTTCAAACCAATCCCTGTCGGATTAACTGTAGATCAGACGAGCTCCGCCCTCTCCGAGAGGAAGCGCCAGTTCAGCCAATCACACGCAGACTACCATTAATAATCCGGAAGAGGGCAGGGTTTGTTCATTTAACACTGAGCATGCGCGGATCTATTCTCGGTGCAGTACACTAGCGGTGGGGAAATGTGGGTGATGGACTGAACAAATTGAACACACTGCTCCCACTCACTCAATGATTAATTATTTGTTTGCCACTTCCTGTCCTCAGTGTGTAGTCAGTATGTGGGCAACAAACAAAGACCATATTAACATCTGGTACTTTAATTTACCAGTATGTTAAATTGTCCTTTTAAATGGAACTTGAATTCAGTTAAAGGTAAGATAATCCTTATCTTATCTAAAAGACTTCTTTGAGCTTTGTTTGTTTTGCAAGTGCATTCAAGGCCTGACCATGAGCCTTTATCCTAAAGGCGTAGCTACTTTTGGCGGCTATTTGGGGCTTTGATGATATTAATTGTCCAAAATGAAGCTCTGCTCTTACTCTCAGTTATTTTAAAAAATCGTTAGTCTTTTTAAATCTTATTTTGTGGTGTCTTTATATATTCTTTTATTTTAATTCCTTGTGTTTCCTCTCTATCTTTTTTAATGCCTTTCTGTCTTATGTAAGGCACTTTGAATTGCATTGTTGGCCAGTCAAGCAGATATAACACAATGTAACAGTAGCCTTAAAAAAACACCATAAAATAGCGTGGCAGAATTTCACAACACATCAGCATTAAGAGTCATTAGGGGTGAAGTGACCTGACCAGATGCAACAGCAAATACATGCATCATTTTCAAATTAAGTATAAATAACTAATTAAAAATAAGGGGTGACCATGTGCCTGTGGTACTGTAAGATACATGTAACAACTTGTAAATAATTGCTGTATCCTTTAGCGTCCCCCTTGCATGTTTCCTGTTTTTCTGCACGTTCAAATAAAGCCAAAATGATCCTGTTAAAAGAAAAGGGCTTTGTATACAAAAAAGATACTTACAAAAATACATAGTACATACATACATATTTTTTTCCAATCAATATAAACATGTAATAAGAAGTCTGAATAAGGTGTGTATATTTTTATTGATTCAGAAAATATACACAAATATCATAGTAGTAAAGTTGAAGCATGGTAAAGAAATGTACAGGACATCAGACCGTCCTTCCTGACAGGCCCGGGGTCAAAACACTCCTTCAAATATTCACAAGAACCTCTCTGTCATTGCCGGCCACAGTGGAGACTTAAACACACACATGTGGCAGACTCTGAAGGTCATCAGTAAAAGTCTCTGCTTCCTTTTGCCCCCGAGGCTGTCAGGAAACAAACCGTACTCTTCTCTCCAGCCCCGTCTTTAAACACTCTGTCACATTCTGGTGATAGTTATCTACACATTTTTACACGTTTTATAAAAACAAAAAAAGAACAAAAATACAACACCAGACTTGTTCATCACCAAGATCTTACAACTTTCTCAAGTCTTTTCATACCTGGAGTTACAAGCTGGACTAAGGCTTTATCATATCGTACAATCCTGTTTTATTCTGTCCTCAACTCGAAGTCGTCTTCTTCCTCCTGCTTCTTCTCTTTCCACATTCAATGAGCAAGTTTTTTACTCTTGTACGTAAGAGAGTAACAAGTGAGCTGAAGAAGAGGAAGGTTTACTTTTGACCTATTGTTATAATTTATCAACCTTTTCCTTCTCTGTCCCACCTCTCATCCGACTCTCTAAAGCAAAGCTAAAGGCAAAGCAAACACGTAAGACAATAACACACTTACACTGACATTTATTGACGAAAAGCAGCCTCGCTCGCATCCACAAATTCACCACAAACTCTCTCACATTCATCTCTGATCCTCTCCAATTTCAGTCATTCTTATGTCCTATCTATAACAGGCCTGAATGCGGTATTTTTTGTGTTCGTCTCCGTAGTTGTTTACATATTTATAATAATCAAGAACACCAGAAGCAGCGGATGAAGCTCTCAAACGTTAGCAGATTGATAATTGATTTTTCTTTTACTTGAATCACAGGTGTCACACACAGAATCACTGAAATTTAGTCTATTTTGTGCAGTTTGATGTTTTTTTGCAAGTTGAGCCTCTGAGTCGATCGGCAGGTGAAAATGGATGAAGAATGGGCGGGGTCTTTGTGTTCCCTCTCCCCTCCGGCCACACCCCAAAAAGCAGTGCCAACCAAGTTCCAGCCCACAGTTTGTTTGTCCCGCTGGGTTTTCTCACATCGCTTCAGTTTCTGGTCACCAGAGTTCACACAGCATACTGACAGACACACGATGGCCTCGATCCCCCGCTTAAAGGGCCGGCAACGCCTCCTCCTGCTCATCTGGTCCTCCTTCACTCATTCATGTTTTCATTCATCCAGTTGAAAAGTAAGGGGTATTTGATACCCTGCAGCTGCTGAAACACGAGAAACAAAAAGGAAGAGAACTGTCACTTTCTCAGTTAACAAACCTTATACGATACTTTGTTTGTTGTCAGTTGGTTCCAACTGAAGATTACATTAAGCTTAAAAAACAGCTGGTAGTTTTTAGCAACTATTATTCAAACAGGAGTAAGTAGTGCTTTTGTTTGGGACTGTTTTTCTGCTGATGAGTATTTACAGCAGCAGGACGGTTCATTTGAGATTGACTCCAAATAAATTACAGTGTGTGTTTCAAGTTAGCCATTACACATTTCTTAAGCGTGGATCCTTCATGCTTTAAGTACAGACAATATTTCTTGGCACAATGTTACAGTTGTTTTCTCCTCTTATGGGATTTGTCAACCAAAAGGAAAATACACAATATCATTAGACCTTACCTTTCCATTCCTTTAAATACAGGGTGTTACATGATGTATTGTATTTAGTGCCATGATTGTTTCATCTACCCTCACATACTTTTGCAGTGTGACTGTGACACTGAGAACTTCAGTTGATTTAGTTTAAGTGTGTGTAGCTTTCTTTTTTTAATTTTCAACTTCTCCCAGAAAGGCTTGCTGAAGTATGGCCGACTAGTTGGTCAACACTCAGTTTTATGATCACACCTGTATATTTTTTATTTTGTACATCTGCCTTGACAACTTAAATGTGTTAATATTTATATCTATTAGCTTGTGTAACATGTGATATTATTATATTATATTATAATATATTCAATCTAGGGATGCACGATATTATCGGCACGTTATTGGTATCGGCCGATATTGGCTTAAAAATGAACTATTGGATATCGGCCAACACGCCGAGTATCACCATTATACTGTACGCTAATTCCTATACAGAAGAGAGTTGATGATCTCTGCAATTAGGTGTGCGGGAAAAAAATATCGGTATCGGTAATCGGCTAAATGAGTTGTAAAATATCGGCATATCAGATATCAGCAAAAAATCCAATATCGTGCATCCCTAATTCAATCCTTTTGTATTATGTCTTGTATATCATATTATAACTATAAATATGAATGTTATTATTATAATTACTTAACATTTACACGTGTTTATAGTGCAGTTTCTTTGTTATATAATATTGGTCTTGTTATATATGTTCTTGCATTAGTTTTCAGTATTTAGTATTTCTATTGTGATGTTAAAGCTGCTGTTAGAATCTAATTTCCCCTTAGGGATAAATAAAGTACTTCATCTATCTGTCTATCTATGAAAAGCATGTTCTGTGGCGGCGTGGGTTTATACTGCAAAAGCAACATTCAGTCAACAAGAAAAAAGCAACAACATTTAAATAACTGAACTTTTGTGTTCAAGTGTTGAAGAGATATTAGAGTAGTTCTTGAATATTTCTAATAGACTTTTTTTGGCATTATTAGATAGGATAGTTGATAGAGTGGTAAATGTGGGAGGAGAGAGTGGGGACAACATGCAGCAGAGGGCCGAGGGTTGGAGTCGAGCCCAGGACCGAGCCTTTGTACATGGGGCGCCTGCTCTACCCACTGAGCTACACCTACGCCCCTTTGTTGACTTATTTTAAAAGCAGCACCGCCTCTCTGACTGCATACCTTTTATGTTCCCGATAATTGCCAGTATTATCATTAATTCATAGTGATTTATAATGATTTATAATCATTTATGAATCATTTTTGCTTTCATATATTGCTGAATATCAAAAATGTTTTCTCTGTCTGGATATGAAGGATGGTGATGGTGGTTTTGGGGGTGAGGTTGGGTCAAGAACAAAAGAAATAGATCGCTGTTCAAAGCATGTAGTGTGTGTGTGTTTGTATGTGTGTGTGTGACATGTCCATACCTGTCACTGACCTGCAGGCCAGCCAGGAGGAACTCACTTTGCCAGATGTTCAAACGGCACGCTGACCTGAGGGAGGGAAAGATGAGAAGCTTGAACACATCAAAGGAAGAAACCGGAAGAATACATGCAGTCTGAGCTCTTCCACCCCCAAACACTGTTAGCTAGTGTAGTGTAGCTTGTGATCTGTAAGCAGTTTCACCGGGGTTTGCCTCTTGTTAGCATGGGAAAAAAATCAGATGAAAGGTAGCAAACAACCAAACAGAAGCAAACAAAGTGAGTTAGGCTTTGAAGCAGAAAGAGCAGGTTTTATATCAATACAATGATTGAATCAGGAAACCACAACAGAGTCGTTTTATTCAGTGGTGCGATGAATGCAGACTGCTGAAAAGGTTTCTCTAAATCATTTTAAATGTTGTTTTGTCGACATCATAGTTAATGCAAAGTCTGACAGTAAAGTGTAAAATGAGAATGCATCGGTTTAAATTGAAAGTGCATGTATCATATTTGGATAGGGATGTCTGGATCTTTAGAGCGGCTGCAGTCTTTACTGCAGGATGCAGACATGATGATCCCCAACAAATGAAGAAGCAGTGGAGAGAGCCCAATTAGAAACAATAAAGAGGATTTGGGACACAACGAGGCCGCCTTGGTGGATTAGTCTTTTCTGTTTAAATCATGTCAGACTTTAACTGCACAATAACAAAAACTCTTCCATTATTATCTTGTTGTTGGTAATTACAAGCAGATTATGTTGGAATATCTCCCCAGCTCCAATATTGTTAAGTTGGCATCAGGAACATCAGTGGAAAGCATGTCAGAGAATCCAGAAGTGTCAGTAGAAAGATGTAATGAAATTCCTTATTATACATTATATTTACAAAAGAGCAATTACGGTAACATTACATAAAATGCTTTACTGAAATTTATTGTTATTGTTAAAAAAGATTAAAAAGACAAGAAAATAACAAGACAAAGAGTCTTTAACCATGCAAGCTGCTCTGTGAGGCTGTACATAGGCTGTGCTTTCAGTCAAATGCTAACAGCTGATGCTAAGCATGGGCTGCATTGTTGTGCAGTGGTTAGAGCTGTCGCCTCGCAGCTAGAAGGTTCCTTGTTGGGACATAGGGGGCCTTTCTATGTGGTGTTTGCGTGTGTTCCCTCCAGTTACTCCAGCTTCCTCCAACAGTGCAAAGAGCTGTGCTTGTTAGGTTCATTGGTGACTTTAAATTTGCACGTAGGTGTAAATGTAAGAGTGAAAGGTCGTCTGTCTCTATGTGTCAGCCCTTGTGATTGACTGGCGATTAGTCCAGGATGTACCCCACCTCTTGCCCAATGACAGATGGGGTAGGCTCCAGCCTAGCATGCTAAATTTCTAACAGATAGAAAGAAAATAGAGCTGAGGCTGATGGGACTGTCTTTAGATTTGCAGGAATTTGTTCACAAGCCAAAGTACTGGACAAATGTCAACTAAAATATGAACTTTGTTTTGGCACTAAAGGAAAAGTCGGGGGATCACTGAATCCATAAGGATACATCTTCTGGTAACCATCAAAAATCCTGCACCAAACCATTGAGTAGATAATGAAGAGGCACTACAGGAAAAGTAAGATTATCATCAATGCTACAACGATTAAACCTCTGGGAAGCATAAATGTTTGATAAACTTTCACAGCAACCAAATAACAGATTACTGCAAACTACTCAAACTCATGGTAGCTTGGATGGCTAAGAATAATTCAGAACCAAACTCAACTTGCAGCTCTAAGATGTCACCAGCCTAAATATTAGGTAGACGCAGCATTACATCTAAAACATATAATTTCAACTGGTGATGAATAAGATCAGAACACTCAATTGCAGGGCATAAAACATGCAGAAAAGTCTCACTAAACCTGTAACGCCACAATATTCCTACCTGTGACGCAGTGATGCGTGACTGGTCAAGGCGCGCAGTAAGGTCAGAGGAGGAGACGTTGGCGGGGGCCCCGCGATGAAGCCTCATGGCCACCTTCCTCTCTCGCTCGGCTCGCTCAGCTCTCCCCGCCTGAGGAGAGCGGTTACCTGCACACAAGTTTAAATATATGCTTGAAATGAAAACCCTCAAATCTGTGACAGTCGAAGCATCCTGAAGCACAAACTACGCCCTGACCTGACTGCTGAACCCCGCGTGCGGCCGGGTTCGAGGGAGCAGCATCAGCCTCGTTCCTGACTCTGTTGGCTCCTGAAGGGTTGGGACCAGGCGGCAAAGCTCGACCTCCGGCTCCTCTTTGGCCTCCACCTGCTCGCTCCTCCCCCTCTTTTCCCTCCCTCCTCTCCCTTTCTCCGTCCTCTGTGGTCCGACTGGCCCCCTGAAACACAGAGTAAAGATGTAAACATGAGAGGAGGACAAATGCACAATTTAAAAAGGTTTGTAGACCTCTGGGCGGAAACTAGTTTGCAATAGCATGTTGCTCACATGCTTCTGATAACTATGACTGTAACAGAGAACGGCAGGTTTGAATTCTGTGACGATCCACTCACAAACTTCAGCATGTTCCAGTCAAAGACGTAATCGTAGGAGAAGCCCTGTCTGTGGAAAAGGTTCCTGAAGAGCTGCCTCAGATATGAGTAGTCTGGCTTGTCATCGAACCGCAGGGAGCGGCACAAATTCAGGTAGGTGGAGAATTCAGCTGGGAAACACACACAAGAAGAGAAGAAGAGGAGTTAAGTAAATAGAGGATAAGGTATCAAGCACTTTCAAAGTCCTTTTTAAATTGGCCTTTCTCCTGTTACCAGTTGCTCTTACTCACAGGGGTATCCTTTGCAGAGAACCTCAATGGGGGTGGACATTTTCTTCTCACTGATGCGTTCATATTTCTGCCTCTTGGTGGCAGCCTTGAGCCCCTGCCAGGGCAGAGAGCCCAGGTTGAAGTACATGAGAACGTAGCCCAAAGACTCCAGGTCGTCTCGTCTTGACTGCTCTGTGGAGTAAAATATTGAAGGGAGAAAGAAAAGAGCGTGAAGCGGCAAAAAAAGTCTAAGGCAGCAGAAGAAGAAAGGGGAGGGGAGGAGACAAAGGAGAGGAAGAAAGTACAAGAAGAAGGAAGAAGGAGGCTGCAGCTCTGAGAATCCAGTACAATCAATAAACATGCATATTTTAGCATTTTCTTCTGACGTTCTGCTGTGAACACTCACATAATCCACACGGGGTTAGCAGAACACACACATTCACACCCTCACAGGTATCTAGGCCAATCTCTCCGTGTGTGCTGTCTTACCGATGCCCAGATGGGTGTTGATGGAGGCGTAGCGGGCGGTGCCGGTGAGGTTCTTATTCTCGCGGTAGGGGATGTGCTGATGCGTTCGAGCGTCGCGGTATTTCTTGGCCAGGCCAAAGTCGATGATGTAGACCAGGTTGCCCTTCTTTCCCAGCCCCATCAGGAAGTTGTCGGGCTTCACGTCTCTGTGGATGAAGTTCTTGGAGTGGATGTATTCGATCCTGCTGATCTGGAGCGCAGAGATGGGAAACAGGATTTAGTTAGGAGTAAATGATGAACAAACAAAGAAAAGATCAATGACTACAGATACAACTTCAAAAATGAGTGAAAATCTTAAGAAAAAGAAACAAATTCAACGCTCAGATGAAGGCAAACGGTCTAAAAAGGAAAGAGACTGTCAGCGATAAAAATCAAGAGTTACAACCATAACAGCAAACCATAGACGTCTGGTTACCTCGGACATGTGCACGCGATTGCCTTTTATCACCATACGGTGCCGCCAAATGGAACAAAACTGAGAAGTTTGAGATTATGACTTTAAGCTCCAAAAACACTGGATCCTACAATTCCCATAATACAGCTCATCGGGGTATTTTGTTAGACCCTCTATAACTTGTAAATGCCCCTGTCCTACATCTAACAACTGGTTCACTCACGGTTTGTAGTACTCCTCGTAAAAAGGACACAGATGATGCCCCTTTCATCTTTCGTCACAATAATAGTACACAATAATGTTTTCATGTAATTATGCATGCTGCCATCAGGAACTCTTTTAAAGAAATTCTATTAATGAGTTAAATAGTGGGCAGCATGGTGGTGCAGTGATTAGCACTGTAGCCTCACAGCTAGAAGGTTCCTGGTTCCAATTCTGGTTTGGACATAGAGGGCCTGTTATGTGTGGAGTTGGCATGTTCTCCCCGCGCATGCATGGGTTCTCTACGGGTACTCCACAGTCCAAAGACATGCTCATTAGATTAATTGGGGAATCTAAATTGCCCGTAGGTGGGAATGTGAGTGTGAATGGTCGTCTGATATTGACTGGCGACTAGTCCAAGGTGTACCCCGCCTCTCGCTCAATCTGGGATAGGTTGTCACTGGGCGAGGATTCAGGGTTGTGGGGGGGCCCTGAACCCCAAAACCATTCGATCCAAAAATGATTGTGTTGTTTGTATTTGGGTGTTTCTTGCATTAAAAAGATTTCCCTAAAGCTGCAACTACAATAACTCAAATGTCACAGTGTCCTTGAATGCACCAGAAAGGAAACAAGCCTGCAAACAACTGCATAACCAAACTACAGTTACACAGTTTTCACTAAAGGAAAACAATGAACTCTTTACAGTGATGGATGGTTTCATGTATTGTGAAGCTGATTTTCAAAGTGTATTAAAAACTGTAGCAAATTCATCCTGTGCTTTAGAGACAGTTAGTATTCATTAAGTACATATGTGTGGAATAAAACTGTCTTATCTTACGTTTGGACAAAATTAACATTTATCTGCAGGTTTCCAGATAAGTACAAACTTTGGTCTGAGCTTCTGGCAAACTTATCCTTTTCAGAAAATCAATTCAAGCTACTGCCTTGAATGGCAGAGTTGCAAGGCCGGGAGTCTTTATCATCGCATAGTTATGTAGTGTTTGGTTTAAAACTGAAAGTGAATTTTAAAGTCTCATTGCTAAGTGAAATAAAATTTGAGTCATTGGTATGGATCAATAATCCTGTCAGACTGTCTGCACATATATAGAGGTCGTTTAATGTTATGGGCTAGTTAAAATCTAAGTTATAGCCTCTTTAGGAGAGGAGAGGAAAAAAGAGGAGAGCGGAGATGTTACAGGGACACCGCAGAAAGTTATTAGAAAAAGAGGTCAAAGGGGCCAAGTGAAACTGGGACGAAAAGAACAAATGTGCCAGTTGTAGACTAAAGAATGACATATGAGGGATTAAAGACACTCATAAAAGACTCCACAGACCGACCCCTGCGACAAGGATTAGGCCTCTTCTTGCGGAGCGTCCATGTCCTAGATTGGAATTGACTTTTATGGAGGAGCTGAATGGTTGAAGATAGTGAAGGGATAAGCTTCATATCGAGCCAGGATACAAGCTTCAGAGGTCGAGATGAGAATTATTCTCCGATTTCAAATGATCCATTTAGTTCCAGTCTAAAAATAGTCACATCCAGTTATTGAAATGTGTGTGACTTCCCGGCCTGAGGTTGACTTGGGTGAAAGTCAGTGTGCACGCAAGGTTCATGTTGAGACAACTGTAGTCTTTTAAGATATCATGACACTGAAAATGTGTAACATTCAATTCTCTAAAACTATCACTGCATATTGTTTCTCAGTTTTGCCTTGAAATACCTCTTTACAAACCTGGATGGTGCCTTAATGAAAAAAAGATGTTCCTTAAAAAGTAATTAGTTACTGCAGACTGTGTGGCCCTAACTGGCTCTCGGTCTCAGATGAACTTTTGTGTTTTATATTGCTGACTGGAGACAGTCTATCTCACCATCTGGTCGGCCAGCAGCAGGACTGTTTTCAGACTGAACTTGCGGGAGCAGAAATTGAACAGGTCCTCCAGACTGGGGCCCAGCAGCTCCATTACCATAACGTTGTAGTCGCCTTCTGCTCCGCACCACTTAATAGACGGGATTCCCACTGTTGGGAGGAGAGGAGGGGGAGTCAGAAGTTAGTAAACAGAATGCTGCATGATAACACATTGAGATGTAGACTATCTACAGGCCATAGTCCATCAGTGCTCGTAACATTCATATTAGACCTACTCCTGCTTCTAGCCTAAAGCATAAGAGGGACGTTTTACTTTTCATATACATTTTTCCATTGTTTATCCATTAATCCTATTACTTAGAACTCACTTTTTCATCCATGTTTTCACTACTTTAAGCTTTCTATTCTAAAAGTCTATGCATTACCTTTATCTAACTGTTTGAACCCTGTTTTCATTACTTCAGGCTTACTATTTAAATCTATTAATCTATGCTAATTATTTAAACAGTGTCCCATAACTTTAAGCTAACTATTTCAATCATGTTTCGATAACTTGCATTTAACTATGTGAACAATTCATCCATTACCTTGTGCCAACACTTACAGGCATATACCCTTGTTTCCATTATTTTAAGCTAACTATTTCAACCATGTTTCTGTTACTGTAAGCTAACTATTTCAACCCTGTTTCCATTACTTTAAGCTAACTATTTCAACCATGTTTCTGTTACTGTAAGCTAACTATTTCAACCCTGTTACCATAACTTTAAGATAACTATTTCAACTCTGTTTCCATTATTTTAAGCTAACTATTTCAACCCTGTTTCCATTACTTTAAGCTAACTATTTCAACCATGTTTCTGTTACTGTAAGCTAACTATTTCAACCCTGTTACCATTACTTTAAGCTAACTATTTCAACCCTGTTTCCATTATTTTAAGCTAACTATTTCAACCCTGTTACCATTACTTTAAGCTAACTATTTCAACCCTGTTTCCATTATTTTAAGCTAACTATTTCAACCATGTTTCTGTTACTGTAAGCTAACTATTTCAACCCTGTTTCCATTATTTTAAGCTAACTATTTCAACCCTGTTTCTGTTACTGTAAGCTAACTATTTCAACTCTGTTTCCATTATTTTAAGCTAACTATTTCAACCCTGTTTCCATTATTTTAAGCTAACTATTTCAACCATGTTTCCATTACTGTAAGCTAACTATTTCAACTCTGTTACCATTACTTTAAGCTAACTATTTCAACCCTGTTTCCATTATTTTAAGCTAACTATTTCAACCATGTTTCCATTACTGTAAGCTAACTATTTCAACTCTGTTTCCATTATTTTAAGCTAACTATTTCAACCCTGTTTCCATTATTTTAAGCTAACTATTTCAACCCTTTCGTTTCTATTAGGCTACTTGAAGCTAACTGTTTCAACTGTGTTCCCATAACGTTAAGCTAACTACATTACCAGTCAAAAGTTTGGGCACACTTTCCCACTTGTATGAGAAAATGTGTCCAAACTTTTGACTGGTAGTGTATGTAACCATTTATCCATTACTCTAAGCTCACTGTACTTACTTTTAGCTAACAGTTGAAACGTTATAACAGATTACAACACACCTGCACCCTGTCCTCAATTACATTTATGAGGCCTGGAAGTAGTAGCAGTAGGCTAGTAGTAGGCTAGTAGTAGTCATAACACTACATGCTACAATGCTATCTATTATATCATAATGCCTATCCCAGTACTATAAACCTTATATTTCTTAATTGTGCTTCTTCTTACTGCTGTATAGTACATATGAGGAACACGGGGTCAATATTGCCTTATTAAATCTTTCCTTTTAAATTTGCGAATTTCTATAATAACATGCAAAGCTTCAAACCTTTTAACAGCCATGACTACACGTCAGTACTACAGAATGATAATCAATACCTAAATCCTCATAACCCTTAACTAACTTAAATGCTCCTTAATTCCAGTTAAAGATGCCTTTGGTTGTCCCTGAATGACCCTGAATGCACCTCAAATGCCCTATAATGTCCAGCTTTGACTTTCATGATCTATTATTGCACTCCAATGACTCCTAAATAACTGAAGTCATTGTTAAGCAGCTTTTGGTACCCCGTAAAGTATTCAATGGCTCTTATTGCCCCCTAAAAAACCTCTCTTGGTGCATCTTACCTCCGCCCTGCATCATCTTGTAGAATTTGCTCTCAATGTGGAGCTGTGGATGTTTGGTCTTCACACATTCAAGTTTGATAGCTACTTCCTCTCCTGTAGCGATGTTAGAACCTGACACATCACATATTCACACAGGAAGGATTACATTTAGGCATGAGATCTTGAAAATAGTGTGTCATATCATGTATTTTAGTTTAATATTATAAGGAACAAGGTCAAGTTAATGCAACACAAAGTGAAAACAGGCCGAATTCTCACCAAGGTAAATATCTCCAAAGGATCCGCTCCCTATCTTCCTCCCAAGGCGGTACTTGTTCCCCACCCTCAACTCCATGGCTCCTGAGCTTTTCAACTCACTGAAGGGATACACACACACACACACACACACACAACACTGTCATCAATCACCAGTGATCAATAGAGTAAAAGGACAGTGGTGCAAAGCTGCAGAGTTTAAACTTAAAGCTATGAGCCCCGGGGCGGGTGTATCATAAAGAAAATGAAAGTGGAAGCTTGGGAAAAATCGACAGGAAACATCAGAAAGAATGAAAAGTGCAAATTACTGAACTACAACAGTGACGTGGTGCAGCCTGCGTGGAATCACTGGCACTAGCAAGGAAAATGTTGCTCACTTCCTATAAAGTGATTTCATGTCACTAAACACATCATGGAAGCAAAACATTTGTAACACACAAGCTAATGTCACCACCCTGCTCCTGGCGGCCATGTTTTATTTAGTTATTACACCATCAGAGGATGCGATAATAAATTGTGGTATCTCAGAGGACAACTATGTAGGCCAATGAAGTGTTTATAAAGTGCATTGGGAAAAAGTGAGAGCACAGAAGAACAGAGCGTGGAGTTGTATAACATGATTTATTCAGGGCTGAAGGGGGGGAGCTGGATCAGCATCTCACACACTCTTCCCAAAGCACTTCAAGGGAGTCTGGTCCTGTGTACAAGAGAATTGCACAAACTCCGAATCTCTGACTGGAGTCCCCTGGTGAAATTTGAATGAGTCATGTTTTCCTCTCCCAAGCCTAATGACTTAAAGCGGGAAGTGACTGAGGGCTTTTTCCGGCAGAGGTAAGGCTTTACAAGCCAGTTTGACATTGCACTAAACACTGACTGAGCTCATTTTTTAGTCTTGGCTGCATTGTAGACCTACATACACCCCATCTACATCCCCTGTGCAGGGAAAACAAGACAGAACAAGCCACTGCTGCACAATACCAAACCCTTTACCTCAGGTCTCTCCAGCTCATCTCCTCTCTCAGCCTACTCAGCGCTGCTGTATTCTACCAGTGTTACAAAACTGGGACCTCTATTGCAGCAAAGGGCTGCAAAAACATGCACGATGTTATATTTTCAGAGAGAATGCTTCATGCAGTTGCCCCATTTAGCGCAAGAGATGCAACGGGGATGGTGCTGAATGCAAAAACACACGGTTCATCCCTCACTGACCACCAAACGTGGTGATAATTCCCATAACCGCACCCTCCATATACAGGTAGGACCTCTGAACGAGCGCATCCCCCCGCCCAAACACGACTCTATTTTGGCTCTATTTGTCTAACCCAAGCCTCCTCACACACACCATTACACATACAAACGCCTCCAGACACCTTGACTAGCCAACATACACCCCCACCCCTCCTCCTCCTCACCGGGTTATGTCAGGCTCCGTGGTCGCCCGCTGGCTCTGTCTCACTCAGGACCCTGGACAGCGACGCACCGACGCGGCTTCGGACGGCTCATAACCTCGGAGATCTGTGACCCGAACCCCCCACTCCGTAAAAAGACCCCAAAATACACAAATGATCCGAGCCGAGCCGAGCTCCGCGACTCTGGGAGATTCTCGCTGTCACGATTTTTTTTAGCAAAAACGCCAAAACCAGACACTGAGGTCTTCTCTCTCTCTCCTCTGTGGCCGCTGTTCTCTCTCTCCCCCTCACAACTCTCCCACCCAGCCCTCTCTCAGTTTACACCATTGACAATATCAATGATGTCATCCACAGACTGGAAGAGATGCCCGGATTGTCTTAAAGCCGCCGCGCTGCTGCTGCTGCTTGATGCACGCATGAATGAAGCAACACGCACAACCCTCACTTAAAGCTTCATGTATGTACACTAATACGCTATCCTACAATTTTTTCTGAAAGTTTTATGTATAAAAGTTATATTATATTATTAGATGATATTGTTCTCCTATAAAATGGTTATGTGCATGCATTTTTAGGTGCCTAGGAAAAGTTGCACACCCTCTAGTGGAAGTTGCACACTTCCCCATGACCAACCCAATAAACCATGACCTCTTAAAACAAACTATTTGAAAAGCTGTGTCTGATTCTTGATGCTAGGGAATAAAAAAAAAGGTTGCATACATGAAATTAAACATTACCACAGTCAGGGGTATAATTTATTTGACTGAAAAAGGAATAAACCCGGAAAGTAACAGTTTAAGATTAGAAATATCAACCGGGCCTTTATCACGCCGATAAAGCAACATTGAAGGCTCAAAGTGCAACCCATGTTAGCTCTCATCATACATTTATCCGCTAAACTTGACCACAGTATTCAAATAAATTTCAGGCCTCTTGTTCTAAGACATATTTCTGCATAAAAGTTTTAGTAAAAAAGTTGGCTTACCTCTAACAGCATGTTGTGCTTGCCTCCCATGGTAGTTATTGCAAATTGTAAGCCGAATTAACCTTTTTAAAGATGTCACATAGACGATAGAAGAGCGAAAATGCTAACAGCAAAAAAAAAAAAAAAAAAAAGCTAACCAGCTAGCTTAAATGGTCATGAAAAACTTTCACAGTAAACGTAGGCTTATCCTTATCCGGTATTTCCGCTGCGTGTTTTTTTGCAATGAAGTTTCGCGAGTTTACAGTAAATTTGTAGTAAATTAGTAAAACGTTTGACGGGGCCAAAACGACATTTAAAAGGTGATACTGTGCATGCGCCGAATAACTGCAATGTAACAAGCAAAAATAGACAGGCAAAAACGTATTAAATGGCATAAACGAGTTCGATATACTTATACTTAGCTCTCAATTGTTCTTTTGTGATATTTTTCTGTGCATTATTTGAAATAATAAAAAATAGGCCTTTCAACACAGAAATGCGAGTTCCACCAAAACACCTGTGATGGCTGGTTAAAGTTATATGCTAATATCATAATTAAAATTTCTCTTCCTTAGAACAAAAACTACATTCTGGTCAATCTCCTGTGACTCAATAGGGAACAATGCTGCATTTCCAGAGAGAAAGAGCGACGGGAAGTGTGCCATGGATTCCTCATCCGACAGGTAAACTGTTAATGAATCAGTCACACAAAACAAACACACGACTAAAGACTTCAATTCAACCTTTATTATCTTGTTCTTTTCTGCTTTAAATTAATTTCCTCTCCTTTTTGTAACATCTGAAATAAACGAAAACATCCTGAACAGGAGTGATAATAAAGACTGACTTAATTTAAATTGATACACAATAACAAAAAAACAAACAGTAAAATATAACAGGTAATGTCTTTAACGTGTCTGTAAAACACTGTTCCAGCTCAGCTTGGTATGGTAGGATTTGGCATCTTAATAGAAATGCCTTCAGTTGGTTTGCTTTGTCTTAAAAACAAAATATTCTCTTATTGCATTTGGCAGAAAAAAAAATACAAACAGGAACAAAATGCTGCTAAAAAACACAACTTAAGAGACATATGCAATAGTGCCAATGTTTTTGAACTTTTTAGCTATCACACACTTAAGCACGCAATCATGAACACTTTCACCCAACACACACACTCTCAAATTCAAGCTGTCAGATTAACATCTATTCACTTCCCTGACTGGAGCAGACAAGTGTTCAAAAGCAACCACACACACTCACACACACACACACGATTCTCATGAATCTCTCATGGACAAGAAAGAAAGAAACATTCAACATTGTAGCAATAACACAGACACTCCCGATATCGTCATTATCTTCATCACATCTTCTCCATTCGGTCATACTGTCATCGCTCCTTTCATGCACACACAGGCAGGCAGGAGGGCACCTTGTACAGCGAGTAAATAAGTGATCATAGTCATCATTAACATCATGACAATATAGAATAACCAACTTGATTTCTCGAGTAAGAAAAAATACAATAGCGAGGTCAGTGTTTGAAGGGCAAAAAAAAGGACATCTCTGGATTTTCACAAAGTTTCACACATTTCTCTTTTCTTTTAAAACAGAAATAAATGATGAACAACTGACATACATCAACAAGGAGTTACAATTTTGCTTGTCAAATATAAGAGCAGAGTGTAACTGATGAGAAGGTGTGATGCTGCTGACATGGCGGGCGGGCGGGTGGGCGGCCGCTGGGTGTTAGCCAAGGCCACTGCTGTTGTAACATTAAGTCGTCCTGTAAGGTCTGTGTAGTTGTTGTGTTGTAGCTCTGTTTTAAAACATGGAGGGATTTGTGGAGGATGCATCAACAACAAACCCAGAGGCATATAGTGCAAGTTTGGCTAATGATGTTTTTGTTTACATTTTTTGTTTACCCTGGGTCCCATGTTGATGGCATATTTCCACCAAGGAAGAGGTGTCAGTACCTACTAAAAATGCCCTCCGTTTCCAGACCTCAAAAGGTTGCTGATCGTCCATCTGACTCAGTAGTGTGGCATTGTCCCAAAATTTCAACAAACTCCAGATCCTTCCCCACTCTCAAGCTTCCAAACATGAGAACTCAGAAGTAAGCCAGCCAGGTCTATGAGGGCTCAGTCTGCAAGTCTGAATTTTGAGATTGAACCATTAAATAGTAATACAAAAGGAAAAAAAAATAATTGTGGCACACTAAAACAGCAATAGCTAAACTTGTTGACGTGTACGACTCTGGCTGAGCCTGTCTACAGTGCATGCCTGAGTGATCTGAATGCAGATGGTGGGATTTGGAGTAAAAAGACAAAGAGCTATCCAGTTGAGTCCTAAGAGTTTAATGGATTTCACCTTTTTCCCCGGTTCAAGTTTTACTGTTGTCTTCATTTAAAGTTAAGCGGCTTAATGTGTATGTGTGAAAATGATGTGTGTGCGTACTGCATGTAGCCTGTGTGTAGTATGTATGACTGTTGGCTGACCAGTGTAGCTTTAATTCATGTCATCTCTTTGTGTAAATAAATACAGTGTGACATATGTGTTACAACTTAGGCGTAAAATGCATGGATGTTTGTGTGTGTGTGTGTGTGTGTGTGTGTGTGTGTGTGTGTGTGTGTGTATATATATATGTGTGTGTTTGTGTGTCAGTCAGCCTCTCAGATGGAGTCGGCACCCCCTCCCAGCAGGTCCCCTGGCAGAAGTGAGGCGGGACTTCCCATCTGGTGACAATCATCAAGTGCCGGGGAACCCCAGAGGCTACTGCTGGGGTACCCCGCCCCGCTCATCCCGCCCATGCCCCCCCACAGACCTTGCCTTCCGGCCTCCACACCTCCAGCACCACCCACCCCAGCCCCATTGCTGCTCCACTGGGCAAAGATACCCAACCCGGACCCCTGGGTGGCAGGCTGGTCCGATGAGCTGCCTGTGCTGTCCAGACTCTGCCACCCAGAGCTGGAATGCCCAGCTCCTCCACTTCCTGCTCCTCCAGCTACGGAGCTTCCTTCTACTCCTCCTCCCACGCTGCTGCCTCCTGCTCCGACTCTGTCACAGTTTCCTCCGTTGCCGTTAGCCCCCACCGCGGAGGCTGCCGTAGGCCCAGAGCCTGCAGAGCCGGTTGTGGATCCAGAGCTCCCTGCTCCTCCTGCTTGGGAATGTGCAATGTAGCGAGCCACATCCTCCTCGCTAACAAACTCCGCCAAGATGGTGGTGTTACCCAGAACACACCTGGTTTAAACAAAAGGTCTGTCAGTCCCCTTAAACAATGGCTTATACATTTGAAAGCTTTATCTATAAAAACAAAAATAACAGAGTCTTACATGTGGAGTGCACTCTGGGCCTTGGCTGCCTCCTGTTTGGAGCTGTAGCGAATCAGAGCGGTGCCCTGGGTCAAGCCAAGGTGAAAGGTTAGCAGAGGGCCGTGCTGCATGCAGATGGTCCTCAGGGTAGAGCCATCAATCTGCAGGAATATAGAAGATTGACAATGGTTAACTTAAATGGAAGCCTGATGGGTTGAAGAATGAAAGTAAAATCAGTGTTTCTATTTGAATGTCCTTTTTGTGTCTGTTTACGATTGGTGCATGAAAGAAGGGAGATTAAACAAGCCAGCCCGGCTGTATTAAAATGGTTACAGCTCTGAAAGTGAGGTACTCTGTTTGTCCCTCGAGTAGTATTTTTGCATAATGCGTGTGTTTACCTGTGGTGTGAGGTTGCTGAGCACCAACCAACAGCTTTCCCGAGAGCTGCCGTCACTCCAGGTCGAGGCTGCAGAGAGCAAACAGACCATAAAAAAAAAAATTCAGAGAGAGTTCCATTTCCCTGTAAACACAATCACAGTCTGTTCCTCCCGTAGGCTAAATGATGAATAACATTTATACTGCTTCCTCTGATGCTTGGCTGCTCTTCAACATAAATGGACTCTTCATGGTGTACATTTAAATCAGCTTACATTTTAACAAACTCTGTATCTGAAAGAAGGAAAGGAACCTTGTTACCAAAACAACATGAAGAATGCATCGGGTCATTACCGGTAGTGCTCGAGCCTCCGCCCCAGCTCCGTCCAGCCAATCGAGGGGCTCCTCCAGACCAGGGGGAAGGCGACGGCTGCTTTTGACTGGCTAGTCCTGGAGGTGGGCGGGACAGCTGGGTCTGGCTGCTGCCACGGTTGGCTTTCCAGGACTTGTGTCCGATGGGTTCTGGGGGCCAGCTGGTCTTGTAGTCTGTGTACTTTGCTGTAGAGTTCAAAAGGGAAGGTAAGTTTCCTGCAATAAAACCGGTATGTATCAACACATGTGTCTCAGGGGAATGACTTGAGATTGTGACGCAGCTAAGGTATCAAGTACAAATCTTATGTAACATATGACTTCTAAAAAAATCAGAAAAAGTGGCATGGTAGACCGTTTATTAATGAATCTGCTGATTATTCTCTGTGTTAAAAGATAATTTTGGAGTCTATGAAACATCAAAATATAGTGGGAAAGAAACACCTCGACTTTTCAGACTTCTCAAAGCACAAATCAACGTCAGCCCAGAGAGAAGATGGTATGTGTCAGGTGTCTATGTGCACTTACCTGAGTTGTGTGCGTTGTTGAGGGGACTGTCTGAGGCACTGTAGGGCCAGGCACCAGGTGAAGGCAGCAAGGTGTTGAGGGGAGGGGTGGAATCTGCAAAACAAACGCACCAACCAACTGTGTTAGCAATTTTCATGAACCAATGACAACAACTATTCCAACAAAGAAAATCCATATCTCTAAAAGGGAGAATTCATTATTTATGTATATATACATATAAATATATTTTTTGAAAGCTAACATTCAAAAGCACATGCTTTTATGAATTACAAAAAATTAGATACCAACTTAAACTCTTCTACTCTATAAGTAGACAAACCAAATAATAACAAGTTAAACTATCTTACTGCAAGATGTTGTTGAATAATTCAGTGTCATCACAGCTGTTCATTGCTTACCAGTATTATCTTGTAACAACTGGTGCTCAGTATCATTGAGGTTGGGGGACACTGCGTTTCCCATCATGCTCCCTGGGGTCATGTAGGGGTCAGATTCCGGGTCGACACGGTCGATTCCCTTCCAGGGAACGCCAGGCTGGAACTCTAAAGAGGAAACACATACGGTGCCTGTTTAGGAAAGTATTTTCAAGGCAGGTAGCAGGTGGAGTATAGGTGGAGAAAAATTCAGTGTATAAGACGCACTTTTAATACATTTCTTTTTCATCTTAAAAGTGGGCTGTGTCCTATATACTGGAGCGATCGATATACCAGTATAACATGCAGAGAGAGGTATGTTATTGTGTTTACAGTTTACGGTATTTTACCCAGACAATGGCGCTATCTGGTTGTTAAGTGTTGACTCCACATCTCCGCATTAAACTGTTTCCGGATCGAAACCGCTGCAACATCTCGTATTTACAATATGCCGCAGTGCTGTTTTCCTCACTTTCCTGCTAATGATTCATCACGGACATGCACCATCATGATCGCCAGTGCAGCCACCACCCTCACAACAATCAACTTAACCGTAGGCTGCCAGCTACCGCTAGCTACAGCACCGGAAGCTAGCAGGATTGCAAACTCGATATGGCGAAAACAGATGTTGGCTATAATTTGTGTGTTTTGAATGCGTTTTAAAAAATAAATTAAAATTGTTTTGAAATAACTTGCATGCATGTTTTTATTAATAAATAGCAATAGAAAACCTAACTGAGTCATATTTTCCGGTGCGACTTACATCACAGATTTTATGGTAAGTAGTATAAACACCTTCCTTCATTGTTTGTTTCCTTGTTACCAAAATCCAGAAATCTTTTGTTCTCATTGTATTTTATTTTACTGCTTGTGGGTCCTAAAAGCTCAGGTTACCACTTGAACTTTAACTTGTCACTAACCAGGGGGCCAGCTGGGTGTGGTGGTGGGTTTGGTTCCCATCTTGTTGCCAGGGGTGCGATGCCAGTTGTCACTTAGCCCGTCTCCAACCATCATGTCGTACTGAGAGTAGGGCGAGCCGCCCGGCATCTTCATGGGGGTGACGGGACCTGAAATGTTGACGATGAACGTTACATCATTGAACACCAGATGGATTCAATAATCACCATGTGAGTTCACATCTAATCCAATTACCGCTCTCTCACTCTAACACCTTTTCCTTCCGTGTCCTATCAAACAGAGCATGTGTAATAAATACACACACAACATCTCACCATTTTTGTGGAATGCGTTCTCAGGTGAGGAGGCGTCAGGAGAAGAGTGTCCCTCCATCATCCATTTGAATCTGGACTTCTGACCTCCGAGGTCCTTCATGCCGCCAGGACCCCCCACCACAGAGCCGCCCAGGTCCAGACCAGGGAGGTTCACCCCAGAACTGAATCCTGCTCACAAGAGGAGACAGACGGAGACATGAGGAAACATCTGGTGCTACAAATAACTAGTATGGCAACCTACTCTCTGGGCAAGAATGAGGTTATAACTTTATTTAAAATAAAACGGGTCAGGGAATTGCTCACCAGAGTATGGTCCGAGGGTTTTCTGGTGCAAGTCAGCCATAGTTCCTGCCAGGCCTGGATGCGGCAGGGGATCAGCCCCCGGCAGTTTGGGACCCCCCATGCCACCTCCACCATGGTGGGAGGGGGAGAGTTTGGAGCTGCCGCCTAAACCTCCGACCTGCTGCTGCTGCCTCTGCTGCTGGAGCACCGCCATGATCCTGGCCAACTGAGGACACGCCACATAAAACAAGTATTAGCAGCAGGGAGGAGGAAGTAAAAGAAGCGAGGGAGCGAGTGATGTTTCTGTTTACCTGCTGAGGGTCAGCCTGCTGCCGTACATTTGGTGTGAACTTCCTCTGGTTCTGCAGGAGCTGTTGTGGCTGCTGCTGCTGCGGCTGCTGCTGGAGGAGGAGCTGACAAGCCTGAACGAGAACAGACAGAACGAAACAGAAAAGGAAACAAAGGAGGAGTGAGATGGCAACGGGGTCAAAAATGCAGTGTGGGCAACAGTTTCAAAGGTTTGCACAGATGAATACATGTGTAAACTGAAAGATATGCAGCCTGAGAGTGATTTTTAGGCTCTGCTGTGAAGCAGCCTGATCATCATTATCTTGGTATTTGACGATGAGTCAGAGCTGCCACAAAAGTTTAAGAGTAAATAGTAAAACATGTTTCTTTCTTTTCCTTTATTTCATGAATTTCCAACTGAAAAGTTGTGGAAAAAGTTCTCTACATGTTTCCAGACTCAGCAGATGTGTAATGGAACCCTGCTTTGACTTTGCAGAGATGTACAGTTCCGCTTCTCACCAGCTGAAACTGGATGTGTGGAGGGTAGATGCTGCTGAGCATGGCAATATGCTGGGGGGACAGCTGTGGAGGGAACACACCTCCCCCCAATCCTGCCACCCCTCCCACGCTGCCGACACCCCCCACGCTCCCGCTGGGAGGGGGCATCTGCTTCAGCACTGAGCCTGGCACCTGGAGACAGACACAACGGCAGGAGGACACACCTGTTACCACAGAAACGCTTCGGTGCTGTTTCCACTAGCAACCACATTAGCTTGCTGCTTCTCCTCGAAA
This sequence comes from Semicossyphus pulcher, assembly GCF_022749685.1. NCBI lineage: Eukaryota > Metazoa > Chordata > Actinopteri > Labriformes > Labridae > Semicossyphus > Semicossyphus pulcher. The sequence continues at coordinate 9,031,596 of NW_027211670.1, read as the reverse complement.
AACAGCGATCCTCTTTCATCTTCTCGTAAGCTGGTGTTAACGAGTGGCTCGACCCAAGTGAGTTAATGAAAGACACGTTTCACTTTGCATTGCCAAAATAGCCCCTGTGATAGGCGCCATTAATGTAACTAAAGAAGTAAAACAAAGAAATGAGACATTATTTTCTCATTGTTTCGCAGCAGTTACGCTCTAAACAACAAACTAATACACCTCCGTACAACCGGATTTTGTTTTAATAGGCCGAAGTCACGCTTCATCCTGCCGACTGTACCTGGAGCTATTATACAGCAGCAGCAACAGTGGACTGTTCGAATTCACACACGGCAAATTACGACATTTTTTGCGATGGACGTCTAGAAAAACGTCCCAAATACAGCAGAATGATAAGTAAAACAGAAACACAGCTGAAGGGGGGGATACTCTGCAGATACAGACACCAGCTCACACTTCAACTGGATTATGAGTGATTATAAGGAGGGAATATTTAAATATGGGTCTCTATATATCTCTATTATTTTTGAGGACAATCCTGCTCATTAATTCTTTCATCACTAATGAGCTGGTCTGTGTTTAGTGAGTTTTTTCTGTACCAGCACTGTGTGAAGGTGGGAAATTAAAACAAGAAAATTACCACATTTTTTGGTCCTAGGATTTTTGTTGCCGTGGTATCAAAACAGCTATCGAGTATCGTTTTATTAGTGTCATATTGAAGTTCGAAATTCTGGTATTGTGACACCGCTAATGTGAAGTGCACAAGGCTATAAGTCTCGTCAAAAGAGTTATTAGCTAGGGTAACAAGCAAATCAACAAAAGAGCCATGGACACTGCCCAAAAAAGCTCAAATGCAGAAGCTGGCTTCACAACAAGTTCAACAAATTTCGAAGTTGAAGTTGCTCTGCATTTATTAGTTGCTTAGCAACAAAAAAACCCCAGTAAAGATGACGCACTCTAACACAGACACACAGACAGTCAACCCACATACTTCCTGTGTCTATAAAAGTGTGAAACATGCAGACAGCTGTGAAGCAGAAGCATTAGTACCTGAGGTGACAGGAACTGATGAGGCACTTGCGCTCGTATCCCTGGGGACTGGTTTAATGGTGGGACACTTGGCTGGTGTCTTGACTGAGCCATCCCTCCACCACTGCCAAAGATACTGTGACCGCCCTGTGATGGAGGATGGAGTATTAAACCTTAGGTGACCCGTTACAGTTAAGACTTATAGACATACAGCTCAAGCCGAACGAGACAGAGTTTACAAGGAAGAATCAGGTTTAAAGGTGATTACATTTTGGAAACAGAAAACTACAAGAGCCTAACGTAAAGATGGTAGGACGGAAACAGGAGGAGAGGTTATCTTACTTGTCTAAAGGGGACAGTGTGGTTGAAGAGGGAATGGGGCTTGTAGACAGTGGGTGGTGAGTACAGAGAGCAAGGACCCTCCTCCCCAAGGCACCAATCCTGATTGGTCAAAGGCAAAGTCTGTCACAGTGACAGCCAATGGAAGACCAATTTGAGTGTTGGTGAAGGGGGGGATAGGAAGGTTGAGACAAGGAGGAATGGGGCAGGCCAGGAAGAAAAGGTAGGATCACAAGAGGAAATAGTAGAAAGAATAGTGAGAAAGGACAAAATGTTACCGAGACACGAGAAACACATAAGAGACAAAGACCGCTAAGACAGCAGCGAGCCATTACCTTGTCATAGTAAGACCCAGCATCCCCAGGTAAAGCCTCTTTGGAACCAGGGGGACGATAAGCCATCCCCCCTCCTCCTCTTCCTCCCTTTCTCAGATCTCCATTGTAATCATTCATCACCATGCCTCTTTTCTCCACGTCGATCTTTTTCTCCTGGAGAGAACCCGGAGCCAGGTCCATGTTTGGGCCGCTGGGATCATCACTCTGTGCGGCAGAAAAGGCAACATCAATGATTTACATCGTGTAGTAAATAACCATCCTGCTGAATGCCTGTAAACTTTGAAAGATAAGTGTGTGAGTGCAAAAGCCATTTTTATGATGCCCTTAAACAATAACACCCCGGGGTGGAGTAAAATGCTCAGACAATTTCTGTCTTACCAGCAGTCCCATGTTAGAGAACTGTCTGTTGATGGGGCTCATCCATGAGTCTCCGCTAGGCTTCATTGGACCCTGAGAGACAAAAGACAATTAAACATTAACATTAACATTAATGCTGAGTCAAAGTTAAAAGTGAGTTAAATAAATGTTAAGTCACTATCTATCGCCCAATGAGGTAACACAACAGTGATTGAGCCTATGGCCCACTGATGGAAGCCTTTGCATTTGCAGTATTATGGACTGGGTGTCTGTGGCGACTTTCAAGTAAAAATCACAAGCGGCACCCAGTTAGTGGCGCGTTTTCCATCACCCAGCAGTGGTTGGTCTGCCAGAGAGGGTAGGCGGAGCTAACGTAACAAACACAATTGTGTGTAAAGTGGCTAGATTTCCGGTCCCTGCAAGTGTTGCGAGTAAACAGTAATCTACTATGGCTGAACAAACAAAGAAAAGATCGATGACTACAGATACAACTTCAAAAATAAGTGAAAACCCAAAGAAAAAGAAACAAACTCGACGCTCAGATGAAGAAAAACAGTCTAAAAAGGAGAGTCAAGAGTTACAACCGTTACAAAGGGAGACAACTGTGGTCGTCACACATGCAACACTGTTTGGATATCTGGGACGTGTGCTCCAGCAGTTACCATTTATCGCCATAGGTGCCGCCAAAGAGAAAGAAACTAAGATCTTCAAGATTAGCACTTTAATTATGTTCCTTTCAGAAACGTACATGGACGAAATAGTGTTCAATAGTAGCATTAATTAATTTTATGATCTAATTTGACAATATAACATCATTCTTTAACAACTGACATATCCCTTTAAGAATGTTTACCCACACTTGTTTTTCAAATGAAATAATCAATATTCTGTTCTTAAAACAAGATTCAGTAACCCACCTTGTTGCTGGGCTTCTTCCCGGCCTGACTCTGTCCCCAGCCCCCGTTGCTTCCCTGTCCCCAAGACGAGCCACTTCCTTGGGAGCCGGTGCTGTTCCACATGCCGCCTCCCTCCTCCTCATCCTCCCAACTTGAGTGACGCGACGCAGCAACAGAGCTCTCTTTGTCACCCCAGCCATCTTGCATAGACTTTGAACCTGTAAGGAAAAAAGACTTAGATTTACATTTCTCAATATTGTATAAGTTGTTTCCACCACATATTTTGGGCTTGATTTGATTTTCTAACCAGTTTTGATGGGGTTGGGAGAAGGGTTTCCCCAGCCCGGTGCCTTCCCTCCAGCATCATCAGGATCTCCCCAGCCAGTAGGGACTTCATTATGCTTTCCCCAAGCTGCCGTGCCATTGTCTACTGTAGGACTAGTTGGAGAAGCACCACCCCAACCTGATGGACCTTCAGACACACATGCACAACACAGGTTAAGATGGAGTCACAGGAATTTCCTTCAATTAGTTTAAAGTCTAGACTGAGCAGTCAGAGGTTAATATGTGCTTCACACAAACCTATGACAACTCTTCTATCAGGGCCATGGCACTTTTTTGATGAGTTATTGCCTTGATGTTGGCCACAATTATCTCAAATCAAAGCATCTTCTTGGCAGTCACAGTATTAACATAGAGAACACTCAACAGAAAAAATGGCTTCACCTCAAATAAGCTGTGTTGGGGCAGCCACTGAAGCTTTAGAACCGCAGCTGACTACTGTTCATGTGGTTTTGAGATGAAACTGCTGATATAGCAAGCAGCTGGCTGGCTGAAAAACAACTACATCTCTCATGACTCAGTTGTCCCTTTGATTCGCTGTACGGGTTAGCATAGAGGCTGTACGGCTGTAACATGTTTAGCATCGTTGAATAGAAACTCCAATTCAACCAAAACCTTTAAACGAAATACTGCTCCTTCACATTCAGTCATAAGCCTTAATACACTTGTGCGTTTGATTTACTCACAATGCCACTGTAAGCATTTAAACGTGTGTGAGGATGTCCGCATCGCCCTGCACATCACACCGCCAAACCACTAGTTGGCAGTTGGGTTTCTATGTCAGCATGTTGAGCTTCTTGTCTTGTACTTAATAGAATAGCAACTGAAACTGAGCTAGCTAACATTTTACTGAAATTACTGTAATGCAGAAAATATGAACAGCAATCTTTAACTTCAGGTGCAAGTCAACCCAATGCGGTTACAAACCAGCATCAAGCACAGTGTCTCCTGTAGTTTCTGTGCGATGCTAACAAATAGACCAATCACAGTTGCAGTCCGCATTGTCACAACTAGGGGTGGGCGGTATACCAGTTTCAATACCGCCTACGCTGTCACATTCTGCTTCGACATGGATTTTGCAATGCAGTCATTACCGGTAAACACAAATGTTTTGGTTTTTGGTACACACACCTTTTGGTTTTAGAGCACACACAAGGATCAATGAGCTACAGAACACCCACAGCTGTGTTTCCCACACATAGACTATACTGAGGGGGCCGCTGTGAGGGAGGTGTTCTTGTATGTCTGTGTTAAACGTGGACCTTCGTATGCCGTATTTTAAAAGCTTTTAAGTGCAGCTGTAATTGTAGTTAAGGTGTCATTTACACGCTTTCTAATTTACATCCACAAGACCATCAATATAATTTCATATCTTGATGAAAATTTTGATTTACTTATTTCAAGCAACAAATTAATTTTGCCCCTTTACTTGATGATAACTTAAAAATCACTGGGTTATCGTCAAATTACCGATAGCTGAAGTTTTTGCCGGTCCATGGCCAGTGTTGAAGTCTCTGCTACCTCCAATCCCTGCAGCCTGCCTGCTAGGCTGCTGCTGTATTGGAGGTCCCTGCTGTTGTTGTTGTTGTTGTTGCTGTTGCTGTTGTTGTTGTTGTTGCTGCTGCTGCTGCTGCTGAGCCTGACCCTGGCCCTGGCCATGTGGCTGCTGGCCAGCAGGGGCGCTGTTCTTGTCCCACAGGTTGACCGGCTTGTAGTTGTAATGGGTTGGGTCTCCCCATGCTGATGTTCCATCGTCTATCTCGTTCTTCCTGCTTATAGACTGTGGCGAGGGTTCCTCCCAACCGCTTGGTTCAGATCCAATTCCACTTCCTCCAGAACCACCAGGGATAGGCCCCGAGGTCCAGCCTGAGCTTTGGTTCTGATTCTGGGCTTGAGAGATCGGTTTCCTCCCGCCACCCCCTTGCATAGCCCCTTGGTCCAACGTTTGCTGTCGCTGTGGATGCTGATTGCGGGGCTGTGATTGTTGCTGTTGCAGTTGTGCCTGCGGGCCTGTGATGGAGCCCGCCTGGCTGTTTGGCATTTGGTGCATTTTGTTTCCTCCACTCCAACTTTGATTGGGTTTGGACCCCATGCCCCCAACAACACCCACCCCCCCTCCTCCACTCCCTCCTCCACCTGTGCCCCCTGCTCCCCAGGTTCTCCGGGGAGCACCATCATCCCAACTTCCCCAACCACCCCCACCTGAATCCCCACCTGAGTTTCCTCCATTCTTCCTCTCATCTTCCCATCCTCCTCCTCCTCCACTATTTGATTTGGACTGTTGCTCTCCCCAGTCCCTACCTGACCCAACCTTCTGTCCTGATCCCCACCCACTTCCTCCTCCAGTCCCTCCCATTTCTTTCCACCCTGTCCCTTTCTCCTCCTGGCTTCCTCCCCAACCTCCACTCACTGGTTCACTCTGCTGACCATGATCTCCCCATCCTCCTCCATTTCCTCCTCTACTACTGTCTCTCCATTCCTCAGTACCCCAACCCTTGGACTCCTGGCCCTCCCCAGCCCCCATCCCTCCTCCACCCCATCCTGTAGCTTTCCCCTGCTGGCTGTGACCAGGAATTACCCCAGACCCTATACCAGGCCCTGCTGTGGTCACTGGCCCAGATTGTGAGACGCCAAGATTCCGCATGTTGGGCCCTGAAGGTGGTGGGGCTCTCCCGGACAGAGAGGCCCCACTACTGCTACTGTTGCTGCTGCTCTCCCAGCCCTCTCCGGAGGACCCAGCAGATGGAACCAGGGAAGGACTGACCCCTGGACCCAGAGAATCATTGATTTGGGTCCTAGGTCCACCAGAATACTGAGAAGAACCACCAAGAGAAGATGGTTGTTTTGATGTAGCTGATGACGATCCCCCTTTACGCTGTCCTCCATGTTCTTCAAATTCCCAGGCTGTGTTTTGTCTGATTTGTGTTTGGCCCCAGCCTGTGTTAGACAGAACCCGAGGGTCCAGATCAGACCGGCTGAGCAGGTTCTGTAAGGCAGCTTCAGCATTAGGTGCTGGGCGGCGAGGTTGACTGTGACTGCTGCCGCTCCCGCTCCTGGAATTTCCACCACTTGATGAAGATCCTCCCTGTGCTCCCTGTCCATCTACTCCCCCACCCCATTCCCCTGTTTCACCCTCTCCCTTCTGATTGTCCCAGGCTCTGGTCATAGTAGTGACGGTTGATGAAGAGGAGGAGGCGGCAGGGGGGTTGCCAGCTGTGCTGCCCCCACTACTGCTGCTGTTACTGCTGCAAGCTCCACCCATTCCCTCACCTCCAGGATTAGCTCCACCAATACCAGTGGAGCTACCACCCCAGTCACCACCAGAAACCCCTCTCTCCCCTCCTACTCCTGATGGCCCCCACCCTCCCTGAGATACCCCGGAGGTTTGACCACTGTTTCCCCCAGTTCCAGCACTGCCCCAAGCACTAACCCCACTAGTGGACTTTGGATATCCCCAACCCGAGGTCCCATTATCCCCTTCAGCAGCTCCGAAGCCCCCTGTTCCACCTCCTAAACCCTCCCAACCATCAGTCCTTGAGGCACCCGTTTTGGAGTTAGCTGCAGGGAAAGAAGGCTGGCCTCTCCATGAGGAGACAAGGCTGTGGTCTCCCACACTCATCTCGCCTCCTCCCACACTACGGTCCATTCCTCCCCCAATGCCTTCCCCCCCTACAATTTTTGGTCCCGCTGATTCGGTGTCCCACTTCCCTCCAATCTCTCTGTCTCTGGATTGCATTTGGTGAAGTTGGCGCTGATGGGGGCTTGATTGATTCACAGATAAAGGTGGGTGACCCCCCAGCACCCCGACTGCCCCACCTCCCAGGCCCAGGGAAGCAGAGCTGTTGGCAGACAAAGACCCTCCAGGGCCTTGGTGATGGAAGGAAGACGGACCTCCTTCCCCTGCAGCAGCGGGCCCGTCCTGCTGCACCAAGGCAGGCCAGGCCGAAGGGTTGGCATTTGGACTGAAGTTGGCACCTGTAATACCACTGCTGCCGTCGACGGGGCCACTGGCATCATGGCTTCCTGGCACAGTGGAGGCTTTGGAAAGTGAGGCGGGCTGTTGGAGCAGAGGCCCAGCTGCAGCTACTGCATTCCCTCCTCCAAGATGACCCTGGGAAGCAGCCATCCCCCACGCCACACCGTTGGACGACTGCATACATTCATTGGGCAAAGAGAATGAGGAAGTGGGTGAGGATTGGTTGCCAGAGGCACTGATGCTGTTCACAGGCATTCCGATGTTGCTGCTGCCTCCTCCAGCCCCAGCGAAAGAAGCTCCTCCCCCATCACTGCCGGCGATGCTAGGCCACTCCTCCAGGTTGTTGCCATCGACAATCACCTTCTCCCTGCCCTGAGAGGAGGCCTGGCTGCCTGAGCTTGTCCCCCACATGGAATTTGCATAATTAGAAGTAGTAGTAGAAGCAGCAACTGATGATGAGGTGAGGGCCAATAAGGAGGCAGCTGCACCAGAATCTGAAAAAGCAAATCCCACAAGAAAGAGACTTTAGGGGTCAAAAGGAAGACATTTTGAAGGAATTGTGAAAAAAATCTCTACATAGAATGGATCTGTTCAGTTCCAACAGTATTGCTTGCACTTACCTGAGACAGCAGCCATGTTTGCATTGGGGCCATCCCCACCTCCTCCTCCTGTTCCTCCTCCTCCTCCTCCCAGCAGCATGGAGGACAGTGGCGGCTGACCCCTCTTCAGTAGCACTTTATGGTCCTGCTGGCAGCGGAATCGTGGCGGCACTTCTCTCGGCATGTAGCGCGGTTGCTGCTGAGCCGCCTGGGCTCCGCCTCCGCTACTTGTACTGCTGTTTCCAGCAGCACCGGGGCCGCCAGCGGTGGAGGAAGAAATGGTGTTGGAGGTGGGCTGTCCGTTGGCCACCGCCAGGCGCTTGGCATTGTTGCCGCCCTGTGAAGGGTTGGCAGCACTGCCAGGGCCCAAGGTGGCTGGGGATGGGGAGGCAGAGGGGGTGGGTCCAGGGCTGGGGGAGGCAGAGCTGCTCTGAGTGGCAGGAGACTGGGCAGACGCTGGCTTAGACAAGTCTGGCACTATAAGAGGGGCACGGCAAAGAGAGAAACCAAGTATTAAACATTGTTTTAGTAAACCTGAGAGATCAGAACTCATTTTCTGTAAATGTAAGCACTAAAGATAGATTTGGAATGGAGCAAAAAAGGAAAGGAAAGAAGCTACAAAGAAATCCCAGATGCAGATGCTTTAGCTTCGTGAATGTTGCTCATAGTCTTTTTTTTCCTCAGGACATTTTAAAAATTAAAACAAACCATGCAATGTTATCTTGCATAAATAAAAGTTTAACTAAAAAGATCAAATGTCTGAAGACTGATCAGCTCTGGTGAACACTGCAATCCTTCGACATCTACCGTATACTTTAATTTACATACACATCACTGTGGGCTTACCTTTGTTTTTTTGTTCTGTGACCTAAAATGAACAGAAAAAAAACATAGTCACTAAATCATTTCAAGTGATTAAGTACAGGGCAGGAGAAAACATGGGGGTTACAGAATGTAAACGTGACTTTTGTTTTGTTGAGTTGAGTTGAGTCTAAGAAGGACAGGATTATAAATACATCACACCCCTGATTGCAGCTCAACAAGTAGTTGTTGAGACATTTTACATATTTTACAGTATGTCACAGTCATGATTTGGTCTTCTAAACATTATTTTCACTTCATATAAACAAAAGAGTACAACTTTAAATTTATCCCGAGTAATTCATGAAGAACGCTGCTTAATGCACCCCTCAACCAAAAAACAACTACTAGATGAATTATAAAAACATATCTTTAACATCACACTAAATATTACCACATGCCTTTATACATATTCTTATGTGCGCCTTCAGTAGGAGAAATATTGTCTAGATTTTTTCATGTCAGTTCAAGTTTGTGAATGTCTAACATTCTCAGTTAGAAATTCAAGATCATCTAGGAAAAGTTTAACTAAAATCTATTGCTGTTTATGCAATTTAATGTGAGGTGCTCACACACACAACCTTTTACTTGTATAGCATGAATACAGTTTATTCCTTATTCATCCCAAAAGTTAAACAACCCATAATAAGTAGAAATGCTACACCTAATTTAAAAATTGGAGGCCACAAATACACTTAAAACACAGGATATTACATTTTCTCAATGCTTACATAACTGCTGTTAAACACTGGTTCAATGGTGTTCAAACCTGACTGAGGAGCTTGCAAGTCATTGTGAATATCCTCACCTTCTGAGAGGCTTCCCTTTTCCTTTTGTCGTCTTTTTTCCTTTTCTTGTCTTCCATGAACTACTGCTCCGGTCCTGATCCTCCTTTCGTCTAGAGAAAAAAAAAAAGCCATTAAAAAACTGTGGTCATAAAGTCACCATTTTGAAATCGCTTGGTACTCCACTGTATAGCCAGAAGCTTCACTGAATCACTGCTTAAAAAATACACAGCAAAAGTTAATGATGACTGCAGCAATACTGAAGAGAAAAGACAATAACACAGTTGCCACATGGCCATGTGAGCCTCCATCAATGTGTGTGAGCGACAGTGGACTGCATGCCTGATTGGATGAATCAGCCATCAGGTGCTACAGCTAGGAACTCTGTTGGACATGTGGGCAACAAACACTGTAATTATCCCTATCATAAGCATGCAGAATACTGTAAGCCGATCATACTGGTAGGTTCAACCAATTTACAACGGCTTGATTTAGTCAGCCAATTCATCTTGTCAGCAGACTTAATGAATCTGCATGTGGTTATGGAAACCAAACTAGTGACCAACAGCATGCTTGTACTTAATATTTTCTAAGATAGAGTCTGAGCAACGCTTGCAGATTAGGCTCTTTAGAAGCTTTAAGACAAATACAAACAAGAACACACAATAATGCAATGCCAATAGGTTCCCCAATAAAGAGACATATAGCAGCTTGATATTAACAAATCAACATAATATTAAGGACAATGCGAAACACTGATAGACTGTAGTGCTGTATTGAGGTTATCTTTTGATGCTTTAAATATATCAATTCACATTTTTTCCTCAAGATTAAATTAGTAATGAAGGCCCAACAGTTAAAGCCAAACAAGTTCATTTTACAAAGCTTTAGCAGTCGAATAGACTTGAAAAAACACAATCGCACAGGATGTATAAGCTCACATCGCCACAATGAAAGTTGTTTATCAATCAACAGATGGTTTAAATGCATAAACATACAGGACCACTAAGCACTGAAGATGTCCGTTTTTATTTGGTTTCTACGGAAGCCCTTAGCGGACATGCATCCATACATTTTATTTACTCCGTTTTCCTGTGATAATGAGTAATTTCTGGTCCTTTTCTCGAGATCTCGATGTATCCATCACGTTATAATGAGATAACGAAGCGCCACTGCTGTCACGTCACATGATCATAACTCGTATCCCCAGAGTTGCAAAGGCACAAAACAAACATAGAAATAGGCTGAACTTATCTCATTAGGGGCCAATGGCAGCATGGCATGTGGTGCAGTGGTCGACCGATATGGGTTTTTCAATGGCCGATGCCGATATTTAGAGGGCAGGGCAGCTGATGGCCGATATCATGTTGCTTATTTTTGCATTTGTTAAAATACAACAATTTAATAAGAATAACAAATGAGACACAAAATTGCTAAACTTGAATGAACATTTATTTTATGCTGTTGTCTGCATTATCTGCAAGTAGATCTGCATTCCGTCAGCAGTACACTTACTACTTCATAATTGTCCACTGGTAATCTAACTAAACTTAGTAAAAAATGTATGCATGTGACGTCTGGCAGGTATGTTATAGGAAGTGAGTGTAGACTGTGTAGAGAACGCAGAACTTTTTTTTTTTTTTTTTTTTTAATCTGCCTTGCGAGCGCAGACATCGGCCGGAAGCCGATTATGTCAAAAAGATATTAATTGGCCGACCAATTAATCAGTCTATCACCGATTATTTATTTGTTTATTTTGCAAGGTGTAGGAAGCCTATGTTGATCTTTTAAAAGGCATGTTATGTTTAAATAAATAAATCTTTGCAAGTAAGTATGTCTCTCGTATTGGTATGCCTTCTTGTGGACACGTGTTATCTCAAGATAATGGGCCAAATTAATACGTTAAAATGGGAAAACCAGCTTTGTTTTCCCGAGATAACAAGAAAAACAAGTCAAGATAAATAAAATGTATGGATGCATGTCGTACGTTCCTGGGGATGGTTGCTGCAGACCATCTGCTGCCATGGACCTGCTTGCCTCACTGAGACTGCAACAACTATTAACATTAGTCTTCCCCATATTATCTTTATTATAGTTGTTAATGCTAATAATAGACCTGTTGACTTCAACTGTTACAATTATTATTTTCAGCCTATCATCATTATTATGCTGTTCTTGCTAATTTTACACATTTGTACTATTATTATTGGCTTTATTGCCATTTGTCTGTATTATCTGTTGGTGTTGTTGTCGTTGATGTAACAAGAACATATGATTTTGTTGCTCTGTTTGCCTGTCTCTATCATGCATCTCCTTCTATCCAATTTTTCGGCCCATCCATTCGAGGCAGATGGCTGTTCAACATGAGTCTGGTTCTGCTCGATTTGGTTTCTGCCTGTAGAAAGGAAGTTTTTCCTTGCCACTGTGCCAAATGTTGCAAAGTACTGCTCATGGTGATTCATGTTGGGTCTCTCTCTAAATAACATAAAAACAAAAAACAAAAGAGTACGGTCTAGACCTGCTCCTTTTGTAAAGTGTCTTGCGATAACTTTATGATTTGGGGCTATACAAATAAAATTTGATTGATTGATGCTAAGGGCTTCCGTAGGTTTCATTTTTGCATAATGCCATAACACCTTCTGAAGGTAAGATCCCTCGATTCATGGCCGACGAACCAAACATCCTTATGACCACAGGCCTCGCGGATAAGGCCTAATTATTATGTTAGGAAGAGCTGTCAGACAGATATGCACACAATCAAGATCAATATTCTGTCAAGATACCCCTTAAAAACGCTGATATAAACTACTAATGATACACTCAACCCATGTTACAAGCTCATCCGCATTTAGCTGTTAGCTCACTTACGTTATAGCATTAGAAGAGCGTTCATGTGCTACTAATGGAAAAAAACAGGTTTTTTAGTGGTTTAAACTGGACTATGCACAAACGGGTTAGCGTTAATAGACAAACACCTACACCCATGTCCACAGAAGTTTATCACGTTACAGGCGAAGTTTAAAAGCAGCTGCATATTAAACATTTTGTTAATGGCTAATGTTAAGGAGCGGTTTTTGCTAAGACACATAAAAGGTGCTAATTGACAAGTTAACACTGAGGATATCAGGGTCTAATTTAGGTCTGCACAACGGTCTTTAATGGCCACATCTCCACCTCCGCTAACGTACAACCATCAATGCTAATGCTATCGAACGTTAGCTTAGCAGATAAGCTAAGTTACCTACAGATGGAAGCTACAAGTAGCCAGGCTAACGGTCTTAGCTTAGGTAGTACGCAGTGGCAATTGATTTCATCAAGAAATATTTTGCAGAAATTGTATATGCAAACAAGTTATACAAAAAGGAATGCTTAGAAATATTTCAGAAATCGTTATCTTATGTTACTCACCTCAGGAATCACATATGAAGAAAAGCTAGCGTGCTAGCTAGCTTAGCTAAAGTGCTTCAGTGCGATTTTTCTTAGCTTTTTGAGGCTACAGGAACAGCGACGCCTGAGCGGACAGTCAAGTAAGTGGCAGATGATGAAAATTACACGCGTAAGAAGCTACTGTATTGTAAATAAGTACTAACGTTGTAATAATGTAAACCCTAATGTGCAGAAGAATCTAAATCTCAAAGCGCTGTGGAGTCAGTCGGTTGACGGGCGGCCATTTTGCTGCTCAGCATGAAGCGTCTCCAATGGGCAGCCTGTGGCAGCTGCGTGAAGCCCTGTGACTGGCTGGTTCATGCCGGAGAGATGCATTAAAGACACATTTTGACCTTCATAAACTTTTTGACAGTCACACTTAGCACATCAGTGCATGCCCCATAGCTTTACAGCTTTTCCTCAAGCGCATATTTTACACTAGCCACTGAATTCATTGACAGAAAACGGTCAAACTTCTGTAGAGGTTTGTAAATTCGTATGCATAACCTTTCCTTGATAGCATGGGTCCCAAAAAGAGAAGAGCAAGAAAAAGGAAAACTGAAGAGGCATTGGGAGGAGAAAAGGAGGAAGACGACACTGAGGTGAAGGAAGCTGAGGAGAGAGGCAACATGAGGAGGAAGGAGCGTGGGAATAAGAAATACATTGGAGCTCATGTGGGCATTTCAGGTAAGGCTTAATGCCATCTGCTTTGACTCTTCGTTAACTGTGTTCCACCACAGGAACTTTCCCCAGGGACTTGAGGAGGCACTCAGATTATTTCCATGGCTGGGACACGGGTCTAAATAAAGTCTTGGGGATTTTATTTTACCCCTTAAAAGGTCCCTGATCCAGTAGCTTCTGGAAGTTCAGAGACTTTCCACTGGGACCTGATGAGTACTAGCAGCATCTAGAAGACTTCCACATGTCAGCAGAATATTTTACCTTATATTTACAGGTATCTGTGAAAATTTAGACAACAATAAGCTGGAGGAACCATTTAATCAATTACAAACTAGTACTTTGGGTTGGAAATGCAGGTTGAATAACAGTTTTTAATCACACATTTCCCCCAGGTGGAATATGGAAAGCAGTGGAGTCCTGCACAGAGATGGGTGGCAGCAGCTTCGCCCTGTTTTTGGGCTCCCAGCGGTCATGGAAGAGACCTGCACTGGACCCAACAGCTGCAGCTAAATTTCGGGAGCAATGCTCCCTTCAGGGGTATGACCCAGCTCACATCTTGCCACACGGGTCCTACCTGATGAACTGTGGATCTCCTAAAGAGGGTTTGTTAGACACTGACAGTTGTCATCTTTCCCCACACAGAGTACTCTTACTTTTCTTGCATTGGTTATATCATCTCCTAATATGTGGCTCCTGTTTTCTTTAACTGCTCTGATTTGTGTATCATGTTGCATCCAGATGTGTTTGAGAAGAGCCAGGCCCTGCTGGTGGATGAGCTCAGCCGCTGCAACCTCCTGGGCCTCAGCCTCTACAACTTCCACCCTGGCTCCTCCCTGGGCACCATCACCACTGAGCAGTGCGTGGACAGGATAGCAGGAGCCATTAACCACGCTCACCAGCAAACACCTGCTGTGGTTACAGGTGGGGGTGGACACTGGACAAAATAACAAAAACACACAGTACTATGCACGATATTTAGAAATTGTTTAGACAGTTACGAGTATTGAAAAAGTATAGTTGTAGTGTTGAAAATATGAAAATATTATGTATAAAATGTAGTTGTTTCAATTCATGGAACGTCTGTGTAACATAAAAACAAAGGCAGTTACTTAAATAAGGCATAAACAGTTGAATTAGCTGTGTGCACCAGCTTTAAAAACAAAACAAAATGAATTTCCAAGAAAGACAGGAACTTAGAGGTTACACGAGGCCACTGAGATAGTCACTGCAAAATTATGTAATGTAGCAAGGGAAAAAAACTATGGGAAAACCCTCAATGACATATGCTGAGATAATCAGGTTTAGCAAAGAGGAACAGTAGAGAACCTCACCAACAATGACTCACAAAGACTTAAGGATTTGTCACTACAAACTATATCTCCTACAATGAGTCTATGTAGGTCATACCTTCAAATGGCTTTGATCATATTATTAGTTCAATAAGGAGGAACCTTTACAGTAAGAGTATTTTAATTCTAGTGTAGAGAACTTAGCAGCCACAGTCAAACCCAGTGCACACAAATTAAACTCTAATGTCATTAAAATCACAAGTGGTGGGTTAATCACTTTGCATTTAATTAATAAAATTGGCTTAATGTATTTTGACCCCATACAGGAAGATTAATGTAACTACCACAAGAAAAGAAAAAAAGAGTGCAATCATCTTAGTCAAAACCACTTGACCTCAGACTGACTTTTGTGTTAATGCATAACTTTCGATTTGCAGAACTGTCTGCAGGAATGACGCGGGTGTTGCATTACTTGTGATTCGTGGCCCAGACCACAATCCTTTGACTTGCATACTGCTGTGCTTCAGAAATGAATGATTTTGCACATGTATACGTTTTTTATTGATTAACTTGCGTCGAAAAAGTGTGTCAAACTGATTGTCATCTTTTCTCTCTCCTCCATGTGGTCAGTGTTGGAGAACATGTCCGGTCAGGGCAGTACGCTGGGCAGTAGCTTCTCTGAGCTGAAGAGCATCATAGACAAAGTGAGAGATCAGACCAGAATGGGTGTCTGTCTGGATACCTGCCACGCTTTCGCAGCAGGTGAGTGAAAGCTGATGTTGATATTTTTTTTCAGCACCATTTCTTCCCGAGTCAATAAACAGACCACAGCATGCATTGTAACGTTGCTGATTAAAACCTCATCTTTCATCAAGGACACTCAGATCAACAGACCACTTGTTTCTGGCTGTCCCAAGGTCAAAGTTGAAGTTCTGGCATGACGGAGCCTTTTCATTCGCAGCTCCAAAGCTCTACAACACTCTGCCTCCGCATGTTCCGCTGTACCCCACACTGCTTGTTTAAATCAAACCTCAAAAGCTGTTTATGCATCACTACACGAGTGCTGTAGGTGTTGATACTTTCTGTGTATAAGTGTTGTCTCTTGTCGTGGCAGGATATAACCTGTCTGTAGAGGGAGGAGTGAAGGCCATGCTCACCGAGTTTGATCAGGAAGTGGGGCTCCACTATCTTAAAGCCCTCCATCTCAATGACTCCAAAGGTACAGCCAGGACTGTCACACAGACGTATCTTCATGGATCAGCTATTCTTTCAGTTGGAAAAACTTTGTCATTAATATTAATTAAACTCTGCTCTGGAAACACTCGCTTTTTTTTTTGCTTTTTTTTGCAGGTCAGCTCGGCTGCAACCTCGATCGGCACGAAGACATCGGTAAAGGTCATATTGGAATCTCCGCTTTCCGAGACATCGTCAATGAGCCAAGACTGGACAACATCCCTCTCATACTGGAGACACCTGGACGGTGAGATTACTTCAGATAAGTCTGTCTGTTAAACGATCAGATTTCATCACAGGAAAACTTAAACGTCACATATTTATTAATTCACAAAATTGGAGTATAATAAAGAAGATTCCGAATGAGCTTTGTTCTTAGGGTATTAAGTTAAAGGAAAAACCTCATAAATGCTAATATGAGCAACTTTCAAAGCTTTCAGGTGCTGCTTTAACATGCCAGTTATGTCCTTTCCCCACAGGCCAGGATTCGAGTACGCTGAGCAGATTGAACTTCTCTACTCCCTCTATGAGAAAAAATAGAAACATTACTGATGAAATAGCACTGCTAAACAGAACCGTTTTAATTAAACCACAGTTCACACACCTGTTAAGAAACTGTAAAGCATTGAGGGACCAAATTGGACAGACTGTTTAACCTGTTCTCCTTTTATAAACACTCTGGTTGTTTTTCACAGTTTGTTTCAGTGCTTTTTGTTTGTGAATAACCAGTTGAATAAAGGTGTTTTTGTAAGTTTTAATCTTACTTGTGAGAAGTTGTCTTGTTCACTATGAGCCTTTAGAGGGCAGCATGAACACACACATACAGCAGGAACCTCACTTCACAGTCCTCCAGGCTTTATGGTGTAAATGCTGCAGGGAAAGATAAAAAGAAAAGTACAAACAATTTCCAATCCACCATCCCTTTGCATTTGTGCATTTGATCACATGTTGAATGGAAAGTTAAGTTTGTAGGACCTAATATGTTTAGCACTTACTTTAAATTATTTGCTGTAGACAAATGACCCTTCTGTTAACCCTAATATACATCTTTGATGCAGCTTTACAGTAAACATTAAGTACTGTCTTGAAGTCTTTCACAATAAAAGCATAAATAACACATTTTTCTGAATGAAATCATCTCAGTTTTTCCTGAATGAACATTTACAACATTAGAAAACACCAGTAAATAAGCTTGGTTAACATCAAAATACATTATATATCACTTATACAATAAAGTGATTTAATACAAGGAAATCTGATTAAAGGGAACAAAGAAACCGAGGTTGCATCTAATTGTTTTCTTATATTATTAGTTCATTTAAATCAAGTCAGTCTCTTAAACAGGATTAATTTAACAGCTAGGAAATTTAGCAATAACCCCTCCATTCCAATCTCATACATATCAATATCTAATTGACATTGCCAAGCATGCATATGTATTTATAAAGACCTCCAACAACACATACCCACCACTCTCATCCATACAGAACCCCACATTCATTCCTTCTGCAAAATGCTCCAGCTGTTGAATACCAACACTTTGGTGCAGCTGTTGACCCCTGGGAGGACAGCAATTGATTGTCACACCTATTCCAACACCACACCATACACACACACACACACACACACACAAGAAAACATGACCTGACACCTGAGGCTTGGAAACATACAGCTTTCTAAACGTGAATGCTGCTACACCCGAGCATATGTAGAAAGAAAGGTGGAGATGGAGGAGAACTTCTAACAGTTGTATGACTGTTTTTAACACATGACAGACACGGCAGTTTACACACAGGTGGTATGACACAAAAGGTAAAGCAGTAACTGCTCTTTTCATTTTCTTTTATTTCCAACACTTGAATCTTAACTCTTCATTTTTCGTCTCAGATGATTACAAAAGACGTTCACAGGATTGTTTTGTTCCCTTAATATCTGGGCTCTGACCTTGCACTTCTCACTCTTGCTTACATGCAACATTATAATCCTTGAATGTAAACTTGATCGACATCTGGATAAGAGTGTCAAGTGAAGTATAAAGTCAGAGCAGGTCCAGACAGTCTGTCTTTCACTGTGGCGTTAACAGAGACAGGAAGTGGAGGTGCCTGGCCCAAGAATGTCTCTGCGCTCAGGTCCCACCCACAGGAAATGCCTGTCCGGCCTGTTCAAGTCTGACGAAAAAAGAAGTCTCCTGTTAGGGTAGGTTCGGCTCCTGTTGGAGGAGAGGATGGATGACGAGGCGGCTGCTCCTGGTGCTTGTATGCTGTAAAGTTTAGATAAGCAGATGTGTGATGGTTTTCAGAGGTGTTCTGGTGATCTGGCTGGGTCAGGGGTTACAACCCAGACACGCTGAAGACTAAACAAGCGAACACACATTCCTAACTCTAAATTAATCATTTGCTGGAGGAGGCATGTGGAGGGGAGCACCAATGGGAACATAAAAATGCCTTTTCATTCTGTAATCGTCTTAAGATGTGTGGTATTAGCTGGTTTATTCTGTGCCCATGTTCTGAGAGCGCTCCTCCAGCCGGCTCTTCTCCTCTTTCCCTGTCATTACATTATGCCGTGAATATTTTCCACTGCAGCCTAAAGCCGCTGATCTAATTATTCAACTTTGTAAATACTTCCAGATATCTTTGGTTAGGCTAATTCAGAGTTTCACGAGGCTCGTGAATCGCCAACTGATGATCTCTCCCTGATTTCCATCAGACTAATAGCCGCTGGGGGAAACTGACACGAGCGTCTTACGGCCTGCCAAAGAGGAGCTGGAAAGAAATCTCAAACAGTTAAATGAAGACATTGTTCCTGTTTGTCCTTGGTGGCTAAAAAGCGGGAAATTATTTAAATTTCACTGGCATGCATGCACTCACGAATTCATTAAAAGCTGTTGTGGATAAAAAGACCTCCCACCAGATGAGTCTTTGGTAGTAATAAGTGTACAGATGGTGCCTTGTGTTACATGAAAACTCTGCCATGTATAAAACCTGACACTTGTGTAATTGCTTTTCAAATGAAATCCACATTTATCCATCAGCTCTGACACAGATTATCATTCAGACTCCAACATGCATGCACAAACTAAAACCTCTCTTTCAGTTTTCAGTTCCTCACTTCTCTTCTCTGTCCTCGTTTGTGTCAGCCAGAGCACATGCACTGGATCTGCTCAGTAAAACCACACTCTTCAGCTGAACAGCTCCTCTGGGACAGTTGTGGGCTTTCGGTCATGAGTGCGACCAATAAAGGGAGGGGGATGCGTTCCTCGCAGGGATTTTAACTGCCAATCGCTTAAACCACCTCAATGACCTTTAAGCTGCATATTATAGACATTTAACTGTTTTTAAAGAAATATAACAACCGTCAAAGCCGTGATTTCATTACCCACCACATTAATTACAGACTTTTTACTGACTTCAAACCCGTGCTACAGCAAAACAGCCAAGTCACTTATTCTGTCTTGGGGCAGAGTATTGTCTTTATGTGATGCTTTTGATTAAACAATTTAAATGAGAATGAGAATTTGAATGGAAAAAGAATTTTTCAAAGCCCTGAGGACAGACATATTTAAAAAATTATACTTGATGTTGATGTTATAAATGCTTCCCCCAGCTTCAGTGCGCCCTCATCAACACTGTCCTGTTCAAGTTTTCCAATATTTTTTAAATTATATGTTATTGAACATATAAATGAATAGTTTAACATTTTGCTAAATAATCTAAGCTGCTTTTGTGCAACACGTTTGATTAGCAGATGCCACTCTCAAGGCTGTAGAATATAATATGATTATGAAGCTAACACCGTTAGCTATAGTAACTTTAGCCTAGCAAGTTTAGCGTGAGGGAAAATAGCCAGTCAAAAGGAACACAATTCAGACAAACAAACAAAATTAAACAACTAACAAGTAAAGTTATGTTATTCTAACTATAGTAAGTTGATTATTAAGATCTAGTGATGCTGGTAGCTTGTTACATTTTGACGGCCATGCTAGCTAACTCTTTCTCTTTCTTCTAAGCTAGGCTAACTGGCTGTGGCTTCATGTTTAGCATACAGACATGAGATTGGTGTTGGCCTTCTCATATTACTCTTGTCAAAAAGGCAAATAAACATATTTACCAAAATGTCTATATGCTTTACTTTGAGTACAAGTAGATGTAGCACTGAAACAGTATTATTTTCATACAGTGGCTCTGGGCTACATTGTATTGTTAAGTAGGTCCAGTTAACTCGGGAGGCATGTGCTATGCTGTCTGCCTTGCTAGCAAGACTATAACTGGTAATTGTGACAATTTATGTACTAAATATTGATCTCACATCACTTTGAAATCCTAATTATGTTATATTTTGTATGTATGTAGATATATTCCATTAAATCATAGTTCCCATAAATGTTAGTTTAATAATTAATGTTTAAGTGTACATAGAGAGCAAAGTTAAACCGAAGTGAAATTCCTTGTATGTGTTCATACCTGGCCAATAAAGCCGATTCTAATTCTGATATATTTCTTCAAATTACCTCACTTCCTCTACAATCTCCCCCCTGGTAACATAAATTACTCATATTCTTGGCTTTGGAATCAGTGTGACACATATTGCATCGTACTTTCTTTCAACCACACTCCCCAGAAGCAGTTTCTTAATCTGTAAATGAACTTTCAATTTGAGCATTCATATAAGTAAAACTGAGAGGACTGTGTCAACGTGAGGGAGGCCACAGAGAGAAAGAGAAAGAGAGAGATAATACAGGAAGATTAAAGAGAAAGGAGTGCATGCGTGGCTTTTCTGTTCCAGTGTGGCTTCAGTTGCAAGCTAAACCAAACTTTATCCGTCCTTCTATACCCACAGTCTGACTACTTCATCTGCCAACACTGCAGAGGAGATGCCACACACACACACACAATCCTCCGTTTTGTCTGCACACACATGCTCCTACAGGCCTCAAAACTCACATACACACACGTGAACCGAAGTGCTCAGAAGAAATAAGAGCTGAAGAGCAGGGTGGAGTCCTTTCTGCTCTCTCAGCAAATCTTTTATTTTTGCACCTCAGCAGCAGCGCAGGCATCATAACTTACCTTCAAGATATAGCATTTCTTTTCCCACTGTGAAAAAAGAGAGAGCTTGCCTGTGTGTATGTGTGCTGTGTGTATTTCAGTAGACCCCTGCGTGGTCACACTGTGTGGGTATCTTGTGGCCGGAGCGAGAGTGCTGTAACGAGTGAGCGGCTGTTTAAGAGCGACTGGATGTGACTATAAACAGAAAGGCCGAGGAGGAAGGTTTATGACCAGCGGCCTCGGTGGAAAAGCAGCAAAGCGACAAACAATTTAGAGTAAAAATTGCTCCATGCCCTCTCAGCGAGGTCACAGATATATAACATCACTCTCTATATAAGGAGCCCCGCTGTGGTTCTTTCTCTCATTCCTTCCATTTGTCCTTCTCCTCTTCTCCCCCTCCTCCTCCCTCCTCTGGATCCCTCTCCTCCCCGTTGGCTCGGGGTGAGGAATGCTGCCCAGTGGTGGCTGGGCATCGGGCCATGAGGAGACAGGCAATCAAAGCAGCAGAGCAGGGAAAAGATGAGGAGAAAGCGAAGAAGACTGAAAGAGCAGAGAAAAGAGAGTGATGAGATGAACACTGCATGAAAGAATATCATCAACCTTTGCTGTACCTCTTCTTTGTGTCTCTGGTCGTTGCTGCTTTCTTTACAGGGCTCTTCAAACATTAAAACCTGGTCCATTAAACACTCTATAAAAAGACTGCAAGGACAAAACTGCGTCAGAACAGTTTATAAAAGCAACTGTAGTTGAATTATAGACTCACTTTACTTACCTGAAATGTTGAGCAAACTTACATCACAGCCATAAATGTGTAGTTCTGAACATCAGTGGCCTCTTTTTTAGTAGCCTCTTTGCAATTTGGCCAGAGCAGAAGCGAAACTCTCAGTTTAAAGTTGCTTTTTATTCATTTATAAACTGCACAATGACACTGTCATCTCCCTTTGGCTCCTTTTACATCTTCACAATTCATGTATACAGCTCTGTGAGCCCCCTTCTCTGGGTTTGAGGATGGCAGCCTGGTAAATGTAACTATCACTAAGTTAACATTTCCAGGGTAGAATGATGGAAAAATACTAAATTAAAAAACTTAAATTATTGATTTGAAAACAATTCCTGAAATGTGATGGAATTTTGCGGCCTTGTGCCTACGACCGAATCACAGCAGTGCTGATATTCAGTACATCATCACTACCTGTCACGTGATATTGCTTAATTAACAATAAATGAGATTACTATGTATAATGCTAAAGCAGTCAGTTGTAGTGACGATAGAATTATCATGAAACTCCGCTGTGTTCCTCTCAGTTTAAGCGGGCGGCTGTGGCTCAGTGGTAGTGTCGGTAGTCTTTCAGGCAACCCCAAATTGCTCCCAGTGGCATAGCCAATGGGTATGAATGTGATAACTGATTGACAATTGGGCATTTTACATAGCAGCGTATGAATGTGTGTGTGAATGGGTGAATGAGATATGTAGTGTAAAAGCAACTTTGAGTGGTCGCAAAGACTAGAAAAGCGCTATATAAGTACAGTCCATTTATCTTTTAACTTATTGTTTTGGTTCACTGTTAATCTTGTTTCTTGTAGCAGCAGGCTACTGTTTTGAGAAAAAGCTCTGATTAAAACACAGTATGCTACCTGCTTAGCATCAAACAGCTGACAAACACATTTAGTGTCTAGCTAGTAAGTATAGTGCAAAATTTAGCGATTAAAGACCCAGACTGTGTCTGAAAGCACTCAGCACACCCTATATAGTCCACTGCATAGAGAGTTTGCCATATTTTAGCACGGTTAATGTTAATTTCTTTTATTATAATGAAGTATTATTAATGAGTATTAGTATTACATCCCACAATTCATCATGAAAAGTAGTGTACAACCAGTAGTCAATAACCCAGCACTTATAAACTATCTTATACAACAGTTAGTTCTGACCAATTAATCTGATTGGATAAGACGCATTCCATGAGTGCTGATATAGAGAACAACATCACTGGGACTTTTCACTCTGTGTCCACCTCAGCCAGGTGTTCTGAATACTGTTAATTACGCTGTCTATATTGATCAATTCATCATAAATTAAACAGATAAATGTACATCATACAAAGTAACTGCTCTATGGTAACCTGTACACACAGTGCAGGAGAATGTTTAGGTTGCTTGGCAACAAGAGTCCAGTTTCAGTTAAGTTGTGGAACTACTTGAGTTGGTGGAGCAAAAAATAATAATCTCTTACCAATATTTGCCGCTGTTGTAACAGTTGTATAAAAACAATATCTTCGAGGTCGTGATGTTATACTGAATATCTGTGATTCTTTCATCAAAGCTAATCACAGCCATGATGGTATTCAGTACATCATCACTCCCTCTCGTTTATGATATTAGCACAAAAAGAAAAAAAAACAGCGATGACACAATTAATCGCACTGAGAAAATGACCCGAGTAGAGTCCAAAAGTGTTTTTTCATTTGGCCCATGAGCCCACCATATAGCCTACAGTAGTCCTCTACACTGAGCGCCCTCACTGTATGTTGAACACGGAGCAGTCAGTGCGGTAATGATTTTAAACACAACCCCAGATATTTCTGTCAGGAGTTGTGGAGGCTAAATCAGAGCTTAAAGATTGGCAAATAATCGACTTAGATTCATTCGGTGCACAAAAAAAGTACTCAGGAGGATGTTTAAATTAGCAACTGTTAGCTAACATGTTAGCCACAGCAACTTTATAAGGTGATATGTACATGCTGTGTTTACACCTCTTTACACTGCGTGTCCCAAATCGCAGAAAAATAGACAAATGCCAATGCAATGTTTTTTCACTTGTTAGTGTAAAAACATATTTCAGAAGCTCACATTCTTGGTGGCAAACACCAAGATCGTAACAAAACATAGCTGTCCTGCTCATTCACAGAAATAGCAACTTCCAGCATCAGACATCCCACACACACTCTGCTATTTTCACACGTAGAAAGTTATCGCTGCAGCTACAGTCACACTGTTATTTAAATGCCACTGAGTCAAACACAGTGAGAACTAATTACAGTGAGTGAGTGAGATCACGCTGACAAAACCACCCGACACAGACTGGCTTGGATCACCATGACAAATGTGTCCAAACACTCGGAAAAGCATGTACTGCATATTTTCGGTTAGCGTGATGGCTGTTTTGTTCACACTATAGAAAAAAAGGTCTGGTGTGTGAGAGTGAAGCCAGCACACACACGGGTCAGTCTTCCAGGTCAATCATCCATACTCAAAGAACGCAAAGGTCGGACGTTGACATTCCTCACAGCACGAAAACACACACTCCTGTCCTAACCTTCTTTATGGGGGCCTTGGACACAGTCATCCAATGGATTAACTAAGCAAACACATAGTACAGTTTATATAAGAGTCTCTGTTGTCACACCTTCAGATTCACATGCTTAGACGACTAGAATCTACACATTCAGCCACACACACACACACACACACACACACACACACACTGCAGAAAACAGCATCGCTCTGCCACATACCTCCTGTCTGTAAATAGCCACCCTTCCTCTACATATTTCTCTTCCTTTGAGTCTTTTGACAGCCTGTTTGAATGCATAACTCATTCAGCCTCAGAGCCCGGCTCTCCCAGCTGACCTTAAAGGTGACATGGCAGAGGTCAAAGGCCGAGACACGGCTTATACTTCCTCTTTCATGGAGGACTTTTGCATCTGAAAGTTTAAATGGGTTAAATATGGTTTGTTTTTTAGGGCTTGCAGCACAATAGTTACATCTGTGTCGCCAAAATTTGATTTAAAACAGCAGACCATTCCTTATATGATGATAAAGTTGATGGGAGAGAAACTGGAAAAGTTACTTTTCTTTTTTTGGGCTTTTGCCTTTATTTGTTTGACAGTTGAAGAGAGACAGGAAATGTGGGGAATACAGAACAGGGGATGACATGCACCAAACGAGCCTGCGATCAGTGTGTCGAGGACTGTAGCCTCCGTACACGGGGTGCCTGCTCTACCAACTGAGCTAAACCAGCATCCTGGAGATGTTCTAATATTCTAATATATTCTAACACATTAATATTACAAATATTTTGGAGTTAAATGTGGTTGGAACGGTTGACGAAATGTTATTCATGACCATAAAAAATGATTAAAGAGTTGTTTGTTGAGTGACAGCCTTTAAAGGTCAATTGATCTCATCCCTGCTTGTTACCATTTTTAAGGCCTTTGTTCTGCAGCTTTTTTCACAGATGAAGCCGTTTTGGCTCTGGCACAGAAAGACAGTGTTCCCACTTGTAATCCCACCTACAAAGACATCAACTAAGTTTAATTTAAAGCTAATAAAATTCAGCTACCAAGGACTTTAAGGGCCCTTATCTCTTAAAGTCTTCTGTGTACTGTATCCACATACAGAGTCTATTTGTTTCTGTTACTGTTATGTATACTTGTACGTTCACATGCGTCCCTCTCCAAATATATGCACTGTGTGTAAGTGGATTTATGTCTGTGGGAAGCTTCAGTTCTGCTTTCTGCACAGACATGAGGTAATGCCGTATCATGACAAGGAGACGTTTGGAGCTTGTTGGGCTGGATACTCGTCACAGCAGACAAAAACTATGAAACAGCTCCAGGAAGTTCACAGGAACTCCAAAAAGGGGCGTGTCTCATGGTGTGACATCACTTTAGCCAGGTACACTGGTGACTCTTGCAGATGCGGCTAGCATAAACGGAGAATTCAAATGTGTTTGTGTTTTGTACTTACTAAGGGATGAAGGACAGATGAATGAATGAACCAACATGCAATTTCTTGCTTGTCACTTTAAAAAGGGAGTCATCGGTTTGGTGCTTGGCTTTAAGGTGAGGATTGGGATTGGGTTAGGTTAATCAGAAGAGTTAAAAATGTCACTGTCAATGAAATATCCCCACAAGAGTGTTTGTGCTTGATTAAGAAACAGGGCAGGGAACATGACGATCTTAGCTCAGGTCTCTGTGACTGTGTGTTCGTGCCTGTGCCCGTCTTAGTGCGTTTTCCTGTTTTAACCTCACATGGACATAAAGTGCGCTCTTACAATAGCCCATTGTCTTGTCTCCCCTCCACGCTTCCTGTCAGGTCATAATTCACGGAAATTAGGACACAGGGCAAACAAACAGCGTCGGCTTCGGCTCTCCTCCGACTGTCGGGCCCTCCCGGGGGGAACCTGGCTTTGAATCCATGTGTGGGTGTTAGCATTCCTGCCAGGAAGCTAATCAGTGTAGCATCCCAGTTTGACCAATGCAAGAGAGCCACATCTACAGTGTGCATGTACGGATGCGTGT
This sequence comes from Semicossyphus pulcher, assembly GCF_022749685.1. Lineage (NCBI taxonomy): Eukaryota > Metazoa > Chordata > Actinopteri > Labriformes > Labridae > Semicossyphus > Semicossyphus pulcher. Next base: position 9,005,109 of record NW_027211670.1, on the reverse strand, counting down.
GAATTCTGATTGATGGAGGCTGAAGCAGGAGGTGGTGAGGGGTGGTGGGTGGAGTACAGAAGGGTTGGGGTTAGGAAAATGAAAACCAGGAACGGTGGGGAATTCCGACAGAGGCTTTTATGGTTTATAGTATATCAAATGGAGTGTGATTACACCTACACTGGGCTGGTTCTTGTGGTGGGAAAGTAGACGAAACATGACCACTCTCTTCATCCACAGCTGGGTTTAAAAGTAAATCGTACTCGAACAGTCAAGGATCTGCCAAGAATGACCAGACACATCAGGCGTCTGCACATGTGGTAGTTTGTGCCATCTGAGTTTGAATGACATCACTCTCACTTTAACAAACAACATGAACTCGAGAAGGTAACATGTTTGGTGTGATAACAACAATTACCTGACAGTCTATTCTTTATTACCGCTTGTAGACAAACAAGACCCTGAATTGACTGTTTGAAACAGTTTTGTGCTATCAATAAAGGCTGGATAACATTAAAGTTGCTAAACTGTACAAAAAACTGTCTTAAAGGGACATGTTTTATCAAGAGGGATTTCTCAGGAACTATTTGGGAATTATCTGTCATTTCATTCATTTGGGAACTTCCTGGAATCTCAGCTGGACACACAAAAACAATGTTATTTGGGAATCCCAAGATGTGTACGTCCTGTTTTTGGATATAACATTACCTTACACATAAACAGAGCCAGGTTAGCTTAACACTGCTTCAAATCTTAATGCTAAGCTAGGATAACCAGTTGCTCCTTTTAGCTTAAAATTTAGTATACAGAATGCTATCAGTTGTCTCATAAAATGTATATAAGCTGGACCACTTAGAGCTGCTGAAGTATTACAGGTGTTGGACCAAATAACATGTTTACAATATAATAAATCACATCTACAATTCCAATCTATTAACAGTGATAAAAAGGGTGGTTAAAAGTTATTGAGAGGCTACTGTAGTGGGCAGATTGTAGATTGTATTTCTCTTGGTGTCATCTCTGTGGTGTTGAACTCATTCAACTTAATATACATATAAATAAACAAACGTCTCAGTTGGTATTAAGTGGGCCAGGTCAAACCATTGATGTGTGAGTGTGGTGTGTCTTTGTGTCAACAAAGCCTGAATGGGCTGAGCGGAGACTAGTTCTTTTTGAAGACCATTATAACCACTGGACTTCCCTTTGATCAGGTTTGTTAGTGTTTGTTCAGTGTGTGGACGTGCATGTGTGTGTGTGTGTGTGTGTGTGTTATGGCTTATGTACAGATGAAAAGAAGACTTATATGAATAATTTTTGTTACATATTTGTTGGGCTGCATGGTGGTGTTGTGGTTAGAGTTGTCGCCGCACAGCTAGAAGGTTCCTAGTTCATATCCCGTTTCAGACGTAGGGGAAGTTTGCATGTACTCCCTGTGCATGCGTGGGTTCCCTCTGGGTACTCCTGCTTCCTCCATCAGTCCAAAGACATGCTTGTTAGGTTCATTGGTGTAGGTGCGAATGTGAGTGTGAAAGGCTGTTTGTCTCAGCCCTGTAATTGACTGGCGATCAGTCCAGGATGTACCCCACCCCTCGCCCAATGACAGCTGGGATAGGCTCCCCCATGACCCTGAACAGGATAAGCAGTAAGCAGTATCAATAATGGATGGATGGTTAAGGCAGATGGCTTCCTACCTCGAGTCTGCTTCTGTTCAAGGTTTCTGCCTGTGATAAGTTTTTCCTTGCCACTGTCACCAAGTTAGCATAGTTGAATTTTCTGGTCTCTGTAAATAATAATACAATTTATAGTTTCCAGTCCGCAAATGGGAAGTACCTTAAAATTAATTCCAAATATCTTTTTAAGAGGCTAAATGTGCTGAAACTGCTGGTTACAGCTGTAAAACAGTAATCAGTTATTTGAAAGGCATTAACTGGCAGACCTGGACTCACGAGTACCTTGACACACCAAACATAATAGTCGAACACATATGGGCACACACACACTTGTGCTCACAAATCCAGACAGACTGGAGAGCCCATATTGGTTCAGGAAACACACTTGATGAAAACAAGACATTTGGGATAAGGTTAAAGAGTAAAGCAGTCCCTCCTGAACACCTAATTCAAGCAAAATCATAGAAGAAGAGAGAGAGAGCGAGAGAGAGAGCCAGCACCTGTGTCCACTGCAGACTCCCCAGACGGACGTTTGGTTCCAGTCTCCTGAAAAACACAGTAGCTGCTGTTATTCTAGGAGTCAAATTAGCGGACGGGCCACAGAAGGTTGGAGAGGCCTAATTTAAACCAGTCTGGTCGCTGGGGAGCAGATCATGCCGCAAAAGCAGGATTTACTAACTGGTACTCAGTCGCTGTTTTAATGTGCACTGCTGCTATTAAAAGAGGGATATTACTCAGACTGAAAATTTGATATCATTAAGTTTGGTTTTGTCTGAAAGTGAGAATATGTGCTCTCTATTACAGTATGTTCACAGGTAGGTTGTCCAAAACTCACACAAAGGACAGTTAGCTACTTAAAAGCATAGCTGGATTTGATGGCTGTCTCTGCATGCATTTTTCAAGACCTGTTTTAGCTTAATCTGTGCATGTTTATAGGATCAAGTTGCAGCAACACCGTAAAATCACCCTAAACACACCAACTCCTGTAACTACAGACATTATAAAAGCACTTAAGTCTCTAATCTTGCCGCATAATTTGAAAGGGGACTGTTTCCAAACCATTGCTTATAATTTAACAGGGCTGTTGTTCATTACCTGAAAATGTCTCTAGTTTCAAATGAAAAATTCGCCAGCGCTACAGTTCACGGCTGGCTCAGCAGTGATTTCTTTGAAAATTACTTTGGTAATTGGTCGACTTTCTCGGGATTGTGCTGCTGGAAATGGTTTCAGGATATCTGGCAGGCGTTTGCACTGTGTGAAAGTAATTTCCTGGAAAGACTTACCAACGTTCAGTCTGTGAAATCCAGCTTCACAGACCGAACTGAACACCTCAGTCCCTTCATGTCTTCCTCCCCACCTCCTTCATTCTCCCTCACTGTGCCCTCCATGATTTTCATCTTAGTGCCCACTCTCTTTTGGATCTCACTTTGACATAAGATGCTTTGACTTTGACAGTTAGCATAGCCTTGCCAATTCCAACCAAGCTGCTAAAGGAAGTCTTTCCCTTAATTAGCTAGATATGATCAATATGTCTTTATCAACAGGCTATGTGCCACAGTCTTTTAAACTGGCTGTAATTAAGCCTTCATAAAAAGCCTTCTCTTGATTCAGACACCTTAGCTAACTACAGACCTATATCTAACCTTCCTTTTATCGCAAAGATCCTCGACAAAGTAGTCGCTAATCAGTTAAGTGACTTTCTTCATAATAACAGTCTATTTGAGGATTTTCAGTCAGGAGAATTCACCATAGCACTGAGACAGAACTTGTGCGAATTTCAAATGATCTACTTGTTGCTTCAGACCGAGGACTTCTCTCTGTACTCGTCCTGTTAGATCTTAGTGCTGCATTCGACACGATAGACCATCACATCCTGTTACAGAGGCTAGAACATTTAATTGGCGTTACAGGATCTGCGTTAAGTTGGTTTAAATGTTATTTATCAGATCGATCTCGGTTTGTACACGGTAATGTAGGTCCTCTGTGCACACCAAAGTTAGTCACGGAGTTCCACAAGGTTCTGTGCTCGGGCCGATTCTTTTCACGTTATATATGCTTCCTCTGGGTTATGTGGTTTAAAAGAGCAGAGGAGCAGAATTGCTTGTTGACCAGTATGGAGCTGTAACCATGACATCCTACTATGTGAGGCAGGTTACATAGCAATATTAAATAAATGGTTAAATAGTTAATTGTTGTACACTCCCATAGAGTAATAATGGTATGGTTTCATCATACACTGTTTTGTATCACAACTTTCTGCACGTGGGTGCCCTTTTTATTTTTTTCGCCCCTGTCCCTCAAACAGCCTGAGAACACCCCTGATGCTGATGTTTGCCGCGTACATCAGTGCACACATGTTCATTTCTTACACTCTTTTATTTATTTATTTTGTGAAGGTGATAGAAATATACAACCATCAGAACTATTAGACTAAACACAGACAGATCTACATTGTTTCAAAATGTGGAGAAATCCAAAACTCGACCACCCTGTGCTGGCAATTGATTTCAGGGATTAGCAAACTGTCAACTCTCCTTCTTGAGTGTATATCATAAATATTGATGAAGAACTATTCTGCCTTCATTGCTCAAGGTTTAGGGGAAACAATTCTCCTTTTCCCTGAGCTAAATGCTGTTCATAAAGCTAGCATACATCACAATGTTTGCACACTCACACAAAGATCATGGCTGAATCCTCTCTCTTCCAGACTTGAAAGGACAAACTGGGGGGAAGTGTAGCCACAAACTTTCAGCTTCCATACACTGAGAGGCAAAATAAATCTCGGTGAGGGGTTCCCAAAGATGTTAGATGGTTGAAACTTGTTGTCACACACTTACATATGAGACGGGAGGCGGGTTTAGCGGTTGATTTTTTGCTGTCAGGCACAAACATAGATGTATTTTTTTGCCACTGGTGGTCGAATAGGGAAAAGTTTGACACTAAAAACCATCTGTGGGTCTTTGCTCCAACAACCCCCTCCTCTTTCTCCATCTCTCTCTCTCTCTCCCTTTCTCTCTCTCTCTGTTGTTTTCCCTCTGGTTGGACATAATTACACCTTCATCATGCTCGGGAAAGCAAAACAGTGATCTGTATCTCCTTATAGGAACAGTGGCCTAGTCTAAACACAGCCACTGTGATGTTGTGTGTGTTTGTGTGTGTGCGTGTGCACTGGTATATAAAAAGAAGCAGATTACCAGCAGGCTACACAAAGAAGAGTGTTTTGTCTGCATAAAATGTAATCAGTTCATGTGTCAGTACACATCACTGGCTGCGAGTCACTGTGTGTGTCTTTGTCACAAGATGCATACGTACAAAGGTGATGTGCATCATCGATCCTGTTTGTGTTTCCGCCAATTAAAATGGGGAACACACACACACACACTGGGGGACGGAGAAATTTGAGGGAACAAAAAGCAACAAAAAAAGACATCAAAAGATAAAAAAGATATATAATCCATGATGATAATAATAAGTACTTTGAATGTTCTTAGTTTTATCTCACCGCAGTATACCACACACTGGACTCCCACTACACACACACACACACACACACACTTACATGCATTCTTGCCATCAGAGAAATGTTCACTTCAGGTCATTACACTGAAAAAGCTTTTCCAAACAACCCAGCGATAAGCAAATGCCAAACTGGGAACGTGTTTTGCCACAGTCTCTCAAGTGTGTGTTGTGTGTTTGTGTGTGACTCTCAGAGGGACTCGACCCAGGCGGCCCAGAGGCCTGAGAACGGGTGTAATTTTACCCTTGTGTGTGTTAATCAGAGTAGAGTGATGAAAGTTCATGACACGGGATAAATCAGCATTTAACAAATAAGTAGGGAATTTGAGGACGCAACTGGAGGAACATAAGGTCAAACATAAAGATGGCTGGACGTCGAAACTCACAAACTCAGACTCAGTAAGTTTCAGCTGAGAGATATACAAGCCGTGAGAGAGTTGGAAGGAAAAAAAGGAGCAGAGGAGACCAAGACAAATGAAAAACAGAGGGGGAGATTGTGAAAAAGCTCTAAATTTGTAATCTTGCCTCCCTTCAGAGACCCACTTTTGAACAGCATCCAAAAACTTGTGAGCTTTTCTGAACAAATAGCTGACATGCCTCAGAACAGAGGTTGTTTATCTTGGGATGGAGTGAAGGGGAGAGAGAGGAGGGATGCAAGGAAAGCCTGGGAGAGAGAGGAGGAGAAGGAAGAAGAGGAGGAGGAGGAAGGGGGGAAAACAGGAACAGAGGATTTCAGATTGTGTGAAAGAAACAAAAGGAGATGCTTGGGAAATCGGGTTATTAAATAAACACAAATGTCAGTTTCGGCGGATTTACAGGAATAATATTTTGCTTCTTAAACTCACAGCAACAAAGACATGAGAGCCCAAAGAGACATCAAATAGGTCCAAACAGAGACTTAATGTAAGAATAAATCTACTTGAGTGTGAAGTCAGGACATGTCAAACAGGGCCTCAAATACACGAGTAAGAAAGAGGACTACAAAAGTGCTACAGTTGTACAACACACATTTTTACTTGTTCTTATCTGCAGGAGGCTGAAGTGCTGAAATGAATGCAGATAACACATCAACTGAGATAACTGTTCAAAAGCATCACTATCATTACATACCTCATATTTCAACATAAGACTAATGATACAGTGTAACGAAAATAACATCAGCACTGTGCACGATTTACGACATACACATTTTAAATATAGAACTATGACAAAGATAACCTCAGCTGCTCCTCTTAAAGTCACTGTCATTATTCAGGCATACAAACATTTTTACAAGATTAGATTGAATCATTGAATCAAAGCCAAAAAACAAAAGATAGAAAGTATAAAAAAAGGATGTAAATAAATGAAAATTCGGTTAATTAAACCACTTTACATTTTTTGGCCAGTTGGGGGCAGCGTAACAAGCTACAAACACATTGACAGCTAGTATGCTGTTGTTTTAAACCTCCAGCAGACACGTAGCCACATTAGCATTCGTTTTCAGTTGTGTTTTTGTCCTCCTGACAGAGTTCAATATGAAATTGGCTCTATGCTCTGTTTTGGTCTCCACCAGCACCTGATGGAAATATGTGACTCTTTTGCTGATAAATGCTGCACTTTCTTTTACAGAATTGTTGTTTACATAACTGTATGCTGTTTGGTTCTTGGGCAGGTAGTTTAAGTGAGGGATCAGGCCTATAGTGAGCAGGGTTTTATAGATGAATGGAACCCTAACAGGGTGAGCAGGACATTTTCTGACTGAGTTTCTTTTCCATTCACCATCTTTAAAAACCGTCGTACCCTGCACTGTGTTCCGTTTAATGTTTACTTCATGTACGTCTTTTGTTCTGTAGATCTCTCTGCCGTAGCCTTCAGTTTTTGCATCATTTAACCTTCATGGCTTTCTCTCCGCTGTTTTCGGCAGTTTTCTTTTTTTCCCTCCGCAAACAAACTGATGTCAAATTTACCAGACTTCTTTCAGCGGATTGATATGATTACAGTTAGTCCTCCGGATTGCGTGATTAGAGCCGCATCCCTAGCAACGGTCTGTTCTTCATAACAACAGTCTGTTATCAAGAAATAACAGGCTTCGTAATGCCATATTTAACCAATCAGAACCAAGTATTTAACACAGCTGTGTTATAATGAGAAATTGCAGACCTCGGAATTAACCAATCAGAATCAAGTACTTAAAAACAACTGCCTACTTCAATATGGCGCGCATGGACGCAGTGGCTCGGTGCTCCCGGAAAGTTGTTCAAATTGTTTTTTTATGTCTTAAATTGTTGTACAATTTCTAATGATATATATATATATATATATATATATATATATAATGATATAATTGTATGGGTTTAACTCAGGGAGTGCCATCACAATTTTGTTGTATTGTTGTCTTGCACATAGTATAACGTGTTCACTGTCGATTTGCACTCTGAGGTATTAGCTAGAATGTTTTAGGGAGAAGTTATGCATACCAGTACAGAAATTTCCTGTTCTGTAATAAAAAGAACTTGTTGATTCTGACTGGAAACTAGATGGCAACTTCTTTGCAGCCTGAGCCAAGAAGCCTTGGATTTTTTGTCAAACACATCCAGAGTGAATGTCACCTAGTGAATCATCAGAAAGCACCGTGTTTAGTTACTGGCAGTGTTTAATAAATGTCTGTTTGAGCTGCAGTGAAAGCTGAGCGGCCGTGCCAGCACTTCATGCCCGAGAAGTGTTGGCATAGGTGGCAGCTGAAGACAAGACCAAATACAGACATACTGTTAGACACACACTGGCATGGAATGTGCACACACACAAACACACTAATCCTTTAGATGCCCTCTAATAGAGATTAGATGTGTGTCTTTAAAGGCCCCTTTGTAACTCAACATATAATGAATCAGCTGATTTTTTTAATGGTAAGGCTGATAAAACAAATGAGTCACCATGGCAACATTTAAAGGCCCCGTCCTCAAAAATTCAAAACTGCTGTAACCATCAATTCATGCGGGCAACCTGGACCAATCAGAAACAAGTAAGTATTCTTGGTTTGCAACAAGCGCTACATCTTTTACATAAAGGAAAGACGAGTAGAAGAATGTAAAGATGATCAGTGTGGAGAGGTAATCCCACTGGTTGAACATGTTCTGGTTCAAATACAGCCGATGGAAACCAGTCGTACTCTAGTGATGGGAGCCAAGCAGGAAGAAGTGTACTGGAAACAAAAATGTTACAACTGGAAATTAAATTACGCACATAAAGTATTTATTTTTAAATTCTTTGTCAATGCGAGTAAACCTAGGGCAAATCCAGTCTTGTGAGATGAGGAAGGGTGTTGTCTAAAACAGTGAACTATGGTGGCTTTCCTGATTGTGTGTGATTGTGTTTACTTCCGCCTGCCTTCGTGTGAGCTCATAGGTATGTGTGCGTGTCTGTGTGTGTGGTACCAGGGGTGTGGGGGCAGCTGGGGAGTGTCGTAGCACTAAGAGGTGGCATGTGGCTGTGGTGTTGTGGTGAACGCTGGCAGACTTACAGGCCACCTCGGAGCTTTAACGACAGACAGGCCTGTACGAAGCCTTTGAGGACAGGGTGAGGATGCTTCTGTTCCTGTTGATAAGGCTCTGCTTCCTGTAGCACAGGTCAGCCTGGGACTACAGACGTGCACTTTATGGGGCTACACTTCTAACGACTGTTGTTCTCTGAGTGTCTGGTGAAGTTATGCAGCAGTTAATTTATTTGATGTTTAAACCTACTTAGATTTATATGTAAAACTCATCTGACCATGAGGTGGATCTAATACTGTAGATTTATTGTGTTTGTTTCATGTCACTTTGAGAAAGAAATACAAACAGTAGGTCTATCATAAGCAGCAGTTAGTAAGCAATTAGTGCAATGACTCACTAGACTCAACTACGCTGTCCTTTAGTTGAATCATCACAAACCTGAGTACACTAACTGACTCCATTGTGAGAGAAAAAAACACCAAACCAAATAGGCCTACTTAACCACATTCCCCTACATATTTAACAGTAGGCTATATTACTCCTATCAGCAGAAAATCATCACAAAAACTCTAGCCAAAATCAATATTTAAATGTAATGTAGCCTAACAGCAAGGCAAGAGCAGAGAGGCAAACATGTCTGACCACTGAATATTACAGTAGGCTACAACCAGTTTATGTTTAGCCTAGCTTACCAAAAACAGGAAAGAGCTAGCTTTGCTCTCTTGAAAGGGAAAACAATATGCTAACTTTTACCTTGAAAGAAATCTCCCCACTTAAATCACAACTTCTCACGTTTATATTTTTGTTTATGTACGGCTTAAACAAACAGTATAATATGTTCATTAGGAAGCTTCATGTGCTGGGAGAAGGATTGTGTTTCCTTTGGCCGAAGCCCAGCTACCTATTTCCTCTTTTCCTGTCTTTTTGCTAAGCTACCGGTAAACTAACATACAGTATAAGAGTGGCATCTACATTTGTGTAACAGAAAGCAAAATGTGTTACCAATTTGTCAAACTGTTCTGAAAAAGGGCCAGCTATCAACATATGGTTGCTATCTTCAAAGCTACAGTTTAATTTGGGCTAAGGTAATAGCACTCAGTGGAGGTCATTGTTAGATTTAAGTTTCAAAATTAGCCACATCAACATGTGATTAGTTAATGGACATAATGCAAAATGAGTCATTATGAAACAATTTCATCATAATGTAATTCCCTCCAAAAGTCAGCAGAGACTCAGCTGATGAAGTCTGATGATTAGCATTTGACCAGAGGTGGTTGGCACACTGTTCATGTTTATGATATTTTGAACAGATAAACAGTGGAAACATTTTTAGAGAGCCATTGAATTCAAAGTGTTAAATGGGGTAGCCTCTAAAAGTACACATTTCATTGAAGTGTCATGTTACAGCGCCACCTAAAGCTTGTCTCAAACATGTTTACTTATAGCTTTAAATCCTGTTGACAAGTCAATTGGCATGTTGTGTAGAGAGACATCAGTTTGAAGTGTGAAACATGAAGCAGAGTGGGAGCTCCCAGCGTGGACCTGTGATGGTTTCACTGGTATTTGATCCACGTCCCGCCCCTTTCCTGCTGCTCCGCGCTGCACCGCTCCTCACACCCCGCGCACCAGCGGGACAGTCCGGCTGCACGTTCCGCTCACTCGGACCGCACGAGCCCGAAATACATTTCTATTGGGAAGATAATTAAACCGGAGTCAAAGCGTCTGATATTCTTCGCGTCGCAGTTTTCAACGGTGAGTTTTTAATCAATTTCGACGTTAAAACACATTTATAGTACTGAGAAAGAAACACAATGAGTCTGTAACTCTGAATGCGAAGTTAATTGGGACGTTATCAACATTTTATTTTGAATTTTATACACGTGGAGACGCAAGAGTATGTTTACAGCAAGGAGAATGAATCTGGAGCAACTTTTCTGTGCATATTCAGGAATTAACGTATCTGTGCAACATGTTTTACTCTTTTTGTGACCAATATATTTTCTTGTAATAGTTATAGGTGTTTTTTTATTTTTATTTTGTGATGTTTGAGTTGCATCCTAAATAGCATGATACTGTTTGGAGTTGGAATAACTGTAAAAAAAAAAACAAAAAAAAAAAACAGCGTGTAAAGTTCTTGCCGATATAACCGTTATTAAATTATTAGCGAGGCTTTTTTCTACTGAATATACGGATGAACTTATTGGTCAGCTTTGAGAGTGAGCCCCCTACTGAGCACAGAAAGAAAGCATATTTAGGTATAGCTTCAGATAATGTAAAACCATTAGTAGATAAATGTTGACTGAAACCTAACTGTTATCAGCAGTAGTGTTAATAGTCTTTCTGTATGCTGTTGCTGGGAGAGTTGTTTTTAGTGTTGGGAGAGGCTTTTCTCAGATGTCTGACATGAAATTCAATCTGCATACATATTTATATGCAGCAGCAGTATATCAAGACTATTTTCCTGCTGTAACCTTGGACAGAATAAACTCTGCCTGTGTGCTGATTTTCATCACCCTGCCAGCCTTGTAATTACAGCAGTTACATGACATAACCTATCAATTTCCACACATGTCACTGGCATTACCCAGAAGTACTCTGATTTAGTGGAACGTGACAGGGTGAAGTTGAAGTTGGTGGCCTTGAGGTGTTTTAATTATGGAGACCAACAGGCAGCACAGTGTTGGACTCGTTACAAGTTGGGGGCAGTGACCTTCTGACCCCTACAACCTGTCAGCGAGCCAGGAGGGAGGCCACCATGTGAAATACCACACACACACACACACACACACACACACACACACATTGATTGAAGAGCCCGTTGGCCTGCTAAAGCTCGCCAATAAACAAACATGCACAGCGGGGATCAATGAAAAGCCAGTCTGCTGCAATGATAATAACACAAAATCCATAAACAACATGCAGTGGTGACCTCAGCCTCAACAACAGTGTGCAACTTTTTCAAGTTTAATTGGATCCATAATTCCCTGTGTTTGTCTCCCCAGAGTGGGCGTACAGTATATCCTCCTTTAGAACATGCTTTGATATGTCTGTCGGCCTCCTGTGAGATTATAAACACATGCATGTAATATGTTTCCTGTGCATCCCACTCAGACGGTCTACACTAATGATACAGTACTTTTCAAGGCTATGATTTAGTAAATGAGACCAGGCATTCCCTGTGGTTTTCCCTTTTTCTTTACCTGAGTTCTACATTCCTTTGAGGGGGACCCTCTTTGACCTTTGGGTGTCATTGACGCAACCGACCAGGAGAGGGTCAGTTGCAGAGGTGTGAACTCTGAATCCGGCTTCTGTATTTGCTTTCACACCACAGGGTTCCCTCGCTTTTTTTTTCCTGTAGTTTTTTTTTTTGCACCACTTGGGAATGTTGGGAAAACTGCTCCATCATGGTGCCATCTGTCTTCACCAAATGGAGAATGGAAAACACCAGGAGACTTAAGCTGAGCGAACTGGTCACTGCTGTCTCTGACCAACCTTCCCCCCCAATGTAACAACTCAAAGTAAAAGGTATCATAGTTTAATAACTACTGTTCAACAACTCACTTCAGTGATGTTGGACACGTTTTTGTGGACTATGTAGTTGGATTAAAGTTCTGTTTTGGCCAAGCTGCTAATTCTTCAGTTTAAAAACAGGATTAAGCTCAGTCCTGTTTGCTGATTGGCTGCTGTCCAAAATTTTGACTGCATGTGAACCTGTCAGATAATGATTGATGTTGATGTTGACCATTGTCAAGTTTCCCCAGCTCCAGGTTGTTTCCTCTTCCTGCGTCTCCTAAAACTATACAGTGTGAGACTTCTATATGAAACCTTCAATATCCTGTGCGGTCAGTGTAAATAATAAGAACACAGACAACAAAATCAGTCAAAGGCTCACTTGTACAATTGGGAGTGTAAAATTTTAACTTGCTTAAATGTGGTTAACGTTCAACATGTCAGAAAGTAAGGTTATTTGCATTCCTTGAGATTTAATCCTGATATATGAATCTATAGCTCACCAAGTAGCATGACGTGAACCTCCCCACATATGTTGGCTTTATGACATGGACCGCAAAAGCTGCTTGGTAGCTTTGCAGCAATGCTAAGGAGTACACGGTTCAAGAGGCTACTTGGTAGCTAGTATTAGCTGCTTCTTAGCTTTCATATGATTATGAATTAAGTAAAAATAACTTGGGTTGTGGCTGTGTATTTGACACATTACTGTGCCATTAACGTCTATAAAGCAAATACAAAGCTACATTCTGGAGAGGACTAGCTTAGCTTAGCAAAAAGGCGGCAAAAGCTAGTCTGCAGACTAGCTACGAACACTTTCTAAGAATATTTTAGCACTTAAGTGGCTGAAAGTAACTCTACAGCTCACTAATTTAATAATGGTTAAATCTTATTTCCCCCAATTTCCACTTTATTCTAACCTAGCAGCTAGCTGTAGCTTCTTATTTATCAGCTATGACCAGTGTTGACAGATGTTTTCATCTAACTCTTAGTTGATTGAACTTGAATTGAAATACCAATAAATGGTATATTTCAACAGGTCACTGACTTCAAAGACCTGCATTATGGCAAACATGAAATAAGGTCTGTGCGTGTGTCAGAAGAAGAAAGGGAGAAGAATAGAAAAGAGTTTATGTGTAGGTGGAGAAAAGATATAAACTGGCAACAAGAGTGGGGCAACAAAGAGGGCAAATTGGGACTGCCCGTTCCAGCAGGAAGCAGGGAGCCTTGGAGAGCATGGATATTCGTCGAAGCATGAAAATGTTTTCTTGGCTGAGGAGGAAGTGTAGCCGTGTTTTGCTTGGATTCAGACTGAGCATGGATGGTGAAAATAGGAAGGTAATTGAAAGTCAAAGGGTTAGCCTAAAAAATGCAGCCTTATCTTGTATGTTTGTTCACCTGGTTAGCGGGGTTAGCCAGTGAAGGACATGAGAAGAGAGAGGGAGAGAGAAGGGAGGGGTGAAACACCAAAGTCCAGCGCTTATTTTACCCAAGGCAAACTGTGGCAGAGTAAACATTTTTGAGTTTAAGTCATCAAATGCGGAGATTAATGGGTGCGTGTGTGCCTGTGTGGCCCAACAGCTGTTATAGTCTGTAAAAACTCTCAAAGTAAAGCAAAGAAAAGACATGAAAGGGAAAGAAGAAGAGGAGAGCAACTGAAGAAACAAACAGGGACAAAAAAGGAGGATGGAGGAAGAGGGGAATAAAGGGAAGACAAAAGGAGAGACAATTAAAGAGAAGAAAAGAAACATTAGAAGGTAAGAAAGGAAAAGAAATGAGGGTAAGAATTAAGAGAGGCAAAGAATGAAAGAAAGAAGATGGTTAAGACCGAAACGTGGTTCCAATCAGCGTTCTTCTGAGGTTGAGAAGAACGATGTTTGATGGCCGTAATCGAGAGAAAGACTCTGCCGACTGATGCTCTGCTCAGGAATGCGTCCGTACACACACACAACACACACGGCTCCTATTAGGCTGTGGTTACACTGGTTTATATCCAGCAAAGCCACCTCAAGTAAATACAGTACACTGTGACATGGAACTATTTTATCCAGCCTGTCCGCGATGTAAGAATGCTCCGAAATCCCCTGAATGCTGAAAGATGAAGATGAGGTTAGCAGCAGTGTATTGATCCGAATAAAGAGTTTTCCTGAGTCTGACCTGCAGACTTCTGGGTGTTGTAGTCCAACGGTTTTCACCCCGTTATCTCTCGTCATCTTTGGAGATATCTGTTTAAATTTATCATGTACAGAATTTAAAAAAGCTTACTAGAAAAGGTCAGAAAAAAATTAGAAAAAACTAAAGAGAAAACATTGTCAGGGTGAAGCATGAAATCCTAATCCCTCGATTAAGATAGATTTGACAAGAGTCAACAGTCGCCAGACTCCACAAAACAAAGGGCAGGGCAAGGCAGCTTCATTTATCAAACACAGAGACAATTCAAGTGTTTTAAATTGGCAAATAAAAGCATTAAAATGACATTTAAGACATGATAACAAGAGTCAAACTCTACAGCTAGTGGTTGTGGGCAGTGCCTTTAGCTAAACGGTAATGTCAGCATGCCATCATGGTAACAGTAGCCCTTTTTACATTAGGGACTTCGAGCAACGAGGGCATTCCAACGGGTTCTTGTAGTGGTAGAAATCTAATGTTACTAAGCAAGACATATTACAAACAGGAACAATGCTCAAATCCGCCTCTGTGCATTTTATGTAGAAGACGAGGCGCAACAGAGGCGTAATAATCCCACCTTGAACTGGCGTGTAAAAGGGCTTATTACAATGCCAACCTGTTGATCTTTAGCAGGTGTAATGTTTACCATGTTTCTCATCAAGCTTAAGCGTCTTAACAATGCTAACATTTTTACTATTTAATTGGGGTGTACATGACACTAATGGGTTTCCAAACTGCATGCTTCTTAATCAGGCCCATACCCTAAACTGGCTATTTTATCTGTCATATACATTTATCTTCTCTCATATCCTTCCTCCCTCCTCTTTCGGTTTTTCCTCTTCGTCTGACCTTTTCTCTCTCATTTTCCTCTTACCATCAATTCCTGTCATTCTTATTTCTGCCTTAATTCTCGCTCCTCTTTCTTCACTCCTTTCTCTGCAAATGAAACTTTTCTTTACTTTCATCCCCTGCTTCCTTCAATCACTTCTCATCCTGACTCGCTTCAGTTCAAATTTCCCTCCCTCAAACAAAGTTTATATTTCATTTCTTCTCTGGCAGGAAACTGAACCAGTGGAGAAGCTGACCAGGGAGGTAGCAGCCAGGCCTTGCCCAAAAAGAGGTGCCCTACTGGGGGCAACGGGGGAGTTGCAGGATTAGAGGATAATCCAGGGTACGTTAAAGTCCCTCCTGTCGGGAGGTCCCCTACTATTTTCTGATATTCAAGACTCAGGCAGGCAGGCTGCTACCAGGATTATAGCGTTGAACTTTAGAAGACTCAAAATATTGTTTCTCTTTGTCCCTGTGATTCTTTTCGGGCCATTTATCTTACGCCCCAGGGTGCTGGCTGCTGCTTTTGTTTTACTCAGAAACGCAGGAACAAGTGCAGAAAGGATCACAGAGAGGAGCGCAGGAGAGTTCAGTAGGATAGAAGCACATGTGCAGATAAAATGAGCTTTGCCCGAAGGGTCCTGATACATAAGAGGTTTCGGAGGGAGCGACCCCCTCTGAGCTGTGGTCAAAGGTCTTTAACTGGATTACAGGCAAAGACAAAACACCAG
The DNA here is from genome assembly GCF_022749685.1 of Semicossyphus pulcher. NCBI lineage: Eukaryota > Metazoa > Chordata > Actinopteri > Labriformes > Labridae > Semicossyphus > Semicossyphus pulcher. Next base: position 8,989,236 of record NW_027211670.1, on the reverse strand, counting down.
AGCTTACCGTAAGCTCACAGCCACAATAATTAATGCCCCACGTGTATTCCTGTAATACTCTAAGTGATCGATTAAAGTGTAGAGTTTTTCCTTGTCCAAACTTTTCCCTTATTGGGTAGTGCATATTGCATTGTGTATCATTATAGTGTTGTGATCAGAGAGTCGGCCTTTGCAGTTCATGGGAACGTGCACATTGTCCCTGTAGGCAAACGCAGTATTAGATTCGACATCACACCTCGGTTTACTGGTCCCTGGTGTCCCCGTGTGAGCCTTGATATGGCTCTGCTCTGTGCTGGTATGTGGCGTGTTTCCTCCCTCTCCTCTCCCAGATGCCCCTCTTAAAACTCCAGCCAGGGCAAGTGGAGCGGAGGGCCTGGGACTGCGGTCAGCAGCAAATTAGAAGGGCTGCCTTGGACCTGACGCAATCGCCGTCTCTTGAACCGTAGCAGGTCATTAATGAAGCCAGACGGCCCGCAGACATTTAGCTGCTGCAATGGAAAACTTTTAAAGGGAAGCAGAGGTCCTTGTCAGGGCTGCCATATGCTATCAAAATATTTAAGAATAGGATATCCATTACTCTGTTGGCAAAGAACAACACACGAGGAAAGGCCAATTTTTTTATCTGCTTCATTACAGACTTACAGATTTATGGAGCTCAAGAACTGACAAAAGGCAGTATAAGGCTGTCAGGCAAGTCACAATGCTAACACAGCTAAACACACCAACTTTTGATACTCTGTGAGGTAGTGTCAAAAGAAATGTAAAGTTTTTTCTTTAACATCCAGTTAGTTAAATAAAGAGAGAAGCTGCAACTTGTTCTGCAGCTAATGGAAGAAAAGGTAGAAACTGGAATATCGTGTCTCAGAATGCTAATTCGTTAGCTGTCTTATGTTGTTAATGTTAGCTAGCTGGCCAAAATGCTTTGGCTAATAATACAAGAGGTTTGGCAAACAGCAGTATGAAGTATATGGCTGATTAAAATCACCTGTGCCAAAATTAGCTTCAGCTGAGCTAGTGCTTATTTTGATTTATTTTAACACAAACAGATGATGACAAAATAGATATAGAAAACAGGAATAGTTGCAGAAGTTAATAAATAGAAAACCAACTGACACTAGGCCAGAAAATAGGAAGTTGAAAAATAAGTTTAGTCAGTGAAAGATATATATATATATATATATATAGAAGAGTAGCCTAACATTATAATTGGTTATCAACCCACAAAAACAAAGCTTTTAAAATAAAACTTTTAGAGATAAAAAAAAAAAAGTTTCTTTTCACCAGTGTTGTGAACAAGTCATTTTTACTCAAGTCCCAAGTAAGTCTCAAGCCGTCATTTTTTCTTGTGCAAGTCAAGTCAAGCCACAGATTATGTCAAGTCGAGTCCTTTGTTAAAGCAAGTCAAGTCACTTCTTTTCCGTCCAAGATACAGCACTCTTACCTGTAGTATCCGGTCTTTATAAAGAGAAAAGATAAGGTATTAGTAGCCCGTCTAATAATGATATTATTGGTCAATTTATATAACCTGTTCAAAAAGTATGACAATGAATTGTATCTGTATGATCTTGGCACAGACGCAGCCATGATGATGGTCTGCTCTGAGACCGTATTGAGTAGTAACGAGTACGACTGATGAGGCTTCTCTTTGGGGAAAAAGCATCAGGTAGTGGGGGTCTTTGATGTTGCATGTTGCCATAGCGAGCCGTTTGACTGACAGCCAGTCATCCAATCATGACAATCACATACCGGGGAACTTTTTGAGTCGTCCAATCATGATTCCCAGTTTGCGCTGCATACATACTTGATAGTTAGACAGAAGCTTTACAACCTTGAATTCTATCATTTTATATTCAACAGCTAACATTCAAACTTATGAACACACGCAAGTCATCCGAGTCATCATGCCTCAAGTCAAGTCTCAAGTCATTTATTTTTTGTCAAGTCATCAAAACAGTGACTCAAGTCGACTCGAGTCCAAGTCACCAAGTCTCAAGTTCACATCTCTCTTTTTACACTGCATTTTAATTATAGTGTGATCAATCAATGTAATTAACTTTTGAGTGGTCTGGTAATCTTTCTCTGCCTTCGACACTGCCAGGGCTCCATACACAGGCAGTCTAACACTACAGCTAAGTAGCAGCATTGTTTTCTTATCAGGAAATGTTCATTATCTCTTCCTATCTCGCTGAGAATACTTTGCCTGTTTATAAACAAATCTAAGCCTGTTGAAGGAAGGCTGCTGCTTGGCTTTAAAAGCATGATACATTTTTTTCAGCGAAATATCAAATGAACTTTGTGTAACCTTCAAGCTAGACAAAGCACGACAAAATGGAAGCAGGAATTCCCTGAAAGTCCACCCATTTTATGGACAAGAAGCAGACTTTGGATGGTTGCACAGAGGAGGGACTGTGGTCTAAATTTAGATGGTTCCAGACCAGCGGACCTTTGGAACGCGGAATCCTAAAAACCTGCGGAAAGACGTATCTATTCAAACTGCCCTGAGGTTACTTTACAACTACATAAGGAATAGTTCAGAATAGGAAAACACAGCGGTCTCTCACTGAATCTAAACTTCCACTAAACAAACTGCAAATGTCATTCACTTCTGTCAACATCCCTCAAAATCAAACACATCCCTGACTACATTTTAAAGATAGATGTTTTTCCTCTGTTTTTGCTCTCCATAGATGGTTCCATGGTGCGACCGCAGAACCATTTGCAGCTGGAGTCAAACCTATTTCTGAGCTGATGTCGACAAAGCCAAAGCCAGAGGCAAGCAGGGGAAACCAGGCGACCTGACCACACTCCAACCGTCCCAGCTGCTTCCAGGAACACAACTGCACAGTGTTCTCCTCAATTTATGTCTGTTTAATTCAGCCAGCTATGCATAACAACGCGCTACCAAGACTGGGACAGAGTTTGGCCTGCACATGATAAACAGAGATAATATTCCAGTGAAGTATTTGGCGCTGCCGGCCTGGACTTTTCAGCTTTAGAAATTACACACTTTGAAGATCTTGGATTAAACATTCAGAGCTTTTTAAGTCCATTCTTTGGGCTGCTACACTGTCAATGATTTTGGCATAAATCTAAGAGGAGAAAAGCTGAACTTCAGTGGGATTAAAGGCAATTCCAGACATTTTTCAGGTTGATTTCCAAGAAATAGTGAGCCATGAATCTTCAGGAGAAGCTGTCAGGCCTTAAAGGTCTGGTCACACACTCCCACAGCAAACGCCGCCATAAGGGCGACCTCACGTTGGACATGATCAGCCCTCCTCTGGGTGACTTCCGCCACACCATGCATGTGGGCCGCGGCGGCGATGTGTTTGGAGACACCTCTTTCCTCAGCAATCACGGCGGCACGGGCAATGGGAACAACGGAGAAACAGATTCTGTCTCCAGCCCCGACACCAAGATTGGAGCGTTCTTCTCCAGGACACTCCGTCAAATCAGGAGGGGTTCTGACAACAGACCAACAGGAGGACCCAAGGATCTGTCACCGCCACCTCCCATCATTTCTCCAATCATCAAGAATGCCGTGTCCCTTCCCAGGCTGGATGTGGATATGCCTAATGGGTGTCCAACAACCAAAGTGCTCTTCCCAAGTTCTCAAAGCACGCCAGAGGACATGAAAAGCACTTATGGTGAGTATAATATTTTTTCCCCACAGAACTGCTATAATGACCTTTTTTGACATCAACAATGGATCATATGTGTGTGGGACAGGGTGGCTCATTCAGACAAACCTGCAGGGAATCGTCACCCAAATTTTCCTCATAAGCCCAGTGTACACTTCTTGCCAAGGGCTGAATAACAGAAATGTGATAAGTTAGAAACTGGCTGGATAATTTGGTGGAGCATAAAGTTGGTGGAGACCAAAACAGAGCAAAATGAAGACTGAAAATTAGATCAACTTTACAAGGTGCCTGAAGCTTGTTTCTGCTGCCTCAGAGTGGCCAAAGAATCTGTAAATGAAAGTTAACCAGCTGTTTCTACAAACATGCCTGAACTTTGCATTCAGTATGTGTAGATGGAATAAATAGTATTAGCGTAAAAATTTAAGGTTACATGTTTTACACAGGGTTACTGGTGGTCTATTGAGGACATGGGATTTTCCCGCTTAAAATTATAAACTTTTTTAACTCTCAGGGGACTAGTGTTGACTAGCGTCAGTGTTTTGGTTTGCTGACAAAGTCCAATAAATCTTCTCTGTAAATTCTTAACATGATGTCATGGCATCTTTTTTTGCACAGTCATTTAAGGATTAAGAAAATTACAAAGCCAAATCCCAAAATGGCCCCTAAGATGTAAGGGAAGATGTTTCCTTCAAATTAAATGGTCCCGTTGCTAAAGTAAGTGAAACAGAGGTCAAATGAGTTAACCAGTGTTAACAGGAAACTACAGAGAGGTGGGAACCATCTGTAGAGATACTTATCCATTACTTCTAACCAGTGCCTTAAACAGATTTACCCCAGATGTCCTCATGAATCACCTTGTCTCATTATCAGCAGCGCTCCGACTGATAACACACAGAGATCCAGACAGAGTGAGCAACAAGCTGTCTGAGAGGCTGTTTGAATTAAACACATTAACAGTCTAACCTCCCCTTGTGTGTGTGTGTGTGTGTGTGTGTGTGTGTGTGTGTGTGTGTGTGTATGTGTGTGTCAGAGAGATTCAGTGCATGCTGTCATTGTCAAGTTATTCACAAATAAAGTAAAAGAAACCGTTTGTTTCGAATGTGTGAATGACAAGATTGTTACAACCCTTAAAGGAGATGGTTAGCTAAGCTACAACTCAGAAAGGACAAAGTTAGCTAGGTTTATCATAAACATTAGCTGTGTCCCAATACAGGGGCTGCAGCCTTCGAAGGAGTTGGTCTACGGAGGATGCTCCATTCTTAGCCTGCGTTGACTGTTAAAGCCGAACTGAAATGAGACATTTCCTGTTTGCGTCAACAGCTGTTCCCGCCCTTACCCTTGCGTCACCAAATGCCACTCCTGGCAACAGGTAGTTAGCGGGCTAACTAGCTAGCATAACTAACGTCACATGACTTAACCTCTTTACATAAAGATAATTTGTTTCAAGGGCCCTTTCATTTTTGTAAACATGTGTAACGCTAGCTATTCGATTTAGTTAAAACCATAAACGTTTACATTTAAAAGTGCATTTCTCGGCCGCGTAAGAGTCCGCCATTTTGTTTGAATTGACGCGCAATTCATCTAGGGAAACATTGGGCCGTGAAGGATGCACTCGGTGAAACGGAGGATGCATTTGTGGCCTTCGAATTGGCAAATGGATTGTACTTAAAAACTTTGTTTTGCTAGTCTTCTGACCACTCAAAGCTGCTTTTACACTACATGTCACATTCGATCATTCACACACTGATCGCACAGGCCTAAGTTTCAATTTCCAATCAGATCTATGCCCATTTATACCCGATGGCTATGAAATTTGGGTTCAGTGTCTTGCCCAAGGACACTGCGACACGTGACTGCAGTAGTCAGGGATAGAACCCCCAACCTTCTGATTGAGAGATGACCGACTCTACCACTGAGCCACAACCGCAATAGGGAGAGCCTTTGACACATCGCCTTCAAATACAGCCTTCGAAGGCTGCACCTTCTCGCCTTAGTCTTGATAAGAAATCCCAAGATGTTAAACTAGTTTTCAAATGAACTGAAAAGGACCAGATCAGATATACAGTATGATTACATTTCGGCTAAACGAACAGCAAGAGATACATTTTGAGAACCCAATTCTATTTTTATGTGGATGTACAAGGTTGTGTGTGCTGTTTCAGACATTTTTATTTGAATATTCACCAGAATTAAATATTTTATATACATATTTTTCATTTAAATATAATATAAATATATCTAGTTAATGTGAATTTTAAAACATGGATTGGAGTTTCTGCAGGTTTTGATTGAACCAAATCATCCGTACGCTGCTTTAACTCTTTTACTTCAGTTAAAGAGTGGTCATCTGTGAAATCAGACACTGCGCTCTTCTGATGGTATGAAAAACCTCCTGACTCTCGGCCAATTACGACTGGCATTGAGAGATACTGTGGTAATTTTCCCCTTTGGGCCATGGAGGCAGCAGTGTGTGAGTGTGTGACTTGTTAAGTGATCTGGCAGGGTCGGGCAGATGATTCACTGTCCGCAGAGCAGAACAACTCAGCACTTTGCAGGCCGAGGTTGGCTGGCTCGTCATTATCAGAGAGGGTGATCTCAGATGGGTTTGCAGTGCCCCCTGTTGGCTGTACTTCTGGTGTTCGTTTCCCTCCATACCCACCTGAATGAATTACACTTTGGAAAATGTTCTTATGAGGTTTCTTGCTGATAGATAGGTGAAATGATCATTAGCACTTTAATATGTGGAGGACTCATATGAAGTTACAGCCAGCAGTTTCCAAACTCCAAAGTTAGAAGAAAAAAGCCCATCAGAACTTTTAATACTCACTAATTTTTGGCTCTGTAAGGTCGCCAGACAACCATCAGGAAGCCAATAAATAGTCCAGCACACTCCACAACCCTCCATAATAAACACGTTGCTCTTCTTTTTTTGTATAGTTACACAAATGAGACATAATGTGTAAAGAAATGTGTAAAGCTTTGGAGATGCTGATAGTCTAGACAGTCTTAATGCAAAGCTAAGCTAATGCTAAGCTAAGCATCACCTGGGGATTTATAATGAATTTCATGTCTTGAAATCTGTCTGTCTTCAGGTTTGGACTCTGGTTTCGTCACTCTGCCTCGTCTCTCTCGCACTGAGCGTCAGCAGCCTTCCATCTCTCTCCCCACTTCCTGCTCCCCCAACATCCACCGCGGCTCTCTGACCGACCCTACCGACGCCATCTTGTCCACCTGCTCCGCCTCCCTTTTGACCTGTGATGCTAAACCCACCACGGCGTACTCTGACTCCCTTCCCTCCCTCACCTCCCTGGACACCTTCACCTTTGACCTCGGCCCCTCCCTCATGAGTGAGGTGTTCGGTCTGATCGACAGCCACCTGGAGGATCCCAGCCACGTGTGGGAGGGAGAGGAGGCGGGGTCGGCGTGCGGGCTGACCAATGAGGGATCAGAGATGGACTCGGCGACTATCTCATACGTGGATTCCCTGCTGCGGGAGGACTGCGGGGGCAGGAAGAGCCCGCATGAGGCCGAATGGGAGGAGGAGGAGGGGAGTGGGATGGAGGTGAACGGAGGCGGGCTTTCTGTCAAAGTTCCTGATGTGGTGATGGGGTCTCCTGAACGAGTGAAGTTGGGGATTGGGATGGAGAGTGAGCGCTTCCAGAGTGCTACAAATGTGCTCGCACGCCACTATGGTGTCAGCCCCTTAAAGGGACAGAGCAGGATGGAGGTCGCAGATTCAGAGATGATGATCATCAGCCAGCCCAAGAAGAATATGTCCTACAACTATATGGATGATGAGGATGAAATAAAAGTCTGAGCTGAGAAAACTAGAGAAGTTTAAACACTAAACTAAAAGGATTTTTTTTACGGACGCACAATTCCTTAGTAATTACAATCAAATCAACCATCCAAAGTCTCTTTATCGTCAACGAGGCCGGCTCTTTTGACAGTATGACCATTAAAACTTTACCATGAATCCAGTATCCTTCATATTGGATCTTTTACTTTAATACAATCGTGCTTTTAGGATGTACAGTTTTAATGCAAAACCATTGCTGAATGTATCTAAAAGAAGTAAAAGAGACTTGATGCTGCAGGTTTTCAAAGCTCAGTGGAGAAAAGGAAAATGCTCATTTCAAAAGGCCAACGGCTTAAAATGACTGAAGCAAAAAGGAGGCATGGAAAGTGAGGATGTGCCAGCGAATGTGGTCAAGATTGTCTCAAAGGAAACTTTTTTTTTTTTTTAATGCGGAAGTAACAAAGACTGTTTTACACTCACTTTAAAATGAACACGCTTCCTCACATGTGCAGAGGAAATTCTTGGTGTGAGTCACAGTCACTAATGAGAACGCAAAGAGGAAGTAAGGATTTGAAAAATACGGAAATCTTATTGCATCCTTCTTGCATCACTACAATCTTTTGTCAACTCTTCACTCAGGAATACACTACCAAGACAGAAAAAGGGAAGGAGCATAAGAGATCTGGTATCTCAGGCCACCAGATAAAATGCAAACATCTCACTTATTAAACTACATGGACCGAGGGAAGATGACCTGAAGTAACACCTATATTTGCTAGCTGCATCTAAAGACTGAACCATATAATTGGTCATATTATGCTGCAGAACTCCTGTATAGATACTCCGTGCACCTTGTATGATAATGAAGTCTGACTCCTGTATTTCTTTTTATAGAAGAATTGCCATTTATTTTATCTTTTATACAATTGTAAATGAAGATATTAACTGACCTCCTATTAATATGTACTTATGTGCTATATGTACAAGTATGAGCACCTGCAGTGCACAGTGCAATTCACATCCTTATGCTGCAGTCAGTACCAATGATATACTATAATGACATTGACAATAAAGATGTTTAAGTTGGGTTGAATACTAATTTATTTATATGTTTTTCAGGTTTGGTTTTATGATCCTTAAAAGTGGACCTGAAAGGTGTTTGAAAAATATCAGTCACTATTTGAATCTGTTGTACCTGACATGAACTCACTCTGCCTTTCACAAAGTTCACACGGCTAGCATTTTCCTCTGACTTCACACTCAGGGTGGGAAGTTCAATTGCTGGTATAATTTTCTAGTACTGTATTCCAGGCTGTTAGTCATACAAATGTAGAGTATCTGACAACATTAATCACGTCTCAGAAAAGACATTTTATCGTGACGTTGAGCCGTATTTTAAGGTAAAACAACACATTTGATAACCCATTAGTGACGGTGAGACAACAGCTAATGCTAGCGTCCAACCAGTTCTTAGCTAACGTTAAGTTTGCTAGGAATTCACGCCTGTCCTATTGTATTGTGTAACTCTACCAAACATTAATAGGCTTGGGCCGCTGGTTTAGCTCAGTTGGCAGAGCAGGCGCCACATGTACAGAGGCTACAGACCTCGACGCACTGATTGCAGGCCCCACTCCCGGTCTGTGACCATTTGGTGCATGTCATCCTCCACCCTCTCCTGCCCACATTTCCTGTCCCTACTGAGCTGTACTAAAGGCAACAAGGCAAAAAACATTAATCTAAAAAAAGAAAAGCTTTCAGCAACTTCCTAGCTAATGGTAATATTTAGGGATGCACGATATTGGATTTTTTGCCGATATCCGATTTGCCGATATTTTACAACTCATTTAGCCGATTACCGATACCGATATTTTTTTCCCGCACACCTAATGGCAGAGATCATCAACTCTCTCTGTATTGGAATTAGCGCACAGTATAATGGTGATACTCTTATCACATTTGTTACAACGGTCGGGGTGACGGGTCTTGAGATGGTTAATCAAGTTTGTAGTGTTGAAAGACTTTGCCTTGGCTCCTCCTCGCATCACCGAAGCTGAGCAGTCATTGCAAATAGCAGTTCTGCTATCTATTTCGGACACTTTGAAAAACTTCCACACCACGGACATTTTGGCTTCTAACTCTCTCATGCTGCAGGTAGACACACGTGATGTCATCACGCTGCGCCGCGCAGTTCTTCTTCGTGTCGGGCACATTACGCCGAGGTCGGGCATTTAATCAAGTATGCAGCAGCCCATTAATTTATCGGTTAATTATATCGGCGGATATCAGCGTGTTGGCCGATACCGATAACATGCCGATAATATTGTGCCGATAATACTGTGTGTCCCTAGTATTATAATGCTAGCATTAGCTGTTGTCTGACTATTGCTAATGGGTTATCGGATATTTTGTTTTACCTTGAAATACAGCCAAATGTCCTTCAATGTTCTCACTGTACATTATCTTTTGAGTAGATAATAAGATATCAGATATATCAGGTATAAGATTTCAAACCTGGAACACAGTATTATGACATTATTATGCTAGGAAAATGGCCGCTATGTAAATATGGTCAATAGCTGCCTTCCAAGTAGAAGTAAAAGTAGAAGTTGGGTGGAGTATCATTTAACAACTGAAAAAAAAAATAACCTCAGGGTTTTTGAAACTAATTTTCACATTAGTTAATATCATCTCTATTATTTTATATGAAGATGCCCCTCAAAAACAACACAAAGAGAATCTGTTCGGATGGCTGGATTCATTTATTTTTGTAGCTGTTTTTTTCACCATAGAGACTCACGTTGTGGCAGAGATATACACAGCATCAGTAACTAAAGAATAAATAAATGATGGTGATTACAGAAATATTGGCAGACCCTTACATTCGCTAAGCTGCAACACTTTAATTCAAAATGAGCGCTGAAAGGTATTGAACAGCACATATTGACAATATTGAACAATGTAAATGTATCCACTGTAACCAGCCAGGTAATACAACCTCTCGTGTGTAAAGAGTAACTTAAATTTAAGCAGTAAAGCTTGTCTAGCTTGGGATCTAGCATCACTTATAGTCAGTTTGTTTTGTTGCATCTGTCAACAGTGATGTCACTGGGGTGTTAGGTTAGTCTTTAAAGAACTACAACAAGTATGCCATTTTTCTCACTGTGCTATAGAAGGAACTTGTTTTGCCTGTGATGGAGGAGGAAGTGGTGGAGGGCAGTTTGGGGCTTTGAGTCCAGGCTTTTTCACAGGAGGCTTTTTAACACTGGCCGACTGACCTCGGGGAGCTGGTGTCGGCGGTGTCGGCTGGGTCCTTGTCTCTGCAGCTGCTGGGGCTGCGGTCGGGGGTGGAGGTGCTTGTAACTTTGGTGGGGCTGGGGGTTTGGGTTTAGAGTACTGGACTGTCAGCTGCTCGTTAGGCTGGAGAGGTTTGTTCATGTTGGAAGATCTTTTTGCTGCTGGATGAGAAAAAGGGTTAGGAATTCATAACTAACAGAAGTCTTTCTGACCCATAAGCTGCTATAGCCTTACTTGGTGTCGTATGACCAGTAGGTTATGGTGGCTTACCTTAGCTTAAGTTAGCTAACATCTCAAAGCTATTGCTGGGTAATGTACTCATTGACTCTTATTTACATTTTAGCATTGCATTATTTTATTATAATCACCTGTTAAATGCAAGATATGGCCACAGAGGGGGCTGTTATCTGAAAAGTGACATCATTTCCCTGAAGTGAAACTGAACTGAATTTTAGAAACAAATGAAACTTAAAATACTTCATCATCCTTTGATTTAAAGGTGTTATTTGGTAACAATGTATCCTCAACCTTTTGCAGGGAAATGTATATATATAAATATTATAAATACAGTCCTACATGATAAATATATCTACACTTTCAATGTCATCGGTAAACTGAGAACTAACATATGTTCTCTCTTTCCAAAAATAAGATGTATCAGCCAATCAGATCTAGTTTTGGAGGGTTACCATTGTAGACAACCACTTTGCTGCTTTCAATGTCTAGGAGGAAGTCTTAAATTTGTCCAAGGGGGCTGCTTTTAAAAGTGCTGCATTTAAATATATTAATATGTTGTTAGAAAATGATCCCGGAAGACAAACCATACTCATATCTGGAGAAGTATTCAGTCATAGTGGAAGTACATAGGCTCTACGAAGAATTTTGTGTTTTAGAATTTAAAACAAAGAATTTTGATGGCAAAATCAGCAAAACAGTCCTGCTTACAAAGTCAGACAGTAAAAGAGTGAGAAAGTAATTAATAATGGAAATCAGTTTTGTAGTGAGATGAATGTATCACAATGAGAAGACTTATAAAGGAAAGTATTTCAGTGAGAGCGTTACAACAGAGAGATGACGCACGACCACCGATGTCGATATTTTGGTCAGTAGTCTGAGACTTCCTGTTTCCTGTGTACTTCCTGGTTGTTACAACAAGAGCGGTAGATGTATTTTCTCTCTGTCAGTTTGACCAAACAAAACACCACTTTGACTTTGTGAAAGGAACCTGATAGAGGTAAAGAGTGTCTACAGGACGACTTTACATAATAGAAAGAGACGTATAAATAATGAGACGAGCCCAAAAACAACAATGTATGACAGGGCTCCTGTAAGATACATTAGAGCCATTTAAAGGGACAGTGTACACAGGAAGATTAGTTTGTCGAGAATTATTCAACCCATGAAAGTAAAAACATCTCCTGTAAAATAAACAAATTAACTGATGATGTCACAGGGATGTCATTAGGGTCATGGCAGCTTTTGTTTGAGACTTTTTTTGCATACGTCTGTGTTGTGAACTTGAGGTGTTAAGTTGTGGGAAATTACCAGACAGGAAATGATGTAACAAAAGACACTATTGATTTGCATTATGGGATATGTAGGACCTATGGATTTTGGACCTTGACCTATACTAGGAAGTATAGGTCAGGATATTTGAGCCTCTATTGCTTTATTTTGAGTATTCTTAAAGACATGTCTTTTGTGTTACTACAGTCACTGGACTTTGACTTACGTTTATATGGTGAGTTGATCTTCAACAATACTTTTGGAGAGTCTGGAGGTGCCTCCATAATTGGCTCCAGCTGGTCCTGATCTGAACTCTGCATTTGTGTGGGACACCTGATCTGACCCAGGTTTGGTGCTGGTCTCGTTGTTTTGGGAGGGTTTGCTGTCGTGCTGCAGGCAGCGGAAGTGTTGGAGGACACGACAGGGCTGGTATTGAGGGAGGATGTGCTGCTGGATGTTGTGTTTTGATGGGTTGGTGCAGATGTCTCAGCTACAGGGCTGGCCCAGGTGGAGGTGCCACTGCGACTTAAAGAGCCTGATTTGACCAGGAAGAAGCTGCCGCTGTCCTGAGAGGCAGAGCTGATGGACAGAAATCAACAAAGTTTGTGAAAATTCTACAATGAGGGCAAAATATTACAAAGAATAGTGTGAAAACCCAAAAAGGCTTAACCCTCCTAAAATCATCATATAGGACAGTCAACGTATTTCGATTGGTTTATTCTGTCCTCAAGGAGCGATACCTGTTTGACTTTGAGAGAGAAGGGTGATAAGAGGAGCAGGAGGAGGCTGTGGATGAAGAGGAGGAGACCGTTCTGCTCAGTTTCTCCCTTTCTGAGATCAGAGACTGTGCGACAGGAGCCGACAGGGTGGCATCCGGGACCTCGGGAAGTTCTGGGATCTCAAAGGACACAGCTGAAAAAAACAACATAAAGATAAAAAAATACAACCAACGTATGAGTGCTACATGATTACACAAAATTACAATCTAAGAATAATAAGTTATTACATATTGGGACTCATTTTTGCCATCATTCTTGCTGGTAAGAATATTGAGGTAGTTATTTATTGTATTGCTGAAATCCTAACAGGAAGTCCATTTGAGTGAAAAATAGGAGCAGTCAAACAATCAGACACGCTTTAAGTAAACCCATATATAAGCTCAATGTTATTACCACTATGATATCATAGTTTATAGAAATACTTCCGGTTTCAACTTTTTACTGCTGTACTTGCAGAACAGATTTCCTGTGCAATGGGTGCAGCTGGTGCAGTGACTCTCAGTTTGATCTGCAAATAAGGTTGTTTGGGTCGGTAGTTTCAGGTGTGGGTGCAGCAGCACCCAGGGGAGCCTTGAGGACAATTATGCAGCAAGATGGTTTTATTTCCCCTTTTATTTTACAATTGTTGACATTTCATGCCATATGAAAATGAGGCAACATTAAAATTGCTAACTATATTTTGATGGGTTTTGAACATATAAAAGTTGGAGAAATAAGCCATACATTTTAAAACCAGTTTAATGTACAATAAGCCACAGCTATTGGCTGCCAGTTGTCATGGTATCTTTTGTGATAATAGGGTATATCTATTAAGGAGCATTAATACACAATCTTGAGTTAAAATCCAGTTTTAAAACCTGTACCCATATTATTTCCTTATACAGTGTATAAGGCATGTATTCCTTAATAAATATCTGTTAAAAAAGGCACCACAAACTCATAATTGTTTAGTAACTAACATGTACACAATACACAGAAAATAGGACAAGCAGAGGTGTCACTTACAAGTGAATACGCCCATGATATTTCTGAAATTGTCTAATCATCTGTCCCTTTGTAGAGTTAAATATCAATTCTCTCTATCTCTATTAACTATTATTATATCATGATTAATACAAATGATAAAATCCAAGTTGTAATAAACCAGAATGGCTCTTAAGAGACGGAAAGCTGATTCATTCATTCATTAAGAGGATACATCAGTGATTGTTTACCTTCGGGGAAGAGGCTGGAGCTGTACTGAATAAGAGGCTCAATGACCATCACCACTTGGACTGAAGAAGCTGCGGCCATGTCAAAGAGAGCAGCTTCCCTAAAGAGGCAGAGAGGTGGAGAAGGACAACATACGGGGCAAATAAGGGGGGTATTAACCATAGAAATTCAGAGAATAACAGGGTGTTACTGGAGTGAAAAGTTAACAAAGACAATAAAAGAGGTAGAACAGGCATGACAAGGAATAAGAGTAAATGGAGCATGGTTACAGTATATCGAGGGTAAAGACAGAGAGATGAACTGGTCACTACGCACCCTTCAGCTCGTGGCCAGAGAAGGTTTGGCCCCAGGACGATGGCAATGTTACTGGGTGTCATCTTGTTTAAAGCCTGCTGCTCAGACAACAGAGACAAGAACTGGACCAGGTACCTGACAGGGAGATGGGAGGATAAAAACAAGCATATTGGGGATGAAGTCAGAGGAGTTTAAAACTGACCAAAAGAACAGAAAAGTTTGTATGTGGATGGATTTGGATGTAGCTGTGCCACTTGAAGGCTGAAGTACCCACTAACTGACATATTCATGCTTTCAGGTGAACACTGAGATATTCAAATGTCATTATTCTCATGAGTTAAATCTTTTCAAGACCCTTTTCGATAAACTGAACAAGAATCTATAGTCATGCTAGCAGCTCTGTGATGTTGTATTTCCGAACAGTATTGCTTTGAGTTAAATGTTAATGTCAGGTTGCTAGCATCAGCTTACTAACATCAGCTTATCTACATCAGTTTGCTAGCATCAGCTTGCTAACACCAGCTTGCTAGCATCAGTTTGCTAACATCAGCTTACTAGCATCAGCTTGCTAACATCAGCTTGCTAGCATCAGTTTGCCAACATCAGCTCGCCAGCATCAGTTTGCTAACATCAGCTTACTAGCATCAGTTTGCTGACATCAGCTTGCCAACATCAGCTTGCTAGCATCAGCTTGCTCACATCAGCTTACTAGCATCAGTTTGCTAACATCAGCTTGCAAACATCAGCTTGCTCACATAAGCTTACTAGCATCAGTTTGCTAACATCAGCTTACTAGCATCAGCTTGCTAGCATCAGTTTGCTAACATCAGCTTGCTAACATCAGTTTGCTAACATCAGCTTACTAGCATCAGCTTGCTAGCATCAGCTTGCTAACATTAGTTTGCCAACATCAGTTTACTAGCATCAGTTTGCTGACATCAGCTTGCTCACATCAGCTTGCTCACATCAGCTTACTAGCATCAGTTTGCTAACATCAGCTTGCTAACATCAGCTTGCTCACATCAGCTTGCTAGCATCAGTTTGCTCACATCAGCTTGCAAACATCAACTTGCTCACATCAGCTTGCTCACATCAGCTTACTAGCATCAGTTTGCAACCATCAGTTTGATCACATCAGCTTGCTAACATCAGTTTGCTAACATCTGCTTGCTAGCATCAGCTGGTTAGCATCAGTTTGCTAACATCAGTGTCAGTACCCGATCCATCCCGGCTGCCCGATCCGTTTTGCGCATGTGCAGAATTTAACCTGTTTTACGACACTGCCCGATCTGTTCCACGCATGCATCGCTCGACTCGAGAGAGTTGTGTTCGTGTGCTGGCGGTCGAATTGGCGTGTAACAATAGATTAGAGTTCTTTTAACAATCTATGTTAATAAAACAAGCAGTTGTGCAACTTTTCTGTGCTTTTATGTTGGCTAATAACGGCCACGTACTGTTATACAACATCAGCTTACCAACATCAGCTTGCAAGCATCAGTTTGCTAACATCAGCTTGCAAACATCAGTTTGCTAACATCAGCTTGCTAGCATCAACTTGCTAACATCAGTTTGCTAACATCAGCTTGCTAACATCAGTTTGAGAAATGCTTCAGGTGACAATGCTAAATGCTGGTGTTTGTCAAGTTTAATGTTTTCCATGTTTAGCATCATAGTTGAGAGCGCTGACATCCTAACATTTGCTAATTACAGTCGCGATGAACACAAAGTTCACAAAAAATTACAAATCTCAACCTCATGTTGGTACTACAGGAGTCGGTCGATGTCATTCTCTGGGACTTGAATTTATGTACAATATTTTTGCGGTATGGACAAAGACATTTGATCATGTGATTCTGGAAAAAATGTACATTATGAGTAAACACCTGAGGTTGTTGTAGTTCTCAGGCGGGAGTTCTTTCAGTAGCACTTTGAACTGCTCCAGCTTCTCTGTGGTGTCTTTTTCCCTGAGAAGAGAAAAATGAAACTCAAGAAACAAACTTGAGACATCTGTAAAAAATTAAATAGTTAAATAGGGGACATATACTCACCCTGCTGCTTTAAACCAGTCATTGTAGAGTTCAAAGGTCATTAGAGGTTCAGGAAGTTCTCGCAGGTAACACTTCAAAGCTCCTGTCACAACACGTTCAGAGACAAGTCATCACAGCTGTGTAGTGTTGTTAGATACGGTGCATGATATTCTCTCGATATTGGCTGTCTTCCTGATGGTTGCTATATTTGTGTTAGCTTCATATTGCATACAGTTCTAAAAATTCCCATCACACAGGAAATTCTGGATTTGTCATTACTGGAAGCTGCAACAGAAGCTGTATTTTCGGTTAACAGAAGAGGAAACAAAAGTTAGAATGAGCCGTGAAAGTCATGTTGGCTGAACAGGGAAGAAGGAAAGAAGAGTGCCAACAACAGAAAGTCCTGTAAGAGGAAATCCCTACCCGCCACAGCGTGAGGGTCCATGCTGAACTCGCTGTGGTCCACCGCGTCGTGATCCAAACAAGTTTTCAGCCTCTTCACCACCGAGGCTGCTGCTGCCAGACGGAACAGACCCTGAGGGACACGGAGGAAGAAAGACGGGAATGAAAACAGGGATGGAGAAAAAGGGATCAAAGCAAGGCTGCGGTGAAGACCAGCCATACTTAATTCAAGTCAACTCCCAGACCAGGTTTTAATTATGGCCGGATTCACAGAAGGCTGAGGCCAAAACCAAAGCAGAGCAAGTCAAAAACATTTAACAGCCCATTAACAGACTGAAATAAATTACATCTATTGCACATTAAAAGATAATTATTGATTTGTCTTAGCATCTGCATCCTTCATGAAGCAGAGATGCTAAACGTTCTCTCTGATTCGATCGCACATGACCAAAGTTGAATTGATTTAAACTTTCCTAATGTTCCTAAACTTCATCTTGTATCTACTTTAGCCTCCTTACAATGGCCTGAGGGACGACCATGTTTGTCAGTTATATGGTCGGCCATCTTGGTCCAGACTGAAAATTTCTCAACCACTGTTAGATAGCTTGTAATACAATTCTGTTCAGCCACTCAGTTTGTCCATCAGTTTGGATTATGACTTAATATCTGCTACACTAATGGTCTTCCAATCTTCAGCTGTAATTTTGTTTATTGTTTTTAACATTGTAAACATTATACCCCACATGATAGCATTGTCATTGTGAGCATGTTAGCATGCAGACTCTAGCATTTAGCTCAAAGCACTGATGTGCATTCTTTATATCTGATCAAGCACTTAGTGTAAGTAAAACACTTAGGTCACATAATCTGGAATTACTTTAATTAATGATGATGATGATGTGCGGTGCCTGTGTTGCAAACTGTGTGCAAGCCAATATGCTGGCATTCAAATGTCACATGTGCACAGCTGATGTTAAAACAGCTTTTTAGAGCTTACTTTACTCCACTCTGTAAAGCACACCTGTGGTGTACCTACAGTAAAGCTAAATGATGCATTTTGAATCCTTTTTAAGTTACCAAGGTGGATGAGTGTAAGCGGTATGTTTGCATCTAATAATGTTACAACCATACATGCCGTGCTTAGACATTTAATGTTCAAGTTTATGAGTTGATGGCACCATCTCAACCCACACTATGTGACACAAGGTGTTTTTCTTGCTTCTGGAAACATTGTCTTTACATGTTTTAAAGTGTGAGGTATGTTGATGGGGACTTGCTGCGTTCACGTGGATTCGGGCAGACGTTAGATGGCAAAGCGGATGTCATTTTAGTGGATGAGAGCAGGACGGTAAAATGTGGTGAGGCTGGCAGAGATCCGCCGACAACGGAAATGGTAAACGGCATTGCCGTCCACCGTTAAAATTGTTTTCACTTTTTGCCATCTTCTGCAACGAAATTTACAACCGGATGTGACGTACCTCCCTATCACAACAAGAAAACATGGGCGATCTTGACAACGAGAGGCTGATCATTTTGGTTGAACAGAACCCCGAACTTTATGACCACATGTGCTTTGGTTTTAGTTGTTCCTTTTTTCAGGCGCAGATAAACAATGGATACACAAAGTGCAGTTCTCCTTTCACTAACCATTTTGTAAAGAAATAATTATCTTATGTTTTAAGGGAAATCTAACAATAATATGTTTACAATAGAATATCAATAATAATAAGCAATAATCACATCAAATGATAACATAAAATAAATGTATCGATTATAGTTTATTAAACATCACCATAGCAACATTCCTCATGCGTGCAAAAGGTGTCTGTCTGCCGTCTACCCTCTGCCTGAATCCATGTGAACGCAGCATTATGTCCACATAGAAACTTTAATGAACTGTAATTAATTTATTCCTGTCTTTTTCCCAATGTATTGTGTGTGAATAATAGTGTGAATATTGTGTCTAAAATAAAGAAAAAAAGTATGTGCCAGTATAGCTTCACAGAGTTGCTAGTATGACTTCTTTAGTCCTTTCTTTCTTCAGCCTTGCAATTGTAATAATAATGATTAAGATAAGAATATCCCAGGGATAAACTGATGCATATCTACAATTAAATGTAAAGTCCCAGAGCGCTGGTTTAGCTTAGTGAGTGGAGCATTCGCCCCATATACAAGGGGCCCATATGAGGCAAAGTCCTTGCTGCATCGGCCTCAGATTTTGGTGAATTTTAACCCAACTATTTCTTCCCCATATTTCCTGTCTCTCTTCAGCTGTCCTAGCCATAAAGGCAAAGGCCAAAAAAATACCGTATTTACATAAAGAGAGTCAAACAAAATTTCTTTGCCGTGCAAAAGAGAAAAGAAATCATCTAAATTACACATTTTAATGGGGGAAAAGTCATTACATTATTGCAGTATAATAGTTTAATAAACACTCGAGCAAAAACGTCCTCCACATAAATAGGATCTGTAGACTAGGATCATGTGAGACAAGGCTGTTTGCAGGGACGTCGCAGTTCACTTTATGAGGAAGTAAACTAAAAGCAGAATGCATCAATCTGAGTGCCATACTGTGCTATGACACTGTGAACCCTGTCAGTCCTACCTCCTCTCTCATGCCCGTTCTCAGCAGCATGTGAATACACTCCTGGATGGGTGCAGCGATTTCTCTCTCGCTTTGAGACAGATGAGAAAGCAGAGGCTCCCCGTAGACCTTCTGGTTAGAGAGGCTGAGAGGTGACCCTGTGGAATCAGATAAGTACACAGAGGAAGTAAGAACACATGTAGAAATATTGCAGTGCAGCCATGAAATGCACACACTGGTGAAAACTAACGTCACCTTTTTGACTGTGATTCTCTTTGAGCTCGCTGATGTTTTTGTCCAGGAACTCGAGGGAAGTTTTGTGGTATTCTGCTTGCAGCTCCAGAAGCTAACGTCGGTGAAAACAAGAGGTACATTTGCCTGATTATTCTTATTCTGCACATTTAGAGGAGAAAAGATCAAGCCATTGCAAGTGCAACTCACACGGATGAAGTAGTTAGCGTAGTCTTCCTCTTTGGTTGCAAAGTGGTACAGATCTGCAGAGTACTGGTCCTGCAGAGACAGAGAAATGGAGAGGTCAGAGGTCAAGATTTCCATAAGGATTCAAATAAGCACCAGTGATGGATGCATGCTGCAGGTAGCTTTAAAAGTGAACACTGGTACCTTGCTGCTCTCTAACCTCCTCCAGGCTTCCTCCACCTCCTCCCTGAGTCCGTCCTGCTTTGCCTGGGGACCATTGCTGGCCTGGCTCCTGATTACACATGCAATAACTTGTAAGTGTCTGTATATGTGATGTAACACAGGTAGGCCTATCAGAGACTCAGTATCTTACCTGCTTCTTGCGTTGTTCCAGTCTGTAGTGAGCTTTGTAAACTGTTTCTTGTTCTTGAGAATCTCTGGTAAATCATCCTGGAAGGAAAACAAAGTAAACATGTAAAGAAAAACTCTTTTGGATTGTAGATATTTCAAATAGAAATAAGACACTTCTAGCTGAATATATAATAAGGACGGAAAAATAACAGCTCTCTGACAAAACAACACAATGTGGTTGTGCAACAAATAGTGCAACAAATAGCACCTTTTTAAATAAAGGTTAACCCGTCTGACACTTTATCAGGAAGCTTTGTCCAACGACCGCAATTGAGGTCAACAATCACCTTCCTTTAGGTGTTACACGCTGGTTTTCACATGATACATGTTGCACATGTCACATGGTTTTACAGCTGGAGGTTTACAATAAATGTATCGTCAAATTGTATTAAGCTAGCTCCCCACTTTTTCTTTTTACTATTTTGGGCCCGAGCACCTAAACGTTGCATTGACTTAATTGGAACTCATGTTTTCAAACTGAGAAACAGGAAGTTGTTGTAACTCTACCGTACAGTGTTCAAGCAGCCCCAAATTCCACATGCTTCACATACAGTCCCGGCCTGAACACATGTTCATGCCTATATATAGTCATATTCATAGCAACACCTAGCGCCATGCTATTTATACAGTATGGTCTACATTTCATGTCAGCAACATAATGCATGATTAGTATGATGAGCACCTAGTGGTGCGAGGGCGTCTTAAAACTCATCCACAGTTTTTTTTTAACGACGTGCTGTATGAGTCATTTCTCACCTCGCTCAGCTTGTTCAGTGGCTCCATAACTTCCTTCTCCACCTTCATCTCATAGTCTGCCAGCTTGCTCGCCAGCATCTTCTCCATGAAACAGCACATCTCCAACACTCTCCTGCCGAACACACACACACAGCTCTTGTTACTAACTTCAAATCTTCCCAGGAGGTTTTGAGCTCCCTTGTCTCGCAGGTTCCTGGGGAACGAAGTTATATTATTATTATTAATGCTAATATTAGACATATTTCTACTATTATTATTGTAACCATAAGTCTATATTATCTGTTTTTGCTCTGTGTACGTCCCCCTATCTGTCAAGTTTTTACTCACCACTGTTGCCATGTGCTTGCTCATGGTGGATTAATAGTGGGTCTCTCTCTAAATTAAATAACACACAGTACGGTTTTAGACCTTCTCTTTATGTAAAGTGTCCTGACAGAACTTTTGTTATGATTTGGCAACCCATATTCAGAAGGATCACAGCATGGAGAGCAACGAGAACTTAATATCGACTATCAGACAGCTGCAGCTCATCCAGAATGCTGCTCCTCACCAACGCCAAGGAAGTAGAACACATTACGCCAGACCTCAGATCCCTACACTGGCTTCCTGTGAGTCAAAGCATAGATATTAAAATCCTACTCCTGGTATTTAAAGCACTAAACGGTCTTGGGCCCAGTTACCTATCAGACATGCTAGTTCGCTACGAGGCATTCAGGCCCCTCTTGTCCTCTGGGACAGGTTAACTCATTGTTCCCAGAACCAAGCAGCTTTTAGTTTCTACGCTCTGCAACTGTGGAACAAGCTACCAGAGTACCTCAGGTTTATCCATCTGTTAGCTCTTTTTAATTGATTTTATATTTTAATTTATTATTTGATTCTTTTAGCTTAAGCATGTTTTGAAATAATGATGTACATTTCTGAAATCAATAATTAAACCAATAACAATACATTGTAAGTTCAATAGCAACTGGTGAGTGTTGAGGGTACAAACACTGTGTGTGGATCTGTCCATCACAGCACCCCTGTGGGGGAGTTTCCGGGGCAGCTAAGGTCTGCACCCGACACAGATGGAGCAAATTGTGAGCCTTGTTCCTTGGGAAGACTTTCTGGGGTGGATTTAGAATCCAGTCTGTGAATCTGGGTCCGTCGGTAAAATGAGACTTCAGAGCTGTGTAATTTTGTGCTGAGCAGAGTACCCATCAGTAATCGCTCAATAGAGAATTGCCTTGAGAATACCTCAACACCTAAAATGAAAGTTGAACGAGATAAGACAAAGATGAGACAATTGTCTGTAAATCAATTACTCTTTCAAAGACTCTTGATGCTGTTGAAGTGGTTATAATGTGAACATATTTTGTTTTTTGTACTGCTGCACTCCAGAACTTTTTTTTTTTACATAATTCTTTTAATCTAACTGATTTTTGTATTTTATATACATTTTTGTCACATTTCTTTTAATGTGTTTAATGCTCTGTTTATGATCGTGTAAAGCACTTTGGATTGCTTTGTGTATGCATGGTGATCTATAAATAAATTTGCCTTGCTTTGCCTTGCTTACGTGACGTCTCTATTGGAGCCTCACAGCTCCATGTAAAAGACACGTAATAGAAGTCACAGTTTGCCGGCAGTGAGTGGATCCTCTTTCTCTTTCACCCAGAACTGAAAACCAGCATATCTTAAAGTCATGGGGTTTCCACATGACAGCAAACAACACAGCTATGCGTCAGGAGCTCAGGTCACGGGCACAGATTAATGGATAAGAAAATCAAACCTGTCACCTGATAGACGACTCTGCATCGAAGTCTTTGAGGCTCTCCGCCATGCTGATGGACAGCAGCATCAGAGGGAGCTTTTTCTGTGGACACAGAAGCAGATGTTACACACCTATCATCAGTGTAATTCAGTTTACTCCAGCGCTGTACTGGAGTAACATTTTAGGATGTCTGTGCTTAACTTAAGCTTTTCCTTTTCATGTCACTTTCTACTTCTACTCGACGACACATAATAATAATACAACAATCAATCAAATGATTTTGGACTGGTTCTTATGGAGTATTAGTTTCAGTACCATTCGTTTTTCAGCGTCCAGCCCAGGCTGGCTCTGCATGCATCCCTGCAGCTTCTTGTGAAGGACCTGGGCCGCCTTCTTGGCCGGCTCCACCCGCGGCTCCACCTTCATTCAGTCAGAGACACACACATGTACAGATACGCTTAGAGCTGTTTTTATGTTGCGTCTTCATCATTCAAGCAAAAAACAAGTTATATCATATATATTGTGTGCTGTAAATTTCACATGATGACCGCTGATGTTAAACTGGAAACCTTGTTTATATAAGTTCAGGATGGTGTTTCATTTAAAGCTGATGGAACAATAAAGTTAGAAGTTACAAAGTGCTGCTGAATGCATACATTAATCCTTAGTTA
This sequence comes from Semicossyphus pulcher, assembly GCF_022749685.1. Lineage (NCBI taxonomy): Eukaryota > Metazoa > Chordata > Actinopteri > Labriformes > Labridae > Semicossyphus > Semicossyphus pulcher. The sequence goes on along the minus strand of NW_027211670.1, from coordinate 8,965,693 downwards.
ATATTTAGTTATTTATAGTAGAATTATTACAGTTTTTTTACTCACCAAAATCAGGTCTTCAGGTAGAAGTTCGGTGGCATCTGTTGACCTGCAGACGTGGATGTGTTTGTTTGTTAGTAGACAGAAATACGACTCTGATGTCAGAGCCATAAACAACAGGTCGAACATTCATCAACCTTTGAGAACGGCAAACTTGACAATTATTTAATTATCAATTAATGTGAGGATTCATTTTAAGTTAGAGTACAAAAGGTCAGAAGTTCATAAAAGTTTGGTACTTTCAAATAAGACACAGCAAAGCAACAAATCCTCACAATTATAAATTCAAACTATGACATGGTTGTCTTTGACCTACAGGAAAAATGTGACATTTTGGAAATTCAGATGTTTGCCTTGCTGTTGACAGTCAAATCAGAGGAATGATAACTGATATCTGTAAACAGCCTGGCTCTGTTAGGTAACAAAATCCACCTACCAGCACGCCTCAAGCTCACACTTAACAATTTTTATCCTTTTTTAAATCTAAGACTAAAGTGCAAAGTCGACAAGTTGTGGCGTTAGGTATTATGTTCTCATTTTGCCTCTGTGGCTTCCTGTTCCAAACTTAATGCTCAAAAACCATAACTGGATGCTGACATGTGAGTGGTATCACTCTCTGAAAGAAAAAAACAAACATATTTCCTAAAAATGTTTCTTTAAACAATTATACAATCATAATTTTTTGTTTCATCTCTGTCACTACTGTTAAAGTCATTCCTTTATCAGAAAATGCCAAATGTTTGCTGCTTCTCAAATGTAAGGGTTAGCTGCTTTTATCGTTATCATCTTTCAGATTTTGAACTGTTGGTTGTTTTAACTTATTTGTTAAAGTCGAGGTGAAATGAAAAATGTCATTTTAATCCTTTTAGATCACATCCCCAGTAATATTGTGCATCTATTTGACAATATAGGCCAAAAAAAATACAGAAAATCAATTTCTTCATATTCTTATATTAAAATCAGATCATTTTTTCTTCTGGTAAAACTAAATTTCACGCGTGCTTACGTAAGTTAGCACCAAACAATGTCAACCAATCAATCTGCAACATTTAGCCGCACACCACCAAGAACGCTCGATCAGTTAGCTAGCTACTGCGCTGTGGAGAACGTCTGTCTACGTCCACTTCTCAACGATCAAATCAAATCCCTCTAATGATATGTCCTGCCTGCACGTCCTGTTTCACTCAGAAATACGTCACGATACGGAAGCTAGATACTCTCCAAATGCCGTTTCATCTCGACTTTAAAGGCAGCTTTGAATCATCACAGAAAAGGTGCTTGAGACAGATATAACGTCATGTGTCATTTAAAAGCTTATGTGCAGCTCAGTGGTCTTTCTAGCAAAGGTGTCCCACAGGGTTCCGTTTTAGGACCCACTCTGTTCACTGTTTAATGCGTCTGTACACCTTTATGCAGATAACACTATTGTCTGTTGTTGCGTGGGCACTGTTTCCCTGGCATTAAAATATCTGCAATCTACATTTGACACTATTGGCGTCCTACCAGAGCACCTACAGCTCGACTGAAACCACAGAGGAGCACCACAGAGCGCCACAGGAAGTCTTTTCTATCTGTGGCCAAAAGGCTGTATGACTGCTCCCCGTTCAGCAGGAGGAAAAATGGAGCATAAAGAGACTTTTATCACCATGTGCACCTTCTGATATCATGTGCAATAACACTTTCAATATCAGGTTATATTATGTTCATTATGTGCAATAATACTTTCCTGGCCATATGCATATTTGTATTCATGTTGATATTTATAGAATGCATAATCTTGTGCAATACTTCCGCTTATTTATTAGTCCCATGTGCAGTATCAGCAGCAATATAATCTTTTCTTAATAATTTATAATCTTGTGCAACAGAAGCTCTTGACCAACAATTTAACTGCCACCATTACTTTTTTAATATTGTTTTTCTTTGCATTAACTCACACACTTTATATTTCATATTTTCACTTATTTTGAGCTGTTATTTGAATTTCAATCTCGGCCTATCATCTGACAACAATATAGCCTAGGAGCGACAAGACATCCTTTTCCTTCTGCTGAACCTTGTTTACAGTCGCACTATGCGTTGGATTGGATTTAAATGCAGATGTCTGCTAAAGAGGTAAATAAAATGCTAAATCAGCGTCACATGATGGCTGATGGGTTGCTGGATTGCATAATGGCCGATGCAGTCCGCCTCTTTTTCTCCACACAGACTGTTTTTCTGCATTCAACCGAAGCCTGCTGTAATGGCATTGGAGAATTGTACTTAAAGTACAAATGAAAACTAAACGATCTCGTCTCTCAACTACCAAATGTGGATTTATATGCAGATTTCTGTTTATTGAATATTAGTGGGGATATTATGTATACGAATAACTTTAGTATCTTTAGCTGTTGTACACTCTAAGACACCATCGTACTGTTTTCTTTGGTCAACTGGTCATCACTACCTTCCAGTTTACCATGCGCAGATTTTTTTAACTTTATTTATGAGTCCATCCTCAGATGGCTGCCTACCAACGTATCCACTTACAGCGCTGCTATAGCCGACTCTCCCAGAGTTTCTTTCCACCCCCACAGGGGAATTTGTTAAAAAGGCCTACACCTACTCTAAATCCCTCAACCTGGATCACCCAACAGCAGGAGCTGAAGCCGCCTTGATTCCCCCGGGGGGATTTTAAAGTACTTGTAAGAAACGTGGAGAGAGAATCTGTTTGTTCTCGTACATAGAAGTCTTAAATGTGACTACCACTCGCCTCTTGCAACTTCTCGTCTCTACACTTTATGTTTTGGCTCTATACTTAAAGGAATGAATTAGATGAAAATTAAATATCAGTATGGACTTTGCATTTCCTCTGCTCTGAGCCCTCTATATCTCTGACAATGAGGACATATTTAGCGACACAAAGCCAACAGCCTAACCCTGGAGTGTGTAGGCTGCAGCTGTGGTTTACTTCAGTACCAGCTCTGTGAAGAGGGAGGAGCTGACACAATGTGCGACGCACGGCCGTTAAAAATGGTGGGAAAATGAAAATAAACAGCGAAACACAACAAACTCCTCTGCAGCTCTGAGAATATCTTCAATCTGGCGTGACAACAGAAGGAAGCCCAACCCAGTTTGCAAAAAGGTCAGATGAGCTTCAGCACCATCAAGGTGTTGCTTCTTATTTCCTCTAGTGAACATCTGACGTTTCAAAACACAAACAGCAAAACTCCCCGAAGTGTTTTAACCACACACCAGTTCCTTTTTTATATCTTTGATTCTCATTTCAGCTGTTTCTGTTGTGACAGAATAAAGTGAATATTCTACAATGAAGAGTAACGTTACATCAGAGCATGTGAGCAGATGTGTGCTTCATTAAGAAAGTAGAAGTGTGTGTGTCTACATCAATAGCCAAAGTGTTCAGTGCTGATACATCAATCATTAGGATCACTATTAGTATGACCACTGACTCATTAGGCAGCAAGTGAACATTTTGTCCTCGAAGTTGATGCGCATTGATGCTCAAGTTTAAGGATGTGAGCAACTTTGACAAGGGCAAAATTGTGATGGCTGGATGACTGGGTCAGAGCATCTCCAGAACTGCAGCTCTCTTGTGTTCCCGGTCTGCAGTGGTCAGTACCTTCCAAAAGTAGTCCAAGGAGAGAAGACTTGTGAACCGGTGACAAGGCTCATTGATACGTGTTGGGAGCGAACGCTGGCCTGTATAGTCTGATCCAACGGAAGAGCTACTGTAGCGCAAATTGCTGAACAAGTTAATGCTGGTTCTGATTGAAAGGTGTCGGAACACACAGAGCATCGCAGTTCGTTGCGTATGGGGCTGCGTAGGTGCCGACCGGTCAGGGTGCCCATGCTGACCCCTGTCCACCGCCGAAAGCGCCTAGTGAGTGTCAGAACGACCACGGAGCAATGGAAGAAGGTGGCCTGGTCTGATGAATAAAGTTTTCTTTTACATCATGTGGACGGCCAGTTACGTGTGCCGCTTACCAGGGGAAGACATTGCACCATGATGCACTATGTGAAGAAATTCAGGAATGGTTTGAGGAACATGACGATGAGTTCAAGTTAAATTCCCCAGATCTCACTCCAATCGAGCATCTGTGGGATGTGCTGGACAAACAAGTCCGATCCATGGAGGCCCCACCTCGCAACTTACAGGACTTAAAGGCTGCTAACGTCTTGGTGCCGGATACCTCAGCACACCTTCAGAGGTCTAGTCTACACTATATTGGGCAGGTGGTCATAATGTTATGGCTGATCGGTGAAGAGGTAAATCGATGGCCACAGCTAAATAAAGAATTGATGCATCAGAATTAAAGTACTGTTGCACTTTGGGGGTTTAGATTATAAAAGTTTATATTCATAAATATTGATATTAAACATAAAGACATTGAGTTTGTGTACTTTAATACACATGTATATTTCTTGTAAGTTTGTGGCATCAGTGCAAACTGAAAACTGGGTGAAGAGCTGCTGTGGTAGTTGAAGCCCTGCTGCAGATGCACACATGGTAGGTTTATTATTAAACCAGACTGCGTCAGAGGCCTGCAAACACACAAACACGCACACACCTAACTCCGCTGCGTGCAAGTTTGTACCAAGAAAACCACACAGGGTATCAGTTTATAATTTGGTCACCCACTTATATGCGCATGTCACTGTCATGCAAAGGCACAAGTTTTCTAGATCAGAGGTTTTCAGCCTGCACAGCACACAAACTGAAACAACGCTGGTGCAGTCTGCAAATGCAGGGTGATGAGCAGATCCAATCAAATGCTACAACACCAATACAAGTACAGAAAGAATGCAAAAACAAGTACCATCCTCCATACACCAACATACATCACAAACTTGAGTAAGTTTGTCCACTCAAGCGCGCAGAACCTCTGTGGCTTGGAAGAGCCTCTGGTTTCCCTCAGAATCCAAGCGGCACGCGTTACTTTAAGAGGAACCTGTGACGTTCCAGCTTAACACACTTTTCAGCAGTGTGGTTGCAACTGAGAAAACGAGAACATGGAGACCGAAGCAAATTCAACATTTCCTCAAAGCAGAATGTGGCACTGAAATGCAGTTTAGCAGACAGTGATGCACAGATGCAGGAGTTCCTGGAGGCTTTGTAAAAGTGGGGATAATAAAAATGCACCTTACAGTTTTGACACTGGTGAAAATGTGTTGTACATTCCCAGCAGCAGCATTAAAGTGAGAGGAAGACAGCTACATACTCGCTTAATAAAAGCCACTCTAGCTAGCTAGTGATTATAGGGGAAGAAACAACATTAGCAACCATAAGCTACAGGTCATAACAGACCAAGTAACAAGTGTACTGCTGGGAAAAAGGGTGTGTTACATTGGTCATATTTTACAATTACAAAGAGTACGATTGTGTTGCTACATAGTGATGCTTTAAAATCATGTATAACTATATTAATGTCTGTCATTACTGAGACATGAAGAAAATTATACTTTGTTTTGTTACAGTTACATTAATTTAAATAATCAGACCCAAAGCCGATCCTACCCAAACACACACACTTTTGGTCCACACTAGATCGTGTAGCCTCTTTTCTTCAGCATACATGTGAGTCTTGATGTTCTTACAGTTTCAAAGCAAAATATTCTATAAAAAGGGCAGAAATATACGAAAGTAAAACACTTACTTTGGTGCAGAGCCAAGCTGCTTCAGGAGGCTCAGAGACTGTCGCAACATCCTGGCTGTGGAGTCGAATCAGCGCTTCTACCTGCCCTCCTCAGTCCTGCTCGGCCCCCACGAGAGATCCAGATCCAGGGAAGTTTTCCACACAGGTAACGGCCGAGTTACTTCATCAAGGACAGAAGGCACAGACAGGACTCCTCTGTGGTTGTTGTTTAATGCCTTTATGCGTGCGCGCCAGTCGGTCGTGTTTCAGGAGCGTGCTCTGAAGTCACATCTAACACAACAGTGAATGAGGAAGTTGCACATAGTGTCAGCGGTGAGGGGGAAGAGAGATTTTGTGAGGTTTAACTGTCACACTATGATTTAATAGTTGGCACAAAGACAGCACTACATTGACACAGCAGAATGTGTGATTTAATATAAACCCTGAGATAGTAGAGGTAGAAAGGTTTGGTTTTTACTTAGTTTCCCACAAACTTCCAATGTTATTAATATAAAATATACTTCTGTTTATGATAAGACGTTAGCAGATCCACATCTTATTATTTGAGCTGAATTCTGCCACAGCTCTGCTCCAAAGAAACTTTTGCTTACACTTTTCTGATGCCCCTCTGGCAGCTCGTGGTTAGTGTATACTTCTGTAAATTCTGGCAGTGTGCTTAAGAGTTAAAAGAGGAAACTGTTAGTGCTGCTGGCTGTAACTGTGTGTCCTTTGAGCTGGTTTAAACAGGTAATATTTCTTTGATGACCTCAACTTTTTTTATTCTTTTACTTTTGAGAAACAAATTCGATGCTCAGATGAAGGCAAACAGTCTAGGAAGGAAAGCGATCGTCGGCGAGGTAAAGCAAGAGTTACAACCGTAACAAAGGGAGCCAACCGTGGACATCTGCTGAAATTGGGAAGTTTACTCCTGCAATGATCACATATACCGCCACAAAGGAGGAAACTGAAATCTTTGAGATTACATCCTTAACCTTTTTAGCTCCGTTTTTCACTGACTCCTGGAGGGAAATGCTGTATTTGAAAGTATTTTCATTAAAAAGTAGCTGACTTTTCTATTTTTGTTGAGCTGGCCAGCGAGCATACAGTTATCAGTTATAAAAAATGTTTTAAGTAGTTGTTGCTCTATACATCTGCCTCATCTGCCCTTTGTGGTTAAAAGCAATGCTATAAGAACACTGACAGTGAAATGAAAGTGAAGATGCCAACGAGAAAAACATTATAATAAACAGGAAGTTTACCTTTGTAACACAAGTAGTCATAGTCTATTCTTCTTTTATATCCTATCAAACTGTATTTAATTGTCCAGAAAGCCAATGGGGCCCAAATGTTTCCAGTGATTTTACTGGGAACACAGAGTCTGTAAAATCAAATGTCATCTCCTTAAACTTGAAGAACATTTAATGACACAGTACAGCTGAGGCAGCAGTTCCTCGGGTGATGCTGGAGCACATCATTCAAGTCAAGGGGAGGAAACAGATCTTTAAGCATAGTGTTCAATATTAAATAAAGACATTATAAAATATGTAATCATAAGACTGTCAGTTAAGACATTGAAGATCTCCTTTCACATATAAACTCCTGACAATTTCCAGACATTTTCAGGACATTCAGGTTCTGATATTGTCTGGCATTGCCTTTCACACGTGTCGCACACAGTGGGAGATCGTCTGTGTCGGACACGCTCTCACAGCTTGAAATGCTTGGTTTGGTTTAGACGAGAACGATGCCTCTGTAGAGCATGCAGGAGGAGGAGGAGGAGTCTTCTGTAATGGTGTCTGTTTCTTGGTAAATATCACAACATAATGATTTCCGCAATAAAAAACACAACACAGTGAGTCAAGCAGTTAAGAGTATAAAGAAGTGAAACTCTCTTTAATGCCTTCCTACTTCCTGTCTAACGTACAACTCAGTGTTTATCTTTGCGGTAGAAAATATGATAAAGGCTGTCTTGAAATCATGCAAGAAATTGCCTCATCTGACAGTGACCCAGTTGCCATGGTTACAGGCATTAAAAGTGACTATATAGAAAGTCGGTCTTGGTGCTGATGGTCTCGTTTGCTTTTGTAGGTCATATAGAGGCGTCAGTATTAATAACTGTTTCATAACGAGCAAAAAACTCTTCACAGAAGCTTTAAAGTTGAGGTGAGTGGATTCAGCCATTTGTGTACAAACCCGGACAATGACGGGAAATTCACTTTGATTTTCAAAGAGAGCGCATGTTTGATGCTAGATTCACATAAAACAAAAACATTTGTGTGTAAGACAGTTTAAAGGTGACATATTTTATCTATGCAATCAATTTTCTATTATTCTGATGTGTTTTTGAATCACGTTGGTAAAGTTTGTTTTGTATAAAAAATTGTTTACATATTCTTATTTAATTATTGTTCGGAGCCTCTCCTTCCTCCTGAGACGAACAAGCCGTTTTGTCATTCAAAGGTCAGACCTTAGCCACGATTGGCTGACAGTATTTAGAGTGACCGCAAAGCCCCTCACCCAATTCGGGGAGCAGCCGCACTGCACTATCAAAGTTGTAGTAAACATGGCTGCTCTAGGATTGGTTATTCAGCCTTATATGTACGAGCCAGAATCGCCTTGACTACAAGCTAGTGCAAGAAGGCAGCCTGAGGTGAATGATGATTGGTCGAATTCAGTGAAAGCAAGGTTATATGTAGAAACCTGCAGCTGGTCTGAACGGCCCATTACAGAGGCGACCTTTATAAAAATCTAATTCTGGAAAAACACAGAATTATGCGGTTTTCACTTTTTCACTGTGAACTATAAACACCTAAAAATGTGAAACCCATGAAAATATGACACGATCCATTCTAAAGATATGACCCCTTTAACATCGAGGAAATGATGTGAGAAGCTCACCTGAAACCTAATAATGAATATAATTGCTTAATAATGGTTCTGCAGATGTATTAGGACGACACAAATTAACATCTCAATCTCCTAATTGCAGGTTTTGGTTAAGTAAATAAGTATGCTTTCTGAAGTGTCCAACATTTATTCCATTGCAACATCCCTCTTAAAATATTGGCAGTGCATGAAGTGCAGCACACAGATGTTCCAGTGCTAAGCTCTGTGACTTGTCATATGCTGCAGTCTAGTGGCTGCAAAGGCAAAATGCACAGCACTAACAAGAGCCTGACAGTCTCAGACAAAATTGCATTTATGTGTCATGTCTACAACCCACTGATTTTAAAACACTTTCATTTTTGGTGTCATCACATTCTGGTAATTTCTGCTGTTTAAGGCGAGTAACTGATAAAACATTTAGAGTTTCAAAAATGTAACACACAAGAGTCGTTTGTCTATTAATGATTTTATTTTTAAAAATGACTTCAAATACATGATGGAAACTTGAGGATTCGTTTTTAAGCTGCGGCTACATTTCTCACACTTGGTGGTTTCAACTATTTGTTCTTGAAGCTTCTTCCATCTTATAGGGAATTCCGTTTTTCCTCGTCAAGCCATGTCCACATCCTCCACGTCCTGAGTGACTAGTTTATTATGTACACCTGTGCAGTCCAAACAATACAAGTGCCCTGCTGCAAATCCTCTCCGTTAAAATGTTACATTTATTTAAACTGTGATCTCTTTGAAGATTGTTTATAGTGGTGCTGGTACAGGATGCATTACATTCTAAGTGTACCTAATAAACTAACTCGGTGTAGGTTCTTTGTAGCACTTTAATTACAGGAGAAAGACAGTGAACTGGTCTTGTGTAAACTTTGGAAAGGCAACAAAAGACACAATCCCTCCTCTAGAACCGCAGAGGATCCCCTCACACACATGGCAAGGCCACAGTTACTGCTTTCTAGCACTGATGTTCGACAACTTAAAAATGCTTATTATTGGCAATTCAAGTAATATAACGGTGCTTTGAGCAAAGGAATACAATTCATTTCTTGGAACATTATTGAACTGATAGCTATAAGAGGATTCAAGTGAGTGGAGTTAAATTTGCAGAAAAGATCCATGAGAAAGTGAAATTGGCTAAATATCTACTTTTAGACGCGTTGTGGTCGGGGGGAAATAATTCTTTCAGCGGTTAATAGAAAAAAAGGGGCTCAAAACAAGGCGAAACCAACACCGGGTCAAAAGAAGCTGGTGGAGAAGCTGAATATTCGAGTCATGTTTGAATGATGGGGGGGAAAAAAATAAGAAAATTATCCCAATGTTTTGTGCAACATATCCACAAACCCCTAAACTACATTGTATAATTCCTATACGTCAGTTTTTCCTCTGAATAGTGTTCTTTCCTCCATCTGTTACTTATTTGCCTTCTTACAAAGCAGGCGAGATGGAAAAAAAGTAAAGCACCAAAGAAATCCTCATGCATGCTCAATGTATTATCTGTCCAGTCATTAGGTAAACTCGTATTAGGTAAAGATTTATGAATCAAAAAGGAATGGAAATAACTTCAGCAGCTTTAGAATTAAAACCATAAGAGGCGGGGAGAGTAAAGAGGGAGTGAAGCACTTGGAAAACCTGCAATCGTCTCCTCTTAAGGACTTTGAAAGAAAACTAGAGGCATCCCAAATGTTGCATTCCTCTTCGTCTCGCTTTGCTCCACCCGTTTCCCCTGTCCTGACCACACTGTCATGGATTACCCACGCCCCTCTGATTTGAAATGAGGGACAGGAGTTCAGGAGCATCCCTGATCTGACGCCACTTGAATTGGTCCCCTACCCGTTCTTCTCCTCCAGATCTCCTTCTCTCTTCTTCCATCTGAGACTGAAGTGCATGATGAAGCTTTCAGATGAAGGACTAGCGCTTTGCTTTGGCTTCTTCTGCTTCTTTATCTAAAGTAAGAAACAACAAGAGAGTAAGCTTTGAATTTCAAAATTGTAAAAACTTCACTAAAATTGCTTCAGACCACTTGGAAAGTATGTGACTCAAACAATCTGCTGTTGGAAATGTTATTTACAAGGAGAGCATGCTTGAATAAAGATGAATGTTATGATTCTGAGATATTTGTTAAAAGTTCTCACCCTCTTTACTTTGCTAAAAGTCAATTGAGTTCTCTGTTCTTGCATGTCAGGACACAATCCAGTACATGTAGGGACAAAACTTTCAAACCAGTTCTCGAGCTTAACAGAGTTGACTGCATCATCAGGTCACAATCAGCAGTGTTTTTATATTAGAGCTCCCCTCAGTGGTGACTGAAAGTACCATTGTTATGCAGCACATAAAACTTGCTTATTAAAAACACCCTCTTAGCCACAGAAACAAGCATCTTGCAATAACGTTGTTGTTGTACGTGGTTGCTGAATTAAACTGTACTTCAGCCTTGTTTACATGCTAACTAAATCAAAATATTCAAACCAGTCAGGTAATGCGATTAACTTTACAGAACTGTTTAGTGTGTCAATAGTTGTGTCTTCTCACCTTTCCTGAGTTCGTCTCTCTTCTTGGCTGCATCCTCCCTCTGTTTCTTGATGATGGCCAGTCTGGCCAGGTCGGCCCGGGCCTGCTCGGTCTTCCCCTCCAGATGTAGTTTCATGTAGCGCTCCTTTGACTTCTGCTTTTCTATCTCCTCTCTGACAACAAAGGACATAGAAATAATTCATTGGTAAAAATAAAAGCTTGATGCCAGCAACAAGGGTTGAACACATTGGACAAACATGCTTTTCCTGAGTGAAATTGTGACACTCACCTCTCCCTGCGAGACAGCTCTCTTGGAGCAGTGACGTCTACGTCGGCCACCTTCTTGCTCTTCTGAGACACACGGTTGGGATTCTCAATCTCTATAAGCCCCTCTACTCCACTCCTCTTCCTGGACTGTGTGCAAAAAGAAACGACAGCGTTACATCAGTGTGTATGGAAACAAAGGGAGCAAAGCAGGTAAATAATGTCAGAAACAGGTGAGCATGTTTTTCTATGTTCTATTATCCTTAAAAGACATATATACCCCTGCCCTCACTCACGTCGGATTCTTCATCACTGCTGCTCTCGTCACCTGACTCCGCAGAGCTTCCTTTTTCTGCACCAGCATTTTCTTCCTGTTAACATACATACTCAGTCACATCAGAACTCGTTAGCTAGTAACTCCACATCGCCAAAGAAGTTCTTGTCACTCACCAGCTCCTTCTGCGCTTTCATCTGCCGGTCGATCTCCTCTGGGTTGCTGAATTGCTTCCCTCTGCCCTTGTGGCTCCTTTTCCCTGTAACACAGTCATCAGAGTTGTCAGTGGCAAATCAAGTGTGACCAACTGTTTTACAAAGTTTCCTTTATGAGCCACACAATAACAACAACTGTACAATGTAATATGTTCGAATATTAGGGCCTTTGAAAAAATACTGCTCTTTCTTGATACCGAGAGGCCTGGATTAGACACTATGATGGTGGTAATGCAATACTGGATGGCATCATGTGGCGCAGGTGGTGCTGTTATTATGTTCAACCGCCGTATGTGCGCAGATCTCTACTGTACCTAATCACCTTTGGGTTATAAGATGCAAACTCAGGTCAGGCCAGGTTAGACCTGTAACATTTATTCACAGTTTAACATTTCGCTTTCGTAATGCTGAGAGGGCAGAGACTGTGTGTGGTTGGAGATGACACACAGATGACGTTCACTGACATGGCTGGTGAGAGTAGGACGGGGACAGGATGGGAAAACAGCCAGATACATAACAAGTTAAATATGTTATCAAAGCACGTATGAATTAACAGGTAAGAGTAACACTCGCCAAAGAGATGACTATTTGAGTGAGTCTAATATGCACATGGTACTGCGGGGGAACACAAAGTCCGACCTCTTATACTGATTTAACCGGAAACTGTAACCAAAAACAAGTTAATGTTTCGGTTTATGTGAAGACCTTAAATAAACACCACTGGCAAATTTGCTGTTCGCTGCTTTCCCGAATCCCTCTTTTTCGCAAATACAACCTGCTAACCGGTTAGCATGCTAAAAGCTAAGCATGTGATAGTTCAACGGGACTTCACACTACTTTAGCTAACATCCCGCTAGCTAGATTTAGCTTGCTAAAAAAAAATAGCATGTAACATGAACCTTCAGGATAATACTTACCGCCTCGAGGCATTACGAATAATGAAGTTTAAACAGACGAAGTCAGCTACTTTACGACAGTAATTCGACAGCTGTACACACAGTTTTAAGTGCTAAAAGAAAAGGCTAGAAACTACTTCGCCTCTCCCGCTGTCGGAAGCACAGTTGTTGAAACGCTGCATTGAGTCACGACAACCTACGCAAGCGCAGTAAGAAATATTCAACCAATCAGTGCACTGAGATTTTGATTGACATGCACAACTACCAATTAGCCAAAGAGAGTAAACTATTGGTAAAAGGCTGTACCTTTCATTGACATTAACGTTGAATTGTTCTTTGATGCAGGATATCATCATCATGTGCATTCATAGAAAGTCAACATTTTTGAGAGGTTCATCAGAAACACAATGAAATTCCAAACTATATTTCACAAGGGCTAGAAATGTGACCATTACATTAAAATATTGACATTGCCATGTAATACCCAAATTAAGTGGTGCAGAGGATAAAAACACAAGATATTCTATCTTGGTTGGAATCTGGTGGGAATACAAAACCAAGACCTACAATATATTATGTTTACCTCAAAGTAAAGCTCAAGACCAACTAAGAAAATAGCTATTTGAGCTATGCAAAAAGCTGTTAAGTACACCGTATCTATTTTTCAAACTACTGTTTTTTTTTCTCTAACTACTGCCATTTCCAAGAATAAACCATGAAATTAAATTGTATTCAATAACAGGCAATATTACTGCTCACATATTCTATTCTCTAGCTAGTGATATGATTTATTGAAGATTTATTCATTTTTCTTCTTGTTAATTTGTGAGTCAAGTATCAAGTGTTCGAGTAATATTCTAAAAGCTATGAGTAAAAAGAAAAACATGGTCCCTGTGATGATTATATTTTTAATCAGAATAAAAAATTCAGTAAATACAAAACATGTTGAAAGAAATGTTGGTTTGTATTTAATACACAGATGTAAAAATGTATAAAATATTCTGTTTTCAACAAAGATGCTCACAGATTTATGGTAATTAAGAAAACGTAGGACAGAACAAATATAAAAATAGTCACCAAGTCTGATTCAGTGTTACGTTGTGGTTCACATGAACACTAGAAAGGCAGAGACCTACAACACAAGAGTCCCCATTATGAGAAATAATAATAATATGAGAAATAATGAGCTCTTTATTCTGTCTCTATTCCAAGGAGCAAAAAACAAAACCAAAAGGCCAGGTAATTTTTCCTCTATTAGCAAACTTCAACCATTAAAACATTTCCTAAAATAAAGGCATCAGCATCAGGTCATTTCTTCCTTCGATGTTGAGTCTTTATATCTTCCACTTCTTTCTCCTTCAGATGGTACTCTACTGTAGTCTCTGTCAGCTGAAAGAGAAAGATTACAATTCAGTTAACCTAAGCTGTAAACATGGCTTTTGAGCCAGGTGATGATAATATCCATTGGCCCTTTCAATAAAAGAAACACAGGGGTTAATCGGAGATCTCTACATCAGTCAGACAGGCATTTGAGGAAGAGTTGAAATTCAACTTTCCTACATCAGTGTATATAAAGATGCATAGTGCATCTTTAATGCTACTTAAAATGAAAGGGCATAATCAAAGCTGCTTAGAGCTTACCATGTCCAAGAGAATTTCAATCTTTAGTTTCAATAGGTTGTTCTCTTCTTCCAGCTGTACATTTCTTTTTTTAAGTCGCTGCAATTCCCTACCAGATGCATTTCCGCCGGATTCTGGTGAAACAAAAACAAATCAGAATCAGTTTGTGGGCCCATACAAGAAATTTGACTCCGGTTTTAAATAACTTTCAATATACTGACACACAAATTGACATACTTCACTCAAAACAAGATTTAAAAAAAGTATAATTCTATATATAATCATACATATACATTATTTAAAAAACACAACAGCTCTTGTAGAAAAGAGACAATAGATAACAGTACAAGTCAGAGTGCAAAGATGCTGAGATAAATATTGTGATGAATCGGGTTGCTATATACAAAAGGACGATGGTTTGGAGTATTTACAGTATTTCCAGAGAACATGAACTGACATTTGATGTAGTGATACTGTAAACAAATGTATACATAATACAAACAAACTAACTAGAATGAATATTGAATTGGCTATTCAGATATTAACAGTGATTTAGCTGATATGGCAACACATGTAAGAGGAGAACAATTAAGAGGCTCTCTGCATTAAAATTGTAGAAGCAGTCACTGCACTGATGCACTAGTATGTATTCATTTAGCATGAGCAAAGTCGTTACCGGTTATCCACTGTCCCTCTTCAAACTTCCAGCTCTGTCCTCCAATGTTCATTACAGGAGGGCCATACTCAAGGCCCAGCTCTACTTCCCTTGTTGAACGATCCAACTGAAAGAGATAATAATAATAGTCATCAAGCTCCAATCCCTTTGCATAGTCCAAATCTCAGTTGTCTCTAAACACGTTCACAATTTTGTTTATCTTGTATGACCACCCTCTTGAGAGTGTAGATTAAATAAGGGATTGATGAGAGACAAATGGAGTGGCTTAACCTGAAATTACCCATCAGTGCACTTGATCAAAACAGTGGTTTTAGCTCAACGATTCTGCAAAAGAACAATAAGTTATTCAGACTCACCGTGTGAAGGCTGGACAGAGATGCAGATTTGCGTGGTGGAGTCTTCTTCGGACTAAATGTGTTTCCAAAGAGCGGCATCTTTAGTGATCTTTTAAGGTCCTGAATAAAAGATGGTACAACAATATTAGCATTAGTGATTTACAAACTGCCGTATTTTCGTTGCTAACGGTACGTTAACAAGCTAATGCTAAGTGGCTAACACTCGCTAGCTGTGAGTACTACTCATACCTTACATATAAACGAAACTGTAGACTGCCTCACTGGTGGGTTAGTAGTTGTTTTGGCACTGAAAATATGTTGCTTAAATATTTACCTCCATACAGACTACTTATTTATTTTCTTAACAGGTTGGTTGAAATTCTCTCCTCCCCAAACAAAACCATATTCTCTACTGCGCATGTTCGAAAGCTCCATGTCTCTAACGTAGACACTTCTGTAAAATGATACACACATTTAATATAAAGCAGTTTAAAGGAATTGCAGACAGCAGCAAGTGTAAGACTTTTTAAACTGTTGATCAGAGCGTAAAACTTCTGTCGGGCGCTGTATTCTCGTTTTTACAAGTCAAAGTTGCATTAATTCAACATAAACACCCCCTTTTCGCAGGGATAATGGATCCATCCATAATAAGCAAACGCATCACCATGGTGATCGAGTCCCTCGGCCTTTCCAAGCTTTATATCAGCGCAAATGTATTCAAGATAACTTGACGAAAACGATTTTCAGAAAGACACACGATTAAAACTGAAGTTTCGAACTATAACTTACAAACACAACAGTTCATACAATGTTGAAAGGAGTTTTGTAATCCAAATAAAATGGAATATGACCACGCCCACTTCTCAGACAGCCCCAGTGGCCTAATGGATAAGGCACTGGCCTCCTAAGCCAGGGATTGTGGGTTCGAGTCCCATCTGGGGTGGTTGCTTTTTCCCAGGCAAGGAGAAGTTGTTGTACGGAGTGCGCTAAATGTGTCGATATAAGCTTCGCGTAATTGAAGGTAATAGCAAGCGAAAAAGTAGCTCTTCGGCGGCACCTCACGCTAAATTCAAGCTTCATCACCGTCGCTTGTAATTGACATAACCATGGTAAGAACTATGAAGGACACGTCTCTAGTGAAATACATGTAAGTCAGAGATCCACAGGAAAATACCAGCTGACATGGAGGCGCAGACCATCAAATTGTGCATAATGCTGACCTATTTGGCTACATCAGTGCAAACTTACCGTGAGTATTCTTGTGGCGTCTCTGTACATGGCGGAAACCAAGAAAGATCAAATCTTTGTTAAAACTAGGCTACTGCTGAAAAAAGTTTAAAGATTTTAAATAATAATATTTCTGTTTCTTCTATTCTATTAAGCTATTATCTAATTGTATCGTTCTAATAATGATAACAAAAAAATTATAATAATAACAATAATAATTATAAATACCACTTTCAATTTTTGTGTTTAGCTTGATTTTGTGATTAGCTTGGCTTGGCTGTCACAGCACTTGTAAATTCTTGTTTTTGAAGGTTCTATATAAATAGCAATAATAAGTTATTACTATGATTATTGTTGTTGTTCTTACTGTAAACATATAGGCTACCTTTTTAATCTTATTGTGTGATTGAATTTGAAAAACATAAGGGAGGGGCACAGGCGACACATAAACTGACATACAGTAAGAAAGAATGCTTTTACTGGTATTATTTTGTGTATGTTAAGATTAATATTCATTTTAATGAAACCAATTAAGCAACAAATAAGAAACTTAAAAAAAAAAAAAAGTTGTTTTCCTTTGCTTCATTCTGTTGGTGTCATGACATTATGTTACATAATGTGAGTTATCCAACCTCAACCCTGTAACCCCGTCCATCCTCCTACAATGGTAGAGCTCCAAGAGGCCACCGTGTATTGGGATGCTGCCCAGAAGATCGTGATCCTGAAAGAGGGGGTGATGGAAACCGAGGGGGGAGCCTATGGTTACTTCAACGACACTCTGCTCCTCTCTGGATGGGGGGTCTTAGAGATCAGCGCAGGTCATGGGGGAATCCCACAACAAGACGAGACCACCTTCTTCCTGGCTGGGTACCTGGAGGGTTATCTCACTGCGGGGTGAGTCTTACTGGTGTTGTAGTTATTAGAAATATTTTAATGAAATATCTCAAACCAAACCTCTCAGAGGTCACCCAGTAGAGTCAATCAGTAGTTCACTTTCAACAGACAAACACACCTGAATGCTTCATCACTTCATATCTGAGTTATAGATTTTGAATCAGAGTCAAAGCACAACTACATTTTGTTTCATGGCATACTTCTCTTTAACAAGGCACAGATGAATATTTCTAAATAGAGTTACTTTATAAAGCATGACAGTGACATGAATTGTGGGAATACTCCTATTCAAAACTTCTGGAGGCCATTAAATATGTGACAGCTACACATGAGCCAACATGTATCGCAATAATAAAGCTGAACTTTTCTTTTTTTTAACATCACTGAGTTGGTTTAATTAACGTAATTACAGAAGGTGAAGGAGGTCAATTGCAGTTACTGTTAAAATACTCCAATACAAGGAAAATCCCTGCTTAAAAACTCTACTTAAGTAAAAAATATTTAAGTATTATCAGCAAAATGTAAAAGTATCAAAAGTAAAACAATTGTTCTTTTGTAAATGTTGTAAATCTAAAGCAACGCATATTCTACGGAAGCCCTCAGCGGACATGAATCCATACGTTTTATTTACTCTGTTTTCCCCTGATAGTGAGTTATTTCTGGTCGTTTTCTCAAGATCTTGACTTACTTTTCCCATTATCTCAGAAAAACAAAGCTGGTTTTCCCATTATAACGGATTAATTTGGCCCATTATCTCAACATAACAGCTTGTTTTCTCGTGATAACGAGATGAACAAATTTTCTGCCAATCAAACAAAACAAAAGGCTGGTGTGATATTGCAGACCGGATGCTGCCCTTTGCCCACACTATGAGATTATTTGTTTTGTGCTTTGACAACTCTGGGGATACGAGTTATGATCATCTAACGTTATGGTGGTGCTGCGTTGTTATCTCGTGATAACACAATAAATAAGTAGAGATCTCGAGAAAACAACCAGAAATAACTCCTCATCACTGGATAACGGAGTAAATGAAATGTATGGATGCATGTCTGCTTAGGGCTTCTGTGATATTTAATATGAGGATAAGGATGTATTTTCTAGTTAGGGGAAATATTCATTCGTTTATTTTGCTAAACAAGTAAGAGAAATTAACAAAACCTGTTTGGGAAGACTTAATCATTCAGTATATCAGAAAAATTCAAAATCACCTAATCAGAGATGTGTAATTTTCACTGGACAGGATGGAGGTAAAAATTAAATTCTGAAATCCTGCAAATTTAAATCTGTGCAGACAAAAGGGTATTCTTTATTGTTTGTCTCTGCAAAGATAACTCTAACGTTGATTCATTGAAATTCTCAAGCACAAGTACCTTGAATTATGTATCACAGTTCTAATCAGTGTGGCTCTAACTGTTGGTCTGTTTGGGGATGATTTTATTTCCACCATTTCCACAGACAGATGTTCCAACATTACCACAACATGTACCCTCAACTCATAAAGGATGAGAAGGTTTTGAATCCCCTGGAAAGGTTTTTAAGGTACAGTCTTACCAACTGTTTACTTCATGCAAGGGTGCGTTGCATAAGACATGCTCTAAGGACCGCTCTCACATCCACCGCTATTCATTGTTGTATCTTTGTGGGCCCTTCTCACATGAGGGCCCTAGTAGTCCCCATTCCCCCCAGTCTGACGCCCCTGACTTGATGCCTCTTGCTAATATTAAATCTCCATTTATTTGCAGAAATTGTTCTGATTCTGGTTCTCATGTTGCCTTCTCAAAACATACCAGACATTCCCTCCTTCAACTCCCACAGTGGTGAAGACAGTTTTTCCACCTGACCTAATATGTAATAATATGTTTTATTCTAAATACTCAATATTTGTATTTTTAATGCATAGATTTACATTTTAAGACATTAATTGTGGACCTTTTGCCATCTTTATCCTTTTTGTTTCACATTTGTCAAACAGAATTCCATACTATTAATGCAAAAATGACACATATTCACCCAGCGAGTTTTGTATTTTGAATTTAGATGCACAGCAAAAGTAGGAAGCAGATTTGAGAAGCAACCACATTGCTAATTATTTAACCCAGAGTTCCTCTCTGCTCTCTGAATGACCCTCAGCAAACAGGACCAGTGGGCCAGAGAGCAGGTGAAACTGAGGAGATCCAGCGACCCCTTGTGGAAGCATCTGGGACTGATCCTGGCCCAGCTGGACGGGCTCCAGGCCGGAGCTGCACAGTGGGCCAAAAGCAAACACAGAGAGGTGTGTGACCGTCTGTGTTGGTGAGAGAGTTGCCACTGTATATCATATCATTTATCTCTACCTCTTGCGCTCTCCTTCCTCCCCAGCCTCTATCAGCGTTTGCTCTCCAGTTTCTGAATGGTGTTGGTGACCTCTTGGACCTCGTCCCAGCTCTGACACCTCGCTCCATCTCCTCCACAGGCAGCAGTGCCTTCAGGATGCCAGGAATGGGCCACTGCACTGCTCTCATCAAGGTTAGGCCAAGCTCATTTGGCTCAAGCTGTGAGGGAGCACTTGGGAGGTCCTAAAGTAGGCCTAATTAGTTTTATTGTGGGTCCTGGTGCATGGGGTTTCCTCTTCTTAAGTGTGTCAATAAAGAGTGTAAAGGCCATTAGGAGGGGGATCGTTTCTCTAAAAACACCCATTCAGGAAACTAAGACAAAGTGCAAATGAAAGTGAGGCTAAGTGATGAAGTACAATGAGGATTCCTACATAATACATCTTTAATTATTTGTTTTAATGTCATCTTATCTAATTAATTACATGCGCATCAATCTAGTTCCCTACTATTTGAAGACAGTGGGAATCTACTAGTTTTATCATCTAAGTAAACTTAAGATATCTTTGTTCAAAGTACGTTTCCTCTGCTTCTGTTAGTGCCTTCAAAGACATTATGAGAAACTAAAATAGAAAACAGATAAATTCTGCAGCTTTGTTTATTTAACAGGCCAAGATGTCTTCGATATTAATAAAGCAACCAAAAGCACTGTCAATCTTTCTGATTGTTAATGATAATAATGGATATTCAGATTAAATACCTACAAGACTGGAAATCTACAAGCATTATAGCCACAGCTCTGAGCTTAATGCTACTGCTAGCATTCCAAGTAGCTTACAATTATTATGCTTATGACGTTTACTATATTTACCATCTTAGTTGAGTCTATTTTATAATGATAAAAATGATCTAGATTCTGTTTAATTCAAAGGTGACAGCCATGCTAACAACCCTTTGAGTTAAATGCTACTGCTAGCATGGCAACAAGCTCACAATGAAAAGGCTAATGCTGAATTTGAACATTTACCATGTTTACCATCTTAGTCATTTAATAATGGTAAACATTATAAAGATTATGATTTTCTCTAAACATGAAAAACAGATGCCATGCTAGCAACTCTGTTGTTTTGTGGACTCAATGCTAATGCTAGCATGGCAACAAGCTCACAAGGATAATGCTTATAGGCCTACTGTTTTCAAACGTTTACTGTCTGGGTTAAGCATGTGTAGCATGCTAACATTTGCTTATTAGCCCTAAGACAAAGTACAGTTGAGGTTGACAGGAATGTTTTTATTTTTGTGGGTTTTTAGTGATAACCCAAAGCATTGGCCCATCAAAATGTCGACCTTGTGATGGTACTTGATGAAAACTATTCATTTTGTTACTACAGTCAGCAGCTATTTGTTTCTTTTAAACACTAAAAATACCCTAACCAGTAAGGGAAAACATTCAACATTCATGACTTCAAACATAAAGACACAACATCCCCGACCACCACCCTACTCTCTCTCTCTCTCTCTCTCTCTCTGTGTCCAGGTTCTTCCAGGCTTTGAGAACCTTCTGTTCGGCCATTCGAGCTGGTATACGTATGCAGCCACCATGCGCATCTACAAACACTGGGACTTCAAAGTGTCTGAATCACACATTGCCACTGGAAAGATGTCGTTCAGCAGCTACCCCGGTACAAGCATGCACGCTCGCACAACATCACGTAACATTATCGCACATATTAGCGGCAGCTGACTCTATACAGTGTAAGCACATGACCTAGAAGTGGAACAGTAGCTTGTCAGCACAGCAAAGCATGGCCTCCTTGTAAAAGCCCTGTGCCGAGGTGAACAGCTTGTTGTTAATCCACGCGGTTTCATTTTCATCTTGGAAAACATAAACACTGACATCAAGGACTTAACCCAAATCCTCAATGAACATTATCTACTGAAAGCAATTCTTCTGCTAAGCACACAGCTGAGTCAGTGTCGAGAAAACATCCAGCGCTGAGTGTAAACACCCCAAACAGAGCCATGATGAAACGTATTCCCTCTCTCTCAAGTCAGAGGAGGCGGAGTAATTTTGTAAGCAAAGATTTGCAGAGTGGTCCAGACCATAAAAATCCTCTTACAGGGGCCATTGCCATCAGAACACAAGTGGTTTTACAAAGCCCTATTTTTAGAGTCCAGCAGGCCAAGGACATCACTTCACCTTATTAAAATGTAGAGATAAAGTACACTGGAGGTGGTGTGTGACCCCTGCAGCCTTCTTAAGCTGCTTTCTCTCTGACGACGTTAAACATTTAACACACACAGCAGATCAGGGCCAACAGAACAAGAAAAGATGCAACATAAATACTTTATAGGAGTAGGGCTGGTGGAAACATCCTCTGCCTATATGTTTTTATTATTAATAGCAGTAGCAGTATTGTATATTCATAATTAATAGTTGCCTCTGCAGAATTAGTCGTTAAAGAAGTAGTAGTAACGTTAGTAGAAGGTGTATTAAAAGAAGTGGAAGTATTTTTATCCTCCTGTATGCATAATAGCAGCATGCAACCGACAGCATTAATTGTAAAAGTAGTGAGATGACAGGAATATGTTATGTTATTAATATTCTACATTGAAGCAATATTGTGTATCATTTAAGGCAATGTGCCAGGTTCTTTCCAGTAAAAAGTTAGAGATGAGCGATACCAAGCTAGTAGCAGGTTAGCTGTACTCGGCTAGCCTAGCTCTGTTTGAAAGTAGGGCCAAGCTAGCTGTTATCCTTGTGTCTTTCCTTCACGTTAAGCTAAGCTAAACAGCTGCTAACTGTGGTCATTACTGGACAGGTATGACTTTGGCATTAATCTTCTCATGTAACTTTCAGCAACATAGCATATTTCCCAAAGTGTTAGCTAAGTGGCAAGCTAAGAAGATTGCAGAGCAAAACTGATACGTTAGGATGATTCAGCATTTCTTTTGCTTACAGTTGCTAATTGACATCCAACTGACCTGGAGCAACATATTGATTAATTTACAACATATTGGTACTGAGTCGTTTTTACTGCTGCGTGCTGAGCAGGTTGTGTTGGACAGGACAACAGCTGTCGTTTTCAGCTGCTTGCCGCGCCTAAAAATGACAACATGAGAAAAGCGAGAGTGAAATAAATTAGGATTTGTTTTGACTGCAAAATCAACATCTGCAAAGCAACCAGTTATTAGAGCTGTCACAACATAGAGAAACAATCCAGTGTTGGTTCTTTCCACTGCTGATAAAAAGTGAAATAATCTGCATGCTAGCTGCAGATGAAGATAGGAAATGTTTACATAGCAACTTTGTTTACTTCCCCCCCTTTTAGCATTCACTCTTGATATTTATCTTGAAACATCCATCTCACTTTAACTCCCACAATCTCTTGGCTTCATATCACCACCACTTTCTCCTTCTCTTCCTGCAGGCTTCCTGATGTCTCTGGATGACTTCTACCTTCTAGGAAGCGGCCTGCTAATGACACAGACCTCCATCAGTGTCTTCAACGTCTCTCTGTTCTCCCAGCTCAGCCCGAACAGCCTGCTGGCCTGGCAGAGAGTCCGCCTGGCCAACAGCCTGGCGCACAGCGGAGAGGAGTGGGCTCAGATCTTCTCCAAATACAACTCAGGTAAAATCCTGTTGATGATCCTCCCTCATAACCATAATGATGACAAACTCACACAATCTGAAAAACCAAAGACAAGTCAGACAAAGGACGGATCACGACCTGTGAGTGGCCAGCTAACAGTTAGATACATGTACGAATTGTATAGAAGATTTATCCTGACTGTGCGTGTATGTCATTTTTAGAATATGAGCCATATTCTTTCATACCGGTGTTATTTATTGGAAAAGAAGAAAGTAAATATTTTTCAGAGAAACTGCCTGTCATTTCTGAAACATATCAAACTCCACGGTGAAGCTAGACCTCTTCAACTTTATTACCTCTACATTTGTCCAAATATTTTTTTAATTTGGACAATTTATTAATTATTTTAGTTTATTTTACTT
Source organism: Semicossyphus pulcher (assembly GCF_022749685.1). NCBI lineage: Eukaryota > Metazoa > Chordata > Actinopteri > Labriformes > Labridae > Semicossyphus > Semicossyphus pulcher. Next base: position 8,941,893 of record NW_027211670.1, on the reverse strand, counting down.
ATTAGGACATTTTATTTAGTCATTTAATGATTAAATAAATATTGTGCCATACTAGCCTCCTGTGGGGCTGTACCTAGAAACAGTTGTGCTTTGAACTGAATGCTAATGTCAGCATGCTAACATGTTCTCAATAACAATTTTAACATGTTTAACATTTACAGTGTCTAAGTTCAGTGTGTTAGCATGCTAACATTTGCTAGTTAGCACTAAACACAAGGGAGACGTAATGTCATGACCAGGCTTGGGGATTAACGGAATACAAGTAACGGCGTTACATAATTAGGATACAAAAAAGCCAACTGAAATCCATTACAGTTACAGAAAAAAAGAGGTAATTAGATTACAGATACATTTATTAAAACTGGGGATTACTAGCAAGATTAAAATATATCAAATTATTTTAAAATGAAGACAATATAATACCAAAGATGCTCTATAACATCTGCCATCTCATTTCTAAACCGTCCGTCTGACCGTCTCTGATAATACCATGCACCTGCACACACTTGTTCACAACACACAAGTTTCACAGCACTGCTCCTCAAAGTTACCATGGCCTGTGGAGAAAAAAAAATGCTTTCACTTGTCGGAAATTATTTCCCCCTTGTCTTTATTTGCAGATTTGGTATCAAAGTAACCCAAAAGTAACTGAAAGTAATCAGTGATTAGTAACTGGATCCAAATACATTTTTAAAGTAACCCTCCCAACCTTGGTCATGACTATATGCCAGGGACTTGTCCATTATCAAAAATGTATGGATTACATGGACGTCATAGGACAATTGCTACTGCAGAGTTTATATTTTAATACAACTTTACGCATATTTTAGTCTGAACCACAATGGTAGGCTGACCGTCAGAAAGCCCAACATGCAGCTTGCTTGACCACATGACTGCAGAAGTAAATGTTTCTCAGATAAGATGCCATGAACTTTTGAACTGTTGTAATTGAATTAAAGGAACCTTTGTCTGAAGAGAAAAAAGAACATCCCAGAATGAATGAGACTTGCAGAAAGGCATGAATATTACTTCAGTCTGAGACGAAAACTCTTGCTATGTAAAAATTCACAGTTTCCATAGAGACTCCCAAACAGACCATCCTCATCATTACACAACAGTTATGCGTGTTAATTGAGCAGCTGCTTTGATCTTTCACGTCATGTTGCTCTGGGAGGGCAGGGGAGAACAGGACAGAGTGTTCTTGAGACTGATAGCCCTCTCATGGCCCAGCAGCCTCTGCTTCCACACTCCCTATCCTGCCAAACTGTTGTGGTGACCTGCAGGCACTAAACCACGAGCCTTTACTTTACCGTGGCCCGTGTTTTCATTTCATTTGAATCGGGTTAGGTCAGGGATTTATTGTCAGTGCAAGTCAGTAACTCCAGAGCCAAAGTCTGCAGCTAGTTTCAGATCCTCCAGACGCAAGCAAGACTGTGCATGATGTTTACTCTGTGCCAAGTTACAATAATAATGTGACTTTTTGAGCCTGGTTAGCGACATGACTCAAGGAACTACCTGTCTGCAAGTCCATCACTTTTGTGCAGACTGAACTATTTGATGACTTGCAGTAAAATTCTATTCAGGCATTTATTGTCCCCAGAGGATAAAGTCTAATGATCTTGGTAATCCACTAACTTCGTGCCACCGGGAGGTTCAAAATTGTAAGTTCTTTGGTGAATGTCTCAAACAACTGTTGAATGAATTGCCAGAATTTTTTTTTAGGAAATTCATGATCCCAAAATAATTAATCCTCATGACTTTGTCAATTTTTCCAATACTTTTGTTTCTGACTAAATACCAGCAGAACAAACGACTTTCCCCTCAGGTGTAGTTTGTGTACGGTGCTAATTACTAAATATTACTGTATCACACTGGTTCCCTAATCTAAGGAGGTCCTTAGCCAGCTGATACAGACTTAACGGCCTTTCTGAGCCTCTAGTGTGGCTATAGCCCTCTAGTCTTGTTATATTAAGTTAATTTCCCCCAATGGGCGATCAATAAAGATTATCTTCTCTTATCTTATCTAATCTTATCTTATGATATGTTATCTTATGTTAAACCCTTGACTGATCTCCAGTAAATCACAGGGCTGACACAAAGAAACGGACAACCTTTCACACTCACACCCACACCTCAGGCAATTTAGAGTCACCAATGAACCTAACGAGCATGTCTTTGGATTGTGGGAGGAAGGGAACCCACACAGTCACGGGGAGAACATGCAAACTCCACACAGAAAGGCCCACTTCGTCGGAACTAGGGTTCGAACTAGGAACCTTTTAGCTGTGAGGCAACAGCGCTAACTAATCTTATCTTATCTTACTGAAAATAAAATTAAAAAGATATTTTTTTTGTTTATCTTCTATATTTATTTTCCAAAAATACACCTGCTTTTCACCCACAAACTCATGTAGATTCACTGTGTCTGTGAGGCAGAAAAGAGAGCATGTCCACCTCTGCGTTATAGGTACATATAACAACCAGTACATGGTGGTGGACCTGAGCAGGATTTCTCTGCGTCACAGTATCAGGGACGGAGCTCTGACTATAGTGGAGCAGATTCCCGGGAAAGTGATGCACTCTGATCAGACTCAAGCTTTACGCAGAGGTAAGAAACAAACATTGGTCTTTGTAGCTTTCCAACTGTATCCAGAATGGCCGTTTAAGGTGGTAATGCAACATATGTGCTACATTTGCCAGGTTATTGGCCGTCCTACAACATACCGTTCCATGATGAAATCTACAACCTGAGTGGGTACGGTGTGATGTGGGCGAGATATGGAGAAGATTTCTCTTACGACCTCTGCCCCCGAGCCAAAATCCTCCGCAGGGACCAGGCCAAGGTGTCTGACCTGAACTCCCTCAAACATATCATGAGATACAACAGTAAGTGTAACAATAACTCTTTCTTTCCCCCTCATATAAAACACAAACAAATAATTCAGTGTTTTACGGCTGTAAACAGCATCAGTAAAAGTCACACTGATTCTGTTTCAGACTATAAGAGAGACCCGTACTCAAAGGGCCATCCCTGTAAAACCATCTGTTGCCGTAACGACCTCAGACCAAGGAGACCACGCCCGGGAGGTTGCTACGACACCAAGGTCAGAGGTCATCTGCATATTAATGAGAGAATTAAATTAAGTGATGTAAAAGTGCATTTACAAATATAATACTGAATTGTTACAACGTGAACTTATGTGTTTTTGCTGTGTTTAGTTATTTAATTATGATAATGTTCTTTATGTTATATATTTAAATTTAATTATATTCTTTGTTCAGCATGACTGAGAGTCTGCAAGCATGCTGGCAGCTTTTAGTGGCTGCACAGTGGTGCTTTGAGCTACATGCTAACATCAGCAGGGTTTATGCTAACCAGGGGCTAGGGACTTTTCTGACTGGTGTGGCCCAACTGGGGCACTGACTTATGCAGGGGTGGCATGAAGTATGTGTCCATTAACCCTTCCTTCTAAGCTTAATTCTTTAAGGACTCAAACAGAAGATGTGTGGTCAGGGTAACAATTTAAAGTACTAAAGGAAATAAGCCACATTAAAATGGAAAGAAAGCTACTAGGAGCCTGTTGCATCACAGCCCCAATAGTTGATTTTGACACAAGTCCCGCCTCTGACAAGGCAAATAGCCAATCCTAGTTTAGGATTTTGGTGGCACTTGGGGTGGCCAATCAGATTTCAAGGGGGGCCCAGGCCACCCCTCTGGATCTGCCCCTGATGCTAACTATGACCTGTGTTGTCAGATGTACGATGATTATCGTATTTGTACGATTATTTTAAAAGATTGTACTTTAATCTAACATTTCCAATGAACTCACAATGAAAGATTTACTGATGCTCTCAGTCATACTGATCATGCCAGCTCATGCCTGATTGCCTGCAGCCAATAGATAAGTGACTAAGAAATCTCAGCATGTTAGCTTATCAGGCTGCACTATGTGGCAGATGGGAAAGTTCTGGCTTTCAGTTTAATACGCTCCTTCCCAGGTTGTTTCAGTTCATACAGTAGTTAATGTTGAAATATGATTAATGTTGCAGTACATTATTGCTGTATTTCGCATCTAGCAATACAGATGTATACTATCTAGGTTTCGCATGTTAGTATGCAAACTATGGCTAAAGAGCATTGAAACAAAATACAGCTGAGATTGTGTGAGTGATTGTCACAAGTTTAGCAAGGCAATACTCCAACCAAAGCACAGTAAGATCAACATTTTTGACCTTGCTGGATTGGAAGTTATCAATCATAAATGACATGATCGCTAAGACATGACAGGATTCATCATCCGTTTCATGGCAATCTTTTTGTGGTCTACCGACTAACATTGCCATCCTTAGATCCCTTATACATTGGGTAAGCGCTAGAGCATTAGAGCTGCAAACATGCAAATAATACTGTGGAGACAAACTGTGGAAAAACACTGAATACCTTTAATTTTCGGCGTTAAAAAGGTCAAATTTAATTGGATCAGCTGTTTCCAAATGTCATGGAACCCACACTTGGTTGAACCCAAACATATTTTGAGGCTCATGTTTAGAATTACTCAGCTTCATTTATAGCAATGGAAATGTATTTATTGACATACAAAATGTCAATCTAAAGGCCAAATTAAATGACTTTATTTTCTTCCTGTTACTCACTCCTTCCTGCGAGGCATCCTTAACCATTTCTGTATCACGATGCAGGTGACGGACTACCAGATGGCTGTCCAGCTGGTTGCGGAGGCGATAAACGGCCCCACGACGCAGGGGGGCCTGCGCCCGTTCTCATGGCAATCCTTCAACCTCTCGACTCATCAGGGTCTCCCACACACCTATAACTTTCCCTTCGTCACCATGAGGTCCACACTGCGTCAGCCTTGAGAGCACAGAGACATAAGATGCAAACCATCCAGGTAGAAAACGTGATGCATTTCTAGTCCAGTCAGAAGTCCTACATTTTTTTTGGGGTGCAACAATGAACAACACTGTTGGTGCATCTGTGACCAAGATGTAAAAATACATGACAAATTTGGCCAAGATATATAACTGAAATGTGTATATTCAGAGACACAGTGCACTGGACATAATAAAGGATTAAATGCAGACATAGAAAAAATGTGATTGATGTCATTCCCAGTGTCTAACTTGCAGTCAATTTAATGTTAAACATTAATGTCATTTCCACTGAAGCTGATTAATGCCATTCTGATGTAGAAGGTCCTCAGTTTTGTTGATTCTTTTATAAGCTATTTATTCATCCATTACTCCATCTTACTAAAATGCGTTTTTAAACTAATTTGCTTGTTTTTAATGAAAACCAGCCATTAGACACAATGAGACGTTCCTAATGGAAACACAAATGCTCTCATTTCTCAGTGTCCGTCCAATAGTTGCATTATCACAGTGTCCACTGAATTAACCTACTATCAGGATTACAGACATGTCAGAAGTCAAGTGTTTTCCGTCTTTGTAAAAGTTTGTCCACAAAGTTTTGGAGTTAGCCCATCAGGCAAATGTGATAAAGTTTTATGCAATGTTTACTCAGGTTTGTACAGTGACGGAATCGTCTATTTGATGTAACGATAATAATTTGATTAACGATAATAAAGTCTCATTTAATGTCAATTCTGGTGCGTTTTCATCTTTACATATTACAAAAACTACAAGACCCAGTTTTTGGTCTTTGTAAAGTTGCCATAGAGAAGTAGACATCCTATACAGTTTGCTTTCAAAATAAAACCATAAAGGTCACTTCTCTAACGAATTCAACAAAGAGCTTAGAGTTCACAGAATTTACTGGTGTTTGATTTACATCATTTTTGATAGAAGGCTGACTAGTCTGTATGGTAAGTGTTTCAACCAGATATTAATCTAACTAAATGCAAAAAAACCCCTATGAAACTGAAATACGTTTTTTGACTGGCTTTTACTTTGAAAGCAGCTCTCGGATTTACAATGTGACATTTCCAGTAACTTCACGCGGATGCTCTTTGAGTTGGTTTGTGTGAGTTTAGGGCGGAGCGTGCTCGGTTGGTATCAGAGAGAAAGAGCCGAGGCAACAGCGGACACAGACGGACGCCCTCGCTCGTGTTCCCTTCGTGTCTAACGGCTGTTTCCAAATGGCAACGACAGCGGACGACCAACGGGAACCGGCGGACCTCGCTGCGCTGTCGCCGCACCACGGCTGCCAACATCAACACAACAGCAACAGCAACAACAACAACAATAATAACAACAACAAAGACAGCGAGGCGGGAGAGAGCGCGACCTCCACCACCGCCAGCACGACGGAGCCCGGCGGGACGACGTCGCAGAGCATTGGGAACGGCTCGGTCATCAACCCCACTGGGGGGAACAACGGGAAGTGGGTCCGGCTGAACGTCGGCGGCACGGTGTTCCTCACGACGCGGCAGACGCTCCTCAAAGAGCAAACTTCGTTCCTGTACCGGCTCTGCCAACAGCAGGACCTGCACTCAGACACGGTGAGTCCGGTCAATCTCTCCAGGTGCATATAACTTAAAACAGGCGTAATACAGTTATTACTTTGTTATAACTGGTGGTAAGTAACGTTATGTTTCTGTTGCACTTAGTAATAAGTAGCCTTATAATAACCTGCTACATCATTGACTTAAGCCATGCTTTGATGCTCCTACAGACACTTAAAGTTATTTTATGCCTCAGTTAGCAAACATTTGATGTTTCTGATTAGGGCTGGGATTTTGGCCATATCTCGATAACAATATAATATCATATATATATATATATATAGCATGTTTTCTGGTAATTTAACAAATAATTAGTCCATATGAAAAAAACACACAGTATTTCTGGAAAATCCTTTGTGAATTAAATACGTGACAAATAAAAGTAGTCAGTTTCTGTTTCCACTTGGGTCGAGCCAGAGTCATTTTCTGCAAGTTAAAGGTATAATTTCGAAGATTTTCATGTAAATAAATGTCTGTGCCGAATGTGGTAACACAATGGTGATTGAGCCTATGGCCCACTGATGAAAGCCTTTGCATTTGCAGTTTATAGTATTATTATGGACTGGGTGTTTACGGTGACATATGCGGGAAAAATCACAAGCGTCGCCCAGTTAGTGACGCGTTTTCCATCACCCAGCAGTGGTTGTTCTGCCAGACAGGGTAGGCGGAGCTAAGCGGCTGCTATTCCGGTCTCTGCAAGTTTTGTGAGCAAACAAAAATCATGAGTTACAACCGTCACAAAGGGAGCCAACTGTAAATGTCTGGTTATCTGGGACTCATGCGCCCGCAATTGCCTTTTATCGCCATTAGGTGCCACTACATAGAACGAAACTGAGATCTTTGAGATTATATCTTTAATGTCCATGTTAATAAACAGCGCCTCGCTCTGTGGTTCGCTTCAGATTCTCTCCCACGTGCAAGGATTAGAACGTAAAGCATTGTCAAAATGACAAGAAAAATTGCCGTAAAGCAGTTCGGCCGCTGGTTTTGTGACATCACGATAGAGACGATATAGAAAAACACATACGATGGACATTTTGATATCGTTTTCACGATATAGTAATATTGCCCAGCCCTATTCCTTATATGTACATGCATATTCAAGAATAAGGCTGGTAGTGAGAGGCATGTGGAATAGTGAAATTACCCTCTGTCATAACGTTTTATAGCATACCTGTTGTGGCTCCTATTTGCTCTTAATACTGAGTTTACATTTGTCTCGAACCCCTTGATAACATAGTTATACCCTGACAGCTGGTAAATGTTTGGCTTGATACACATTTGTTTTATTTCCATGTGGTGAGAAAGGTATTTTTTTAATAACCAAAAGGGATTGGCTAAAATATGTGAACAGGTCTTAGCATGAAGAAAAATCAGTGCTGTAGAGACTGAACAGAAAAATGATTTCAATGATGGTGCACCATGACATTTTTATCTTGTAAGGCATCACAGTAGTCTTAAAGGATTGAACTAAGTGAATAACTATAACTGCATTATCTTTGTACTCTTCCCAGAATCTATTACTTTAACTCTGTTGTGGCCCGGAAATGCACCCCTGCAGCTCTAAAGTAGGCGTAGAGTTGTCTAATTACCAGCTGATAAAGTGTACATGTGCAGTATGCAGCTCTCCCACTCGCTCTTCTCCTCCGTGTGTGTGTGTGTGTGTGTGTCTCAGCATCATTTTGTGGTGTGAACGTAGCTTGGGTCAGATGGATGAACACGTGCCTTCTCTTCTGCAGGGAGCTGCACAGTCAGAAGCTGCACAGCTGACATCTTATTGGGGGAACAGAAAGAGAGAGATGTATTGTGGGTCTGGCAGTCACATGTAGACTGAACACACTGGAGGGGCTCGCAGGTCTCATGAATGATGCAGATTTCTATTATGCTGCAGTCTTTGATATGCATGTGTGTGATGGATAGTGAAGGGGGCAGGTCTCTTTGCAAGCCGGTGACGTCTTTAAATTTTCATTTTGCGACTGTCTGGTTAAAACCTCCTTTTCTATAAAATGTCCACTCTGTTAGCTACTGTAAGAAAATGAGCTAAAGGGATAGATTATGTGGATAAACATGCAATCATGATGCACATGTTGTAAAGTGTGGTATCCTATGCCTTTATTAAACAGTGTAGCAGAGAGGGCTCAGCAGAGAGCAGACAGGAAATTAGTAATAAGCAACAGTGGTAAATGGACTGCACTTATATAGCCCTTTTCTGGTCTTATTCCAAGCGCTGTTACACTACATGTCACATTCACCCTTTCACTCACATTCATACACTGATGGCTGCTATGCCAATCTCCAATCAGGATTTAACCATTCATACGCCGATGGCTACTCCCTCGGGAGCTATTTGGGGTTCAGTGTCTTGCCCAAGGCAGGAGCAGGGGATCGAACCGCCAACCTTTTGATTAGGAGACGACCGACTCTACCACTGAGCCGCAGCTGCCCCTTGAGCTTAAAATGTACTCCTCAGATGTGAATATTTTCTAGTTTTCCTCCCTGTACTTGGACAACATAAGATGCAACATTCTTCTATGGGAGCTGGTGATGGTCATTTTTCAACGAAGGTTTGAACGTATAATTGAGAAATTGTTGGAGTAACGGATAATGAAAATATGGGTAAGTTGCAGCAGTAGGCAAATTTAGTTAGTAACATATACATATCAGACAAACTCTTGTTACACAATCTTTCCCATTGATTAAAATCATTCATATTGATTAGGGATGCACGATATTAGATTTTTTGCCAATATCCGATATGCCGATATTTTAGAACTCATTTAGCCGATTACCGATACCGATATTTTTTTCCCGCACACCTAATGGCAGAGATTATCAACTCTCTCTGTATTGGAATTAGCGTACGGTATAATGGTGATACTCTTATCACATTTGTTACAACGGTCGGGGTGACGGGTCTCGAGATGGTTAATCAAGTTTGTAGTGTTGAAAGACTTTGCCTTGGCTCCTCCTCGCATCACCGAAGCTGAGCAGTCATTGCAAACAGCAGTTTTGTTATCTATTTTGGACACTTTGAAAAACTTCCACACTGCGGACATTTTGGCTTCTAACTCTCTCATGCTGCAGGTAGACACACGTGACGTCATCACGCTGCGCCGCGCAGTTGTTCTTCGCGCCGGGGACATTGCGCCAAGGTCGGGCATTTAATCAAGTATGCAGCAGCCCATTATTTTATCGGTTAATTATATTGGCGGATATCGGCGTTTTTAAGCCAATATCGGCCGTTACCGATAAGGTGCCGATAATATCGTGCATCCCTATCTAATATACTTAGCAACAGTACAAATTGATGGCAGGATATATGGTTAATGGACTGTACTTATATAACGTTTTTCTAGTCTTGAGAGCACACAAAGCTGCTTTTACATTAGATGTCACATTCACCCATTCACACACACATTCACAATCTTCAATCAGATCTATGTCCATTCATACCCGATGGCTATGCCACCGGGAGCAATTTGGTCCAGTGTCTTTCCCAAGGACACTTTGACATGTGGCTGTAGCAGTCAGGGTTTGAACCCCCAACCTTCCAATTGAGAGACGACCAACTCTACCGCTGAGCCACAGCCGCCCCCATATGAAAGTCAACTAATGTATTCCACATCACAGTATCTGTCATATTATTGCCAGTGGCACGTGCCCGCTGTCGTTTGAAGCATAGAATAACCCTCAGCTGTAGAGCAGGTATTCTTTGAGCTAAAGCCAAAAACAGCCTCCAAAATATGAGTAGGGAGTTTTATACCAGACAGCAGAGATGACTGTTCCCCTGAGGCAGCGCCGGGCATTTTGGAAAGAAAGAATATTCTCATGTGACCTTCAGGCGCGACCCGACGGGAGCTCCCACTGCGCTGCTTCAAGACACACACAGACTCTCTCTCTGTCTCACGAGTGCACAAACACACACCTACAGCTCTTCCCTTATTCCTTACCTCATCCTCCCTTTTTTTTTTTCATCACCCATCCTCTCCTCATCCTCGCTCTCAGCAGCTGACTCACTGTGAATGCTTATCACACGTTTGTCCTCCCTTGTCTGCCTCTTTTATTCTTGCCCTTTATCCGAAGCTCCTGAATTTCGAGAGCCTTTAGAAGTGTCGATACTTGTATTTTCCTTCCAGAGGGAGGGATGCTGTTCAGATTTTCATATGAAAAATAAAACACTTGTCTTGGAGGAGGAAGGATTTTACTCAGCAAAAATATGTATCAGATGTATGCAGAGCTGCAAAGGGAAATATCATATTTTGGTAAGATAATCGGTCATGAGAAAAATCGCTGTCGAAATCTGAAGTCAAGAGAAAAAGACTCTCAGAAGCTTCGTCATGAATACAAACAATGCTTCTTTGGTTCAGTCATAGCCACTGATCCTAACAGCTGTGAAGGCACAGAAGCGTGAATGATTCAACAGACGGGACGTACAGTTAACCGAGAGGAGAAAAATCTGCTTCATTCATGGAATGAACACAGATGCAGGTTTATCTGTCTGCTCAGAGGAAACATTTCACTGCAAATGCAGTGTATTCCTCTCAATTCATCAAACAAGCAAAATCATGTGAACACTTTCAAATTAATATTTCAGACCACAGGCTGCATAAAAAGATATACGACATGACAGCTCCCTGAAAGTGAAGCCAAAACATTTGGAGCGCCCCCTGCTGACTGGCTGCAGTATAGCTCATAAAGCCCGCCTCCTCCATGTTAACAGATGGGACATGAGTCAAACTATAAAATCAAAATACACGTCAAATACATTTTTCTCAAACATGGTTTCTGTCATTATAGTTAATTATCAGACTCATTTATGTCTAAGTGCTTGTGCTAAGTTCCTCTAGTGACCATACTGTAGCTCAGCTGTTAGCGATAGCCTCTGCTGTTTCCTGCTAGGTGTCTCAGGTGTTTAGCTTCTCCTCTGCCTCCTGTAGTGACAGCGGTACATGTTAATACTGTAGTTTAGATGCAGTGATGGCGAGGCTAAGTGAATTGGAAATACATCTCCACAACATGAATACTCAATGATTAGCTGCCGTCGCAAGTCCCCATTAGCCGGTGCGGGCTGCTAATGTAGCGTCAGTTCCCCGTCCAGCAGCCCCTGTAGAGCCGTCACCACGACAACACCGGGTTGCCGAGGTGGCTGTGTGACCGTCCAAAGGACGCATAGCAGTAAACAGAGGACGCCCACGGCCCACCAACGACTAGTCCACGATTCTAACAGCGACTCTGTTACACCTGCTACATGTCAGGTGCCACGAGTGAAAGTGTAAACTCGTACTTATCAGATTGTTGACGCACTAAAGCCCTGCGCGAGCTAAATAACAGAAGCGTCAACAACTTAAAGTATGTTTTGTAGTAATGGGAGCACCCGCCCCTGGCGCCCGACCTCATTTATTTTAGTCGCTAAATTAGATTTTTACCCTCATCTGGCGAGTGACGGGTGCTAATTTTGGACCCCAGTTTGCCTATTTGATGCTGTAAAAAGGATGATTGACAGCTCCTGCAGCTGATCTGTTCCGGATTAGCAGAGTAGAGGAGGATCGATGAGAGGAGTGTTCATATCTGTGAACGTCTGCTTCAGACCAACACAAGGCGCTGTTCTGCTGTTAAACACGCAGACGTGTGGGATCTTTCCTGTTTTTTTTCCGGCAACTTGGTGTGTGTTTTGGTTAGCGGAAGTGGCTACGGCCGCTCCACCCGCCGATCTCTACTGTGCAACTCTGGCTCCAAATGATGTCACCATCACAAGATGGCAACGCCTATCAGGAGGGCTATTTTGGCTTCAATATCGTACAATGAGAGCAGATGGAGACGCGTCGTCCATCTATATGTACAATCGTTGTTTCAGATCGAACATCAACCCTCAGGGAAAAGACATTTCTTAGTAGACTGTCATCTCCTTACTAAATAGATCAAGAGACCAGATGTGTCAGATCTGTGGCTGCACCACCTCTGCACAACCGTGTCAGAGGAAACCCTGTAATTGAGGTTCTTAAGGAAACAATCAGCTGAATGTGGGGCAGATTGGTGTCCTGAAACGAGGCCTGGAGAAGTATGAAGTGCATATTGAAGTGTCTTTGAAGGGCTCAGTGAGCCAGCAGACAGCAGGTTGAAACCAGCCTCTGCTCTGGATGTTGAGTACACAGAGCAATCTGAAGTTGAATCACACACAGGGGCAGATCGGCCTGTGTGTTTTCTTCTCTCACTCAGGAGACAAGCTGGTTTTATCCGCGACATAGTCCCCCTGTAATCTGCTGATGTTAGCGTGTTTCTGCTCTGGTGTTCTTGGCTGTTTTAAGCCCACATACACACACACACACTGTCTGGCTGTGTGTGAATGTTTTAATGAGATTACTGGTGCCTCAGCTTCCCTGCCCCCGCACCAAACCAAACCCAGGGCTAACTCCTGCCGTTAATAAGACCCAAGATGACCTCACAGTCTAGATACAATAATATCACGCAGCTAAAGTTCAGCTTTGACCATGCTAGCTTACAGGTGTGAGTATAACCATATAATCAGCTTATCGCAGATTTGCGATTAGCAATGTTTTGATTCCTATTAAATTCTCAGCCGGATCATAAAGTGTGGATCAATGCGGTCTTTGTTTCATCTCACAGTGTCGGCATGGATTCCACCACAAGTCTGAACTCGCTATCATTTCATCTGTGCTGTCAGATGTCTAGTATGAAACATTGGCAGCGACCACGGTGCATAAAAAGTGTGAGAGCAAATGTCTTTATTTGAATGAACAGCACTGAATTGTGTAAACAGAGTGATACACAGATTACAATCTGGTTAGAGCTTTTGAAAAAACCCTTTGTTAGACGCGGAATACATCCGGCTGAAATTCACATGTATTTCCCAGGAAAACAATTGAGAGAGTTTCTGTTTATCACCACAGTGCTTCAAGTGATACTCGAAGATTTTCATTTAAATAAAAGTCTGTTAAGTCACTGTCTATCGCCGAATGAGGTAACACAATGGAGATTCAGCCTATGGCCCACTGATGAAAGCCTTTGCATTTGCAGTATTACAGACTGGGTGTCTGTCGCGGAAAAAATCACAAGCGGCACCCAGTTAGTGACGCGTTTTCCATCAGCCAGCAGTGGTTGGTCTGCCAGAGAGGGTAGGCGGAGCTAAGCGGCTGCTATTCCGGTCTCTGCAAGTGTTGCGAGTAAACAGTAATCTACTATGGCTGAACAAACAAAGAAAAGATCGATGACTATAGATACAACTTTAAAACAAATCTAAAGAAAAAGAAACTAATTCGACGCTCAGATGAAGGTAAACAGTCTGAAAAGGAAAGCGACCGTCAGTGAGGAAAATCAAGAGAGCCAACCGTGCACGTCACACGTGCAACACTGTCTGGACATCTTGGAAGTGTGCTCCCGCAATTACTGGTTATCACCATAGGTGCCGCCAAAGAGAACGAAACTGAGATTTTCGATACTAGCACTTCAATTATTAACTTATTCGATTAAATCAACACAGATGGAAGCAGTATAGGATGTAACCAGGGAGAAATATCAGCTTTGAATGTACAAACACATGTTGTTACCATTTTTGGAAAAGTTTGCAGGTAATGTACCCCAATATATGTTTATTGAAAGTGAAACTTGAGTCACTGGTTTAGCTCAGCGCTTAAATGGCATGTCCCATGTACAGGGGACATGCCATTTGCGGCTCTCTCTTCCCCTGTTTCCAACACTAGCCAGTGGATAGTATCCACTGTCCTCTCTCTCTCTGCCAATAAAGGCATAAAAGGCCAATACAAATAAAAGTGTTTAGATGCACATTGGAGAATTACCCCTTCAGGATTGTTTTCAGAACATCTCTAAGGCAAAGTCTAAAAAGGAGGAGGTTGTGGAAACTCCTTTAAAACCATACATCTGTTTTATTCACCCAGCAAGGAGTGGAAGGACGCTCATACATTAAAGAGTGTTGAGCTGCTGTCATTCCTCCTACATCAAATGTCACCGACACTGTGAAGTTGTTGGTTCAGACAGACCATCTGTGATGATGAATGAGGCCGATCCCTAATTAGAAATCACAGGAAAACAGAGTTTTTCACAGCTCCCGCCCGCCTCCTCCCCTTATGTCAGAATTACACGAACAGGCCAGAGACGTGTTTTCACGAGGATGAGAAATACATAAGTTCAGCCTGTCCATCACATTGTTGCATGTGTCAAAGTCACCCTGGTACTATATATAGACAATTTTGATAGGAAATGTAATGTTTATTTATTGATTTTCTTTTATGCCTTTATTGAGAGAGAGAGAGAGAGAGAGAGAGAGAGAGAGAGAGAGAGAGAGAGAGAGAGAGAGAGAGAGAGAGAGAGAGAGAGAGAGAGAGAGAGAGAGAGAGAGAGAGAGAGAGAGACAGTGGATAGTGTCGAAAACATGGGAAGAGAGAGTGGGGATGGCAAGCGGCAAAGGGCCGAGGGTGGAAGTGGAACCCAGGGACTGTGATTTATGATGTTGCTTTTTCAGTTCATTTCTAACCCCAGATTTAAAGCAAATTTGAAATATGCAGTACCATGAAACTCACTATGACAGATGCAGGGATGCTGCTGCTAGTGCTGCACAGAAACACCATAAAGAAATAATAGACTTTAACTCTCTTAATCCTTAAAAAAAAGGATTGAACTACCATCACGCACCTTATTGCAGTGTTATGTTTCTTCAGTATTATTCACCACTTATGTAAACACATGTCCGAGCAGGCAGCCGATTGTAGGCAGTTGATTTGTGTGTTTAGTCAGACGTGAACAGGGCTTTTGTTCAGCTATTGGTGATAACCTGTGGGGGATGTTTTTACCTGCACAGAGAGGTATTGTGTAGTCACATCCTATTTCCATGAACACATATCCTGCAAACCATTAACTCACTAACCAGTGGCCCTTACCTCTCAACAACACACAATGTTATTGTTTGAGTACGTCCGTGTGCTGCGGCTGAAAATGGGTCTGTTTTGATGAGAAGCTACAGAATATGTGTGCGTGTGTGAGAGAGAAACAGAAAGCACGCTCTGGCACATTCGGGAAGCTTTTTGCCAGTGTTGTCATGCCCACACTGTCAAGTCAAGTCACGTTGACGAGGCGTCGGTCTGTTCTGCTGCTGCAGCTCCTCCGCTCATTTTGGATGATGTGTTATTGCATCTGTGTGCTGCAGAGCCTGCAGCCCTTCCACACTGTTATCAACTGTGATTTTCAGGGCAGACAAAGGCAACCAAATAGTGATGTCACTGCTGTATATCTTTACAAGCCTCCTCCTTGTCCTCGTGTCCCAATTCTCCATCCTGTCTTTTCTCGACCCTCTCTTTTTATCTCTCCATCAGAAAACACATATGTAGTATCCTGACATTTTCCCCTCAAGCTCTCTACAATAGTCTCACTATCTGTCTTCCCCATCCAGCTGCATCTCCACCCTGCAGACTTCACCACAATCTGAATGTTACCATTTGATTGTGTAGGTTTCCTCGTTCGTTGCATTCGTCTCATGACTCACAGTGGGACAGCTCATCAGAAGCTCTCGGCATGTTACACCAGCAGAGATTGGCTGCAGTCGAAGAGACGAGTGCCCAAGGGACAAAGTCATACGCGTGGTTTAGATTGGGTTGACAGCACCATCTTTCCTTCAGAGATGTCTTATTGCTGCTCGCAGGAAGTCCATGTTCTCTTGACTTGGTTTGGCTATGCTCCGTCTGTAACTTCTGCGACTCCTCGTCATCTCAGCTACAAATTCAACCCGTCTCTGTCCAAGCAGCAGTCGAACATCATTTCCAAATGTGTCTGCGCCAAGTTTGATTAACAGACTGAATGAGTAATAGATACAACAAAGACCTAACCACCGTAACATCTTCACTGTTTACTAACCCTGTTTCTGGCGCGGTTGTGACGTCAGACGATGACGCAGTAAAGAGACCGACAGGAGGATACTTTACTGGCAATGGGAAAAGAGACAATTGGCATTGGTCTGAAAAACACGCTAATTTTGGTGGGAAAGGGGCATTATTAAGAGCTGGTGCCCAGTTTGACGAAGGAGGACTTCCTAGATACCTCAAAACACCTCATTGCCTCACTGGTGCAGCAAGGAGCACCAAGGAGGTGAAAGAAAAGTGAACACAATGATCATATTTGCCGAAGGTGGTGTATTAACCTCTCACGTGCTGGACACCCAGGTTGTTTAAATGTTACAATTTAATTTAGCAGACGCTTTTGTCCAAAATGACGTACATCTGAGAGCTAATACAACACAAGCAACGATCAAGACAGGAGGGAACAACGTCAGTAAGTTCTAACAAACAGCTTCAAGTGCGATTAGACACAAGTGCTTTCAGGCAGTGCTTAAAAAAATTTTTTTTATCATCATCAACAACACCAACAAGGTCGTCATCATCATCATGAATATCCTAATCAACATCAACAACAACCTCAATGTCATCATCATCAATAGCATCAGTATCATGAAGGTCAGAGGTGTTCTTAAAGAGCTGGGTCTTTATCTTCTTCTTAAAGGTGAAAGGGACTCTGCGGGCCGAATGGAGTTTGGTAGCTCGTTCCACCACCGGGGGACTATTGAGGAGAAGAGGCTAGTTAGAGACTTAGGGCCCTGCTGTGATGGGAGTACCAGGCGCCTTTCATTGGCAGGGCATAGTGGGCAGGAGGGAGTGTAGCCCTGGATGAGGGCGTTCAGGTAGGCAGGAGCCGTTTTTGTAAGCGAGCAACAGGGTGTTGAATTTGATGCGAGCGGCGACTGGGAGCCAGTGGAGGGATATGAGCAGTAGAGTGACGTGTGCTGTTTTGGGTTGGTTGAAGACCAGTCGCGCTGCTGCGTTCTGGATCATCTGCAGAGGTTTGAATTTGCATGCAGGGTTACCATAAATCACAGGTGACCATTCAAACACAGTCAAGAGCAAAATGGTGGAAGAAGCCACTTTTCAGAGTGATCTGAAAGCCATCTATACTTTAAACCCCGATCTGTCAAATCAAGGGTAGGAGCTGATAATATTGCTGTTCCAAGTAAACAAACTGGGATTTGCATAAACAACCTGAAACCAGTTCATCCCTTAAAATATTCAGAACAGCACTAAACCCTTATCAGGTCGACCTGCAGCAGTGACAACACCAAACTGGAACGCAAACATCAGATACAACGGCACTACTTTTTGTTTCAACAGTGAAGAAACGTTTCATTCAGCCATTGAATTTCAGGATTATAATGAAATATTAGGTAACAACCCAGCAATGGCGAGTGGTACTGTGCGTGTGAATGAGTAAGGACCTGCTAATAAAGGCGATAACATGCTGTAGAAGATGCAGCTGGAGGCTGAGGTTGTCCGTTTGCCGCTTCAGCAAACAGCCATAAATAGAGTCAGTCATGTGAATACAGCAGGTTTCTTTATTAAGATGAACATTTTTCCTCTCATTCTCAGTCTCTTCCCGTTCACATACTAACACCCAAAACATCATATGTTAGTTGCTAGTTAATGCTGCAGAAGGCCTACTTAATCATACAGTTGGTATGAATGGGTTGAAGGGGGTTTTCATCTTAGGGTTCAAAATACACACAAGTTTGTCTGTGTCTGAGCCTCGGTTTTCCCCGCTTGCCTGAATGCTTCTCTCTCTACAGACACCATTAAACCATGTGTTAATGACACATAACCAGCTCAAGGAAATGATTCAATTCCTCGTCTCTTTCCCCTCTTTGTCCTCCTCCTCCTCCTCCTCGAGTCTCTTAAAGGCCTGTATGTTTTTCACAGATTATTCCAGCAGCGATTCTTTAGTGAATTCACCTCTAAAAGAGGGGGCTCTGCTTCAAGCGATCATGTTGAAGAGAGCAGGGGGAGGATTTTTGTGTGTGTATGTTGGAGGTGCTGTAGTTATGACATAACAGCCAGGCAGGCTTGACAGAAGTAGAGCCTGGAGGTGGGAGAGAAGCAGGCTGTTTGCACACGTGTGTTAATAAAGTTTCAACTACTCAGGAGTTCCAGGGAGCAGTCTGTGTCCAGCTGTTACGAGCTGGTGCTGTGGCAGGAAATCACAAATACCAATGTTGTTGTTGCAACAGGGCTAAATGACATATAAGGTTAAAGCTGACTTTTTTTTTTGTATGATTTTATGAGCACTGAAAAGTTGTTTTTTTTGTCTGTATGAAAGATCATAAAAACATAACGAACCATTTTTAATCCAAAAAACAGTAAACTATAGCATCATTCTAACATCAACAGTACTTTTACTCAGTTGGGTGCTTTTATTTTGGAGAGCTCTGCAATGTGTCTGACATGCGTACATCCCCTCTGGGCAGCCAAAACTGCATACGTCAGATGAAAACAGCATACCAGGATGTTATTTTCCTGCCAGTGAACTTTGAATCTAAAAATACTATTAAATAACAGAAGTCCTCTAAATAAAGGTCCTTTGGTTTACAAAGCTGTCAAATTAATATACAAGACTGAATAAGGCCATTTAAGTACACATGACCACCAAATGTTATCTTAAGGCTTTCTGAACATGCACTTTATGATGTGATCATGGCATAACCGTGTTTTATTTCACTTTTTTCTCCTTTTTTCTCTCTGTGACAGGACGAGACAGGAGCCTACGTGATTGACAGAGACCCAACATACTTTGGCCCCATCCTCAACTACTTGCGGCACGGCAAACTCGTCTACAACAAGGAGCTGGCTGAAGAAGGTCTTTGATCTGCTTTGACTCTGCTCGTCTGATTCGTCCTGGGTGCATGAGTTTGTTTTATTAGTTGGGCTGATGGAATTATCTATTATTGATTGCCTTATGTGATGTCTTTTCTCTTTGAGTGTCTTGTAGCACTTTAGATTCCACATTTTGTCACAGCTGTAACACTTGGGCATGACAAAAGTGCTTGAAAAAGAATTGTGAGTGAGACAAATCACAATCAAGTATGAATGGCTCAAATAGTTAGGCAAAAGTAAAAATTTAATAGTTAAAATAGTCTGCTAGAAGGACCAATTTAAATGATTAAACTGGCAAATGAATGGTTAAAGTAGTTAAAATAAAAGTAACAAATTAAGGGTTAAGATAACGATCTGTATGTAATAAATGCCATTTGTTAATTGTTGGAATAGTTAGCTAAACGTAACAAATGAATGGTGAAAATAGTTAGCTAAACATAACAAATGAATGGTGAAAATAGTTAGCTAAACATAACAAATGAATGGTGAAAATAGTTAGCTTAAAGTAACGAATGAATGGTGAAAATAGTTAGCTAAACATAACAAATGAATGGTGAAAATAGTTAGCTTAAAGTAACGAATGAATGGTGAAAATAGTTAGCTAAACATAACAAATGAATGGTGAAAATAGTTAGCTAAAAGTAACGAATGAATGGTGAAAATAATAAGCTAAACATAACAAATGAATGGTGAAAATAGTTAGCTTAAAGTAACGAATGAATGGTGAAAATAGTTAGCTAAACATAACAAATGAATGGTGAAAATAATAAGCTAAACATAACAAATGAATGGTGAAAATAATAAGCTAAACATAACAAATGAATGGTGAAAATAATAAGCTAAACCTAACAAATGAATGGTGAAAATAATAAGCTAAACATAACAAATGAATGGTGAAAATAATAAGCTAAACATAAATGAATGGTGAAAATAGTTAGCTAAACATAACAAATGAATGGTGAAAATAGTTAGCTAAACATAACAAATGAATGGTGAAAATAGTTAGCTAAACATAACAAATGAATGGTGAAAATAGTTAGCTAAACGTAACGAATGAATGGTGAAAATAGTTAGCTAAAAATAACAAATGAATGGTGAAAATAGTTAGCTAAACATAACAAATGAATGGTGAAAATAGTTAGCTAAACGTAACGAATGAATGGTGAAAATAATTTGCTTAATGTAATGAATGAATGGTGAAAATAGTTAGCTAAACATAACAAATGAATGGTGAAAATAATTTGCTTAATGTAATGAATGAATGGTGAAAATAGTTAGCTAAACATAAATGAATGGTGAAAATAGTTAGCTAAACATAACAAATGAATGGTGAAAATAGTTAGCTAAACGTAACGAATGAATGGTGAAAATAGTTAGCTAAACGTAAATGAATGGTGAAAATAGTTAGCTAAACGTAACGAATGGTGAAAATAGTTAGCTAAACGTAATGAATGAATGGTGAAAATAGTTAGCTAAACGTAACGAATGGTGAAAATAGTTAGCTAAACGTAACGAATGGTGAAAATAGTTAGCTAAACATAACAAATGAATGGTGAAAATAGTTAGCTAAACGTAACGAATGAATGGTGAAAATAATTTGCTTAATGTAATGAATGAATGGTGAAAATAGTTAGCTAAACGTAACGAATGAATGGTGAAAATAATTTGCTTAATGTAATGAATGAATGGTGAAAATAGTTAGCTAAACATAACAAATGAATGGTGAAAATAGTTAGCTAAACGTAACGAATGAATGGTGAAAATAATTTGCTTAATGTAATGAATGAATGGTGAAAATAGTTAGCTAAACGTAACAAATGAATGGTGAAAATAATTTGCTTAATGTAATGAATGAATGGTGAAAATAGTTAGCTAAACATAACAAATGAATGGTGAAAATAGTTAGCTAAACGTAACGAATGAATTGTTAAAATAGTTAGCCTAGCTAAAAGTGTTGAGTAAGTATTGTGTAAATGTGTATTAACGTTTAAAATAGTTACATTTTATTTATAAGTTAGAGTGATCAGAGCTGTGGAGTTTGGAACCACTTTGCTTCAGTGTACAAACAGGATCCGAATCACTTGTTTGTTTGTTTTTTGAAGGTGTCCTGGAGGAGGCGGAGTTTTACAACATCACCCCACTGATCAAACTGATCAAGGAGAGGATTGTGGAGAGGGACTCCAAAGCCACGCAGGTAAACTCAGAACAAAGTCAAAGTGTTTTCATGAAGGGGGAGTTTTGCAGTTTCACACGACTAAT
This sequence comes from Semicossyphus pulcher, assembly GCF_022749685.1. Lineage (NCBI taxonomy): Eukaryota > Metazoa > Chordata > Actinopteri > Labriformes > Labridae > Semicossyphus > Semicossyphus pulcher. The sequence continues at coordinate 8,920,436 of NW_027211670.1, read as the reverse complement.
GGGTTTAAACGTGAAACTCAGATTCCTTCAGTCGCTGCACTGACAGTTTTAATAATGTGATGGTGTCAGTGTGATGCCTTTCAATCATTCTCTTTGTTAGTGATTTCACTCTTCTATGCGTCCCGATAAAGAGCGCTGCTGTACATCAGGCTTCTCTCCTTTTTTTTTTCAGGATGGTTGCACTCACTCTTACATAATTGCACTACTATCCCAAACATACACCCACAAGCGTTTGCCTGGGGTTACATATTGTAGAATAATGTGAAAACAGTAGTGCTAGTGTATCTGTTTAGTTTTTTCTGCTGCACAGCGCCTCCATTTTGGAAAGCTTAGGTGAAGGTAGACTAAAGTGACCTGGGATCAGCTTTGAAAGGGGTTATTGACCAACTAGTGGCTGACTTTTATTTCTCTCTTTAAGGATTATTGTAGCATCTCCCGTGTCCTAACCCCTCTCTCTCTCTCTCTCCCCAGCAGGTGCCCCCCAAGCATGTTTACCGGGTGTTGCAGTGCCAGGAGGAGGAGCTGACCCAGATGGTCTCCACGATGTCGGACGGCTGGAAGTTTGAGCAGGTCAGCGTGCGCGCCTGCAGAAAGCCCCGCACCGGACTGCTCTGGACTGTGGGTTGGACTCACGCTGCTGCTGACCCTTCAATCTTGACCCTTGGCCTGACCCCTTGGCCCTCACCTGAGCCCTGCTATCTGCACTCCCCAAATCAGTTTAGGACTTCCAGATTGTGATAGTTTGTCAGGTCTCGATCTTCATATATTGATCTTAAAAAGGGCAAATATAGTTAGCTGACTTTTCCCAACAGCCCTTAATCTTAAATATTTTCTACTACCCCTCGGACTGGATAAAGGCATCATGCTACCACAGCTGCGGCCCACCTTATCTTCAGTAACGTTTGCCTTCAGTCTCTCAGTGGGGTCTGAAGCCTGTTAGGGCTCAGATGGTTCTGCAGTGGTACCCAAGCTGCCGACTCTGTCTTTGTTGAAGAGTTTTGTTTAAAGCTGTTAGACTCTTTATTTAGCAAAATCATAGACAATTAAATGTCTTCTATTTTAGTCTACGATTTCAGGACATTAGTAATTATAATTAGTGTTTTCACACTGTGAGCAACAATATGAAAGACATCACTAAATAACAGTGTTGCATGTGTGACGTCCACGTTTGGCTCCCTTTGTCACTGTTGTAACTCTTGATTTTCCTCGCTGACGGTCGCTTTCCTTTTTAGACTGTTTGCCTTCATCTGAGCGTCGACTTTGTTTCTTTTTCTTTGGATTTTCACTTATTGTTGAAGTTGTATCTGTCGTCATCGATCTTTTCTTTGTTTGTTCAGCCATAGTAGATTACTGTTTACTCGCAACACTTGCAGAGACCGGACAAGCAGCCGCTTAGCTCCGCCTACCCTCTCTGGCAGACCAACCACTGCTGGCTGATGGACAACGCGTCACTAACTGGGCGCCGCTTGTGATTTTTTTCCGCGAATGTTGCCTCAGACACCCAGTCCATAATACTGCAAATGCAAAGGCTTTCATCAGTGGGCCATAGGCTCAATCACCATTGTGTTACCTCATTCGGCGATAGATTGTGACTTAACAGACTTACTTCCCTCATAACAGATATCCTGCACTGCACCTGAGCTAAAACAATTTGTCTGTTAATCGTTAAGCCAATGGACTGAAAATGTATTTGCCCCAATTTTGACCAGTGATCAGATGATCTTAATAAAAAAAAATAAAACAGGCAAAATAAATTTGGTCTCTTAGGATACAAGAAATGTTGATGGATAATTCCTTTTACAATTTTCAAAGACTTCTTATAAACCAAATTATTATTAACATTAAACTGTGGCCCACAAATGTTTCAACGTTGTTGCTGCAGACTGGTATTTACGCTCACAGTATCGACGGTCAGATAGAACACAGCGACCCACTTTAACGTTGCTCACAGTGTGAACACAAGAATTATATTGATCATGGAGTCACTGGACACCCTTCCAGCGTCAACACTATCTTTTCAGGTGTGACTGACACAGACATACATGTCTGAGAGCTTCATGGAGTCTCATAGGTCAGCCCGTCCTCACTGTAGCCTAGACTTTGCGTATAGATCCCCCCTGCCCTTCCTGCTGCTTTGGCACTTTGCTCCACCGCATGCTGCACAGCTACGAGTTTTTCCTGCAGAAGCTGACCCACAGTTTTGTTGCTCCCACAAGTACAAAATACCTCTTGTTGAGTCCACTGCTGAGTTAAACAGCAGGCCGACCCCCTCCTCCACCCCCACCCCAACCATGCATGAGCGCAACAATCTTTCCTCGCTGTAGTCTGGGACCTCAGCTCTCTTCCCTCCTTCCTCTCGCTTTTAGATTTCTCTGCTGTTATCTCATCTTCTTCCAGACACTCACTCTGCCTCTCTTTGTCTCTGTTTATCTTTCTGTATCTGTGTCTTTTTCTAGATGGTGAACATCGGCTCGTCGTACAGCTACGGAACAGAGGACCAGGCTGAGTTTCTGTGTGTCGTGTCCAAGGAGCTTCACACGCCTGGATCCGGACTGGGCACGGAGCAGAGCCACAAAACCAAGGTGATTCTTTGTCTTTTTATCCCTCAAACACACAATATATGTTTAAAGACTCCCTGTAAGATCAGGCTGCCAGGCTGTGTGTCCATGTGTGGTGGTGTCCTTGTTTTGTGTGTGTGAAAGAGAAGGGGGGGGCTCTCCTCTCATTGAAGGGGGTGCGCGTGTGTGCTTTGATCCTGCGCTCTCCACTCAAAGCTCCAAATGTCACTCATCTCGAAATGTCATTCACAAAATCATTACTCCATCTCTCACACAGCTCCTCCTTTCTCTCCTGCTGTTGTCACTCTCTCCTCTTCTCTCTCTCCTTCCTGTGGATATATAGATATATATCTGTCTGTCTCTGTATTTACCTCTCAACCTCTCACAGTCCACTCACTGACACTCATCAACATGTTCATTTTTTTGTCGTTTTCTGTCTTGTTTTTTTTTTTTTTTTCTTTTGTGTCTCCCCCTCCGTCCATCATGAATGAAGCCGGCGGAGATGCAGGAGGAGGAAGCAGCGAAGGATGAGGAGGAAGAGGAGGAGGAGGAGGGAGGGAGAGATACGGCACCGAATGAGTGGCTTAGAGAATGAGGGAGTCATGAGAGGCGGGAATGGGTGAGGAACTGTGCGATAGATGTGCTAGTGGGTAGACCTCATAGATTTTAGTGTGTGTGTGTGTGTGTGTGTGTGTGTGCGCGTATATGTGAGTGTGATGTCTACAGGGATGTGGGGTGTTTCTTGGCACTGCATTGAGAATGACCTCTAGCTGTAAGAGCTGTAAGTGCGAAATGAAAACACTTTATATTAAATATCCCTGACAAACAAATACAAAAACAGTGAAAATACTCAACTTTACACTGACATTTCCTGCTGCCTAAATGAGGCTTTAACATTTTTGGGTTTGGGTTTGTGTCCACTAACAGCGTTTTTTTTTGCGCTGGCGGCGACTATTTTCAATAAAAAAGCAAGCGATGCAATTCATCGTTTTCATTGCTCGGCATCCTCAGGGCAAAAACGCCCTTGACACCAGGAGCCGGGTTCACTAGCTGGGCCTAAAACAATAGGTCGTTTCTCTTAGGTCCGACTTAGCTATGACCGACTTCTTGATTCGAATTTACACCGAGTGCACCAAGCCTGACTTACACTAGTCGTAGCTGCGCTCGTCAATGTCACTTGTCCCTCACCAACCAATCAAAATCGAGAAAGGGGTGGGACATACGATATTAACTTTAGCTGTGGCTCAATCCAGGGGCTGCAGCCTTCGACGGACGTGGTCTACGGAGGATGAGTCATTCGTAGCCTGTGTAAACCGCTGAAGCCGAACTGAAATGAGACTGTTTGCGTCATGAACTGTTCCCGCCCTTACCCTAGCATCACCAAATGCCACCTCTTGTCACCTAGCAACAAGTAGCTTGCGGGCTAACTAGCTAGTATAACAAACGTCACTTAACCTATTATTTTAAAGATAATTTGTTTCAAGGCTTTCTGTTTCTGTTTTTTGTTTGTAATGTCAGCTTTTCGATTGAGTTGAAACCAAAAACTTTTACATTTCTAGTGTAATCCTATGCCGCGTACGTAAGAGTCCGCCAATTCAAACAAGATGGCAGACTCTTGGATCCTTCGTGGTCCGGGAAAAGGTGGACGCATTTGTCAGCCGCAACTGAAGGAGCCTTCGAATTGGGACAGCCTTCGACACGCCGACACAATCAGCCTTCAAATACGCCCTTCGAGGGACGCAGCCCCTGGATTGGGACACAGTGTTTGTCAACAACAATGGTGGAGGAGAAGCTAATCCGTTGTTTTTTTTCGTGGGTACAATTTCCAGGTGTTGAGCTGCTGCTAATGCCAGGACACGATTCCTTTACTCTTTTTTTTACATTTTCTTTGGAAAATGATCTCGAATAAAATCAAATATAAAGCATACAGTGTGATTTAAAACAGACTTAAAGGTCACTTCCGAGGGAAGCGGAAGTTCCGCCAATTTTCATAACCTAGCAACAGCAAGTGCTGGTGAGAGGCGCTCTGAAACTGAGGTCACAGGTGCTGCCAGCACAACAAATGCCATTTGTGGATACAGGCCCTTAAACAGCTGGCTGTGGGAATTATGGAAAATGATGTTTTTCTTTGCCAACAATTTAACCAATTTTAAGGGAACAAAAAATATAAATAAAATAAAAATAACAGCAAACCCAAGTTAACAAGCAAAGTGCAAAAACCCAGAAGACAATTAATCAACAACAATTTAACAACTAATATTGATAATTACAATGACCGTCAAAATAAATTTATCTACAGTATATTGTCAGTAAAACATATGATATGGCTTTAAAAAAAAAAAATAGTCCCAGAATTATCTGTCGTAGAAGAAACATCTGAATTTCTTCTTGTTTTTTGGCTCAATCATGGAGGTAGATTTCACAAACAGCAAGGCCCGTCGCTCTGCTTTTATTTTGAAAAGCGCGCACAGTTAGAGGCAGTAGCATCGTTTCCGGTGGGACATTTATCATCTTAAAATTGACTTTTTTATAATACCTATATTCAATTGTTTTAAATTATTTAAAAAAAATACAAATTCGGCTGATTGGCCATCGAATTAATCTTCCAGCTTTCGTGCTGTTTGTCACACAGACCTGCTGCAGCTTGTGTCGGTGTGTAAACACGGACATGCTCAGTCTGGTCTCTCAGTGACCCGACACAGCCGCACAGATATTGATTGAACACTGTGTCTCTGTGGGCTCTCATTACCAATGCTGTGACATGAAATATCTCTGACCTTTCAGTGAAGCTGTAGTGTTGGACGTCCTTCCCAGTCCGTGTACATACTGTATATTCAGTCTCAATGCACAGTAAACACAACATAATGGAAACATACAGAACATGTTTTAATACATGTAGTAACTGGTCAACACATGTTTTTGTTGCTCATGTCAGTACAGTCATTTGTTTACATTCTGTCACCATTGTCATCACCATCACCACAGCCAAACATAGCTAAGTATATCTATATGTAATGTCTGTATATGAGATTGCTATGGATCCCCTGTTCCTGACGTTCGTTTTTATCTAATTTTTCCACAGCTTTTCCAGATCCATGGGTCCCGGATGTAAAAAAAATCTTTAAAAAAAAAAAGAATTTAAGTTATTTTTTTTCTTGGCTTATTATGACACTCTGTACACGGTGTATGTGTGTTATGTCTCAATGGACATCAAAACAGGATCTGTAGCATTGTTAGCAGTTCATTGACATAATGTCGGTTAGAAAGATGACCAAAAAGAACAACTACATGTCTCACAGTCGGTCGCAGCAATATCTTCAAAATGTTTTTCTTTGTGTTTGGTGATGCTCATTTTATCAGTAGAATAATCACGTGCTGGTGTGTGCAAACGTTATATCGCCAAGGGCAGTAGTGGAGCTTAGTAAATTGTAACCAAAGATCCAGATGTAAGCTGGCTGGTCCACGGTGCTGCGTTTAAAACATACAGAGATTATAAAATCTGCCTGAAGAAAATTGACATCGTCATTGTTACCTAAAAAGGAGCTTTTGCTGCATCAATCTGATTCATGGTCCATAAGGATCGGATTACACCTGTGCTGAACAGTTTAGGATTGCAGCTCCACAGATCGAGACATTAAAGGGCCAGTTCGCCGATTTTCAACCTCAGTTCTATCATGCTTTCATGGGGAGCTAATGCCATTATGGTAGGAAAGAAAATGCAATTTGGCTCTGTGCCTTTGGAGGGTGCTATCTGCTTCTCCAATGGGCCCTGGAAAACCTCCGAGGCTCGCTAAACTACACTTCCTCTATCTAGGACACCCGCCTTTGATGTCATGTCTCGTTCAAAATCGTCAGGTTTGAAATGTAGATGCAGACCTGAAGATTTTTTAGACGATCCATCGGTATATTCTCCTCGTATTTCAGATTCTGTACCGCTCTGAGCCGTTGCCTGCAGCAATCAATGTCCTTGACTAGAAAATGTTAGTATTAGGGGATCAATAAAGGATTATCTTATCTTATTTCAGTCCAGCGTCTCGCACAATGGGAGGGGCACAATGCACGCTGGGTGTTGTAGGAATAGGCGAAACCACGAGCTGTTTGTACAACTTTCTCCACAGCTATGCGGCCAATTGGCTTTGACTGACAGTGGATTCTTCCAGGGGCAAATTGCTCCTTTAATGAATTCATCAAAAAAGATTTTTTCTGAAGCCCAGTGATAGATGCACTTGTTCCCTCTTCCCACTCGTGTCATTTATTTTGCACGAGGTTCCTCATGTAAAAAAAATCACCTTGTCAAAGGAAGAAAAGCACCAGAGTGATCCAGCTAGCTAGCCAACAACCAACCTTACTTTAGCTTTAAGCTTGTGAAAATTAGTAATTGAACTGTTTGTTGCTCTCAGCATGAACTGAGTCAATGCTGGTTTAATCTGATGGTATTACATGTTATTTAAGCCTCTTTTTGCTTTTTTGGCTTTAAATTGACGGATGAAAACAGCGTAGCTGAGACAGACAACAGGCCGTGTTCATTTGGGATTTATTTATTTGTTGTCATAATACAAAGGTTTCATCAAGACTCTCAGAGACCAAAGCAGGCCCTGTCAGAGCTACAGCAGTGAGCTCTCACACTCTGCTCTTCATCTTCCCTCCTGCATCAACACCCTGTGGTGCGCTGATACACACCTGCATCACCACGTGCCGGTGCACGCTCAGCAGCAGCCTCGTCTCAGTCTGTCGCCTTGGCTGCGATCCAGAGCCGGCTTTGTCCCCAGCTGACAGAGACGCTGGCATGAGTTAGCAAAGAGTGTAACAGAGAGTCACAGAGAAGGAGAGAGAGAGAGAGGGAGGGAGGGAGATCAAAATGAGCCGGAGAGGGTGAGACAGGACTGTTAGGTGTATTCACACTGCGTCCTCTGTCATTTCCTTTGTTTGTGTAGATCAGGCTCAGCTCTTAGCTCATGCAATCCACTCTGACAGTGGGCAGATCTGCCGCAGTGCAGGTGTATGATTGAAATGGTTTTAAGAAGCAGTAAGTTAGATTACACATGACTTCTAACAACCTCTATTGGCAACTTGTTGGAACTGCACCACAGATCTGACAGGAGTTGGTGTAATGGTGTGTGATGAAATTACTTTGCAGGTGTATTTCAGCAAATATACATGCTGCAAGGTTTTGCATTACATTTAGTGTAAATTTACTTGTAAAATCTTGGAGGTGCAGTTGTTAAATGCAGGAAAATAAAGGGGTATACAAAACAAAACAGGTTGTATATCAGCAACAATTTATAAATGTAAGTCTGCATTAAGCCTAGAATGTATTTACAGAAGCCCAATGTTTAGCTTATCAGAAAACATCTAATCAAATAAAACAGGAAGTTGTAGGGGTGCTGGTTTAGCTCAGTCAGTAGAGCAGGCACCAAATGTACAGAGGTAAACGCATCAACTCTACTCCAACTCGCGGCCATTTGGTGCATGCTGTCCCCACTCTCTCTTCCCCATATTTCCTGTCACTGTTCACTGTCTTATCTAATAAAGGCCAAACAAATAACCCTTATGAAAACCCTCCAAACACAGATTCTAATGGAATCGTAGCAGCACAAACGATGAAGAAATACAATAAATCTACAATTAAGTTCATCCTGTCGGCCAAACTATCATAACAATACAAGAAAGCAAGAATAACAAGGGAAACAAAAGTTTTCTAGTTTATCTCGTTAGCAAAGTTGACATTCCAGATTCTAGCTTGCCATATTTGCTATACCAGCCAATAGCTGCCTGTCTAGATAGGTTTTTTTTCCCAAAGAGCCTCCTGTGCTGTGATTGGCTATTCCTCGTTCTCCTTCAGGGCTACACGGCTCGTTCACTCAAAGCCATGTACTTGTTTCACTTAGGGGAACAAGAGCCTCTGTTATTATCGAGTGTATTGGTCCATGTTTTTTTTATCTTAATAGTTTATATTAAAGGTATAATAAGTAGGATTTTTCCTCGCAGTTTGTCAACATCACATTCAAACTGGGCCCCTCCTCCTGGGCTCTTCGTCACCAGAAGCTCACTCTCGTGCGAGAACACGCCCACCCCGCCGAGCTAACACCGGCAGCATCACAGTTACCTTTGCGCTAACATGCTAACCGCCGGTTACCGTTGCGCTAGCATGTTAACTGCCGCTTAGCTTGTCCTTCCCGGTTTGAGGCACCTACCTGTCCAACAGAAAGAAGGCCAACTCTGCATCGCTCTTTCGCCATGTTCGCCGGTCTGAATGGGGCCCAGCTGCTAATTTGAACCACTCCCACACTCACCTATACGCTGTGATTGGCGGTTGTACCTAAATCCAACCAAACTTCGACCGCTTCACAATGGGAGTCACATACTGGGCCAGGTTTAAGTACCAAAACTACTTGATGAAGTATCATTAACACTTTATGTTCATGTTGACATTTGGTTTCACACAGGAAACAGCACAGTAGTGCTAGCCAATCACAGCACAGGGGCAGAATAAAGCTTATCTAGATAAGATGGTTAACAGAATTCCGACATTATTTATGGCATGAAGATAAATGAATGAACTATGCTCACGAATATACAGTTTAATGTAACATTGTTTAACAGGCTACATGATGCTCTCGTTTGGTTGTTTTTTAGCTGCTGATTTAAACATTTCCTGGAATTAACAGCTGTTATTTTTTTATTTGTTAACCAGAAGAAATATACAATATCACTATACGATAACTTGTTACATTACGCCCTCTGCACTAACCCTAAAACACTACAGTTCTTTGCCCCTGCCCACGGAGCAGAGAGATTGTTTCTGCTGCCATATTGAGCGTTTGCTGTCAGCAGCGTATGCCTGACCCCTCCCTGCTGTTTAGCTCCTGTCTAACACTGACCGGCCAGCAACATGCAGTAGGGCCACAGATCCACTCAGACTGTTTTACACAGGCAATAGACAGAGTTACAATGTGAGACAATCTGACATTAACATCATGGTTGGCGACGTTTTTGATAACATTTTGATAATTTTACCAGTTGAAGAAACAACATTGTGAGTCGACAGATTTGATCCTGGACCTGCGATATGCTATTAGCTGGATTAGCAGCTAATGTTAGAATAGGTGATGCAGAAACTCTGTGCTTATGATAATCATAACAGTGACAATAGGAGGAGGCAGAAGACTGAAAGAGACACAATTATGTTTATAGTTTCTTACTTCAGCTGTTTCTTGTGGCCATTTTAACTCGGATCATTGGGTGCCTCGAGTTCAAGGAGTTCTGACGCGTCAATATGGTCACAGATGTTATTAACATGCTTTTTTTTTTCATATATTTTGGGTAGTTTACAATCTCAGTCCAGGTTCGGTATTCGTGCTGATTTGCTGTGAGAACTTTATTTTTCAAAAAGTGGAGCTAGAGAACGTAGGCGGCGAGGTTTGAGCAGTTTTGTATAAAATGTCATGCCTTTTTATTTTTTGTAAGTTCAGTTGTCTAATTTATTCTTTTTGAATGTTACACTAAGAAGAACTTGGGCTTTGACTTTTTTTAGTGTGTCGGGGGGGGGTTATGTGATCTTTGGGTGACTTGCTTTTTTTACTTGATGATCAGCTTCTATTTCTTCTTCAACAGTACATAGAAATATATTCCACCGGTTTACCGAGTATGCTACTTTTTAGCTGTTGGACGGACATTTCGCCACGAATCCTCTCAAATGAAAATGTGTTAAACCATAAAACTTCCATTTGCATGTCAAATGACTGTTTGTTTGCTGGATCCACACTACTTTTTTAATTTGTACACTACTTGTTGAAGCGTGTGTTTTTACATAGTATTCGATGTGTAAAGTCTACATACAGCCGTAGTCTTCTTTCATTATTCTGTGCAAAAAAACAAATCTTTCAGGCAGCTGTGGATAGAAAAACTGTTTTTATCTGATGCTGGACTTCTTTCTTCTGCCGTCCATCGAGCCTCAGTGTCTGTATACATGAGACAAACTGTGTGACACATGCATTGTAACGCCTCAGATGAACCTGTACAGGCTTCAAGAAACGCTGTGTTGTCATTTCACTGAGCTGTATTTCATCAGGACCGGAACAACATACATTTACAACCATGTGACATAAGTTGTTTTTTTATTTAATGTAAATGAATGTCACAATTCTCTAAAAAAATAAATCCTTGTCCTTTGGTTTAAAATATAGATTTGAACGTGTTATTTGGAGGCAAATGTTACAAACATGATGAGCCCACATGTTGCTGTACATTTAGTGCAAACACTGAGATAATGAAGCAGTCAGTGCAGTAGTTACCTTCATAACCATACCGCATTCATCTCAGTGGTTGAAATGTGCTGTGCTCCTTTAGAGAGATGGCTGTGGTCAAATGCAGCAGTAATTTGCACAGGATGCAAAAAAAATTGCACAAAAATGAGAGTACACATAAAACAGGGTCAGTTTTATATCAAGCTCTAAAATTGAGATTTGGTTTAAGTAAGAATCTTTCACTTGAACTGAAGCCTAAAAGCTCCAATTCTCTTAGAAATAAGAGTTGAGAGTCGTGTGAGTGCACACAAGAATATACTGAATGAGCAATATAAAAATAGGTTTTATCCTGGTATTATTTACAGTTGATGTGAACTTTTGCAGAGATTATACAGCACTTTGCATTAATAAGTGGTGCGACCAACAAGAGTGAAGCAGTTTTGTTTGCAGCTCTTATCATTCATGTTTGTTGTCTGCACCACCGGCAGCTTTGTCTGTCCTGCCTTAATCGCACTTAAAAAATGTTACTGATAAAATGCCTGGATTCTTTTCAAAGTAATAATCTTGAAGATTTTCATTCAAATAAATGTCTGTTAAGTCACTATCGCCGAATGAGGTAACACAATGAATGACAAAAAATCACAAGTGGCGCCCAGTTAGTGACGCGTTTTCCATGACCCAGCAGTGGTTGGTCTGCCAGAGAGGGTAAACTGAGCGAAGCAGTTGTTTTCCCATCTCTGCAAGTGTTGCAAGTAAACAGTAATCTACTATGGCTGAACAAACAAAGAAAATTTGTTACAATTTCATTTAGCAGACGCTTTTGTCCAAAGCAAAAAAGATCGATGACTACAGATACAACTTCAAAAATAAATGAAAAAGAAACAAACTCGACGCTCACATGAAGGCAAACAGTCTGAACAGGAAAACGACCGCCAGCAAGGAAAATCAAGAGTTTACAACTGGAGCCAACCGTGGACGTCACACTCTGCATATCTGGGAAGTGTGCTCCTGCAATTACCGTTTATCGCCATGGGTGCCGCCAAAGAGAACAAAACTGAAATCCTCAAGATTATAACTTTAAAGACAAACAATATGGCAGATAAGATAAGTTAGTTGTATCCTAGTGACTGATTCCTGCTCAAAGCGTACGTGTGATTAATCATGTAAAAAGAGTTGCTCTTAAAAGCACTTTAGAGCACTCAGTGTCATTCTTTGAAGATTGATAAAGAAGTGCCTGAGTAACATGACAAACAATTATTAGATTTGAAGTTAAACCTTCTCTGGCATTTAGTTGAGATCTGTTGCAGTTTGTCATTTCTTACAGCTACTAATCAGTAGTTAATGACACATATTGTCCGACTCATCAACAAAGATGAACTCAACAATTCCCTTCCTAAATATGAATGACACGTTGAGTACTGATTGCAATATACAGTTTCTTTGAAGTTCCTCCATGTGACCCAGATTTAGACCAATAGTTGATCAAATACATATTTAAAGGAATATATAGGTTAAAGTCAATATATACAATAAACTTAAAGACATGTATGCCCCTTGTAGGCTCTTTTAGCTTCAAATGATGGAACAGATAACAAGTAACTCGTGTCTCTGCTTGACTTTTGTCACACTGACAAATTGTGGTTACTTTCCCACTTAGAGTAATGGCATACAGTCAGACTGTGACAGTGATGTACTCCACAGCAGGTTTGTGCTACAGGAAGGTACTGAGGGTGTTATCCACAGTGGCCAGCTGCAGGTACTCAGGATGTTCCCCCTCAGACTCCTCCTCTGAAATCTGGTCCTTGTTGTCCTCGTCTTCGCTCTGACTCGAGAGCGGCTTCTTCCTTCTCACGGATCCTCGATAGCGACGCTCCAGGCACGCCAGGATCATCTGAGCCAGGTCCTGCTGGAGCCGCTGGAAGTTCTCCCTGAAGGAACCAGGTTTTTACAAGTGAGTTTCTACCAACAATAATAATAAATACATCATCATTGTCAAATTTTAATTCTAAATGTTGAATTCTAAAGTCAGTTAAATCAAAATTAATAAAACATAAACCTTCGTGTAGTATCCTCCTATAAGGATGATCATTTCTATTAAGATTTATTGAACCAAAATCAAACTGTAGATGGCTAATGTCGCCTTTCACAGAGGCAGGCTAGCTGTTTCCACCTGCTTCCAGTCTTTGTGCTAAGCTAAGCTAACCTGGCTTCTGACTGTAGCTACATATTTACCGTACAGACAAGAGAAAGATGCCAATCTTTGTATCTTAACACAAGAAAGTAAATAAGTTCATTTCACATAATGATCATGCACTTTACAGAAAAATCAGACACTGTTGGGAGTTGACTAAAGCGACACAAACTACTGGTTAGTGTTAGTAGTAGTAGACAGATGTTTGAATAGAGCAGGTGGAGGGTTTGCTTACGTTGTGGGTGGAGTTGGGAGGTCGTAGTAATCTCCCGACTCACCCGTCAACCAGTAGGTCGTCTCCATGCCTTTACCCTTGGAAAACACACAAACATTTACATTCAATCCATGTGTGGCAGTGGAAGTGATGGTTTTTGGAATCTTTTAAAAATGGCAGATTTTTTTGTACAATTTAAGAAGAGGTCTGTCTTTACCTTCAGATACGTTTCTCCTCTGATCTCATACTCAAACTTGCAGTCAGTCCTCTGCAGGATGTCTATAGTCGGCTCACTGACGTGGATCCTCAGCGCTGCAGGACATTCAAACAACATTCAAACAACAGGCATAATTAAGTTTCTACATAAGTTTGGCTGATGTAAATGTATCTAATTAGGCTGATAGCTAGCTGCTGTAATTGCATGGGACTAATTAGCAGTACATTATCTTGAACATGCTAGTTAGCAGCATGAATGTCAGTGTATATCGGGTTGATCATTAACTTGTTATAGGTGCGTTTACTTGTCTACTCACGGTGACCTGTAGACTCCATACGAGACGCTGTGTTGACCGTGTCTCCAAATAAACAGTATCTGGGCATCTTTAAGCCCACAACACCTGCTGCACAGGGACCTGGACACACACACACAAGTGTTCAGTTTTTCCAGCAGATTACACCCATTTACAAGATAGTAGGCTACAGTTTATGGAGGGATTATTGAACTTTTCTATTAAGGACATTTAAAGCTAAATACATTTGTAGCCTGCACACTGCAGATCAACAGATCTTTCATTCATTTCCATTTACTTATAACGTGTAATTTTCTTAACAGAAAATTCATAGTTTAGTGCTGTCTACCTGAGTGCACCCCGATACGTATCCACACAGGGATACCAGGCAGGTGTCGGAGCTGGAAGGTGCCCATGAAGGCCAAGATGTCGAGCGCCATGCGACAGATATCCACCGCGTGCCTGTTCCCGTTTCTCTTTGGAAGCCCGGACGCCACCATGTAGGCGTCACCAATCGTCTCCACCTGAAAGTGATGTAAGAAATGATTATTAATCGTCTATCTATAGCTGTTTTTGTCTATCCAGTAAATTTAAAGAAGCAAGTCACCCCTGGAAAAAGCCACTGTCAGTCAAAGCTGGTGTTCTCTGTAATCGATAGAAGCAATCATTTTTTAAATTGGAGCCATAGCTGTGGAGAAAGTTGTACAAACAGCTCGTGTTTTCGCTCATTCTACATTCCTACAAATACCAGCATGCATTTCGCCCCTCCCTCTGAAAGGAACAGCCCAGCGAAAGACGCTGGAGTGAAATACTACCATTTTTGCTGCAATATATGGGTGGATCGTCTAAAAAATCTTCGAGTCTGCAGTCTACATTTCAAACCTGACGATTTTGAACGAGACACGACATCGAAGTCAGCGTCTTAGATTGAGGAAGTGTAGTTTAGCAAGCTCCCTCGGCCTCCGCCAGATGATGTGTTTTACGTCTGTCGGAGGTTTTTCCAGGGCCCAGTTGAGAAGCGGATAGCGTCCTCCAAAGGCACAGAGCGAAATTGCTTTTTTTCCTACCATAACGGCATTAGCTCCACAGAATACAGTGATTCTCAAACTGTGGGGCGCGCCCCCCCTGGGGGGCACAGCAGCATGACAGGAGGGTGCGCCACCGCTCCTGTGTGTTTTTTTTTTTCGTTTGGAAAATGTAGCAGGCAGAACTATGTTTTGACGTTGGACAACCCGGACTCATTTTCGGGTGGCACAGTACACAAACGTGTTGCCCTGGTGATTTCCATGACAGATTTCACATTCAGTCACACACAGAGAAAAAGTCTAGCATTGCCAATGGACAAATATATTACAGGGGCGAAAACAAAACCAGCTGACGTGTCAGATACCAACAAGACGACGTCGGCCGACGTTAACGCCGACCAACCACCAAAATCCAAGAAGTCAAGAAAATCTGACGACGCTTATCTTGCTCTTGGATTTACAGCGAATATGGTAGGAGATGAAGAGAGACCTGTCAGTGTTATATGTCTGAAAAGTCTGGCAGCTGCAGCAAAAATCTGTTTGTTGTTTTTCTTAGCACAGATTGAACTTTATTGTTATTGTTCTGAAAAAGGTATTGCACATTTGATCATATTTCTATTTGAAAAAGTCTGATGGAGCAATTGAAATAGTTTGTTTTTTTTCACAGCAAATTGCTCAGAGAAAAGTGAAAAGAATGCTCACGATCTTGACTTTTTTTTCAATCAAAGTTAAACTTGACCCATTTGTGACTATTTTGTTGGGGCATGGGGGCAGGAAATTTTTATTTCTCCAAAGGGGATCATGACAGAAAAAGTTTGAGAACCACTGCCATAATAGCATAATAGGACTGAGGTTGAAAATCGGTGAACTGGCCCTTTAACCATCGTTGATACCTTATATACGTCATGGTGGTCGACGATGCTGTCGAAGCCTTTGTAGATGTCGTTGAGCATGTCCACCACCTCCATGGGCGTGCTGTACTGGCACAGGGTGGTGAAGCCGACGATGTCGCTGAAATATATCGTCACCTCGTCGTACAGCTCGGGCTCCACCACGCCGGTCTCCTTCAGGCTTTTCACCACCGGCCTGCACCGAGAGAAACAAGAATTACCGACCAACTACCTAACTCGTTTAGCAGTTTTTACCCAAAAGACTTTTGCAGTCTTTCTTTGCCTGATTTCAACTTTCTCACTCTTCATAGCAACTTGTGGTATTCACGCGTTAAAGCTGACTGAATAAGTGGTGATATTTTTAAATAATGTCATGATTTATATCTTATCAAATTACTTGAGCTACTCCACAATCTTCCAACCTACTCTCAGGTGTACAAACTCTCCTGGTTGTGAATCACTGGGCTAAGTAGATATTGTATTGTTTAGTGTTTGCAAAGCCAAAACCAATTCTCTGCTGGGCTACATGTTTCATCTTGAAATCTGTGATCTTAGGTTTGTGTCTGAAATATGTGGTGTGTTCCTGTAAGTGTAAACGGACCCAGGAAGCAGCATGAAGTTGAGGCAGTCTGCCCTGTCCCTCTCTGATTTGTAGAGCGCCGTCCTCTCCTCCACCAGGTGCTCCAGGTTCCTGGAGTACATCTGCAGCCGTCTGATCATGTTGTCCATGTAGCTCTCATTGTCCTTGTTATGAATTTTACTACATAGGAAGCGCAGGAGAAGGAAGGAAGTTAAAATATACTTTCACTACTTTCACAATCTCAGGCTTCATCCATCACACAGTGTGTAAAGACAGTGATTACCTGATGATTTTCCCCAGACAGTTTTCTACCTTCTTAAAGTCCAGCCTTTTCTCTGGATCTTCCTCCCAACAGCTTTTTATCAACATGTACACCTAAGAGAGAGAGGACACAGAGCTTTAAAGACACATCAAACAGTACATAAAGTTGTGACACAGCTGGTGTTCACTCACCTCTGACTCTTTCTCTGAAGCAGTCTCAAAGTTAAGATCAGGTCTGAAGTACGACGTGATGACTCTGGACAGCTTTTCTGTTCAGAAACACACAGACATTAACTCCCCACTGAGTTACTAACAGGTGTGTATGTGTGTGTGTATCAAAGTAACAGGAGTAACAACAGTAAGTGAAAATGGGTTGTCATCTTGTGTAACACCTGCTCTGTCGGAGCAGCACTTGGTGTAGAAGGTGCTCTTTCTGAGGACGATCTCCTGAGCAATGATGGCAAAGCTGTACACGTCTCCTTTCTGAGACGTGCCCTGTTTCCTCAGATGCTCTGGAGCCGTCCACAAGTCTGACAGGAGGAAGTGGGAGAAGAGAAAGATGAAGAAGAAGTTAAAATCAAGGAATTCAAAATGTTCAAGTGAGGTAGGACTTTGTAGAGACACTTCTGCTGCGGTTTTACCTTTGCCTTGGCTGAGAAAAGAGTTGCAGCCAAAGTCTGTGATCTTCACCACCACGCGGTTGTCGACCACACAGTTGGTGGACTTGAGGCGACCGTGCACCTGGATGTCACTGGCGTGGAGGTACGACATGCCCTGCACACACAGGAGGAGGAGGAGAAGGTTTTGAGTGAGCTTCACTGACCTCTACAGGCTGCCAGAGGGAACTGCAACAACAACTCTTATAGGTGTATTGGTGTATAAGTCTTATCAACTGCGTGTAAATAATTAAAATTTCAGAGGAGGAGCAAATCATTGGGCTTTAATTTTTATTGGGTACAGGTGTTTTGGAAAGGTTTCATAATAAAGTGACTAGTGTACCTGTATCTACAGGTAAAACCTCAGTAATGACTCAGAGGAGCTCTAGAAAGTTCCACACCATGCAAATAAAAAGAGTTATATTGTGTTTGTTCTTTGTTTGGGTGAATCATTATTAAGCTAGACATATGTTTAATGGAGAAGAGATTCTTAAGCTGGGTCATTTTTAGCAAAACTGTACGGACGCTTTTATTTTGAAGAGTTACAGTTTTTTTCTTAACATCCATGTTTATGTTGAAATAATTACAAACTAAGGAAACACAAAAGTAACAAAATTCAGGCCACAACTGAATAATGTAATGAGAACCCTAACCCTAACCCTGATACTTTCATTACTATTGAGTACATCTTTCATAATGTAAAACTGTTAACTGAGGGAGATTAAAGACATGTGAGAAGTGCCTTTGTGTCACGCTTAACATATGGTGCCTACTCTTCAGTCATTCATAAAGCTTCATACCATATCACGTGCCTCAGACCAGAACACAACACAGCATTTCAGAGTCACATGATGTGACGTTCAGCGGCAGAGTTTGTGTCTCACCTTGGCGATGTCGAACATGACGGAGATTTTGAACTCCCAGTCCATGAAGGTCTCCTCTGGGTACGAGATCTTATCATTCAGCACATACTGGAAGAAGAAAGAGACGGATGGCATTTGTTTGTGTGAGTTTTTCTGATCTGATATCTAATCTTTTCTTTCCTCTTGTGTACTAGTTAATGATATTGTTGACTTATATAGTGACTAAAGGCAAAGTTAGCTTCAATTTAAACCTGAATGGAATTGAAGTGAACGTGTGCATGCCATGCTTACCCTGAGCGACCCCCTCTCTCCGTACTCAAACACTCCGAACACGCCCTGATCAAACTTCACTGTGCCATAAAACTTTGTGAGGTTGTAATAGTCGATTTGCCGGAGCTGCAGGCAAAAACAAAAAGGAAGAAACAGAAGCTGTTTAAATGGTACAGAAGCTGGTTGGAAAAAGATTAACACAGAGAACAGTAAAGAGCAGAGTGTGTCTTACCGCATTGAGTTCTATCCTCTGGGTCTCGTTAAAGTTCCCGTCTGAGTGCTTCAGCTCCTTCAGAATCACAATCTGAAACGTTTAGCAGCAGCGTCAGCCCCAAAAGAAATAAAAAACTACATGCTCACATGTTGTGCAGGAGGTTGTGTGCATCTACCTTCCTATCGTAGAACGCACGGCGGATCTTGAAATCCATCTTTTTCCTCTCGTCTTCAATCTAAATGGGGCAAATACAGGACAGACATTTTAACAGAGATATAGCTTTTTTTCTTTGCTCTGATTAATTCATGCTTAAAATGAAGGTAAGCTCAAGCACTTTTAGAGGAATACAATTAAGGAAAGAGGCGAGAGCTATGGAAAACGGTTCTGGGTAAAGTGAAATCGTGTTGAAAACGTCGGTATACAGCTCAGTTACCTTCAGAGAGATGACATTGAGTTCGTTTTTCTCCACCAGTGTGATGAGATGTGGGGGGATGTAGGACCACCCCTTCCTGACCCGACGGTCTCTCATGTTCTGTCTGCACAGAAACACTGCCATGAAGATATTATCTCCCTTACTTAGCTTCCAATATTGTAGATTTAAAACTAATCCTTCACTTGGCTTTTAAATCAGGCCAAAGGTGTCAACTCAGTAGGTCACACATTTATCCTTTTGTGTTACTGTATGGAGCCAGGCTTCACAGTCGACTATTAAACCGGTTGCATCGCTGTACAAACAAGCACTAAAAATAATGCATCAAAAGCAAATGAAATGGCACCACTGTATCATTCTGAAAAAGTAAGTTGCTCAGTCTTGACAGTTTCATCAAATTTTCTTTCATTAAATTGATTTTTAAATCAATCAAAAATCCAGCCACAACAGTCATAGCAACGGCCCTGACAACGTCAAATTGATTGAATGAAACACATACAGACAAATCTGTGTTGAATTCAGACGCATGATGTTTTTTGATTGGGATAGGTAATAATGAGTTGGACAGAACATGTTAACGCCTATGTTAGTGCTGAAAACAAGTGTTATTGTTTTAACTGTGATGAAAACTGGGACAATTTAGTGTTTTATTATATTCGCCAGGACTCTGGACGCCCAGCTTGAAACTGGGACAATCCCGGACAAACAGGTGATGTTGACAGGGGTTGCTGTAGCACCACCCGCACCCCTACTTCCAACATGCCTGTTCAACTGTGAACTGCCATTGACACCGTGAGCTGGTCTATCCTTTTGCATTTAACAACTACAAATCCCATTGGTGTTAATTTGTATTTGTTTGGGATCCTTGATTGAGAGGTTTTATGCACTGATTCACTCACCTGTAGAAAATGAAGGCGATGGTGGTCACCACAACAACAGTGACAGCCAACACGATGACAATGATGTCAATGAAAGCGGGGCCTAAAGGTGGGAGCAAAAAACACAATGTTATATTCGAACAGTTGTTTAGGGATTTACTGTAAATTGCAGGACTACCAGTCATATTATTAAGAATGCCATAAAGCACAGGTTTACGTGTCAGGGGACATGTGATCACCTGCAGGAAAAAATGTGCCACAGAATAAGAAAAGTTCTGTATATAAATACACCTTTATACTTATACACCAAAAAAGTCACATTCTGTCATACATCTTCTAAATTGGAGTCTGCGGGAATGTAGACAAGCTATTGTTATGAGACAGTGTGTCACACTATAACTGGGACATTTCCTACTTCACCTTAGAGACAGTGAAACCTCAAATATGAAACTTGACCTCTTTAAAACACACCTGGAGTTTAATCTGAGATCACTGCACTGCAGACTGATAGCACATTTTACTGACAGCAATAAACGCTTAATAGAGTCACCTCACAGGTGTGATACATGTCTGTTTGCACACTTGTATGTGTGCACATGTGTGTTGGATTAAGTAGAAAGACAGTTAATTATTATAGGTTGTGACGGCCAGGTAATACAATCAGGCTAGACATGACTGTGTGTGTACGTAGGTGCATGCGTGCATGTGTGTGTTAGCTGTACCTCTTTCTGGCGCGGAGTCAGGTAGCCTTTTACCCCAGATGAAGGACGGGTTTGTCTCAACCAATTTGGTGTCGTTGTACATAGTGTCGAATGTGAATAAAACTCCGTACTGAGGATCACATGAGAGGAGAAAACGACACATTTCAGAATAAAACAGTGCGACAGAAAGAAAGAAAATCTCAGAAAGAGATTCAGCACAGGAGGATTTTTAAAGATCTTTGTGAGACATTGCAGATAAAATATAATATTTTCAATCCTAATTGGCAAAACAATTATAGTAGACCAAAGTACCTTCTGATTAGTCGTGGTGTAAATGACAGAGAGATTCACGTCTCTGTCTCCATACTCGTCTAGCTTGTAGTTTCCTGCAATGCCTGCACAGGATCACAGAAACATCTTTACATACAAACATATGGCAGACACTCTGTACAGTACAATGATAGCAGAACCTGTGTGAACTGAGTGGTTTGAAATATTTTTTCTGTCATTAGTGAAGAGTGTAAAAGAGCCAGACAGACATGTCTCACATTATGAAGGATCGACTTCTCTTAAAGGGTCTCTCAGTCACTAACTCGCACCAATTACACACATGCTACTTGCAGCTGCAGCCTGCAGGCGATAACACTTCATCATGTCGGCTAAAAACACTAATAAGAGATAGCAGCTGGCAACTTCTGTCTGTTAGGCGTCACACAGAACAATGTCAACTCTCAGGGCTGCTTTTAGGACTGCGGAGGTCACGTTAGCAGTAGGCTACTCATTGAGGAAATTTGAGGAGTTTTGCATATCTTTGAGAAGTTTCACTTCCACAATCACTATTTTGCATATGCATGTTTTTAAGTTAATTCCATTATTATTTGGACTCTGTTTACACTGACAACTTGCCTGTTAAATAAGTCCAAAGCCATCGACTATATTCACACGGTGGCCATTTTCCTCTTACATTATGCTCAGGGTGCAAAGCTCAAATGCTGTTATGATGTGCGCTGTGTTCCATGTCGCTAGTTGTATAAATTTCGGGTTTATGACAATCGTTATATATTCACCTCTTCCAGATTGCTAAGTGACTGTAATCCCGAGGTAAATGTGGTTATATTTCAAGATAAAACAACATATTGAATAAACAATTAGCTACAGACAAACTACAGCTAACATTAGCATCCAGCCACCTACTAGATAATATTACCGTTAGCTAGCAAGTCGTTTAAAGCTAATATTATCGCTTGGTAGTTTTACACAATTCAATTAGAAAGGCATAAATTCCTAGCAAACATTATGTTAGCTTGGAACAAATAACTAGTTAACATACTACTATCTAACGTAATGTCAGCTAACATAATGTCTCGGAAGTGTTCGAATGCAAGTATTAGCTGTTGTCTAAAGGAAGCTAATGGGATATTAAAAATGTGGTTTTACTTTGAAATATGAAGAGATTTCCGGATTTTCACCGTCAATTGTGGGCTCAGTTGCCGAATTATTGGAAAGTGATAAAATGATAATAATTGTCAGACAGGTGCCCAATATTTATTTTAGGAATACAGTAGTACATCACTATGACAGCTAACGATCCACCCTGAGCGTGTTTCCAATAGCTGTTGTGTGAATATGGTGAATGCTAGCTAGCTTGTGAGGCTGCACTAAGGTGGTGTTATGAGCTAAATGCTTTCATCAGCATACTAACATTCACACATTGACAATGGTAACATGCTAATGTTAGCAGATATAATGTGTGCATGTTCACCAGTTTAGCATGCTAGCATTTGCTAACTAGCACTTACCACAGCTGAGGATGATTTAAATGCTTTTACTTACCAAGTATTTTGTCTTAAATTAAAGTCCTGGACAAATTTAATTTTCAATTATATTTTTTTAGTATTCTAAACTAATATTGACTTGTGTGCTGTTTGTTAGTCAGTGCTTTTTGATTTGTCAGTTTGTTTGTCTCTCCCTTATGAATTTTATTTACTGTATTTTATCTATATATATATATCCTCTTCCTCTTTACTTACCATCGAAGGAGATGTTTCTGAAGTGATTCACATTGACATACTCCATCTGCTGCATCTCTGACTTATTTTGTTTGACAATTTCCCGTATCACCCTGCCAATGAGCAGCACAGAATCATGGTACGCAGCCATGTAATCATTCATCTGCAGAGAGACACACAAACATATTGATATACGGTAGTTACTATAAGAACTGTCTGTAATTTAAAATAACAGGTACAATAATTCTAAAAAGGGATTTTTTTTAATTGTTCAAACTGTTCCGTTAACCAGCAGTACAGGCAACAGTGTTGATTGATTTGTTGATTGAATCTTGTGTCCTCACCGTGTTGTTGTTTTTCAGGTCTGTGTTGATAGTGTAGTTTCTAGTGTTTGGCATAGTCAGCACCAACACGTTCTTCATGTATGGCTCTGATGATTTGTTAGTGTAGTATTTATCACTGTGAAAAGAAGAAGAAATAAAGAAAAGAATAAATCTACTTTTATCCATTATTTTATTCAATATTTTATATTTCTAACTATTTAAACCATTTATCCATTCTTTAAGCTAAATATTCTTCTTTTTCATTCATCACTGTAAGATAAGCTGTTTCAACTGTTTATTAATTATTCTAAGATAACAATTTCAACTATTTATCCTTTACTTTTACTGTTTCTGCTCCGACTGTTTATTCATCACTTTTAGCTTACGCTTAAAGCTTTTAATTTAAGCTGTTTCTCTTTAATTATTAATCAAAAACTTTCTTTTATCACTTCACAATATTTCCGCATAACTACCCGGCTTCTGCAGAAGCACATCCTGGGATTAATAGCATATAGACTACAGTAGAGCTGCTTTAGGTAATATCCGAAGAAGTGTTTACAAAAAGTATAAAGATAAGAGAGTGAGAACGAGATATAAGAAAACCACTGAATATAAGAGAATAAGAATAGAGATATAACAATGGAGCATTGGATTAGTTGAATAAAAAGCACTGACTTGTAGAGATCAATAAGGACAAAGAGAATATTGCTGCTATCTGCCTCTTTGGAGCCATTTTTCACCTCCTGTACGTCCTTTGGTGTTCCACACATGATGAACACTGCAAACAGAAGAGCTGTATGTAAGACCACAGAGCAGCTGTGTATTCATCATCAGCAAGGTGCAATAGAAGGAGGTCAAGTCCTGTATTTGTCCAACTGACCCTTATAATCATGTAAATTTCTCTTTTAACCTTGAAACTAAAGTTAATACCAAACCCAAAATGCCCCTTTTCATAGCTGCACTGACATGAAACAGAAAGCTAAGGTATGCACTAGTTTACTTAACCTTGTGATTTAGTGTGACGTATTAATTTGGAAAGGTAATGTTTAGACAAAGAGCTAATATTTTCTAGTTGTGGACATATATTTAAGGTTTAATAGGAAATCATTAACAGCATCGGAAAGTCAAACTGACAAAAGTATTGAAAGTATTCACACAGCAGCCACTTTCCTCTGAAATCATGATGGACATCAGACCACATATCATGTAGAAACAATATTTTTGATAACCAATTAGCAATTTCTTACAAGAGCTAACATTAGCATTCAACCTCTTATTAGCTAACTGTTTGATAGAGTCAAACCATATGACCGAATAAAGGCAAGTTACTAGCTAACAGCTCTGTCAGCTAGCTAACGCTAACGCTCAGTTAGTGACGTTTTCTATCACCCAGCAGTGGTTGGTCTGCCAGAGAGGGTAGGCGGAGCTAAGCGGATGCATTTCCAGTCTTTGCAAGTGTTGAGAGTAAACAGTAATCTACTATGGCTGAACAAACAAAGAAAAGATTGATGACTACAGATACAACTTTTTTTTTCAAAAGTGAAAATCCAAAGAAAACAAAACAAAATTGACGCTCAGATGAAGACAAACAGTCTAAAAAGGAAAGCGACCGTCAGGGAGGAAAAGTTACACCCGTAACAAAGGGAGCCAACCGTAAATGCCTAGTTATCTGGGACGTATGTGCCCACATCTGCCTTTTATCAACATAACATGCCACCAAATTAAACAAAACGTTTTAATAATTTTTAGTAATTTCACTCACGGTTGCTTGTCTTGTTGTCCTGTTTAATGATTTTTCTCAGGTCCTCTGCTCTGCGCACCATCGTTCTATCTCTCTCTTTTGCAAACCTTGAGTTTGCCTCCAGAGCATTTATATACCTGTGGAAGAGAAACAAGTGACAGACCAGACATTCACGTTATTGTTTTACTTAAACACACAAGCCACACTGGTCTGTCTTCCTCATTGACACTGCCGGACACACAGCATTTTCAACATCATCAAAGTCCCTTAAATCGAATTAAAATTGATATTAAATTTATATCGAATTCAATTTTTTATAAAATGTATTTTTATTCATAAAAAATATTCATTCAATGAATTAATCTGGCAATACTGCTTATCAGTTGTATTAGGTAAAATCATTCTGAACATTTATAAGGTTTTATCTCTTCCATAAAAGAAGGATTCATTCATAGTCGACAAAAACACATATTATGATGTTCAAATTTATACCTGTGATTAATCAGTTTCAGCAGCCCGAGATGTGTTGTACAGAAGAATATCTCTAAAAGCTTGTACGAGTAAAATCAAGATGATCATGCCCCCCCAATTCTGAAAGTTTTTGCAAGTATTGAAGTCTGCACTTAAGTTAATCTTTACCCATATATTAGATTTTTATTGGATAATAGATTCTAAAATCAGATACTAAGCTTTCTTAGGTCAAGTAAAGTCACGTTGTTTGTCCTCATATCAAATCAAGGCATCAGAGAGTGACAGTGGGAGCTAACCCCAGTTTATAACTCGTCATATCCTGTGGCATGAGGGAGTGTGATAAATACACAAAGGTGTGAAAATACCAGAAGGTTGTTTCACACTTTCCACAGTGGTGAAGGTTTTTTCAGTTCTCAAATACACTCTTAACCTTTGTGTTAAAAGAAAATTCAGAGCTGCTTTGAAAATACTGTAGCATCACTGTTAGAGTGCCATAAAAGGAAGTATCTCATTTTCTTCACAATCTGACTATGCATTAGTTCGTAAAGCTGTTCAAATATTTGCTAAAATGTATGCTGAAAGTGA
Organism: Semicossyphus pulcher; assembly: GCF_022749685.1. Taxonomy (NCBI): domain Eukaryota; kingdom Metazoa; phylum Chordata; class Actinopteri; order Labriformes; family Labridae; genus Semicossyphus; species Semicossyphus pulcher. Next base: position 8,894,821 of record NW_027211670.1, on the reverse strand, counting down.
TCACAAGTAGGTGCTGGGCTGCATAGGGTTGATAGGCCTTAAGCAGTTACGTTACAAAATGTACAACAGCTGCTAGGTGATTGGCAGAATCAATTTCTGAGTAGGAAGTATTGTCAAATTTTTTGGACTCCAGAAAAAGGAATTTGAAACCTGCCATTGCAAAAAATACACTGTATTGTCTTACAAAATTGGGTTACTCTTTAAAAATATCTAAGTGACTTACCAAAGGCAGTCTTCAGTGCTGGTCGGCTTCTTATAAACATAGGCCGTCTGCCACTCAGGTTTGATTGTGTTGGTGTGATTCCAGAAGTGGATTAAAAAGTTAGAGACCTTTAGTGCAGGCGGCAGGAGGCGCTGCAGGTTGAGTGTGTAGTCGCAGTAGGGTCCGAAACTTCCTGCCGAGATAATGGGAGTGCTGAGCTTCAGACCATTTTCAGCACTGTCAGAGGGGGGAAAAATGTTACCATACTGTAACATTTTTACACGTGTTAGTATATGTATCTGCACTAGTGTAAATGTAACCTTGGAAAAACATCACTTACTCAACAATTGAGTAAGTAGCGTAGTGGCAGGTTGGCCCGAGCACCGCACACCCCAAGCTACTTGAATTCTGCAAGAGAAAACAAATGAGTTTTTCATCTGGTAGTTAGCGTGGCTGTTAGCTTCACATATGTGCTAGTAGCTAAATATAAGACCTGAGTTATAGGTTTAAAATGTGTTTGGTACCCCTGTGTGCCATGCCTTTCTTTCCCACTTGTACAAGTGTCTTCACAAGTTAACAACAGCAACTATCGGTGGGAACACTTGTAGCCCCCTGGAGTTGCTCCGTGTATAGCACTTTACATTGGGGGAAGAATGGGGATGACACAGCATAGTCTGCCCCCTGCTGGATATAACTTTAATTCTTACTGTACACGCTAAAGATGCAGGCAAGCCTACAAGTGCATTTTTTTTTGCAATGAATAAAAGGTGGATGTTAAGCTGTAGCTACTCACCATCAGTTGTTTTAGCTGGTCCACTCCCTCACATGCGCTGCTGTAGCAGCCTCCATTTCGATACCATGTCGTGTTGAAGCCGCCAAATTTAGGTGTGATATTAAACTTTAAATCTTAATTGTTGTTTGTGGAAACAAAAAAAGGAAGAAAAAACATTTTATCATTCACTGTTTAAAGGTTGTAGCCAACTTTAAAATGAGTGTCAGTTGACCGTTAGCTAAATCTCTCCCCCAACAGCGGTTATGCTATTGTAGCTTAGCCTGTATGTAGCTTTCATTTCTTTGGTGTACTGGCACTGAAGTAGAAGCAATACACTATCTAAGGAGTTTGAATGGTGATTGACTTTTTTATCCTCTAAAAGAAACAAATATGCAAGGGCAAATGTGTAAGGTAACAATGGTAACAGCGTTCATTTTCTTCAACACAAGCTAAAAGTAGCATGTCCGGCTAACTACTTGAGCATCTGACCTTATGTTTTGCTTATCATGCTAATAATACTCTGACAAACTAGCCCTACACTGCAAAATAAGAATAGTTGTTTTATTACCACATCTTCTACATGTATCATTAACGCTTGATACAAATTTACAGCAGAGGAAATCTAGCTTTAGCCTCACTTTTCGAGGTGTAAATATGCCAACACGTTCAAAGTAGACCTCATGAGTGCCATACGCTAAAAGAATTGATGTCGTAACCGTAACTAAGCTGTGAGGGACTTAACAAACAGTCAGTTGGCTATCAATAACCCTGGCTGTTAGTCCACCCACAACTAATATGTCCCCCATAGGTGATAAGCTGGAAATTAGCTAATAGCTAGATAATTTTTTCCCAGAGGTTCAAGCAGGACAATCCAGCTTTAAAATTGTGTCAGGGTATTCCATTTTCTGTAGTCGTCCACTCAAGGTCAAGCTAAGCTAACGGAAACATTGAACAAGGATTTCAGGTATCAGGATAATTTTCTGTTGGTTAATAGCATAATGGTATTATTTATGACGCTGAATAACTAATATCTTATCTGTCAACAGTCATTGCAGTTGGGCCAACACAATTGTGAAATCACTGGAGGAGTTGACAGGGAAAAAACAGAGACAAAGAAAAATACACACATACATACATATATATATATGTATATATATAAATAGCGCACTACAGGTTTCATTGAATAACACAGTAATGTATTCTACAAATTTTTGCACTGCTAAATAATGCTTAAAAATTTTCCAATAGAATCTACAGTATAAATACTTGATTACCTTCTTCCTCATTGATGGATGCATCTGTCTCTATGGCCTTCAGTATTTTGCCTTTCACAAACTTCAGACTCCAAGGAGACACTTCATCATCGAGCAGGATCACATTGATTGTAATCCCGTCCACACACTTTTTGATGCCCCGACACGGAGCAAAAATAGTAATCCCTAAGACGCACAAACACAACCACCACTTCGATGCTCCCATTTTCAACTCTGTCGTTTCTGTTATTTATATTTTAGTCCATGACCTGTCAGAGTTTTTCAGTGTGTTTCCTTTAGTCCAGTGCGTCTGTAGTGCAGTAAAGTCATCAATCAATCCAAGAACTTCCTCTTAAATTTAATTCCAAATTCCAGGAACTAATTTTTGTCTAATCCACCATGGCCGTAGCAAAATTGTAAATATCACCAGAGCATATCCAGTGTCCAAATCCTTGTCTGTTCTCTCCTCTGGGTCGTTCGCTTCGCAGGTTCACACTCCTTCTGTTCCTCTAAGTGGCTCACCCGTCCTTCCCACCTCTAGTTGTTAATATACAACCTTTAAAGACACAGAGGCGGGCAATATAACCTTGTCACTGTTATTGGGCCAAGGTCTGAATGAAATCTTAAAACCCAGGCAAACACACAAACACAGGGCATATATTTGAGCTGGTTGTGGGCTTGTTGGTAATAAACACAGATATAATAGACACATATGCTATAAGATTCAAAGTTAGTCAAAGAGAAAAACATAAGAATACATGATTTCACTGTAATGTAGGCTTAAAATAAGCTGCAATAGCAGGGTGATGGTTAGGCCTCGCACACATGTAACTTCTGAAAGGTTCTGAAAATAGTCCTGCTGTTTATTGGGATTAAAAGTTTGATTAGCAGCTAATATGGCTGATCAATTAATCAATTAATATGACTATACCGCTTTTAAATAAAATGAAAACCAATGAGAAATCTTGTAGAGGACTCAACAAATCAACAGATAATCTCTTTAAGTGTAAGATGAATTTTTGTTGCTGTCTGTCTGTCTGTCTGTTTGTTTGTTTTTATGTCTGCCTCTCTCTCTCTCTCTCTCTCTGCCTCTCCCTCTATCCCACTTTCTCATGCCAGCCGGTAGCTCGAGGTTTTGGCCTGTTAAAAAGAAGATTTTTCCTCACTCATGTTGCCAAGTACTTGCTCATTGGAGATTTATGTAAGTAAATAGATAGACCTGCTTTTTATAAAGTACAATATCTATGGCTATCAGAATCTTCTTATTGAATAAAAACTGTTTATAAAAGAGACATTATTAATAAAAACAAAAACCGTGGGGGAAGAGAGTGGAGATGACATGCAGCAAAGGGCAGAGGGTCAGAGTTGAACCGCTGTGTTGAGGACTGAGCCTCTATATATTTGGCTCGTGATTTAAATATCATTGATTAAAGATATAATCTAAAAGATTTTCATTTTAATAAATGTCTGTTAGGTCACAGTCTATCAGCAAATGAGGTAACACAATGGTGATTGAGCCTATGGTGCAACTTTTGCGGAAAAAATCACAAGCGGCGCCCAGTTAGTTTTCCATCACCCAGCAGTGGTTGGTCTGCCAGAGAGGGTAGGCGGAGCTAAGCGGCTGCTTTTCCGGCCTCTGCGAGTAAACAGTAATCTACTATGGCTGAACAAACAAAGAAAAGATGGATGACTACAGATACAACTTCAACAATAAGTGAAAATCCAAAGAAAAAGAAACAAATTGGACGCTCAGATGAAGGCAAACAGTCTGAAAAGGAAAACGACCGTCAGCGAGGAAAATCGTGGACGCCACACATGTTGTTTGGATATCTGGTTAGTGTGCTCCTGCAATTACCGTTTATCGCCAGGTTGGTGGTTTAAACTCCTCCAATGTACAAGGCTTTTTTTTAGGTCAGATACTGAATAAAAATTATGATGGGCCTTACATGGCAGCATCATTAGTGGTAGTGTGTGTGTGTGTGTGTGTGTGGGTGTGTGAAAGGGTGAATGCTGACATGTTGTGTAAAGCATCTTAGTCGGAAGAATAGAAAGGTGCTATGTGAGTTTATACATGTTATTTACATAATACATTTTTTATTGTCTTTATTTTGGAGTAATGCTGACCACAAGTTAAGAGCAACTCAGGTATGGACGAATGAGGCCTGACTGATATTAACTCACCTCATTTTGAACACACTCGATAACAGGACCAAGTAGAACCAGGAACAGCTGGGATATTAGAGGTTTTATTTTGTAGGAGAAACAAAGGGGTGGCATCGGAAAAAATTTACAAGGTTTTATTGTCATATACGTTTAAAACACTTCATCTTTCATTTGTTGAAATAGGTGTAAACCATGACAAAATAACATGGAAAATCTGACTTCCTGCTATGAAAGATGACCTGCATGTGTGTGTGTGTTATTTCTCACTGTATGTGTGAGACCTGGCAGACAGCAAACACAGACGCACAGCTTGTAAATTAGTGAGATACAGCTGAGGAAGAAAAGCAAGGAGAGAAAAGAGAAGAGCAAAGGTTGGTCAGGCCGTAAAAGTAATCCCAGATAACGTGCTGTAAAAGCACACGCACTTCTGTGATGCAGGTCAGAGGTGTTTTATTCTGTTTATCTGTAACACTTACGCACACACATACACACCCTGCAACACAACATGAAGTCTGAACAAAATAAATTCATCCTGCAGCCTATTATGTCCAGCTGAGAGTATCCTTACTTTAATTAAACGTCTGAATAATCCTGTCCACACGCGCGCGCACACACACACACTTTAACAACAGGCATTCATTATCAGCTAATTACTTGTAAACAATTACCTTACAGAGGATAGCTGCACTTTTCTTCTTTGTGTGTGTGTGTGTGTGTGTGTGTGTGTTTTATAACAAATCTATAAAATGTTCTCCTTATTACTCCTTTATTGATTCATGTTTATACCCACTGGTGTTGGGTCCGTTGTCTTTATATTTCTGACTTTTATTGTCATCATTCTTAACATTTCTTCTGTTGTTTCATGTTCGGGATGACAGTGGACTTTGTAAAGGTTACTCTGGGAATTGTAGTTTTTATTTTAAAGAAAGAAATGAGAGTTCTGAGGGAAACATCACACACTTGACTTCAAACAGACTCTGAAGTTTTCTCTGATTACATCCTCCTTTCTGCTTGATTTTTATCCAACACACAAGAAGCTGCTGTTTCATCATTTTAAAACACTTCAAACTTTGGCTTCTCTGACATATGGCTGCAGTCTTCAGGTTTGGGACGTCATTTCTGCAAACCAAACAGCCTGAAATGAATCTGACCAAAGTCCTGTGTTTTCTGCTTCATTATCCTGATCCTCGTGTTTGCTTTCTATATTTTTATCATCATGATCCATTGTATTGATTTCCCCTTACACCTGAAACATGCTCAGCTTTGGGTTCAGGCTCAGGCTCGTTCTATTTTCCTTGTTTGGTATCTTCAATTTTTCTTTTTTTTGTATTTAATAACTTACTTATTATTTTCTGTTCAGTCACCACCATTACATTATCATTAATCTTCTGTCTGTTCATCAAGATGCCCACATATCTTTGTCTAAGCTTGAACAAATACAAAATAGCATTAAAATCAAGCTTTTCAAATCAAAATCAAGATAAACTTTTTTGTCCCACAGGTGGATGGACAATGTACTCTGATTGGCTAAAAGAACAAGTACCCTGATTGGCTCAAAGAACAAGTTCCCTGATTGGCTCAATGAACAAGTACTCTGATTGGCTGAACAAACATGCACTCTGATTGGCTCAATGGAGAAGTACTCTTATTGGCTAAAAGAACAAGTACTCTGATTGGCTCAAAGAACAAGTCCCCTGATTGGCTCAATGAACAAGTACTCTGATTGGCTGAACAAACAAGTACTCTGATTGGCTCAATGAACAAGTACCCTGATTGGCTCAAAGAACAAGTCCCCTGATTGGCTGAATGAACAAGTACCCTGATTGGCTGAATGAACAAGTACCCTGATTGGCTGAATGAACAAGTACTCTGATTGGCTGAACAAACATGTACACTGATTGGCTCAATGGACAAGTACCCTGATTGGCTGAACAAACAAGTACTCTGATTGGCTCAATGGACAAGTACTCTGATTGGCTGAACAAACAAGTACTCTGATTGGCTGAATGAACAAGTACCCTGATTGGCTGAATGAACAAGTACCCTGATTGGCTGAATGAACAAGTACTCTGATTGGCTGAACAAACATGTACTCTGATTGGCTCAATGGAGAAGTACTCTGATTGGCTGAACAAACATGCACTCTGATTGGCTCAATGGAGAAGTACTCTTATTGGCTAAAAGAACAAGTACTCTGATTGGCTCAAAGAACAAGTCCCCTGATTGGCTCAATGAACAAATACTCTGATTGGCTGAACAAACAAGTACTCTGATTGGCTCAATGAACAAGTACCCTGATTGGCTCAAAGAACAAGTCCCCTGATTGGCTGAATGAACAAGTACCCTGATTGGCTGAATGAACAAGTACTCTGATTGGCTGAATGAACAAGTACTCTGATTGGCTGAACAAACATGTACATTGATTGGCTCAATGGACAAGTACCCTGATTGGCTGAACAAACAAGTACTCTGATTGGCTCAATGGACAAGTACTCTGATTGGCTGAACAAACAAGTACTCTGATTGGCTGAATGAACAAGTACCCTGATTGGCTGAATGAACAAGTACCCTGATTGGCTGAATGAACAAGTACTCTGATTGGCTGAACAAACATGTACTCTGATTGGCTCAATGGAGAAGTACTCTGATTGGCTGAATGAACAAGTACCCTGATTGGCTGAATGAACAAGTACCCTGATTGGCTGAACAAACAAGTACTCTGATTGGCTCAATGGACAGGTACTCTGATTGGCTGAACAAACAAGTACTCTGATTGGCTCAAAGTACAATTCCCCTGATTGGCTCAATGAACAAGTACCCTGATTGGCTAGACAAAAATGTACACTGATTGGCTCAATGGACAAGTACCCTGATTGGCTCAATGGACAAGAACTCTGATTGGCTGAACAAACAAGTACTCTGATTGGCTCAATGAACAAGTACCCTGATTGGCTGAAGTACTCTGATTGGCTGAACAAACATTTACTCTGATTGGCTCAATGGAGAAGTACTCTGATTGGCTGAACAAACAAGTACTCTGAATGAACAAGTACTCTGATTGGCTAAAAGAACAAGTACCCTGATTGGCTCAAAGAACAAGTTCCCTGATTGGCTCAATGAACAAGTACTCTGATTGGCTGAACAAACATGCACTCTGATTGGCTCAATGGAGAAGTACTCTTATTGGCTAAAAGAACAAGTACTCTGATTGGCTCAAAGAACAAGTCCCCTGATTGGCTCAATGAACAAGTACTCTGATTGGCTGAACAAACAAGTCCCCTGATTGGCTCAATGGACGAGTACCCTGATTGGCTGAACAAACAAGTACTCTGATTGGCTCAATGGAGAAGTACTCTTATTGGCTAAAAGAACAAGTACTCTGATTGGCTCAAAGAACAAGTCCCCTGATTGGCTCAATGAACAAGTACCCTGATTGGCTCAAAGAACAAGTCCCCTGATTGGCTCAATGGACAAGTACCCTGATTGGCTGAACAAACAAGTACTCTGATTGGCTCAATGGACAGGTACTCTGATTGGCTGAACAAACAAGTACTCTGATTGGCTCAAAGTACAATTCCCCTGATTGGATCAATGAACAAGTACCCTGATTGGCTAGACAAAAATGTACACTGATTGGCTCAATGGACAAGTACCCTGATTGGCTCAATGGACAAGAACTCTGATTGGCTGAACAAACAAGTACTCTGATTGGCTCAATGAACAAGTACCCTGATTGGCTGAAGTACTCTGATTGGCTGAATGAACAAGTACCCTGATTGGCTGAATGAACAAGTACCCTGATTGGCTGAATGAACAAGTACTCTGATTGGCTGAACAAACATGTACTCTGATTGGCTCAATGGAGAAGTACTCTTATTGGCTCAATGGCTGAACAAACATGCACTCTGATTGGCTCAATGGAGAAGTATTCTTATTGGCTAAAAGAACAAGTACTCTGATTGGCTCAAAGAACAAGTCCCCTGATTGGCTGAGTGAACAAGTACCCTGATTGGCTGAACAAACAAGTACTCTGATTGGCTCAATGGACAAGTAATCTGATTGGCTAAAAGAACAAGTACCCTGATTGGCTCAATGAACAAGTCCCCTGATTGGCTCAATGAACAAGTACCCTGATTGGCTGAGGAAACATGTACTCTGATTGGCTCAATGGACAAGTAATCTGATTGGCTCAAAGAACAAGTACCCTGATTGGCTCAATGAACAAGTCCCCTGATTGGCTCAATGAACAAGTACCCTGATTGGCTGAGGAAACATGTACTCTGATTGGCTCAATGGACAAGTAATCTGATTGGCTAAAAGAACAAGTACCCTGATTGGCTCAATGAACAAGTACCCTGATTGGCTGAATGAACAAGTGCTCTGATTGGCTCAATGGACAAGTACCCTGATTGGCTGAACAATCAAGTACTCTGATTGGCTCAATGGACAAATACTCTGATTGGCTCAATGAACAAGTAACCTGATTGGCTGAATGGACAAGTACTCGGATTAGCTCAATGATCAAGTACCCTGATTGGCTCAATGAACAAGTACCCTGATTGGCTGAATGAACAAGTGCTCTGATTGGCTCAATGGACAAGTACTCTTATTGGCTGAATGGACAAGTACCCTGATTGGCTCAATTAACTTGTCCTCTGATTGGCTGAACAAACAAGTACCCTGATTGGCTGAATGAGAATGTACTCTGATTGGCTGAACAAACATGTACTCTGATTGGCTCAATGGAGAAATACTCTGATTGGCTCAATGGACAAGTACTCTGATTGGCTAAAAGAACAAGTACCCTGATTGGCTCAAAGAACAAGTCCCTTGATTGGCTCAATGAACAAGTTCCCTGATTGGCTGAATGAACAAGTACTCTGATTGGCTGAACAAACATGCACTCTGATTGGCTCAATGGAGAAGTACTCTTATTGGCTAAAAGAACAAGTACTCTGATTGGCTCAAAGAACAAGTCCCTTGATTGGCTCAATGAACAAGTACTCTGATTGGCTGAACAAACAAGTACTCTGATTGGCTCAATGAACAAGTACTCTGATTGGCTCAATGACCAAGTACCCTGATTGGCTCAAAGAACAAGTCCCCTGATTGGCTGAATGAACAAGTCCCCTGTTTGGCTCAATGGACAAGTACTCTGATTGGCTCAATGGACAAGGACTCTGATTGGCTGAGCAAACAAGTACTCTGATTGGCTCAATTAACAAGTACCCTGATTGGCTGAACAAACACGTACTCTGATTGGCTCAATGAACAAGCACTCTGATTGGCTGAACAAACAAGTACTCTGATTGGCTCAATGGACAGGTACTCTGATTGGCTGAACAAACAAGTACTCTGATTGGCTCAAAGTACAATTCCCCTGATTGGCTCAATGAACAAGTACCCTGATTGGCTAGACAAAAATGTACACTGATTGGCTCAATGGACAAGTACCCTGATTGGCTGAACTAACAAGTACTCTGATTGGCTCAATGGACAAGTACTCTGATTGGCTCAATGGACAAGAACTCTGATTGGCTGAACAAACAAGTACTCTGATTGGCTCAATGAACAAGTACCCTGATTGGCTGAAGTACTCTGATTGGCTGAACAAACATTTACTCTGATTGGCTCAATGGAGAAGTACTCTGATTGGCTCAATGGACAAGTACTCTGATTGGCTAAAAGAACAAGTACCCTGATTGGCTCAATGAACAAGTTCCCTGATTGGCTGAATGAACAAGTACTCTGATTGGCTGAATGAACAAGTACTCTGATTGGCTGAACAAACATGCACTCTGATTGGCTCAATGGAGAAGTACTCTGATTGGCTAAAAGAACAAGCACTCTGATTGGCTCAAAGAACAAGTCCCCTGATTGGCTCAATGAACAAGTACTCTGATTGGCTGAATGAACAAGTACTCTGATTGGCTGAACAATCAATCAAGCACTCTGATTGGCTGAATGAACAAGTACTCTGATTGGCTGAACAAACATGTACTCTGATTGGCTCAATGGACAAGTATCTGATTGGCTAAAAGAACAAGTACCCTGATTGGCTCAATGAACAAGTACCCTGATTGGCTCAAAGAACAAGTCCCCTGATTGGCTCAATGGACAAGTACCCTGATTGGCTCAATGGACAAGGACTCTGATTGGCTGAACAAACAAGTACTCTGAATGGCTCAATTAACAAGTACTCTGATTGGCTAAAAGAACAAGTACCCTGATTGGCTCAAAGAACAAGTCCCCTGATTGGCTCAATGAACAAGTACCCTGATTGGCTGAGGAAACATGTACTCTGATTGGCTCAATGGACAAGTAATCTGATTGGCTAAAAGAACAAGTACCCTGATTGGCTCAATGAACAAGTCCCCTGATTGGCTCAATGAACAAGTACCCTGATTGGCTCAATGAACAAGTACCCTGATTGGCTGAATGAACAAGTACTCTGATTGGCTGAACAAACATGCACTCTGATTGGCTCAATGGAGAAGTACTCTGATTGGCTAAAAGAACAAGCACTCTGATTGGCTCAAAGAACAAGTCCCGTGATTGGCTCAATGAACAAGTACTCTGATTGGCTGAACAAACAAGCACTCTGATTGGCTGAATGAACAAGTACTCTGATTGGCTGAACAAACATGTACTCTGATTGGCTCAATGGACAAGTATCTGATTGGCTAAAAGAACAATTACCCTGATTGGCTCAATGAACAAGTACCCTGATTGGCTCAAAGAACAAGTCCCCTGATTGGCTCAATGGACAAATACCCTGATTGGCTGAACAAACAAGTACTCTGATTGGCTCAATGGACAAGTACTCTGATTGGCTCAATGGACAAGTAATCTGATTGGCTAAAAGAACAAGTACCCTGATTGGCTCAATGGACAGGTACTCTGATTGGCTGAACAAACAAGTACTCTGATTGGCTCAATGAACAAGTACCCTGATTGGCTGAATGAACAAGTACTCTGATTGGCTGAACAAACATGTACTCTGATTGGCTCAAAGAACAAGTCCCCTGATTGGCTCAATGAACAAGTTCCCTGATTGGCTGAATGAACTCTGATTGGCTGAATGAACAAGTACTCTGATTGGCTGAAGGAACATGCACTCTGATTGGCTCAATGGAGAAGTACTCTTATTGGCTAAAAGAACAAGTACTCTGATTGGCTCAAAGAACAAGTCCCCTGATTGGCTCAATGAACATGTACCCTGATTGGCTCAAAGAACAAGTCCCCTGAGTGGCTCAATGAACAAGTTCCCTGATTGGCTGAATGAACAAGTACTCTGATTGGCTGAATGAACAAGTACTCTGATTGGCTGAACAAACATGCACTCTGATTGGCTCAATGGAGAAGTACTCGTACTGGCTAAAAGAATAAGTACTCTGATTGGCTCAAAGAACAAGTCCCCTGATTGGCTCAATGAACAAGTACTCTGATTGGCTGAACAAACAAGTACTCTGATTGGCTCAATGAACAAGTACCCTGATTGGCTCAAAGAACAAGTCCCCTGATTGGCTGAATGAACAAGTACCCTGATTGGCTGAATGAACAAGTACTCTGATTGGCTGAACAAACATGTACTCTGATTGGCTCAATGGACAAGTAATCTGATTGGCTAAAAGAACAAGTACCCTGATTGGCTCACTGAACAAGTACCCTGATTGGCTCAAAGAACAAGTCCCCTGATTGGCTCCATGAACAAGTACCCTGATTGGCTGAACAAAAATGTACACTAAGATGAGATTACTTGTTCATTGAGCCAATCAGAGAACTTGCTCATTGAGCCAATGAGAGTACTTGTCCATTGAGCCAATAACCACCGACGAGGGACTGAGTCCCAGTAGAGGAGCTGAGCCCCAGTAGAGGAGATGAGCTATGGTATGGTATATCTCTGTATTTCTCTCCCTCTTTCTCTCTATCCCTCTTTCTTTCTCCCTCAAACCAAGTCCCCTCTGGACAAATAGTTCAAGTTTTTTCAAGATCTGAATTCACAGAACATAGAATCTATGATTTTGAAAATGATGTGGATCCAGAGAATCATGTTTTTAATCATATCAATGATTGTTGTAGATATTATACTGATGGACAACTTAAAGATATTGTTGAACTTGATAAGACATTCTCAGTAATTAATTTCAATTGTAGAAGCCTACCTGTACATTTTGCTAAAATCAATGAATATTTGGACATGTTTAAAAGTAAATTTAAGTTGATAGTTTTATCAGAGATAAGCTTTGGGAGGCGTGACACACTGCGAAGAGCTCCCCTCCAGGTCGGACCGCAGACCAAAATATCATGCTTGAAAGTAAAAACTGCCCGACTTTTTTTGTGCCTCACAATTAACAATATCTAAAGTTTGTACAGAGACTTCTGTTAGAGTACATCTTGTAACCCAATACATTCCTTCTTTACTGTTTATACCTTATTAGTTAATGTTAGGGTCTAACAGATTAAACTACAGAGTCTGAGTAGTGTCATTAAAACAAATCTATTAACTTTTGGTTAAATGAAAGATTACATTTTTGTTGAAATGTACACATTTTGAACATACAGATATGTATGATAGTTCCAGATATTCAGAGAATATTGAATTAAAATTACTTTTTTAAGAAGAAGACAAACTTTATTAATCCCCGAAGGGAAATTCAATGTTTTCACTCTGTTATTATTAGAAACATGCTACACACAGACCCAAATACACACATGCACAAACAGAACTCTATGACATGCAAATTGAAGTAGAAATTCGTCCCTGGAAAAAGCCACCTTCTGCTCAGGACATGTTTCCTTTGCCGAGGCAGGTGCTGTGGCCAGCACGGAGCCCTACCCATGCTGGTACCTCTGCTGCACCTCTGCTGCCTAGTGCAGTATGTAAATATTTTGTTTCACAAAAATAAATACAAAGATGACGTTTTATAAGTGACAACAGTGTTTTTTTTACTCATTTGGGGAAAGCTATAATGGAGATCTCAATGATTTTCTTACAGTGTGATTTCAATTTCTGAAAATGCTGAATATCATGAGTCGCAATTGCTCCTGCAGAGTGTGTGACTCCATGCTCCTCAATCTGTTGCCAACTAATTAGCCGAACACATTGCAAGGGCCGATTTGGCTTCAATTCGGGCTTTGAGCAATGCAATCATTTTAAAGCAAACAATTCAACATCGACTGCAGCATTACAACACCGCACCCACCTTCTGCTCAGGACATGTTTCCTTTGCCGAGGCAGGTGCTGTGGCCAGCACGGAGCCCTACCCATGCAGTTGCACTTATAATCCACCGGGTGGCGACAGAGCAACATCAATAATACAGTCACATCAATTTTGCATAAATTGAACACAAAGGTTATTTCTAACTCTGTTACATTTAGTATGGATTAGATTTTTTTTTTTCATGCAGAACATCAATTTGAAAAAAAACACGGAGTGTTTAAGATTCCACAACAGGCAAGCCGTTTTAACATTTAATAGCTAGACTGGATATGTATTGCAGATATCTGTAATTCAGTTCCTCCTAGTCAAAAAGAACATTTCAGATATCCACAATGACATTCTTCCTATCCACAATTGTCATTTCAGATATCCACAACGCCATTCTTCCTAGGACAAATGACGTCACTTTTGCCATTCATGTGTATTGGGCTTTCAATTTCAGATATCCACAATTACATTCTGGATATCTAGAATGAACATTCTGGATATCTGCAATAGAATTCTTACTAGGAAAAACTCCCATTTCAGATATCTTCAATCCAATTGTTACTAGTCATAATTTTCATTTCAGATATCCAAAATGAAAAACTATTCCAGATATCCAGAATGTAATTTTGAATATCCAAAATACATTGTGACTAGTAAAAATGTCATTATGGATATCCACAATTCGTATTATGACTAGTAAAAATGTAATTTCAGATATCTACGATTAGGATTATGACTAGAAACAATACAATTGCAGATATCCATAAAAGTATTGTTGATATCTGTTGACGGGTAGACAGGACGCCATTTTATGAAATGAAAATTATGACTAGTAACAATTGGATTGAAGATATCTGAAATGGGAGTTTTTCCTAGTAAGAATTCTATTGCAGATATCCAGAATGTAATTGTGGATATCTGAAATTGAAAGCCCAATACACATGAATGGCAAAAGTGACGCCATTTGTCCTAGGAAGAATGGCGTTGTGGATATCTGAAATGACAATTGTGGATAGGAAGAATGTCATTGTGGATATCTGAAATGTTCTTTTTGACTAGGAGGAATTGAATTACAGATATCTGCAATACATATCCAGTCTAGCTATTAAATGTTAAAACGGCCACTTATACTTTTTAAGGATTTTTAGATATCTTAAATTTAGTTTTGACTAGTACAATCAAAGTTGTAGATATCTTGAAATACAATTTCTACTAGTAAGAATGTTATTGCGGGTATCTTTAATTACCATTCTGACTAGTGAGAATACAATTTTGACTAGGAGAAATGCTATTATGGCTATCTAAAATGTAATTACAGATAGGAGCGTGGTTCGATTAAATGTTAAAACGGCTTGCCATATTCCATCATACTGTGACGAGGACGGAACACGTGACGTCATGTTCCGCGCTGCTGCACCGTGACCTCACTTAGACGTCACGATGCTTTCCGAACCGAGGTTATAAGTAGGAGCTGTGCAGGTCGGAACTCTTAAGCCATGGTCTACGAGGTTGATAGCTCATCCCTGCAGGGCTGCTCCCTGCTTCTAGCAGGCTGCTGGCTTCTTAGCCGGTACACTTGGTAAGAGGGAGGAAAGGAAAATCGGCCTCTCCGCCTGCAGGTCGTCCCTGGGTCATGGTACCTCAGCCATGGCTGTCAAGGGTGAGAGCAGGTTAACTGTGTATGACCATATCCCTGCTGGTACTTTTAGTGTAAGTGAAGTTGGCTTGGACGATTGGCCTCTCCACCAGATAGGTCCTGGGCCATGGCGCCATGAGATCTGGTGTGCGGACTGCACTGTTCCTCCGTGAATGGGTTCAGGAGCAGGCCAGAGGACATTCCTTTCTGTCTTTCTCTCCCTCTTTCTCGCTATCCCTCTTTCTTTCCCCTGTGGACAAATAGCTCCGGCTTGGATACTGGGTTTGTGATACTAGGGGGGACTCAGTCCCTCGTCGGTGGGATAGGCTCCTCTCAGTAGAGCCTCCACTGAGAGGAGCCTATCCCACCGACGAGGGACTGAGTCCCAGCAGAGGAGATGAGCTATGGTAAGGTATATCTCCGTCTTTCTCTCCCTCTTTCTCTCTATCCCTCTTTCTTTCTCCCTCAAACCAAGTCACCTCTGGACAAATAGTTCAAGTTTTTTCAAGATCTGAATTCACAGAACATAGAATCTATGATTTTGAAAGTGATGTGGATCCAGAGAATCATGTTTTTAAATCATATCAATGATTGTTGTAGATATTATACTGATGGACAACTTAAAGATATTGTTGAACTTGATAAGACATTCTCAGTAATTAATTTCAATTGTAGAAGCCTACCTGTACATTTTGCTAAAATCAAAGAATATTTGGACATGTTTAAAAGTAAATTTAGTTGATAGCTTTATCAGAGATAAGCTTTGGGAGGCGTGACATGGGAATGGCACATGCCACTGAACTACTGGCACACCAAGTGGCACATCCCGTGGCAAGCCGTCGGCCACTTTCGATCTCAGCGCTGCTGAAGAGATAAGAGGTACAGCTTTGTCCGCCGGGGCGCCAAAATCAACACAAACCAAAAGGTCCTCACAGCAGCTGTAAAGCAAGAGAGTACAGCTTCACAAAGCTGCTAACAAAAAATGAAATTAAATGTATTTATGAAATTAAAATTAAATGCAAGCAATGGGATTATGGGATAGCAATACTTAATGTCTAAAAGACTCTTTTTAAACGTTAAACTAGCGTATTTTACCTTTAAGCTGAACTCTGTTTGCAGGAATAGTGATATGAAGTCAAATATCTTCCTGGTACTGATGTGCTGATAAATAGTCGGCCTTCACAATAAGAGTCCTGGCTGTTAGACGTGCAGTGTAAAAAAACACAAACCAGGAGGAGATTTCAATAGTTTCTTCATATACTTTATTTTCTTTGGAAAGGGGGTATAACCAAGCATTCATATAACATATCTTAAGCTCACCAGACAGCATACATACAAAACTATGGAGCTTAAAAATGCAGCATCATTTCTAGTTTAATGGCATTTGTTCATCTTAAAGAGTCTTGAAATATCAAACTCTTCATACACAGGGATAAGGCAGCGAGGTACAGGAGCAGAGAGAGACAGGAGGGGATAATCATGCTCGATTGTCTCTGAAAAAACCAAACGTTTTCAGGTCAACTGCAGCATCCGAGACTTTCTCCATTGGTACCATGTTGGGTCAGTTCTCTGGGAACAAAACTGCATTACATCAGAGGCCATCAAAACAAAAAGCAAAGCTTACACAGGAAATACATCAAAGCATTTTTTAATAATCATTTGACCTGGCAGAAGTCTAACACCACATCACTACTGAGGTTTCACAGCGCAGTGTGTCTCAGCTCAGCGGGAAAGACTGAAAGAAATCCTCACTAGGAAACCGCTCGTCGGCCTGCGCTCAAGTGCAACATCAGCTTTCTGTTCGGCTGGTCAGAATTGTCCTTTCACTACATTCATTTGCACGCAGCCTGTTGTGCGTAACGCCCCGGGAAACGCAAACATTGATGGAAAAACAGAAAATACTGACTGTTCAGGCTGGGAGGGCAGCTAACCCTGCTACGTCTGCTCATACAAAGCCAAAGAAATCAAGCAAAAAACATTTAAATACACAACTTCTGAACCATACAAGGATCCCCCCTCCTTCTTCATCCCTGATACATACTTGTTGCCAAGACAGCTTCTCGGAAATACTGTAGTACAAGGAGCCAAGTATATCCTCCGTACAGTAAATATGTAATGCTTATTACGTGGTTCTGGCAGGAACCGATAAGGCATGATTTACATTTAAAGACTGCATTAATTAAGTCAAGCCACAGGGAATGTGTGTGTTTGAAATCGGTAAATAAATACAGGAGTGAGGGGAGAAAAGAAGAGGATGGGGTTACCTTACAAAACAAAATAATCAAAGTGTTTGAGACGACTGGAAACCTGCAGTCACCAGCTACACTTTAAGCAACAGTTTTGGTTTCTACTTCTTCCTGCTGAGCTTTGACCCACCCCATGTGAAGTCATCTTTTTATTTCTTCTTCTAAGACCGTTTTTTAACATTAAAAAAAAATACAAAAACACCTCACAACAAATCCCATATGTGTCTTATCAGTCCATATTTTGGCGTTCAAACCCCCACAAACCCCCTTGTTACCAATTTTCCACGATATCCAGTCCCCATGCTTTATATTGCTTTGCATCTTTGTTGTCTGATTGGTCGACTGCTGCCTCTGCTGATTGTCTGGAGCTTCATTTATAGGGAGAGCAGTGTATAGATGGAGGCGGTGGATGGTACGTCACATCCACAGACTGTATAAAAAGATGGACGACATGACAGCTCCCTAAAAGTGAAGCCGAAACCTCTCTATCGCCCCCTGCTGACTGGCTGCAGTATAGGTCATAAAGCCCGCCTCCTCCATGTTATCAGATGGGACATGAGTCAAACTATAAAATCAAAAAACATCGTCAAATTAATGTTTCTCAAACATGCTTTCTGTTATTATAGTTAGTTCTTATCGTGCTGATTTACATCCAAGTGTTCATTTTTCTGACAAGTTTAATTTTAATTAGTTATTTGATGCTATAGAAAGGATGATTGACAGCTCTGTTGACAAATGCGGCTCCTGCAGTAGAGGAGGATTGTTGAGAGGAAGCGTAACAAAACCACGACTACAGTCATTGAAGTTTCCAACGTTAACCTCAGACCAACACAAAGAAGCTGTTCTGCTGTTAAATATGCCGGCGTGCGGGATCCTTGCTGGTTTTTTTCGGTAATTTAAGTTGGTGTTTTGGTGGCTACGGCCACTCCGCCCGCCGATCTCAACCGTGCGACAAGATGGCAGCGCGTATCACAGGGGCGTGTCGTCCATCTACGTATACAGCCATTAGTCATGGCTGGCACCATCATGGAGGTCAACAAGACTCTCTGTGAGGAATATTACTACTAACAGATTTAACAGACAGAATGGAAATGATACCTGAATGAGGTTGTGGCAGCGTGGTCACTTTAAACCCACTTTAAGTCACAGACAGTGTGGTGATTTGCTCTCTGCCTGTGTCTACAATTAACAACACATCTGCTCAGTAATCATTTGGTCTTTAAAATGTAAAAGAAATTGCTTAGTTTTGCTTAAAAAGTGAGCAATTAATCAGAATTGTTGCAGATCAACCGACTGTCAGCTGTAACTGTGACATATAACAGGTAATAAAGCATGAATATATTAAAGATAACCTGGATTAAGTGTGGTTTCTTTTACTTTGGAATCCCAGTGACTTAATTAACTGTTGTTAATGTGTGTAGTAGCTGCTACACATGCTACAAACTAGCTAGCATGCCAATCAAATAGGTAGGTTTCCCAGTGAAGATGCAGAGAATTAAACACAGAAGTTATCGGATGTTTAACGATGAAATGAGCAGCTTCCTATCAAAGCATCAACACATGTATGTAACCAGAACACAATCTACTATCATAACCAGTGTTACACAGGGGCGGTGGATCTCCATCATGGTTGCCAGAAGCTTCATTATGTCACATTAAAGTCGTTCATTCAGGCTGAACAGGGAGAGAAGACAGCAGAGGTTTGTCTCTCTAAGGAGGGTTAAGACAAAAACAGAGTAACTGACATGTGTGTATGATGGGAGGAGAATTGTGGCCGGAGGGGAGGGGGGGTAGACTGGACCAGATCATGTTGTTGTCTCCTTATAGGACGGTGCTCTCAGAGTCCAGGTCAAAGTCTTTGGGAGGAGGCAGAGAAGAAGAAGAGGAGGAGGAAGAGGCTGTCGCTGGCTGCTGGTCTACAGCGAGCTCAGGGACCAAAGCTCGACTCAGCCCTTTGAAAGACATCGCCGGGTCTGCAGAGCGAAACAAAAGAAACATCATCAACATGTTTTTCAAAGCTGCACCAGACGAGACGAAATGTTTTCAATCAAAATAAACATGATCAAATCTAGACAAGACCTTGTTAGTTTCCATTTGTGTTAGTAAGTAATGTGTTTTTCATGCATGCAGACACTGAAACAGAACAGCACTTAAACACATAAAATAAATAAATACACCATTTAAGAGACATTATATGAACAATGGGTATAATCACAAACATGTGCAGCTTCGTCCCAGAGCAGAAAACATTTAAAGCTGTTGTAATCATGCCATCCAATGCAGGGGTGTCATATTTTCCATAAGCTTAAACAGCAGCAGTGAGACCTCTGTCAGTGTGAGCGTCTGAACAGCAGGGGGCGGTGTTCAGCCGCAGACTGAGAGCAGCAGGCAGGGAAAGTGGAAAATGTGAAGGATGGAAGTGAAATGAACCAGTTCTGACTTTTGAAGCAGTGTAGAGAAAATGCTGCTGAATATATTAAATATATATTAAATTATTGATTGAAAAAAAGAGCTAAAACCTTGTGTGTGTTTGTTAGACACAAGCTGAGTATGTGCGGAGACATTTGTGACAAGACAAGAACATATAAGTTATAAACATGCAGTTACACATGCTTGATACAAGGACACTGGTATTTAAAAGTCAATCATCACAATATATACTAACACAAAATACATTATATTCAAACACAATCCGAATCCACACACTGACAGTGGAGGTTTTGGAAATCACAGTTTGTAAATTCAGGTCTGAAACACAGTGTGACTGATGATATGATATGACATCTCAGTGACGGTAAATGAAGATGAAAGACTTGTGATACATAATCGCCCTGACAGACGGCATGTCATGTGACACACTGATATTGTCACTCAACTGAAGCACCCGTTTCTGATATTTAATATAATGTTCTGTCTTAGATGACTGCAGCAAATTAGAACCCACTGGAGAGAACATTTGTTCAGGAAGTATAAAATCTATTTAATATCTATTTGGATTTGGCTAATTTTTTTTTTTTTTCATGGCAGCTGAAGAGAGACAGGAAATGTGGGGAAGAGAGAGTGGGGGGTGACATGAACCAAAGGACCAGCAGACCGCCTGCTATCAGTGCGTCGAGGACTGTAGCCTCTGTACGTGGGGCGCCCGCTCTACCAACTGAGCTAAACCAGCGACTCCCATCCTCAGCCCTTTGCTGCATGTCATTCTCTACTCTCTTCTCCCAATGTATCCTGTCTCTCCTTAGCTGACCTATCAATGCGTCCACAGTTGGCTCTGATTGTAACTCTTGATTTTCCTCGCTGACGGTTCTCTTTGGAATTTCACTTATTTTTGAAGTTGTATCTGTAGTCATCGATCCCTTCTTTGTTTGTTCAGCCATAGTAGATTAATGTTTACTTGCAAAGGAAGAGACCTGAAAAGCAGCCGCTTAGCTCCGCCTACCCTCTCTGGCAGACCAACCACTGCTGGCTGATGGAAAACGCGTCACTAACTGGGCGTCGCTTGTGATTTTTCCTGCGAAGTCGCACGAGACACCCAGTCTGTAATACTGCTAATGCAAAGGCTTTCATCAGTGGGCCATAGGCTCAATCACCATTGTGTTACCTCATTCAGAGATGCATAGTGACTTAACAGACATTTATTTAAATGAAAATCTTTGAGATGATTACTTTAACATTAACATAATAGAAATAACTACAATTGTTTATAAAGGTTGATTCAAACTGTAGGAGCATTTACTCTAACCTCAGCTTGTTGAGGAGGTGATCAGAATGATTTTTAGACCTTAATATGTTGCAGAAGGACGCCTGTAAATGAAGGTAATAGCAGGGCAGTTGTACAAGAAACAACCTGCAATGAATGTGTATGTGGCCTGTAGTGACAACGACAGAAGCCCTTATGTTTAGCTAATGATACCAGGTTTTGTTCAGTTTTGTTTTTACTTCTTCAATCTAACAGGATCCAATTACAAAAACAGGCCAATGTGAAACATACTTCAAAGTCCATGCGACCTTTTTAACTGTGCAGTGTTAACGCAAAATAACAGAAATGCACAAACACTATTATTAGTTAATCTATTCCACGATGATTAGACAAAGAAAGCAGAAAGCAGGGCTTTAAAACAAGCCAGAAAGCATTTTAAATATTTACTCATCACGTGTCACTAACTGGGCGCCGCAGATTTGTTCCGCGAATGTCGCCACAGACACCCAGTCTGTAGTAATACTATACTGCGAATGCAAAGGCTTTCATCAGTGGGCCATAGGCTCAATATCCTTTGTGTTACTTCATTCGGCGATAGATAGTGACTTAACAGACATTTATTTAAATGAAAATCTTTGAGATTATATCTTTAAGTGTTGGTGTTTGGGAAAAAACACCAACTGCAATAAATACATTAATCAAATGAAGATGGAAACTTTCTGCTCCTATGAGGAGACAACATTTTAATCTTTCTCAAACTAATCGTAGGGTAGGCGATTTATTTTAGATCCACTTTTTGTTAAGTTTGTTGAAAGTCTGCAGCTGCAGCAGGACGCTATAATAAGTCTGTCTAATCACTTAATTTACACTGAATGGCCTCCCTTGCTACCTCCCTGCCCGTGTGCACTCTGCTGGTCCACTCATTGAGCATGAGGGCAGTCTTATAAAAGCCAAAGATATCAAACATTTTGATTACTTTTTTTGCCACAGTTGCCTACCTTAGCTTTGATACATGAAGCAAACATGAATGCCATATTTTCGTGTGGGCACTCGTGTGGGTTTTTACCCTCATCCTCTGTCCTACATGAACATGTTGGGTATTAAACATCAGAAACAGGCTGTGACACACAGTGACAGTCGTGCGTCAGGGCGAGATGAATGATATGTGACAGAGGCAGCAGGTGACACTTTCTCTAGAGGTGAACATAAAGTGCAGGTGCTGCCAGTGAAAACGTCAATTAACAACAAACCTCTCACATGTCGCTCTTTAACCTGTGGAGGTATTACAAGGCAAGAAGACTGTTAGAAGGAGAGCATGTTAGTATTCGGCTGTAGTATAAGATAAACACTTTAATTCAGTGACAGCACAAGAGACGACACTCACCCATCATCTTGTAGGCGGTGGCACAGATCCCGTTGGTGTCGCTGGGCAGCGCGGTGGGCTGTGGTGGAGGGGGGATGTTTGGTCTGTTCCTGGGTTTAGGGACAGGCCGCGGCCGGGGAAGTGAGCCGGTCTGGTAGGGAGACGGGGACGGAGGAGCGACTGCATCCTGTGTGACAGTGGAAGGCGGAGGGGTGTCCGGAGGGGTCGGGGTGCCTGGAGGGGAGGGGTCCGTCGTCTGCTGGTCCCCGTCAGGCTTGCCGGGGGACACAGGCTGTGTCGGAGGCTCGGGGGGCGGATGGCTGGGCGCCTGGATCGGGGGCTGGTTGCTGGAGTGGCGTCTGGGTGTGGCACACGGCTGTGAGTTGGGAGAGGTGGGTGAGGCGGGCGGGTGGCCGGACTGGGGTCTGGGGGTGGGGCTGAGGGATGCTCCTGAGGAGGAGGAGTGGTTCACAGAGTTACAGGGCTGGCTGGGTGGAGGGTTGGTCGGTTTGGGAGGGGCGGGAGCCTGCTTCTTGGTACCTGAAATTTAACGGTAAGTGTGATTACAAGTGAAAAACAGAAACAACACAGTTTAAAGTCCAACTGCTAATGTTTACAAAGCAACCACAATATATATCAGAATATGTTTATGCACAAAGCTCCCACTTACTCCCGGTCTGGGCATAGACTGTATAAAAAATGGCCGACATGACAGCTCCCCAAAAGTGAAGCCAAAACATCTCTATCGCCCCCTGCTGACTGGCTGCAGTATAGATCATAAAGCCCGCCTCCTCCATGTTAACAGATGGGACATGAGTCAAACTATAAAATCAAAATACACGTCAAATACATTTTTTTCAAACATGGTTTCTGTCATTATAGTTAGTTCTTAAAATGCTGAGTTATGTCCAAGTGTTCATTTTTCTGACAAGTTTATTTTTCATTAGTTATTTGATGCTGTCAAAAGGATGATTGACAGCTCTGTTGACAAATCTGGCTCCTGCAGCCGATCTGTTTTGGATTAGCAGAGTGGAGGACGAACGGCGAGAGGAGACGTAACACAAACAATCACTACAGTTATTGAAGTTTACATATCTGTGAAAGTCTGCTTCAGACCAACACAAGAAGCTGATCTGCTGTTAAATGAGCTAATGTGTGGGATCTTTGCTGTTTTGCTGGTTAGCGAGTGGCTACGGAGGCTCCAACCGCCGATCTCTACTGCGCTGTACAAAAGTCATGTTAACATAATGGTAAAAAAGAAAAACAAAAATCTTTACATAGTAAAATGAACAATGTCCCTGCAAACCTGCTCTGATCTTTTCTTTATGGGAAACGAATCATAACAAAAGAATGAACTGCTGATTTTATAAAGTCCGATGACCTTTTAAATGGAGCTCGAGGCTGCAGAACAGACTAGCTTTGTAAGCGATCACAGATGCTTTAGAATCAATTCTCTGTTTTGAAAAGGAAATCAGTGCACGAGACAGCTAATGAAAACTCTGAGCAGTTTGGTCAGACAGCTACGTGACACACGAGCTGTGAGTTTGGGGAAGTCGTGGGAGTGAGAGCAGAGTGTGGTGAATTACAGCCGAGCAGCTGAGATTAACTCAAAGGAGGGATTAGCATTCTTGTGTTCTTACAAAATGAGACAAATGTGGAGAGATTTCCCAAAAAGGAAAAATAACGTTTTAAATTTCCCGTCCAATTCTCTTTAACTTTGTACTTAACGCTGTTTTTGGCCCTTTGCCTTATTCGTTAGGACAGTAAATAGAGTGGGAAATATGGGAGGAGAGAGTGGGGACGGCGTGCAGCAAAGGGCCAAGTTGAATCAAGGACAGAGCCTCTCTATATGGTGCGTGCACTTTAACTACTGAGCTATACCTGCACCCTATAATATGATAACGACTCTTACCTCTGCGCATCAGATGAGGACTGGGCCCCATGGATCCAGCCCCGGGGCTCCCAGTGCTCAGCTGCCCTGCAGCCTGACCCCCTCCTGCGGAGCCGTTCCTCTGGAGCAGAGGGGTGTGGGCCGAGGTGGAGTCACGGTGCTTTGGATTGCTTTAAAGAAGAAGAAAAAAGACAGTGTATCAAGTATTCTGAATTCTTGCTTATAAACAAAGCTATCTGTTGAATGGTTTGTATTGAAGGTTAAATGGATTAAAATAGACACAGACCCATTTAAACAGATCACTAATCTATATGATAAATCTAATCTGGAGGTCTCATCTGACTTCACCTTCCCAGCCGAGTGTGTAGGACCCAAAGAATGCTGCACTGAGCAGTGTAATCTGTGTGGACATGAATGTCGTCCTTTCAGCAGCTAAATCAAAGAAACCCTTCAGTCGTTGCATAACAGGCACCAGCGTCCCGGCTTTTCAAAGCAGTTTGGGCCAGTTTGTGTGAGGTTCCTGCTGATTCCAGTGATTTGGGGAGGAAAGCGGAGGCCCCTGCGAGTGACTGTTAGCAGAATGACAGCAGCTATTGTTGTGCCGAGTCTGTGGGCTGAGCTCAGACCAGTCTGCATAGCTGGAGCTGGCGGTGGTGTAAGAAAACTTGTGGTTTTGCTAAAGAAACATGAATCATAGTGAAGAGGTGTTGTCTAAAAGATGCCAGTGAAGCGTGCATTAATAAAAAGTGATCTCATCTGTCTGTGTGTGTTTTATGTGGCATGCTGTGTCATCCTCCACCAGCAGCAGACACGCAGCTCTTACCTGAGCTCCTCCGTGTGCTGAGCGAGAAGCTGCTGAGCTGCAGCGAGAGCAGCCAGACCCTGCGCCAAGCTTTGCTGCTGGGAGGCGTCAGGCCCCGAACCCCCTGATGGAGCTTGCGGCTGGGGCTCGGCGGAGGGCTGGGGGACCTGCCCAGGCCCGTGCCCCTGCCCCGGTGACTCCACAGGGGGTAAAGGAGGCTGGAAGGCGGGTGAGGTGTGCTGCTTTCTACCTAAGGTGTTACTGCCTCTACGGAGGGTGTGGTCCGAGTGCTTGTTAGGGGTGCTACACAGGGAGAGCAGTGAGGGAGAAAAACAAAAACACCAAAGCTTTGATCAGAAAGACACCGATTAGAGGAATCACCTGAGTACAGAGAAGAGATTAAAAACAGTGTTAAGGATCATATTATGAGGATTAAATCAATTATACCCCAACATTTATGAGAAGCAAAAGAAAAGCGGCAGAAAAAGGATTAAAGCGAAATTATTTCCAAAGCATTAAAACGAGTAAGCAACACATGTAGTGACAGCAGAAGGAAGGGTTTCGAGGATGTAAGTGTACGAGGAGACTCGAGGTTTATTACTTGTCTTTGCGCATCGCGTCGTTCTCTGGTCCCACCATACTGCCAGGCCTCTTCCTCTCTATGGTGCTACAGTCGTAATCGAGGTGGTTGTTGTGGTTGGATGCAGGTGTGGGCATCGCAAACATGCCGGACACGTTGAACTCCACATCTGTGGAAACAGAGAAGGCAAGATTTACAAAATAAACCACTGTAATGGTAGTTTAAAAATTGTGAAGCTGAAGCCATCAGACACTTGGATTTATCTTGTCGCTAGGTCTCAGAGGAAAGGGAGAGAACTGTTTTTTAAGGCAATATTTAATCTGAACTAAATGCAAGGAATAGCCCCAAAACAGGAAGTCAAATCAAACCTTGACAGATGCTCAGATTCAGCTTCACCTTTTTCTTAACTAGAACAAAGACGGTTCTGATAATTCATCCAATATCCTTTGTCAGGACACCAAAAATCAACCAGCCCAGCACAAATTTGAAATGTGTATGATTGTCCAGAGAGTGTGGAAGGAATCTTCTGCTGAAATATCCAGCAATCAGTACTTATTGCTTTAACATAAGAGCAGAAGCTGCTGACCCATCACGTCTCTTTATGTTTGAGCTCCAGAGGCAGACAGTAATGCTGACTACAGTGTAGACAGATCATTATCATGTTGGCTTCAGATACAGACACTCAGGGCAGACTGGCTATGATGAACAAGTTTGATAAACTCTGGTGATAATGCAGAATGTTTGGACCAAAGTAGTGAGAGTATAATTTTCAGTAAGAAAAGGGCACATTGGTTATTTTTTATTCAAAATCGATGCAGTTCAGCGTCCTCAGCGCAAAAACGTCCTTGACGTCAGCTGTTTTTTGTCGCTGCGCTCTCAGTTCAAATTATTTTAACTATAGGAACACCGCCGCTCGTCAATGTCCCTTCTCCCTCACTGACCAATCAAAATCAAGAAGGGGCGGGACTTCAGATATCAACTCTGTCAACCACAACGGCGGAGGAGACGCAAATCCGTTTACAATTTCCAGGTCTGGAGCTGCTGCCGATGCCAGGACACGATTCCTTTGCATCGTTTTTATGTTTTCTTTGTAATAGTTTCGTGAATAAAAGCAAATATTAAGCATACACAGCAGTTTAAAACAGACTTAACAATCACTTCCAAGGGAAGAGGAAGTGCCGCCAGAGAACTTTCACAACCTAGCAACAGTAAGCGCCGGTGAGAAGTGCTCTGAAATTGAGGTCGTGGGCACTGCCCAGAGACTATAAAAAGATGGACGACATGACAGCTTCCTAAAAGTGAAGCTAAAACATCTCTAGCGCCCCCTGCAGTATAGGTCATAAAGCCCGCCTCCTCCATGTTAACAGATGGGACATGAGTCAAACTATTAAATCAAAATACACTTCAAATACATTTTTCTCAAACATGATTTCTGTCATTATAGTAAGTTCTTATCATGCTGATTTATGTCCAAGTGTTAAATTTTCCTGAGTTTTTTAGTTTTAATTAGTTATTTGATGCTGTAAAACAGATGAATGACAGCTCTGTTGACCAATACGGCTCCTGCAGACGGTCTGTTCCGGATTAGAGTAGAGGATAAAAGGCGAGAGGAGACTTAACTAAAACAATCACTAGAGTCATTAAAGTATCTGTGAACGTCTGCTTCAGAGCTGTTCCTGCTGTTAAACACGCTCACATGTGGGATCCTTGCTGTTTTTTTTGGTAAGTTAAGTGTGTGTTTTGGTTAATGGAAGTGGCTACGGCCGCTCCACCTGCCGATCTCTACTGCGCAGCTCTGGCTTCAAATGACGTCACCATCGCAAGATGGCAGCGACCGTTACCGCGGCTATTTTGGCTTAAATTTTGTACAATGAGAGCAGATAGAGACGCGTCGTCCATCTATATATACAGTCATTGGCACTGCTAGTGCAAAAAAGGGAGTTAGTGGACACAGGCCCGAATAATTGTAAATGTTGTTTCCAATTAAGGTGATTTAGAATTAATTTGATTGGGTCTTTGTTTAAGCAGACACAGGGTGGTTGAAGGGCATCTTTGACATTGGTTTTTTTACGTTTTCACTGCAGTCTTCAAGGTGACCTCCACAGAAAAGCCCACAGTCTGAGACAGGGCAGACACAGTGCTGATTTTAATCTCAGTTATTGGAAGCGTAATTACTGCTGACTCTTTCTTTTTTACTGCTTTCAGTAGACAATATCGATCGTAATCACCGAGCAACCCTGGTGTATCATACGCCCTGATAGCTACAAAGTAGAGGATTGCAGTAGAACCTACCCTCAGGAAAGAACCAGTCAGCGTGCTGGATGATGGGCTCCACAATGGCCACCACGTGCACAGAGGTAGCTGCAGCCATCTCAGCCAGACTCCTGGGTGGACAGATGAGCAGCAATTAGATGCTTTCTAACATAATGAATGGCAGCCTGAAAGGAGCTAAAATAACAGAGTATCGTTGGTAGAAATCCTCCACTGCTTAACTAGACAAGCCTCACACTTCTAACAAACTAGAACATTTCCATTGTTTTAAACTGCATCATCTTTCCCTTCCTCTCTCTCACCCCTCAGTCTTGGCCCACAGCAGGTTTGGTCCCAGGACGATGGCGATGTTGCTGGGAGTCATTTTGTTCACCTCGCTGTCCTGAGCCAGTTTGGATAGAAACTTCACCAGATACCTGCAGGGAAGCACCATTAGCACAGGTGGAAACATCATCTCATGCAACATAAGAAATGAAGGCATCACTGTTATGATCTTTCTCATGTAGGTTTAATGAACGAACCTCAGGTTGGTTTTGTTGTTCTTTGGTAGCTGATCACAAACAACCCAGAGCGCCTGCAGCCTCTTGTCTGGATCTGTCACACTGAAGAAGACAGAAATAAAGAGATGATTGAAAGCAGAGCACGTTATTAGTCTCGTTTCCCGCTGGCTAAATGTCTAAAATTACTCGTGCTGTCATTTCTCATTGCTGCACAGTGATAGATCTGTTCAATAAAGGTACATTTTATTCCCACAGATAATGTTATTGTCCTTGCCTGGACGCTTGGATCCATTCATCATAAAGCTGGTAACTCATGAGAGGTTCAGGTAGTTCCCTCAGGTAGGACTTCAGCGCTCCTGGAAGCAAAACACATCCACAGATATTTGTTAGATTTAAGCCAGGAAAACGTTTTTTATCTCATTCAAAGTTTAATGAAAATTCTGATGTGTAAATATATTTGAAGAGCCACATGTAACACAACACTAGGGCTGGTTAAGATAAAATCTATGTCAATAACGAACACATTTTTACATGTTTTACCCGATATGGATTGATCTGAGCGCCTGTTCAAACCTGGTATTAACATCTTGTTTTCGTGATCGGATCACAAGTGGACAGCCTTAACTACAGGTGTGAACACACCGAGGACGGATTGACGACGCGTTCAGATCCGATCACTCAGGCCACATACGGAGGTGGTCTGAGATGCATTCATCCACATGTCTGGCAGTGTGTACGCACATGTGTCCTGGGCCCCATTAAGCACCTCCCACTCCCTCCGTATCCACAGCAACGATCACATGGAGACCACTCGCCTCTTATTCATGTCTGATTTAGAGGCTTATCACACACCAGAAATACATGCGACCACAGTAATGCGGTAATGTCCCCATCAAATTTTAGATCTTGGTTGTTTTAAGTTTTTCTTTTAACCAGATGAAGAATTTCATGACGTCATCAGACGTGTGAAAAGTTGAGAGAAGCTGAGCTAACGTTAGCCACAGCTCAGCGCAGAGCTCCCAAGGCCCCGCCAAAGACACCGTTTATTGTTTATAAACATTGTAGATTTTTGGGGGGCTTGTTGCCTTTATTGATAGGACAGCTGAAGACAGGAAATATGGGGAGGAGAGAGTAGAGGATGACATGCACCAAAAGATCAAAGGCAGGGAGTCAAACCTGTGATCAGACTGTAGCCTCGACACTCAAAACTGTTTACTGGTTTTAATTGCCCAGTCTGTTTGTTTTGAGGATCAGGAGATCTCTGCGGCAAATTCATCTCCTGGTAGAAAACCTTATCAGTGATTACACAGGAAGGCCTGCAAGCTGAGCTGACAAGAACGATGTCATGTTAGTTCTCATTTTATGATAGGATCCCTACAGAGTTCCTGTGTGTGCAGACAGACAAGGAGTTTTAACAGATACATGTTTTTTTCAGTATTTTTAAAGGTTTTAATCAGCTTTAGTTAAAGAAAAAGGAACAGCCTTAAAAATGAGAGATCAACTCACAAATGCTTCCATTCTTTACTCCACTAATAAAGCTACTTATTTAGGCATCCTTCATTATCTAGATCATTTTCAAACTGCCAATTATATACTGTGATCAATATTTAGCTGTATAGAAAACAATTTGTAATCATTTGTTTTGCCAATATCGCCCCTCCTTAGACATCATGACCTGTTTTTGACTATTTAAAGGGCCAGTTGGCTGATTTTCAACCTCAGTCCTATCATGCTAACATGGGGAGCTAATGCCATTATGGTTGAAAAAATGCAATTTGGCTCTGTGTCTTTGGAGGACGCTATCTGCTTCTTCAATGGACCCTGGAAAACCTCCACCAGACTACATAGAACACATCATCTGGCGGAGGCCAGGGAGTTCGCTAAACTACTCTTCCTCAATCTAGGACGCCCCCGCCTCCGATGTCATGTCTCGTTCAAAATCGTCAGGTTTGAAATGTAGACTGCAGACCTGAAGATTTTTTAGATGATCCACCGGTATATTCAGATTCTGTACTGCTATGAGCTCATTGACTGCAGTGATCAATGTCCTTGCTGAGCCGTTCCTTTCAGAGGGAGGGGCGCAATGCACGCTGTAGGAATATAGAATGGGTGAAACCACAAGCTGTTTGTACAACTTTCTCCACAGCTATGGCGCCAAGTTCAAATATTATTGCTTATATCGATTACAGAGAAGAGTGGCTTTTTCCAGGGGCAAATTGCTTCTTTAAATAACATTAGAGGGATTGACAAAG
The DNA here is from genome assembly GCF_022749685.1 of Semicossyphus pulcher. Classification (NCBI taxonomy): domain Eukaryota; kingdom Metazoa; phylum Chordata; class Actinopteri; order Labriformes; family Labridae; genus Semicossyphus; species Semicossyphus pulcher. The sequence goes on along the minus strand of NW_027211670.1, from coordinate 8,863,978 downwards.
TAATGTAGCAAGAAAAAAAGTCTGTGGTTTGGGACGTACCAGCGACAGCGTGGGGGTCGGAGTAGAACTCCTCGAGTTGTGACGTGGAACAGTCCAGCGCTGCCTTTAGCTTCTTTAGCTTGGACGCCCCTGCTGCGATCCTGAACAGACCCTGTCACACAAACACAGAAAGACAAAGAAAGCACAGTTACATCGCCAGCAAACAACAGTAAAGACACATGCAGGCATTCAGTGTGTAAACAAGACCCTGTGCTGCTTTCACTGAATGTACACGCTCCTCTAACACTCTATTACACACAGACTCTGTATAAATCCACTACTTACACTGCCAGCTGCACATAATGAAACCTTAAAGCGGGCAAACAAACACACCCGGCACTCACAGCACAGCGGCTCTTTACTCTGACACATAAACAAAGGTTGTCTTCACACTATAATGACACACACTGGACTCACCAGGGAATGAATAGAGCTACAAATAATGTGCAGTGCAGTTACCACTTGCACTCTCTCTGGCTCTTTTTGCACAGGCACATACACACAGAAAGGAATCTGATTTATGGACAGGAGACAAGTAGATTCTATTGTATTCTAAATTTGTTTGGAGGAGGAGGACATCACAAACATTTCATTAATCATCAGCGGAGCAGACGGTGAGACGGTTTCTTTGGAAGAGTACAGCAGTAATTCAGGAGTTTCCCCTGTTTACAGTTTTGTGGATATCCGCTTTGAGTCTTAAAATGTTGGAGCGAACAAACAATCTGCAGCTTGGTTTCAATTATGTCAATGATCAGTGGAGCCGTTACATGCAGCTCCATGTGACTGTTAATGAGCGGCGACAGCACTTTTTCTGCTTATACAGGGACACAAGGACGACTAGTGTGAGATAAGACGTGACCTCTATTACATGCTGGTTGTCATTTAATGTTGACGCTTTAAAACGTCTGTCCTTAATATTTATGCATAGAAATGGCTATCAATATCACTGTAAATAGCTGTTGTGTCTCTGGCCAGCTGATGACTCTAATTCAAAACTTTCCTTTAAGCTCCATTTTGGTCTCCACCATCTACTGAAGGAAATATCTAGCTTTTAAAATGACGACCTCTGCTCCAACAGGTTTTGGTGCTGGACAGATAATGGGTTTATAAAAGCTTGTTGCTAAGAACGGCTGACCTCCATCCATCCATCCATCATCTCTACCACTTATCCTGTTCAGGGTTACAGGGGGGCTGGAGCCTGTCCCGGCTGTCATTGGGCTAGAGGCAGGGTACACCCTGGCTTGATCGCCTGTCAATCACAGGGCTGACGCATAGAGTCAGACAACCTTTAAGCTCACACCGAAATTTTAGAGTCACCAATGAACCTAACGAGAATGTCTTTGGACTGTGGGAGGAAGCCCGAGTACATGGAGGGAATATGGGAAGAACATGCAAACCCTCTAGCTGTGAGGCGACAGCGCGAACATGCACCACCGTGCAGCCCAGAACGGCTGACTTGATAAAAGTAATTGAGACTCAACTGAATAAATGTTGGCCCGTAGAAGCAAAACAAAAAGCTACACTAAATGTTTTGCTTATCTGTCATTTTCCTCAATTAATAATCTGGTGTTCAAAATGTAAACAAAGAGCTGACATCCTGAAATATCTTCTTATCTTCAGAGTTACAGTTCTGTTAATAATGTAATATTTTAATAAATTTAGCTCAATGATAAAAAAACAGAGCTGCAGAGTCTGGGTATAATTCTTGTTGTACTTGTCACAGTGAGCAAACCCTTTCACTTGTAATTTCAATTAACATTAATCTAAACATATTGCCATTGAAAGTGCAGGCAATGACAAATGGAGCAATCAGTGTACTTATGGGTATTAGGCATAAGTCCACAAGCTGCAAGATAAATTACATAAACAGTTTTACGCTTACAAAAGTCCAAAAGCATCGAAGCTTTAGAGATACTGCTGCTCCTACAGAAATTTTAAGTAAGCGATGCTTCTGTCACTTTCTTATCGCACAAATCTTATAAAAAGATGATCCATGTCAATTTGATTTCATGCATGCAGTAGATCAATACCTCCACTTTGGTTTCCATTCTGTAGAAAGATCTATGCACAGGCCACATGTCTTGTACTCTCCTTCCTTCTCTCTTTTCACTTCCTTACCTCTTCCTTCATGCCAGTCTCTAGCAGCATCATGACACAGGCCTCTAACGGCAGGGCGATCTCCCTCCCGCTCCTCTTCAGGTGCTCGTCCAGCCCGGTGCCGAACGCAGGCTTCTCCGTCCACGAGTCTGAACACAAACACGGCAATAATAGGGAAATGAAATGAGACTGTAATTTCATTCACACGCTTTCAAACCTGAGGAGAAATAAAACAAGTGCTGCAGTGAAGCTGCTGCAGATGATTTGTTGACTCTTCTGTTGCACTGGTATGTAATGAAAAAATCAGCCCTGGCTCAGATTGTGTCGTCTGGATGGCAGATTTCTGGGTCAGAAACTCTCCCTCGGGCAGCTCCTCTCCTGACCAGTCGTCACTCCCCCTACAGGGTGCCGTAAAACACTAACCACATGCTCCTCGCAGGCAGGAGCAACCGCTCTGCCTCCTTTCTGTGTTTGTGTGAGCTAATGTGCATGTGAACAGGGTGGCAGAGGAGAGAGGAGGGGGGGAGAACTTGCAAAACCCAGGTGGGTGTGATGTGAGAAGGGGTGGGGGGTATATGTGTGTGGAGTTTGTGAGTCATCGCCACATGCTGGGAGACCAGGCTTGTCTGGTTTAGACCACATGTGTTTGGTAGAGAAAAACAAGCTCTGAATGAGACACGAAAGGTAGAGAGAGGGAGCTAAGAGAGGAGACGCTGTGTTTGTCAAAAGGAGAGGAGAGCAGTGAAAACAAAGGAGTATTCTTTAATATCTGGGCCTCGGTAAGAGTTACCGCAACTGGGGCGACTCCTGCTCGTCCAGAAGTTGGAAAAACAGCTGGTTTCATTTCCGAAAAACTGTTAGGAAAAGTGAATTGGAACACCTCTGGGCAAACTTCTCAGCCCTCTCCAGGGCCTCACCGGAAAAGGTTTGTTTAAAGGGACACCAAACAACACAGGAACTAAAGAAAAGCAAGGGGGTGCCACTCGGAAAAAGGCACACGTGCGTTCTCCAGGAAATTTGTAAAGACATCCGAAATCCTTCACTGCACAGAGCATTCCTGTGTGTAATGTTTTTAAACAACGCTGCAGTGTTTCCCATGTATGAAGACGTGTGTGTGTGTGTCTGTTACCTTGCTGAGCCTGGATGGTTGGCAGCACGCTCTCCAGAACTGTGAGAGACTTTCTGTGGTAATCAGCCTGAGCTTCTAAGAGCTGCAGAGACAAAAACCACAGATGGAAATGAGTCGAGGGGGGTGAGTCGGACAATAAAAAGACATGACAGCTAAGTAAATAAAAAAGCAGACCAAGTCTGTGTTCCCATTTTTCTGTGCAGCTGTGAACATTCCCACCAATGACTCGTGCAAACACATGTGGGGCTTGTTTGGCTGTACTCACTGTTACGAAGTAGAGGGCATAGTCCCCTTCTTTGGAGAAAAAACTGTACATGTCTGCAGCCAGTTGATCCTAATGGGGGGGAAATGAAACTGTTAGAGCATTGAAAGATGATCGAGAAAGTCACACTAACAACGCCAGTCAGAGAGCTCTGATGAATCCGTTAGAAAACTTCCATCTCCGTCATCCATTAATGATCTATTGTGTATTCCAAGTACGCACGTCAGCGGTCAGCTAAGCCGCTGGCCTGAGCGCTACGTGAGTCATAAATCCTCCTGCTGTTGGCAGGACTCAGTGGGACCGGGAGGGAGAACCTGTGAAGGGGAAACACAAGGGCTCTGCGCTTCCTGGACCAAAAAAAAACCTGACACATCAAGCAGCCGCTGCAGGCGAACACTCGGCAGCAGTGATTCAGTTTAGATGCACACACATGAACACAGGCTGAGCTGACAGGGCATTTTCGGTCATGTGTGCGTCAGCAAATTGGGTCAGAGGGCCTGAGGGTCTTTGGGAAGTCGAGTTGTTGCGTTTTCTTCGCAGTTTAAACTTCTAATGGAGCTTATTGAAGCTTAATTTGACTCGTAGATGACCTGTGGCCTCCACATTAATTCACAATCAAAGACACTAGCTCTTCACAGTGTGTGACGCAGGATTGGAGAGTTTGTCGTCCGCAAATAGAGACACCAACGAAGTTACCACGAGGGTACCTTAATGTTACTCTGACAGTCAGTGTTAATTTCATAAACGAAAAGAGAGAGGCGGGACTAAAATGTTAGTGGTGGGCTGTGGGACATTTAAAATCCACATTTCCCCCCACTGTGCGTCTTATCTGTCAAAATACAGGCAATGCATTCCTGTAACCAGGTATCCCAGTTGGAGATAACGGGTACAGAAAAGGGGGAGTTTTACTTCTTCCGTAAAAAAAAGGGGAGTTCATTGGCTGACTGTTTGAATGAGAAGCGACACTAAATACCAACACGGCTGCTGCAAATATGGCAAGAGAGGAATGTGCAACATGTGCTACTATAACTGCACGGCTTCATTCTGTGGCTTTACGTGCATAACGTTACGTTCCAGAAGTTTCCATGTAAATATATCCTCAGCTGAGGATCTATATTGCCCATGCAGAACATCGTCAGGAAACAATGAATGTAAGGATGGATGAAATGACTTTACAGCAGATTGAACCTGTATCATGCGGATTGAATTAGTTTAAAGAGAGCAAACATTTTGACTAAACGTAATGACTAAAATTTTGACTTTTTATTGACTAAAACTATAAAGGGTAAAAATGACTAAAATGTGACTAATGAGCATTTTCTTCTAAAGACTGAGACTAAATCTAAAATAGCTGCCAGAATAAACACTGCTGACAGTACACCACTTACGCATGACCGCCCTGCAAACAGCATGAACATAATGCAGCAACAGTTACCATATAAAAGTGTTACCAAAGAGTTGTGTATAAAAAAGCCAGTTACCTTGCAAAGTTCCACTTTGTTGGTGGCCTCGTCCATCTCCTCCTTGAGTAGGTCAGCCTTCGCCGTCAGTGCTTGAGTGTTTGTTCCTGAGATTATTGACTTGGTTGCCTGCAACCATCTGAAATTGGACAAGGCATGGGGAAATTACAATAATGTGATTTCTGTGGTGGAAAAACTGTAACTCGATGCATGACCTGACACGGCATTAACATTCAACACGTGAAGAAAGAGGGTGTAGACAAACCTCGCTCTGGCAGAATCATAGTCCAGCACCAGTTTGGCCAGCTGTTTCCTCTGCTTCAGGATGTTGGGAATGTCCACCTGCAAGAATTATATGAAAAACACATGTGAGAAGAATGAGACTGTGAATGATGAAGGACAAAAATATGACAGTTATCGTGTTTGTTCATCCTGGATGACGATCCTCAGGTTCCCCCCCCCCGATTAGTCTTTTTTTAGATGTAATCTCAAAGATCTCAGTTTCGTTCTCTTTGGCGGCACCTATGGCGATAAACGGTAATTGCAGGAGCACACTTCCCAGATATCCAGACAGTGTTGCATGTGTGACGTCCACCGCTCTGGTTGTAACTCTTGATTTTCCTTGCTGACGGTCGCTTTTCTTTTCAGACTGTTTGCCTTCATCTGAGCGTTGAATTTGTTTCTTTTTCTTTGGATTTTCACTTATTTTTGAAGTTGTATCTGTAGTCATCGATCCTTGCTTTGTTTGTTCAGCCATAGTAGATTACTGTTTACTCACAACACTTGCAGAGAGCGGAAAAGCAGCCGCTTAGCTCCGCCTACCCTCTCTGGCAGACCAGCCACTGCTGTGTGACGGAAAACGCGTCACTAACTGGGCGCTGCTTGTGATTTTTTTCTGCAAAAGTCGCTACAGACACCCAGTCTGTAATACTGCTAATGCAAAGGCTTTCATCAGTGGGCCATAGGCTCAATCACCATTGTGTTACCTCATTCAGCGATAGATAGTGACTTAACAGACATTTATTTCAATGAAAATCTTTGAGATGATTACTTTAACATTAAAACGATAGAGATAACTACAATTCTTTGCATGTTGGTAAAGTTTGATTTAATTTCTAGGAGCATTTACTTTGACTTCAGCTTGTTGAGGAGGTGATCAGAATGATTTTTAGACCTTAATATGTTGCAGAAAGACGCCTGTAAATGAAAGTCATGGCAGGGCAGATGTACAAAAAACAACCTGCAATGAATGTGTATGTGGCCTGTAGTGACAACGACAGAAGCCCTTATGTTTAGCTAGTGTTCCCAGGTTTTGTTTAGTTTTGTTTTTACTTCTTCAATCTAACAGGATCCAATTACCAAAACAGGCCAATGTGAAACATACTTCAAAGTCCATGCGACCTTTTTAACTGTGCAGCGTTAACGCAAAATAACAGAAATGCACAAACACTATTATTAGATAATCTATTCCACTATGATTAGACAAAGAAAGCAGAAAGCAGGGGTGTGACTGTGCTTTAAAACAAGCCAAGAGCTTGTAAGCATTTTAAATATTTACTGTGTTTAGTGTCTGTTAAAGGCCAGGGAGTGTGAGCTTTCTCCTACCTCTGCTAGCTGGCTGAGGGGATCCAGAACGTCTTTCTCGATCTGCAGCTCGTGTTGCATCAGCTCTGAGGCCAGACGGTTCTCAGCCTCACCACACACTTCCATCATCTTCCTGTTAGTCAGCAGAAAGAGAGAGAGAAGAGGGAGAGGGGTGTTAAATCACAACATAGTAAGATTTATGCCTCATTATCACATCAGAAGCACTACTGGGTGAGGCATGCGAGTGTAATATGTTGCATATCGTGCTGTAATAACACAAAAACAGGACAAAAGAGGGATAATGGTCCTTTATAACTGTGAGTAAAATCAGGTTATTCTAACGTCACTACGTGTAGCTGTCCAAGGCCGGGAGCACACAGTGGTCAGTGACAGTTTATCTGTGACCTCAAACAGGGCTTTTTGATTAAGCAGGTATTCAAGGCTCAAACAGCTTGAACTTCAGACTCTTTATCTGGGCCACATTCTGATTTTGAAACAAAAGAGGGAAACAAAGCTGCTTGATGGAAGCACTTTTGTCGGCATGTTAAAAAAAAAATCACTCGTGGCAAATCCAGCACCACCTACACTGGACGTTCAGTATGGAATAACTTTAGAAATATGTAAGATGGAAAAGCTGACTTTGAATTTTGACTCCCAATGGGAGCAGACTTTTTATGAGTCAGCTTACTTCCCATGCTCCCTTCCCCTTCTTGATGGGAATTAAAGAAATGTTAGCTTCCATAATTTCAATGTATAAAGTTAAGGACCACGAGTTTCACCTCTGTTCTCTGTATGTGCATATACACCGATCAGCCATAACATTATGACACTGACAGGTGAAGTGAATAACATTGATTATGTTGCTACAATGGAACCTGTTGATGGGACATGTTAGGCAGCAAGTGAACATTTTGCCCTTGAAGTTGTTGTTGAAAAATGGGCAAGTTTAAGGATGTCAGCGACTTTGACAAGGGCCAAATTGTGATGGCTAGATGACTGGGTCAGAGCATCTCCAAAACTGCAGCTCTTATGGGGTGTTCCCAGTCTGCAGTGGCCAGGACCAACCAAAAGTGGTCCAAGGAAGGAAAACCAGTGAACCAGCGACAGGGTCATTGATGCATGTGGGGAGTGAAGGCTGGCCAGAGTGGTCTGATCCAACAGAAGAGCTACTGTATTTAATGCTGGTTCTGATAGAAAGGTGTCAGAACATGCAGTGCATTGCAGTTTATTGCGTATGAGGCTGCATAGCCGCAGACCGGTCAGGGTGCCCATGCTGACCCCTGTCCACCACCTCCAATGGGCACATGAGCATCAGAACTGGATCACGGAGCAATAGAAGAAGGTGGCCTGGTCTGATGAATCATGTTTTTTTTTTTTTACATCATATGGATGGCCGCGTCGCTTACCTGGGGAAGACATGGCACCAGGATACACTATGGGAAGAAGGCAGGCCAGTGGAGGCAGTGTGATGCTTTGGGCAATGTTCTGCTGGGAAACCTTGGGTCCTGCTATTCATGTGGATGTTACTTTGACACGTACCACCTAGTGCAAGTACACCCCTTTGACAATTACAGCCCTTCATGGAAACGGTATTCCCTAATGGCAGTGGCTTCTTTCAGCAGGATAATGCTCCCTGCCACGCTGCACTGGTTCAGAGGTGGTTTGAAGAATATGACGATGAGTTCAAGGTGTTGACTTGGCCTCCAAATTTCCCAGATCTCAATCCAATCGAGCATCTGTGGGATGTGCTGGACAAACAAGTCCGATCCATGGAGGCCCCACCTCGCAACTTACAGGACTTAAAGGATCTGCTGCTAACGTCTTGGTGCCAGATACCTGAGCACACCTTCAGAGGTCTAGTTGAGACCATGCCTCTACAGGTGAGGGCTGTTTTGGAGGCAAAAGGGGGACCTACACAATATTAGGCAAGTGGTCATAATGTTATGGCTGATTAGTGTATGTACATGTATATAATTGACTGGAAAAGGGTTTTTATGTAAAAATATCAAGAACTTTTTCTACAGTCTGCTGTATTGACTATTCGTGATAAAAAATAAACAAAAGTTTTTCCAGCTATAAAAAACCTGAAGCCTTGAAGAGGAACAAATCAGTCTAAGCTGACAGTTGTAATGAACATGTCATATTTACTAGCAGACCATCGGACTGTGCTTTCCCTTCCTCAAACTTTTACTTTCTAGATCCTCAGCTACAGGGCGTGTGGTCCCGTTTCTGTGCTGCTCTCAGTTACGATGATGATGTGAACCTCTCATATAGGGAACCACTGAAAGTCCCGTCGACAGAAAACCAAACTGGGCAGATTGCTTGTCCTGGATGCGCGGCCTCATATTTCATGCTCTCTGGGGTGCATCTGCTCTAATAGCAACAGTTGCCAAGTAGGAGGAATTGGTTATCCGGCCTGTCAATCAAAATAAGAAACTCACCCTATTAAGGAGTCTTCTCCCAACTGGTTTCCGCCTTCAACCATCGCCTGGGAGAGTGAAGTGAGGGGAAGCTTTTTCTGTGGAAAGTGGACACATGATCAGACTTATACTGAGATATGAAAGCTATGCAGATGTGCGAAAGCTTCAGTATTTAAAAGGTAAATGGAAAATTCATCAAGGACTTTCCATTGAGCAGTAAATTCAGGAAGAGGAAGAGAGCTTTCCGAGCAAAGGAAGGAAAATACAGATGTTGAATGGAGTTTAAGATGCAAAACTAGGGAAGTGAGGCATCTATCAGATGACAGCTCTGGAGCTTGTTCTCACTGTCTGTTTGTGCAAAACATTCATGAGTGATCAGCATCCTGTTTCTACCCAGTGAATCCCAAAGGCGAGAGTGTCATGCAGAGTGAATAAAGATGACAGATGTCTGAATGGGAAATGGAGCAAGTGGTGCTGAAGACCAGAGAGTCGAGTAAGTAATCAGTGCTTTTACCTGACCGTTTCCTGTATAGAGGCGTGGTACGGACTGTGGTGCATTTAGGGGTTGTGCGGGGTAAAAGAACACAAAAGACAAATCATGGACTGTTGGCCTACTGTGGACACTTTGAATGAAAACAATAAGAGCTTTGTGTCGCAGCTGCAATAAAACACTGAGTTATTTCACATCCTGGAACAGTTGATTGATCTGGTTTGTTTTATTATAGTAAGCTTCTCACATGTCTCTTCTCTGCGTCTGCACCGATGTGTCCCTGCAGACATGACACCATCCTCTTGTGGGTGTTGTGGGACACCACACGCACCAACTCCATGCGCCGTTCAATCTGTGCGGAAGACAAAACGTACAAGGACAGATTTTAAGGAAACATCTAAACAGGTCATATATCTTCATAACTTATAGATCAAGGTTCAGATTTGTATAAGGTTAGGTTAGATGACAGATTCCGTTTGTTAAAGGGCCAGTTCGCCGATTTTCAACCTCAGTCCTATCATGCTATCATGGGGAGCTAATGCCGTTATGGTAGAGAAAAAATGCCTTTGGAGGACGCTATCCGCTCCAATGGGCCCTGGAAAACCTCCGCCAGACTACGTAAAACCCGTCACCTGGCGGAGGCCAGGGAGCTCGCTAAACTACACTTCCTCAATCTAGGACGCTGTCATGTCTCGTTTAAAATCGTCAGGTTTGAAATGTAGACTGCAGACTCCAAGATTTGTTTGACGATCCATCTGTATATTCTCGTTGTATTCACTTTCTAACTTTCACTTGAAATGATGAAGGCACTTGAAATTACAAAGGTAAGTAGTACTTTGGCGTTTATTTTTTGCCTCTTTAGATTTCATTAAACACTGAAAAAGAGGAAGACCTTGGGTTGCTAAAAATGTTACGAATAAATATTGAACAAAATTTAAATCATTCTCCAAACCTCTCTCAACTAAAATCAGATTTGAATGTGAATCAAACACTACAACTTTCTCCACAGCTATGGCGCCAATTTCAGATACTATTGCTTCTATCGATTACAGAGAACACCAGCTTTCAGCACTTCTTTCGTTTTATTAGAATATAAGCCAAGCTTTATTTTGGTAAACCTCAGAACTTGGACTTCCTGTCGTGTTCCAGTACAAGTACAAAAAAAAGTGCACATGGCTAGAAGTCTTTATAAAAACAAACACTCTGTGAACTTAATCTCTCTAACACTATAACTGCTCCCCTTAAAGCAACACAACACACAGTCCGCAGCATTGATGGCTGATGAGGTCCAGTTGCACGAACAGATTTGATTTGTAGCTGCCTTGAGGGAGTCAGGGGTCAAAGTTCATGCACGATTGATAGGCCCCGTCTACGGGAACAACGCTGGAATGTTATCTTTCAAACACATGACTCATCGGAAGTGTCGCTATAGCAACGGGCACTGGTCTGTGACCGAGAGCGAGGGGCTCTTCGGCGTTAAAAAGAGTCTGTTTGATTACACAGGCGTTCTCCTGTCTGCCGACTGAACTACACAGATCCACTGTTGTGTGTTAACCGTGACAACATATAATACTGTCATTGATGGGAGGCAGGGACCGAGGCCAACTGAAGCTCTGCAGGATGACTTCTCACTGTCCTTGTCATGCCAGGTGCCTGACTGGGACTGTCAGTGTCAACATTAGGCTGGCTGTCACCGCCCATGAATAGAGATGATTATTGCAGATTACTGTTCCAGTCTGTTTAAAAGTCGGCCCCACATAGTTTGATGACGCAAAAAACACAGGTTGGCAGCGCATGTGAGAAAGTCAACATCAGATTGCGTGCACAAATTCCAAACACAGAAGGTGTGTCGTCTGTTTTTTAGAATTGCAAGAAAAAGTGTGAGTCTCAGTCTGAAAGAGATAAACATCTCCTCAAGAGCTGAGACAAACAATGTGCCAAATATAAATGGGAACACAGAGGTCTAGAGGGTAAAATGAGCAGAAATGGAAGCAGACGAACGCAGAGGGAGGATCAACGAAATACCAGACAATTGTGTTCCAAAAACAGAACGGACTTGGAACTCAGGAATTCCACAGCAGATATCCGCCTCTGTGCTCCCTCCCTCTGTCCTCTCGCTTTTACGTCATCCCCGACCCGTGGTGGCCCCCGGCATTCCCCAAACAGCTGGGTCAAATACAAACTTATCAAACGCACACTCAGACATGCAAACGCTCTGCTTCCACAGGCTTGGGAACACTTCTTAGACTCAAGTTAGTGCCTGGCACCAAACAAGCGAGGGATTCCCCTCCCTGTTCCTGAGTGGGTGTATTGGAAGTGTTGGGGTTACATGGCACTGGGAGTATTCCTCTTCCTCTCATTGTAAAATAGGGTTAGACGCACAGCACAATGAAGTCAAAAAATAAAATATGTGGAGGAGTGCGGAAGAGCCTTAGCCAAAAGGAGCCAAGGAGTCCACACAGTAGGCGGCAGGGAGTGTTTTTCCTGCTCTGTGATGAGGTCAACACATGGTCAATCCCATGATGCCACGTCATCGAGCAGGGAATCCCAACACTGAGTAGGATATACAGAAAGAGGGTGTCTGTCTAGGTGCCAGTGTTTGTTTATCAGTTCCTTAGAGAAAGGATGTGAACATGTCTGGACATGTCTAGAATGGATAAAAATAAAATATTATGATGCATTAAGGGTGGAATTAGGCAGAGAGCCACTGACTGCAAACAAGCTAGTCTTTGTTAGCATTAGGGAAATATGAGAGAAGTGTTTAAGACAGCTGTTTACTACCTTATAAAAAGCCCTCAGCTATTACAGACAACAACAAGGGTGTGAGAAAGTAGTCAGCCTGCTATTTCTGGAGTATTTCTGGGGTACTCTGTAGAGGATGGGCAGCTATGTAGAGCAGCAGCAAGGAATGGACAGCTGACACAAGAATGCTGGGTGGCAATTTGGGACCCTGCAGGATTATATTCAAAAAAGGTCTCGGGAGAGATGAAGGGGCTAAAAATACCACGCTCACACCTGAGATGTAAAGGGGATCAAACTGCGGTGGTTAGAGAGGAACGGTTCAGAAAAGAGACCCTGCACTGGGGGAAATCCTGTATCTGTGTCACTTGTGTTTTGCCACTGCCCCGCCCCTTAAGGAGACGAGTGGCACGTCTTCAGTTCATTCATTTGAATGGGAGAAGTGAATGATTATTTTCCCCTGAATCTACCAATGTAAATATCTGACCCATTTTTTATAGCCACGTATCTTCTGAACATTTTGACACTAATGTGGCGTTTCTCAGACAAATGTTCGAGACCTGTCTCTGTCTCCACAGATCTCCTCTCTGCTGATGCGCCACCTTTACTGGTGTGAAGCCATGAATCAAGAGCTTGTGTTTCTTTGCTTAAAATGCTATGATTAATAATTTTTTGAAGGGTGAAAAAAAGAGACCACGCCCAAGTGTATAGCATATCTTATCATTGGCGTATCTTGTTGTGCATCATCTTTCTTATAGAGGATCTTTGTTTGGATGAGACAGCAGCTGGTATGATAAGATGAGGTAAGCATATATAAAATTCTGATTGTACTTCCAGTGGTCACTTTCATTTATTTGCAAGACTTTGTAGATGGTATTGATTTAAAACCATTCAGGGAAATGATAAAGATTCAGGGATGCATGATGCTAATGGCACGTCATTGGTATTGGCTGATAAAAAAGTATTTGGGCAGATAGAATTACCCTGTAATTATACTCACAAAACATGTGCCATTGACTATTCAGATGATCAATTACTACACACACACTCCATTAGAGAAGGTGGGGTTTTGCAACTTTTAAATGTTATACAAAAATAAATATAGCATGTTTTACATGTGATCTAAGTTGAAGTAGTTTATTATGACAAATAAATGATACATTTTGAAAAGCATTGTACTTAAAGAGGGAGTATTATGCTGTTTCACATTTTCAGACATATATATAATGTTACAGTGTTGGATGTCCGAACTAAACGTGGGAGAAGTTTCAAATCTGTAGGTAAAAGTATGTTGGAGTAATCCCCTAGCTTCTCAGCTCAGGCTGCTATGAACGCCAGGTCTACATGTTGCACTTTGTGATGTCACAAAGTGCAGCCTTGGCAGGAGATTTAATTAGAAGAAAGTGGACTTGTAAATGGACTGTACTTATATAGCGCTTTTCTAGTCTTTGCAACCACTCAAAGCTGCTTTTACACTACATATCACATTCACACACTGATGGCAGAGGCTGCTACGTAAAGTGCCCAACTGTCAATCAGTTATCACATTCACACCCGTTGGCTATGCCACTGGGAGCATTTTTGGCTTCCACATGTAGCCTGAGGGAGCTGGGGATCGAACCTCAGTCCTTCCGATTGAAAGACCACCGACTCTGCCACTGAGCCACACCCGCCACTTGTATGGGCGGGGTTTCTTAAAAGGGACAGTGCTGAGTCGTTTCAGGCAAAGGCTGTATGAGAGTTTTTCAACTGTAAATTATGCTAAGCTACTCCACAGGTATCACAGAGTGAAATATGAAGCTTGAAATTAGCATAATACCATATTTAATCCAAAAGGCAACTGGACTTGGTTGAAGACCTTGATGACGTTTCACCTCTCATCCAAAAGGCTTCTTCAGTTCTAAACTGACTGGTGGACGCAGCTAGAAATAGAAACCTCTGCAGGTCATTAATATGCAAACAGATGTGTAATCAAGTGAGAGTCGTTAACCTGAGCTGTTGACCTAGTATCACCGAGAGTCATTAACACCTCTGGTGTCGGTGGGTCGTTGGGTTCACATGATCTACAGTGTGGTTTCAGTGGAGTTGATCAATATGAGGAGGATAACACCAGCATATCAGGTATCAGTAAAAATCCAATATGGTGCATCCCTATGAAAGAAAGACTGAGGAGGAGGAAACGTAAGTACACTTAATTTAAACTAAAGGCCAGAAATGGTTCAATGAGTTTTCCATTAACTGAAGGAGAAACTGAGAAATTTGGTGACACAGACATCTCAGCAATTAAAGGAACAGTTGAGCTATTTCTCTCTCCGTCCATTACTCCCTCTTTCTTTATCAGACAGTAATGTCCCTATGAATGTCACAAACAGAGCCCACAGAGTCACACCAGCTTATTCCCAGAGAGAGGGCAGAACAATTGTGTCTTTGATAAACAGTTAAGGTCAATTGTCAGTGATAATATAGCATCCTCTCCTCTGAAGCACATTATTAGTCACCACTGTTCACTCATGCAACTATAAATTAAATGTTCAAGCTGTCACTCAAATACATGTCTGCACATACAGGCCAATTTAATGTTCATAGCTCTTGAGAGACAGGAAGGTGCTGTTTGTTTATGCACCTGCTAGAAAGAGGGCGGGGAGGGAGGAATAATAGGAATGAAAGGGTGTCAGACTTTGTAGCCTTGGCTGTTCTCAGAACACAAAGCCAGCTGAGTTTGTTTTCACATGTATGACGCCTCCCATTCGAACACAAAGATGATCCTCATCGCTGGAATGTCTTTGCTGAGCAGCCAGAAAGTCGCTGCCCCACCTGCTGTCTGCCTCAGACGGCCTCGGTGGATGAAGACAGATCCTCCAGGGAAATCCCTGCACCAGCGGCTTTCACACGCACACACACAGCTCTACAGATATACGCAAGTTTGACACATCCACAGCTATACTGATCTCTGTGCAGCTTGTTGAGCCCTTTAGTGATAATGAACAAGTCAGCAACAGACTCATGACTGTGCAGCTCTTAAAGCGCTACACCAGCTAACCCCGCTGATTAGCAGCCTTCAAACAGAGAGGAGGATCTAATAAGTGATATCAGCTGCTGTTCTGTTCAGTTGGCAGGAAGACTTGCATACTTTCGGCTCAGCAAAAAGTCCAGCTGCTCTTTAAACTTCAATCAGAGTCTTTCCTGTGTAAAACAGGGAAGACATCAAAACAAAATACCTCATTCTCTGTCGTTTTTCTGCCTGTTTTGCATCCAATACTGTCATACTGTTACATTAAGACAAGTCAATGCAGAGGTGTAGCAGGCATTTAAACTGGAGCTGCAATATTTAGTCAATTCATCAATTACTTGATCCAGGGAACATTAATTGCCAACTTCATATACAAATATATATTCTATATTAGGGGTGGAACAAAATATCGATACAGCAATATATTGTTGTCCTGACTCCTGACTCACTTTGTGACGCCAAAAAGTGCAGCCTCAGCAGGCTCAGGAGAGCTGGCCAATCAGAAGAAAGTTGGTTTGTAGGGGCAGGGTTTCTTAAAGGGACAGAGCTGACTGTGTCGTTTCAGGCAGAGGCTGTATGAGGGCCTGCACAGAGTTTTTTAACTGTAAGTTATGCTAAGCTACTCCACAGGTATCACAGAGGGAAATATGAAGCTTAAAATTAGCATAATAAGGCTAATGGTTGGATGAAGAAATTTCACAACATCACTTTGCCTTTGAAAACTGTGGTTAATGTGTAATTGTCCCTTTTTTTTATTAATAGACACAATAACTATTTTACTGATCATTGCATTCCTATTAAAAAGACAATAAGGGCGCCGGTTTCACTCAGCGGTTAAATCAGCCGCCCATGTACACAAGCCACAGTCATCGCGGCCCGGGCTCGACTCCCACCTTGGCCCTTTGCCGCGTGTCACCCCCCCACTCTTTCTTCCCCTGTTTCCAACACTATCCTCTCTATAAATAAAAGGCATAAAAGGCCAAAAAAAACATAATTAAAAGACAATTAAAGGGCCTCTATGAGACAAATAACGGTTAAATTCTTGTTTGAATCAGAAACAGAGCAGGAAATTGATGTGTATTTATATGGCAGAGGCTGCACATCATTACGAATGCAGTCATGTGGAATGGAGAGTGACACTACACAAGTTTTCATTCCAACTAAAAACTAAACCAGGCTGTATCAATGATTAACACATCTACGAGCACAGGGGGACGGAGTAAAAAGTTAAATCACCTGCTTTAGCCTTGGAATTGTCGAGGTAGCAAGAACTGCTTTCTGTTTTAATTTGAGTACAGATGTGGGTGCTTTGAGTGTAAGTGAACTAAAGTTGTGCTCCTAAGATATTGTTACAGTATGTAACATGAAGAAAGAATAAAAACTTGACCTCTTTATAATTATGGCATTTAAAAATGTTGCATAATAGACTCCTTATTGCTAACTATGGTGTATTTGACCTTTAATTATTTAAAATATATTATATATACTTCTGAGAAACAATCGGATTTGACTCAGTGGAGCCAAACACTGGTCCGTGTGACCGCAGCCAACAGATGCAGCCGTTCCACCTGGTCAGAGCTCTACAGCCGGATTAATGATTTACCTGTAAGAGGTCATCGCTGAGGACTTCTGTCTTCTCCGCTCTGTGGGTGACAAAAGACAACAGAGAGCGTACAGATTAGTACTAACAAACTGTGATAACAGATCAATAGTTGTATTTCAACACACTGCAGTCGCTGTGAAAACATCCTATGACACGGCTCCTGAAAGACTGGTTTGCGCGTTCAGCTTCTCACCTAGATTAACGTGAGGAATTGAATCTGGTGCATCAGCAAGGGTGGGTCTCTTCAGTATGTTTCCATGGCACGACCAGCCAAGTAACAGGCAAGTATCAAAGCTGGAGGCTAAGCATGTCTCTCTGCACCTGCATGAGCTTGATTTCAGTCTTATAGTTAACATTGAAAAGACTCTGTTAAGCTAAATGAGGAGGTGTGTTTCAAACAGAAGCCTGTTCCTGCTGCGCAACAAGTTTTGATTTCCTTAAGCCACGGCCAGCCAGGCTCATGGTGTCGTGCAGCCACACAGCCATGCTCTGCCTGAGCCTATTAATAGTAAACTAATAGTTGGACTCAGAGAGGTCAGACAGATTAGATTCACTTAAAAGGAGAAGGCTGGGAAACACAGACTCAGCTCATACTGCTTATCAACACCTTCACATATGCAGGCTGACTGCTTCTGGGGCGAGCGGTGGAGGGCGGGAAGAGTTGATTGTTGTGGTTTACTGCAACTATTATACAATTAGAGAATAAGCAATGTCAACACTGTATTATAGAGGGATGCACACTGCTGTTTACACCTGATCTGCTGTTTCTTTCGATGGTACAGATGTCATATTAGGAAGCTAATGCACCAAACTTCCCCATGGATGCACCGATCCAGATTTTACTAACACTGATTCAGATACTTTAACTCCTAATACAGTTGGGGTAACTACCATTACAATTACTAAGTATTTGTAGGTTGTTCGGCCTGATGACATATGTTGTGTATTAAGCTCTAAAAGTTTTGTCTGTTTGTTGGTCCCCCCCCCCCAAAATACATAAATGTATATATATTTAAAAAACAAAAACACTAAATAAAATAAAAAATATCAACATTTATGGACATTTAAGGGCCTGTGTCCACTAACCCCATTTTTTCTGGAAGTGCCCAGAATCTCAATTTCAGAGAGCTTCCTACTGTTGCTAGGTTATGAAAGTTGTCTGACGACACTTCAACTACCCTTGGTAGTGATCGTTAGGTCTTTTTAAAATTGATCTGTATGCTTAATATACAAAGAAAACATAAAAACAATGGAAAGGAATCGTGTCCTGGCATTAGCAGCAGCTCTACACATGGAAACTGTACCAATTAAAAAATGAAAGGACTAGCTTCTCCTCCACCATTGTTGTTGACAAAGATGATATCAGAAGCCCTGCCCATTCCTGATTTTGACTGGTCAGTGAGGGAGAAGTGACATTGACAAGCGCGGTAGTGTTCCAAAGCAGAACTATTTCAAACTGAGAGCGCAGCAATAAAAAACAGCCGAGGACACTGAATGCTCAAAACGCTGACCTGCATTGGTTTTGTACAGAAATTAGGCCAGCGCAAAAAAGGCCGTTAGTGGACACAGGCCCTAAAGCAGAATTTTAGGTATATGCCAGAAAAGCCCCTTTCATACATGCACTGCACTCCTGAGAATCTCCCAGCATTATCCGGGTGGGCTGCATGTGTGAACGCAAATGGCTGAACTTTATGCAGACTTTTTACCGCCAGTCTCCTGGTAAAATGTTAGCAAGAAGTCGGGGTGAGCTGATGTGTGAATTCAGCAGGTAATATGCTAAAAAGGCCTATCACAGAAAAGCACAGGTGTTTATAGTAGCATTAATGAGGGCTGTATTCCATTTATCTGCTTCAATTTCATGGTCCTGGTTGTGTGCAGGCTGACCGCCTGTCGTGGCTTTCTCAGACACCTGAATAGAGCAGAACCATTGTTAAAGTTATTATTAACACCTGTGCTTTTCCTCCTGTTCATTTCCTTCAAAATGTGTGCTGTGAAAAAAGCCAATTATCAGGAACAGTCACGTAAGCGAGAGGGTGTTGTGATGACGTTTATATCATGCAACCGGTGCAAAACGGAAAGAGTATGTTGTCTGATTCAATGAAATATACTTGAAATGCACTTCAACTTAAAATAGGAGTTTATTACCATGAGACAAACTTTGTTAAATTTTCACCAGCTTTTAATTAAAGTGTTTTCAGTGTCTGGTGAATGTGTAACTTCTGCACATCAAAAGCTTGTTCCTAGTCCCTCTATAGCCGGATTTAATGCAAACACTACACGCCAGCATTTCTATGGGTGTTACTTTATACTGCTGTTAACATGATTCTCAGTTCAGCAGGAAGTGTGATCCAACCTACCTAATGTGAATTTCATTGTACTACACAGGAAGTAGAGCTAATAGGCAGACGTCCAGTTACAGGCCTCCATCCCCCCCCTTCCTCTCCATCCCTCACTCTCACGTGACATTATTGTCAAACCTTCTGTTTGTTTTCTGTGCAGGATAAATAATGTGTCCAAGTAAACTTTTCCAAGTGCAGCCCTCCAACTAAACTGACCTGTAGACAGTCGCTTGCCTTCATTTTGGGTAACTGGAGCTCTAAATGAAGCCCGGGCCCTCCTCCAAAAACTGCCCCGTATGAACTGTAGTTACCTCGTCACAGCTGCTTTCAATTACAACACAGAGACAGAGAGGGAGACTGACAGAGAAGGGGACGACTGTTTGGGGGTCTGAGGGAAAGAAATACAAATACAGAGATTTTGGGGGGGCGGGTTTTAAGTGCCAAACCAGAATAATCTAGAGGCCGGAGTTGAATGGAAAGACTTTCTGTGGAGGAGAGCCAAAGCCAAGCTGGTGAGGTCACACGTGAAGAGTGAGGAGCCACAGAAATCTACAGACAAGCTAACTGCAGGGGAAATAAATGGGACACACACACACACAGTTTAATGCATGCAGACATACAGAGCTTGATTATAAAGCCGCAATATGGAAGCCATGTTCTGGTGTAGTTGACATGCTGAGGAGCTCTTTATGTGGCCTGATCTAGAGTATTAAACCACAGTATATCATGCTGGATTTTCCCTTCATGAATACACAACTGTGCAGAACGTTTGCTAACACAAATAAGTTCCCACACACAATCTAAATAAGTGCTAGTTCATAAAGGGGCAAATTAGAGGATAAATTAGAGAAGGATTTAGCTGAATTAACAGGATTTTAATAGTGTTTAACTGTGTTAAAATAAGGAGGAAAATCTGGTGCGACTGGTTGCGTGACATTCACAAATACCACCATGACCTTGTGATTAAATGATCAGAACACAAGTGATAAAACTGAAATCAAAAGTTCTTGTAAAAGCAACATATGTGTGAACTAATCCGAAAAAGCCCTGTGTCATTACAGCAAAAATAAGCTGTGCGCAGCCGGGGCAGCAACAACAACAAAACAACAATTGTTTTGCCGGCATCAGCTGACCCGGAGCGAAAAAAGAGCTGACCCCACCGCGCCTCGCTGAAGCTGCAGCCTTTGGAGAAAGTGTGTCACTGTGCGCCGCATGTGACTGTCTTAACAACCAGAGATCCTCGCCGCGCAGCTAGATCAGGACGGTAACCATGGCGATCTACTATCTAAAGTGGAAGGGGAGTAAGTGAATCCTGCAGCCGTAAGCACAATAGAGCGGCTGTTAGCGGCCACTCAACACAATCAGAGGGGCCGAGGAGGAGGAGGGAGGGGTGTGTGCAACAGTTGGCAGCTTAAGGCAGGAGGTAATGGATACTAGAGCAGGATGAAAGGAGCTGGAATAATTGAGTGACTCAGCTCAGACAACCTCTCTTATGTAGCTGATTATGTGCTCTTACGTTAACATTAGACCTGAGCAAAACATTGGGAGTACAAACTGACAGCCTTTACCTAACTTGTACAATGGAGGTAAAAAGATTAACCCTTGCATTTTAACAAAGCAGGATGCTTCCTTCTTAAAAGATATCTATATCCAAATGCAGCAGCAATAAATAAATGTCCACGTAAACGATATCTAAAAGGTATTATATTATTACTACTGCAGCTAACAATCATTTTCATGCCAATTAATTTCTTCTTAATCTGATTATTGTTTTAGCGCTAGAATTGTGACAATTACTCTTGAGTCCAACTTTGCAGTTTTTGCAAACTTGTACATGTCCAGTTGGTTAGCAATAAGGACTTCCAGCCATGACTTCCTTTTCCGTGCGCTGCATCGTTTACAGTTCAGTTAACCTGAAAAGCGAGCGTGTTTTCAGATCAAAAGTGAAGCGGGATTTGCCCCTCCACTTATGTCTGCAAAATAAACCCCATCATTTCTTGGTTCCTTAAATCCCCCACAGAAGCTTCACTCTGGCTTACTTCAGCGGTATGAACCCGAAAAAAAGAAATATTTTCTTGAGTTTTACTTGCAATTAACGGTTCTTAAGTTTGCCGAAATAACATCATGACGCAGATTAGTAAGAAGAAAAGTGCAACTTTTATCAGGTTTGTTGTCAAGAAGGGAAAAAAACACAGCTTGTTTACTGGAGGTCGGATCAATCCTTTCTGATGCATTCAAGGAAGTCAGGGAAATCTAAACACTGATTGGCTTTCGGGACACAGCTCCAAGCAAATGTCGCCCAAGTTAAAGTTTTGTTATCTCAAATGTATTGTTAGCTGAACTTGCTGCAGATATCTGTTTATGGAGATAAACAACAAGCTATATCATCGTCAAATGGCAGCTGGGATGTCATTACAGTGGATTGAGTTCCGCCTGCTTTTGCTCTCCACACGTTTTGCGGCATGCAACCAAAGCCTGCTGACACGTGATTGGTCAATACTGCTTAAGACTACAAATGGAAACCAGAACACGCCACGCCAACAGATTCTACATTAGTATGTAGAATTTGTAAATACAGATTACACTTGTGATTATTGTAAACGATATCCCGATATTTGCCATTGCCATGCCACATTTTTCCTTCTATCACAATTTAAAAGAAAATTACTTTCACATCTAGCAAACAAACAACATGGCCTCAGGGGTTGTTCGTATCACTAGCAGCATCACAAAGGATCCCGGCTGACACACCCCTTTGTCCTCGAGGCACTGGCCTAGTAATACAGAGGAAACGCCCAGCGTTACCTTTCCTACTCGACCTTTAGCTGATCCCTGCGGGGGAAGCCTCTTTTCAACACGACTCCCTCTCGAGTGAATCAAGGACCTCCACATACAATAGGTCTACATTAGATTGCATAACAGGATGCTATTAAGTAAGAAGACTTCTGTTGATAGATATCATCAAAAAGGGATTGTGTAATGCTTAGAGTGCCAGTAAATGATGAAAGAGGAGGGGGAGACAAGGTTAAGTAAAACTGTATACATTCAGTCACCGCTCTCTGTTGAAGTACAGCCGGGGATTTGTGATTTTTTGACCCCAATTTTAAAAAACATTCCAGTCAGCAACTAGCTGTTAGCTCTTGTCTGTATTGATTAATTGATTGGTGTTACTCTTGTGTGACAACACAACTACAGTACCAACCCAGATTAGTCAGTGTTTCAGCAGTTACACTGATGTGGTGTGTGTGACATGCCCGGGTTCCCCCAGGAAATTGATTAGCTGAGGGAGTTAGTGCTCTACTGTTAGACTCTGCTTTACTTAACTTGGAATAAATCAGAAAGGTATTGATACGATATCAGTTTAAACACAGCCTAAAGGTGCTGATTGCAATATTTTGTTGGGGCTGTAGCTTCAGATAACCGCAGATATGAGTGGAATCAATCTCCTCATTTTACTAATACTATACTATACGTGATAAAACATATTTTATTCATGCAAGGACTGCATGATTTGAAAGTCTTTTTAAAATGTTGTATATTGCGATGACAACATAGTGTGACAAATAAACATTGACGATGCACATTCGCTACAATGGCTGCTATGTCTTTCTGCTGTTGGGCATGTAACTGCGCTTGTAAAACAATATATACACTAAATCCAAAATAGTTGCAAATAGCAGAATCTCTGTCTTTTTTTAGAACAAGGTCTTTTAGAGGCGATGCACGTGACTTCATGTTCGGCGGTTACACCCACTGAGCGGCAGAAAGCACGTACGAGTGGCAGCGTCAGTACGAGCGTCAGCCTGAATGTTGCAAAAACAAAAAAAAAGCTGTTGTGCGATTGACTGTACTTTAACAGATTCAACAGGAAGTCAGAGCTATCTTTTTGTTGACAACAAACAACAAATCCTGCCTCAAAGTATCGCCAAGCGTAAAGGCTCTTATATGCTGGGGAAGGCTTTTGCAAGGCTCCCAGGCTTTGAAATTAGGTACATATAAATGTCAGGAAACCCATGTCCACCGTGTCTTTGGTAAATTGTAGGGATCTATGTCGAGTCCAACATCCCTTAATTTCAGCAGATATTTATCCGTCATGTCTCCTGCTGAATGCAGACATGTTGCATGATGTTTTGCCACTCACTCTTCTCTCCTTCTCCAGCTACAGTGCTAGCCAGCCTTGCAGTAGACACCAAATTGACACCAATTAACTCAAGGATAGCTGACACCTAGCTGGGGCCTCATCAGATTGGCCAAATAGTGTGAAAGCATGGCCTGTGTATCTAGGGCTCAGTTGGATAGGTTTCATGTTCGCATGCCGAGTGTGAATGCTTGACATGTGTACTTTAAATGGCTTTGCTAACTCATTGTGTTTCAATTGTGTTGCAATTGTGTTTATCACCCATAATCATATAGCAAATATGATTTATCAGTCGGCACTAACTTCAGTCGACCCACAGCACCTAAACCTTGGACCCTTAACCTTTGAACCACCCCCATTTGTCCTTCATTGAACAACTTCATGTGAAACAGTTATTATCAAACTCCTTCATCAGCCACTGAAAGACTTATCTATCAGAGGTGATTTCATTATCTCAAACAAAACATTTAAAAAACACCTTTAAAGTGCAAAACATGAATCTCCTTCTGTGTCTGTGGAGCATAACTGTTAGTTTATCTGATGCTGATAGTGCTTAACGACAGCCTGTTCATGTTATCTTCTTTAAAGGTGTTACTGAACATATTACCTGCAGTAAACATGCATGCATGAGGCCACAGAGTGCAGTGATAACAACCCTCAAAAAAGCCTCCACAGACAGCTCAACATTTATGTTCCCAGACATGAATCACGTGCTGTTTTTCACCCTCTTTCCTTTAATACATCAGTCTCCCCAGCATTCTCTCCTCTGCTCTCTAGAAAGCACCAGCGTGTCTCTGGGAGGCAGTTTCCTGTTTGTAGGAGAAGAAGGAGAGATTTCCTCAGAGCGGCTGCTTACTGGACACAGTGTTCTGCCTTTGCACAATCACAGGAACCCAGGGGGCAGCGGAGAGGGCCTTTTGCACGCGCAAATTTTTGCAGACGCAGACGCACGAGCAGACACGAACATAATGAGCGAAGCAGAGTAATCCAAACACTGACACATCTCTCCTTACGAAGGGCATGCATATGAGTGCATTATAGGTCAACCCTAAGAAATAGCTACTCCACGCACATGCACACAGGTCTGTTTTCTGCATTACACTCTCTCCTTCTAATTTACTGCTGCTGAGGAAATTATGAGTATTCCAGCTGCCCTCTTTCTTCTTCTCTTGGATTTTGCTCGTAGGAACATTATTAGGTCAGATTCTCTCTGTTAAAGCCTGCCGATAGTGTTATCACCAGATAAACACTGCAGGGAAGAGGGCATTACTGTGTGGAGCTTCTCTGTGCCAAACTATGCCTTTACGTTTGACTACAAAAAGCCCCCCTCGGTTTACTTGTGATCATTTTTATTTTTTGCAATCAATTTAATAAGTCGCTAGTCTTTAATGTGACAAAATTAAGATGCTATCGTGCTAGGGCTAAGACATAATATAGTCTTAAGGGTTTGTGATAAGATTTACATCGATAACGCTGATAAACTTTAGACATTTTTCTCAATACTGATAGATCAAACAGCAGCAGAAATAGTAACAACCGCCAGTAATACCCCTTCTTCCATCTAAATTTAGCGTGTTGACGCAGGTTTTTTAGACTCGGGAAGACCCGCTTATAAATGCTGATTGTCTCTGTTCCCATTGCCAGTGAAGTATACTACTATACTGTAGGTTTCTTTTCTACGGCATCACCGTCTGATGTCACAAACGCGGAGACGGGGTTAGTAAACAGTGAAGATGTTACAGTGGCTAGGTTTTTATTGTATCTATTAATCATTGAGTCTATTTATCAAAGTCGGCACAGTCAAATTAGGAACGATGTTCGAGCGCTGCTCGGACGGAGACGGGCGGAATTTGTAGCTGAGATTACAAGGAGTCGCAGAAGTTACCGACGGAGCAAAGCATGGCGCCAGAAAGGGGGCGGAGATTAGCGTGTTGATACTGGTTTTGTGTTCCCATCACTGCCAAACAGAGCCGAGGCGATAACTACCCGGGTATACTGCAGAGTCATTTGACCGGAGTCTGAATGCTGATTGTAACCGTTCCCACTAAGCAAAAAAGCCGGTAGTTAGCAGTTTTTTTGACCAGTAGGAAAAAGGCTGAAGACTGCATGTGTAGCAAGTGGCAACCTCCGGTGTTGAAAAATAAAGCCAATGCGGAAGTGCAAAAAACTGCAGTTCCTCGAGTGGCCACTTGAGGCTGGCTCCAGAAACCAAGAAATAACATTACGGCAGGTGGGAAAATGCCAATCTTTAAAGCAGAAATAAAGATTTTATTGTTCAAGATAATTGTACTGAGGGTGAATTCTTTTAGAACACACCCGTTTTTATTATATTAAGCCTCAAATCATAGGGGCCGGCTCACTTGAGTGACAGGTGGACACTGCTGGCTGTATGCTAGACGTCAACACAGACACACAGTCACTGAACTTTACTTGACTTTAGTGCCAGCTCGGCTAGCAGCCCCCTCACCGGACATCCTGTGTCCGTTGAAGAGCATGAGAAAGTCATTGATTTTTAACTTGAAACTATTTAGGCCTATTGGTGTTTTTACTTGCAGGGTCCATTTGTTTCGAACAAGAGGCAGTTTCTAATCAGTCGATAATTCGGCTCCCAGTAAAAACACTGTGAACGATGAGCACTTCAAATATAAATATTCATGCTCATTACAAGTTATCAGAGCCCAAAGTAACCTCCTCACCTCCTCACCTCTGATGAAGTACCACAACCAAAACATCCTGTTTTGATGAATAAATACATCAATATAGTTCTCCATCGCTTCCTTTTGGTCTTTCTGATGGTGCATTTCTGGCTGGCAGCACCTTAATGCAATCATAAATGATTATTAAATTATAAAACCAAATGATCAAACACAAAAGTGAGTAATCAAATATTACATGTAGTGATATGCTTTGCTGATTGATTTTTATATGGACTGAAGTAGAACTTATTTGGCAGCGCTGCCTCTGCCTTTTAAAAAGATGACACAATATTTGTTATCAGCCTGCTGGTAGCTTGATCTTGCACCATCCAGTACTGGGTGCACCTGCTGTCTGCCTGAGGTGCCAAACACTGTTGACACCCATATATACACACACACTAACCTCCACATAAAAAACACTCAAACTGCCACTCATCATTAGAGCCGTCCTCTCGTGATAGAAAACATCCTTTGACGCATCTCACCCTCCTGTGCACACACGGTCATGCTGAAGCCATCGCTACTTTAAATATACTGTTACAGAGGGACACTGTGACATCACATAGGAGCACTAATTAACACTGAACGCTTTCTTACAGTGCAAACGCTCGGGTTAGACACTGCAGACAGAAGAGAATGAATGACTGACAAGTAGAACAACAGATACTACTCCATGGCTTAAAATAACATATTTTGCTTCATGTGTCCTGTCTGGTTTAAGCTTGGCGTCAAGGGGCTACAGAACTTTGGAAGGCTCTAACTTCCTCTTTATAAGCAACAACTGCAAGCTAATCTAGCTGCT
Organism: Semicossyphus pulcher; assembly: GCF_022749685.1. NCBI lineage: Eukaryota > Metazoa > Chordata > Actinopteri > Labriformes > Labridae > Semicossyphus > Semicossyphus pulcher. The sequence goes on along the minus strand of NW_027211670.1, from coordinate 8,837,170 downwards.
TGGTGCACAGTATAAAAGCTGTCATCTACTGCTGTATAAAAAAGTCCTGTTGCACTAAAATTTCATTTTTTTCCCCCTGGGTTGTGGTCTAAGTTGAGCTGCACAGGAGCTTGTAAGATCAGACACATACTGGCCCCTAAAGGCCTGACCCCTAGCTAGTGACTCACAAATTTAAGTAGTCATAATTTGGCTTGAGTTTGGCCTGTGTGAACAATATTAAAAAAATGTACTGAGTCATGAGATAACTTTTGATGATGATGATGTTGTTTCAGTTATCAGCTGGAATATGCTCTAAAAATCTCTTCCGTTAAAGCCCAAGAGGATTAGCCATTAGCCATTATTGGAAACTAGTATTTCTGTGAACTTTTCTTGTATCACTCATGTAATGCCACATAAAACCATTAAAACCCTCGTTTGCACACACATCTGAAATCTTTACCCTTTTCTGCAACTGCACATATAAGAAGGCTCTTGCAAAAAGGCTGTAAGGTAAATGTCAATAGCGTGGGAAAATCTCTTATATCCATACTGGCTTAAAATATATGTACGGTACATTCCTCTACTTGGCCACATGCCTTAGTGTAGGTCTTCAATATTTGCCAGACATCTCTGCTTTTTTCCTCACAAGCTTTAAACAACATAAGAGCTCATAATGGAAGAAATGTGCAGAGCCAACAGGCATAGATTGAATGAGAAAAGTGCACCATCACTGTGCACCTCGCTGCTGTTTATTTCCCATTAAGATAGTGCAAACACTGTGTGGATGGCTGATTCAGGCTTTTTAGGAAGACATCTGGTTGGGTTCAGACAGCAGTGTTGATGCATTCACACACAAGGGCTAAAGGAAAGCATTCAACCCCATCCAACCAGTTTTATTAACGGTGTCATGTCCCTAATACTGGTTGTCAGCCATTGAAAGAAGATGATTCATTCATTTAAGACTGTCCTTGTCAACAAAGGCAACTGATTAGATTTGTTGTTATAATGAGGTCAGGTTGTCTTTTCTTTTTTATCTTTCAGTGCCCCAACTGCTAGACAGCAAGCTAGGGAGGGTTAAAGACAGTTAGGAGTTAAAATATGTCTACAAACATTAAAGGAAGGTCATGAAGAGCAAAATAAAGTGTGTTTGCGTCAAATGAGTAAACAAGGCTGACTTTAATACTTGCCTGCCAACTGTTTGATTGGCGAGCTGTTTCATCCGGTTGAACTGCTTCTTCATTTTCGGTCCTTTCACAGTCTATCCTTCCGAAGTTAAGCTTCAAAACCAGGCTTTGGTTTGTCATGAAGTTCACGGGGGCCTCTCCCCGTTTTAATTCCTCGAGCTGTCGCTATGACAGGGCGAAACAAGCGCGAGCCATTGAGCCCAAAGCCAATTAAAAATAGTTTGTAGCCTCGCTAGCCCCTAAGCTAGCCTTTCCCAAGTGGAAATCCTACAGAAAAGTTCCCGTTAGGGGCGACGGCATGATCCGCGAACCTCCTTCTTCGTGTATTTCCGTACATTAAAGTCCCGAAGTCAGCAGTGAAGAACTTTCACTGGCTCAAGCGGGTTTCCATGGCTCCTCTCGTGCGCTGTGTTGACCGTTAGCCGGCGAGCTAACGTTACCGAGCTCGAGCTGGATAATCCCGTCGACCGCTTTTTCCCAGAGCAGAGCGGAGCAGAGCTGGGAGCCGAGTGAACAGCAGCAGCAGCAGCAGCGGGTTCAACACCTCTGAGCAACCAGAACAGAGAGAGAGAGAGAGAGAGAGCAGCATCTGCCGCACAGCAACACCTCCCCCTGGACACTGAAAGGAGAAACCTGCTCACATATGGAGCGCTGGAATGAAGGAAACCATCCTTTACTACAGTATAAAAGTGTAAACAATCATAGCTTGTCATGTGTGTTAGTTTTTTTTCGCTAAGTTAGCATTTAGTAACTTTTATACTAGAGTAACTTTTATTGTGCGCTCTTTAACTCAAGCAAAGTACCATCTTAATAAAATCTTTTAAAGCCAAGTTAAAGCTCTTGTGACGAGTTTTTAGTTGGTTATGAAATGGACTGAAATTAATACAGATGCCTCTATATGAGCTACAAAAGCAAACAAGACCATCAGCAACAAGATTGATTATATCTTTTTAGTTATTTTTAATGCCCATAACCACTGCAGAGGGGTAGGGGTCAGAAGAGGCAGTTAACTTTAATCAGCCTTTTTTCTATATTTTCCACGGCAAAGATTCACAGTGAGTGACAAGTTTGAATTTTAAAAGAAAGCAGGATGAGAACACTTCTTACACATGTACAGAACAAGATCAGCAAAGAGGTAAGAGGTATCACTTTGTCCACAGGGGTCGCCAGAATCAACACAGACCAAAAGTTCCTCACAGTACCTTACGACTTACGACATCAAGAACCGAATCAAAGTTATAAAAAAGCAATTAAAAAGATACATTTCTTAAAATGGTTTTGCATTTTAAGAAATGTATCTTAAAGCTAATAAATACACTTATATATATGATAGTTAAATTGATATTGAAATACAGTAATAGCATCCTCAAAATTGTACCTGTAGGCATGCACCACATAAGTGCAGGTGTATTGTATCAGACATAATGAAACATGATGTATATCATACATGAAACAATAGTTTGCACACCCTGGAATCAACTCATAGCCGTGCAGTATGTTAGCAGCAAGTTTACATTAATTATAATGTCTCAGATTAGTTTGAATATTACAAAGATTCACCTGTAAAAGAAAAATGTGTATACATACGTATAATGTATGTAATATTGCTCTGAAATACATTAAATATGTGTGCATCCATCATGCATCCAAATTAAAATAAGCAGTGTTTTAATGCAGGAAGAATAATGCACCAAAAGAAAAGAAAGTCAGCTTTGATAGTTTAGTTCTGTTTAGACATAAGAACAAACCATAATATTTTAGTTCCTAAAATTGCGCAACAAAATACTGGATGTGGTGTTTTTTTGTTTTTTTTAAGTGCTGGAAGTTTACGGGAATCAGTACTTTAGTACAAGCACACATCCTTTCAGCTGTGAGGAAATAAGGCTCTACTTACCCTTAATGCAACTCAAGTAGCTGACCCTATATGACCCAGACAGAACTCAGTTTGAAGCCAAATGCATTATCCTTTAATAAGAACGCAGTTATAGATCCATATGGTTTTCAGCTGCTCACCAGTTTCTTGGAACTAAAAATCAGCTTTAAGATTTAATTGGAGACCCTTCAGCTGAGTGTTACAGTCAGTCGATGAAGCACATAATACATTTACAGGGCTTCTTTCCTTTATTTTACTGCATGTGGTTATTTAGAGCTGACGCTGCATGCTCTGCAGCTGTGTGGTTTCTCCCCCCGTGTGGATTATCTAATGGATTTTTAATACATCTGCAAAAGTTTCTTTCACAAGTAGGACAAGTCTGTCTCTCTTTTGATGGGATTCTTTTATGTGCATTAGATTCTCTAAGGAGGTCAAACACTTTCCTAAGATGCCACTGTGGCATTCTTGCTTATCTGATTGAAATAAGGTTACATCAAAGAGTTTAGCTTTGTAACTGTAGGATTTCCCACACAGTTTGTGGGGAAATGTGTCAGAGTGGCTGTATAATCAGTATTCCCCATAGTGAGAAAGAAAGTAAGACAATCTCAAAATACTTTCTGTTTTCGCCTTTTTCATTTTGACTGTCTTCACTATTATCTTCAGAATGAAACAAATAGGAGTCAGTGGCCGGTTTTGGAGCCTCTTATTCAGCTTCTTTTAATTCAATACAATTCAGCAGAATGTCAGAGGGGTAAGTAGTAATTCAAAATAATGATTTCAATGAAAAAAGCCATTTAGTAACCTGAGGCAAGTCTCTGTATGACATTCTCCACAACGTATGTTTGTACTTTGACAGGATTATTTACATTTTTTATGTAATTTCAAGTTAAAAGTCTAACAGTGCAAAGCTATTTTTCATCGACCAAAAGAGGATGTAGGTTGTAAACACAGAAATGCACAGCTGAGACATAAGTCAAGTAGGTTAAATATGCTTAAAATTTTGTCATACATTTTACCACACACCACTGCTTTCAATATGAAATTTAGACATTTCGCATTGATACTTTTAATCTGAAAATACTACCCGGAAGTGTCAGCTGGTCGGAACTGTCCGTACATTTCTAGCTCCGTGCAAGTTGCTCGTGGCTAGAAAATATGATTCCCTCTTTTAATGCAGCTTATTTTCATTAAACTTGCAGTTCATATAGCATACGTAAGTACTTAAGCAACCCGACTATGCTCACAGTTTTATTATCCTCCTTCCCTGTTTTGTTAAATAAACCCACCTGTCAAATTGAGCTAGCCGTGGCTAGCTTGTTGTTGCTTGCCAGTGCAAAGCAGGTGGACGTTATTCTGCAGCGCTCACAGCTTTAATGTTGACTACACAACGTTAGGACAAGGATTTCTAATGGCAGCTCGGCAAGCCTTCACGGACACGGATACTGCCGATGAAGCCGTGAGGGCGACCTGTGACGATGCAACCACATGCAAAAGGTAACAGCAGGATATGCGTTATGTTACTTAATGTTGCAATGAAACGGCTTTCACTGCTTGATGTTCAGGTTACTAAAGTTGGAAAAGAGTAATTGCATTTCTAAGGCGTAGGGTTGCTTGTTGGGCACCATTTATATAATCTTTGTCTACTGACAAAGAGAGCAACAGTGGTTGATAAAATTCTAGTCGTAATGTACATTGTGCTACCCATTTCAATTGTGAAGCCAGTGAGACGTGTATGGATCTGACCATACAGTATGACTAAGCACAACTAAATATGAAGCAGAAAACGGCACAGATTTATAGTCTTTGTGCATCAGCAGGCTCAGAAATCTTTTGCAAATAAAAATGTCACCAAATGAAATTTATCATTTCTATACCAGGTTTGCTACCAGTAAAAGCTACTGGAAGGACCCCTATATCCAGTATTTCGCAAGATCTATTGGGGAGAGGAAGGCACCTGAAATCAATAGAGGTAAGTGATACAGCCTCTCATTGTACACACATCTTAAATATATTCATATATATTTCTTTTGGCCTCGGGAAATCATTTAGTGCAAGTCATACTATTTATTAGTGGCACTACAAGTCATAGGATCAACAGTACTTCATAAGCACCATGCTGTAGAGCTGAAAGATTAAAAGTTTAGTAGAGTAATAATACATGTTTATAACCAGCTATCAACATCTCTCTTTACAATGTGGTAAAAGAGTTGTCGCCAGTAAGAATTCTACCCTCACAAAGTCATAATGTTTACAAAGTTTCTATAGGCCTCCATATTTCTGACAGCTACATTTTTAGTAGTATCTATTCACAGGTGACATAGCCCAGGTGTGTGTTTAACTGTTTGCTTATCTAATTTGACAGGTTACTATGCCCGTGTTCAAGGGGTTAACCATCTTCTTGATGCGTTTATAAGGAAAGCAAAGTGTGACTGTCAAGTAATCAACCTGGGTGCTGGACTGGACACCACATTTTGGAGACTAAAGGTCAGTTCCAGCTTACTGCCAGCACACTGGTCGTAATGTGATTCAGTGATACTGATGTATACAATGTAATACAATGGATTTTTGTTTGTTTGTGTTCTTGTGTGTATTATAGGATGAAAACATCATGCCGCGGAAGTTCTTTGAAGTTGACTTTCCAACAGTTGTGGCAAGAAAAATACACAATATAAAGTAAGACAAACATGCTATTGTTATATAAATTATTATAATATAATATAATATTAGTTCCTATATTAATAACATACCATGTGTCATACATGAACCAGAGCAGCCGCAATCTTTCCTTACAGGTTAGAAAATCTGGTATTTAATATTCAAATATTATGCAGTATGTCACTGCACCAGCATGCATTCTAATTAAAGAAAAACCTAATAGTAATTTTAGAAATTATTATTTAGAAATGTATTTTATATAAGTGCATTAAAGAAGTACAGTAAGTGCAGCACGAGGTTATGAGGCTTCAGCAATGCAGTGTGGGGTTGTGATCTCTAGAGGGAGACAGAGAGCTGAGGTAACAGAAGTATCATCTTAACCTTCACAGCAGTTGTACAGAAGAGTTAAAGTAACAGTGGCATGGCTTTAATACTGTATGTTATCTTGACTTATATGTTAGATTGACTTTTATATTTTATATGCCTTGTATATGTAAATGGCTGCTAGAATTTAGATGAAGGTCTTCATATAGTACAGTTAAGCCAGTATAATATTTTTTAATGTAATCACAATGACTAATGAGTGCAATACAATTATCTATATCACTACTACACTATGCTACACTACGCGTCACTACTTCATGACAGAAGAAGAAGTTGACAGCAGAATAGTAGAAGAAGAAGACAGCAGGATAATGTCAGACAGCGGTGAAAAGAAGTTAAGAGATGTGTCAGCCACTTTAAAATCCAAAGGCCTAATTTGTTTTTACAGTTGTTCTATAGTTCTTTCAATTTAATTTACTGACTGAAACTTTGTTTCATCTCAGTTTGTGTCAAATTCTGTGAAACTGACACCAGATTAGGGGAATTTTGTATTCTTCAGTTGAATCAGATGTATCATTTAGGGATGGGCACTTTACCCTGTTAACACATTAATACTACCAGTGAAACGGTTAAATAAAATTTATACATTTACACATATATATTTGGGAAACACATGTTTTGTTGTCGTTAGCTGAGCTGAGTCTGAGAGGAGAACAAAATGAAACAAGCAAAAAAAAGCAGCGTTTGTGAGACGACGACGATGTTGTAAATTATACGATGCAGTACTTAAATAGAGTGGTTGTACTAGCACAGTGCAATACCACATTCGAAGCAAACGTCCACAAGTATCCCGTCCTGCAGGTCCAGCACAAGTTTCTCAACCATCTCTGCCCCCCATGCTAGCAGGGAGACAGTGCGATGCATGGCGGTGCCAAGTTTGTTCTCTCACAACAGACTGCTGGATGGCGGTGACAAATACGTGCCATTATATTGATGAGGCATGTGAGGTTAGACCGGCCATCCTCCTAACACAGGCAGCCAGACACACAGCTGACAACCTTGCGGCTAAACTAATTGCTGCGGTGGAGACCTGGGAAAGTGTCTGCATGGATCCCAGACTTTTATCCAATCCAAGAAGTACATTTTAATCTTGTTGGTTAACAGGTCAAAATTCTAAATACACATCCCTAGTTTCATTATATGATTGTCTTGCAATATATCAATTATCGCAGTATTGCTGTATCGTGATATCATTATCGTGGGCCACTTATCATGTATCGTATTGTGAGTTATCCTGCGATTCCCGACCTAAATGTAGAATCTAAAGCCTGATTGTAGCTTTGAACAGGCAGTGTTGCTTAAACTGTAAAGTTTCTCTTTTGTTTGACCAGGACAAAACCGCCCCTCTCCAAACCCATCATCGAAACCCACTCCACAGACTCCTTACTTCTAGGTAACGAACAAACATTTCATTCGTTACACACCACATCTATGAGGTTTTGGTAAAAAGAAAATCCTTCTGGGTGTCTGTTCATGATCTTTTCCAGCTTCCTTATCGTGTTTGCATTTGTTTGCTCAGATGCCCACAGCCTTGACTCAGACCGGTACTGCATCATCGGAGCGGACCTCAGAGACATCTCTAGTTTGGATGAAAAACTAAAGAAGTTCCAGCTTAATCCAGAGTATGTAAAAATAGAATTTCCTTACCTCAGATTAGTCTCAATGGTATAATACAAACTAGCGTTGCTGATCAAGTTATTTAGCTTTGAAAGAAAGTGACTGATGGTATTTAGGGTCCATTAAGTCCCTTGTCTGTCAGTTAGTTTTTCCCAGAATGCCTTCAGAAATCTAAGAATTGCAGCTTATCTGTGCGTCTTCTCACTGTGAGTAACTCTAGATAAGAGGGTCACTTAAGAGAGTGTGTACGGCTGTAATGCAGATATAATATTTAACGTGAAGCCAGATTTAAAGGGATCCCCCACCCAAAATGTATGTTTTGAACGCCTAACACTGAACCCGCTGTCGTTCATAATCGTGACAGTATGTTCAGCCAAATATGCTACTCAGAGGAGGGTGTTAGCATGACATGTTAGATTCTCTGGAGGGTTTGATCATCCGTTCCATTGCTGAACTTACTGTGACGATTTAGTTCTTCAGGGTGTTGAAAAAACAATTTTATGGCGGTTAATCATTTCATCACTAGCGTCAAACAAAGAAATGTCCCCATTTGAAAGTAGGATGTTGGAGGGCACAGACATCCTTTTTGTGAGATAGGATGTTTTCTTTGGTGAGGATACCTCAGGCTGGCACACTTCGTCACCTCAGCCTGTAACTCACATTTATTGCCAGTATGCAGCAGGGAAGTTTGACTAACTGTGAGGCTCCATTTTCAGGAAAGTACCATGTGGGAAAGAGGGAATATAGTGTTTTTTTAAATTGGTCTTTATTGTTTAAGAGCGAGAGGTCATTTACTTTATGTGTTCTGCCTCCCCTCGCTAAAGGTGAGAGTGTAAGTGTAGTATCCCTTTGTAAATATACAGGTAGATTTAAAGTGTAGGAAAACACTCCAGAGAGAAGCAAACACTGTGAGTTATGGTAATCCTTTGTGCCACTTCTGATAATTACCAAGATAACTAAAAACATCAATGAAAAATTCAATGACGCAGGTGTAAAAATATGGCACAGGTGTCCTCGAGATGTTTACAACATTTTCCTTATTTTCTACTCTACTTAACTGAATGAAAAAAAATATCTGTATGCCCTGTTTGCTTCGACACATGTCTAGATCCATAAAAACAATTCTAACATTTAATAAAGCTTACTACATATAGTATGTTCTTATGGTAAAATGTGTTGTTCTCACTCCCAGATTACCCACATTGCTCCTGTCAGAGTGTGTGCTGGTCTACATGACGCCCTCCCAGTCCTCTAATCTAGTTCACTGGGCATCAGAAACCTTCCACACTGCCATGTTCATCAACTACGAGCAGGTAAACCTGTGACAAATGACAGCAGAAGAACACACTGGTCATTATCAGAAAGTATCTGGGTTTAATATTTATATAAAAGCAGTTTAAACTAGAGACCGTCCTGTCCTTACCTGATAATCATTATTCATTACAACTTGCTTTCTATACTAATAATGCTTTTTATCCGTGAGCTTTTACTGACACCATAGAACACAAACATACAAAACACTACCATTAAAGTCCTGATAACGCACTGATGATGCAGGATCACCGAAACTGTCCAAGTAACAAGTTATCTGTCAGTCTGATTGACTTCATGTTTACTCCTCTTGGTCAGTGTGAACAGAACCATGATTAAAAATCATTTATATGTACAGTATAACAGACAGAAGTCGTATATGTGTGTTTGACCGGAGATTCATTCACTAACTCGATCAGGTGAACATGAGCGATCGGTTTGGCCAGGTGATGATCGAGAACCTGCAGCGTCGCCAGTGCACCCTGGCAGGAGTGGAGATCTGCCAGTCTGTGGACTCTCAGGTGAAACTTCATTTGTTGCACCTATTTTTATCAGTTCTTTGAAATTTTTTTTAAATATCCAGATGTAACGTATTTGAGTGTCGTTTTGCAGAAGGAGCGGTTTCTGAAGACAGGCTGGGAGCATGCTGATGCTCTGGACATGATGACCGTCTACAGTATGCTGCCCCAGGATGATGTGGCAAGGTAATGCAGGCTTAATATTCATCACAATTGTACAAAACAGCAATGTTTTTCAGTTATAAAGTTTTGTGACTAATCCTCCTCACCACGGCTGTCGCATCTTTACTCTCTGTTCATAGAGCAGTGTGAGCTTAGAGGAGCGCTCCAACGATACTGCACAGGGAGATCAGTTTACTACTCACGGGGGGTACTACTTGTCCTGTCAGAACAGCTGTATGCTGTCGTCATTGGCTCAAAGGGAGCTTTCCTATATCTTAAAACGAAACTGGTGATTATGAAAGATGGTATAGAATTTGCATTATGGGAAGTGTAGTATCCTGATTTTTGGAGCTTGAACCACAGGAACTAAAAGTCTCTTTTGCATCAATGTTAGATATTCTTACTTTAAACTTATACTTGCATGTTTTCTAAATGAGTGGAATATCCCTTTGCTATAAAATAGGTTGACATTGATGATTTGGTAATGTTGTCATCATAGAGTTATATACTTCATAAATAAGACACTTGAGTGCTGGTGCATTATTTATAAACAAAGACGACTTTTGTCATGTTTCATTGGGCCTTTGAGGCCTTTTCTTTTTTATTATTAAAGTTTTTATCTATTTAAAGATATACAAACTGACTGTCATAACTTTGCGTTACAAATTATTCAAAGCCCTGTGGTACATTTGCACATACAAAACAGCCAAAACAAACAAACATTAAAGGTCTAAAGTCAAAGATTTCAGTTGCGTTCTCTTTGGCAGCACCTTTGGCGATAAACGGTAATTGCGGGAGCACACTTCCCAATTTAACCAGACTAACAGTTGGCTCCCTTTGTTACAGTTGTACCTCTTGAATTTCCTCTCTTTCCTTTTTAGATTGTTTGCCTTCATTTGAGCGTCGAATTTGTTTCTTTTTCGTAAGATTACTATTTACTCGCAACACTTGCAGAGACCTGAAAGCAGCTGCTTAGCTCCGCCTACCCTCTCTGGCAGAACAACCACTGTTGGGTGATGGAAAACACATCACTAACTGGGCACCGCTTGTGATTATTTCCGCGAAAGTCGCCACAGACACCCAGTCCATAATACTGCAAATACAAAGGCTTTCATCAGTGGGCCATAGGCCCAATCACCATTGTGTTGCCTCATTCGACGATAGTGATCTTCCAGATTATACCTTTAAGCAATTACACTAATTCAACCATATCCCCACAGTGTCCCAGGGATGCTATGAGAAAACAGTCCCATGACCTCTTAAAGTTTTCCCCTTCATCATTAATTCTAGCTAACTTGTGTTCATACGATAATATTTCTCACATAAATTCCATCCATGTTTTAGGATTCGGAGAGGATGTACTTTTCCATAATCTGAGGATCACTTGTGCAGCCGTGACAACCCCTACAATTATCAACGCAGAGTCACATTTTGATGACGCATTTCCCTATTTATTCTAATACTTTTTCCCAAAATGGGTAAACAAGTTAACACTTAACAGTTTAAAATGTTTCCATCTGACATTTCCAACATAGATTACTGGTCAGTTAGGCCATCCGAGGGATCTAAGAAGGAGTGAAATAAAAACCTGAGTAAATTTCCCTCTAGCCTCCTTTTATATATTTCCCCTTTAAGCCTTTTCTAATGATTTGCCTTGATGTCATTCTAAGACGAAATGTTAAAGAAATAATGAAATATGTGACATATTTTACTTGTTTCAGAATTGAGAGTCTGGAGTTCCTGGATGAGAGGGAGCTCTTACAGCAGCTTCTCCAACACTACAGCATCTGCTGGGCCAGCAAGGACAAGCTCAACCTGGGTAATGTACAGCTATGTTACAGTTACATTTACTTGAATGGATTTGTTAGCTGTAGTTTATAAGAAAAATAATGAATGCTCAGTTCCAGGTGACCGTGATGGCGCCATGCTGTCCCTTAGTTTGTTTATTTAGTGTTACTCATATGTGTCAAATTCTTCACGTTTCCACCCATCCGTCCAGTTTGAACGTCTGCTGAGGTGGTTTACAAGAACAGGTCATGTTCCGTTTCCTCAGGTCTGTCACAGCTGGGATTTTGAGCGTAAAACTGCTCCACTGTTGGACCTGCTTCACATGTGCAAGAGCCAAAATCAACAACTGGAGAAGATTGGGAAAGAGGAAGCCCTAATTCTCCATCAAGCCGGCATGAAAAACTCCCTCCATCAGCAGAAAGTGATTTAATGAGCGTCCTTCTGCGACCCCGAGCGCGTCGAAGTCAAGTGGTAATTAGAAGGTCTCAGAAAAGGTCTACCCTGGCACTGAATTGTCAACGTTAAATAACATGAAGTTTGTTTTATTCATTAAAGAATGTAACAAATTTGAAGAATGAAACAGTCATATATTTGTTTTCGCCTGGTGTTTATGTGCCATTTTGATGTTATTTTTAAATTAATTGTCCATCGCAGACTCATTTTCTTACAAAAACGCACATGCATGTGATAGAACTAGCATCAAACGGCAATAAATACATTACATACAAGCTACTGGTTAAGAGACATCGCTTATAAAATGTTTTCTAAGAGGACACGACAGATTAGTTTGTGATTATATTTGATGAACGCCGGTCAAGTGCTGTCTAATAAAAATGTCCTTTTGTGTAAGAAAGTGTTGCTCTGGTCACTTATCTACTCTGTTATGAACTTGTTATCACATTATCAGTGTGGTTATCTGCAGTGGGAGGGACAGGCTAAGGACAGATAAGCCTGCAGTGAGTTATGTGAATATGGTGGTTTGGATCCTGCATAGAGAAATCAAGTTTGACTAAAATGAGCGTTTTATATAGGCATTGGTCAGTTTATCAATAACATATACTCAGAGTTAAAATAGTGTTGATCATGTTTTTTCATCTTTACATTACTTTACATATATTGCTCATAAATATAAACCCGTAGTGCAAAATCATTTGGCAGTTTGAATCAGTTCTGCTGAGATTTTGAGCATTTTTCACTCTTTCATCAGCATGGTTTGCAGCCGCAGATGGCCATGCACAAAAAATAATTTTGAAGTATTTAGCTACTTAAGAGATATTTATTTTCCTCAGGTACAAGAGGAGCCCAAACGTGGCTAAAGGAGATGATATATTGGACTCAAAACTCCTGTGAGGAACTTTCAGTTTCTGTTGATTTTGGTGCCCCCTGATTTAGTCCTGTACATGCTTAAGTGGGGGTATTAAAAAAAAAAATCTTATCCTGCTTTCTTTAAATAGTCATGTATCACTCACTCCACCCTCTCAAGTGAACATTTTTAACCTTGTAAACATCTCCATGTGGTGGGGCGCCGCATCAAGGACTGTAGCCTCTGTATATGGGCAAGTTTTAGCTTAATTTTACATTGCATTCTGTATACAAAAACTTCACTACATTGCAGTTATTGCACTTTGGAATCCATCTGATAGTTGATAACAAACACATGTGGGGGAGAGGTGTTGTCAGTAAGGGAAATTGTATTGGTTCATCTCAGTTCAAATTACATAAGAACCAAAGAACAGAAATGTTTCATATGAAGCCTGAATGGTAAAGATGAATTTGGCCATTTTGTAGATATCAGTGTCTGAAGTCTTTACCTCCAATTTTCATTTGTAGGTTTGAAGTATTACAACATCAGAGGGCTATAAGCCAAATTATAGCCATTGTTTAATATCAAATCTAGTAACCCTGTTTGGAAGTTATTGTTTTAAGACCTGGCTCAGTACACTGAAGGAATTTTAACCTTTAGGCCTAAATAAAGCTGAGCATCTAGAAACAAGCTGGGCTAACGTTAGCTAAAACTCTGCTCGCTACCCCTCCTGACTCCTGTGTCCGCCGAAGACAAACATAGATTTTTCCCATGAACCTGCTCTTTTTTGTGTTTATACCTGTTTTAATACACTTAACTTTGAAATTAGAAAGAAAATGCAGCCTTACAAATGTGTGATAGTAAGAGAGTGATTTCAGACATTATGCTAGCTTTGACTAACTTTACATTTTAAGCTAGCACCGCACTGTTGTTTGCTAATGATAATTAACCCGAAATCAGTTCTTCTTTTCCTCTCTATAACAGTAGTTTTAAGATGCAGCCATAATATAATTTATTTCTGTGTATGTTGCTATTTAGAGAACAAGTAACAAGTCAGCTTTCAAATAAATTCTGGTAAATTTGTACCGGTTATTTAGGCTTCTGAACGTTGAATTTAGAAACATGCAGCACCAAAATTTGTGATGGAAAAACACTGATTGTAGACATTTTGCAAGCTTCAACAAAGGTTTCATTTTAAGCTAGCACTGCACTGTGGGTGTTTGCTAATGTCACGATAATTAACTTGAAATTGTTTATTTTACGCTCTAAAACGGTAGTTTTAAGTTGCAGCCACAACATAATGTATTCCTGTGTAGGCAGCTATGTTAGAGAAGAAACAAGTCAACTTATAGGGGGCAAAAAAACATACGTTGTTATTTACTGAACATTAAATTTAGAAAAGTACAGCATCACAATTTGTGATGGGAGTGCAGACGTTTTGCTAGCTTTGTTATCTTTTTAAGCTAGCATTGCACTGTGGTTGTTTGCTAATGTCACAATAATTAACTTGAAATCTGTTCTTCTTTTTCTCTCTTAAACAATAGTTGCAAGTGTCAGCCATAATAACATTTATTGCTGTGTAGGCTGCAATCTTAAGCGTTTGGGGGGCAAATAAATTCTGTTAGCAGAGCAGTGCATTGTCTGATGTAGGCTATTAACAGATAACGGATGCAGCATTTTAGGAGGCATTTCTGATACTGGTATCGATATTGTAACAAGTTACTTACAAGTTATACATTTAGGAGTGTTTGGTTTCAAATAATCAAAGTTGCACTTAAAACAACAAAGCTTGCACATCCTCAGTTGCATCAAACAATGCTGCTGACAGGAAACTAAAAGATGTAGTATCAGTGAAACACTATGTGCTGTTGAGTGATGACACACCTCCCATCTTCATCCTTATCTGCGTGTGTCCTCTGTCACTCGATAACACAGGACTAATATTTTTATGAGCCTTACATGATGAAGTGTCTTGGGAGTACAAACAATTGCAGGAAGGTGGGGCCTCCCGGTGAAAAAAAAAGTGGGGATGTGCGTATGTCCTTAATGCATCATCATAAAAATGGCTTATATACTGGACTGTACATACATCAGACCGGCTAGTTTCAGGCTGCGGTCCACCAGAGGAACAAGTGAACTTGACACAGGGTTGAAAGTTCAAATTCACTATGTCGGGGGAAGAAACCAAAACCGAGGTCTTCACAATAACTGATGAGAGAGACGTGAGAGAATCGAACAAGACGAGATGCATCTTTGAAAAGTATCTGCAGCCCTGCCTGGCCGAGCTGTTTGGGACGGGGCTGTTTGTGTTTGTGGGGTGTGCGTCTGTTATCGGAAATGTGGGGACCGTGGGTGTCATCCAGCCTGCTGTGGCACACGGACTGGCTCTGGGAGTGCTGATCATGGTGTTTGGACAAATAAGGTAAAGTATGATCACATTAATTTTTATTGTGTGTTAAATTGATTGTGAATGGTTGTTTTTGTGCTGAATGTTGTTTTCATAATATTCTTGAGCTCTCCATGATACAGTTTAATACAGTTTTCTCTTATTTTCCTCCTAAATAAATGGACTTATTCAAAGTCTTATTAAAAGATCAGCAAGTTCACTCTAAGTCAGATAGCACTGGGAACATTGACAGCCACAGCAGAGTCCAGCTTAAAACAAAGTTTGTTCTGATTTTCTGTCAATCATTGACTCTTCTATTTGACACAACAAAGTAAGTACACATACTAAGAATTGCTGGCAAATTCTGTTAATCCCAGGACAGATAGGTGTTATCATTATCAGTTCATAACATCCTTTGAGAGATACAGAGTAAAGTTCATTATGTTTATTGCAGTGGGGGGCACTTTAACCCCGCGGTGTCCCTGATGGCGTACCTGTGTGGAGGGATGGAGCTTCTTCTGCTGGTGCCTTATGTCGTGGCTCAGATGGTCGGAGGGATGGCTGGTGCTGGTTTGACCAAGGTGAGGAAAAAATATATGGAAGCCCAATGAAGCCAAGAAACAAAAAAAAAGAAAAAAAAAACCTGCCGTATCTTAAAAAATCCAAATTACAAGATAATATTTATTATTTTTGTTCATATCTCCGAATTGTCCAAGTACGTTAAAATTATGACAAAAAAAATACTAAATAAAAGACTAAAATAATTTGGGTAAAAAATAATATAAACTATTCACTTCATTCAAGTTCTTAATGTATGTTCAATTTGTCTCACTTTCAGGCAATTTACCCCAATAGCGTGTATGCTGCGTCCCTCGGAGGGGCCTTTGGCGTATCCCCCGATGCTCTGGCTGAAACCACTCTGGCAGAGGTGGTAATGACCACATTCCTTACCACCGTGGTGTGCATGGGGGCCATCAACAGAAAAACCAGCTCACCGTGGGCTCCTCTCTGCATCGGCCTCAGTGTGACGGCCAACATATTCGCTGGGTAAGAGCGTCAGCAGAGAAGTCATCACCATTATTGTGTTTATCATTTAGTCAGCTGTTCGTTTAAGCAGTAAATTAATAATTTGATTTAAGTGATTGATTGATTGAATTACTTACATTAATTAATTACTCGTTACTTCTTAATCAGTTACCGCTCATACCCTCAACTAACTATAACTAACTCAATTAATTTTTAAATAAACTAAACTTAAATAAGATGCAATTCAATCCAGTATATTTTCTATGAAGTAGTTAGAAAACTATGGACACAAAAAAGACAAATTGAGGATTAATAAACCAAATCAAATGTAAATATTAAAAAAATCTATAAATACTGGCATAAGTATACATTATTATATTATATATAAATAATTCTAGGCTTTTTAGAATATTAAAGACTATAAGACTTACCAAAATTGCTAAAATTCCCAGATTACCACTAAAAACAGACATGATCATAGTGTCTTCAATGTTATTAATTAGATACAGCCCCGACAACGGCCGTCCTTCATGCTTGTGTATTATCAATTCTCAGGTAGATGTTTATGATCATGTCTCTCACGTGTCTAATATGGGTGTATCTGTTGCTGCAAAGGTGGCAGCCACTTCTAATAAGGAGTTTATTGTGAAAGAGCAGCTCCAGTCATGCTTTAAGATGTATAAAATTATCTGCTTGAAATAATAAATTGTCTCTGAAAATACGTTTACCTTGTAAAAATCCTCCCATCCATCTCCTCCTTCTCCCTCATTAAAAATTCCTAAATCTGCATAGTCCCCGCCCACTATGTGCTACGTTTCTACTTTTGTAAAATGACAGCTGAAAACAAAACACGTCTCTGCCATCGATTAGAGGCAACTTGTTGAAACTTAGCTAGCTTGAAATGTAGTAATTAGTAGTAGTAACGTTAATGTTAGTAGTTAGTAGTGAGTTGGCAAAAAATAAAAATAAATACGATACGATGACGGTTACAGCTGGCTCGCGCATCGCCAAAGTAGTTGTCATAGGTCGCACATAATGATATGCATAGCGTCACCACGTCCATTAACGGGATTGGCTCCTTAGGTTTGTGACGTCTCAAACCTGCCAATCTGAAAACGTATTGTTCAGCCTGTCCTTGGTACACTGCAGTTTAAATGCTGTCAGGCTCAGCCATGGAGATGACTGCTGATGTTCTCCCTGATATGTCTTGTAGCACATAAAAACACCACATGGGGATGTTTACAAGGTTAAACACTTCATTTTGACTGGAGGGGGTCTTTAAGCTGTGTCAGCAGCTGTATTACAGTGTTGATACATGCTGCCTGTTGTTTCAGTGGGATGATATCTGGAGGCTGTATGAACCCTGCCCGAGCCTTTGGTCCTGCAGTGGCTGCAAACCACTGGAGCTATCACTGGATCTACTGGGTTGGACCTGTTTGTGGTGCACTGATTACTGTCAGCTTCATCAGGTATGTAGAGTTCAGAACACAGTGGAAGTTTCACACATTTCCCAAGATTATTTAAAACCTATTTTATTTTGTTTTAATTCAATAAAATTCTTCGTTAGCAAAAGGAACTGTTGTTGACCACTAGAGGCGCTGTGGAGCAGTGCTTTTACGCATGGATCCTTTTTTGTTGTTAGAATGCACATATATGTATGTTTTCAGCTCTCCGGATATAAGTTTTTACGGTTTATATTTTTTTCGAATTTGCTTTCTAAAATTTTATTTTTATACCCAAATGATGCACACACAGAGTTTGGGTGAAAACTGTGAATGTATACGAAACATTAAGTTTGTGTACAGAAACAAAAACAAAAAAACCCACCATAGAGCAGCTTTAATAACTGCTATAAAATCACCCAATAAAACAGTATTTCCAGTATACTTTTGGTGCTTTGCCTCACTTTCCCAGCCTGTAGGTTTAATATCAATTTGTTGTTCGCTGAGCTATTTGTGTGGAAGCAGAAATAAAGCAATTGGTAGAGTTAAATTTAAATAGGCGGAGACATGAAGCGCAACTTTTCTGAAGCAAAATGGTGAAAATGAAAAAAAGCACACATAGGTGATGACTTGTATGATACACATGATGCTGAAAGGTCAGCACTAAAGGTGACTATCTCCTGGAGATAGACAGGTGTAGATAAGAGTCTGGTTTAAACCTCAAAGTTATTTTGCTAAATAGACTTGTCCTGGTATGTTGTTTAGAAGTAAAGGTAGCTATCTACCTCCTAATCCACTGGACTTCAGTCTGTTACACAAAAACTGATCCTGTGGCTCCACCCAATGAGCTTTATGTTTATTACAGCCTGACCTCCCACCTACTCAACCTTATGTCCGTTTGGTCAAGATTTGACTATATATCAAATATACTTCTGCACCATGGATGGATTCTAAAAGGCTCCTGGGCATGTCCATGTCAAAGGCCCCCACCTCTCCTGCAGGCCCCCAGACCTAAAAGACATTTAAAAAAAAGCGGCCCCAGTTTTGTCTTTCTGTGTTGGTTTTGCTTCTCTTTGTAATCTCTCTGTAGCTGTTTTAAATCTTTTTTTTTTTTTTTCATATTTTAGAAGTAACTTAATGTCTTTGTAATTTTTTCACATCTATCTGTAGCTGTTTTACACGTCATTCTTTGTTGAGGTTCTTTTTTGTTGGTTTTAAAACTCGCAGAGGTTTGTTTTAATGTATTTGTTTTAAATATCTTTGTGCTCTTTTGCATCGCTCTGCTGTTTTTTACCATCTTTTGGTGACTATTTGAGGGCATGCTTGATGGGCCTGTTCAGTAATCCATCCCTGTTCTTCACGTGATATTAAATCACACTCTGTGCTGCTGTGACTGATCAGTTGACTAATTTATGTATCCCTCTTTTGCAGGTTGTTGTTCGGTGACCAGAAGACCAGACTTGTGTTGAAGTGAATGTGTAATTTATTGAGAAGAAGAAGAAGAGAGAGAGGACATCCTAACTGACACGTTAACAGCTTTTCCAGTATATAGTCAAACCTTAATCACCAATAAGCCTGTAAAATGTACATTTGTCAGCAAAATGTGTGCAAATATATTTTCCCATGAAACAAGCTACAGTTTATGACTCAGTCTCAATGTCGTTTATGTGTTTATTTTAAGAGGTTTTTTTTTATTCAAGTGTTTTATGATGTGATGTGGATCTGATAGCTGCTTTTTAATAAAGTCCATACATACAATTCTATGCCCATGATGACACTTTCTGTTATCTATAAACTGTCTTGTTGTACTCACTGTTTTTGTCAAAGTCCTGAAAGGAGAATTATTCTTTAATAGTTTTATTGCTTAAAGGATAGGACAGGGACAGGACACTGCACTCTACAATAAAGTGAGACATAACAAAAAAAAGATGTGTTATTTCATATTATATGTAAAACTACAGACTGCATGAAGGCATTAACCTACATTGAGTCTTGTAAAGTCTATGGTCCAGGTCTTATCTTCATGTGTAGGCTAAACTCTACACATGCCTGTGAATCTAAGTGTGGGAATGATGATAATATGCACCTCTTGAACTCGTCTGACCCTGACCGATGTCAACAGCTCATTTTATCATACATCTCCACAGAGGGTCTCTCCTGTGAGATTACCTGGCCTGACTGATCCGAAGCTTCAAAGCCGTGCAGGTGTCAGAGAAGTTGTTTGGGGCGGAGATTGTTCTTTGCTACGAGGAATCATAGAAAATCCTTCACCTTTGACGTTTTATGACGCCGTGAAGCAATTCTAGTTCAGTGTTACAGCTGCAGGTGATTATAAATAACCACAACAACTTGCACGGACCTTGACTTAGTTCGCAGACTGGGTCCAAGCTGGAGGTGCAGAGGAAATCATCCTGGAACAGAGCAATCAAACAAGCCACAATGGGAGTAGAGAAAATGGAAATGGAGGGCACAGATTGTACTCTAATGGAAAAGGGCAAGAAGCAACCTGCGTCCAAACCTCCAAACAAATATGAGAGGCTGTTCCAGCCCTGCCTGGCAGAGATAGTAGGGACCATGTTCTTCGTCTTCATCGGCTGTGTGTCAGTCATTGAGAATGTGCCAGCAGCTGGACGCCTGCAGCCTGCACTGGTGCATGGCCTGGCTGTAGCAGTGATGGTGGCTGTCATGGATAAGATCAGGTAAATTGTACTATGAAATAAAAGTAGATGCCTAGTACATTTTTTGCTTGCTTGCCCTGTGCCTTTGTGTGTGTAACAATTAACTTTTGCACTTTCCTATGTTTTCAACTTGTTGCATCTCTACGTCCAGCGGCTCCCATTTCAACCCACCTTTCACTCTTGCCATCTACCTGTGTGGAGGCATGGAGCCGATGTTAGTGGGACCCTATGTGGTCAGCCAGCTGATTGGGGGAGTGTTGGGAGCTGGAATGGCCAAGGTCAGTTGAGAGTTCAAAGCAATATTTTGTTAGTTAAAGTAACGATCTCGAACTTTCTCATGTAAATAAACGTCTTTTAAGTCACTATCACCGGATGAGGTAACACAATGGTGACTATGGCCCACTGATGAAAGCCTTTGCATTTGCAGTATATAGTATTATTACAGACTGGGTGTCTGTGGAGACGTTCGCGGAAAAAATTAAAAGCTGTGCCCAGTTAGTGACGAGTTTTCGATCACCCAGCAGTGGTTGGTCTGCCAGAGAGGGTAGGCGGAGCTAAGCGGCTGCTTTTCCCGTCTCTGCAAGTGTTCTGCAAAATTGATGACTACAGATACAACTTCATAAATAAGTGAAAATCCAAAGAAAAAGAAACAAATATGACGCTCAGATGAAGGCAAACAGTCTAAAAAGGAAAGCGACTATCAGCGAGGAAAATCAAAAATTAAAACTGTGACAAAGGGAGCCAACCGTAGACGGGGTTAAATTGGGAAGAGTGCTTTTGTTATCACTGATTATTGCCAGTAATGCATTTGAAGGATGCTATCTGCCTCTTCAATGGGTCCTGGAAAACCACTGCTAGATCACATGTTTTACATAGTCTGGCGGAGGTTTTCCAGGGAGCTTGCTAAACTATACTTCCTCAATCTAGGACGCCCGCCTCCGATGTCATGTCTCATTCAAAATCTTCAGGTTTGAAATGTAGACTGCAGACCTGAAGATTTCTTAGACGATCCACCGGTATATCCTCGACGTGTTTCGGATTCTGTACCGCTCTGAGCCGTTGCCTGCAGCGAAACAGTAGTATTTCACTCCAGCGTCTCTCGCTGTTTAGTTCATTTCAGAGGGAGGGGCGCAATGCATGCTGGGTGTTGTAGGAATGTAGAATGGGCTAAACCCCGAGCTGTTTATACAACTTTCTCCACAGCTATGGTGCCAATTTCAAATATTATTGCTTCCATCGATTACAGAGAACACCAGCTTTGACTGACAGCAACTTTTTCCATGGGCGAGCTGCTCCTTAAAGTTCAGTTAAGTTAGGTTATTATAAGTTAAGTTAGGAAAAGCTAAGCTAAGCTAAGCTATTATAGGTTTTATATATATATAAGGTATATATAGGTTCAGCACAATTAAGTTATGTTAGTTTCAGTTAGGTTATTGTGAAGTTGTTAAGTTATGTTGTTTAGTTAAGTTATGTTATGATAAATTGAATTAAGTAAAGCTAAGCTAAGCTATGCTAAATTAAATCAAGTTAAGTAAAGTGACATTAAGATGAGATAAGCTAGATCAGGTCAGGTCAAGTTACGTTAAGTGATCCTTTATTGATCCCTGAAGCAAAAAGCATATCTACATTGAACCCTTCTTACATAATACTTTATTACTAAATAATGTACTTAATGACTAACTTACTTATAAATACTTAATAGTTTAACATGAACCATAAATAAATAAAGCTCACCACCATCCATATTTCATAGATGATGACCCCAGCAGAGCGCTATATCAACGCCACAGGAGCAGCGTTTGATATCCTAAAGTCAGAGAGCCAGCTGTCCGGGGCCATCTTTGGGGAGGTGGCCATGACCTGCCTGGTCACCATGGTGGTGCTGCTGGTGGCGGTCAACAACAAGACGAAAACCCCGCTGGCTCCTTTCCTGGTGGGCTGCACGGTCATCATTAACATCCTGGCAGGGTGAGAAAAAAGGATTATGGCCATAATGTGTGTTAACAGTTTATTGAGTCAACTGTGTGTTAAATATTTACACAGGATTTTATTATGAGAGAACCCAGCTGTCAGTTACCACGTTCACTTAGAACCAGCTATACAGTCCTCACTGATAATAGCATTTACTTTAAGGTAAAAAGTTTCAAATTAAAGTTCCCTAAATTTAAATAGTGAAAAATAAAAAAATAAAAGTCAGAAATTTTGCCCCAAAACATTAAAGATGTTAGAGCTTCAAAAGGATTTTAATATATTTTGACTCAGCACTTCCTGATTTAGTTTACTTTTAAATATTTTAAAATAAAATTAAAAAATAATTTAATTTTGAAATAATTACATTTATTTTATTATTTCAAAAATATAAAATAAATATTATATATTTATTTATAATAAATATTATATATTTATTTATAATAAATAAATGAATTCATTAAATTTATTTATTATAAAATAAATAAAAAATATTTTATGATACATTATATTTTATTATAAAAAATAATAAATGTTATTATTTGAAATAATTTAAAAATCATTATTACGTTTTGGGGTTTTTTCGCTGATGCTATAAAAATGTAAGTTGGTGTAACAAAATGAATCCTGTTTTCATTGGTATAATTGGCTTTTTTTCTTAATTAAAAAAAGCAATATTTCGATCTAACCACCAATTTAAATGGTGTACAAAGAAAATTCAAAGTTATACTGTATGATATTAGAAAATAATTTATAATCAAGTTCAAATGAGTAAAATTTAAATTATGTTTTATATTATATCGTTATATTTAAATTTCTTGTGTCCACGTTTAAGAGTTTAAATTGTATTGTAAATTAAACGTATTTTGTCTTGTCGTAGTGGTGACGTATCAGGAACGTGTCTGAACCCTGCCAGGGCTTTCGGTCCGGCTGTGATGGCCAACTACTGGACCTACCACTGGGTTTACTGGGTGGGACCCGCAGGGGGAGGTGTGGTGGCCGCTGCTCTGCTCAGGTAAGAGAAGCAACATCTGATTGGACGTTTGAATTAAGAAGTATTTAATGAAAAACACCAGACTAAACACTGTCTCTCTTGTTTTTAGGCTCCTACTCGGTGATGATAAGCTTCGGGTCGTTATGAAATCATAACAGCCTGCAGATATCCTGTTTATTCTCATGTAGACGTCATTAAACCTTCAACCTTTGTCTGTTTAGCAATTTGATGCGTGTCATTTATGTCATAATGACATGTTGTCACTTGGATATTGTAGTTTTCTTTTTGTACCCTAATGTCAAAGTGATCACTGTGTGGATTTTCATAATAAAATAAAGATAAAAACAAATGAAGGATCTCTTTATTTGTTTTCCTTCCTATAAAAAGTAACATGTTGCTGCGTATGCATGTATAAAGTGATAACACAGGAGACATAAAGGACAGCAGACAGTGGTAGGTTTGGTTTTTGGAGGCATGCAGTTTAGTTTTTATTTAAAATTTTCACAACGATTTCAATCGCCGCGTGTGATGGACCGCACTCCAAACTCCTGGCAGCTTAGCGGTATCTCTCAGCGAGAGCCAGAGCCACGCAGCACAAGAATTTATCCAAGGCGACGTGGGCTTCGGGGGTGAAGTCCTTGGGAAACATGGTGGCGAGCACCACGAGAATGCAGTGGGACAGGAGCTGCAGATCACAGAGAAAACAATTAAATAGCAGATATATGGTTTACACTGCAAACATTTGAATAAGATTTATTTGAGTTGTTTATCGAAATTAGTATTCTACGACTGGAATTAAGGCTTAATCTATGCGTAAATCCAGGTCTACTCGTAAAAGTACGCACAACTCATGTAAACGAGTGCTGATCTTAACCCCGCTAAATGTGAGCCAAGTATGAACTTAAACTTAATCTCTGTCCGCACATGTCTTATATAATGACGTCATAATAGGGCTACTTGATGTCAGCTTCTCACCCTGAAGTTGGCAGGGTCAACCCTCAGCGTGAAGGCGTGCTGCTCGCTCAGATCCAGCAGGCCGGCGGTCAGGTCGTCGATCTTGCTCACAGCCAGACTGATTCCACCCATCACCTTCTTTCCGTGGGCCGCCACGGAGGCAGAGCCGGGACTCAGATCTGCCCAGTGGGCGAAGTAGATCTTGGTCTGGGGATAGACGCAGAGCATCCTGTGGAGGTGGATAGAACGTTAGATGGAAGTGGCAATCACTACGAAGCTCGGTAGTCTGGCTTGTATCGAATATTCTGACTTTAAATTATAAATATATTTTTATTTGTTATTTTTTTCCGGTTTTAGACATTCTTAAAAGTTTTATTTTTTAACTTGTTAAGTAGCTAGGAGTGCCCTGCGCTAACACTTCATCAGTGATTAGGGTGATCGCGCACCTTCGGTCAATCAGACAAGTCATTAATCGACCTTAAAGATAAAGTAAAAGTATTTAAAAAAAAACATTTCTGATAAAAAACAATAACACAGACGTGACACTTACCTGGTCAGAGCGTCAGCGCCGATGGCATCAGCGGACTTGGAGATCTTGGCCCACAGTGCCTTGACTGCGGCCTTGTCTTTGCTGTTCAAACTCATTTTCGGATCTGTCGCTTGTCTACCTGAGTCAGACAGTGGTGTCTGGACAGTTTGGACTTGCACTTAAATTCAGTTGTCTCGACAGTCACACCCACCGGAATGGATGCCAAGCCGCGTCCACTGACGCAGGTCGGAGCCCTCGTGCCCGCCTGATTAGAAACTATCAGCTGCTCACATCGTGGGCGGCAGTTGGCAGAGATATTAACTTGATGTGCAGTCTAATGAGTGCCCACATTATGATTAGTCGGGGGTTGAACAGGTGGTACAGCTTTTTCCCTGAGGTGCACGAGGGCATCTCAGGTCACAGCTGGCATTAGTAGTTGTGCCACACTACGCACGAGTAACGTGCTAACGTATTAATACACCTGACTTTCTTACACCAATGATTAAAATCCATAATTCCAGCTATCATAAGATGCGAGACATTCCTGCTCAGCCCTGAAACATCAAATGCAACATAGAAATTCTTGTTTGGATTCTAAACATTTACTTTTATGAACATTATTTATTTTTATGATCGCCACAGGGTCTCTCGGCTGAAAGGAGCTGCATGTTTACAGGGTGGAAGGGTTGAACATAGGCCTGCACTGTAAAGACACTAAGTCATGACTTATAAATCATTGTCAGTTTAACAAAGGTAGTGTAAATGTTGTGATAACTCAATATTTTGAGTTTATGTCATCTCAACTAATGCAAAGTTTTACAACTTTATTCCATTGAATTAAGAATGTCAACACAGTGTGTGTCGTTACATAATTAAGTTGGCATGAGAAGAAGTGGCCACCTCACAGCTCCAAGGTCCCTGCTTTGCATCCTGGTCTGGCCATGTATGAAATTGATTGTGTACATTTTTGCCTCAGTTGGAGACTATATATTTAGAAAAATGTAGCCTACATATTTCTTAAATATCCTCCGCCCTGAGGGAGTTTTATTTTGTCTTATTCCAGCCCCGGCTAATGAATTTTATTCTATATGTCATATTAACCCTGTAATTGGAGCCTCCCAGCTTAAGAATTTCACACAGTTGACAATAAACGTCTTGAATCTTGAATTTGTTTTGAATAAATACACATTTATCTCAACTAGTCTTTCGATCAACTTAAAGTTTAAACTTTTTACTTTTTTAATTCAAATAACTTGTTTGTTTGTTTGTTTTTTACAGTGTGTCTTGTGTGAGCTTGTAAGACTTAATTGACACAATTAATGCACAAAGTGCTATTTAGGCGAATTCTTTAATTCCCATAGTAAAAACACACTCAGTCAGAAACAATTATGGCTCATTTGAGAACGCTGGTTACAATCAGTCAGGTGCCTGTATGCGTGTTCTTTACGCATTTCAATCAAACCACAATAAAGTGAGTAACAAACGTTCATTTGGACTTAAATGCACCACGCAGAGTGCACGTGACCAATTCCAAACACTCCGTAGGTTCAGTGTAATTGCTCTGCAGCCGTGGTAGTCGTAGTATACGTTTATCAAGAATGCAATTTATTTTATTCGACATTTTGACTTCGTCTACAATTCATTTCTTATCAAAGGGAGTATATATTCACCAGTCTCAAATTTTCTCTTCATCAAAACATATTCGTATTTTGGCAGCGCGTGCCTGGGTGGAGGGGGCGCTGCTGCAGATAACACCAGCGTGCTTTTAGAGATAACATTCTGGCATGAAACACTCTGCGGCTGCTTGGCAAAGGCCATGCCGTCCAGCGGAATTTGAAAATTTTACATGCATGTATCAGACATAGTTGTTTGTGTTGTTTTCCTTAGAATAGTATGCGTGCTTTCAGTATGACCTAAGGATAAAATCGTGCTGTTTCTTTAGATTCGATCATTGATGGTTTCTGTAGACGTCAGTTCAATACTGTGGGTTTAATTAACGCCCTGAGTGCTGAAAAAAAGGGGCCTGATTGTCCTGCAGATTTAAAAAGGTGGAAGGAAAACAAACACACACAAAAAAAATCTAGAATAAAACATAAAATGTTGAATACTTCATTTAAAAACGAAACAAAAGAGTTTAATGTGCGTAAAGGGGGTTCATCGCACGACCTGAATAAACTTTGCAACCTGGCTTTTTTCCTTCACAAGCACCAAAGTAGTTGCCATGTTGTTGAATCAAAACCCATAATTAAGGAGCAAATAGAACCATTAACTGCTTCGTTATAACTGAACCAGATATGTGCCTTCTATGAAAATCTCACACTTTCCAGAGAGTTCTGGAGGTATCTCTGGATTTATCTGAGACTTTCCATCGTGGGCTTTTTAAATGTTTTAATGCGCCCTGCAGAAACTAACCTGCTATGAATTGTACATTTAATGCATAACTTTACACTTGTTGCATTTTATTTCCCTGCAGGTGTCTGATCGTCTACCCCTGGACTCAGAGGTTTTTCGGTGGTTTCGACAACCTCTACAACGCTGAAGCCATCAAGGGCAACGAAAAAATCGCGCAACACGGCATCACGGTGCTGCACGGCCTGGACCGCGCATTGAAGAACATGGACAACATCAAGGAAACCTACGCTCAGCTGAGCGAGCTGCACTCCGAGAAGCTGCACGTCGACCCCGACAACTTCCGGGTAAACTTTTAGCTATTATCTCACGTCATTCATTTTAACAAAATTAAGTGGCATCCAAATACTTCAAATATATGTTAGGATGTAAAGGTGCAAAGAAAAACCTTGTAAAACCGTGTAAGCCTATAAATACACTTTTATTTAAAACGTATGCATAAAACCTGTTAAAATGTTAAATGTAGGCCCATTTTGGGAGAAGATAATATTTAAAAATGCAATTTTCCTTGATCGCAAATAACTCAATATAATGTGACAGTAAATACTCATTAAGGGCGTTTACATCTTTTTTTCTATAGCTGCTGGCTGGCTGACTGCCTGGCCGTCGTCGTCGCTGCCAAAATGGGAAGAGCCTTCACCCCTGACACACAGGCCGCCCTTCAGAAGTTCATGAACGTTGTGGTGTCCGCTCTGGGAAAGCAGTACCACTAAACCTGCCACAACAGGGCACCAAAAGGAGGCCTAACATCTGTTATGTGTCTCCTTGATAAAGAAATAAATGCACACTGAAGCAAAGTTCATTTCTCGTCCCTGTATTTGATTCAATCTGTGCGTAATTACGCACGAAACCTTTTTACACTGACGTTTGGTACTGATGGGGAAAGGTGCAAAAGCAAAAATACTGACCCTAAAAAGTAAAAGGCCTTAATACAAATTCAGTTTTATTCAAACAAAGAGACAAGATGAGCTCATGATTCTTCACAATAGCATTATAGTGAGTAATCCAACGCCTGCCTCAGACAGTGATGCTGTGTAACCTTTGCTAATGGCAGTTTTTGTGTGGAAGAGGATTCATTTCACAGGACAAAACGACCCAAATAAATTGTACACAGTTTTTCCTTCAAAACCCAAGTTTTTAACATCTAAGTTAAATTCAGTCACCACTAACAAAGGCCTAATTGACGCGTTCTGGATGTTAAGCCTGAGAACACATTGCCCATATTGCAGCAATTTAACGGGACCTGAACCAATATTTGGCATCTCTGTAGATCTGTAACAAACCGATAGAACATTCCTGAAGGAGATTCTAGTTAATCTGAGACTCTTCATCTCCAGCCTATCACAGCTCCTCTCCCTCAGGGCGGGGGCGCTTGAGAACATTTAAAAAGACGGAGGTCAGGCTGGACAAACATTCAGCCTTTTCTTTCAAGCCTGAACGCAAACTAAACAAGAGCCAACATGGTTAAGTGGACTGATCAGGAGCGCAAGATCATCAATGGCATCTTCGCCGACATGAACTACGATGACATCGGCCCCAAGGCTCTGTGCAGGTAGGGAACACAACACTCCTGAAACTAACCTGCTATGAATTGTACATTTAATGTATAACTTTACATTTGTCGCATTTTCTTTCCCTGCAGGTGTCTGATCGTCTACCCCTGGACTCAGAGGCATTTCGCTGGCTTCGGCAACCTCTACAACGCTGAAGCCATCAAGAGCAACGAAAAAATCGCGCAACACGGCATCACGGTGCTGCACGGCCTGGACCGCGCCTTGAAGAACATGGACAACATCAAAGCAACCTACACTGAGCTGAGCGAGCTGCACTCCGAGAAGCTGCACGTCGACCCCGACAACTTCCGGGTAAACTTTCAGTTTTTGTCATTTTTTTTAAACTCCAACTCACCCGCACACATTTCAAACACTTTGGCATCACAGGTATAAAGGCATGTAAAAAAACATGTATCTGAAAACGAAAAGTTTCTAGGATTCAAATTGTATTTCTGACAGTATTGTTAATCAATGTAAATATATGAAAGGGATTCATTTTTTTCTTTTCTTGGTATAGCTGCTGGCTGACTGCCTGGCCGTCGTCGTCGCCGCCAAAATGGGAAGCGCCTTCACCCCTGACACACAGGCCGCCCTTCAGAAGTTCATGAACGTTGTGGTGTCCGCTCTGGGAAAGCAGTACCACTAAACCTGCCACAACAGGGCACCAAAAGGAGGCCTAACATCTGTTATGTGTCTCCTTGATAAAGAAATAAATGCACACTGAAGCAAAGTTCATTTCTCGTCCCTGTGTTTGTTTCAATCTGTGCGTAATTACGCACGAAACCTTTTTACACTGACGTTTGGTACTGATGGGGAAAGATGCAAAAGCAAAAATACTGACCCTAAAAAGTAAAAGGCCTTAATACAAATTCAGTTTTATTCAAACAAAGAGACAAGATGAGCTCATGATTCTTCACAATAGCATTATAGTGAGTTATCCAACGCCTGCCTCAGACAGTGATGCTGTGTAACCTTTGCTAATGGCAGTTTTTGTGTGGAAGAGGATTCATTTCACAGGACAAAACGACCCAAATAAATTGTACACAGTTTTTCCTTCAAAACCCAAGTTTTTAACATCTAAGTTAAATTCAGTCACCACTAACAAAGGCCTAATTGACGCGTTCTGGATGTTAAGCCTGAGAACACATTGCCCATATTGCAGCAATTTAACGGGACCTGAACCAATATTTGGCATCTCTGTAGATCTGTAACAAACCGATAGACCATTTCTGACGGAGATTCTAGTTAATCTGAGACTCTTCATCTCCAGCCTATCACAGCTCCTCTCCCTCAGGGCGGGGGCGCTTGAGAACATTTAAAAAGACGGAGGTCAGGCTGGACAAACATTCAGCCTTTTCTTTCAAGCCTGAACGCAAACTAAACAAGAGCCAACATGGTTAAGTGGACTGATCAGGAGCGCAAGATCATCAATGGCATCTTCGCCGGCATGAACTACGATGACATCGGCCCCAAGGCTCTGTGCAGGTACGGAACACAACACTCCTGAAACTAACCTGCTATGAATTGTACATTTAATGTATAACTTTACATTTGTCGCATTTTCTTTCCCTGCAGGTGTCTGATCGTCTACCCCTGGACTCAGAGGCATTTCGCTGGCTTCGGCAACCTCTACAACGCTGAAGCCATCAAGAGCAACGAAAGAATCGCGCAACACGGCATCACGGTGCTGCACGGCCTGGACCGCGCCTTGAAGAACATGGACAACATCAAAGCAACCTACACTGAGCTGAGCGAGCTGCACTCCGAGAAGCTGCACGTCGACCCCGACAACTTCCGGGTAAACTTTCAGTTTTTGTCATTTTTTTTAAACTTCAACTCACCCGCACACATTTCAAACACTTTGGCATCACAGGTATAAAGGCATGTAAAAAAACGTGTATCTGAAAACGAAAAGTTTCTAGGATTCAAATTGTATTTCTGACAGTATTGTTAATCAATGTAAATATATGAAAGGGATTCATTTTTTTCTTTTCTTGGTATAGCTGCTGGCTGACTGCCTGGCCGTCGTCGTCGCCGCCAAAATGGGAAGCGCCTTCACCCCTGACACACAGGCCGCCCTTCAGAAGTTCATGAACGTTGTGGTGTCCGCTCTGGGAAAGCAGTACCACTAAACCTGCCACAACAGGGCACCAAAAGGAGGCCTAACATCTGTTATGTGTCTCCTTGATAAAGAAATAAATTCACACTGAAGCAAAGTTCATTTCTTGTCCTTGTGTTTGTTTTTGTACGTGCGTAATTACGCACAACGATCATACAGTATTACACTGATGTTTGGTTCTGATTAAAAAGTTTCAAAGGCAAAATTACAGACCCTAATCAGAAATGGTCTTTATATATATTAATGAAAGAAAAATCAAACAAATACCTGAGGTGAGCCCATGATTGTTAAAAACTGAACCCAAAAGCAGAACAGACCAGAAGCCAGTTAACAATTTGACAAAAGGAGATTTATTGTTCAAAGAAAAGGATGTTGAGAGCTGATGAGCTGACTGGCAGGTCTGGAGTCGTGGTGAGAGCAGGGCTGAGGGCAGACAGGCAGGCAGGCTGAGAAAGCACCGAACAGACTGAGCACACGGGATGTTGCACCTGAAGCACAGGTAAAAAGCAAGGTAAAAAAAACCAAAAAAACAAGAACAAGCAAAAATACAAGACCAAAAATACTTGAGTGGAAGGAGAGCCGGAGTTCATATACTGCAGTGTTGATAAGATGATTATAAACAGGTGTGCCAGCCAGGTGGAGCAGGAGGGGAGAGCACGCCCACAGACACACACAGCACAGAGAGAGACAGACAGGGAATCACAGGAGACAAAAAGGAGGGGGAGAACAGGAAAAGAGACAGACACTATGACCGGGTAACAGTGAGCTGTAAAAGCATCCTGATGAGTTTTAGAGTCACTCTTGTTCGCTGATCCTTGGGACGTTTACAGTAGAATATTTCTTATAAAGCACACTATAAACTAAATACATGATAATCATAATGAACAAAAATATTCCCAAAATAAAAGTCATGAATGGGTTTTCGGTTTCAGCTGAGGACAAATGGGCTATCAGTCTTGAGGTCTGGTTTTTCCGTGTGATACTCACTTGATCGCTCACACATACGCACTTCTTCTACGACTATCTCTGACCGCAGTTTTTAATAGATAAGCGCTCCAACCCTTAAAAATGCCTCAGTTTGAGGAGTGCAAGCTCAAAGCCATATGAGGACACCTTTAACCTTAAAGATAAGACAGAGCTTGGTGTCACCACTAAAACAAGCAGACACTGTGAGAAACGAGAATAAATTCTGCAGAATTAATAGTCATTAAAAAGACGAATAATGATTTTTCGAAGCGGCTGCTGCAGATGTTTAGGTATTTAAATATGATCTTTATATAAGATGAAGCATAAAAGACATAAAAATTGAACTCAAATAATCAATAACTTTCAAATGTAATATTCCTCCCCATACTCGTCATGTAGCGGTGCTTGACAAACAATGTTAAATCCAGCTGGGGGCGCTATTTGTATGTCTCATGAAATCGAAGGAGATCTTGGCGCTTCTGTCCAAGTTACACTTACGTGACCCAATCATGACTCGTGATTTGATATTTGACTGTATTTGTGTCTATTGTTTCTTATCTTTTACCTGCAACTTATGTTTACAACTGTGGTGTGCAGTTTTAATGGAGGCGTCAGATTACACAATTATTTCAGCACCACAGACAGCTCCCATATTTTTGTGCAAGGGATTTCTCCGTATTCACTTTAATGAGGTAAGTTCATTCATTCGGAAGGTATTTCAGCACCACAGACAGCTTTGTAGGTATATTTCAGTACCACGGACAGTTCCGCAATTCAACATCAGTGGTAGATTCAGCACAAATAAAAATATGACGAGAACTTTTTGTGAGATATCTTTACTGTTTTCACTATTTCACTTTTGTCATATTTCTTGCTTCTAATGGAGGATTTTAATCACCACAAACTACATCTTGAGATGGCCTTGATTTCATCACTCATTTAGTTTTGCTGAACACTATTTAAATTAAAAAAAAAACCACTCATACTTATCCACAACTACTCGTCTGGCCGGCCTCTGTAGTGCATGTTGGTCTTCATTTAGATATTCCAAATAGTCCATGCTTCTTCACAAACAGTATTAAGCAGGAGTTAAACCTGCCTCTTTGAAGGATTAATTTAAGCTTTAATTTAGTCCTAGAGAAGCTCTAACCTTCCCTCTTGCAATCAGTTTAGGTTAATCCAGGCTAAGTCTATGACTATTATAAGATAAGTCTGTGCAAGTCGCTTTAAGTTAAGACAGCTCAAACAGACATTTTAATCTGGGAAACTGGGAAACTTAACATAAATGGCCAGTTTCACAGAGAAGGCTTAAGACTAGTCTTGACTGGCCATTTATGTAAGTTTCCCAGATATCGGGGGATTTAACATTTTGACTTCACATTGTTAGCACCTCTCACTCTTGGGCTTAAAAGCGGAGGTTCAAAATGGTAATGGACTGCACACATATAGCACCTTTCTAGTTGTCTGACCACTCAAAGCGCTTTACATTACATGTCAACATTCACCATTTCACACACAGACACACACACACACACACACATTTACACACTAATTTAGTGCAAGGCCGCTAATCAGCTAACCATTCACACGCACTCACACAGGAGAAATTTGGGGTTCAGTATTGTCTAATGACATTTGGTGTGCTTAGAAAATAACCAGCTGTGCACACTCATGGGGTGAACATGGTAAATCACAGATTTGGTTCTTTACAATGAATCCAAACACATGTTAAATGTGATTATTGCACATTTTTATTTCTACAAAACATTGCACTGTAACATCCACACATACATAAATACATCAGATTATAATGCATCATAAATGTTTATATATATACTTCATTAAACCCCGTTTCTGGGTCTCATCTGTATTTCTCGGCGAGCACGGCTGCGAAAGCTGACAGGAACTTGTCCATCGCTGCGTGTGCGCAGTGCGTGAAGTCGTCGCCCAGGTAACACGCCAGAGCCACGAGCATACAGTGAGAGAAGAGCTGCAGAGAGGGAAAAGGTGCGTTACCGACAGTATTCTCATTCCAGTTGGGTCTCTTGTTCAAGTAAAAAGGTCTGATCTGCACTCCTGGGATTTTCTTGTTCAGTGCCGTCTTAGTCCATTTCCTACTTTATATATAAGAGCCGAGTGTTGAATAGCACTACTGACTTCCTATTTGAGGCACAACTGAACATTTCCTGCTGCTGACTCCCAGTAAAACCCTTCCAGTATCTCCTCCATGCTTCATACCTCCCACCTAGGGGCTAAAATGATTTAATCTCTTATTCTTGTTCTGTGTACAGAAAATGTTTGGCACCCCTCAGACACCCCCGGCCAGAGAAAGACTGTTCAAAATGCAGTAACATACTTAGCATCTTCCAAAATATTCTATGCTTAAACAAATGCATACCAGTATACATTATATTTCCATGTGTGGTAAAATATACGTGTGTTGCAAAAACCCTAACAGCTCCATGAGTTGTGACAGCCATGTTGGTTTTGAAGCTGTAAACAGCTGCTGACGTCAGGAGTGAGATCTGATAAGAACTGGAGGTGATGTCATTGTGACACCACTGAAAACACGCTAGTTTGTTGAGTTTATTAGCACAATTATACAGTATATATTCCAAAAAGTTACCTACTCTATATAAATGTCAAGATTCAAATAGATAAAAGATTAAAGCAGACTGAGTAACTCATCAAAGTTTTATGACTAAACAGTACTCCAAAATAAAGTAGCACACTGCATTAAAAACATTTTCAATGAGCAACATTAATTAATCAGTAGAAGTGATGCTCTACTAAAAAAGGCACCTTGAAGTTCCCAGGGTCTATCCGGAGCTGGTAGGCGTGCAGCGTCTGCAAAGGAGCCAGAGTCTCGTTCAGCCGGCTGATGTCTTTGGCTCCCTCGGCTATGGCCAGAACGATCCTCTTCCCATGAGACAGCAGGTGGGCCGAGTGAGGCCTGATGTCCAGTTGGGCGAAGTAAGTCTTGGTACCAGGGTAAGAGGCAAACATCCTGTGGAAGAAAAGGAAGTGATCATTCTAATTCTTATGAATGAACGATTCTAGTTGTTTTAAATTTAGAGATACGTGGTTCTCACAGGACAGGGACTCTTCTTTGTACAACTATGGAGACAGCTAAATGTGCGCAGCATTTCATTCTGAGGCAAATTTTCTTGCAGGGTCAATAAAGGGCATCCCAGCTAGAAATGTTTTGCTTTAAGAACGTTCTGAGAATGTTATGTACGATGCTCTGGTAATGTTTTGAACGGGAAGTTTTTATTTGGTTCCAAGAATAGTTTAGGCCATACCTGAACCCACCTGTTCATAACATCCTGAAAAGATCCTCCGAAAGTTGCAGTAAGCATGTTCTACCTTTGTTTTCATATTGTAGCATATTGTATCGTAGCATATCGTATCATTGCACATTGTATCGTAACGTAACGTAACGTAGCATAGCGGAACGTAGCGGAACGTATCGTAACTTAACGTATCGTATCATAACGTAACGTATCGTATCGTAACGTAACGTATTGTAACGTATCGTAGTGTAACGTAACATAGCATATTGTATCACAACGTATTGTATCATAAAGTATTGTATCGTCACATAATGTACGGTAATGTCTAACATTGTAGCATACTGTATTTTTGCATATTGTATCATTGCATCTTGCCTCGTAAAGTATCGTATTGTATCCTAACGTATCATATAGTAGCATATTGTATCACAAATGATTGTATCATTGCAAAATGTATTGTAACATATAGTATCATCCTATATTGTGTTGTAAGGTTTCGTATACTATATTGCATCGTAACGTATGGTAGCATAATGTATCTTAACACAGCTTATCTCCACTTTTCGTCTTGTAGCAAATTGTACTGTAGTTTTCGAATTATATTATAGCATAATGATCGTAACGTATTGTGTTGTAGCACATTGTATTGTAATTTATTGTACTGTAACGTATCCTATCGTAGCACATTGTACTGTAACTTATGATAATCTTATACAATATGATGCATCGCTGTAGATTAAGCTACCCAACAGTATAAAAAGTAGTAAGAACAAGGTCCACCCCGGACATCTAGAGCAGTAAAATGCAACATACACATTAAAGCAGCTGTAATATTTATCCAAAACATGAGCACTTTTACTTTGAGTACATTTTGCTGAGAATACTTACGTACATACTTTAATGTTTTTTTTCACAGTGTGGTATTAGAACTTATACTTATGTAAAGGATTTAAATTCTTCTGAATACCACCAGCAATGATGCACTTGTTTACTTCTTGTTGCTCCCAATGTCGTCATCATCAGATTGACGTGCATGCTTTCTGTGGTGCCTCTTTATCATGTAGGATTTATATCCTGAGTCGTTAATCAACCATTTACCTTTATAGCCATCAAATTTAAGGTTACAGTAGCTTATGGGTAAACGGCTTTATACCATAAATTCCTTACTACTACATCTTTATTTGTGGCTTTAAGTTTGATTGTTTAAGGTTTTTTTAAATAATGATGGGACACTAAGATATAGATCCGTTTGGAAGCCTTCCAAAACACACCACAGATTTAGTGTTGGAGGTGTGTATGTGAGTTTACAATGAAAGACACACGTGTTACATGTGACAAATGATATTTCAGATACAAAAAGAGTTTGTGTGTATTTTTGAGTGTGAACCTACCTAAGAAGCGCATCTGATCCAATTTCTTCCGCCACAGGAGTCAGTCTCTCCCATATTTCTGCAATCAGCTCCCTCTCCTTCTTTGAGAGCATCGTAGTCTGTCTTATAAAGTTGACTGCAGCTCAAAATCCAGACAGTGAGATTACTTTAAGTTAGATTCACAACAGGCGACTGATTATTCGCGTAAACGCTGTTAATCGACCATTTTATCGCCGAAAAAACGAAAACAAGATGAAGAAATCATTCCTTTTGTGAAGGACACGAGGTGTAAAGGTTCAGTGTTGTTTCCGTCCTCTGTGTTATCGGACAACAGGCAGGGCAGGGTGGGGGCTCCGCACCACCGCTGCGCTGTCTGCTGCGAGATAAACGTGCGTCACGCTGGATACTGCAATTGCAGTGTGTGTGCCAGTGTGCCACTCATCTTATTTGTTTTTGTGGGTTTTAGCAGGTTTAAGTGTTTTATCTGCTCTTAATTGACTTTGAAATGAATAAAAATGAAGATGCTTTTAATACAACAGCAGGGGTATAATTGCTTATCCTTAAATATTTCTTTGAATTTCCACAAATGGTCTTTTTCACCCTGACTGTAAGAATGAAAGTCAGAGGCATCTTTGCAGTGTGGAGGAGACTGTTTCAGATAAAGCGTCTGAGCTGCCACTATCTGCAGCTCCATAAGCTGCTGGTCAAGAGACAAAGATACAAATGTGAGGATTTTAACATTTGCTGTGAGACATGGTGTGTGTTTTATTCCTGCACTTGACTGAGAACATCTGCACAGAGGAGCTAGCTGACTATATGTTTAAAATCATCAATTGAAAAACAAGGAACACACAAGCCAACAAGTGACTGAAAAAGTAGGCTAAAGTCTTCACATGGGGGCCTCTCTCTGCAGAAGCAGGGCCTCAAAATCAGGCAAACCAGATCCCGTCTGAAAGCCTCCGTCATATCAGTCATGCTTTTTAGTGCAAAGTGACAGTTAATCATAAAACCACATAACTACCACATAGGAAAGTAGGAAAGTACAACAACAACAAAAACATAATAAAAAACAACTTAATGAGCAGAAACACTGATACAAATCATCACTAATATCAGCTGAATCAGATCACAACTTTGCACTAAATATGCCCTTTTCTCTCTGGAATAAGCGAGATCTGTTATATTACATTCACTGTTCTTTACACTATATGTAAACAAGTTGGCTATTTTATATCTATCTATTCTTGTTATTCTATATTTTATTGTACACATTTGATCTTATTCTGCACCACGCAGCTCAGGGAGATGCGTCACTGTTTCGTGGTTTTGCACAGTGACAATAAAGACTTGAATGAATCTTGAATCCGATATAAACAGACGACATGAAAAGCAACGCAAAAAGACGGGAAAAAAATAGAATAGAATAAAAAGAAGGCATCATGAATTAATTTTACAATGTAAGGAAAACAAGGTTTTGATAACGTGTTAATTGATAATATGTAATTGACATTTTTTAAAATTATTCTTTAAAATAAAAATATATTTAATAGAACTATTACAAATATATGCCTTTCTTTACACTACATGTAGAAGTTCTGGCTGCGTTTGGTTTTGCAAAAAATGAAGTAAAAGTCTAAGTAAAGTAAAGTAATAATAATAATAATACTAATAATAATCATTATTTATAGAGCATTTTTCATCATTTGTAACAAAAGTGCTTCACCAAGTCAGCAAAATAAAAGCGGTCATAAAATCATAAGCAAAAGCAAACTTTTAAGAATTTAAATTCCAGTAAAAATTTAAATGTAAATCAATAAAAGTCTTTAAAAGTTTTAAGAAGAGACTGAGAAGACACCACTGACTCAGCCAACCTGATCTTAAACAACCTGATGACCTCTTATGACCTCTTGTGACCCAGACCTAATTTAAAGAGTCCCCAATAAATTACATCAAAGTAATTATGGATAAAGATGTCATTTTGACTTGGATAAAGATGTCATTTTGACTTTCAGTATTGGAATAAAAGACGTGATTTTAATAGACTGCACTCCCTCAGCTCTGGTTTTACTTTGTAAATGGACAGCGGGATACATCGTCAATAATTCAAAATGTTGCAGGAATAACAAATGACGCATGTTTTTTCACGAGTTAAAGTTTGTCTAAGGACACGTGCAAACTGAGACTAAAAGCTCAGAGGGGTGGGGGTGAGAGAGGGCCGGTGCCAGCGAGGTTATCATGCAGGAACCTCCCATCGAGGCTCTGCAGTCATTATGGTGACCTTACACGACCCCCCCACCCTTATGTGCACCCATGACATGCTGGTTTCTGTTTTTAAGCTTCTGTGTGCTTTTATATTATATAGTGGAAGGTTTTTAATACACATATAAGCAGGATTCATCATTTTCACAGTGATTACATAACACCATGTGCAACATTTAGACCAGAAACAGGGATATAAAAGCAGATCGCTTGAGTAATAGTCCATCTGATTTAATATAGGCCTTCTATCAAAAACATCTAGTGCTGTCCTTAAAATATATTTATTTTTATGTTTTATTCATTTGAATCATAACTAGACTTGTCAGTGTCAGCAGTGAGGTCTGACTCAGCATAATGACAGGATCTTCAGCTTAGCAAAAGTGCACAGTCATGCTTTCAGTCTGTGTGATAAACAGTCACTGAGCTATAATGATAAACGGGCGGAGGATAGTGTTGCTAAACCTGTGCCTCAACTTTAATACTCAATTCAACCCTTTTATTTTATCTAACGTTTTTAAGCTTTCATACTAGCTGGAAGTGATGTGACTTCATGGACATTTGTGTGGTACATTAAAACCTGTTTAGAAAGTTTAGAAAGGAAACACAAGATGTAAGAATTGACTGTTTGTTTTGTGATTGGTGTGAGTTATTGTTGTGTATGTCAAGGAATCATTTTTTCTTAACGATTATCCTAAAACTCCAGGTGCTCTAGGTGAGGCTCGAACTCACAACCTTGGCATGTCTCTGGAGGTTGCTGTCTTATAAGTACCGTGTGCTGACCGATTGCGCCACTGGAGCCTGTTTGGCCTGTGCTGTAAAATCTGTACCCAGTTGAGGTGGAGTTAAGCTGCGAGTTTAAGGTCACTACAATCACAAAAGATAAAGATGGAACTAAACAGGACAGCCAGGACTTCACAGCTGCATAATGTCTTCGCTGCATACTGTGGTTAAAGGCCCTGGGACACCACTTGTCTGCATGCTTGCTGTGTGGATGTGTTAGTTTGAAGCACTTGTTGTGGTCAGTGTATGGTGCCCCCTAAAGGCACCCGAGTGCTCCGTCCTTAAGTGATCCTAATTTAAACAGAAGCTTTTTAAACTGTATTTTATGTGGATTTAACATGTTTTTTGTTATATTTCCCCTTTTCTTACCCACAGAATACATGTGTGATCATGTCTCAGCTCCTCAGTGACAGAGCCTTCTAAAATTAGAATCTACGGGCCCAGTTATTCAGAACATTTCATCACTTTTTTTTCAATCCACGATCAGCTAATCCATCTTATTTTGTCCTGGTTTTTCAAAGTAAAACCAGTTTTTGGATCAACCTGATCCAGATACAGACCTTTCAGGATGACCACATCCGGATTACCAGTGCTCTGAATGAGACGGTGCACTACATAAATTGTCCACAGGGGGCGCCAACATCACACAAAATGAATATCCCTCACAGTTGCTTTAAAAAGGATATGTTATGTTTGATACGACGGCTATTTGGTGGATTATTTAATTTCTTACAACCCTTAAAAAATTGTCTACAGTATAAACTTTATTGTAAAAATGTTGATTGATTTAAAAGTTTGACATAATTAAGTATTAAATTACGCTTCTGAAATCCAGCCTGAATCCCTCTCTGCTGGGATCGCATCAGGATAATCTTCTTCTTCTTTGGAACAACGTGTTCTCTTGCCTTGATCTTTACAGACAGCAGGAATGAGATCAGAATATTTTTGAACATCTGGGCCCAAGATCGACAAATGTATGTGAGGATCTAGACTATTACTTTTGAGGTTGATGTGGGCTCCTGTTGCACCTGTCAAAGAGGGGTTTTTTTCAGCTGTAATCCTAAAACTCTGCTGCTCCAGGTGAGGCTCGAACTCACAACCTCGGCATCACTCTGCAGGTTACTGTCTTATAAGTACCGCGCGCTGACCGATTGCGCCACTGGAGCATGTTTACCTTCTTCTGGTTAGATTTGAAAGCAGGTTAATCCAATGGAGCTAAGCTGGAAATTCAACACCAACAGATGACTCAGCAGATTCTGACCAATAGGATGCTTTAGAAATGACTGCTGGGAACACGGGCAGTGTCTCCTCTGAGGGATGAAGAAAAGGAAACTCTAACAAACAATTCTTTGTCTGCACAGCAAAGGTGGTGTTGACTTTAAGTCTCTAAGCTTTCCAACTGATGACTGACAACTCTGACGATGAACAGAATGTGATTGCTGCAGGTAAAACTCTGCTGCTCCAGGTGAGGCTCAAACTCACAACCTCAGCATCACTCTGCAGGTCACTGTCTTGTAAATACTGCACACTTTTCACATTGAATTTGGGCGTTACTTGAGTTCACTGACTTTACTATAATGCTCCAACTAGGACCTAATTCATCTACTGGTCCTACAGGGGCCATGAAGGAAAGATGAACCTGTTTATTCTAAATCACCAAGTGAAGACACGAACATCTCTTGATCACCAGAAGAAGAAAGCAGTGATTTGAAGTTTAGTCCTACCAGGGTCGCTGGCTGTTTGAAAAAAGTCACAGAATACCTGTCCTCATAAAGTTCTTGTTCTTGTTATCTGCTTTAACATTTGACTGTCAGCAAAAGGAACTCTATGAAATCATTCACATGCAACTGGCCAAAAAAGCAATCTCTCTCCACAGCTATGGCGCCAATTTTAAATATTATTGCTTCTATTGTTTACAGAGAACGCCAGCTTTGAGACAGTGGGGAGAATTGCTCCTTTAAGTCACACAAACAGCTCGAGTCTAGTCTGGAGTCTGGTTAAGAATGGCATATTTCAAGTACATTTCCTCTACAGCCATGCTAAAACTCTGCTGCTCCAGGTGAGGCTCATACTCACAACATCATCTCTCTGCAGGTTACTGTCTTATAGGTACCTCGCACTGACCGATTGCGCCCCTGGAGCCAGAAATTGAATCAAATTAGATCACAACTCAGATTTAATGAAAGGCCAAAATTACTGTAATAATAATATTACTATTGTAATATTTGCAATTAACTTAGAAATCATATGTCTTGCATTCAAATATGCAGATGTTGCTGAAAGAGGCCAGCACAGTAATGGTGGCTTTTAGACGTCTGGTGATTCATGTTTAAGCTGTCAATTTTCAGTGTGAGAACATGACTTCGAATGTGTTTAATTTCACTGTCTGTAGGTTAAAACTCAGCTGCTCCAGGTGAGGCTCGAACTCACAACCTCGGCATGTCTCTGCAGGTTACTGTCTTATAAGTACCGCGCGCTGACCGATTGCGCCACTGGAGCCTGTCTCCATCAGTGAATTGGATCTCAAGTCACGTTTAATGAAAACTGTGTTCCAGTTGCAGTTACACCTGAGATCTGTGTGTATTAGCAGCGCACATATCTGATATTTAGAGAGTACCGTTAGATCCTCATTGTGGCGTCAGGCGGCTTGATGAGAAAGGATAATACCGCTGCTGTGCCGCGTGCGTAAAATGCGCACAGGTGCTCTCTGTTTGCAGACGCGCGAATCGTTCCCGCTGCTGTGTGATGACAACGAATATTTAATGAACTCAAAGCAATTAGAACTACATATAAATAATCACAGGGGGCAAAAACAAGCAATTGCAGGGAAAATGCATTACCTGACGGCTCTCTGTAATGTTTATGGAGCACCTGCGTGAGTTGTGGAAACAAGCCTGCAAAAAAAAAGTTGTTTTGTCATTGTGAATTTCTACTTTCAGTGCACTCGATCAAACAATCAAAAGAATACTGTTTTTTTCTGTCTATTACAATAAATCTGAATGTGAAAAACCGCCTTACAGTAAAAATGAAAATATGTCTCTTTCAGCGATCATTGGGCGAGAGGCGGCGATCACAGGTAGACAGCTGACACAAAGAGACGGACAACCAGTCACATCCACACCTACATTTAATTTTAGAGTCATCAATTAACTTAAAGAGAACGTCTTTAGATTGTGGGAGGAAGCCAGAGTACCCAGAGGGAACCCTGTACACACGGGGAAAAAGGGCGGGCTTTATGACCTATACTGCAGCCAGTCAGCAGGGGGCGATAGAGAGGGTTTGGCTTCACTTTTAGGGAGCTGTCACACTTAAAAAAACACAACCAAAAAAGCACAGTCCAAGAGCTACGTCCATACTTAAACTAGGAGTAAAGCAGCATTAAAAATAATAATGATAATTAAAAGTAAATTTTGTAACAAAATTGTGAATAATAAAGCTACAGAAAACATTTTTTGCAAAATCTACTTTGATTATATTTGTACAAAATCCAAAGGATGCATTATTAGCTGATTGTATTGTAAGACAATCAGTACAAAACAGTCAAAATGACAATTATAATTATGTTTTCTGTCATGGTGACTTTCAGATCCAACAACCAGATCAACAGACAGATGTATTGAAAACTAAATTAATACTGATGCCTCGATATGACCTGCATAAGCAAACATGGAGTCATGAGGAAGGAGATTTATTTTCTTTTCTTTCTTTTCTCTCTATATATTTTTAAACGCCTGTCACACTGTGTGCCACCACCTGTGGATTGTGGCTGACGGAAGTAGCCTAAACCTCCACATAAAGCTGCCGTCTCCACCTGCTGTTACTGATACCTGCACCCTGTGCCTCCTCCTCCAGCCTTCGCCACACAACAAAAGCTGGCGCCTTCATCTGCAGCTTGTCCCAGCAACCTGCAGCAACGGCCTCCACCTCCAGCCACTAACAGTCTTTATCTGACCTCCACCTGCTGATTGTTGAAGACAACTGCGGCCTATAAAATAACTCTCTACAAGCAAATATGCCTCCTCCTTGGCGGCACCGCACCCCCGTCCGACTGTTTCCCAGCCTCCAATCGCGTCCTCCCGATTTCAGCTTTCAAAGCCAATCGCGTCGCGGGGATTTCAGAATTTTCATCTTTCCCAACCAATGGCGCTCGGGGGATTTCAGCTTTCTAGCTCCCGCCCCCCTCCCTGCTCTCAGCCAATCTTAGCCACGCAAGTCCAACTTTCTGCGGGGAACCGGATGCGGCGGCAAACTCAAACTCGAAGCGGAATTTCAGCTCTCAATCTCAAGGTAAATGGCATCAATACAACTATTGTCATCCATATATTATTATATTGATCGTTCGCGCCATTGTGG
The DNA here is from genome assembly GCF_022749685.1 of Semicossyphus pulcher. Classification (NCBI taxonomy): domain Eukaryota; kingdom Metazoa; phylum Chordata; class Actinopteri; order Labriformes; family Labridae; genus Semicossyphus; species Semicossyphus pulcher. The sequence continues at coordinate 8,793,317 of NW_027211670.1, read as the reverse complement.
TTAGCGTCTTTGTGTCAAATCCAGTTGTCGGTATTAAAAAAAAAAAAGCGACAGTCGTCTTGGTTAACACGGTCAATGTCTTCAGTCACTACAATGATTATTGTTGTCAGCGTCAGAGACGCGTAAGTTATGTTTGTATTGTATTTTGTCGTGTTACATCGTCATGCATCCTGTATCTCCGCACGTCGTTGTCGTATCACCTCGATACTAACGTTGTTGAGGCCATTTCGGCTAAGTTATTAATATATAGAATATAACATTGCCCTATTTCATGAGCTTATTGATTATTTATTAACATCTTGTGGAGGGAGGGGTCAGTTACTAAAAAAGAATGGGGAGTTTTGCTGTGTGGTAGGCTAAATAACAATTTCACAGTAACAGTGTTTTGTTTACAGTATGACCTTATAACTTACATATACTTCTAATGAAACTTGAATTATTACACACAACATGACCCTTACTTTTACCTCTTGTACCCTTCGTTTATGTATTTTTGCCCTATATTCCATGCTTAATCTCTATGTTTTATTAGTAGTTGTGAATAAGTTAATTCCACATATCTATACTATATTAACATTGACTTTGTTCTGTCTTATCTTATCTTATGATGGTAGCATTACCAGTGTTAAGATGGTGGGATTTGATAGTGTACATTTTTTCTCCTCTTTGGCCACAGATGGCTTCAACACAACAAAAACACAGGACTATGGGTGATGATGAATGGATGTGACGCCTGCGGAGGTTTGCTGCCGCTGGTGTTTGGCCGTCCGATGCAGGAAACAGGCCTGCTCCCTGCCAGAAGAAGTGGCGTGACCTCTATCAGAAGGTAGAGTTGTGTAAAGCAATTAGCATACAGTTATAAATGATAAAGCTAAATGTTTTTAAAAAGAGACTTGCTTATTTGTTGTCATGAAATATTACAGATTGAGGAATGCCCAATGCAGCTGAGGGGGCAGGCAACTCTGTTCAGGGGCCCACAGACATGTGACTGTGGTTTCCATACTAAGAAGGTATTTGTAAACTAATATCAAATTGTCATGTGCAGATTGTTGATGTTGTGTTCTTTATACTAATGTTTCTGCTTCTCTTTAGCCTCCTAAGAAAGTGTAGCCACCGAAGAAAGCGGCCACAGACCATCTACTGTCCCATGCAGGGATGCCACTGGAGCAGTGGCTGGAAGACATTTAGTGGAAAAGGGCAGACATTTGTTTTATATTTTTTTTTTTTTGGTATTGTATTTATTCATTATTGTGTTCTTTGCACTACCGGAGTCATTTGATTAATCATTTTTGGCATAATTTTTCTTATTTATTTTGTTGTGTTCAATTAATTGTCGTTCTATAATGTTGTGTGCGTGTGTGTGGAGATGGGGTGCGTGAAAGAGAGGGTTTGGGGGGTGGGACGTCTTTGTTTTCACTGTGTTTTCTATTTATAATAAATATGTGGTTTGTTTCTACAACAATTCTTTCATTTGACTTATTTAAATCTCAGTGTAAAACCAGGAGTCAAACAAGGTTTTGCTTTTTGCCCCACCATGCATGATAACACAATACAGTACCATAATATTGTGACTATAAAATTACCCTTTCTTAGATGGAAAGGAGACAATAAAAGCTAATATTTTCAATTCATTAGTTCGGAATAATGTCTTATAACTTATACAGTTCTTTGAATTAATGTCAATAAAACTATAAAACTAAAAACTGAGGTGAAATGAAAATCACACTATCACTTTCCTGCACATCATGAATGCATAATAAAATACAGAATGACAAATAGTATTGATTTCACTAAATCTGAATACTAATAAGTGTTTTCTTATGTCATATAACTCATAACTCATTTAACTTGTTTCACTTATTTAATCTAAACAATCCAAAGCACTTTGGGTGAAATTTGTGTTGATCCAGGCAGGGACAGAACCAGCAACCTTTGGATCCATAATTCCTATTTATAGAAACTACAAATATTCAACATTTGGGTGATTTCTGGAATTATTATAAAAAATTATGAGCTGGAGGGGCTTTTCACATGCAGAAGAGCCATTAAGAGTCCTCATTTTCTCTCCTTTTCTCTCTTTTTTTCTCTTTTTCCTCTTTTTCTTCCTTCCCCTTCTTCCCCTTCTTTCCTCTTTCTTCCCCCCCCATACAGACTATTGTTCCCCAGCTTTGAGTTTTAGCATGGTGGAAGAGGATATGTTGTTCTCTGAAATATGCCTTCCTGTACTTTGATCAGACTCTAGACTGTAGTAATAGAATCATGAGAAAAATAGATCACATGAATCACAATGATCCACTCTCTGCAACCAACACAGGTCCGAATCTTGACAGTAAGCGGAGACGTCACCTGACTACTACTGCTCTTACTCCTTAATACCAGCAGGGATCTGTATTTCTTTTGAACCTGGTAGAACCAGTGGGTGAATCCAGTCCTGGTTGGAACAAACATACTGTGGTAACATCAGCTAACTCCCAGCAGTGCTCCACCCAATTTTACCATGAGAACCACTTCCTCAAGAGTAACAGGCTCCAGTGGCGCAATCGGTCAGCGCGCGGTACTTATAAGACAGTAACCTGCAGAGACATGCCGAGGTTGTGAGTTCGAGCCTCACCTGGAGCAGCTGAGTTTTAGCATGGTGGTTTTGGAAATGTAGTTCTCTGAAATATGCCTTGCTCCACTCTGCCTCGACTCTAGACTCTAGTAAAAAATAATGACATTAACAACATTTACAGCTGCCACCCCTACCGCCTCATTGTTGCAGTCAGCTGCAGATCAATAACGAAAGCCTCTTCTTGCAACCTGCAGCTTCTGCCTCCACCTGCAGATTGTTGAAAAAGATGCCTAAACAAAAGCATCTACTACCACCACCTGCAGACTCTGCCTTACACCAGTAGTCTGAGTATGAGCTACAGCCCTGCCTACAGTCCAACAACTTTCAGCCTCTGCCTCCACAGCTTGAACTTGCACCTACAATGTCTACCACCTAACTGCAGACTCTGTCTTCATCAACCGATTGCCTCCACCTTAAGCCTCTTCCACACACCCGCAGCTGCCCCCTCCACCAGCAAATGGAGTCATAGAGCTGCAACCCAAACCTCCACATACCTTCACAGGCAGTTGGTGTAGGTTTGGGCTGCAGATGTCTTCCAAAATCTGCAGGTGGAGGCATCAGCTCCAGGTTACTGGAGGTAAGGCTGCAAGAGAGGGGCCAATTGCTTGGTTCTGGCAGAGGATGGAGATGGATGCAACTGTAATCCAGGTGGAGGCTTCTTCCAGCTTCTTTCTCTTCAAATACAGATTGTGGAAGACATCTGCCACCCCGTCTTCCATCCACTACTTCCACCCTTAACCTGCAAGTGCCTCCTACATTTGCGCTGTCAGCAACCTGCAGCCAAAGCCTCCACCTGCAGAGTTTGGCTGAAAGCTGTACACCAACCTCTACCCTCTTTCAGCAACCCTTCAACATAAATCCAGCTGCAGATTGTTGACAACAGCTGCTGCCACCACCTGCCAGCAACCTGCCACCTCCATCCTCAGAACGTTGTACACAGCTACCCCTTGGCCTCCACCTCCAGCCTCTGCCAGGAACCTGCAACTTCTGCCTCTGAATGCAGATTGTTGAACGCAGCTGCCACAACATATCCCCCACCTCTGGGACACACCAGGACCACCCTACCACAAGCAGTGGCCGTTTGTCAGGCACCTACTGTCTCAACCTCCAGCCTCTGCAGGTCACCACCAACCTGCTGGAGCTGCTAGGCAAACATTGCTGTTGGAAGAGGAAGTTGAAGGTGGCTGGGCTTTAGATAGAGGGGTTGGCCACAGGCAGAGGCATCATGTTGTGTTGTCAACTGATGGTAGGTCGTTAGGAAAGGCTGAGGGTGGAGGCATGGGCTGCAGCTTTCAACAACAATCTGCAGGTGTAGGTGGCAGCTGCAGTATAGTGGAAGTTTATCCTGCAACTGTCTTTCACATTCTGAAGGTTGAGTCAGCGTCGTCAAGCTGCTGGCAGAGGATGCAGACGAAGGTTTGGGATAAAGCTATCAGTAACAACCAGCAGATTGAGGCACAAGTTGCAGGTTGAGGTTGGGGTTACAGCTGTCAGCCCAAAGCTACAGGTGGGGGAGGCAGCTGACAGAGGGAAGCGGTTAAGGATCAGAAGAGAACTTTCAGCCAAAATGTAAAGGTTCCTGAGAGACGCAGAGTTGTACCAAAAGGAGGTTGAGGTCAAGGCTGCAGCTGTAAGCCAAAATATGTAGATAGGGGCAGAATGTGCAGGTTGCTAACAAAGGCTTAAGGTGGACGTATCAGTGGCAGAGGGTTGCCGACAGAAGCTGAAGGTGAAGATGATGTCTGGTGTTTGGAGTCTGAGGTGGAGACAAATGATGGCGCTATCAGCAATGATATGCAGTTGTAAAAAGAAGCTGGAGGTAGAGTCTTGGGCAGCAGATGGTTTTTCCAATCTGCACATGGAGGCAGAAATGGCAGGTTGGTTGCGAAGGCTGGAAAAGGAGGTTACGGCTGCAAATGTGAGCCATAATCTGCAGGTGGAGCAGTCAGCTGACAGGGGGCGGAGGCTCAGACAACAGCTTTCAGACAAAATTAAAAGGTTGTTGAGAGAGGCTGCAGGTAGAGGAGGCAACTACTGATGTGTACATGAAGGGGGAGGTTGAGTTTCAGGCTGCTTTGCATTATCATTCCTTTAACACTCCACAAGGTGGAGCTATGAAGTATGAAATGATGGGTGAACAATGTTAAAGAAACATTATGGATATTCAGATTGTGTGTCAGATATTTTTCTGATATGAAAAACAAAGCTGCACAAATGCCGCCTCTATATGAGCTACAAAAGCAACAAGACTGATTATTTCTATTAAGTCATTTTTAATGCCTGTAACCAGGCAGATGTTGGACGAGGCGATTAACTGCATGCTGCCAAAACACCCCTTTATTTATTTATTTATTTACATTTTCCGTCACAAATTTAGGCCGAACCCAGATGCAGACTGACAACAGGTGAAGTTTCAAAAGGTGATTTATGTAGGAAGCTGGCAGAGGATGCTGAAGGGGTAGCAGGTGGGGGTCCTGGGCTGGGGATACGAGGAGTGATCCAGAAGGAGGTTGGCTGGGCTGGTTGGAAAAATGGAGGTCCTGGAGACAGGGAGAGCAGATGTCAGTAAAGACGGCAGGCGGGCAAACAAACAGGAAAGATACGCAGACAGGCTAAAGGCTAAACTTGAGCTGGACAACGATCCGGCAGGGACCGACGGTGGGTCCTGGTAAGAGGTGGTGATTGCTTGATGGCTGGCAGGAGTGCTGATTGGAGATCCACAGCAGGTGTGTGGAGAGTGACAGAGACAGAGCGCAAGGGGGAGGGGGAGACAAAAACACACCAAGCACTCCTCACTATAGCCGATGGGATCCGAGATTGTGTATGTACAGATAATGATTACGATTACAATATTTTATCAAAGCAGTATGCGGTGAATATGTGCTTTGGATTGGACATCCTGTTAGAACAATATACATAGTTATCAGAAGGTTAATTCAGTTTAGTTTAGTTAATTTGCTAGATTCGAGTATAACAAATGCTCTTACAAGTTAAAAAGTCTGCACCACAATAGCATGCAAAAATCATGTAATCCAGCAGTTTCCATTCTAGTGAAAAACAATTATAAACAGCTTCAGGCTGTTGGATGTCCATGACTTGAAACACTGGATACAGTTTGTTTTGTTAATTGGTCAGCAGTAAAATTAACAGGGTTTGCTGAAAACATGTTTTAAAAAAATAAAGTGTAATGGTCCTTTTCATGTAACCAACCATGTATGACTGGAAGGCATTAGCTCCTGTTTTTTCATTGTGGTTAATCCTCTGTTTAAAACCTAAAACAACTTTTATGTTAAGAAGGCAAGTAACAATCTAAGACAGCGGGCTGAAAAGGTGAATCAACTCCACATGTCGTCTATAAAAGCTTCCAAATGAAGCATGAACACACCTCTCCAGTTTCCTGCCGCTGCTGATTATCTGTAAAGCTCGTCTCCTACTGCTACGCATTGTAATCGGTCTTTAGAAAAGGGAAGCAGGTCTCTGTATGTCCTGCACGTAATGTGACTCTCACTCAGCAAGCAGCTTAACAAAGAGCAAAGAGTGCTGCGGTAAACAGTGTTTAGGCACAAGTCTTCACTGCATTGGATGCATGGAGGCAGGCATTTGTGTGCACCTGTTTGAAGTGACTGTGTGAATTGCAATGTAATTTAGCAACCTGCCAAACATACTGAAAATACAACTAAAACTTAGTAATGTAATCTAAAATAAATTCATTAGATCTAAGCAGAGGCACTCGTCTCCCACCTCTATGTGCAACCTTTGACCTTTGGTTCATAGAACAGCTTGAAACTGAAACTCAAACACCCGTTGCTATTGACACTGGGTGTATTTGGGTTTTAAAAACAACTGAAATTGTCCATAAAACTTGGTTATGTCAAAGTTAAAGGTAGATAACTTTTCTTTCCATTTTTCTTTTTTTCTTCTTCTTATATTAACGTGATTGAAATAAAGACACCAATCATAAAATCAGTTAACCAACATGTATAACAGCTCAGGCCCAGTCCTTCCCACGATGCACTGACCCACGTGTCAGACAGTTTGCTTGCACTGCTTCCTGTCCTGGCCTACAGCAGGATGACGTGGGCTTTAAAGTGAAACTGTTCACAGTATATAACAGAATATAACCTGCAACCCAACAGGCAGGAAACGTGGCCTCTCTGCAGAAAATAGTTCACACACATAACACACAAACATGCACCTGTGTACACGCATAACTTCTACACTCATTCGAATACGTTACTAGATAGATAGATAAATAGAGTATAAGTAACATAAACAAGGATACTTAGAAAGTTGTAATGGGTTTGCGGCGGGGGAAAGGCCTACATTTTATTTGATTTTATAATTATGTTTTCTGATATTTGACTATTATTGATGTTTGGTTAGGATTCTATTTAAGGGGGGGGATTGCAACACTCTCACAGTTAATTTCACAGCTCAAATTTTCCATCCATCCATCCATTATCTATACCACTTATCCTGTTCGGGGTTGCAGGGGGGCTGGAGACGATCCCGGCTGTCATTGGGCGAGAGGTTACACCTGGACTGATCGCCTGTCAATCACAGGGCTGACACACAGAGACGGTCGACCTTTCACTCTCACATTCACACTGGGTAATTTTAGAGTCACCAATGAGCCAAACGAGCATGTCTATGGACTGTGGGAGGAAGCGGGAGTAACCGGATGGGAACACACGCATGCACGGGGTGAGTATGCACAAGGAAAGGCCAGCTTTGTCCGAACCGGTGTTTCAAACCAGGAACCTTCTAGCTGTGAGGCGACAGCGCAGCCCAGCTCAGCTCAAATGTTGTATCAGCAAAATATGTTAAAGGCCAAATCACATGTGTAGTGTTGCTGCAGCTATATCCACTGTTGCTGCCAATCAATTGTTGTGCTGTCATGCATTAGATAATAGGTTGGTTAATAGTGGCATGTGGAGACCAACATACCAGCCAGCACAGGGAAGCCATGCCAGCGAGCCCCTGGATTATCATGCAGCTCCAGCTAACTTGACTATTTAACAGTGTTTAATCCAGTAAAATTACCTTATTCTCATAATATTACAACTTTATTAACTTTACATTGATAACATTTTACTGACATATTTTTAGCTCAGTATAACCCAGTCATATCAATTTACCTTAAACTAAAACTGTGTTAAAAACTGAAACTATATGAACATCTGCAAAACATAAAATAAGAGTACGATGTCCCTGAAGTCGATGGTCTATGTTGTAGTGTGGTCTGTCATCTGCATACTGCTTTGTTCTGCAGAGACATCTGGATCTAAGAATCCACTCCTTTGGCACTTGAATCAAACTTTAAGGAGCCATCGCAAAGCTCCCATGAGCCTGCGGAGCTCCATCGTTCTTAAGTTCAACCCCCCCCCCCTCCCTAAAAAGCAGCAAGACTTAGTGATGCTCCTCGGAGCCTGCAGAGAACGGAGATAAAATCAAAGCAGGCGAAAACATATCTCTTTTACATGTGTGCACACAAAAATCTGCCTTGCTGCTTGTGGTTGAGCTAGTGCACAGATGTTTTTTAAAGTAACTCTTTTAAACAGGAACTTCAACGACAAGTCTGTGACAACACGCTGAGCATTTATATCGCTCAGGAGACCTGTGCTTTGTCCAAAAAGGGGTTTTTATGCTATATTTTTTATGCTCAGCAAAGTTACAAATAAACATAAATATAACACAGACACATTCACCAGGATTTAACCAATCTAAAGCAAGAATTCATCCCGACCACACCCAGACAAAACACCTGGACAGACTTGTATAGAGCATCATTTATAATCACAATAACCATCCTTTGTACTGAGCCTTATCATGTGTGCCGTATCCTTTCATATCTGACAACCATATTGTTGCAGTGACTGAACACTGGGGTGATGAGAGATGGTACTCAGATGAACCCTTCAAAGGTTGTTGCCTGGGTTGTGGTTGAGGACAGTTGGAAGATCCAGGGTGCTGAAGGAACAGGACACCGACCCTGCAGGGGAGAACAGATAATAGGGGGTAATCTACAACTGCAGGGAGGGATGGAGTCTCCAGAAGTGAAGATTATGTGCACGAAACGCATCAGACATTTGCAGCATTTTTCTCTGCAGCATATTGAGAGCCCCGCTAGGTTTTATAAACAGGTTTTCCCAGCTGAAGTGTCCTTGAGACAGACGTGTTTACGTGTCAATGTGTCTAAATATGTGTGTGCAGAATTTTGATTTCCTCAGGTCTCCGCCTGCAAGTACCTTACTTTTATCTGCCCATGCTCATCTGCTCTGTATGACAAGAAAGGACACTTAGTCTTAGAAGCAAAAATGAACCATAACATATGAATATTTCTGATAAAATGGAACTTAAATTACTCATTAATCTGAACATGTTTGTCTGTGTTAGCCCTGTTGAATGGGAATAATGGGATGCTGGAAATAAATGAACACCAGATGACAAATGATAACTGTATCTGGCTCTCCTTGTCCACAAAGTCTTTAACAAGACATCATCTTCGCTGTAGTTTTTTGACATCTTTCAAAACACAATAAAATGCTTAAATTTAGCTCATTTTAACCTATAAAATCAGGCTGTGCTCTCTGATTAACATATCACACCTGGAAGCAGTTGATACAGCAGGTGGGGATTAAGTACCTCACTCAAGGGCATCTTCGTGCTGCTCCTTCACGTTCCTGACAAGATTTATTCAGCCATTTGGAGATGAAATCATTGACATTTCAGGCAAAAGCTGTTGAAACTCAACGGCCACTTAGGTTTTTAATTGATGATTCTAAAAAGTCCATGCAGACTCAAAATGTTTGAACTAATGCAACCAAATAAACCTCATTTGACTGCAGCAATAGCAGAAATATAGGCACAAATGGAGCTTTGCTTTGGAGTGTTTGGAGTGGACCTAATAAATGCAATTAGCATTAGTTTTTTAAAAGCTGTCAGTGTATTTAATAATGAAACAACAGAGCAAACATATTATATAACAGTTTGACCAGATGGGATGTTTGTCTTATGTAAAACCGTCATAATTACAACATGCCTGCAGATTCATAACAGCTCGCCCTTACTTATAACTACATGCTGTTTTTTGGTATTACCGGTAGGGGACGCAGTGAGGTCAGCCCGGGTAGCATCAGTTTGTCGGTCGGTCGGTCGGTGTCCTGTCATCCAGCGGTGGCAGCAGCAGCAGCAGCAGCAGCGTGGGCGGACCGGTATTCACTACATTCACATCGAAACTGTCAGCTGGTGCGGTGGTAGACAGAAGCAGAGATTTAACATCTTTATACGACTCGAACACCGCCCTCACTCACATCTGGAGCTCGCGCTTGATACTGAAACTACCCTCCCCCTTGCCCGCGTGATGGATAACTTATGAAGTGACCGGCTTTTGCATCTCACCGGCGGAGCCGTTAGAGCTGCGGAGGGCTGCGGGAACCGGTCTCTGTTTGAAGGTAAGCAAGGGAACATTGTGTGTCGTACCGAGCCTTGTCGCTTCACACACCGGCTGTCAGTCTCAGCACACCTCGCTGTTGGAGCACCGAGCTGGCAGCAGTTCGTTCACCGTGCAGGTTTGCTAGTATTTGTAACGGCTCTGCAGCACACGGGGGTCTCTGGGTGGGGTCTCCCGAGGCTAAAAGGGGAAGACCCACGGGTGACTGTCTGTTAATGCTTGTTGTGTAGTTACAGGAGGAGTTTTACACATCTGGACTGGCTTCCTTTCAAATTAAAATGTAATGTTCTGGTGAAGCCTCAAGTCAGGTTGTGATGACAGGAGGCAAATGGCTGGAAGTAAAAGTCACAAGTGTGCTTGTGTGTCTGTTAGGTTTTACTCTCTCTTCCTGTTTGAGGACGCATAGCCTCACTCCCAGGGGTAGACTAAGGTGATATCATATGATTAACCTTGTGTTATTGATTTACTTTAATAGGTCAATGAATGGAAGCTGTATCAATAATTTGGATGTAATTGGAGGTGTGTGTGTGAGAGAGAGAGAGAAAGAGAGGAGAGAATGGCAGCTTAAGGCATTCAATACCTTGTATCCTGCTGGCAAAATGTCCTCTTATCATTTTACAGAATAAAATGCAGTAGTAAATCATGTCAAAGCTGCATACACATGCACACGCACCCTCGCTAGGTTTGTAAGAGTGAAAAATCCATTGAAGAGAACTTCAGGCTGCAGCGCTGTTGAGATGAAAGAGGGGGCAGTTTGGTTGCTGGCTGCACAGAAATCCCACAGAGACAATTAAACTAGTGACCCGTGTCATCAAGGATTTGTTTTGGCTTCCTGTTGGAAAGAAGGTAGGAAGCAGACTTTGGGGCCAGATGGCAGGAGTGAGCGCACACACACACACACACACACACACACACCTGGAACAGCCAGTCAATGTTCCTACTGAGGAAGACGGGATTAGTAGCCCGGGTTTGAACCTGTGACCTGCAGATAAGTTTCAAGTCTGAGCTCTCGCTAATACATCAGTTTAATACGCGAGACATTCAAGAGTCTGTTCTTCTGCCACTATTTTCCCCCTTTTTAGTATCTGCAGATTATTTTCCAGTGCTTTTATCTCAATTATGAGACGTTCGTCTTCCATAACGAATAAAATGGTAAATGCACTGTATATATATATAGCGCTTTTCTAGTCTTGAGACCACTCAAAGCACTTCCATTCACACACTGATTGCAGAGGCAGCTGCATAAAGTGCCAAACTGTCAATCATTCATCACATGCACATTTCAGTGTCTTGCCCAAGGACACTTCTACATGTAGAGTAAGGCAGCTGGTGATCGAACCACCAGCCTTCCTTCTTTCTGTTTCAGTTTACACCGTACTGTAGTTGGTGGATAGGATTTCAATGAAAGTGAAATGTAGCTTATGTACAGCTGCAGAAAGTGCTGTACTTATTTATTATGTCTGTATTAATTTGAAGTACTTAACTTAATTTAAATGTGACCCTTCTATCCTAATTTGCACATCTCCTCCTTTACTTCCTGTTCAGTGAAAACCCAGTGTCTCAAAAGGTGGTGATTTTGAATTTGAATTTTGCAGGATTAAGGATTAAATGGTCCTTAATAGGTTTAGAAAGTTATCCTACTTATTAAAGGCATACTGATGAGTGAGCTACACTTGCAGCACACATGCAGCATATGGTTGAGTCTCAGAGCTTTCATTTAACCAAAGTGATGTTCAAGGGGGTTTCCTGGGCCATAACGTGACACTAAATCTGCAGTGTTCATATCTGTCTGTACTTCCTGCCACCACATAGTAACAGTAACAGTCAACAGTCAACAGTGTAAAAGTAAAAATATGATTTTTAATTGTATATCTATACATGTATAACACTGCATAAACCAGGGGAAATGTCCTGTATATTTTCATTTCATAACACAATTATTGCAGGAAAAAGAGATAATGCAATGCCAATTTTTGCAGACCTGCAACTGATTCATTTTCAATTTCATGCACACACTGAAGGTCAAAATGATGCTTTAACCATCCTTAGTTTAAAGATACAATCTTGAAGATATTCATTTTCAGGCTCTTGAGCGCCTCCACTGGCAATAATCGGAAAATACTAGAGCACTCTTACCAATTTAACCAGACGTCTACGGCTGGCTTCCTTTGTCTCTTGATTTTCCTCGCTTTCCTTTTTAGACTGTTTGCTTCATCTGAGCGTAAAATTTGTTTCTTTTTCTTTGGATTTTCACTTATTTTTGAAGTTGTATCTGTAGTCATCCATCTTTTCTTTGTTTGTTCAGCCATAGTAGATTACTGTTTACTGTTTAACACTTGCAGAGACCGGAAAAGCAGCCGCTTAGCTCCGCCTACCCTCTCTGGCAGACCAACCACTGCTGGCTGGTGGAAAACGCGTCACTAACTGGGCGCCACTTGTGTTTTTTTCCGCGAAAGTCGCCACAGACACCCAGTCTGTAATACTGCAAATGCAAAGGCTTTCATCAGTGGGCCATAGGCTCAATCACCATTGTGTTATTTCATTCGGTGATAGTGACTTACAAGACATTTATTTAAATGATAAAGTTTGAGACTGTTACTTTAAACTGAATGTTAAAAAAAACAAACACCCTTTGCAATAAAACTTTGACGCTCAAACTTACAACTAATCACACAGAATCACACACAGCTCTAAACATGAAAGTGACAGCGACTGGAAGATTGTTATCTGGTGTGAACCGTCACTAAGTGTGAACATGTTGGTGTGAGTGCACTGTGGCATTTTGCAGTCGTGTTTTCTTCTTTGTCTCTTTCCTCTGGCTCACTGAAAGTGCCGTCTTACGCCTGTTTGAACAGGTTGGATATGAAAAAAAGCACCAGTGACAATATCAGGCTTATTTCTGGGCAGCTGCCCTCAGAAGTGAAATGTAGCTTCCTGTTTATAGGAGACGTATAGTCCTCCGTCGGGCGCTTCGCAGAGGAAAACTGGTTTGGTTTTACAGAAGCCCTCCAGCGTTCTCACAATGCTTCAATATTTCATGGCATTTTGCCCCATGAGTGGATCTTCTCCAGTGCCTACAAGCTGCACTGTTTATACATGCTGGGTTTTATGCTGCTACTTGTCACTGCACATGTAGTTCTTTCATCTGGGATCTGCATGTCAAGACAACTGAGAAGAGATTTCACTAAAAGGTTCTTTGGGAAAAGCAGCATTACCAGTATTGTGACTTAAACTGCCAGGTCGTGTTAGGCAGGTTAAGTCACAGGCTAGACACTCAGTATCTTACTTTAACTGCAGGTTATATTGGGTTTTATATTGGATCCTACTTCTATGTCTATCAAGGCTGTCAGTCATCTAGGTCATTGGGTCATTAGGCCTTTTGGATTAAGCTTTGAAGCCTACTTCTATATTGGGCGTTCCATATCAAAAGTATAGGTTGGGACTTTTTTGGTGGGTTTTTTTTTTCGTTAATTAAAAACACTAAAAAGCCCAACCTTTGAAGATCAAAGAAAGAGTCTAGATATTTCAAGTTTTGTCACTAACAGAACAAAACTGTGAGTTATCAGAAAAGCAAAATATTTTTTGCAAGTCGAAACTTAGCAAGCTTGGGACCTTGTGCCTGGTTGGTTGGTCGGTCGGTCAGTTTAAACAACTGTATGGACTGAACTGCAGTTATATTCTGCCTCCCAGATGTTGAATCCTACTGACTTCATATTTTAGTTTTTTGTGAAAGATATTGTTTGGATTGCCATAAAATAGGGATGCACCGATACAAGTATCGGGTATGGGGTGGTGTCGGAGCTTAAGTACTTGTACTTGTAAAACTACACCGATACAAACGCACCCGATACCACTTAGCTTCCCTTTAGGCTTTAGGCTTCATGCAGAGCTCCAGGCAGGTTAAAAAGATGATGTGCACAGTCCTTTGCTCGTGTCACTGCAGCAGAAACTTTACAGAATAATTCATCATAACCCACAAGTTTGTTGTGCACATAAACACAGAGGTTTCAGTGGTTATTTTGCAACAGTCTGGGCACAATGTTTAAACCAATGGATCTGCTGATGTTTATTTATGGTTTTATAGTGACTCGGCTGCTTCAGTTAGAGAGCAACCATGGATACAGATACCTGCTGCCTTCAGAGAGCCATCAGTGTTAAATAACAGCTGTCAGGATTAAAAAATAGCTGCTGCAGAGGTCAGATGCGGGTCAGAATCCTTACGTACCTCGTAGCACAGATTTCTGTGTTATATATTAGTTGAGGCCTACATCAAATCAGACTTAAAAACAGCATTAAGACTATTCACTGCCCGCATGTGTCACATGTTTTTGTGGCAGTGCTCACTGACAGGTGATGGCAGGAGTAAGAGAGGCTGCCGTGCAGTTTGTTTTACCTCCAGTGCCCCAGTAGAGCAAATGATCAAGATTGGAGCTGATCCCCAGCAATCTGGGCAGGGATTTCTCTAATTCTCTCTCTACAGCTCTCTGTCTCTCTCATCATGTCTCTTACAGGTTTTTTTTCTTCCTGCCGCTGTGTCACGCTTGCTCTTGTTTGCCTCATTTTCCCACACATAATCACACCGAATCAAAACCACAAAGGCCTCATCAGCTGACAGGTGTGATCGCGAGGAAATTAAATTCATGCGAGCTTTTTTTTTTTAACAGAACAAGATGAATGGAAAACCAAACGATTGATCAATATTTATCATTTTTACAGTCTTTACTTTGTAATCAAGTGTGTGACTCTTGTTGATTATTTGAATCCAACCTCTGTGTTTAATGTTGTTGGTTGATTTCATTTTCACTTTCCAGCCTTGAGAGAGAGAAATGAAAATATGAAGGTTGTACGGATTGTGCGGCCATGAATTCAAGAGTACATCAAACAGATTGTCGAGGGTTAAAGTGAAGGATCAGCGACTGTATAGTGGGTCAATGACAGGTCATGAATGGATAACAGGGTGGATGAATGTCTTGCAGTTTCTTTGTACCGTCAATCTTTACTGTTTCTATCTGCTGGGTCGAAGCTGCATAATCATATTATCTATCAGTGTGAGGAACATGAAAGAAAGATGAGGAGTCTTTGAAGAGTTAACTCGCTCTGGGAGCTCTTCTTCTGAATGTGTCAGCTGGTACTGGAGGGATTATATGAAATAAAAAAGATTCAGCTTCACACGCGCACACCTTTTTATCTGTAATAATATTGAACTATTTCAACATTTCCCCTGAGGATATTGGTTAGCACAGCTGGTTATTGGGCTTCACAGAACCTCTGAAAGTGACATGTGCTAACTACTGCAAAGTGATTACAAGTTGTATGGAACTATCTCAACTATTACTTTTAGCTAATTATTTTAGCCATTTATCCACTACTTTAAGCTAACTATTTCAACTGTTTACATTATTAGCTAACAAATTTAACCCTTACGTTTATTCAGTTCTTCTAGCTAACTTTTTCAACCATTTATCTATTACCTTTAGCTTACTGTTTCAACCTTTTGTCCATTACTTTAAGGCTAAATATTTTAGTCATTTATCCACTACTTTAAGCTAACAATTTCAACTGTTTATACATTTATTTTAGCTAACGATTTTAAGAGTTTATCCCTTATATAGCCAATATTTATTACTTCCAGGTAAACATCTCAACTGTTTCAACCTTTTATTCATTACTTTTTAACTATTCAGTAGTTCTACCTAACCATGTTGTTTAACTATTATTTTTTATGTATTTCAATACATAAGTTTTAGCTAACTATTACAACAGTGTGTCCCTTTTAGCTACTATCATAAAACTATTTATCCACAACTCTAAGCTAACTGTTTTTTAAGTATTACTTGTGGCAGTTTACTTCAACAAGCTAGCTATATAATACTCTTTTTCAATCATCCATTATTTAAAGTTGTGTTTACACATTTCTGCTTTTTTGCCAAGTAGTTTTAATATACTTTCAATCCCGACGTTATTTATACTGTTCATATTCCAATCCCAACATTGTTTAAGTATAATAAGTCACTCTACTCCACAACTAATGTCACAGAACTTTTGCCTATAACAATATCAAATGTTAATGTTAGCTAGGAAGTTGAATGCTAACATTAGCTGTTGTCTAACTGTAGCTATCGGCTCCAAAAAAAGGATATGTTTTACTTTAAACTATGGTCCCATATCCCTCCACATTTTCACCATGCATCATCTTTTGAGTAGGAAGCTACTAAGCAGTACAACACTACAAAGAGCTTCTACACCCTCAGCGTGACATCAGAGAAAAATGGCAGCCATGTGAATATTGTGAATAGTTCCCATGAAACCCCCTGTTTACTTGATTTATAACACTTGCTTAAAATATGGCAAGCTACTTCAAGCGGACAGGAAAAACCATAGTCTACTCAGTGTCTCAAAACCCTAGCGTGTTCACAGTATGTGTTTTCAATAAGACCACTGAAGAATAGTTCCAGTTGTATCAATTGCAGACTCTGTCCTTTAAGCCTTCTAGTTTGACATTTTGCATAAAAATTCCTCAACAGAAACCCATCTTATTCTTCTTGAACTTATAACAAAGAGGCTGAGTGAATAGCAAACTGTCAGTCATGAAGGAATTTTAATCTGCAGATTTTGTGGCAAGTACTGGACTCCAAACTCCTCCTCAATGTCCACTCGATGACAACGCTGTCCCCCAGCCAGAGTTCTCCTGAAGGACTCCAGACGTCTCTGTGATGTCCTGAATAACTCCTCTCTGTTTCTTTGAAACCACAATTATGACCTCCATTTTTCCCTTTAAATATTCTTTTCAGAGCCAATTCTCTGTCCCCCTGCTATCTCACCCTAATGTGGCATCTGTGGGCAATTACCATTATGTTTTCATACAAGGCCAGCCAACAGAGGAAGCTGTTGTATTGGCGCTCGCAGCATGTGTTTTCTGGCTGCGTGGAGGGACGGCAGGAAGGAGGGATGGCAGGAGGGATGGATGGCTTCTGAGGAGGTCTATTCATGTCTCCAGGCGAAGCCATACTTGAGTAGACACTTATTGTGGCGGTGACCTTCCTGTCACCATGCAGCTAACACAATGCAGCTTCATATGAGGGTCAGCTGAGCTGCTCTCTTTGTTTCTTATCCCGCCTGTCAACGCTGTCGTCTGTCTCTCCAGTCATGCCTGGTGCTTTTTACAAAGGATCTCATTATTATTTATATACATATTGAATTAAATCTAAATATCATCTGTCATACCACCGTCCATTCAATAGAGCCAAACTGAATAATCATGGGCTTTGACTTTGTTTCAAAGTTTAAATATATAGTTAAATATAAGTGAAGTGATTTTAGGGCTTATGTTTTTATATGTAGACTTGCACTATAATAAAAGGAGTAGATGCGTGATCTTTAACCTTATACATGATAATCAGAGGATGTCCTGTCTTATCCAGTTGAAGTGCAACAGTCGACCACTGCAGATTAAAGTCCAGTGTGCACTTTGCGTTTAAATCTTTATTCAATTGTAAAATCAATTTTTGCTTGAAATGCCCATCCCTAATCTAAAGCTCCCCTTTACAGATTCTACGAGTCTCTTTGTGTATAACTGTTTGTAGGAATGGTTCATCCATTCTTGGAAAAGTCTTGGAAAAGTCATAACGCCAAAATAAAAGCTTGAGAATATCATTGAAGTAATCCTCCATGTTGAGCACAGACTTTAAATGGGTCTTCCGAGGACACTGCACCACGTCTGTTCCAGTCTGATTGACAATTCCTGTGAAGAGGACTTACATTGATTTGTACAGAAAAAGCCCATTATCAACCGAGCGCATACCTCCCTCCGGACCAAGACACACACAGAGCTGGCAGACCTGTTTATTGAGGCTGTAGTAGATGCTGTGCTGGCCATCGCAAAGAGATTCAAAGAGTTACTGGATGTGCTCGCTTGTTTATATCTTTAGCCTCTGAAAGCAGAACTTTCCTGGTTTTAATCCTTTGCCAGAGAGTGGCTACATTATTGAACTTGGGGTGGATTGTGGTTGTGCCAATGTGGCACTATGATACAGGAGGCCAGTGCTTCCCTGAGTCCCATGTAAGGTTCAGTTTGGGTAACAAAAGCACTATGTTTAAACCTATTAGGAGTAGTGATAGAGCGAATTATCGGTTGGCTGATTAATCAACTGATTAATGACATTTTGACATAATCGGCGTCGGCCGATGTCTGCGCTCACAAGGCCGATTAAACAAAATATGTCTGCATACACAGGCAGCCTCGTCTGCGTGGCTGGCTTCAAGCATGTGCTTCACAGAGTCTGCTGCAGGTACTTTCTCTACACAGTCTACACTCACTTCCCATAACAAACCGGCCAGACGTCACATGCATACGTCACACATAAGGCCACCGTTCTTAAAGGGGAAATAAAAAAGTGCAACATAAATGCTCTGACTGTTGGGCTCATCAAGTTTCAAGAATGGAACTGTAGCTGGGATTTCCCAATCAGTGGATTCATGGTGTGTAAAAACCTGTGTCCTTCAAAATAAAAGCGCAGCATAAACTTTTCTTTTTCAATTACACATCCGCGACCCATTTTTGGTTCCTGACCCACCAGTTGAGAACCATGGTTCTAGAAAATGGGATCACTGAGGAAGATTTTTCTCTTGCAAAATGACATTAAAATTTTTTGTCTGGATGCAATTCCAAGTGGATTTTGAAAGCATGTGGTTTAGCCTGAAACATTGTTTCCTTTGACTTTAGTGGCTCCAATGATCTTTATTCTACAGATGTGGTCAACATGTGGTCAATCACCTCCTCTACTATCTATCTTTTCTGGAGTTTGGGGGGTAGATAATAACTAGTCAATAAACATAAAATAACTTCAGTGAAACATGTTAGTAATCATACTGACTTTTAAAGGCCTAACCTCAATCATGTAATCTCATAATTATAAGGTTAGTTCATCTGTCCTGCAATCAGTCTTCCTCATGGAAGGAGTTCCTCATGGAGTGTTAGGTGAGGGTTACATCCCAGATGTAGAAGTTTACCATATATATCTGTAAGGTCAATTAAACTTGCCATATTGTACAGACATAGCTCTAGTGGCATTAGGTTAGCACCAATCTAAATGCCTGGTAATCCCTCTTTAAGACACTGGAAACGTGGCACCTTCGGCCTCAATTACTCTACAAAATTGGAGGGTACTTATTGCTAAGATTAAAGACCAAAATACCGAGTTAAGTTGTGGCAGCAAAACATTCCCAACGCAATTTAAGAACACTTTAATCCCAATTACCTCGATTTCTATTGAAGGCGTCAGCTATTTGAAAAAAGGGCAGAGGAAAGGAGAGAATTAGTTTTGTTCAGTGGCCTCTCTGAAGTAAAAAATAGCACACGTGTATCAACTTGCTTTAACTCTTTGCTCTGGTAGCACAGTTGTTGTCTGTTTGATGTGCTCAGTGTTAGCAGTCTGTTGTTGTTTTTTTTAGCTAGCAGCTGTTTAGCTAATTAGCAAGCTAAAAATGCTTTATATCGGTTAAGCTAACTGCTCTCACGCTGCAGCCAACAAAGAGTACAAATAGTGGAATACCAAAGGGATTTTAGGTTCTGTTACAGTGTAAAAAGCGGTTTAGAAACAAAGCTATTACTGAAGGAACCACTGCTTCCATCCCATGAATGTTTTTAGGTCTCTTGTGCCTCATTCTTATGGATTTATAAATAATGAGCTCATAGATAATGCTACATGATAGATGCTGCATTTCATAAGTCTCTTGTGTTTTTATCCCAGGTTCTTCTACCGCTTTTTCTCTCTTCTACCTTACATCACCCTGCAGTCTCTAGTGACTTCTGTCGCCAGCTTCTGCTTCATAAGAGACTCTCTGCTGAGAAAACTCAGCTTGATCCTCTCAACACCTGACACAAGAGCGGAGAAACCATTATGCTCTCCCATGTGGCACCGTTGGCAGTTGAATACGCCATGAGGTGCTGGAACATTTCAGGTGATGAATGGCAATCCCGACTTTTTCATTATGTCATTTTTCCACTTAGTCATTTTTGCTGTAGCTGCCATTGATTTCTTCTTGTTACTGTTAAACCTGATTAAACCTGAAGTTGTTTAAAATACTGTAAAAACTTTGTTGAGTCAAAGGACATTTTTAGACGCAGAAGTGGAAACTTAAAAGCTGCTTTAATCAACATTATTATGTTAGAAATGGATCTAATCACTAATATAATGTGAAACTGGTCGTTGTACCTACAAACACATTGATAATTGTGAAAGTCTCAGCAGTTCTCTTCAGGTCTTGGGTGCAGTTAAGTTATCTTTCAGCTCTCTGTTTTGGTTTACTGGCCACAACTTTACTGCTCTGATTTCTGTACATTTTAGACAAAGCAGGAAGCTGTCCCGCAAGGGTTGGTGGAGACCAAAATAGAGTTTGAAAGTGAGAGAATAATAGTTATTTTTCCAGTTAAATCATCTGTGATGGGTTTACATCATCGACCAAATTTAAGAAGCGGATATAGCCATAGAGAATTCAACCACTTGTAGACTGCACATTTGAAGCCTTGAATTTAGGATTATTACAACCATATTTGGTAGAGAGGTGAAGAGTAGCAAAGAATTGGCAAAAGCTAAGCTATCAAAGCCTAACAATGCATGCCCAAAGCTAATTCATTAGCTGGCTAATTAGATAGCTAACTGCAGTATTTCCCACAGAATGAGGTGATAGCTGAGCAGAGTTGTTCGTTTATAAGACTATCTAGTGCTAACATATTAACAAGTTTCACTCACCAAAACAACTGGAGCACAGATTTCTCAGAGGGTCAGTTAGTACGATTAACCGCACAGCAAGCCGTATCATTTATATGATATAAAGATGTCAGGTTCAGTGACTGGAATTAGCTGAGGTAACTAGCAGAACGCTAGCAGAACCCATCTCTTACTTAAAGTGGCTGTGGTCATAATTATGCACAAATTTAAACCTTAAACGTAACTTTATCAGAATGAATCCCTGGTAAAGTTGTCATAAACAAACAAAATTAGCTATAGAGACACTAAATGTTTTTGTATCATGCTGTTAGCATGTTTATTTCTGCTAAAGTTGACTCCTGTTTGGAGCCAGCCTCAAGTGGCCATTCAAGGAACTACAGTTTTTTGGCACTTTCGCATTAGCTTCATTTTTTCTAAACTGGAGGTTACTTCTTGTTTACAGCTTGTATCTGAGGCCCTCATGGGACAAAAAGGTCAGTTCAATCAGGCTTTACAGCGTCAGTGTCATCACTCATCAGGGTAGTGATACACTTATTGTTTTTTCTGCTCCACCAAAACTTCACTCAGTGATTCAGAGGCTGCTCAATGTAAACTAATGCGGATGTTCGTCGAGGCAGACAGACAGACATACACACTCACCACATGCATTGAGGTTAGAATTAGCAAGCACAAACATCTATGTATGACTCGCTAATGCGCATGCAGTGTTGCATTTCTAACCACGCAGCAAGCCCACACAGTGTCACTACGCAAATGAGTGTCACGCGTTGTGTTGACATGCATACAAGAAAGACAATTGACAATATGTGTCTAATTCACATATCTCTTTTCGCTCCTCTCAGAGTCGTGTTGTTTGTTTTCTGCTTTGCTGCAATGGGTGTCCTTTTGTTTCTCTGCTCTTTCACTTGGTGCAGGATGTTTTTTCTGCTCCTTTCATCTTCTCCCAACATGACATTGAGGCCTGTCTTTAATTTTTTCATCTCTCCATCTGTTGTTGGATTTTTCCTCCCATCTGCAGGCACACAGCCTGATGCCACAGATTTATTGCCATGTTAACACACTTGTACAACAATTACAGCCGTAATGAGTGCGTACAGAACTTTAGAATACTTTTTTAACATAACATTTGTCAATATTTAATGATTAAAGATTGTCAAAAAGTAAGTTTTGGGCGGGGTTTAAATGATAGGGGATTGAAGAGCTGCTTTCTCACAGGCCACAGGTCACATTGATAGCCTAATGCCAATCCTTTTATCACCTTTTAATGACATTCATGGAAGACATTTCGAACTATGACAAAGATTTGAGACTTTAACACTATGCAAAACCAGGAGCGAAGGAAGTTTAGCCGTAGATTTTAGCTTTTGCCCCAGTTTCAACCTGCCAATTAAACCTCTCCTGCTGAAACAGCTGAGTAGTAGAGTGAAGAGTTGATTGAGGATAGAGGCAGACAAAGCATGCCAGCCTGACCTCTGATCTGCTCTGATTGTCTCTGCTGCTGTTTATCTCTGTATACTTAAGCAGCTTTTTTTTATGCTGTTCCCTTATTTATAAAGGTCAAAGGACATTCAAGCAGAGGTAAAAACATCGTTCTCCAGCCAATGAGCTTAACATCCGAGTTCTCCCACATTTTAAAGAGCAGAATCCCAGGGCAAAAAGTAACACACATTTTTAATAACCAAAGCTGACGCTAACAGAGAGTAACATAAACATCAGTGCAAAACTAACTTACATATTCATGGACGCACACAGGATAAAAAGAGTCCGTCGGCAATCACTGATCTCTCCATAGTAAAGTAAACAAGTCCGGGCATGTCTCCCTCACTGCCGTGTTTCGTGGGGGATGCGCTAAGTTGTGCTGCGTTCAGGAGCGCTAAGAAACTTGAGAGTTCAGGCACGTTTTTACACATATTTTTAAAGATCGATCTCGGGATTTATTAATCAATATTGGGTCATTCAAATGAGAATCGATTCGAATTGGAAAAATCGATTTTTTAAACCCAGCCCCATAACAAGCTAATGATGATGAACGAATGAATACAAACAAGTTCAACGTATATAACAGGTATCATGACGGTGGTTCTGAACTTTCTGCTTCAGGCTCCGAGCGCGCTCACAGACAAAGAGGCGTTTTACACGTCATATGACAGAGCGATATTCGGCTGTCTGCTTCAGTAAGATGATTAAATGAGAAGTGATGATGAGTATATAAAAGTTATTACAGTTAAAAAACCAACACTGCTGCTGCAAATAAAGGAATGCTACAGAAATGTTCTTTTAATAATTAATGTTTTTATTCCACCACACAAAGTTTTACCTTCAGAACCCTTTAGCCCTCAGTAAACTAGACTATTGTTGTTTTCCTTTTGCTCATGTAATAATGAAAAAATACAGAGGAGTGTTGAACAACAAACAAATCATAATTAATACAATTACATGTGGAATCCTTTAGATTCAACACCACATATTGGGATAAGTTTTGGCTGCTTTTGGATTTGTAAACTGCAACTTGTTACGTTAGCTTGTGGCAAAAGTGAGGCAGAGGCAGCGCTGCAACTAGCGAGGTGGGTTGCATTAAAATTAATTCGAACATCTCCACTGTTATTTCTAATTACTTCAAACCACTTTTTTTTCTAAAAGTGACCCCAAGATACAATACAGGAAATGAATAATAAAAGCTTTATTTCAGATACTTAAACTGCTGTCCTACGACAGCACTCCTCGCTTACATTTCACTGCTGCCTGTTTGAATGATGTTTAAGCTGCTGTGAACCACATTTGTACACTGAATTATGCAGCAGCAGCCCTTTGCAAATATTTATACATCGTTTATTATAGTTAGATTTTACATGTGATTTACTCCTCATAGTGTGAATATTTCATGATCTTTTCATCATTCATTGTTCACTGGCAAGAGATGCAGATGGACCCCATATGTTACACCGCTGCGTGCCTCCATAAACAACCTTAACGGTACAGTTAAGGCTAAATAAGAACCAAAGTGAGCCCTCTCAGGGTCTTGGGATGGACTCACTGACATGGATAAATAAACCGTAGATAATACCTTAATAACCATAATCATTTAAGAGCTAATTTCTTAATTCTAGTGCTTTAGTAAGAAAGCAGGGAACATCGGATCATTGCATAATATTGCAGGATCATTACTGATAACTGCATAATTGATAAGTGCCCTAATGGTGAGATTTGATCTTACTGCATGCTGACCAAATGTGGCTAAGCAGCACCTAAGCAGACGGCATTTAGCTTACAGCTTAGAAGCAACATTTAATCATTTCATTCATGATACCACCGATGAAAAGACCAGATTGCATTTGAATTGAAACGCTTGAAAGGCACAGGAGATTACTTTACAGGACAGAGCTGAGGGCACTGGTTTTCTACTAACGTTGATTTAGAGTTCCTCACAATGGCAGATGTTAGAGGGATTGAAAAGAAGCCGGGGAAGACGACTTTTCAAGGGTTCATCCTCTTCAGGAAAGGGAATGAGAAAACCAAGCATCACCAGGGAGTGGGGAAAGGGGATACAAGGCTTCAAAGGCCCTTTTGTGACAGGAGGGAAGAGGGGTCCTGGAGAAATATGGCCCTTATTTTAAGAAACACAAGCAGGGAGAGAGAGTTTGACCTGTGTGAAGCTACAAATCACCTTGATGATACCAAGGTGTCACATTAAACACTTATTTATATATGAAAGACTAAATAAACAATAGATTTAAGTAGCCTTTCCTGTGTGGTTTTGTGTGAGGGCGGATGATACTTGCGTCTGGACCCTTTTGCACTCATGTGAGTCGCGGTGTTATAGCCCAGTGGCTGAATGACTAATAAATTCTCACTCACTCTCACTCTCGTGTAAACTGTGTAACAAGACAAATGAAGTATTGCAACATTATATCAGTAACAATAACAGCAGTTGAACATAGCATCATTTGCTTTTGGAATAAGTAGAATCATAAGCCAACATGTGCATATCTATACCTGTTCAGGGTCACGGAGGGCCTGGAGCCGATCCCAGCTGTCATTGGACGAGAGGCCTGGTACAACCTGGACTGATCTACAGTCAATCACAGGGCTGACACATAGACAGACAGACAACCTTTCACGCTCACATTCACACCTACGGGCAATTCAGAGTCACCAGTGAACCTAACGAGCATGTCTTTGGACTTAGGGAGGAAGCCAGAGTACTTAGGGACCGTTCAGACCTGGTATCAACATGTGGTTTTCCTGATCGGATCACAAGTGGACAGCCTTAACTCCAGATCTGAACGCTCCCAGGACGGATTGAAGACACATTCAGATCCGATCACTCATGCCACATACGGAGGTGGTCTGGGACGCATTTATCCACATACAGTACGTCTGGCAGTGTGAACGTACATGTGTCCTGGGCCACATTAAGCACCGCCCACTCTCCCCGTATCCACGGCGACATCACGGGGAGACCTCGCCTCTCACTCCTGTCTGATTTAATATTTGTCCGCTGTGAAGTCTCAGGCTTCATGATCGAACTAAGTTTTATATCACGTCGTCACTCTTGTCCGCGATCACCCGCTCCCTCCCTCTGTGCTCGTGCGCAGCAGCTCTCCCCCTCTCTGTGCTGCGAGTCTGCATTACACTTTCTTTCATATGATGTTTTACATTATATGATAAGCCTAATGAAGGAGACTGAGCCTCCGCGTTTATTTGCATACAGAGCGGGAAAGTGAGTTCCGATCACAGGTGGTCACTGAGGACGCATTCGAGGGGCTCGTTAATGCTAGGTGTGGCCTGTTGTGCTTAAAGCTGACCACTTGTGATCGGATCACCCAGGACAGATGCGTAATACCAAATGTGAACAGGGCCTTAGAGAGAACCCGCACATGCATCCTACGTCCGAACCAGGAACCTTCTTGCTGGTTTTGTGTGATTTGCTTGTTTTCTGCTTTGCTTTGCTTGGCTGTCAAAGCACGTGGTAAACTCTTGTTTTTAAAGGTGCTATATAAATTAAGTTAGTGTTATTATTATTAAATCTAAAAGGTGGGCTGCGTCCTGTATACCAGTGCGACCATGCGCCGTCATGATCGCCAGTGCAGAGGGTTTATAACAATAATCAAACCCTTTTAAATGATGGAATAATGTTTGAATAAGGAACCAGAGTTGTGTCGTGTACAGTCAGTGGTTATGTTTCAACATCTCTTGTTGTTTGTAGTTAAAATAAGCTTCAATCTTTTATCCCAAACTCCTGGTACGGGTCCAGGTACAGAGAATTAAAACTTCAGATGTCTGATTGAATTAGTTTTTTTCTGTTGATGATTGAATGATTTCAGGAAACAGTCGATGATGTTATATAACGATGATGATTTGGACTCACAAAAGCCGCAAAAGTCAAAAAGTCAAGCAGAATTTATATTAAAAGATCAATGTTCCTCTTTTTTTCATTGTTGATGCCATCCATCATTTATTGTTTCGCTGTCTGAGATGATTTTCATAACTCCTGTTGTGGCAGATGTTTGATCATTTATCACTGTGTTTGTGTATTTAGCAGCAGATTACACACACGTATAAACACACGCTCACACTGCAGGAGGACTGTGCAAACAGAAAGGAAATGACCTACTGTGCTATGACTGTAACATCTGGCAAGGATGAGAGCCCAGAGCATACATGCTCATGGGGGGGTAAAAGCACACAGCATAACTCACTCTTAATCTATGTGACCTATTCATGCTTTGTTACATCAGAGCAGGATGGAGGGAAAATGCAGATGTACAGCTTCTAGAGGATTTATGTATGAAAAAAAGATCAGATTAGGGCTGCTAGCTTGCTCTTGCTCTGTCCAAGAAAATCTGCCTAGCAGCAACTCTTTAGCTCACTACTGAAAACATTTTATTTGTATTTATTTTATACACATAAATCTGAAGTGTGAAAATATTAAGTTGCGGACAGTAGCACACTATTTAGTAACTTTGCCATTTTATAGTGCTGTCTGAATCTGAAAGTATCCCACAATGCATAATGAAAAGAAGTGTACAACAGATGGTCACTAACCTAGCACTATACACCAATCAGCAATAAAAACATAAAGACCACCTGCCTGTAAGTTGCGAGGTGGGGCCTCCATGGATCAGACCTGTTTGTCCAGCATATCCCACAGATGCTCAATTGGATTAAAATCTGGGGAATTTGGATGCCAAGTCAACACCTTGAACTCGTAATCGTGTTCCTCAAACCATTCCTGAAGCATGTTTGCAGTGTGGCAGGGCGCATTATCCTGCTGAAAGAGGCCACTGCCATAAGGGAATACCGTTTCCATGAAGGGGTGTACTTGGTCTGCAACGATGTTTAGGTAGGTGGTAACATCCACATGAATGGCAGGACCCAAGGTTTCCCAGCAGAACATTGCCCAAAGCATCACACTGCTTGCCTTCTTCCCATAGTGCATCCTGGTGCCATGTCTCCAAGTAACCGACGCACACACACCCGGCCATCCACATTATGTAAAAGAAAACATGATTCATCAGACCAGGCCCACCTTCTTCCATTGCTCAGTGGTCCAGTTCTGACACTCACATGCCCATTGTAGGCGCTTTCGGCGGTGGACAGGGGTCAGCATGGGCACCATGACCGGTCTGCGGCTATGCAGCCTCATACACAACAAACTGCGATGCTTTGTGTGTTCTGACACCTTTGAGTGGTCGCAAAGACTAGAAAAGCGCTATAGAAGTACAGTCCATTTACCATTTACCATTTACCTTTCTCTCAGAACCAGCATGACCTTTTTAGCAATTTGAGCTACAGTATCTCTTCTTTTGGATTGGACCGGACGGCAAGCGATCGCTCCCCAAGTGCGTCAGTGAGCCTTGGCATCCCATGACCCTGTCGGCGGTTCACTGGTTTTCCTTCCTTGGACCACTTTTGGTACTGCAGACCGGGAACACCCCACAAGAGCTGCAGTTTTGGAGATGCTTTGACCCAGTTGTCTAGCCATCACAATTGAGCCCTTGTCGAAGTCGCTCACATCCTCACACCTGCCCATTTTTTCTGCTTTGATGACAATTCACTTGCAGCGTAACATTTCCCACCCACTGACAGGTGCCATTGTAACGAGATAATCAATGTTATTCGCTTCATTTGACATTGGTGCATACCGCCATGCATTGCGCAGAAAGATGTTATTAACAACGCAGAGAAAATGACCAGAGTACTGTCTGAAACTATTTTTCATAAGTATATTCCTCTAGATATAACTCCCTAGTATTGAGTAGTACTTACCAATGTCAAATACAGGACCTCGGCCTTCACCTGAAACAGGCAATTTTCTTGAGGTTGCATGTGGTCAGTTCCCATGACTACAACTCACAAATGCACTGTCTTGAAAAACCCAAATAACCTTACAGTTAAAATGGACCCAGAGGTGCAGTTGAGTAGGCTGTAGTGCCTATTAGAGCAGAGCAATGTAAGCTTAATAAAGTTCAAATCCACCCGGACTGTCTGAGCTTTAATCTGCTGCTGAGTCTCAAACCAATTACCCAGGAAGTACACTGGTAATTGTCACTTTTACGGCACTTTCACTTGGAGAGTCAAGAGAATGACTCACCCCAATATACCATTGACCTGCCAAATAAAAGTATCTGAATGGAACAGAAATTCAGCCAAAGTAGCCAAGGATAGTCTGGTTTATATAGAGCCAAGATCAGCTTTTCACCAGCACAACACCAACACAATGCAGATGAGGACGTGGTTTATACTAAGTAGCATTAGACAGAGCAGTCTGTTAAAGCTCCAATGAACCCAGGCAAGGCCATCACAAGAATTTTGTCATCAGGCTTTCCCATCGTACAAGTACGTCATTTTGGGATTAAGGCCAGGCCGCAGCAGTATTTAAAAGGTTTCACTGGGAATTCAGTAAACTCCCTAAAAATCTCAGCACTGTCTATTTGTTTCCTGTGACACAGTAATTCTGCAATATTAACTTTGGTGAACTTTGACCCCTAATATCCCCCCACAGACCAATAGAAATCTTCCTTAACAGATCTGACCCTGATGGAGAGCTGGACAGTACAAAATAGAGGGAGCTGCTTTAGCCTATTGTCTATTTGGCAAAATTGGCTTTTATTAAAGAAATAATCTCAAAGATTTTTATTTAAATAAATGTCTGTTAAGTCACTATCTATCGTAATGAGGTAACACAATGGTGATTGAGCTTATGGCCCACTGATGAAAGCCTTTGCATTTACAGTTGTAGTATTATTACAGATGAGGTGTCTGTGGCGACATTCGTGCCTAGTTAGTGATGTGTTTTCCATCACCCAAGGATATGGTTAGGGTTAAATGCATCATTTAAATTAATGTCTAAACTTTTTAGCTACCAAGCTAAGCTAACAAGCTTAACAAGCGGAGCAAAAAAGGGACAACAGAAAAGACACTAAGGCTGCTTTCACACCTGAAGTCACCTCAACCCACCTAAGTTGTTACAATGTTGCATTGTGCCTCGAGTTTGGTTTGTGTTCACACGGCAGCTTTTATCCAGCAGACCAAAAGTTTTGAAGTGCGTGGAAACTGCTGTCTGATTGGTCAGAATCTCCATGTGGGGAAACTCCCTGAAGTAAACACAGAGAGAGAACAAAACAAGAGGTAAAGCAGACTTGAATGTTTTGTAGGTTTTTGTTTTCTATTTGGAAATAGACTGATACCCGTTTTTTCTGGCGGACCATGGTCTGGTGGTTTGGTCAGCTCCAGAATTCTCACCTGTCCAAACGAACCAGACTTTCGGAGTAAAGTCCAAAACCCTAAGAAAGTAGTTAGTAGTTAGTAGTTAGTCACAATACCTCTGGCGAAGCTCATCAGCCAGGCTAGCTTAGCTCAACAGCTACAGCAGTTCACCAAGCCTTTAGAGGACTTTTTTGCTTAAATGGTTTATTAGAGTTATTTATACATCGCAGAATACTAAAGCTATGTAACAGGTTGCATCCAAAATATTGATGCTGCGCTGCAAAAGCTCAGATGTGTCAATCATAATTCTGGCAAAAGCTTAAAAGAAAGTGTATAAACAAGAAAGAAAACCGAAAGAGAAAGAAGAAAGGAAGAACAGGGGAGGGGAAGAGGTTAAGAGAAAAAAGGAAGCCAGGCTAGAGATTAGATGTTTCCCTGCTTTACATAAAGATCCAGTGAAGCTTATTGACATGCAGTCATATTGGGTTTCAAATGACTGGGCTCCCCAGCCTCAAAGACCAGAACGAGGGAGCAGTGTCAGGACAAGTCTCGCCTCAGTGCCAATTGGACGCCTTTGTTATAATTTGTCTCGGCATGTCAGGAAATGTCACTATAGACCCAGAAGAGCCACGTTTTCTGGGAAGCATGACACAACAGCTCTCACTTGATATTGTTGTTGGTGTGATTGAGAGAGAGCGCTTTCTCCGCTTCGGAGAAATTCCCATCAAAATGGCAATTTCCTTCGATGTTACAAAGAACCTTTTGAACCGATTGGGAGCTTTACATGCTCATGACAATTTTTTCATCTTTGCCTGATGAATCACAGCCCACATGGAATAAAAAAAGAAGACGTGGTTGGATGTTAAACCCTTGTAGTTGACTCCCAATAAGACGATTTTGTAATGACAGTTACGTCCACGTCTTAGGCTTAGAGAATGAATACCTTTCTACCTTAGACGGCCATTCCTTCTGGGTGCAGATGACGTCATCGCAATATCACAGTCCAATCAGTGGTCAGCAGGAGCCTCTGTGTACTGACAGCAGGGCGATGTCATCTGGTGTACAGCGCAGGGATTACAGCCCCTAATCTGCCTCTCATGAAAACCCAACTAGAGAAAAAACAAGAGAGATCATGATCATGGAATAACAAATGGAACAAACGGCGGATGTTGGAAACAAGATGAAAGAGGAGGAGATTGATTTTGGACCGCACGGCATCTTTTCTTTTGCTGTTAGGAAAAAAAACCTCCAGGCATGTGTGTTCAGGTTTTGCATGTGGATATTCATGCTTTACTAAGTAAGTACATCTGAGTGCCTGTGCTCCTGTCGACACACACACACACACACACTGAGTTTAACCACCGCAGAATAAGCAAAGGATGTGGTTCTGGATAGTTCTGCTGAAGGTTTCTATTTGCAGGGGTGTGTTTATCCTCTGTGACCGTAAGAGAGCACACAGGCTTCCACGTGTGACCACCGAGAGACCAAAACACTGACACGGCCCGCTGACAGGCAAAAGGAATTAAAGTCAACTCTGTGTAGCTTTTCATTTGGCCGGTATGTGTTTGTATATTTAAAAAAAAGACAGTTTATTAACATATGTGAATCCCAGAAATGCAAATTGAGGACAGTGATTTAGTGTGACTTGTCTTTGCAAGGTCTCAGATTTGCTACCTGGTATATATTTAATCATTTTAATGTCATTATTGCATCTATGAAATACCTGAATGCAACCAAAGACAGCCACTAACATGACTGTAAGTTGCTGAAGACGGTTGCCTGATGGTGTACGTCCTCATCTTTAACAACCTACAGTCATGTCAGCGGCTGTCTACGTGTTAACATGCTACCATTTGATATGCGGCACTAAAACGGCACTCAAAGTACAGCTGAGGCTGATGGGAACAACAATACTTTTAGAAATATGGAAAGAGTTCATCCTCCGAGAACCATGGATATCTGTGTTGTTACTAAATCCATCCAAAAGCTACGTAGCAGCTAAAGGGCTGCACGGTGGAGCAGTGGTTAGCGCTGTCGCTTCTTAGCTAAAGAATCCCGGTGTAGCCCTTGGGTGTGGAGTTTGGATGTTCTCCCAGTGCATGCGTGGGTTCCCTCCGGGTACTCTGGCTTCCTCCTGCAGTCCAAAGACATGCTTGTTAGGTTCATTGGTGTCTGTCTCTGTGTGTCAGCCCTGTGATTGACTGGGGATCAGTCCAGGGTGTACCCCACCCTTGCCCAATGGCAGCAGGGATTGGTTCCATCCCTAGCCCCTACCCCCGACCTTGAACAGGATAAGCGGTGTGGATGGATGTGGCACTAACCCAAGTTATTTGGGTTCATCCTCTGGGGAACATAAATACCTTAAACAAATGTTATGGCAATCCGTGCAACAGAGATTTTGACAAACACAATAATAATGCCAATGAGAGGAAAGTCAAGGGGTCATCAAAGGCAGTAGGCATCTTCCTCTGGGGAGCATGAATGTCTGTACAAATCATTTATGTGTTCATCTGATTAATTTCAGTCTGGACCAATTTTGGCGATGGACAAACAATTGTCCTATCTCATGGCTCAAACTGTTGAATATAAGGCCAGCCTATGTGTTGTAGATTAGCCTCTACCTACCTAACCTTTTTCCTTGTCTTAAGTCGGAACTTAAAGTTTAGTATTAAAATAAGAATTTACATTAACTTATTACTATTGAATATATCAGCTATAATCCATAGCTTTCTCTAAAGCTACTTCCTGTATTCGGGAATTACGCTTTTTAAACAGAAAATGATGAGGTGTAGGAAGTTGAAAGAAGTAGAAGTAATCCGATATGAACTCTAAATTCCCCATTTTCCTCTGACATCAAAGAATCACAGTCAAATCCACTGTGTAACAGAGAAGTGCAAACATCCACACCCCCGCTAACCTCAGTGGATCAGTATGTGATGAACAAGCTGTGATGTGTTTGACAGCTTGTTGAGGTGCTGGGAGACACGTGCTCAGCTCATGCTCTACTTCTACCATCTATCGCTGACTAATTATTATTTGTCCATCACCCACCTTTTTACTGAGATACATGTTCACCCTTGTTCTGTAGGCTCTGCTGCACAGCATCCTGGGAAATGTAGGCTTTATAAACGGAAAAGGCCATTATGTACTATAAATGAGGCATCCAAACTGATTGTATATGATGAGTAAAAGAATACAAAGGGGGATTTTCCTGAAAGGCAGTAGTGCTACTGTGATGCATCACCGTCTGGAAGACTTTCTTTCAGCTCGTTAGACTCAGCTTTGGCAAGAAGTTTGGATATCGGCTCCAGCACGGCGTTTGATTGACGAGGTCATTGTTCGGCTGATGGCTTTGTGGCGAGAGACGGGAGCCTGTAATTTCGCTCACAGCCGTGAATCACAGAATGATTCACAGCTGAGATCTACAGGAGCTCCTCTCTGGTGGTCGCTCGTTACATCTCGCCAAAGCCTCATGCAGATGTCCCATTATCCAGTAATAATCCCCCCCCCCACTCCTGCTCAACGACTTCCTCTTGGCTCAAGCTGCAATCCGACATACTGACGTTTTTCGCAAATGAGTTGCTGCACAGAGAGAGACATTTCTGAAGTGGTCGGAGGAAATACATTTGGAAAGGACTGAGTGTGTGGATGGATGATAGGAAGAAGCAGACAGGCTATAAAACTTGGTTTATTCACCTCAACAAGGGCCTTAAGAGATATGCTTTTATCCTATTTGCCTTGGCCCATAACACCTGAAATAATGGACAGCTGTGGCTCTAGTCGGTCGTCTTTTAATCTTGAGGTTGGTAGTTAATTTCCTGATTGTTGCAGTCAACAAGTCAAAGTGTCCTTGGGCAAGACACTGAGCCCTAAATTGCTCCTGATGGCATAGCCATTGGTGCGTGAAGCATTTGCTCTGTCCTGATTGGAGATTGGTCATTAGTATGTGAATGTCTTAAAGTCGAGGTGAAATGAAAAATGCCATTTTAATCCTTTTAGATCACATCCCAGGTAATATTGTGCATCTATTTGACAATATAGGCCAAAAAAATACAATTTCTTCGTATTCTTATATCAAAATCCGATAATTTTTTCTTCCGGTAAAAATTAATTTCACGCGTGCTTACGTAAGTTAACACCAAACAATTTCAACCAATCAATCCGCAACATTTAGCCACAAAGCACCAAGAACGCTCGGTCAGTTAGCTAGCTACTGCGCTGTGGAGAACGTCTGTCTACGCCCACTTCTCAACGATCAAATCAAATCCCTCTAATGATATGTCCCGCCTGCACGTCCTGTTTCACTCGAAATGCGTCACAATACGGAAGCTAGATACTCTCGAAATGCCGTTTCAGCTCGACTTTAAAGGGTGAATGTGATATGTAATGTAAGAGCGCTTTAAGTGGTTGGAAGACTAAAAAAGAGGTATATAATTGCAGTTCATTCACCATTTAAAATGCCTTCAACAGTATAATTTACCATCAGTTTACGATATTGGCATCATCGTAAATGTCGGCTCTTATTAAGAGGGACTGTAGTACACAAAATATGATAACAGACCTTATCTTTATGGTTAAAAAGGACGTACATGCTTCAAACTATGGACAAAAAAAGGAAGCTAAGCAGCTAAGCTAGGCCCTTTAATGCAATACAAAAACAATGCTCCTCTTTATTTCCATGTCTTCAATAGGACACTCAGCTTTAGCCTCAATATGTTAGCATGCTATCCTACATACAGCCATCATGTATCTGTTGAAGACTCTTTTACAGGGTTCTTGATTCAAATAAGTCTGTGGGAGGAAACATTTGGAAGAATATCATGAAACTAACATTAGCTTAATTAGCTACCTAGCCAAAGCTGATAAATATGCTAGCTACAGTCGTCATTTAAGCTCTCAAAAAGTGTCTGCTTCTTTGTCTGTAGTCTGTCTAACATGAATGAGCCATTGTTTATGAAAACTAATGGATGACCCATGAGTGTGAGAGTGTTGAATATGCTAACGTTTTCATTGTTAGCTGCATTATGACTTTGTGCTGTGCTAGCTGGAGAGAACAGTCAGTTGGACTTTGTGTTGGCTGTCAAGGAGGATTTATATTCAAATATACATATATTGTTATGGTGGAATTCCAGTCTCAGCACTTTATACAGTTTATTGAGGAGTTATTCAGTGCATTATAAAACAGTATTGGTACAGTGAGGCAGCAGTCAAACGTGCTGAGTCTCTGAGTCCAGGCCTCACCTGCAGCTTTAAAATGCAAAAGTCAAGAGGAAAAGATGGTTGTTTATGTTGACTCATATTAAAGAGTATCACCGCTTACAGCCACGGTGGCTACTGGTCTGCTCACTGGAGTTCATAGTGATGGAGGGATGTCTCATTTAATCCCCTAAAACTTCCTCTGAAAATTGAAGCAGGAAACTCTCACTCTCACTCTCCAAATTCCTTCCTTTCCCCGGACAGGATGAGTGGAAAATCTGCGGCTTCCCTCTGTTCGTGTTTGTTCGATCTATCATGGTCTCTCTGTCGGGCTAGTTGCTGTTAAATGGCCTGCAGAACGCAACGGAATAATTTCCTCCTGGTCCGTCTGCTCTGTTCATTGAGAATTCCTGTCTGAGTACATGAAGGAAGTCTAACCTATGAGACTTCCAGCACCATCTTGTGGTGTTGAAGTATCGCTGCACTGCTGCCCTTTCAAATCACTAATGTATTGTCCACTCAGCAGAGGCTCCAGTGGCGCAATCGGTCAGCGCGCGGTACTTATAAGACAGTAACCAGCAGAGTGATGCCGAGGTTGTGAGTTCGAGCCTCACCTGGAGCAGCAGAGTTTTAGCATGAGTGAATAAAGATGACTCTGAAAAGCACACTGAGATTGAAAGCCTGACGTCTCGATGGTATAAGCCAGAAGTGTTATCACTGGAACACATTAAAGGGACATCATGTGATGCACTGAACACAGCAAACTGCCATTAAATTAAAAGAAAGAAAGCCACAGGGCCCTCTGGTCTGTACTAGTGTCAAGACATGACAGTGTTCACACATTTTTATCAGACTACAAAAAGTCACAAGAGCCATAAATGTAAATCCTAATAAGATGTGTGACTGAGAATACAAAGAACTCTTCAGATAAACTTCCAAGTGCTTGCTTTGTTAATATTTGGGGGTCTAAGGCCTTGGCCCTCATAAAGCTGCTATCTGCTTTTCAAAACAGAGACAAACAACATACAAGTCTTGGTGCGTTATGAAGAAGCAAAGTTATTCCAGGTCAACTTCCTGATGCAAAGACTTTAGTTATTGGGATTCAAGAAATCCCAGTGTGTTTATAGGACATTCTTCATGAGCTTTTGGAAATATTGATTAGACAGAACATCATGGACTAAAAGAAACATATTTGGGGAATAGAACAGAGTAGAGTTAAGCACAAACTACTGTCATTTCTAAGATACCTACAGGCTCCAGTGGCGCAATCGGTCAGCGCGCGGTACTTATAAGACAGTAACCTGCAGAGACATGCCGAGGTTGTGAGTTCGAGCCTCACCTGGAGCAGCAGAGTTTTAGCTTGGTCTGTCAATCATTTTAGCAGCACGTCATTTGAGGTAATGCACCTGTGAGATAAACACCTGAAGCAGAGTTCTTCTTCAGTCAGAAAAAAACAAATACACTGCCTCTGTGGTGGTGGTCTGGAGTTTACAAGCATTTAATTCAAACAGCTGTGTGACGTGCGTAAAAGTGATGCATGCATCACACAGTTGCAGGGACCTTTCAGCTCTAACCGAAGATCCATTTGGCACGAGTGTGAGGAGGAACTGTAAAGGAGGGTTGGAACGTGTTCAAAGAGATCATCCCTCATTTGGTGTTTAGATGATGGTTGTAGAGAACACTGTCTTTAATGTTGTTTCAAAGTCTCCTATAGTGATCAGATGAGTGATTCACATTACTGTTTAATCCTGTCAAACCATTCAGTGGCCCTCGTACCCTATGGATAAGAGCATTGTCACCCTGGATAGACCGCTACTGTCACAGTAGAAGTGTTTCATAACAGGATAAAGGTCATCAATCAGAACAATTATGTATTGATTTGCTGAGACTAGCGGACCCAAAGCAAAAGATTGAACTGAAGAAGCCTTTGAGAGGTGATACGTCTTTGAACTTCAACCAAGTCCAGAATCACCGTGACCTGGATGACCTTCACAGAGATGTGATCTAATATAAACTAGAGTTTACATCAATGTCTGTGTGACACTTTCGATGTGATAAATATGCCATGCATTTGTTTTTCAAAGCTAAAAGAGAAAGTAAAAGAGGAAAGCTGAAGTGTTTGGGCATTGATTCCCATTGAGCATGGAGCCCTTTAAGAACACTTCTATATTAGCTCCCTTGCACAAGCTCCAGTGGCGCAATCGGTCAGCGCGCGGTACTTATAAGACAGTAACCTGCAGAGTGATGCCGAGGTTGTGAGTTCGAGCCTCACCTGGAGCAGCTGAGTTTTAACCTGTCAATCGCTTGAAAAATCCCAAATAGATTGAGTCAGTGTGAGCGGCACAGGCGAAAAGATAGTTATCCTAAGCCTGGTCTGTGTTAATCTGGCTGTCAAACCCTGGAACATCCTAACAGCAGGGGAAGTGGTGCAGTAGAGTTGGTTCATGATCGTATCTGACATGAATGAGAGCTTGTTGAAGCACAACTACAGGCCGCAGTGTGTCTCTGCTGCTCCTTTAGTCATTTATTCTTTGTATCAAATCAAAGTGATTTTTGAGCAGACACAACATCTGGTTGTTTTCATTCAATATATAAGCTGACGCCATGCTGACGTGACATCTTCCTGTTGGCATGTCAAAGCATCAACTATTAATTTTACTGGTCAGGTTTACAATAAGGTCTTTATTTAATACTGTATATTCAAATGCACATCTGCTAGCATCTGCAATTAGAGTAGTTTAAGTTAGTTGTGAGAGGAAACTCTTGCTTTACTTCCAAAACACCACTAAATTATCTGCAATACACAGGCTCCAGTGGCGCAATCGGTCAGCGCGAGGTACTTATAAGACAGTGACCTGCAGAGTGATGCTGAGGTTGTGAGTTCGAGCCTCACCTGGAGCAGCTGAGTTTAACCTTGGCTGTCATTCTGGGAAAAATCATGCTGATATTGGAGGCGGCAAAGAGATAGTAATTCTACATAAATTAGAGAAGACAGCGCTTGACATTGTTTATAGCTAACAGACAGAACGCATGTTTCTGCCCTTTTAAATCTTTATATAGTTATTTGTTTTTCAGAGGCTCCAGTGGCGCAATTGGTCAGCGCGGTCAGAGACATGCCAAGGTTGTGAGTTTGAGCCTCACCTGGAGCAGCAGACATTTAACTTCGTCTGTCAATCACTACATAAGCTCTATTATTCTGACATAGCATGGCTTGTACCTCTCTGTATCTGTGTGAGTCTGCACCCGAGGGCTAGTAAAGTAAGTCCATTTCCTTTGCTTGTGTCGTGCAGCTGGCAGGCGTAGGGGGAGCTAGCGAGCATGGATGAGCCGGGCAGCAGGAACAGCAGCCTGCAGAGGAAGAAGCCGCCATGGCTCAAACTGGACATTCCGACCATCCAGCTGACACCGGACGAGACGCCCACACTCACCCAGGTAACAACCCAAGAATCAACTACAAACAGAATAGTGCACCTGTTCTCACAATCAAAGTACTACTATAAATGTAAACTTTAACATGTATGTGAAAATGATTGGTTTGTTCTCTTAACCTGTGGTCCATATTTATGTGTGTTTTATGCGTGTGTTGCAGCCGCTGAAGCGCCTGCGCAGTGTGAGCATGCCAGGTGAAAACCCCCAGACCCGCATCGCTGCCTTGGAAACTTCCAACAACTACCTCAGACCCCCCTTGGAGAGATTACCCTCCTTTACCCAATCCATCAAGAGGTTAGACACGCACGCACGCGAGCACACCTTTATAAGTCGTTCTATCCCTTCCTCTCTGCTGATTTTCTCCAGCTGCTAATCCTCTTCTGCATATTCTCTAATTTTAATAATTCATTCTCACTAATAAATCTACAAAACTAATTGATCTGCAGCTTTTCTGATTTAACACTAATTAATCTTACTCTCCTTTCTCCTCCCTTTTCTTTCCTTCTGCCTTATTGACAACCCACTCTTCCCTCGCTGCCTCCCTGTCCTCTTCTCTGCATGCTGCTTTGGGTGTTAAGTGAGAAAAGAGTGCGCTTTGAGCGGGTCAACACTGTTCCCCCAAAGGGTCAGAGGGGCCCGAGGAGGGTGTCGACTGTCCGGAGGCGCTCCTGCATCCCCAAAATACTGACCCGACGGCGTTCGTCCATTCCCAAACAGATCATCAGGTACAGCAGAGGTGGAGGAGGGAGGGAGGGAGGGGAGTGATAACAGCAGTTTGAAGGTGCTGAATTATCTATTTTAAATTTAAATTTAAATTTAAAGAGAAGCTGAATAGGCTTTTGGCCTAACCTGGAGCTGTCACAGTTTCTTTTACCTTCTACTCCATTACCCTTTGTATTGTAGCAGCTATATGTTTTGTTTTTCCGTTAAAGCAATGGATCAAAAGGTTAGGTGCACATTCATGGGCTAAAACCTGGGGACCAAAACACAGCAGAGCAGAGAGTGAACATCTGACTTAAATGCTCCCGTGTGCAGTACTTTGCTGTGTAAATGGGGAACTCTGATGCATGTCCACCTCACTCTCTCCTCCCCTCATTATCTGCCTTTCTTCACTGGACTATCCAACTTTAAAAAGCATCAGCCAATGCTGCGACGTGACAAACATGAAGCTGACTGTAATTATTTTAACAAGTTAAAATAGTACATTGTGTTAAAAGCTTGTTTCTGCTGCTCCCAAGAGGCCAGGAACATCAATGCAGGTATAAAAGGACACGAAGGACACATCTGTGCAGTATGCTCTCTGCTCTCATACATTAATCGAGCTCCGCACTGACGAAGCTCAACTCCACAGATTGATAATGGGCAGAGAGAGGAGGGGGCAGATCTTTTAACAGTTTATGTAAAGCCCAGACTCGACAGGTGTTTACTAGTTTCACTGTCTGTAACGCAGCTTCATTCTTTGAGCGAGCTCGCAACAGCAGCTCGTGGCTCCAGACCGTCAACACACGTGGAATTATTATAATAATGACAGAATTAGAGATAGACCGATATGTTTTTTTCAGGGCCGATACCGATACCGATTATTAGTAGTCAAGGAGGCAGATAACCGATATTTGAAGCCGATATTCATTTGCAGTAAAAGTGAAAATATTGGCGTCAAAATTTTTAATAATACAAACTCCAACACTTAACTTTGTTTAAATGCCTTTAAGCATATGCATCAGATAATCGGTCTATCCCTAGACAAAAAATTATTTACAGACTGAAAAAAGGCAGAAAATTGAAAAAGTGGAATTGTCGTCATGATCAGTGAGAATTGCAGATCATGCGCCGCAGTTCCCACCAGCTCTCTGCAGACGGTAACATTTTCACGCTAACTGCGCGGTGCCGTTAGCGCTGGTGTTTGTGAATTAGACGCTTTTTGCCACGAGGCTCATTTGCATAATAAGTCATTTAAATACGTGCAAACAGCACAGAGAAGTTGTTTGCTCTGCAGCGCACTTTGGGCAGAATTTTGGTGTCATTCGCACAGGTTTTGCGGGTGCAAAAGCCGCACAATCCTTTAATGAATACCACCCTAAGTGTCTTTTCAGCACAATTAAAGTAAAGCTTCACTGCAGTATTTTTTTTAAAGCAGTAAATATCATTTTGGGTGTAGAGGTAAGGCTGAATTTGTCATGCCAACATTTAGCACCGAGACAAAATCCTGAATGGAAGACTGACCCATTTCCTCAAGAGAGCAGAGGCAACAGATCAGAGGAAGGGGCTATCTAATAGTACATAAGGCAGGTTCAAAAAAGATAGAGTTTTTTAACCTCTTTGTGTGTATTCAATTTGTTTTACACAAAAACCAACCGTAGTCTCTTTGTGCCGCAGATGTGGGGCTTTAAAGAATGTCTATGACACATGAACGCTGCACATTTGCTTTCCCACACACGCTCAGTGTATCCGTCCAGGTGCCACATGGTTTGAGGCAGACAAAATAATACAATTACTCACACTGACTATCTATGTGCCTCACACAGCATGTGGGCCACATCAAAGCGGCTCCTCTCAAAGCGCCAAACTGAATGTAAATGTTTGAACACGGTGTCGCGACTAAAACCCAGAGACGCCGCGTTCAAAGGAGCGTCTTAATGTCTTAACTTTGTCAAGCCGAGGTTTACTAGCCGTGTGTGTGTGCGAGACAGAAAACAGAATTAATGCGTTTGATGTTTATTAGAACATAAATAGGATGGAGACGGAGTTTGTGTGTGTGGGACTTTTTAGAGGTTAGCTGAGGTCGCTCCTCCTGAAAAGAGAGCATAAATACAGTATAAATGTTTACTTTTCAAACAAAGCGTATGTCAGGATGTGATTTCCCTCTAGACTTTTGGCTTTTAAGGACACAAAAATCCTCTGTGAGTCATTTCTCACGTTAAGGAGTCTTTTATTTTGAAAGATCAAGAAGAAGAATTTATCTCTGTCACAGAGATGCTTGTAATGATAGGTGTTTGAGCTGAACTTCGCACGCTCTATTGGACTTCTTTTAAGCTCTGACAGGAGTAAATCGCTGCAAAGCAAGGTGGGGTTTGAGCTGAACCTTTGTGGCAGTGCTCCACCTCTGTATGAGTGTGTATGTGTGTGGGTCATGTTCAGGCATGTCCCGGCGGCCTTCCCTCCCCTCTCTCCTCCCTCCTAATGTGTACGGTGTACCATCTTTCTTCTCTGCCTCCTTCTAATCTCCTGTTTCCTGTCGAGTGCTGGTGTGTTAGGGGGAGAGCTGGTGTTTACAAGTACTCAGTGTAAGACCAGGAAGAGAGAGAAAGAGAGAGGGGAGGAGGACCTCATTGATGGAGATCTCTGGGGCTCTGGATAGGGGGGGATATTTAGTTTGACAAGGACCAGAGCTGCTGTCTTCCTCGCCCAGTAGGTCACATCCTTTTACGCTCGAGGAGGGATCCTGGGAGGCTGGCCAGCAGCTGACACACACTCCCCCTCAAACACACACAGTCATACTTGTTCTGGTGACAGAAGGTCAGAAAATTTAAGATCTTCCCGCTCATCAGTGCTCTGTATGACCGAGTCCAGCTGGTGGAAGACTGGAAGCCCTCCTTGGATCAGATTCCCTTCCGACCGTGGAGATAAACGCCAGCTTTCCCTGCTCGC
Organism: Semicossyphus pulcher; assembly: GCF_022749685.1. Lineage (NCBI taxonomy): Eukaryota > Metazoa > Chordata > Actinopteri > Labriformes > Labridae > Semicossyphus > Semicossyphus pulcher. The sequence continues at coordinate 8,751,541 of NW_027211670.1, read as the reverse complement.
TGAGCACCGCGGGGATGTTACACAAAGTCCGGACATGTGGTGATCATCCTCTCTTTGCATAACAGCGAGTTGTACAAGGTAACACTGGCCTGGATATCAGGGAAATCCCCTCATGGAACGTTGTATGTGTGACTGCCGAGGATCAATTCAGCCGATGGGGGTTTAATCCTGCTCCGGGGGTAAGCGGGGACAGTGTGGTAGTGATGGGGATGATGGAGGAGATTCGGCCACACAGTCCCTGCCCCCCTCAGGTATGACCCAGACCCTGAGCCCCTCGTGGAGCTCACTGGACAGGTCAGTGTGCTGTGGCGTGAATTACTGGCAGATGATGCTTGATGTTGATGTGAGTCAGCTTGGAGCACTTTGGCCAGCGGGTGGAAATGTTGAGCAAATCCTTTGTTGATGTTTATTGTCGAGGATTTGGGATTTTTAGAAATAAAATAGATAAAGATAAAGATTTAGCTCAGACTTGCAGCTCTTATTTTAAAAGCTTTAAGTCTTATGTTTGTGGTTTTGCAGATGTTTTTATGATTGCTAACATACTTATGTAAAACATGTCCTAATGTTGCCCACATTAGCAGAGGGGGGGCAGTTTTTAGACATTTAAAGGAATAGTTTGAGATTTTTGGAATAGACTTAGATAAGATAACTAATACTACCCTCGTGTCTGTTGCTTAACTTAGCTTAGCTTAGCTTAAAAGGAACAGCTTTCCTGCCTCTTTCCAATGGTGAAGAAATCTGCCTTCCAGTGCCTCATTAACATGTTACAACTCATTGGATTAATCATTGCAAACAGTGTAAACGCTTGGTAACCAGCATTTGTTACCTTTGTCTGAAGCTCGCTGTTTTCAGTTTTTGTGCTTAGCTAAGCTAACCATCTTTTTGAGAGTAGCATCAATGTATATCATTTAGGTCTTTGCTTGTTGACAAGCGTAATTCCCAAAATGTGTAGCTGCTCTTTTAAAAATATAATCCCAAAAATCTCAGTTTCGTTCTTTTTTGGCGGCACATGTGTGACGTCCACTGTTGGCTCTCATTGTAACTCTTGATTTTCCTCGCTGACGGTCGCTTTCCTTTTTAGACTGTTTGCCTTCATCTGAGCGTCGAGTTTGTTTCTTTTTCTTTGGATTTTCACTTCTTTTTGAAGTTATATTTGTAGTCATCCATCTTTTCTTTGTTTGTTCAGCCATAGTAGATTACTGTTTACTCGCAACACTTGCAGGGACCGGAGAAGCAGCCGCTTAGCTCCGCCTACCCTCTCTGGCAGACCAACCACTGCTGGATGATGGAAAACAAGACTTTCATCAGTGGGCCATTGGCTCAATCACTGTTGTGTTATCTCATTCGGCGATAGATAGTGACTTACCCGATTTATTTAAAAGAAAATCTTCGAGATTATGTCTTTAAATGCTTGTATGATTTTATCAAAATAAAATTATGAAATTAACTCTAATCGCAGCAAAATATATGAAAAGTATCAAAAGTGAATACAGCATAACCACATGTCATTATAATTTAATTACTGTAACGGATATGAATGTATTTGCGTTTTCTTGTATATCTGAATGGATATCTATCTAAAACTGTAACTTTGAGTACACGGATTAGTATAATATTATTATATAAATATATTCCATCCATCCATCCATTATTTATACCGCTTATCCTGTTCAGATTGCAGTGGGCGCTGGAGTCAATCCCAGCTGTCAAGAGTCCCTACGGGCGATTTTAGATTCCCCAATTAGCTTAACAAGCATGTTTTTGGATTGTGGGAGGAAGCCAGGAGGGAATCCACGCATGCACGGGGAGAACATGCAAACTCCACACAGAAAAGCCCACTTTGTCTGACCTGGGATTCTAACCAGTGACCTTCTAGCTGTGGGGCAACAGCACTAACCACTGCACCACTGTGCAGCCCTAATATACAAATTAAACAAGTCAAATGATGAAAGAATAAAAGATGATCATTTCAGCCATGGACACATGGCAGTGTATAATAATTTTCCCGTTAATAAACAACGATTTTTGGTTATTAAAACCCTGTTGTTAGTCAGAAAATTCAGTACCTTTCATTAATATTCATAATCATCTGTTTGTTCTGTTTCTGCTCATTCAGTGATTGTTCTAAGATTTGTCCCTCCACCTTTCCCCCCTGATGAAATAAATGCAGCCAAAGCCTGTAATTACAGAACATCAGATTACGGCTTCAAGTGCACCAGCCTTACCTTGAGGATACGAGCTCATTCATGCGGCTTAACGTGGCTTTAATCTTTGATTGGCAATGGATTTGCACTGTCGTCAATAAGACGTGAAATATTTAATTTATGGTTTCGTGTGGGCAACATGAAATGTGTTCTTGTTGGAGCACGCTTATAAACAAACACACACAAACAATCTTAAAGCCGGCTTTGTTTCACAACAAGGGCGAGCGTTTGAATCATGTTTTCTGGAATGTTCTGTTAATGAGTTATCATTCAATTATTTACATATTCTGACCTCCTGTCCTCCTCCTCTCTAGTTTCTCTAAATACACCTCCTGCTTTCCCAAACACGTCTCCTTTCTCAGACATTCCTGTCAGGAGGGACAACAATCAGCGCCGCGCCGCCCCCCTCCTTGCCCCTGTGCAGCCTTAAAAGGCTTCCCCAGCTGGCGTCCTTGATGATAAGGCTCGAGTGTTTATTACTGAGTGTTCTGCTCTCCAAACAGTTCCCCCAGTTTGGTCTCCCCCTCATGAACACGCTGCCTGACACGCAGACATGGAAAAAAACAGAGACCTGGGTGCGCACATTGAATGCACATTTATTGAGTTTAAATGAGAAACAAACACAGTCATGTCAGCTGCAGGACTGTCAGGCAACATCTGCTTCTTTATTGCTCACAGAGCCGAGGCCAGGAGGTTGTGTAAGGATCTAGACAGTGTTTTAGGTTCAGCCTGGATTAGTCGTGTCCATGTAATCAAACATGTACACATTAACAGAGAAAGAAAAAGATGGAGTAGAAAGAGTGAGCTGAGTTTATGAGGATGGCTAAGTCTGATATGTTGTTATATAAGAGTCGCTGTGTACTACAGCTGAAGCCAGCCAACATGTGATCGTGTTTTCATCATCCATCACTTAACCTTAATCCAGAATAAAGTTTAAGCTGATTTGTGTATTGAAGTAAACCTAATAGCTGAAGATATTGCATGAGTTTCATATACCCTGCCTGCCCTACGCAGTCCTTTTCTGTCTTAACTTCCTGTCTTGTTGTGTATATTAAATTGTTTTTTATAATGGTATTTTGGATTTTGTTGACGGTACATTAGCGAAATGTTCCGTATTTAAAGACTGTGAAACCAGATGTCTTTTTACATTTTTAGGTTTCTGCATCAGTCGAGACAAGAAAGCAATCAACAAATGAACCAATTAAATCGTCAACTAATCCTAAACAAGCAGCTGCAATCAATCAACTAATCAGTGCATTGTTCTGCTAATCAGGAGGGAGGTACAGCTCAATCATCCAAAAGATACTCAATGTGATTTTATGAAGGCTAAAACTTGGAAAAGAAGTCTGTGATGATTGTTGTTTTATTTTCTTTGGTAGTTGATAAGAAAGTTTGTCTAGATGATTCTACTTATATTGTGTTTTATATTCTTTAATAGCTACCTAAATTGTACAAAAGGGCTCTCGGCAAAGTCAGACATTTAAAGCAGGAGTAGCTTTCCCATCAGCCTCAGCTCTATTTTTAAGTGCTAATTAGCAAATGTTAGCATGCTAAAAACACTAATCTAAGATGATGAACATGGCAAATGGTATACTAGCTCAGTATCAGAGTGTTAGCATTGGCATTGAGATTATTTTAGCATGCTAGCATTAGCATGGCGGTAGACTCTTAGTCATGTACCAAACATGCGTCTCCATCTGCTCTCATTGTACGAAATTGAAAACAAAATAGCCGCTGTGATAAGCGCTGCCATCTTGCATTGGTAACGTTTCTGGAGCCAGAGCTGCACAGTAGAGATCGGCGGGTGGAGACTTGAATGACCGAAAAAAACCCAGCAAAGATTTCGGAACGTCCGCGTATTCAACAGCAGAACAGCTTCTTTGTGTTGGTCTGAAGCAGACGTTCACAGATGCTAATCCGGAACAGATCGGCTGCAGGAGCCGTATTTGTCAACAGAGCCGTCAATCATCCTTTTTACAGCATCAAATAACTAATTACAATTAAATATGAACACTTGGACATAAATCAGCATGATAAGAACTAATTATAATGACAGAAACCATGTTTGAGAAAAATGTATTTGGCGTGTATTTTGATTTTATAGTTTGACTCATGTCCTATTTGATAACATGGAGGAGGCGGGATTGATGACCTATACTGCAGCCAGTCAGCAGGGGGCTACAGAGATGTTTTGGCTTCACTTCACTGTCTTTTTATACAGTCTATGATGCTGGTCATTCAGAATTTGTCATGTAGCGCTTCTTAACCAGACAAACATATTCAGTTTTTTTGTACTAACCAGAGTCCGTCCTCTCCTCAGGGGTACGGCCGACTGGTTTGGGGTGAGCAAAGACAGCGACAGCACGCAGCGATGGAGGAGGAAGAGCCTGCAGCACTGCAGCCATCTTTATGGGGGTCTAAAGCCGCAGGTGATGAGGGAGATGGAGCTCCACAGCCAAGACAACCTCTCCCTGGCCAGCACTGAGACCCCTCCTCCCCTTTACCTCCCACCCCACCACCCCAGTCACCACCACTATGGCATGCAGAGGGTAGGCCAGCGCCTGGGGCACCATAGATGGATGGAGGATTAAATGGAATAACCTTTATAATCACCTCTTCCTTCATCACATTTTCTCCCTCACTCTTTCACCTGATTTTCTGTGTTTTACATTACATTTTCAGTGCTTGCTTTGCCAAAGTGCTTTGTCATCTTTCCTAGGGTTGAATTGATGTATTATTGAACTACTAAGCAAAACAATTTTCTTGTGAAGTTGGCTTTGAATGTCAAAAGTGTACACAGGCATAAGAACTACCATAGCACTATTAGCATTAATCTGGTGGTGGTGTAGAAAATAATTATCTAACAGCAATAACTCAATAAATAACTATCATTAATTTAACCCATAAGACATTGTTATTTAACTTAAGATAGCCCGCAAGCTAGCTTACTTGGTTAGCTTTGTAGTGTTTTTTGTTTGCGGTCTGAAAACTATGAAATAGCATGTAATAAAAACGAAAACAAAAAAAATCTAAATGGAATTCTGAAATGTTAGTTTACAAATGTGTATATACATCCTAAGAAATAAGTTAATAAAAGCTATTTTTTCTCCATAAATTATGCTTTTAGCTCATATCATTCTAGCAAGTGCCCTTATGTGCTGTGTTTGGCTCACATCTTATCTTTTGACTTTAATGTTTTTATCACCACCATAAAAAACAGACTACTGACAACTTAGTGTCCAAATATCCAAACTATCCCCTTAAATAACAAAAAAAAGTTTATTGCTAACTCTAATATTCTTCAAATCAATTCTCTGCCAATAAGAGTTATTGATTAGGCACCTTTGTCTTTAAAAAATCAATTTAACCCTAGCTTAGATGTGTGCTTATTCTGCCGCTGTGTGTTTACTGTTGTTTGTAGCTTGACAATTGAGTATGAAAAAAATTTTGATAAACCAGCGCATACCTGCTCAGTGTGTGTGTGTGTGTCTGTGTGTGTGTGTGTGTTTGTTCACGTGTGTGTGCGCAGATCGTAGACCCGCTGGCACGTGGTCGTGCCTTCCGCATGGCGGAAGAAGCAGATGGCTTGAGCGTCCCGCAAACTCCCCTCACGCCCGGCACCGCCTCCCTCTGCTCCTTTTCCAGCTCCCGCTCCGGCCTCAACCGGTTGCCAAGACGACGCAAACGGGAGTCTGTCGCAGTCATGAGTCTCAAGGCTGCAGCAGCGCTAATGAAGGTGTTTGATTGTTTAAACTTTACGCAGTCGTTTTTTTGTTTGAAAAAACTTTAGTCACCAAATATTCAGTGTTTAGCATAATCTGTGCTTTGAACTCTTTGTCTGCTTTTTTAAACTTTAAAGCTCCTGCCAGCCGCCGAGAGCTTTGAATACTTATGTGTTCTGCACAATGTGAATGCAACAGTTCAGACTACAGCTGTAGATCATTATCAGTCTTTATTGCAGATAAATGGTGATTGAGCTCAGGATGAATTAATGCTTTGCTCTTTTATAAGCTCTGTCACGTATGTTTTTGTGGAGGTATTCCTAGAAAAACGACATCTGTTAAACTCTGATGTATCCCTGTCCTCCACATATATGACAAGATGTGTTGTATGTGTGTACCTGCATTCATGTAGGTGCAGCTATGTGTGTGTATGTTATATAAAACATGAGATCAGCTGGTTTTACTGCAGATTAAACCAATGGGAAATGTCTTACAGTAGAGCGCTGATGCCTCTGCCAATGTAGCCCATTTGCTGCTTTCACATATGTAAAGGGATGAATGGTTGCTCAGTGAGAGTATCTGCTAGTGTGTTGATGAGCGGGGGTTACTGGGGGCGTTTCACTGGCAGATGGTCCTTGATAACACACACAGCGCTCGGCTATCTGCTGGATTGGATATACCGTACGAGTACAGCTAATCCACACAGAGGCCTGTGCTGCTGCGTAACACTCAGATTATTGAGAAAGTAAAAGCACAGTTGGGGATTCCCCCAGATAAACTGTCAGGCCCAGGATTTCTCCATCCTGGCAGATTCTGCAGCGTCTACCCTTTTTGGCATTACAGTTAATGTTGAAAATAAAGATGTTGTTTGTGTGATCCTGTGTGTCAGGGTCGGACGTTAGGCGAGAGCACCCCCGGGCGATGTCGCAGACGGAGTTTCATGCCTCCTAGTTTCTTTGAAGACGACACTGCGGACTTCCCCGATGATCTCGACACTTCCTTCTTCACCAGAGTGAGCAGGGGATGCACTTCCATACACTGCAAACATATTCCCTGTCCTGGTCATAGTTACCCTGTCATTCTGAGATAGACCACTAATGGCTGACTGGTAGGCAAAGGCATGCAATCAAAAGGCTGTAGTTCTAGGTATATATTGGCTCTTGCCATGTCAGGACCTTTTGTGCCCTATTACAAACCAAGTGGTTCGGCTTTGAATTCCTACCTACTTAGTTTTTATCTCTATAGGACGGCCTGCAGGATGAGTTGTCCAGCTACGCTGATGAAGTTTTCGAGACACCCTCGGAGGCTGACCTCAAACAGCCGGACGAGAGGGAGCTCACAGGAAGTGCGCTCGACAAGAACGAACTGGAGAGGAGTCACCTCATGCTGTGTGTTCATATTTTTTGATTGATATTTACATGCATGTATGAACTTCTGACATACTGCAGGGCTATGATATCATGCCATGACTGACACGTTCCACAATGACCTCCTCCATCCAGGCCCTTAGAGCGAGGATGGCGAAAGGCAAAAGATGGCTCCCTTGTCCAACCGAGGGTGCGTCTGAAACAGGAAGTGGTGAGCGCCAACAACCATCAGCAGCGGGGTCAGAGGATTGTGGTTCCTGTAAAGAGACTGTTTGCCAAAGAGAAGAGGCCTTACGGGCTCGGCATGGTCGGTCGTCTCACAAACAGATCGTACCGCAAGCGCATCGACAGCTTTGTCAAAAGGCAGATCGAGGACATGGACGATCACAGGTTAGATTTGATTTTAATTGGAGCACGACTTTCCTCTGATTTCAAATTAAATAGAGTTTTCTTCCAACAAATTGATCATGAACATCTCCTTCTGTTCTCTGCAGGCCTTTTTTTACTTACTGGATCACATTCGTCCATTTGCTCATCACCATTCTGGCAGTCACCATCTACGGCATTGCACCTGTGGGTTTCTCACAACATGAAACTGTCGACTCTGTGAGTGTATTTTACAACATTTATTATGATAACAATTGCACGTTGTTGGGGAACTGATTAATATTAATAATCCTACTTTGTATTTTTTTTTAGGTGTTGAGGAACAAGGGAGTTTATGAAAACGTCAAGTTTGTGCAACAACAAAACTTCTGGGTGGGTCCAAGCTCAGTAAGTATTATCTTCTGTCTTCTATCAGCTAAGGGCAATGGTCGAAATGGGAATAGCTCCAATTCAATGCCTTCAATTCTATTCAATAGATTTGTAAACCTCAATCAGTGGTAATTTACCTGGGAAGTTACCTGAAAAAATTAACTCACACTGTTAATGTGAAGCAGAGAGGTCTTAGCAGTTAGCTAAAAGTAATGGAAATATCACTTAAAGCTCCTGTGAGGTGTTTTTCGCTGCTTATGAAACAGACTGAAATTAATTCTGGTTACACAATAAGACCTACAGAAGCAAACCAGACCATCAGCGACAAGATTGATTATTTCTATATAGTTATTTTTAATGCTGAAACCGCTGCCGGGGGGTGGGTGTCAGATGAAGCGATTAACTGCACGCTGACTTTGTTTACATTTTCCAAGGCAAACATTTAAAATGAGTGACACACATGACTGTTAAAGGAAGCAGGGGGAGATTTTTTTGTGAAAAAACACCATATAGGCATGTAAGAGATAAGAGGTACAGCTTTATCCACAGGGGGCGCCAAAATCAACACAAACCAAAAGTTCCTCACATGAGCTTTAAGTAGACGGTTAAAAAATAGATACTTAGCAATAAGTAATGGATTTATTGATAAGTTGCTAAGCGTAAGTAATAGTAAATGTTAGAAAATGTATTGGTTTTAAATGGATGAAATAGCTAACATGAGCTTAAAAGCTAGCATAATTAGCCTACAGTGCTAATACATTTTTGTTGACATAGCTAAATGGATAAAAGGTTGAAATAAATGGATGGATAAAGGCAAGATTTGCAACAGCTAAAATGATGGATAAATGGTTGGAATAGTTAGCAAAAAGCAGAATAAGTTAAAAGAGCTGCAATTTGTTAATGAAAATATCTAATGGCAGTGGTTTTAATTGCTAACCAGTTAAAAAACTACTAAATTGAACGTATTTGGAACATGACAGGTGATTTGAGGGCTGTTTCGGTGATTGCTTGAGAACCACTTACTCTAGATCCACACCCTCACCATGCTCTGACATCATCCCCGCTGTCCTGCAGGAGGCACTGATCCACCTGGGAGCCAAGTTCTCCCCGTGCATGCGTCAAGATCAAGAGATCCACAAACTGATCCAGGAGAAGAGAGCGAGAGAGAGAGAGTCCGGCTGTTGTGTGAGGAACGATCGCTCGGGCTGCCTGCAGACTGTACAGGAGGAGTGTTCGGTGAGTGAAACTAGCTCAAGACTTCAAATGCTCATTTGGACCTGGCCCGTTCGACCATATTATATTGGAGATAACTTCTTCTCTGACTTCTATTTCATTTAACAGCAATAAATGGGATAAAAATTGTACATGGAGCATCTTTAAGCAGCAACATTATGTTGTAGTAACAGCACAAGCACAATGAATACAGAATAACATGCTTTCTTTCCCTCCATCTGTCTGTGTTTTCCTGCAGAGTACTCTGGCTGTGTGGGTGAAGTGGCCTCAGCACCCCAGTGCTCCCTATCTGAATGGTACGCTCCGCCAACACGGGGCAGTCTGCCATCAGGACCCCAGGTAACATAGATGATCATTATGCTTGTGTTTTAATCGTGATGACTCAGTGTAAATGTTTCATAGTTATCATGTTATTGTTGCAGCTCAGTCGCTCTCATTAATTAAAATTTTACATACATACATTTTAAGTGTTTCCTTTCATTTTTGTAGAATCTGTCTGGAGCCAGCCTCAGTTTCTCCTCACGAGTGGCCCAATGACATTACCAAGTGGCCAGTAAGTAAACGCACACGTTAAGCTTTTAAGCTGATATATTATTAACGATAACCAAAGACAAAACCTTTTCCTCTGCTTCTGATCTGCAGGTTTGCACAAGGTACAACTCTGGGAATCACACCAACCTCCCCCACATCGACTGCACCATCACAGGCCGGCCCTGCTGCATCGGAACCAAAGGACGGTAAGATCAATGACCCTGAACGCAACAGGAGTCAGGAGACATGTTTGACTTTTACCACGAAACGACAAAAGCCGAGCTGGTATATACAAAATGTTTAACATCACAAGTGAAACTGACGGGCCTTTTAAACAGTCAGCAAAACTTCAATCACTTTTTCTGCAAGGTAATGATGTGTTTCATGTTCTAGGTGTGAAATCACTTCTAGAGAGTACTGTGACTTCATGCACGGCTACTTCCACGAGGAGGCGACTCTCTGCTCACAGGTAGGACAAACAGAGTGCTCGCACACTAACACTTTACTTTTCCTGAGACCAATCTAACATTCACAAACCTTATACTACAGTTGCATTCTTACCTGATCGGTGATGCATATGGGCAACTGAAGTTAAAGCTCTGCTGTTCCAGGTGAGGCTCGAACTCACAACCTCGGCATCACTCCGCAGGTTACGGTCTTATAAGTACCGCGCGCTGACCGATTGCACCACTGGAGCCTGACATCTGATAGGAATTCATAAAATGAGTCTCTCTTAGTAGATGAGGTTTTACAGAATGTTCTATTTTGATAATTAAACATCTTCAAAAGTTAATGAATCATGTCAGATAAACACTAGGAATTCACTTTTTTCAACAAGCAGTGTGATTATCTGGATTTACCAGTTTATGTGAATGGCTCCCATTCTCCATGTTCCCACTAAGTGTGTGAGGGCTCAGGGCTGTCTACCTGCATATCTGTTGTGCATTGTGTGATGATAAAGCGTCCCGTTTATCTTTATATTGGATGGTTGTATTGTTGGAGGGTTGAAATGTGGCTTGGGCCCATATCTTGGTTTTTAGTGAATCATCTTACTTCAGGTGCTGCTCCAGGTGAGGCTCGAACTCACAACCTCGGCATCACTCCGCAGGTTACTGTCTTATAAGTACCGCGCGCTGACCGATTGCGCCACTGGAGCCTGTTAACAGCTGAGAATAGACAGGACTTTGGATTTATTTCTACTCTCTATTTCTAATATAAGTCTCTCATTTGGTCATGCTGTACAGAATGTTTCATTTTGACAATGCAACCTTTTCAAAAGCTAATAAATAACGTCGGATGAACACACTGGGATTTCTTGATTCCAGATAACTGAACTTGCATTAAAAGCTTATATCAGCAAGTTTTAGTGGAAGACTGGAAGTTGTATAACTTGATCTGGAATAACTTTAACATTGCTTTTAGATGAAACATCAACATGTTGTTGTTTTTCTCTGCACTAAAAAGCAGAAAGCATCAAAGCAGAGGCTGCAGCCTTTGTTGTTGTTTGAGAAGTTTCAGAACCTTTTTCAAGAAGCAGTGTGATTATCTGGACTTACCAGTTTATGTCAATGGCCCACACAGGTGGAGATGTGGCTTGGGCCTATCTTTTCTATAAGCCTTGCAACCATTGTGAGCTTTTTCAGAGAGTCATTTTAATTCAGCACCCATGCTAAAACTCTGCTGCTCCAGGTGAGGCTCGAACTCACAACCTCGGCATCACTCTGCAGGCTACTGTCTTATAAGTACCGCGCGCTGACCGATTGCGCCACTGGAGCCTGTGTTCAGCTATGAATTGACAGGACTTTGGACCTACTCCAACACTCTTGTTTTCCTCCACCAGATGGCAGCAGTGGATCTGCAGGCTGGTTCTGACTGTTCTGTATCTCTCTTCCAGGTGGCCTGCATGGACGACGTGTGCGGTTTGCTGCCTTTCCTTAACCCGGAGATCCCGGACCAGTTCTCTCGACTCTGGCTGTCTCTCTTTCTCCATGCGGGGTGGGTTAAATTAAAGCTGTATATTTTAAGATATCAGGTGGATTCTGGTCAACATTAATAATAATGTTATTGTCTGTGTCTGTAGGATCCTGCACTGCCTGGTGTCTGTGTTTTTCCAGATGACAGTGCTGAGAGACATAGAGAAGCTGGCTGGCTGGCTGAGAATCTCCATCATCTACATGCTGAGCGGCGTCACAGGCAACCTGGCCTCAGCCATATTTCTGCCCTACAGAGCCGAGGTACAGTGTCACCCTCACAGCCAACTATACTCAAGAAACTGTTTCTGTTGTGTGTGATAAAAACCCCAAACTTTTGTCTTTAAGAAACCGTCTCCTCTTTTTCTTTCCTCTGTCTCAGGTGGGTCCTGCAGGCAGTCAGTTCGGCATCCTGGCCTGCCTGTTCGTGGAGCTGTTTCAGAGCTGGCAGATCCTGGAGCGACCATGGCGGGCCTTTGCAAAGCTCCTGGCCATCTCAGTCTTCTTCTTCTCCTTCGGTTTGCTTCCTTGGATCGACAACTTTGCCCACGTCTGCGGATTCATATCAGGATTCTTCCTTTCCTTCGCCTTCCTGCCATACATCAGGTAGGCAAGGAAGGGATATTTGTGTTTCTTGTGTGCTCTGTGATCTGCTCACAGAGAGGATGTATTTGTGCTTTCTATGTCCGTGTATAGTTTTACAGTAAAAATAGCCAGTCACTCTCTTTAGCTAAAGAGTGAAGTAATATAGCTGGAGTTATAGGAATTGTTGCTGGAGTTAACTGTCCTTGCTTTGAGTTGCTGATATTTAAAGCTAGGCAGTAAGCTAACAGTTTTAAGTCCTTCATTAAGAACAAGATGTAACTTTCATGATATTAATTTTACAATTTGTAAAGCTGCTACAAAGCACAAATTGTATACTTAATTAGAAAATAACAACTACACACAATAAGGCAGAACGTAAGGCCACAAATCTACATAACTGAAAATGCTGAGTCATACTGCTAGCTTACAGCTCTGCTAGCTACCAGTTGACTACTTTTAAATCTTCTAAAAAAAAAAAAACTGAATCATGTCTACCTCCAACATCACAGAAGTCAAAACACAGTACTTACAGACAAATAGCGCACAAGGAAACAATGTAGTGAGATAATTGTGCAGCAGGAGAAGCAGAAGCAGACTGTCCGCGAACACACTTAAAGCTAATGCTAATAAAAAACCAGAAGGGGGCAGTATCATGAACAAAACTTAACTGAACAGTTTAAAATGTACTTTAAAAGGACAGAGGTTACATTACACACATTGTGCCACTCATGTCAAAATTGATGTTAGCGACAGTTATCTTAGCTTAGCATTTAGCCTGGCTCAAGACTGCACCTCTTCAGGAGGAAGCCACAATGTGTACAAGGATAAAACAAATAAAACCAAGTAAAAAGCAGCTGAGCTAGTTATTATGAATCTAAGGGAAGGTAACGAGTATAATAGCATTAATATTAGCAGTGTAGGCTCCAGTGGCGCAATCGGTCAGCGCGCGGTACTTATAAGACAGTAACCTGCGGAGTCATGCCGAGGTTGTGAGTTTTAGCTAGGTAGTTTGGTGAAACACATTTCCATAATGAAACTTTCCACATTGATCCTAAGACCCCCAAGTCTTGCCCTTCAAACTCCACCATGAAATGAGTAACGCTGGTTTCTCCTCCTCAGCTTCGGGCGCTCTGACATGTACCGGAAACGGGTCCAGATCTGCGTCTTCCTTCTGGTCTTCCTGGGTCTGCTCTCCGCCCTGGCCGTCCTCTTTTACGTCTACCCTGTGAAGTGCGACTGGTGCGAGTACCTCACCTGCATCCCCATCACGGACAAGTTCTGCGAGAAGTACGACCTGAACGCGCACCTCCTCTGAACGGCAGCCTTTGGAATATTCAAAGGCAAAAGTGTTACAGCGGTGCATCTTGTCTGAGAACAAACATTCGTCCTGACGTATCGAGCAGTATTTCAGGATTTCACGTCGTTCTATGTGTTTCTGTTTGGAAAAGAAATACAGACATTTGATGGAAAAGATTCACACACATGTGAACAGAATTAATGATGTAAAGTTGACTGATATATGTGACTGATCTATAGCTGGGCTAATCCTTCCACATGATTCACCTCTCTTCTGTGGTAAAATGGACGTAACAGCACCCCTCAGTGGCCAACAGGAACGGAGCAGCCTGAAACAGCTGCAGCGAATTTTTGTTTTCTACTTTTTTACTGATGTCCGAACTGTTTTGTCACCAAGAATTAGACTTAAATGTGCCTTATTGACACACCACATACACGTGTCTTTTCGTGCCATGTATCAGTTTGTGTCGGACGTTTCTGACATTTGTGGTCCGGTTGCTCTGCAGAAACTGTTTTTCACAATCAGAGAAAATCATGTAGAAAAGTTTTTACTTCATTTTGTTTTGTATCACTGGAAACTGTAGTTTCCCACACAGCCTTCTAATGCACTTAAATCACAAATGGATTGTTTTTATATTCACCGTGTGTTACACAGTGCACTTGTATGTTCATATGGTCCATTGTGATTGGCTGTTACTGAGGTGAATCTGTGTTTTTTTATTCAATTTGGTGGCGTTTTAGCTACCTGACAATAAACACAACAAGTGACATTGAATATTTCTGTCTGTTTGTTACCTGATGAAAATGATGCAGACAGATATCTAATACTCAGCTGCTCCAGGTGAGCCTTGATCTAATAGTCTTAGCATCACTCTGCAGGTTACTGTCTTATAGGTACCACACGCTGACTGACTGCACCACTGGAGCCTGCTGTGTACTAACGTCACTTCGACAAAACCAGCATATCCCTTCATTAAAATCTTTATTTAAGCCATTATAATCATTTGAATAATGCTGATATACAGTGAAATCCACAGTTCAAACAAATCCAAAGAAGGACAATACTCAGTGAAAATAATTGCATACTGAAGTGAAGCGGTTTGAGACCATCGTCTTGAATTGGCCCTAGGAAATGAAAATTTAAATCTTGAGAGTGAGTTGTAAATAATTGTTTTGTCTTGGTGGGATTTTTCAAGATCAGGATACACCTGCAGGACATGGAGCATCAGGGGTCCAGTGGTTGTGTCCAGCATAGGTTCTTATTTAGAGTGGTGAACTTACTTACATGACTTAAACAAAATACAGTGGTGAGTGTCATCGGGAGCTCCAGTCATGAAGCTTAGGGAAGCGTAAATGTAAGCTGTTAATGTCAACCCTCAAATCTGCTTTACACAGGCTCCAGTGGCGCAATCGGTCAGCGCGCGGTACTTATAAGACAGTAACCTGCAGAGACATGCCGAGGTTGTGAGTTCGAGCCTCACCTGGAGCAACCGACCTTTAGATTGGTTGTTGCATTAAAACATTTCCACGAAATATACACTGTTGTCTGAGAAAGCTCACAGTGCTCGCAAGACTTACAGTATAGGTATAGATATAATAAAGATATACACCCAAAAGCCTGGTCAATAACCCCTCATAGCTTGAAAGGGTTGGAAAAAAGGGCTCATGGCATCTGCAACTTTGACATCACAGGTCAATTCTACAGTCTTCCACTAACACTAAATTTAAACTTTAGATGCAAATCAATTATTATTTATATAGCGCCAAACCATAACCAAAATTATCTCAAGACATGTTACAAAAAGAGCAGCTCTTGACCGATCTCTTATGCAAAGAGTTCAGTTATTTGGAATCAAGTAAACACAGTGTGTTTATCTGACTTTATTTATTAGCTTTTCGATAAAGTTGCATGATTACAAAGAAGTATTCTGTCAAAAAATATTTACAAAGAGAGAGAGACATGACTTTAGCAAAAGCTCCAGTGGCGCAATCGGTCAGCGCGCGGTACTTATAAGACAGTAACCTGCAGAGACATGCCGAGGTTGTGAGTTCGAGCCTCACCTGGAGCAGCTGAGTTTTAACCTTGCAGCCGAGTAAAAGACATTTCCAGTGTGACAGCTCAATGTAATCACATTGACACTGACATTGACATAAACTAGTGAAGCCCAACAGTCACAGTGCTCATTCAAAAGTCTAAACTCCTCAAACAATAGATACATCTTTGGCCTTCATGCTGAAGGGCCTTTCTTTCTTGAAAAGCTGTCTGCTTTTAAACTGCAGTGTACCAAGGACAGGCTGAACAACATGTTTTCAGATTGGCAGGTTTGAGACGTCACAAACCTAAGGAGCCAATCCCGTTAATGGACGGAGTGACGATATGCATATCATTATGTGCAACCTATGGCAACCACTTCGGGGATGCGCGAGCCAGCTGTAACCGCCATCTGAATTTTTACATTAACATTAATACTACTAATTACTAAATCTCAAGCTAGCTAAGTTTCACCAAGTTGCCACTAAACGATGGCTTAGCTCCGCCTACCCTCTCCTTCAGACCAACCACTGCTGGGTGAGGGAAAACGCATCACTAACTGGGCGATGCTTGTGATTTTTTCTGCGAAAGTTGCACCAGACACCCAGTCCATCACTGATCCATTGATCAGTGGGCCATAGGCTCAATCACCATTGTGTTACCTCATTCAGCGATAGATAGAGACTTAACAGACATTCATTTAAATGAAAATCTTCAAGATTATCACTTTAAAAAGCAGCAACACGGTTTTGTGTCTATGTAATGCAAACAGGCCAAGGCTGAACAGTTACTTGTGATTTTAATCAACAGCTTGTTAGTGAGAACAATATCACATTGTTTGAGAACAGTGCCTGAAATCATTTCTGTCTCTGAATTGATACTATTCAAACTTCATACTGCTGCAGCAACAATGGATAAAAGTGTCAAAGTTGAACACGCAAATTGTGTCTTATCAAAACCTCACCTTGTTCAGCTTACATACCCTGAAATAATACAGATTTTTAATACAGACATATTTTAGGGCATCCACAGGTTCTTGAAGAAAAAGGTTCACATGACACCTGTTTTTCTTACATAACTCTTAAGTGACGTTCTCAAAGGAGTCTTAAATGGTCATTTTATTGTTTTGTTAAACACCAGAGCCTGATTTGAAAATGTTCCCCTTTATTGTATATTTTCTCATGATTCAGTACAAAGAGAAAAGAAAGGAGGTTGGCTGTGTTTTGTAGACGCCCGCTAGATGGCAGCCAGAGCCCATTAACTTACATTTTGAAACGTGTAACAAGAGTAAAACTTGACTGCTGCTGAGGGTGTGAAGCTTGAATTACTGCGACACTGATGTGTTGTTCTTTGGGATTTGAATTTCATTAATTCAAGCAGAAGGTTTATTAGCGTGCAGAACTCTTATTGATGCTCCCTGATCCTCCCGGTGTGTTGTCACCCTGGGTTTGTTACCTTTGAGAGTGGGCACACACACACACACGCACACACACACACACACACACACACACAAATGATCACTGTGGCATTCATTAAGTCTTGTCTGTAATTGAGTCTAAATAAGTGTGCTTATGTTAGAGAGGAGCTCTGAGAGCACAAACACTGACCTGCATACAAAATACAACTTATTCTGTTGCGCTTATTGCTGCTTTAAGTTCATTTTAACTGTGTCATAATTTCTCCTACAAAGGGAGGTCAAGTTTCCATCTTGCATTCAAAGAAATACACATTTTAAATAATTGTGGTGCAGCCATCAAGGAAAAAACTAACTGTCCGATAATGCAACACACACATTCGCCCACACAAACACCGAAATAGAGAGACGGTGATGGAGACCTTTGCTATGGCTAGCCACTGCTATCGACTGTCAAGCAATTGTTTGACATTTTGGTCATCAGGTTATCTGAGGGCAGATGGGATTCCTGTCCAACTGTTGCCTTTTTCATGAAGTCTAGATGTGGCTACAGCGCTGACCTTTCGCACTGGAACATTGGAAGAGTTGGATATGAGGATCAAAACCACTCTCTTGTCTGTATGAGGCCAGGCAGAACAAAATAGCTTAGCTTAGCATGTTTCATGTTTCTGTTTGCGTATAAATAAAACACTTTTGACATAATTTGTTCATTTAGAGCTGCTGTTACCTTTGGACAGAACTATGACAACTGTTATCCCTGTTTCCTGTTCATGCTAAGCTAAACAAAGCTAAATGGCTGCTGGCTATATGTTTAGCATTAAGATATGAGAGCGGTATCTGCTTTAGAGCTGCAGCCAGGTGGATTTTGTTACCTTTGGACAGAGCTATGAAGACAGTTATCCCTGCTTCCTGTTCATGCTAAGCTAAGCTAAATAGCTGCTTGCTACAGCTGCATGTTACGATATGAGAGTGGTATCTGCTTGAAAGATGCTGCTAGGTGGATTTTGTTCCCTTTGGACGTAGACAGGACAACTATTATCCCTCCTTCCTGTTCATGCTAAGCTAAGCTAAGCTAAGCTAAACAGCTGCTTGCTATTGCTGCATGTTAAGTATTAAGACATGAGTGTATCTTTGTTCTCCTCACGCTCTACACGATAGCAAATAAGTAAACGACATTTTTGAACTAGGATGGTACAGATTGCTGTTGTGTTTGTGCGTTGCTTTTCACAGAACCATGACGACTGGCAGAAAGAGCTTTTGTTCCTTAAGTTTCTGTAAAATGCAAAATGAGGCTGTTTATTCGTAATATAAAACTCTTTTCAATCAATACAGCATTAAATACATCCCAAAGTAGCATTAAACAAAATGCGATTATCATTGATTTGCCTGATACTAGCTTAAACCTGCATAGCTAACACATTGTAAACACATCACTGATATTCCTCCCTGAAAACCTTATTAGCATACATTAGCTCTTCCTAACATTACAGGTTGATACAAGTTAAGCAAGTTGTCTTTCTGGAAATGTAACTACAATTTTTGGCTCTGTTTTTGGTCTCCTCCATCTCCTATACGTGTCTGTCTGCCGTTCAGTGCTGGACTGAGTGTTTTTGTAGAGGTTTTTGTTGAGAAAAGCTTCCCTCTCCCGCTAAAACACATTATGCTAGCATTGTCTTCAACCAGGACATTTCATACATTGTTATAAAACAATCGCTTATAACTGCTTAAAGGGAGAAATAAATGTCACAGATTACACGTGACATCTCGTGATCTAATATTCTATGCCCCCCTCCTATAAAATCTTGTGGAGCAGCTAATAGTGACAAATTAATGACCCTGCCAACATACAGGTCCTGAAAAATCATCTACAGACTCGTCTTATTCTGTCATCTAGTGGGTGCTTTGCCTAATAGAGGCTGCACCCACACCCATTAGATCCCCTTCCCCCTCTCAATGCCACCCCCATCCCCTGCAGACTCCTCAAAGGAAATTATCTCTCCCTTCTCCCACCCCCTCACACACATACTTCATCCCTTCTCCAATCCAACTCCATCCTGTCACGTCCTCCTCCTCCTGTCCATTTCACGCCTCCCAATTTCCATCACTCATTCATCACTTGGTTTTTCCAATCCCCCCCACTCCGCACCCCCAACTCTCCATCACGGTTCCTATAGAGATGGTAATGTGACATGAAGAGGATGGTATTCTTGATCCATTGATCAGCAGCAGATGAGACACACTTAGGTACCTTGTAGATGCTTCCCACACCTCTCCCTTCTATTCCTCCTCGCCTCTTAAATCTTTAAATGGATGGTAGTTTTTGAGGAAAATTGAACTTTTGAAAGCATAGATAGATATATAGATAGGTTGATAGACAGCTAGGTACATTAGCCCCTTTCCCACTGGTCAATGTCACTGTTAATTAGATAGATAGCTAGTTATCTAGACCGATAGCTAAATAGCGACATAGACAGCAGGATAGATAGCTAGATATATAGCTAGGTAGGTAGCGACATGACAGCTAGGTAGGTAGCTACATGATAGCTAGCTAGATAGCTATGTAGGTAGCTGCATGGATAGCTAGATAGCTAAATAGATAGCAAGATAGTTAGCTAGATGGATAGATAGGTAGCTACATGGATAGCTAGACAGATAGCTAAAAAGATAGTTAGACAGCTAGGTAGCTACATAGATAGGTAGATAGATAAGTATTTAGCAAGCTTGATAGCTGTATGTATAGATAGATAGATAGATAGATAGATAGATAGAGCTGCTGTTGTGTCTGCATGGAAAGGCGACCCTGAAATGGGACCCTGACAGCTGGCCAACAGGTGGCCACTGACAGACCCTCTCTCTTCATTGTGCCTGGATCAAACCAAGACACACACACACATGGACACACACACACTCCTCAGACTCAGCACCCAGGCCATCAGGTGAAGGAGGCCAACCAAAAGGGGGGGAGGGGTGTGTTTGTGTGTGTGACAGTGAGGGGGGAGGAGGTAAGGCCGGCCTAGCACGCACCTGTCTGATGATCCCACCTATGGCAGAGTTAATGGAGAGTAATGTTATAGGCCCCCCTGAAACCACATGGTCCTATACACCACCTGGACTGACACTGATAAACCTCCTTCATCTGGTGTGTGTGTGTGTGTGTGTGTGTGTGTGTGTGTGTTTCATTGTAGTGTTTAAGCCTAATTATGTCATTTTAATGTTCTCAGGTAAAGTATTTAACCAAATATTGCATATTAAGAGTTCACTAACAACTGTCATTGCAAAGATTTCAGATCCTCTGATACCTATCCAGTCCAATGACTGTATATATAGATGGACGATGCGTCTCTAACTTAAAAATAAACTTGTCAGAAAAATGAACACTTGGCCATAAATCAGCATAATAATAAGTTGATATAATGACAGAAAACATGTTTAAGAAAAATGTATTTGGCGTGTATTTTGATTTTATAGTTTGACCCATGTCCCATCTGTTAACATGGAGGAGGTGGGCTTCAGTCTCTCTTTAACTACAGCCCAGGGTTGGTAAGAGCCAAGCTTCTTTCTATTATAAGTTCATTGAACTGTTAGGGGATGCTTAACAAATTTAATATCAACCGATTAATTTTGCATTTACCAATGAGGCCAAAAAACCTGCATTGTTTCCATGTTTGATATTTGCAAATTATTAGTTATTCTGAAGGGGGCTGAATGCGTACTCTTCACTGTGGATCTGTTGTTTGACTCTTGCATGTTTTCCTTTCTTGTTGTTTTCCCATCAGAGTTGTAGATCATTATTTGCATTTGCCAACATCTTATGTCAATGAGTGTCCCATTAGACTTATATTAGACGCTTGGACTCACTTTGTTTGCCATGAAGTAGCTGTTAAGCAACACCAACATCCAGTTGCGCTGAACTCTTTGGAGATTGCGCGTCGACAGGGGAAAAACAAGAGGGAACATAAAGATTTTATATAGTATATGACAGATTCCCCCCCACACTCACACACACACACACACACACACACACACGCACATCTTCAGAGGCTAATCCTCCTCTTACTTGCCATGTGTCCCCCAGCCATGCTGAAGACCTCCTCCAGTCATTGGCTCTCACACACACACACACACACACACACACACACACACACACACACACACACACAAAGGGGCACCTATACACGCACACATCTCATTAGTAATCAGTCAAACAATACTCTTTCCCCTGAATGCCCTTTGAGGATCTCTGTGATGGTTAGTAATTCCCTATTTCGCTCTCTCACTCTGTTCATGTACGTGTGCATGACCCCCCCCAACAGTAACAAGGTACAACTTCTTTTAAACAGGCAGAAAAATTAAGCAGAACCAGACTCAAGGTGGATGGCAACCTACCTTGACTGGTTGGGTTAAGAGAGAGAAAGACAAATAGAGAGAGAGAGAAAGTGTGATAATAGAACATACGATAGACAACATGTTTTGTATGTGTTTGCTTTAATTGGATCCATCAAGAGAGTCGAAATTAGCTTAACAATACAATCAAATGGTACATTTGATATCTTATTCCGTACACATTACATTAATCATAACTTATATATAACAGCAACAAGGATGTGATCCCTCACTGGCTTCCCACCATATGAACGTTAACAAGGCACTTTGTGGCAGGCGATCAGCTTTACCTCAGGCCATGTCCACACGGAGACGTTTTTTTGTCGTATGGTCGTTTCGTCCACACGGAACCGGCGTTGCAGGAGCCCGTTTACGCTAATTTTTGGATAAATCGTTAAACGCCACCCTGGCGTTTCCGTGTGTACAGCCTATACGGATCTTTCTTGTATCGCGCCGCCTCCGTACGTCGCGCATGCGCTAACCCCACCACCACCAACAACAACTACTTGTGTTTCTTCTTTGTTGTTACACTTATACGCATGCTCTATTTCTTCTTCTCTAGTTTGTTGTATTTGTGTGGCTGCGTTACAGCGCCACCCACAGGCCGGTTGTATTATATTACAGCGTTTCAGCGGTTTCGTGGGGATGCAAACATTTCCTGAGACGGCGCCGTGTTTACGGAAAACTTTTTCAAAACGAAGTCGCCTCCGTCTCCGTGTGGACAGAAAACCCTCCATATGATTTACTTTCTCCCTCATTCTCTCTGGAGAAATCATACTTATTCTGTCTTCTTTAAAAAAATCTAACATTTAATTCTTAAAAACGCATTTTAAAAAATTGTAGTGAAAGTGAATGAGCAGAATCCATCACATTTCTAGTACCGTACATATTCATTACAGTCATCAGTGGAATGTGGCTCTCCCACATTGCGTTTATCTCATTGTTCTTCATGAAACGGTCTGGTTCGCCCTCTTCGTTTTAATCTGTTCCAAACAGTTAGCGATGGGTCAATAGCGATGCATAGCTGCGAGGAGGGGGCCATTGTGTCCGGTGTAAGACAAGCAGGACTAATCTTTGTACAAGGCAAGTTTGGGCCTGCCTGGACAGCAGAGCGGCGGCTGGCGGTTACCAAACAGGCGAGGAGGTGTGATGGGCCATCATGACTCAGCATAGGTGGAAGTGAAGGACAAGAACACTGTGAAGGTGAAATCTCAGTAACTGCACAGTTGGTGGCCTCTTTTTTTTTTTTTACTTTGCAGCTGCATTTCCTGTTTGATTAAGTTAAATCTTCAAAAAAATGCAAGTAATTTACAGGTTTCTCGCCCTGTCATGCCGTGTTACAGCTCTGCCTCGAGAAACTACAACAACAAAACGGTTCTCACAAATTAATCTGCCAGCTATATTAATCTAATAGTATATATTACTTTTACTTCCCTTATGAATTAACTGTTTTTGCCAGACCTTATCAGATACTTAATTTTAGCAGTTTAACCCTCCATTATGCCTCCTTCAGTGCAGCAATCTTTTATCAAAACCATAAAGATTAGCTGTTTGCAGTGGCCTTGAATGCTGAGATCACTTCATTCACAAATTCAGAGAGAAAAGACAAAGAAATGGAGAAAATGTTTTGACCATTTGCTCAGCTTTTCAAGAAAAAATAAAATCCACTGCAAAGTCAGAACACACAATATAAAACAGAAAACACAAGCAAGTAAAGCATGGAACTCTCAGGTACGGAAGCCCTAAGCCGACATGCATCCATACATTTTATTAACTCTATTTCCCCGTATATAACGAGTAATTTCCGGTTGTTTTCTTGAGATGATGACTTTTTATTTTCGTTATCTTGGACTAACAGAGCTGGTTATCCCTTTATAACAGATTCATTAACGGGATAATTTTCAGCCAATCTGGAAAGCAAAATAGCAGGCTGCCATCGCCCATACTAATGAGGTAAGTTAAGCCCGTTTCTATATTTGTTTTGTGCTTTTGGAACTCGGAGGATATGGGTTTTGTTCATCTGATGTTACAGTGGTGCAGTGTTGTAATCTCGAGATAACCAAGTAGATAAGTCGAGAGAAAACGACTAGAAATGACTCATTATCAAGGGGAAACGGAGCAAATAAAATATATTGATGTATGTCAGCTTAGGGCTTCCGTAATCAGACCCACTGTACTATTGGTGTAAATAATTAGCAATCACAATGACATAGAGGTGATGGGAAGTAAAATTAAATGTTCAACGGTACCATGTGGAGTTTTCGATCACTAGAAGCGCTACAGTGGCATGAACAAAAAGAGAGATTTTTAGAATTAAGTCTTGTTGTTATTCATGTTGGTCCCTGTTTCGTGAGTATAGTGCAAATGGTGAAAGGATAAACATGCATGCATCACATCCCATCGCCAGTTTCAAGCTGATTTTCAACTGATAGTGGTAATGTAAAAAAGCATAGCAATGTGCCTGCAAAGGCAGGGAAGAGGAAGACTGTGGTCACCGTTGCTTAATTTTGAAGCTTGTTGATCATTATACCACCAAGTGTTCCCTTACCTGCCACATGTCAATATCTGTTCTCTTATAACAATTGAACACTTACATTAGGTTAGTGTAAATGCAGCATGACCTAACTCTTTCACACATTAACAAACACAAACATGCAAACACACACATTCATACGAATCCCCCTCTCTACAATATTAACTACATGTTTCATAGACCTTCACGTCTCGCTGCAGGACATACCGTTCCACTTCCCCGAGCATGGCTGATGGACATTTTTGTTGGTCAATCATCAGCAATTTCCGTAACAAGACAAGCGTGAAATAGGATCAGATTTATGAAACCTCCTAAAATCAGATACTGGGTGCTTGCTTTCATTAATATATAACACATTTATGCAAAGAGAAAGCATTTATCTTTCGTTTTTCAGCGGATGACAATGCAAATCAATCGATTTCAGTCTCCAAATGTCTCAACATCTCCCTCCTTCTGAATCTTCCTCCATTATCCCTCCCGGGCAACAAATCAGAGCCTCCCCTGTCCCAGATACAATTTGACAACCAAATCAATGTCTCATGAATATTTTTGGAAGGCACCGTGCGCCATAAGACGAGCCGAGACTGAACACCATCATCAGCGTTATCGCTATTATCTTCTAAACTTCATACAAAGTGCAATTTTCTCCTTGACTTTCCATTTCTGAAACTTGAAAACACTGATAGCGATGGGCTACAGTATTGATTGGTCTTGTTGTCGTCGTGAAAAAGCTATTTCACCGGGAGTTTTAGATTGATCTTGAACTTACTCCAGCAATCAGCTAATCGCCCCCTGATAACCGAGAGGAATCTGTCTCAAGTGTGTAAAGAAAAGTCAAGAGGAGAAGTTTTGTATGAGAGGAGAAGTCTTTGTTTACTGGGGGAAACCAGTGGAAAATTCCACAAGCACCCCCTTCACCTCTAATAGATCACTACCTCTGCAGCAGCTTCTGTCAATACGTTTAAAAGGATTAAGGTTAAATCAACAGCTTATCAGGCGACATCTGTGAACTCCACTTTATTTATTCATTTGATGTGGTTTTATCGTGTCTGTTCATATCAGTTCAGCCTGTGTGAGGTAAAGAACACACACACTCTACACACACAACCTCTTCTTGTCAGCTGTTTTATCTTAAACTCTCCAACCTGTTTGCCGTGGGTCACCTGCGTCAATAACAATTGGACGCAGCTCTTCCTCAAGATAAGCGCCTCTCTCTTTGTTTCCTCCTCCCTCTTTATGTGCAATAGAGCCATTAAAACAGATTTCGTAACATTATATATATATCATATATCACAGCGTTTGTGTGACGGCTGTTTTATTTGTCCTCATAAGAATCACTGGTTGAATTTCTTCCTTTGCGTCTTGGCTCTGTGCTGCCGTCATCTTTCATTTCTGACAGGCTTTGTGGCACGGCCGGGGCAAGCTTGGGCTTGCACAGCCAGGCCTCCCAAGGTCTGAGGCATGCACACACACACACACACACACACACACACACACACAGATTCATACACACAAACACACAGATTCATACACACAAACACAACCCCTCATCCAATCAAATGGAGACCTTGTGAATGCCCCACAACTAAATTGCTGATTTGGCCGAGAATGCAGCTCTTCAGATGAGGCCAATCATATGTGGTATCTGCTAAAGTGGCTACAGTCACCCGCTAACCCGGCTGACCTCCAGCCATAGTGAAGGACATGGGCTAATACTTTGTGGCATCTTTTTATAAATTGGCAATCAGAATTATCTCAAGAATATGTGGGATGACTATTGTGATCAAGTTATGAAATGCATTATGTTTAAGTTGAGTTCAGTTTTAATTTTTTAACTATAATAATTATGCACTTTACAGCTTACAGCTTTACCTCTTTAATTTGTGGCCTAGTGGCATGTGGCTAGGTGTCCATTTTCCAACAAGCTCACACAGCGATATTGTGTACTGTTAGCGACT
Organism: Semicossyphus pulcher; assembly: GCF_022749685.1. Classification (NCBI taxonomy): domain Eukaryota; kingdom Metazoa; phylum Chordata; class Actinopteri; order Labriformes; family Labridae; genus Semicossyphus; species Semicossyphus pulcher. The sequence continues at coordinate 8,725,557 of NW_027211670.1, read as the reverse complement.
AGCCGCTTGTTATTTAATAGATTAAACATATGAAAGGACCTGTTGTTCTGAAAAGTTTGTGTTCCATTCTGAAAATGGCAGCTAGCAAGCTAAGCTAATCAGCTTCCACTCGGAGAGACAAAGCAAGTTAGCTTGCTCAGGTCCATGATATTTCAACACCTTCTGATCTCAGCTGCTGTATCCCACCTCAAAACTGGAAGCTAGCAAGATAGGCTAACCGTCTTCCACATGGACAATTGAAGCTAGTTAGCTTAGCTTGATAAAGTTTGCAGTATCTCCTGAGAGGCGTTTTTTTCAACACCTGCTGAGTCATCTCAGCTTCTATATCCAACCTCAAAAGTTGAAGCTAGCAAAAAGGCTATGCTAACTTCCATATGGAGATTTGAAGCTAGTTAGCATAGTTTGCTAAGTTTACCGTGTTTCCTGATGGGTGTAATGTATTTTCTATTTTATTTCAACACCTGCTCAGTCATCTCAGTTTTGGGTTCACCTTATTTTATAGAGAAAGAGCTGGCTCTAGCTATCATTAGCTGTCTCTCTTTTATGGTCGTCCTGTAACCTCAGCACTATGTTACCTCTTGATTTGACTCACAACATTGAATGATAAAGTGTTGAGTCATGGTGCTAAGCAGCTAAAAGCTACTAGCGTTGTTCCCAAGCTGGTGAACCTACAACCTGAGTGGCTGTCGGTGATATAACAGTATTTTTCCAGTGCCCTTCTTCGCAGATGTTGGCACGATCAAATTCAAGTCCAAACTAAAACTTGTTGGCCTAACTATCAGACTGGAAAAGAATTTAATAGCAAAAACTTATTTTCAGCTCAGTTTTATACAAAATATATAATGTAAAAAAGGAGGTATAGTTCCAAACTTGGACCAAGAAAGTAAACCTACAGACAGACCATGCTCATACATATCAATCAGCCTGCAATTACCATGTCTGGTCTTGAAACAGTCTGGTCATCATCCATTTCCTTTATTCTTCCTCTCAGGTTAAATGCCGAACAATTTGTCCTTAACAGTTTTCCTGTCCATTCAAACTGCAGGTCTATCCTGTTGGGTACATAAAACCAAACCCCTCCTCTTCTCCCCCTGACAAAACCAAGTACATAAACCCTACAGCTCCACCATCCTGCCTCCGTCCCTGATAGTATAGCCCACAGACACAACAAGTGTGGTGTCGGCTGTTTACAGGGGGGCCGAGCTGCTCCTGCCAGGCTCTTTATGATCCGGGGTGGGTTGCAGCAGTGAATGGGCCCCTGCCAGCAGCCAGCGGTGGTCGGGCTATACATGGGAGAGAGTCTCAGCAGGCAGCTATTGTCATGGTAAACTGTTAGTTGAATGGAAGAGGACGGGCAGGACACACACATAAAACAGAGGAAAACATGAGAAGGGGAGGGAGGGAAGAGACAAACACTCGACCACCTCAGAGATGGTACGAATGTAAGCTGAAGGAGGCCTTCTTCGTCGACATTTATGAGGGACTTCAGTGCAGGCGTGCATTACACACACCCTCACCAAACCTCCATAAAGTCACACTACAAACATTGACTGACAATTTCCAGAAAATTTAAGACAGTCAGCCCCTGTAATTTTCCAGAGTTGCCCCTCACAGTGGGACATTTTCCCTGTCGGACAGAGGGGGGTCTCGTGGCGTAAAAAGTACGCTGCAAACAATTTAGGCATTGGCCCTCACCAGCCCGAACGTCTTCATCTCTCCAATTTGCAAACATCATTGCTATTGCTGCCTTGTAAATGATCCTTCTCCTTCAACCTCCGATGTTTTTATTCATCCTATGTGCCGCTCTTTGACGTCTTCAAAGAAAATGGAACAAAAAAAATGAAGCACAAACAAAGCTTTTTTTTTTTTGTTTGCGCAAAATCATATGTTTTCTCATGACACTTAAAGAAAAAATCTCAACAATTTTCACTGAAATAAATGTCTGCTAAGTCACTATCTAACGCCGAATGAGGTAACACACTGGTGATTGAGCCTATGGCCCACTCATGAAAGCATTTGCATTTGCAGTATTACAGACTGGCTGTCTGTGCCAACTTTCACAGAAAAAATCACAAGCGACGCCCAGTTAGTGACGCGTTTTTCATCACCCAGCAGTGGTTGGTCTGAAGGAGAGGGTAGGCGGAGCTAAGCGGCTGCTTTTCCGCTCTCTGCAAGTGTTGCAAGTAAACAGTAATCTACTATGGCTGAACAAACAAAGAAAAGATGGATGACTACAGATACAACTTCAACAATAAGTGAAAATCCAAAGAAAAAGAAACAAATTCGACGCTCAGATGAAGGCAAACAGTCTAAAAAGGAAAGCGACCGCCAGCGAGGAAAATAAAGAGTTACAACCGGAGCCAACCGTGGATGTCACACATGCAATACTGTGTGGATATCTGGGAAGTGTGCTCCTGCAATTACTGTTTATCGCCACAAGGCGCCGCCAAGGAGAACGAAACTGAGATCTTTGAGATTACAACTTTAACATAAAGAGCAGGTCTTCATCTTCAATATCATTTCCTCTACTTAAAAATGAAACTGGCAAAAACCTGGAGCAGAACCAGACTCAAGACAGCCATTTGCCCTGACCAACTGGCTTTGGTGTGTTATGCTAGAAGCAGCTAATGTTACCTCTACCACTAGCCTCAAACAGAGTCTACCACTCCAGTTTTATTAATTAAAAAATATGTTGTCTTTTGCCACAACCAAAGCTTACTCAAGGGACACCATTCGAGGAAATCTATGACATTTTATGCAGCTTTTTTAAGACACAAAAGACATACATTTTTTTCACTGAAACCCTATGTCTTATTAAAAATAAGGAGGTAAAAGGTGTGGTGTTTACGGTCATTAAAAGGACTTTTCAATATTCCTGTGGAAGCCAATAATGTAAGCAGAGGAACTCTATCATCAAAGATGTATGGCTTTCAGATGCTCTGTTTCTCAGATGCTTCAAGCGAACAATGAAAAACTGCAGTGGACACGCAACAGAGACCGGCACAACCAGAGTGAAACTCAGCTGCATGCAATGCATATGCAGGTTTTCGGAGTGAAGCTGCAGAGGGGTCATTAGGTCACATGGTAGTGTTGTATTTATTTATTTAATTTAAAAAAGCTGCATGTTTCACCTTTTGATTGGGGACATAATAGGAGCGTTTGTCAGCTGCCTGGCGGAGCACAAAGGGCAGAGAAAGGGTTAAAAGGCTCCGGCTGCCTGATAATCCTCCGCCGTTAAAAGCCCTCCAGAAAGACGTGACGTGTGTGAGGTAATCAGTAAAAGATTCAAGTGTGCCAGAGAGTGTACATACACACACACTCACACAAGCGCATACACCACTGAATGGACAAAAAGGGAGGGAAAAGACTGAGCAGAGGAGGGAAGAAAAAGAATAAACCTCCTCCTCTCACTCTTTTCCTTTCGTTGATTTCGCTCTTTTTCTTCCCTCTCACTGCCTGCTGTGTCAATACAATGTGACAGATTTTCACTAGAGTTCCCTCTCAATAAAGCAAACACACACACAGCTGATATGCCCTTTTTGCTGTCTGGCCTTCTTCTTGTTCTCGCCCTCTCTCCTTGTATTGTTTGCTGTAGTCTTTGTAGGTAGTTAGACCACCTCGTGAGACGCAACATTCTCTGTTTCTACGACCGTACTGACAACAGCTACACCAGCATTTTCCATCCTTCATAACAGGTGCAATTTTCAGAAAATGCTGCTTTCAAGCTGTGGTTTGGACATGAAAATCCAATCTTTGGGAAAACACTTTTCTACACATCACATTTGAATACTTTCACGTGGCTACAAAAGGACCCAACACCTTTTTGACTGTTTTTGCAGATATTACAGCAGTGTTAAATTCGTTAACGAAAATTAGGATGAAAAATGTTCGTCGACAATCTTTTTTCCATGACCAAGATGAGACGTTGACTAGCTAAAAATAGATCTTTGATATTAAAAACTCTGTATGTTTTGTTTTTGTGAACGAGACAAGAAGGGACTATAATGTCAGTGGTGGACTGTCGGACATTCAAGATCCAATGCGCATCTAATCTGTCTGAAGACTCAGACTAAATCTAAAATAGCTGCCAAAATTAACACTGTATTGCAGGACTTAAATATTCCACACTAAACATTGTCATCACTATAATTTACCCCTCCCTAACATGGACGGGCCAATCAGTCTCTGGCCAACGATCTTCAATTGCCCTCTGTGTCGCGGCATCAAGCATTCAGAATTTGGCATTTAGATGTTTAATTGACTGTCACTGATAATGAGATTGTGTTCATTGAACCAGGGTGCTACGAGGGGTGGCGCATCGCCTATAAAACTGTCGGAGAGAGGGAGGGAGTGAAGGGTAGAAAGAGAGACATCGGCCCTTTTTTCTCACTTAATAATACATTTTAAAGAAGCAGTTTAAAAGAATTCAAAAAACAAGAAGTTTATAGATGCCCTATAGCACAGAAGTAGCTAGGCCCCTGAAAGATTCTAGTGAATGGGCCATCCCAGTGCAGGGTTAAATTAAGAAAGTCTTTTATCCATGATCCTTCTTCTCATGGGTGTGCAGTGAAAGTGGTGGTGCCTTCACAGGCGCTAGCTATCTATTGGTTAGTTACCTGTAACGTTAGACTCTTGGCGGTCACTAGTCTTTTCAGTCTGGCTCGGTTTCAAGCTGTAGTAAAAGTAAAAAAATGTGACCACCAGATTCTTGTTTGGGTCAAAAGCCCTTGCCACCTTCCTCTTATTCTTCTTTGCCAACCCTGATTTATGCACTGGTCCTGGTGTGGAGTGTTTACTCCAGCATAGCTAGCCTGGCAGTTAAGGTCATGTGTTGCCCCTCTACAGTCGGGAGGTTTTGACATTACTTTCAATGAATAAGAGATAACTCCTGCCATTTCAAGGAAAGGGGGTTCAGCCTAAGTTTTGAAATAGGCAAAATATTATTCAAGCAAAAATAAAATACATCTTTTATCTTGAAATAAATGGTGAGTATTTATGTTCGAATTAAAATGTTATCATTGCTTATATTTAGGACGAATAAGGGTATTGCTGTCCTCCATGGGCCCCTCTGGCAGCTGGGCACCATAAAGCTTCCCCTTTTTTCCCCCCTTTTTGGGCGGCCCTGTGCACTTTGAGAGACTTTATAGTCGCTGTTATCATTCTTCCTTTCCATATTAGATAGATTGAATGGTGATCTTTCTAGAATAATTCAACCGAAGCTGATATGAGGCATCAGCAATCAGAGAGTTAGAGAGTGCATGGAGGGTGATTTTACTTCTTTTCATTGTACATCATCTTCAAAAACAGAAGAATTTAAACAATAAATTAGTTACATATTAAATTACAAAGCAGGTTGAGGCTTCAAAGATAACATCAATAAAAGGATTTGCTTTTCTCTTAAACAAAATAGAAGCTTCAGTGTGAGGTAGACGTAGCTTATAGTTGTAAGCAACTAGGGCCCTCGAAGCTATGCTTGCTAGTTATGCTAGACAGTGTCTTTGCGATTTGCAAACATGTCAGTCACACCAAAAATGTGAAAAGTTTAAGTTGCAGGTTTGTTTGGATATTTCTGAGTACTAACCGTAACTGCTTGTAACTTATACAAGCTAACAGAGTGGTCACACAATGTGTAGGTTGCTAGCTAAGGCTAGCTAACAGAGGTTCTATAGAGGACTTTTGAGCTTAGCTGCAAAACGAGAACTCATGCAGCGCAAGGTTACTTTCACAATAGTATATAATGTTTCTCAATAATAAGTCAGCACTTCAAAGTCAGAACTCTCTAGTGAACTATGTTACTAGTGACTGTTACACATGTTTCAAAAACTCAGAAGAGGTCCAATTTAGCGTGGCAGGTTTTACCTTCAGTCTGAACACACTTTTACAATAACCACCTGTTCACACTCCAGTGTAATATTTGTCTTTTGTTTTGAGGTGTGTTAAATATTTGCCAGTACAGAGTTTATGTATTACTTGTCATGCCTAAAGTCAAAAGCATGTGATTGCTACACATGTACATTACAGACACATTTAAAGCTCCGTGCCCACTGCAGTTTGCGGGTAGTTGGCCTCTTCCCCGCCGCCTCCCAGAGGAACATAGATGTTAACAAGCATTGTTGGGGGGCTGAGCTGAGGGTGGTTTTTAATAGCTCATGATTACTCTGGAGAGGGGAGCCCATAATTACAGCCACAAATGATTTCACGCCCCTCACCCCCATGACGTGCTTTGAACCTAATCACAGGGAAGCACAGAAGGGGCGTACCGGAGGAATTGGAGCTTCAACAAAAGAGGTTCCCCTTTGCTCGCTGACAGGAAATCGAGAAAATGAACTGTGCTGTGTTTCAACAAGTGAATGTACTGTACCGCTGAATAGAAATCTCTAACATGCTGATCATAGAGGTTCGTGTGTGAGTTTGAGTGGGGAAAGAGTTAAAACAGAGCTGTTGTTGGCTTCAGTTTTGAGCGTGTGCTTCTCTCTCTCGCTCTCTGTTCGGACACGACAATCATGGGGATACTGTGTCTGATAAATATAGTTCATGGGCTAAATCTGATCTTTTGTCATGGTGGGGGGATAACTTGTAAGAATTGAAACTCCAGGAGAAGAGCAGGGAGAGGAGCAAGTACATCGAAGGGTTAGCAAACACGGGATGCTAATCCGTTAGCTAGCTTGTAGCTCTAGCACTTTGGAGGGTAGCTGTTAGTGTTTCAAATCCTGAGGGAGGGACAAATAAATTCATGAAAGCTTTTTATTGGCTGCTGAGTAAATAACCCGCCAGAGTGAAGGATGAGTTATCTATTTTTTAAAAATGTTTTTCCAGGAAATGACAAACTCTAAAATATCATTAAGAACACCAACAAACAATTTATTTTTCATTGTTGATTTCTTGGGAAATTTAAGTACTAAACTCCATTTAGTATGTCAAAATTAAATGTAGAGTCGAGCTGTAAAAGCCCACATTTCCGAGAACACGGGACATTAGAAGCAGTTTTATTTAAACTTTGATAAGACGCCAGAACAAATGCGTCCCATTTTCCATACAAATCACTTTGTCCCCTTAACGTGTCTCTCTTCACCCATTCGTCCTCCATCACATGTTTGTCTGCCTTTCTCTTTGGGTTTTTCTCGTAAAGCCTACTGACATCATCTTTTCATCTCTTCCCAAAAAGCTTGAGAAGGTTTATTTGCCATTGCCTCATTTGTGTTTGCTTCTTTTATCCGTTAAACGACGACGAGGGGCTTTCAGAAAAACCAGAGTAAGGCAAGCCTACTGAGACAAAATGTGCGCTTTCCAAATTGTAGAAAGTTGCAACAACTTTGCAACCATTTAAATATATTAAAAATATCATTATAATCTTGACCTTGGTGTCCTCAAAAATGGCTACAGTCTTCCACACACACATACCCCACCTTTAAACGCTTTAATACTACCGAACAATCAAATCAAGTTAGCATTCAGCACACACATCTCTTTTGCCCAGCCCATGCCAGCCAGCTAGCCAGCCAGACACACAAACACATAATGGCCAGACTACATGTCCTTATTGGAGGTGCAGACAAACAGAGGAATGCTGGGGAGTGGATGGTGCTAACCGTACGTCTGCCCACATCAGCCAGCCCTCAATAGAGATTGGCCAGGGACGCGTAAACTGGCTCTGCAGGAGTAAAAACAGTTAAATGGGCCTTCTCTTCTTCTTCTCTTTCATTGTGTGACTCTTAAGTTTGAAAGAGAAAATGCTGGAACGTGAACAAGTGTCTGACACTTAGCCAAAGCTTTGACATTTACTTACATCACATTTAAATTTTACGGGTATTTAGTGTGACGGTAAAATAGGGTTACGTTTCTTGACCCCTGGAAGAATTTAATCAATGTAAGCTACTGAATACTGGATTGAGCTCAAATTTATGTCTAATGTGGCCAATAGCATTAATTTGATCAATTTCAACCTACTAATCTAGCTACTTTAAACTTTTTATCCATCATGTTTCACTTACTGTTTAGCTTAATTAACATTTTCCCATCACTTAAAGTTATATTTCGTTGGCCTATAGCTTACATTTATTGGTACTTTTAGCTAACTAGCTTATTTCAACAGTTTATGAATTTTTAATGCATTTTTTCTTTTTACAGCTGTGCTATATTTAACCGCTATTTTAGCTTACTTAACAATAACAGTTACCTTTAGCCTTTAGGAACCTTCAGCCATTTATTGATTTATTTATTTTTTTAATCATTTTAGCTATTTCTACCATTTATCTACTACTTAGCTAACTCACCATTAGCATTAGCATAGCATACTAACATTTTTTAATCACTTTTAGCCAACTGTTTCAGACATTAAAGTAACAATCTCAAACTTCGTCATTTAAATAAATGTCTGTTAAGTCACTATCTATCACCGAATGAGTTAACACAATGGTGATTGAGCTATGGCCCACTGAAGAAAGCATTTGCAGTAAATCGTATTTTTATGGACTGGGTGTCTTTCACGGAAAAAAATCACAAGTGGCGCCCAGTTAGTAATGCATTTTCCATCACCCAGCAGTGGTTGGTCTGCCAGAGAAGGTAGGCGGAGGGTAAGTGTCTGCACTTCCGGTTTCTGTAAGCATTGCGAGGAAACGGTAATCTACCATGGCTGTACAAACAAGGAAAAGATCGATGACTACAGATACAACTTCAAAAATAAGTGAAAATCCAAAGAAAAAGATTCTACGCTCAGATTAAGTCAAACAGTCTACAGACGAAAGCGAGGAAGAGTGCTCTCATAATTACCGATTAGCGGTGGCTGGAGGCGCTCAAGAACACAACAATTTTAATCTTGTATCTTTAAACATGCTACTTTCTTCTAATTTAACCTTTCCTTTGACTTTAAGCTTTCTACTGTTCTTAAAATACTATTAGCTACTGCCTCAATTTCACACTTTAACTGTTACTTTTAGCTAACTGTTAATATTCATCTGCTCTCTTAATACGTTTTCATTTAGTCTTGATCACAACATCTAGTGTTTAGGTGTTTCAACTGACTCAACATGTGCTCTTTTCTTAATCTAAATTTCTTTTTATTATGAGCTATAATTTTCCACGTATCACTTTAAAACTGCAGAGATATCCCATACAGTTTGAGTAATCCTGGTTAGGAATCATCCCCAAGCACAGTATTGCCTTTGTACTATCCCTGCCCCTATATACTACTCCCTACTCTAACTACATACTAACTACTAAAATAAGAAACCATCCAGAAACGTATTATTATTGTTATAATAAACAGATAACTCAAACCCCAGAATGAAGCAGTTATCATTCAGGCATAACTCTGAAATCTTTTTTCTTAAGAAGCTTATTATAGACCAACATTCTTTGTTTCCTCCACTACAATCCAGGAAACATTTCATCTCACTTTAACTTCATTAATATTTCCTCTAATGATGCTGTGTGGCCTCAGTGTTGAAGGTGCCCCAGCTGTCTCCTTCACTAGAAGAGTAAACAAGCTGAGAGCTCTCAGCAGCCGAACCCACAGCTTACCGTGTCCTGCTACTCTCCCCACCACTAATTGACCATCGGCCAAAGGACAAACCTCAGCCCTTCTGCTGCGTCCCTCCCCCCAATCACATCCTCTCTTTGTCCATTTCCCCCTCACTGCTATGTTTCTTATCTCTTGATTATCCCTGTCTTTCATCTACTGGCTCTAAAAGTGTCTTTTGCTTCATCTGCATCTTCCCGCTTTGTATCTCTTTTTATCATTTCACATTCTCCTCCCTTATTTCCCCGTCCCCCTCCGTCTGCCAGAGCTGTCTGCAGCCTTGCATAATTAGCTGGACGGAGCTGCTGCAGGTCTGGTCCAGGTCTGGCTTCGGTTCAGCCTGGCTCATTACGGAGAATTCGCCTGTCTATCCTGCCTCTGCCTCTCTTTACTCTCACTCTATACGGGGTGAGCGCAGGGATTGAAATGCTGAAAGACTTTTTTTGAACAGTTTTGTCTGAGATCAAAGACAGAGACAGACAGACAATGCTATGTTCACACCAAAACAGAGATTAACATGTTTCAGATTTTTGTCCTTAGGACACATATTTGAAGGAAAGCACACATTTTGGAGAGACCATGCCAACACAGAAATGTTCAAATCAGTAGCTGTGTTCACATTCAGTTGTTAAAATAACTCTTTGCAGACTTTTGCAAGGCCACTGAAAGAAATGAGAATAAGAAGGATCAACTTGATTGTGAGTACCAACCTGGGATTTCAGTGTGATTTCATTTACAGTGTGAAATCAGGTCTGAACATCGAAGACATAATTTCAAGCATTTTTCAACTGGCTCAAATATGGTTACGACATGTGTCAACACGTTTTATTATTAAAAGACATTCTTCCACTTTTTAACCAGTTTTGAACTCTTTTTCAATGGGGGCTATAGTCAAATTTAAACGTTTTTTCAACGGAAAAATGCTCACTGGGAAGTGTCTAACCTCCAATCCAGTTTTAGGTTTATGTTATGACTATAACCAATCGACACCGGTGTAGAGCTGCCCAGTGTGTAGCAGGCGCAACAGTGCCTTGAACTGGCATTGTAGAAGGGGCAAAAGAAATCTTGCAGCTTAGCTCATCACAACTCAACAAAATATATATTTTTGAGACAGGTTGGAAATAGACTTCAAGTAGCCAGCAAAGACTAGACTAAGACTTATGTAGCTTCATGAAAATTGTTGGCCTATAATTAGGTACTTTAGACAGTTTGGAGGGCGGTGCTTTTTTCACGTTATAGGAATATATTTAACAATGTGTATGCTGAAAAGTTTAGCATAACTAGCTAACTAGCTTAATATCTTTGGTAGTAACCAAGCAACTTACATTCAGCTAACGACATTATTTCATGGAAGCTACAGGTTGTCTCAGGACACTCACCGTTTATTGGAGCTGGCTCTGATGCTCCTTTTTCAGATTTAAATATAACTTAATCTAGTAAAATCTTCAAATAAGAATGGTATTACCAAGCTGTTGGTCCAATGTGTCAAAAATGTTCTTTGTATTTGAATGAATTACCTGTAGCTTTTATTTTTTTGATCATTCCTTAACACCTTTGCTCTATGGACTTGTTTCCTGTCATCTTTGTAATAGCCAACAACCAAGGTGAATGTCAGAATGTCACCAAGAGAAAAAAAGAAACAATTGTTTTTTGTAATCCGTAACTCTTGGACTTGAACAAAGAGTCTAACCACACATGTTGGGCTTTGATCCAGACTGAGAAACAACCACTTTGTCTTTTTCTTGGCGTTGGACCTTGTATGACTTCTGTGTCATGTAAAGGAGGCAGGTCCAGCACAATTAGAACCTGTCTCTCTCTTCATTCACAAGCGCTCACCCCTGACCGTCGGCATGTCGCTTTCAAATTCACTATGTTGGCGAGACCACGGCTGAGAGACAGAAAACGTATGCTTTGCCTTCTGTTCAAAGCGCTGGGTGTGCAGTGCCACCACTTCACACATACCTTTAATAACAATGAAAGTGTGAAGTCAAGAAAAGCAGATAAGCATTTCAATATTGGTTATGACGTTCAATTCGACCAAGAACTACGCTTAGAACCACACCAAAATGGTATCCAATAATGTCATTGCAGAGGATGTTATGGACGAGGATACATTTTAAAGTCATATTTATTTGAGCCACAATATATGATTGGAGGAATATAAGGGAGTGAACATAAATGACACAACTTATATATATGCCCACGTATCAGCATATATCTCTGTCCTAATAAGGAGTTGTATTTTGCCGAGTATGTTTCTGAAAGACAGTGATTCTGCTGTTGAAACAGGCAACATTTCCTCTACTAAATACGATGCTACCAGCCTGTTAATCTCTGTGTTTGTTAGCTGTTGTGGAAAAAGCAAGCCTTGGCTGCTTGGTTGGGGTCGGAATACATTCAGCTTGAGCGTCACTCTGGTTTCAGGGGTCTTTCGATACCGGCTTTGTGTTCGCAATGTTGCTTTATCAGGTGCTTGGTTATATTCCATGTTCCATTGTTGCGCATGCTTTGGTGCTTTGCGCTGGGTGGACGATAGGGCCCTTGAAGTTCATATCCCACTACACTGGTGTGATTTTGAAACTCTCGTACAAAAACAGAGAAGAGGTTTAAAGCAATCTTGGAACCCATCGACTATTGTCCGATGACGATATTGCCTCTGGGGACTGCGGTGAACATAACTGGCCTGTCCGGTCAGCGATAAACGGCTTCCTTTTCCGTGAGCTACATTGTTTACAGTCCAGTTAGCAACTTGAGAAGCGACTGTGCGTTCAGATCAAAAGTGAAGTGAATTTTGCCCCTCCAGATATGTCTGCAAAATGAATGCCGTCATTTCATGGTTCATTAATCCCCCTGAGGAGCGCCCGTTCATCTGTTTCTGGTGAGTCTCAGTTTCATTTTAAATAGTAAGTTACACAGAGGCTTTGCTCTGGGGTATGAACCTGAAAAAGAAACAGGAACGGGAAGGGTAAAAAGTGAGCTTTATCAGAACAAACCTTGATCTTGATACTTCAAAATTCTGATTGCTACATTTGCAAGTATTCTGATCATTTTTGCAACTGTTGATCTCTTCACACATTTGTCACTCGAAACTTGGACTGCATTTTGATGAGTAATACAATTAAATCTTGCATGTACAAAAGTAGAAGGACTGACCCAAGGGTGCACGACAATTTCAGGTCACGCAAATGTAACATTTGGTTAGGCCACTAATTGGCCATGAAGGGCACACGGCACCATTGGGGACAACATGTTTACTCTCACCTTGTTTTGTCACTCATTAATGTGGCATTTATGCTGATGACTATGGACATTCTCTAAAATCTTTAACATACACAATTAATTCCTTTAGTGTATTCAAGTATATTAGCGCGATGTGTGTCGTCTATTCTTTTTAATAGACGGTTTGTCTCATTAAAGTTCCTTAATTTAATTACATACATTGTTAAATTTGTGTCTTTTTTGTCACGTTTTCTATCATAATGTCATCTCCCCTTGTTTCACCACCTCTACCCCCGTTCCCTCTCTTATACCGACTCATTTTCCTTCCAGCATTGATCTCATCCCTTCTCTCAATTACCTCTTCAACCTCTTTCATTTCCCCCCGCTCTTATTTTCTCCGACTCATTTACAACTCTCTGTCGTGTCTTCGCCCCACGGCGCTGCCTCTCATCTTCCTCCTCTCTGTCAAGTCGGCGCTGTTCTTTCTTCGTCTCTCCCTCCATCTCCGTCTCTTTCTCTCCGCGTTTTTTTCTCCTTCACCTTTTCCCAGCAGAGTTCTTGGATCGGTTTGTTCTCCAGTGGCTAATTTGACTGTTCTACTTGCCAACCTAGCAGCGGGAGCTCTTTCTCTGTGTGTGTGTGTGTGTGTGTGTGTGTGTTGCTGTTCTCCCCTGCCAGCAGCTGTTATACAACACTAGTTCTTGCCGCTACACACAAACACCTCACTTGCCAGCAAATATGCACGCACACACATAAAATGACAGCCATAATGTGTGGCATCATGTTTTCAAACATGTACGTGTGCAGGCTTTCGCTCCATCAGCATTCATGTGAGCTGCTGCTATGATACTTTACATCGTGTGTGTTATCCCAGTGATGGTGAAGATGATGATCTGAGGGTTAAACTGTATATACGTCTCCTCCTTGAGCGGCTCTCGACATGACAGACAGGCGGGCAGGCGTGAAGTTATAGCGGAGCAGCGATTGGTTCCAGTGGGCAGAGTCTAATCAGCACATCAAGCGTGAGCGCCTTAAGTGGCTCTGAAACGATGGGACACACACGAATGAAATGCATACGTATTTACAGACAGATCACATGCAAATGCAGAGTTAAATACTGAAGACCCCACACCAATATAAAAGCCAACAGACACACACACACACACTGATAGCTTTTATGGTGTTCTAATGGGACTGCTTTAACCCAGAGCAGCAGAGCACATGATGTGCTAACAGACTGATGTGCTAAGCACATATCCGCACAGAGTCACACACACGCACACAAGTACACACGGCTCACATGAGCCCGATACCTTACCTGTCAGAGGCAGGTGTGGCCTCCGAGGACCCAATCAGTTTTAATTAACCCCTTGTGGTTGGGGGGTGGATGGGGGAGGGGTGTAGGAGAGCGAGAGAGGAGCAAAGAACCAGAAACCCAAATGGGAAATTTCGGCTAGTCATTGCAAGAGACGAGGGTGAGAGCAGGCAATTAACTGAGAAAAAAGCAAAAAACAACATCATGTTTTGAGCAATATTAATCTTGTTTCGAACAGTAATTAAGAGCTAAAGGATAGAGATGAGGGTCAACTAGATTCAGCCAATAAAAGATGTATGCTTGGTTGGATGCTTTAGCATGCGAATAACATTTTATCGGATTTTCTGAATCAGCTTTTTTAATCTAAAATAAATTTTGACTGTTTGCAGTCATCACCACGGTTGGGCCTGTCTGCTTTTAAACTGCAGTGTACCAAGGACAGGCTGAACGACACGTTTTCAGAACGGCAGGTTTGAGACGTCACAAGGAGCCAATCCTGTTAATGGACGGGGTGACGCTATGTATATCATTATGTGCAACCTATGGCAACCACTTCCGCGATGCGCGAGCCAGCTGTAACCGCCATCGTAATTTTAACTCACTACTGACTTCTAACGTTAACGTTACTACTACTAATTACAACATTTCAAGTTAGCTAAGTTTCGACAAGTTGCCACTAAACGATGGCAGTGGCGTGTTTTGTTTTTGTGACGGAGGGGGCGGTTGGAAATGTGCATAGTGGGCGGGGACTATGCAGATTCAGGAATTTTTCATCATACCCTTTTCCCACTGAAATTAGCGCGTTGACGCAGGTTTTGTAGACCCGGGAAGACCCACTTATAGATGACGATCTCTTTTCCCATTGCCAATGAAGTATACTCCTTTCGGTCTCTTTTCTGCTGCGTCACCGTCTGACATCACAAACACATCACATCACATCACATCACAAACGCGCCTGAAACAGGGTTAGTAAACAGTGAAGATGTTACGGTGGTTAGGTCTTTATTGTATCTATTACCCATTCAGTCTGTTTATCAAACTTGGCCCCGACAAATTTGGAACAATGTTCGAGCGCTGCTCAGACGGAGACGGGCAGAATTAGTAGCCGAGATGACAAGGAGTCACAGAAGTTAGCGAAACATATCAGACAGAATTTATTATTTCAAGCAGAGCATTTTATATGTGTTTAAACATGACTGGAGCTGGTCTTTAACCACTTAAATTTAAATGCACTCCATGTATATTTATTACCATTCATTACATTTTTCATCTGTAAATTTTTTCTGCATTAGCTGCAAAGGCACAAGCAAAAAATATATATTTATTTAATATTAATAATATAAGTTATTGATTACTTTTAAATGTATAATGCCTGTGTATAAACATTATTACATAGCTGTGTGTATGCTTGCCCCTACAATTCCAACAGTGCAAGATAAAGATGTGTGATGGTTGTAGCAAAGTAATGTAGCCTCAAGCAGAGGCTAAGGGCGAACTTTCAAACTCAACACCCCAAATTTTTATCATGTTTCATTTGGATTATTTTTGCCCCAATTGATTTGATTCCAGTTACATCATTTCTTGTAAGCAGTAGTGCTTCAGAAGACCTGTTAACAGAGTTTGTAGTCTAAAATCAGGGAGTTGTCTTGTTTCGACACACTTGCATGCATAGTAGAAGCAGCTCATATGATTTACTTCAATACTTTTAATGAATCAAATGTAATCCGACTGTAAAATGACGGCGAGGAAATCTAAAAACCCATGCAAATAAAAAAATAAAAAATCCTTCGACTGCAATTCGGCCCCTTAATCCTCCTCTCGTTTCTTGCCTCCTGTGTACGTTGTTGCATTGCACAAAGGGTAAAACGGGCTACTGCAGTGGCAAATCTCGACCCAATCGACACCACACCAAAACACAAATAATGGTTTCCTTTAATTTGTCATCTTCGTGCATCTTCTCCAATGCATGACGACAACACTCAGGCATAAAAAGACTGACACAATGACAGGCAGTGTTTGTCTTTTTCACGCCCCTCAAAGACACGCACACTCACCAACACATTGACCTCACATACATTATTGAAGGGTCGGTGGTTAGTGCAACTAAGGCCTGGCAGATTGGGTGTCGCGCAGTCATCCTTATGTAATCAGAGGTGATTTCCTGAGAAGGCCAGGATGAGGTCACAGCCAGTAAACAGACATTAGTGAGTCACTGTCAAGAAGCTGTTGGTATACGAACTATACAAACATGTTTGCGGATGAACACGTGTTGCATGGTTAGAAAAAGGAGACAAGGTTGGGTTAAAAAGCTGGTTTGAAATGGACCTACATGCATGTTTCCTGTAAGTGCCTTAGTGCGTGTTTTGTCAGAGAACCCCCGCATTCGTCCGTGAAAGTGTGTGTGTGCTGTGTGCAGCTCCCCCGGTGAGCCAAATGCTCCACCGCTTCACAAAGCAAATCGCAGCTAATCAAATAAGAGCCCTCAGCAGCGCTCAGACATGGGGAGAAGAATGGGAGAACAGAGTGTGTGTGCGTGTGTGTGTGTGTGTGTGTGTGTGTGTGTGTGTGTGTGTCTGGACGAGGAGGTGGTGGAGGCAGTCTAGTGGCTTCAAGAGGTCTTGGATAGTAGGTGGAAGGACAGACACACACACACACCTGCACCTTGTACTGCTGGCTAAGACACAAGCATTGATGGATGCACATATGCATGTAACAAATAAACACATATGCATAAATGAAGCAGACAAGTGGGAACATCAACCATCTTTCATCTCATCTCGTTTTCTCAGCTTTACAGTAACTCTCCTTTGCTTTCCCAGGCTTTCTTAAGTGAGGTTTGGGAATAGTTCAACTAATTTTAAACACATTCAAGTATGAGTGGATTAGGAAAAATACTGTATATCGAGTATTGGTGTGTCCTCTAACAAATAAAGTCCTATTTTGCCTCCGAGATTGCGTAAAACTCTCGGTATCCAGTGTGAGGAGTTAAAATGAATGGCTAAAAGTAAGGGAATTGTTTGATAGCTTAAAGTAAGGGAGATATATTTGGCATAATCACCCAAAATGAATTGAATAATAGATCAAATAGTTTAGCAATTTAGTATCAAGAATAAACATAAAAAAAATAGGAATGGATAAAATGTTAAATGGTTAGCTTAAAGTAATATACAAGTCATTTAAATAGCAAGCTAAAGGTTAGTTGATAGGCTAGTTAAAACTATGCATTCTTGAAATAATTAGCTTAAAGTTGTCAATGAGCTGAGGAAAAAAAAAATGTTATAAAATGTTGAAATACTTAGTCAACGGTAATGAATAGTTGGAAGTTAAACTTAAAAGTTAAAATAAAAAGCTAAAAGTTATGGATAGATGGTTAAAGCTTTTAGGTAAAAGTTAGGAATAAGTCGTTGAATATGTGGCTAAAATAGTAAGCTAACAGTTATGGAGAAATGGCTAAAATAGTAAGCTAACAGTTATGAAGAAATTGCTAAAATAGTAAGCTAACAGGTTATGATGAAATGGCTAAAATAGTAAGCTAGCAGGTTATGATGAAATGGCTAAAATAGTAAGCTAACAGTTATGGAGAAATAGCTAAAATAGCAAGCTTACAAATATGGAGAAATGTCTAAAATAATAAGCTAACAGTTATGGATAAGCAGATGGAATCGTTATCTAACAGTTATAACTGTTTGTGTTGATGCAGGGGTACTTGAGTTCTTCTGATTGGATGTAGACAGAAGAAGAATTTGATAAAGATCACTTTACCTACGTGTTCTGGAGCATTACCTTTGGATTTTAGACAGGATCCAACTAAGTAACTTAAATTCAGCTCCCGAAGGACAATCAGTTGCACACCATAACTTGAACCTGCCAGATTCTTTGTTACCATGAATTCTGGAGCTTCACATCGATCCAACCAGGACTTTCCTGGCTGATAATCAGACAGAGCAGCAGGCCAGATTCAGGGGGTTGGTCCAGACTTGTTTTCTGCTCTGCTGCTTGGCACAGATATTGACGCTGTGTGAGTGGCAGAGCTCCAGTGCTGCCCTGGCTCCCTTTCTACGCTCTCGTCCACGCTCACCCTCCTGACACGCTGCCCTCTGGCTAGCCCTGTATGTGGGCATGAGTGTGTGCGAGCATTTGACGTGTGAGGGTTCATGGAGTTGTATCTGTGCGCCTGAGTAATCTGTGACTGGCTTGAGTCTGTGTGTGTGTGTAATTGTCTCTATGCTATGTGTGTCTTGTGTGTATGTGTGGCAGCTGTGTGCCCTCCTCCTGTCTGCCTGTTGGACAATCAGCCGCTCGCTGCGACCACAGAGACCGAAGGCACGGGGCAAGAATGTCTTTCACTGACCAAGCAGTGGATGCCAAGATGCACACATACTGGTATACGCACACACAAGGCAAATGAGCACACATATATGCTGACACAGGTTGCTTTATTTTATATCATAAAATGTTATAATTTACATTTTTTATTAATCAAAACAAGCATATGTATGTTTTTTGTTCTTTATGGGAAAGTTAAATTTTACTTGACGGAAAATGTATACGTTGATTTGTGAATTAGCACCACTTGAGAGAGCTGACCTGGTAGAAGGATTTACAGTCCAATAAATAAAAAAATTAGCAGCATCCACTTGTATTGTACCCTTTTCTGTCAGAGTTTAAACTACTTTACAAAGGCGAATATTTTTTTGAACAGCTAACAAGCTAGCTCGCTCATGGAGCTTTTTTTCTCGACTCGCAACTTAAAAATATGTATAAAGGACGAGATTAAAAAGAATGGGGTAGTTAACAGCAAATTACAGAGAAAATGGAGAAACACAAAGCTAAATTAAAGATATAATCTCAAAGATTTCAGTTTGGTTCTATTTGGCTGCACCTTATGGCGATAAACGGTGATTGCGGGAGTACACTTCCCACATAACCAGACGTCCACAGTTGGCTCCGGTTGTTTTCCTCACTGGCGGTCGCTTTCCTTTGTCCATTTGTTTCTTTTTCTTTGGATTTTCACTTATTTTTGAAATTGTATCTGTAGTCATCGATTTTTTCTTTGTTTGTTCAGCCATAGTAGATTACTGTTTTCTGCAACACTTGCAGATACCAAAAAAGCAGCCGCTTAGCTCCGCCTACCCTCGCTGGCGGACCAACCGCTGCTGGGTGATGGAAAACACGTCACTAACTGGTACCGCTTGTGATTTTTTCCGCGAAAGACACCCAGTCTGTAATAATACCATGTACTGTAAATGCAAAGGCTTTCACCAGTGGGCCATAGGCTCAATCACTATTGTGTTACCTCATTCGGCGATAGATGTTTAAATATTATATTTAAATGAAAATCTTTGAGATTATATCTCATGTTCCTAATTTGCTTGGTTATCCGTTAGCTAGCTAGCTAACGTAGTTCACAACCTAGTCCTAGTAGTCACGATGTCACCCAGCCTCTAAAAGCTTTTATTATTATATTATTTTGTTCGGAGGTGTAGAAAGTCTTCACTTTGACACTTTTTAAAACTGTCTCCAATAACTTTATATATTTATTTAACTTGAATATATGTCCTATTATTTCATGTGACATTTTATGTGACATGATTCTGCATCTCCAAATGTCAAAAGAATTTGCTAACTATGTATGACATTTACATATAGGCTTATACGCTGTCACACACAGGTTTTTTAACTATTGACAACACAATCTTAGCCTACTTTTTTTCTTTTATTTGTCAATACAAGTATTGTGTACATTTGTGTTTTTAATTGGGAAATTCAGAAAGACACTTTGAGGGCTAGCATGACTGACTACACAAGCAAATTCATTATTGGTGTAATTATCCGTTAGCTAGCCAGCTACTGTAGGTCACAAACTAGCCTAGCAAGTATTACCAATGATACCAAACCTCTAGAACAGACTATTTCCCAGGCAGATAAACTTCACTTTGCCACTTCTGATGTGACAACAACAAACCGTCATTTAAGGTGACTGCTTGTGTTCCTTGCCCTGTTTTATCAAACAAACAGACACAGACACATACTGTGTATATATATTCTGTTTTAATATTTTATACGATTTATCAAAAACGTAATGTCATATAATATAATCAATTTGTATACAGGAAAATCTTATACAGTTAAGAACTCATGGCAAACTACAGGACATATGACACTCATCATCTTACCATTAGAGATTCAGTTCTTGACAGCAGCACAAAGCAGTGGCACACAGGAGTGGCCAGTGTTCACGGTGAAATGATCCCTATGACTGACTGACTGACTGACTAAATAATTGCCAACAGAGATAATGTGCAGTGTAGCTTCGAGCTGGCCCCGCTTGAGTTCAGTATCCTAACTAGCAGCAGCACAGCCACTGAGAGGCAGTCATTAAAAGTCAGCTCTGTGCAGTTCAGGGAAAATTTAAAGGTCAGGGCCCACATGGGAAAGGCACTCTTGAGTGCTAAGTAGTATAGCATATGTAAAGGAAATGGTTCATGATGTTGCAGCACCCTGCAGCGAATGTCTAATCCTGAGTGCATGTTCCACAAGTTCTGCTTCTTTGGAGGAAATCATTACAGAAACACAGCAGGAAGAAACCAGTGCAAAAACAGACCGTGACACATAAGCCCTGAACGCTCCTACAAGGGTGGATAAAGCCTTTTTAGCCTACAATAACCTCTATACGTATTCATTATTCCATCTGTGTGTGTACGGTTGTGTTGGCACTAATTTGCACATCTGCCTTTGTCTGCCCCGAATAAATAAAATTAGCACATCAAAACTGAAACGTAGAGTGTTTCTATGTGGGTACATGTGGCGTTGGCAAATTGGAGATCCAGTCTTCATTAGTCATCAGCAGATTCACAAGTATAAAGGCTCCTCTGGACACCAATGATTCTTGTGTTGGAGGATAATGCTCGTAAACGTTCGGTTCTTAAAGTGATGATCCTATCCTAGTATGTAAACACGGCCATGTGCACACTGTGACCAATTATGCGAGTAGGTAAAACCCTTATCTCCGTAAATGAAAGAAAACCCCCCCTCGCCATAATACAGCTCAGTCCTTTTATTCTAATTTACCATCCGCAAATCCTGTCAAAATGGAACAGGCGATCTCAATGGAAACCTCATTAGCATTTCATACATAAACAACAGCCTTATGGGAGCGTCAAGGTGTATTTCCTGCTTACGTCCCTCCTCTCGTGTCGGGCCAGTCTGGAGAGGCAGACGGTCAGGCTGTGGAATATCATCCCAGTCTTTTTTCCCTCATCAATATGTGATGAGGGTTTGGAAACCGGAGATGACCGATAATTTCTCGCCATGTCAGAGAGGTGAAGGTTACACTTACTGGAGGTTCTTTGTGATGTATAATCACGCACCAATGAGGAAATTGCCTATATCAGTGCAATCTTACTCCTATTTGTACATGTAATCACTCACGCTCAGGGGTTCCTCAGGGGCCATAAAACGGTCTTAGGGCGTTTTCCCCGCTGCCACTTTTTTCTTTGTGCCACAAAGAAGGATCTAATTAGTGAGGGACCCCCATCATGTATCTTCTATTAGAAGAATAGCTCTGTGGCTTTCCCCAATAAATGGGGAGTTGAACCCTCTGTCTATGTCCTGCTGGGAGGGGCGCTTCTTTAGCAAAGCCGGTTGACCCTGTGTATGCCCAGCTCTAATCAGGAGCAGTCCAGAGGGTGCCATGACGGCAATAAAACACCCAATACACCTTCTTCTTGTCTCTGCCCTCTTCTGTGTAACCCTCCCAAGCACGAACACAAACATGATACAGAGCCCCCCCAGAGGGGCACCAAGAACGGAGGCTATAAACCATTATAAGCTAGGTTAGCCTACAGTGACAGCCCAGCTTGTTCCTCCTCCTTTGAGCAGGTCCGCGTGCTGGGCAGTCCCAGCCTCTCATCCACCGCGCTGAATAGAACCGCGGGGCTCTGGCTCCATAGAGATAGTGTTATCTGGGCCGCCACGGGGCCCCGATCGCAGCCGTGTATACACACACTCAGCGGGCAGCGCACACATCAACGTGAGGCTAGACAAAGGAACTGTGGACCAACACAAACATTACATGGTTATAATGTAATTGACACAAGCACATGTGCACACGGTCCAGACACACAGAGACAAATGGGGAAGTTCACACGCACGTTTGGGTACAATTGATGCCCTTCAACTTGAGCGTGACATTGACACTGACCTTTTTGTTCCCCACATTTCCCTCCAATCAATTTTCATTTTTAAAACAAAACAAAATCACATGACACAACATATAGGGCAGAATTACCTGACCTCTAGGCCTATAACTAGTAAAAAAAATGACCTGAAGCTGACACAGGATCCGCTCTGCATCAGCTGGAGAGATTTTCTCCACACAGGGTGGCCAGTGGTCACACGCCTCGGCCTCGGATCAGGCTGTAGTCCCCGCTGATTTTAGGAATCTGAGTTATTTCATCCATTCCTGGAGATCTCCACACATGACCTGTCGCCGCTGGGAGCAGTGAGCCAGAGGGACGGGGATAAGCCGCATTTCTCCAATTTTACTTCAACAATTTCAATTAAAAAGAGATTTAAGGTGGAAAAGCACATTTTCATACAGGGTGTGCAAACAAAATCCTGGAAAGGGGTGAGAAAATATGTGGTAGTAATACGTTTTAAGGGTATTTTCTAACAGTTATGAGACTCGCATGCTCGTATAGATGCAAGGTTAGCATGTGGCGTGGGCGGCCCAGGTGAATGTTTGTACTAAACTAGCCAGTTTAATATTAATGGGACATTTTTACAACTCAAACATAGACCCCCATCTTTATGCATATTCCATCTGGATCCAAACACACATGGCACGAGTCGAGTTATCTTTACACGAATAAAGGTTTTCTCAAAGTACAGTACAGTTTTTATTTTCCCCAGCAGTAAATTGGAGTTGCCAGACGTGTTGATTAGAGAGCTGTTTATCCTCTTGTTGACTGATTTCACCCTGAAGCACACAACCAGAACTTTTGATCAGCTGCAAAAAAACATGAAATTACTTCAAAGTTGGACCAAGTCTTTGTGCTTTGCGTGACCTGGCTCTAAGTTATCTTTTTAAACTTCTTGCCACTCATGAACCTCAAGATCTGTTTTTGGAAAAGGGCTCCACAGTGTCCACATCCAGCCAGAGGACAATCATTAATATCACCTCTTGAATGCACTTTAACACTGGGCCTTTATGATCTTTGGCTCTAAGTTTTATCTAGTTTGATATTTATTCATTCTTTGTCTTTTATCCCTAAAAATGTGTTGCAAATTTTCATTGCTAATACCTCG
Organism: Semicossyphus pulcher; assembly: GCF_022749685.1. Lineage (NCBI taxonomy): Eukaryota > Metazoa > Chordata > Actinopteri > Labriformes > Labridae > Semicossyphus > Semicossyphus pulcher. Next base: position 8,702,197 of record NW_027211670.1, on the reverse strand, counting down.
TTGTTTGAAGGTATTGCCGTAACACTTGGCAATGAAATTCAGGATGACTTGTTATCACTTTGATCCCTTGTTTTTTATTGATTTATATGACTGTTGATGTGCCGCTGTGGCCTAGGGCAAATTTTCAACTGTTATCTCTTGGCTGAATATTAAAAAAGTTATTATTGTGTTTGTGTGTAATAGTGTTTTAAAGTAACAACAAAACACACGTAAAATTAGAAGCAGTGAAACACCATGAGAAGCTTGTAGGAGTAGGGCAGCATCATGCAAAGTAGGACTTCTATAACCTCCCAATACTAATCAACGTAAGCAGAAAATAAGCACAGGTAGGCTACTTAAAATATGTCAACAGAAAATTACATTACATTACTGAAGACAGATGTTAAACCAGACACAAACGAAAAGGCAAGAAAATGAGGAGAGATAAAACGATTATTTTTGATAGCCTCAATTATTGAGGCTGATGCCATCACCCTCAGCTATACTTCAGATGTATTGCAAATTAGCTTAAGAACCTAATCTAAGTTGGTGAACAAGAGTGACATAGGCTACCTGCTACACGTAGGCATGTTTAAAGTTGGGCTGAAATAAAAGAAATGCTGTTTTAACCCTTTAAGATAACATCTCCAGTCATATTGTACATCTATTTTGTAATCTTTCCACAAAATTACGGAAAAAAAAGCAAACTTATTTTTTATGCTTCGCCTATATCGCAATGTAATCATGTTATGTTCTTGAAAACAGTGATTACGTAACCTTTAACCAACCAGTTAAAAAAAAAAATTCTATTAATCTTCAACTTTTAGCTGCACAGAGCTGATTCGTTTAGTTAGCTAGCTACAACATGCTACATTGGCATGTCCTCTGTAGCTTGCCACCAAAAAACTCTCTGTACCTGACTGATACTGCTCTCCCATTTGGTACACTGTTAGGTTCATACCTACCTCGTTAGTTAGGACACGTGGACCCCCCCACCACCTCCAAATTTATTTCCTGCGTATCCTCTTTCAATCAAAAATATCTATTTCAGCTCGAGTCTCTCATTGTGAGTATGTTAGCTTTGTGACATTAGTATGTAGCCTAAAGCATGGCTGGGCCTCAGCGTAACTTCTTAAAGCTACTAGCATAGCCATATTTAGCTATTCATGTTACTTTTGTGCTCTAATACTAGCATAAAGCCTAAGACAACTATTGGTGATCATGGTAAAGATTACTTCAGCCAAGTGTCATTGTGAGCATGTTAGCATTTGCTCAGAGCACCACTGTGCCTAGCTGCTAGCATGGCTGAAGACTCTTGTAGTGTTGGTGCTTTTTGTAGCAAGATATTTGAAGAGAAAAACGCTCATATGTCATATTTAGCCTTTTGATTGGTTATTTAATCTTATTTTGAAACCTTTACGACTTAAATGTTACCTGCTTCACTCTCACAAACCATCTAAAATAGTCTTCCTATGGCGGTGGGTTCTAAAGCTAGGACGGGGGTAGTTAGCATGCTAGCATCTTCCCCCGTTTCTTCCAGCCACTTGGTCTTGTTCTGAGCCTTTCTGATTACCAGAGGCAATTTCAGGCTGTTTGGTCGACATATCAAGGTCCCTGATACACTCGAAGTTAGTTTAGTAAAAGAATGTGTATTTTCTTTCTTAAAATCCTCATAGAGTTGAACAGTCTAAACTGTTTCAACAATGAGATTTTTCTAAAGGTAGTATTTGCTTTTTGATATTAGGTAGTATTTATATGTACAGCTGTTTATGCTATCATCTATCTACCCCCTGTATGGTTCAAATACCAAGCATGTCCGGACCTGTCTGTGCTGACTAATGATAAACCCTGATAGACGCCATTATCTCTTGATTGCTTACACACAGAGCCCTAACTCAAACTGCTATCCTGACAATAAAGCTATCTGTGTTAAATCTCTGGTATTCCACAATAACAAAGTGAATGACATAGATTTTTGTTATTGTTCTTTCTTTAATTGACACCATTTATTGCATCAAGGCATGATTGCATTTTTGAACAGCTTAAAAAAGTACAAATGAAAACAACATGGTAAGATTAAAGAGTCCGTATCAAACTTGATCAATATGATACAATAAGAAAATCCTTTAAGAGTTGAATTTATATGAACCAGCTCATTATTTATCCCCTCAAACCAACAAAGTTATTATCTCCTCAAACATGTTTTTAATATTGATCTGTGAAAACAAACTATACAAATAAAAAAAGGACAAATGGAATCAATGAGGAAAAAAGAAAATCCATCACCCAGTGACAGAAAACAGAACTCTTTTTTATCTAAATCAACAAAGAAACACCAATGAATGCATATTCTTTATCAACAAATTTGGCGAAATATGATCAACAAATGCCCAATTTTGTGTATATTGAGAAAGAAAAACAATATTTAAGCAAAAAAAAAACCTTATTGCAGTGTTGAGCTCATTGTTAAAAAATTACATAGTCAAAACCCACATATGCATCACTGTCATTATGGTCAGTTAATCTTTAAAGAGGGGGTATAATGCTGTTTCACATTTTAAGACAATGTTGGATGTCCAGACTAAACATGGGTGAAAAATCTGTAGGTAAAAGTATTTTGGAGTAATCCCCAGGCTTCTCAGCTCAGTCTGCCGGCTGCTGTGAACGCTAGGTTTCACACAGTTTTTTCTACACGCTGCACTTTGTGACGTCACAAAGTGCAGCCAGAATTGGCCAATAAGAAGAAAATGGGCTTGTAGGGGTGTGGCTTCTTAAATGGACAGAGCTCAGTCGTTTCAGGCAGAGGCTGCATGAGGGCCCGCACAGAGCACCAGTGTGAGAAAAATGATGAGTTTTTTTAACTGTAAATTATGCTAAGCTACTCCACAGGTATCACAGAGTGAAATATGAAGCTTAAAATTAGCATAATACCCCCCTTTAAAACATTGTTTTCATATGATAAAAAAAAGTCCCGCCTTCTTAAAACTGCTGCCTAACAAAGTGCATAATGTTCGATTTCAGGCCTTCTCTCTGCTTTGCTTTGCAATACATAACTGTAGACAAATGGCAAATGTTCCTGCCTAGCTTCATGCTATATACTTTAGTGAATATATATTAAATTGACTATATAACAAAGTCATAAGTGACTACTCTCAGACTATGATTTAAAGTTTTCTCTTCTCAATCCTGCTTTGATAACTTCCATCATCACATGACAAAGACATCTGAGATGAATGGCGGATTTTACTGCATGTTAGTACAAAAAGGTTGAATGCTCATGTAGCAAAATAGACTCCTACGTGTCCTCTCAGTCCGACAGTGCTTGTTGTGGAGAGTGCTTTGAAAGAGGGTGGTCGGGTTTTCTTTGCTTTGTCATCATTTCATCATCAAAAAATAACAAAGCTGCAGTTCAGCACTCATTTGATTAATTCTCTTACAACCGGCTGCCTGATATCTGAGCTGTTCAACAAAATACAAGATAAGCATGTCCTGTTTTTTGCATCGGCTTTTCCTCTTCCAGAAGGAAAAAAAATGCTTTCACTCGATAATCCTTTGCATTCCACATGAAAATTTAATTTGGTTTACAAAAGATGTTTTAATGTCTTTCCTCGTGCTTGATAGCGTTTTGTCATATTATGCACTACTTCCTGCCAATCAAACGACTCCCTGAGGAAGAAATAGGAGTCTATGGCAGGAAATATTCCTAAATCATGTTGCCCAACATCATCATTGTAGTCTGATGAATGCATTTTTTAAGGGCATTGTTTTTTGCCAGTTTCACAGTTCTACTGCAGGAAAGAAGTTTGTTTGTATTTAACAAAAATACAAGTAAGTGTTGCAAAAATAAATCACAAATGCTGCGAATTGAGGAATGATTTGAGGTCGCCAGAGGGATAAAGAGTTTGGACAATTATCAGAGATGTTCAGGCGATTGTGAGTTAATAATCAATGTCAGTGGGGTTCGAGGTCAAAGGTCACAGATAGGCCTCCACTCGCTCCCATGGCTGCATCTCTGTGAAGAAGCCCTCGCACAGGCCGAAGCCCTGATCCAGAGTCAGAGGAATCGCCTGCGCCTCTTCTTTGATCTCCTCCCACGGCTGCAGCACCGCCTCCTCTGGCTGCTCCGGGAACAGCGCGGCGGGCTCGTCGAACTGCTGCTGCAGGTGGTGCTGGCTGTGGAGCAGCTGATCCTGGTCCAGCTGCTGCGGCAGGAGGTGAACCTGTCCCACACTGCCTGTGCAATCCATGTTAGGAGGGTTGAGCTCCATGTAAGCGTAGGGCTGATGATGGTTCAGGTGCTGGTTCTGACTCATGACGTCCCCTCCTCCGAGCCACCTCCCCAGCCCCGCTGGGTGCTGCTGCCTCCCCTGCAGGGTGACCTCCATGTCGCACCCCAGGGAGCTCAACGCGGTGTTGATGTCCAAATCCTCGAAGGTGCTACAGTTCCCACTTAGGACGTCATCGAACACGGACGCCAGGTCAAAGTCCCCCCTCAGGATGTCCACTTTGTGGGCGTCTGTCGCCAGAAGAGGAGACTCCGCCCCCCTCGTCGTCTTGCTGCTTTTAGAGGAAATGTGCTTCTGTTTGCCGCCCACCGCTGTGTAAGGGCAGCCATTTTGGGCGCTGTGATAACCCTGAAGCAGTTTGCTCTGTCTGTGAGGGCCACCGCTGCTGCCGTTGTAGTGGTTGGCAGACATCCTCCTGCGTTTGAAGATGCCGTTGACAAACATGTCGGCGTACTGCGGATCAATCTGCCAGAAGCCCCCCTTCCCCGGCTCATCTTTCTGCCGGGGGACCTTCTTGAAACACTTGTTGAGGGACAGGTTGTGACGAATCGAGTTCTGCAACAAAGACAGAAAAAAACAGGGGTAATTAGCAGGATCCCACTGGCTTTGAGCAGAATTTGAGTTAGTCATGCAAAAAAAAGAACGTGCCAGATTGTCTTTTTGTAAGGGAGCCGACGAGGAGTAGGAGGAGGAGGAGGGGGGGAGGGGGAGTATTGTTGTTGTTTGTATAGGAAAGCAAATGTACCTAATGAGGCTTTCTAGTAACAGGCAGCTCTGTGCATTTCAAACATGATCAGCTGTGCTTAGCTGCCATCTCTCTCAGGAGCCCTCATTAACACTCTCTCACACACAGACACACACACACAAATTAGAGTGCTTTCTTCGCCCCATCATGATTCCCATCAGGCAAAAAAAAACCTGTATGAGCACTCTCTGGGAAGATGGAAATTTCTGAGACTCTTGCATTAACAAACACTTGTCATGGAAATCATGAAAGGCTGAAATTAGACTCTAATCCTGCAGGCCTGCATCTCCCTACAATGATAAAACTGAACTCTATTTATACAGCAATTTTCATACAAACGTGCAGCCCGAAGTTCTTCATATAGGAGCAAACGGAGGAAAATAAGAGCAAAAAATAGATCCAAATTTTGCAAGACAAGAAATTTAGACGAGAAAACACAGGGAATGAAGGTAATGATTAAAAAGTTCCTCCAAAATAAAAGCCAAAAGACTTTCTGTCTTTTATTTTGAAGTATTTTTTGTCTACAGTATAAAAATGTGGTGTCTGATGGTGACAATGAGATCAATTGCTCACCCTCCTCTCCCTCACCTCGCCATTTATCTGACTCATCAATAATAGAAGAAGAGTTAGAGTCTCGGTTACCTGCCAGCTGGGCTCCGCGTGTCTGTAGTAGCAGAAATTCTCCGTGATCCAGTTATAGATGGTGGACAGAGTCACTTTGGGCTGCTTGCTAGCTTGCATCGCCATGCAGATGAGAGAAGCGTAGGAATAAGGCGGTTTCACTTTGGGGTTTGTCTTGTAGTCGATCTCTACAGGTGGACTAGCCTGGATGGGGATCTGTGGGAAGCTGGTACCCGGATGTGCGCAATTGGCGAACCGCGGTGCAGCAGTGGAATCGCTGCCGGAGGTAACAGGGCTGCCCAGGTACAAAGGCATCCCGGTGGAGGCTGTGTCTCCGGCCGGCGGGCTGGACGGAGAGTCGGTGCCTCCTCTGGGGAAGCCGAGCCGCTTTAGATAGAGGTGCTGCTGGGTGGACGGGCAGCCCGGTCCGGCTCCGTTCGGTCGCTCCGGGTCCGCGCTGAGGATGGAGAAATTCTGGAGCCAGTGGAGGCTGGTGAGGCTGTCGTCCAGGGGGGCAGAGTCGGAGCCGGTGACTGGGTCATCCGGGTAAACCGCCAGCCATTTCTGCTTAAACTTGTTGGCGATGTCGGGGCTCGTGAGAACCGGCATCCTGGGTTTGTGCGCGAGGTGAGGGGTGAAGAAAGATCCTCAGATCGGCATTTAAAGTTTTGTTTGATCTTGAGGGAAAAAGTCAAAGAAAACAAAAATCACCCAAATGCAAAATAAATCACCACAAAATAACTATTGTTTGATCCAAGAATTCCGATATTAGCCCGATCCCTCAAATTGCAAAATTGATGCGTAATGCTCCTACCTCCGGTGCAGCCTTTTCGGAGGAGATTCTCAGTGTGCACCTGTTGCAGTCCGTCCCCTCCTCTCCTCTCCAAGGTCTCAGCGGCGCATCCAGTCTCTGCGCAACAAGTGCAGCGGGGGGAGGGCAAGTAGCATCCAGTAAGAGCTCATACAGGGAAAAAAGAAGAGCGAAAAACGCCACTCAGGACAGATCCATGCCGACTGGGCAAAATAAGGATGTTGCTCATTCAAACGCTCAGCTCTGCGCGAGTGTCCATGGGAGGTCAAGACGTGAGAATGTGTGGCGGATGCAAAATAAGTCGCTCATAAAGCCCGAGAGACTGCCCACCATCCCTTTAAACGCCCGAGGGGATTTCTGATTGGCTGGCTATCCTTGCTTCTCCAGGTTTCACTTCAGCATATACACACACATAGACACACACACACACTCTCTCTCCATCAGTCACAAACTCACTCACACACACAAAAGGAGGAGCATCCACAGAAATGTCGATAGAGTGAGTGCGCAACAAGTTTACACCAGGACAGTCACTTTGTCGTTTCTTTGTCTTTAATCTTTGTCTTCATCCCGGAAACAGGCTGAAATGTGACCTCTGCGGCGCGCGGCACGTCACCCCTCCCCTCCTCCCTGCCGCTGAAAGCACGCGCCACAGGTCCCGCTTGTAGCACACTTGCAAAGAAAGCAGCCAACTTAAACTGATAGGCCTGTATTTACCTTGTCTTTTAACTGTGGGCGACAATGATGCTTTTCAAATGTGAAAAGACAAGCGCTGATTGAATTCCAGCTGTTGTGCACAATTAAATGCTGATTTTGAGTTACAGTTAATTACATTTAAATTGTGCCCTTCTGTGGATTTACACCAGAAAAAGATACTGCAAAAAACACCAAACGCTTGATTGTGTGCTTAATGTAAACTTGAATACATGAATGGACCTTTCAGCCCAGACACATAAAACACCTGTAGGAAAAATGGAACTTTGTAATCCAATTGATGAGTGATATTGTATAAAATATAGTGTAGTTACGCCTCCATATAGAGACATGTTTGTAACGTAAGAACAAAGTGTGTGGATCCCCATTCCACTTTTATTCAAGCCCAGATATGCGGACCCTTAGTTGACCATTTATTTCTGATTATGTCATGTTTTTCCAGATTGATATTCTTTAACTAAAACACCATAAAAAAAGAGTAAAATATTTTAAATATAGAAATAATAACTAAATGTTGTCATTTACGATTTATGTTTATTATACTAAAAATAATCATTCTAATTAGTCGCTCTCAGTGTCACCATCCGAACAGGTGCACCGAAAACAGATTGCTGGACAACATGAATCCTGTGTCTGCAGAAGTGAACGTTGGAGTCAGTGTAAATCATGAGGAAACACTGCCACTCAGTGGACAAACAATGCATTGCAGCTACACCTGAGTGCAAAGCCACAAATAATGGCAGAGATCTACTGGTGCCACAGGCAGCATGGAGGCCCTGCAGGTGAGAGAACACTGATTGTTACATGTACGGGGGCACTCAAGTAAATAAGACTGCATTTTAAATAAGCCCCAGTGTTCATTGTAGATTTTCACTGTATTTCTTTTCATACAGGGGATGCACCATGCATGACCCTTACAGAGATGTGGGCAATGCATGTTTTCACTGCACACGTCATAAATAAGACAGCTTGACAAGTCTTATCAAAAAGCTACCATTGCAATCAACGTGTAGTATTCTGTGTAGCCCTGGATTGTTTATTATACAGTATAAGAAGAAGACATACAGTTAATTAATACACATGACATGAAATGAATGGGCATATAAAATGCAAGGGTTTGTACTTACACTGCACTTTTCTTGATAATAGAAGGCTATATATCCTGAACCAGGCTATATACTAACATGATGAAAAAGTTTCCTTCCTTGGGTGCATATATAATCGGGCCTTTATTGTCAAGAGTCTTCTTTAGGTGTGTATTTCATTTGTATTTTGTTGCTCAGTAATCATTTCCTGTTTTATTTTGTAATTTATTACCTTTTGTAATGCTCACTTCCTGCCTTTGTGATTGTGTTCCCCTGTGTCTCGTTAGTCCCACCTGTGTCTGATTACCCCGTGTGTATTTTGTCTCCTTCCCTTCAATGCCAGTTTATCTTTGTCTACCTTGGTAAAACTTTTGTCAACCTTGCTCATCGTGTTCCTAGATTTTCCTCGTGGCTTTTCATGTATTTGCTCTTGCTCCTATAAAGCCTGAGAATTTCCTTCTTCCTCTTTTAAACAGATTTTAAACACATCTGCTCAGCTTAAAGATTTGAAGTGTGAGAGAGGCCTACAAGAGCTGGCATTCACTGTAAGGCGCGGAGGATGGATGAGCGGCAAAATCTATACTGAAACACTTTAAGGACCCGGATACGTCAGGCCAGCTGCTGCGTCCCGTCAAGGAGGCCTGATTTAAAAAATGTCTTCAGGTTTGTTCAGGTTCTTGACACAGGGTTTGCTGCTGAGACGGGCAAATGTTTGGACAGCTGTCCTAATTGTTGCCAGGTTCTCCTTCAGAAGGAACTAAGCCCACATACAATATACGTAGATACAGTAGATCTGATGAGAGGAATTGGGGTGCCGTGGAGGACTATTATACCAGTATGTATTTCTTGTTAATAGCACTTTTAACCTTAGCAGGTGTTTTAATTCAGGAAAAAAAATCTATTAATGAACTAAATTTAACTTATTTGGCTGCAAAAACATTTTTTAGGGGAAAAGGTGGTGACCAAACCAGCTTGTGCAGATATCAGAGGTCCTGAACACAAAATGTTACCTGTTGCCACATCTTGTTTGAGCTTTGCTGTTGATATAGCACTCAAATTTAGCATAAACACACATGATGAAGAGGAGGCTTGATTTCAACCCTGTTTAGGAAGAGTTTGCGGTTCTGAGAGTCTTAAACTGAGAACTATCTCCTTATAAATGTTTCCTTGAGAGTTAGCCCACTCATGTCTGTGTGTTACAATGAGGCTACCACTAGCAGGCTAGCTAGGTTAGCTTGAAAGAGGAAGTGGGGAAGTTGAAGCAAGCATTTCCAGAATGTTATAAAATCCAAATACCAGCATCTCTAACAGTCACACATTTAAAATGTTTCTTATTTGTTTGTAGGATGAATTTTGTTATCTTTTGACCAAGCCAGGCTAGCTAATTCCACGTTAGCCACTGTTTGTGTTAGGCTAAGCTAGCCAGCTACTGACAATAGCCTGATTCTTAACTACGCATATGAGTGATGTAATTCTTTTCATTAATTTAGTTCAATGTTTCAATACCCAGGGTTTTGGCAAAGCATTTAAGTACAAAAAGATCAAATTTTAGGACGATATAAAAAATTGGCAATATATCAACGTTTAAACCATCTGTGTTTAAGTATAACTCAATGTCCCTCAGGTTGGGATATGTTAAGTAGCATATTTGAGTAGCAATATACACAACATCTCTTTCCTTGGAGTGTTTTAAATTTTTAGGCCATTAAGCTCTTTGAAACCTGAAACACAGAGTTAATGTTCACTTTTTTTTTATTGAATGTTTTACACTGTAGGAGGAAGTGTGTTCTACCAGCACCTCACTTGTCAAACATTGACCACACAAACTGTTTTCTTTTGGTTGCCATAAATTTTGTGTCTTCCTCTTTTGATTTCCAGTTTGTGGTTACTCTCTCTGCTCTTGGGTTAAGATTTATATTTTTATCTGACAGTAAAGCGATATACTGCTAATTAATGTTTTCAGCAACTTTTATGGTTGAAAAACATTTAGTTAGATGCTATATTTTTCCTTGTTTAAGTTTAGTAATGGCATCAAATGAGCTGTAAGTAACATTGAACTGTAGACTATTAGCCAGATTTAGCACATCAAAGGACATTGGAATACAAATGTGTTGGCTATTGAGTATTTCTCTAAATATTTGTGCAATTAAAACACGGTTTTATTACCATGACCTCAAATTCCCCCAGTGTTACATTTATTGCTCTTTTTTCATGTCCTCCCCTTCACCAGCAGGTGTCACTGTTTCCAATATTTCCAACATCCTATTCTCCCACAGCTGCTACAAACATGCCATTGATAAAAGACTGTTTACAGTATACAGTTACCCACAATTCTTAGCTGTGTGTTGATATCCGATGGCTCGTTTTACACACAGTCTGCACTATAACTGCTGCTTTAGACGTCTGTAGTTCCTTCACTGACCTTTATTCGGCTACATCCGTACTTGTAAATAAAAGCAGGGGGTGGCTATTGCTTGAATTGAAGGGTGGAGAATTTTAAGTTACATAAATTCAGTTTAATTCTGTTTTATTATATTCCTTTGTCCATTCATTGTCTTTTAGGTACCAACTTTGTTTATTGACCACAAATGCCTGCAGTCCCCTCTCCTTTTTATTACATTATTGACTAGTGACTGCCATCAAAAAGAATAAATGGCCCTGTTTTGTTTAATGGTTCATTATTATATGCTCATTAATTTTGGTAATTTATAGTTACAGGGTAATTAAGTCGTTAATGTGCGTCTTTGTGGCCATCTGGATGTTTAGAGCTAGCATTCATTTTCTTTATTAGCCGTGTTCAAAACCCAGTCTCACCTCACATCTAAGCTGCTGTAGTGTCCTTGAGCAAGACTAAATTTGCCTTGAAACTAATCGATGAAAATGCTTACAATGACATTACAACAAAGGAGAAATGCTGTACCGCTGCAGTACTCACTAATGTGTGCGGATGAACTGCGGCACCAATGGGTTACATACAGGGAATAAGTAGTTTATTATGAGGAGAATAGCGCAGCGCAGGGCAGACACGACGCTTCAGAAAATGCACCCATGGCTGTCGGCTGTCCCTAATTTAACTCCGAGCGATTTAATTGGCGGTGGTGTATTTGTTTACCATATTTGGCAAGATAGTGACACAGCGCGCCTGGGAATTGGACGAGAGCGGCCGTCATTCACAAAAGTCTGCCTTCTGGAGCTTTACAAACAAAGCGCGTGCTCACGGGAGTTGTAGTCCAAACAAACCCTTTCTGCGATTAGTCGAGTGGTGATTTACCTTCTCTGGGGTATTTGCAATGCCACATATTAACTAAAATCTCAGAAGCACTTAATGTGATGAATTACATTTGTTTAACTTATCTTTTAGTATCAAAATAAACCCGCACCAGCCGGCTAAAGACACGGTGAAGCGAGACCCCTCCGCTCGCAGCATACAAATCCCACCGGCGATGCTCTCCTCTGATTGGCTGCGCCCTCTTGTCAATCACGCAACGCTCCTTCCACTACCGCTCCTACAGTAAATATTTGTGTTTGCTCAACCGGCTGTAATGGTGGACGACTGAGGCAGGGGAACGGAATACAACTAGAGAGAAGAAAGAAAGAGAGAGAGGAAAACGGTCGAAAGTCTGTTTCAGTGCCAGTCGCCGCGAGTAGGACACGGACCTCGTCGAAAATGGATGAACTCAAACATCAAGTCATGATTAACCAGTTCGTCCTGACGGCGGGTTGTGCGGCAGACCAGGCGAAGCAGCTTTTGCAAGCGGCACATTGGCAGTTCGAGGTAAAAGGAAACTAGAAACTGAGAAAGGCTTTAGTGGCAACTCTCGCCTGTCTGCCTCTCGCTACTTTGTAACCTCTTGAATTTCCACACAAAAGATAAAAGATACATCTCCGCTTTATGTGGCAGACATTCGGCCCACTTTCAAAGCAGAACTTTTGCTGTATTTGAAGTATGCATTTATGTGCTTTAGCCTGAGTAAACCTGCAGGGGATACACGGTTGCACAGTAGCGCGAAGCTTGCATATCCAATTAGACTTTACTCTAGATTAAATACTATAATCCGACACATGACAGCAGTGTACAGGCGAGGCCAGCGAGTGCTATTACGCAATGAAGATGACCGCCGTGTTGTATCGACTAGCCTACTGAAGAGAGATTGTTTAGTCTGCGGTGAACCGAATATATTACAAATATAAATCTATATTTTCCCTTTCCGCAAGCTTGTTCTATTCATGTTTTCTTTATAGCAACAGCAAAATAAGCGATCTGTGGAAGGATGTCTTTGCCCCCAGCTATTTATAGTGTCATTAAAAATTGTTCCTAATGTCCTTTTCTGTGTTTTATTATAGACTGCCCTCAGTGCCTTTTTTCAAGAAACAAATATTCCATACGGCCATCATCATCAAATGGTGAGTGCAAAAAGAGGAAGGGGGGGTTGTACATAATACACCTTTTTATGCTATTATTGTTCTATATATTAAATATTAACTAATCTAATCGAAGCTATTGTTTCTTTAAGGCTACTATTCTGTTTTGAGTGGGATGAGCAGCCCTTATAGGCCGAGAGGGATGATGTTGTACTAACAATAACAAAGCACATGTCGGCCATGTTGTGAGCTTCCAGAAATAAACACAGAGGCAGGCATGCAGCCGCAGCAGCCACACTGACAGAGGCAGAGAGAGAGAGAGAGAGAGAGAGAGAGAGAGAGAGAGAGAGAGAGAGAGAGTGTGTGTATGTATGGGAGAAGGAGGGGGCATAAAAGATAGATTAGGGATGCACGATATTGGATTTTTTGGAAAATATTTTCCAACCCTTTTTGCAGATTGCAGAATTCGATACCAATATATTATGCACGTTTTTTTTCCACCTAATTGCAAAGAACATGAAGTCTGCCCTGATATTGGAATTGATGTCATGCCTGCTCTTATACCCCTTTCCGAACGAAATTAGTGTCTTGACCCGTTTTTTTCAGACCCAGGCAGACCCGCTTATAAATGCCGATTGTCTCTTTTCCCATTGTCAGTAGAGTATACGCCTTTCAGTCTCTTTTCTGCTGCATCACCATTTGACGTCACAAACACGCACGAAGCAGGGTTAGTAAACAGTGAAGATGTTTTGGTGGTTAGGTCTTTATTGTATCTATCACTCATTCAGTCTATTTATCATTCTTGGCGACGACAAATTTGGAACAGTGTTCGACCGCTGCTTGGACGGAGATGGGCGGAGTTTGTAGCTGAGATGACGAGGAGTCTCGGAAATTAGCGACGGAGCATAGCGTCGCGCCGGAAAGGGGGTGGAGATTAGCGTGTTGACACAAGTTTTGTGTTCCCATCAATGCTGATCAGAGCCGAGGCGATAATTACCCGGGTCTGAATGCCGATTGTAGCCTTTCCCATTTAGCAAAAAAGCCGGGTGTTAGTGGGTTTTTTGACCAGTGGGAAAGCGGCTTTATTATAGTGGCCCACTGGCAGAGGCAGAAATAACATAATACAGTGCTTGTTAAAATGTACACATTCACTGGGCAATGTAAGAAAACTATTTAAACTTAAGTTACGTACAAAGGGCCGTATGTATGCAACATTTTCTTTCAACTAAAACAAATTTTCGTCAAGCCTTTTTAGGGAATCATTGAGCATTTAGGTATAATTGAAGTGTCGGCGGAAAATATCGGCAGAAGAATGACATATCTGCCAATGCTGACATGTCATTTTCAATGTGCCTATCTTGGTCCTTAGTTTAGATACATGAAATTCCTCATTTTCATTGTATCAGCTGACATAACAAAAGGAAGGGCCCCCCTGTTTTTAGGGTAAGACGACATAAAAAAGTCTTTCCAGGAACAGGACAGCTGCCTCTCACAAACAGACCCTCGAGCAGTTGCATTTGCATCGGTGTATTTCTACTGGTTATCTCTGTTTGGGTTTCTGCTGGCCTGACGCTACTCTGTAATTGGGGACTTTTAAGGGCAGAGAAATCGAAGCAGAGTAACTTGGAAGGCATTAGAACTGTGGGAGACTCTGCACACACACACACACACACACACACAGGGGTTGAAAATTATGAAACACTAGCAGTATTTGGGCTTTTAGCAGCAGCCCACTTTGGCTGCACACAAGTCTTTGTTTGCAGCTGCATGCATGGCAGCATCCAGCAACAGCAGCCCTCTAGAACAGAGCGCGACATGGATGTAGGGCGATTTTGACTCTTATTTTAGCTCACTTTCAGTTTTTTATTGACGGCATCAAACTGCGGAACATTATAGCTTTGCATTTCTAGCAGAAATACAGAGATTGGGATAAAAGAGGATTGTTTTTTATTGCATAGTGTGTGAGTGCGCACAGATTTACAGCGCAGTATTGCCAGTCAGCACACAGAGCTGAATCATATTTCTCACAGCCTTATTATAAGGCACAAAGCCAGACTTCCATTATCATCTGATCAGTAAATAAGACAATCTCAGTCCCCTATTTAGCTCATGAAATGTCTCACTTTAATCTAGAGAGTAAACAATCTGCCAAGAGCTGTTCTGCTCCGTCTGCCAAATAGGGCTGAGCTCGATGCCTGCAGACACTGGATAATGAAAGTCACAATGCACAGTACCTACGTGTGCTCGCGGTGTTATTGTTATAGACCTGTTTTTGCATAATCACACGTTCACGTTCCCGTTGTTGCATATGTGCATGCGTACTTTAGGTGCATGCATTTGTATGGTGTTTGTGTGTGAGTCGCTACAGTAGGGCAGCATCCAACCTTCCTGCAGCTTATCAGACCTCAGCGTTCGTTAGTGTACAAATCTAATCCACTTTGCTCTCACTCTCGCTCTTAACTCTTTCCCCCCTTATGGTTTCGAGTAAACACAGAAAAAAGTATCGTTCGTTGATGCTGTTGCGTCAGTGTTTTGTGTTACAACACAAACTGAACTCATCCTTGAGATCGCTATTTTGGCTGGAAGCCTCACCCCAAACCAGATGGCCCCCTCACAGATCGCCTGCAGACATGCAGTGTTTGGCAGCGTGGCAGGTTGGGACGTCATGTAGGTCAGTTAGTTTATAGATGCTGCTCACTGAGCTGGATTTCGCTATTGTTTCTGAGGCCCCAAAAACAATGTATGAGACAAATCGCTTTCCCTACTAAATTTGGCTTCATGGGAGAGAGACGATTTAGGATACAAAGCGCTGTTGTGTGAGAAATGCATGTTATCTCTAAACAAAGCTTGTCTGATGAGTGTTTGTAGCAGTCGACGGGATAGCAATCAAGCCATGTCAAGTCTGATTTTGTTAACCTGGACCATAGACTGTATAAAAAGATGGATGACATGACAGCTCCTTAAAAGTGAAGCCAAAACATCTCTATCGCCCCCTGCTGACTGGCTGCAGGATAGGTCATAAAGCCCGCCTCCTCCATGTTAACAGATGGGACATGAGTCAAACTATAAAATCAAAATACACGTCAAATAAATGTTTCTCAAACATGGTTTCTGTCATTATAGTTAGTTCTTGCGTCCAAGTGTAAATTTTTCGGACAAGTTTAGTTTAAATGAGTTTTTTGATGCTGTAAAAAGGATGATTGACAGCTCTTCTGACGAATACGGCTCCTGCAGCCGAGCTGTTCTCGATTAGCAGAGTAGAGGAGGAACAGCGAGAGGAAACGTAAATAAAACAATCACTACAGTCATTGAAGTTTCCATATCTGTGAACGTCTGCCTCAGACCAACACAAGAAGCTGTTCTGCCGTTCAATACGCCAGCTGTGGGATCTTTGCTGTTTTTTTCCAGTAATTTAAGTGTGTGTATTTTGGTTCCAGCTCTGGCTCCAAATGATGTCATCATCGCAAGATGGCAACGCCTATCATGGGGGTATTTTGGCTTCAATTTTGTACAACGAGAGGAGATGGAGACACATTGTCTATCTATATATACAGTCACTTGTTCCCGTACAGCCTAAATTGTGGGCTCAGGAATCGACAAGCATGTGCATTTATGCAACGATCCCATCACATAAATAATGAGCCCCCTAAACGAGATACTAAAATAAAGTTCTGTAGCATTCATTCTCTGTATATGTTTATGTTTTTACAAAGGGTTTAACTTGAGCAAAGCTTTACAGCAACGAGAGCAATCATGTCAAATCCATGCAGCTCTTAAAAATAGTATGTATTTTCTTTGTGGCTGTTGTATCAGATCTGTTCTTGGTATTGGGACATCTCTAGTTTACACCCTGTATCACATATCCAGCAGTGACCTGGGTTGGCCTACTCACCATGACAGTCTTGTGTAATGGTAAACTGTGGAGGATTTAGCCAAAGCCCCTGTCATTATTATTTCCTTTTACCAACAATCCCTGACCCAGGGGAGTGCCGCTGCGTTGGCACACGATGTGAAAGAGCTACAATCTCTGCGCAGGCACGCATGTAACACCGTTTGTTGTTGTGTGTGTACAAAGTCTGTCTTTACAGGGAGAGTGTGTACATCCACATGATGGGTCTTGAACAGTCTCTGTGTGCTTTAAATAAAGCCGTCAAAGCTTAACATCTATATTCCACGAGGGACACCCAGGCCTTAAGCTCAGTCCCACCCCTCCCTGCCGACTCCCAGTTTGCTCCTCTACACACGCCCTGCCTTTACAAACACTGCAACCGCAACACATTCCTGTAGGATGCAGCGCTAACGCCGACCCAAAATGGACCCTTTCACAGCAGAGGGGGCCGGTATGACTAAAAACACAGCACCCTGATCCTTCCTCCTCTGGCCTCCCTCACCAGCTCTGTCTCTTTATAGAATCATCCCCCTTTCATCTTCTCGTTTCCCTTCCCAAAACATATCTGTGTGTTTTCCTGTACTTGAAATGCATGATGTCGGAGTTGTATTTATGCTGCCTCCGGCTGTTTCATGCTAATTTGCCTCATCAAACATTATGCACATACTCTTGTACCCCTGCCTTTTTTGGTGTCATGCATATGTGTGACCTATTTCTGATTCTTGTTACACAAATGAGCTGTCAAAAACGCTCTTTCACATACACCTAGTTATATCACTGCATGGTAATAATAGACTGGAAACTATGGGTCATTTTTAAGCATCATCATGTGTGCAAGAAAAGATTTCCTTAAACTAGATTTTCTTTCACACATGATCAAATTCGGGAACTATTTGGTCCAGTCATCATGGTTTTCAGTGATCTGGTCTAGACAGTGTTACAACAGCCCGTCTCTCTGGATTAGGAAAGAAAAACATGGACACTTTAACAATATCTCAACACCAATATCAGCGTTTCCATGACGAATATCTCAACATCTGGGGCACGTCGCACAGCCACAATAAAGTGAATGAATCCTCATGTGACCACAGCGGGAGGAAGTTGCCCCAGCTGGATGATGTCTGGGAACATGTGACCCCCATCATGTGACTCAGTCTGGAAATGAACTGAGTAAGCCACAAAGGGCTGCTTCACATGTGTGTAATTTGTGCCACAGTCATGGCTATTAAACGGAAAACGGTGAGGTCGTCATGTAACAGGCCCGCAGGAAAGTCAGGACTGTTGTGTTCAGAAGTATTCTGGCTTTAGTGGGTCAGGGTCATGAAAATAATTTACTTCTTCTGTTCGTCTTGAATCATATCTGCAAATCTTACAGGAGATCTACCTTCTACTCTCGACCGTACGTTGATGTAAAAACTAAGAAACACTTCTAATTCCAGTTTAAGCTCCTGTGCCTTTTTCCTTCCTGATAAATCTCTTGCAAAGTCCTTTTACACTTTAAAAAATAGTCCAGGTCATGTGGATCATCCTGTCTTTAGATTTAAGTTAGGGGTGTAAGAAATAGCGATATACTTAAATTTCCTAATATTATGTTTTGTGATACTGTATCGATTCTTAAAAACGCTGTATCCATTTTTAATTCATAGTTAACATGCAGCGGTTTGTGCTGGTTCTGTTTCAATTCCCGACTGCTACATGGCAGTTCAACCATTTGACTTGCATACCCTACAGGATCTGTATCTGCCGCGACCTCCTGAGTTGATCGCGCCCACTCTAGTCAATCCTCGTGTTTCCACAGCACGCGCCGTGTTCCGTCTCTGACGTGTCCCAGAAAAATACGCGTCAAGTCTATTTTTGACGGAGGCGGCTTCAAGCACGCGTCAAGCTGAACAGAGCAGATCGTTCCAAACAGGAAGTAAGACAGGAAAACAGCATAGAGCATCCGGTCATTTCAAAATAAGACAGCGTGTTTACATTACCACTGATGGCTGAATCCGAATGAATTAGACCGGCTCCCGCGGCGTACAGAGCTGAAGTGTTGGCTCATTTTGGCTCCCACAACAAAGAAGGCACTAAGGAGTTAGACAAGAGCCATGCCGTTTGCAAAATGCGCCGTGCCACAGTCAAATACTCGGACACAAGGAATCTGAGAGTGCATTTTCTGATGACACAGCTAACAGTACAGCAAACGGCTAACGGTACACGACTCGTTTACCGTTAGCTGTTAGCTGTTCTGTGTCCTGTGCAGAGTTGCTTGTGCTAGGTTTTTCTCCACCGCAGGAGACATCGTAACTGCACAGGGAAGTGTCCTGAAAGCTGGGCATGTTGACCAGCTCGTCTTCCTCCACAATAACTTTGACATTAATAAATAAGCATTGACATCAAATCTGGAACAACGTGTGAAGGTGCGAGGTACGGCTCTGTCTATAGGGGGCGCCAAAATCAACACAAACCGAAAGTTCCTCATAGGAGTTTTAACTTCAGATATACAAAATTTTCTTAAGTTAGATTTTGTAAAAATCACAATATATTGCCTTGCTTACAGTATCCCAGTATATCGCAATATATTGAATGGTAACGCCGGATTCTTGTCAATACACAGCCCTTATTTAAATGAGCATTTTAGTAAAGTATAAGGCAGTAAGTAATCTTCAACTGTATCCATTTAAAGAACTTGTACTGTTTCCCTCTCAACCACAATCCAGCTTAGAGTCATAAACAAACAGCTCCATAGTGTTAATAATCACCTTCTTTTTTACAGTGCTGTAACTGTATTTCATCATCATCACGCACAAGCTAACTAAATAAACTTGGATTATACAAAGGGCAACGTTCACTGCCAATTGACCGTGCTCGGTGACGTAGGAGAATGGTATTGGGCACCGCAGGGTAGCGATAAAAGTGGGCGTGAAGTTGTTTAAAGGCCGTTTCCTGGCAATATAAACACCCAGGAGGAGGGTTTGGCGTGCCTGTGTGTGTGTGTTTGAGGGGTTGTTTCTGGTAACTACAAACATTTTGGTTTTGGCGTCCGGGTGTGGCTTTAAAAAGAGGAGTTTTTCGAAATCCTAACTTTTCTCATCCGTGTAAGATCACTCATTGGGATTTGAAGTGTGTGGTGTGCCCATGCAGAAGAGCAGAGCTATAATTACCTTCATAAATCACCAGCTGACAACATGGACGACTGTCTGCTGCTATTTCTCCCTCTGTGTCAGCCTTTATGCGTTGTTCTCACACCGCAGGAGATGGAGGGAGGCTAAGAGAGGTGTATATTGAGGTTACTTGGATTGTTTATTAACTAACTGTGCGGAATCAATAAAAACAAGTGAGGAAGAGTGTTTTGTTAGTGCCTCAGGTGAAATCTGCAAATAGCAAGGCAGTGCCAGGTATTTGTGTGGAAGATGCAGAAACACAAGGCTGCTGATTTGTGTCTCTGCCACAGAAGAAACAAGCTGTTCTCTCTCAACTACTGACGTTTATTGAATGCAGAATGACTGATACTGAGACGGATACTGTTACCAATATTGTTACCGATACCTGGACTATGTGATTCAACAGATACTAAGTCGGTTAGTAACAGGGCGGCCACTTTTAATTCAAATTAAATTATATGCGGGGGGAGATGTTTATTTTCAAACTGGAATGACCCGTTCAAATTCAAAGTCTGTAAGCGCAACAGACCATTTGAAGACCTTTGCCTTGTGATGCAGCAAAAGGCACCGTAAGAATTCACAATCGGCTTTACCTCTAAGGTGCCCCAGTGACCTATTGGCTAACTAATGTTATGTTTTTTGCCGTGAAAATTGAGGAGACAAGCGTTGCATGCCGAAAGTAGCGACACCAACGCATCTGAAAAGCAGCGTGTTCAAGTATTTTGAGTTGTTCATCATAGACGGCAAAGTAACTAACGTGTTTTTGACTTTGTACAAAGCAGCTGTCTTACTTAACAAAGACGACTCACCTGCTAACGTTAGCTTTACGCCCAAGTGAGGCAACGGCTGCACCACCGACACGCTGAGCAATAAATAAGAACTGGCTGCGTACTATTTGGCGCGCTCAGCTTCAGCAGGCCTTTTGCCAGAATGCTTTCTCTGATAAGATAGCAAGATTTACATGCTAGGATATTTAGTATGTACTATCATGATTATTAATATGGGTAATAATTACAACTGTTAAAAAATTATTATGCTAATTTCAGGCTGCATTCTGTATTTCCCTCTGTGATACCTGTGGTGTAGCTTAGCATAATTTAGAGTTAATAAAAAACTAATAATATTTCTCACACTGCTGCTCTGTGCAGGCCCTCACAGCCTCTGCCTGAAACGACTCACTCAGCTCTGTCCCTTTAAGAAACCCCGCTCCTACAAGCCCATTTCTTATGATTGGCCAGCTATCCGAAGCTTTGTGACGTCATAAAGTGCAGCGTGTAGAAAAAACTGCGTGAAACCTGGCGTTCACAGCAGACTGAGCTGAGAAGCCTGGGAATTACTCCGACATACTTTTACCTACAGATTTGAAACTTTACAGATATCAAACTTGTTAGCATAGCAAGTGTGAAACACCTCCAAACAGCTGGCCCGCAAAAGTAGCATGCAGTGCAGTTCCCCACCTTCTTCTGAAAGCATATAGGCTGTCTGAGTGCACAGAAACATATATGTAGGTTTCAATAGATTATACCCTTAGGATTAGCTCTATTGTCACAGACACCCAATACAGATATTTGAGTCAGTATCGGCACGATATCTGATATCAGTATCAGATCAGTGCGTCCCTATTTATTTCTCCCATTGTTTGTGTCTAAGTTTGTACGTGCACACTGTAATCCTCTCAGTACTGTGTCTCAGATTTCAGAGTTAATCATGTCTAGATCCGTTAATGTTGTTAATGGATGTGCATGAAACTGTTCCTCTTCGTGTGTGTGCGCGCGTGCATGTGTGGTTGTCTGTAGCCGCGTGTCGTACAGCCAAGCCAAGCAGTTAGCCACAACTGAAGAGGTTTGGCCTGCGCTATGCATGTTCCAGCGTGTTGCCCTGCATGTTTCCAGGAGCACGGCTTCCCAGAACCCTAACCACACACACACACACTCAAAGGCTTGTGCGCAGACACACACAGACGGACACACACAGGAACTTTGGCTCAGGGGACTCTGGGAATGGGAATCCATGTGGGACGGCTGCAGGGACCAGATGTGTTTATGAGCAGCGGAGTTTAGGATTGGGTTTCACACTGATTCCTGGTGTGGCTGTGTACACTTGCGCGCACTCATACACGCGCACACACACACACACACACATGGACTGGACCTATGGCTGAGCCTTGTCTGTTACATAAAGTGAGTGTAGTCATATTGAGTCTCTTTGGCCTGTGGTGTTAGGTTAGCCGTGGCAGTGCAGCCTGGTTGCACTGCTCTACAGTCCCTACATAAGATCTATAAATGTAGTGCAGTTTGCAGCTTTACACTGCAAAATAACACAATTTTGCAATTTAAAGTTGCAAAATTTTAGATCAACTTTCAGTCAATAGCTTTTGGGGTTTAAACATTTAACCTTTGAAAATACACCCCGCAGGATGCCGCAGGAAATCTTTATTTTTTGCACTACCCTTTTCAAACTGATCTAAAATAAAAGTATGATAGCGAGAGCCTTCATTCTTTTTGCAGGAGAAAGTCAAGGCTTCTGTCTGTCGTTTCATTTCATTGTAAATTTATTGATGACTAGGGCTGTCACGGTAACCGCATGCAGCAACCGCGGCATGAGGCGAGGGTAAACTGGCCACTGGAAATTGTTGATCGCAGAGTCCTGTTTGATCACTGTTTTGGATCAATATGTTTGTATGTTTATTTATCAAAATCAAATGAAAAAAACATTTCAATACTTTAATCAATTATTCTAGTTTATTTATGGCGGTGTAGCTGTTCGAACTGAGACATCTCCTGTGTCTGTCTTTGTTGTCATGTGGGCCAACGCTTGAGTCAGAGCCTGCAGCAGTTTCGAGTTCTCCGATAAAATTCCCGTGATGGCGTTCAGTAGTTCCTTTTAAAACTGGAAGCTGACACTGTTTGGATGCATGTGCTGCATTTGCGCTGAAAGCAAAGCTAAAATGTTGTGTATTTATAGCCTGAAGAAACATCTTTTAGCAAGCTGAACCAAGTGTTTGGATCAGAGCCGTGGTTTGTTTTCCCTCCTGATGACCTCTGGCCCAGTAGTTTCTGCTGCCAGACTGTTACCAGTCAACAGGCCAAACTCCTTTTTCTAGATTCGAGTGTGCCACTGAACACGCATTGTTAGCATGCTAGCTTTTGTGTGAGCAGTGCAGCGTGTGCAGTCAGTCCAACACAACACACGCTCCACTCATCACCAGTTCTCCCATTTTCTGTAGATTGATCTTTTTTCTTTCTCTTTCTGTTCTTTCTGTCATCGCTGCTCTTTTTTCTCTCCCTCATTCTCCTTCCTGTATTTCACACAACACATGAAAACAGAGCACAGCCTGGCTAATGATCAACCGGGTCCCTCGTGAGCACAAACCCAGCCGTGTTTTGTGTGTACATAATATTTACTCCTACACAGGCTCAGCTCCTGGAGGGTGGGTGAGGTCGGGGTAAGGGGTCAAGGGTGAGGAGTCACTTGGAAGGTTCAGCAGCACCTGTTAACGTCCTTTTTTTAGTCGGGTAAAGAAACATGTAGTTCTGACATCCCGACAGTCCCATAAAACCCAGGGTGTCACCTTCTGTTGGTGAGCTGTGTGATGAGATAATACAAAGACAGATGAAGAGATGCTTGTCTGCTTTAGACATAAAGCCAGTTTGTCCATGAGGTGACATTAAGTAATGCCAAACCTCTACTATATACTGATACATGTTTACATGATTGATGGAAGTCCTTTTTAGTTCCTCCCCTTTTAACAGTCAGCAAATTATGTCGACAAGGACAACAACACGCATTTGAAAGCTACCTCAGGCACCCCACGTCTTGACAATTCATGTTGAGGACTACTACAACAATGTTCTTGCACAGCAGGGTTGGTCAATCTTTTGTTTGATTTTAATCTAATGTTCAGTTATGACTCCCTATAACTCTCATTATCGCATATGTTTTAGCTCATTGCTGGCAAAACTAAATTATCCAATTTTTTCAGTTTGTTTTAAAGCGCATCAGGATATTGCTCGCTTATCGTGAGCTTGATCAAAACACTGGATCTCCTTAAGTCACAACAGGAAAACCCAACAAAATCCTACAAGTTTGCCAGAACAACGGCACAAACCAAGGGGTAGTAAAATAAAGGCTGTGCTGATATCATCATTGGTGGCAGCGAAGGCCAGACAGGATCGCAAGCGAAGACCAGTTGTCTTCCACAATTTTTAATCCATGTCCGACAAATTTAACACCCCCCTCTAAACTTTGAGGACATCTGCTGTCGGACGTGCAGACTCCATGTTTCGGCATCTCTCCTTGTTCTGAAAGCTTGACAGGCCTCCTACGCATAGTTACGGTTGCTAACATAGGATTGGACGAAGGGAATTAGCGAAGGGTCAATTGTCTATTTTTTTCCTGTCCGCCTCCGCCTGTTTGGATACATGTGAAAAATGCCACCGCTTCGCTCACCTGTTGCCTGCAGCTGCACTTTTGCATACACCAAGGTCACTGCCAGAGTCGGAGAAGACATGAAAACAGCAGAAAGAAGTTCAACAATACTGAAATACTTTTCCCTTCCTCTTAAAGCTGGAGTATAAAGCTAAATTAATTATATAATGAAGGCTGGTGCCACATTTTGAAAAGTTTTTCAAGGGCATTTCCGTGAATACATCATACTGCATGTCAAGTATCTTCATAACATCACTAACTAACTATTAATAATAACAAACACATTAGCCTTGTTATTGTTAGCACACATGTTAGTTAGTCATGGTTGCATTGGATCCCTCTGCAGAGCTCTAAAAGCAATGCTGGGTTACAAACACGCCATAAAAACACTCCCTGTTTAAACATTTAACAGGCAGGCACAATCATGCACCCTTAATGCTGCGATGTTCTGTTCAGCCTGACTTCTCTCCTCCCTTCATCTTTCCCTCCCTCTCTCTCTCTCTTTCCATTTTGTTTCAGCTCCCATTTTGCCGCTCGCTCCCCCGTTCTGTTGGTTTCACTCATTTCTTTCACTCTTTTATCCGTCTCGCGTCTCAGTTTAGCCGTTATTCTCACAGTGCTCGCATTGCATTCGTTTGTCTTTTGTACGACCCTTAAATGGAAAAACGTCTTTGTTTTGATGTTTATTTAGGCTATCGCTGCCAGATTACAAATAAATCTGACTTTGAATATCCCTAATTGAATGTCACGTGGAGCCACGAGTTGCTTGTTTATTGGACGTAGTTGAGCGGTAAACTGCCATCTGTTGAGGTCACATATTTGGGAAGCATGTTGTCAAAACATCCAAATGCAGTAACTGTAACCCGAGCTAAACATGGCAGACTTCTCTGTGCTCCTTGCCAGTGATGTGATAAATTACGGAGGCATTTTATTTCATCTGGAGGCCAACTTGACCTCTGTTTATCTATTTAAATCTCTGCTTGGTCAACTTTCATCCTCCTTTGTCCACTTTGGGCTTCGTGTCAGATGCTCGGATTGCATAGTTGGCTCCATTATACTGTACTGCAGCACTCTTTGAAGTGGGCACAGAGCTGCAGGGTCGGTGTTGCCAGGTTTGTATGACATTGTTCTCACATGCCCAAAGAAAAATAAACAAAAGGAGTCAATGTTTCAGAATGCATTTAAACAGACGAGAAGACTAGTCGAGACCTGCTGCTGGTGGAACCGAAGCATCCTCCCACACATCCACGCAGTTTAAAGAGGTGCAGCCACAGTTTGTATCTCCTGTCCTCATCCTGCTGCACTCTTTTCCCGTGATAATAATCGATTTACAGAAGTAGACTCCATGTTCTTTTTCTGTCTTGTACAGCTACACTTTGTTAGTGCTCTACTGTGCACTGTATGGCAGTGGAACAGCTGGATTGAGGTTACATTGCCTTTTTGACTTTGCCCGGTGCACAGCTGGGACTCCTACACATTTGGCTCCAATAAGAAGAAAAAAGTTGTTTTATCATACAATGATACAAAACTCTGATTTGATTAAATAAATAAACACTGTTTAGGTTGAGCTGTAGGTGTAGGTTGTCCTCAGGTTTAACAAATAACCACAGATTTGAAGTGTGCATGTCTGCTCAGCTGTAGCTGTCTGGTCGATGCACTTGTACACCATGTGCTGCGAGCTGACACATGCTGGAGTGAAGAAACACTTTCTGACAGGCACACTGACCAGTCAGCTGCGACGTTTGTTATTTTGAATAATAACCAAACATTCAGAGATCAAATTAAAACTAAAGATAAAGTTCATATTTGTCTTGAAAGAAGTCAACAAATTTGCTGAAAACCAGTTATTGTCTTAAGTAAAAATCATTTTGCATGCAGTCAGTTTAGGGCCTGTGTCCACTTACAGCGTTTTTTGCGCTGGAAGTGCCCACAACCTCAATTTCAGAGCGCTTCTCGCCGTCTGCTGTTGCTAGGTTACCAAAGTAGGTTATCAAACACTTCCGCTTCCCTTGGTCTGTTTTGAATCGCTTTGTATGCTTAATATTTGCTTTTATTCAAGAAAATTTTACAAAGAAAACATAAAAACGATGGAAAGGAATCATGTCCTGGCGTTAGCAGCAGCTCTAGACAAGGAATGTACACTCGAAAAAATGAAACGATTAGCTTCTCCTCCGCCATTGTTGTTGACAAAGTTAATGCCAATGAAAGGCGCCTGGTAATACCATCACAACAGGGCCCTAAGTCGCTAACTAGACTCTTCTCCTCAGTAGTCCCCAGGTGGTGGAATGAGTTACCAAACTCCATTCGGTCCACAGAGTCCCTTTCACCTTTAAGAAGAAGCTAAAGACCCAACTCAGCAAAAACAGCTGACACGAAGGGCGTTTTAGCGCTGAGGACGCTGAGCACTGAAAATGCTGAACTGCATTGGTTTTGTGTCGAAAGAAGATGCTGCCAGCACAAAAACCGCCGTTAGTGGACACAGACCCTTACAGTGAAGACTATTCTATCTACTGTTCTAAGAAGAGCAAAGCAATGAAAAAAAAGAGGCAAAGTGTCTGTTAGCAGTGCAATATTTGCATTTCAAATGTTAATGTAAAAAACAAAACAATAAATATAGCAAACCAACAAACCGAAGTAAAACCAAACTGACGCAAAAATAAAGCATTACAACAGCTATGCTAGCTTCTACGAGCTTGTTTTGAGGAGGGTTTTAAAATGGGGCACCAATTCAGAGCGCCTCATCCCTTCAGGCAGAGCAGATCTAACTAAATCCATCTGACAGATACTATATGCACACTTTACACTACACAGCAAGCTGGATGTTATAATCCATCCAGAAAATACAGTTCTAGTAAAAATGCGATGCCCGTGGATGGAGATGTCAGAGCGCATCCTGCACAGAGTTTTTCGTGTCTCACAGATATCTCTGCACAGTTTGCTGCGAGCTCTGACACACAGTGTGTGAACTGTAGGCAACAAGCCGCAGACTGGAGGGAGAGGGAGGAAGACGGGGAGTGGGAAGTGAGAAAGATGGAGAGAAAACAGACACGTCGTAGGTTCACACCAGTGTTCACCGCAGAGGATGGAGATGGAGAAGTTGGGTTTCAGATTAAGTGTTGTTCTGCTTATTATGATGAAATTTGATACATTATAACCTGTTATTCTCTTATATTTAGATGCTGCTGTGTGCCTTTGTTTCATTTCCTGAATGAAGCATGAATTTACCGGTTAATAAAGAAGTCAGTTTATTTGCATTGCAAAAAAAAAGCAGATCCCATTTCATTAGTTGCACCAAAATCTGGCTTAAAATTCCTGCGACAGCTGGACGGAAACATCCACAGAGATTGAAGTGAGACGAATCCGAGTGTGTGGGGTGGAAGCACCGAGGTAAACGCCACCAGCAGGGAGGTCAGTCGGGGTCACGAGACGTAACCGGACCCTCTGCACAAGTATGCAAGGAGGATAGAAAGCTCCTGTTTTCAGCCTGGCACAAACACACACTTGATATTTCTGAGGAATGTGGTCGGTCAGACTGGAAATAACTCATCTGTATTTGTGGATAAACACACGCACGCACACACACATTCATGTATATGTACACAAACGGAGGAGTGTTTAAGGTTTGGCGTGGGCCCGGCATGTTAAGAGTGGCCTGTTAGCGGTGTGTTCCTCATGCTGGGCTCAGCAAACACACTTATAAAGCCAGTGGACAGTGCCATGCCGCTGCGACCACAGAGCTCAGTCGTACCTCAGCTCCGACCCGACAACAGGAGATCTTTGCTGCTTTCCTCATAACAACGGTCTCCATGGCCACCCATCTCTGCTGGCTCTGTTTTGAACACAAACCGGCTCCTGCTGTCTCAGTACGTCTGAATAAAAGGCCAGACCTCCCTGCTGTAACACACTGTCTGTTGCTGGCTACATGCACTCGCTCGCACAGTCTGTCATTCTGAACCGTCACCTTAAAACAACAGCAGCTTTTATCAGCTGAAACATGCAGGTTGAGCTTCTCAGCGGGAACATGACAGTAAATTTCCGCTCTGTTTTCTCGTTATTCTTTCTGATCCTGCTCGATTGTTTACCAGCTAACAAAGCCTGGAGACAGCAGATTGTTTGGGTTAACTGAGTCGACTCATCTCAAATTACAACTCATAGTGTTTTTCAGACCAGACGGACAATTAAGTGTGTCACAGTCACCTTAATTTGAAAACAAGTTTACCTCAGCAGACCTCTCACGCTGCCTTTTGTCCTCACTGAACTTAAATGCACCCACAGAATATACAGTAGTAACATATAGCAAGTTTTTATCTTCTTCCTCGCCCAGTTTGCACACAGGTAACTCACTAGTGATTGTCCACAATGGAGCCAGACATTATGCTTGTACATTTTTATGGTTTTATTGGCATCTAATGCCGATTATTTGGCCCTTCTGCGTGGATTTAAAGAGACACTGCTTCAAAAAAAAGTTAACATGCACCTCAGATATCAGTCCCAACATTATATGAACCTCTATGTGTTTTAAAAAAAGGGTGAATCGATCCATCTACTTAATGCTACACAATTCAATACATTGACATAAAATCAAAACATTGACCCATATCATTATCTTTTCCATACTGCTTTTATTTTGAAATTCCTTTGGCTCTTCTCTGCCTCTGTTTGCGTCCAAGTACCAGGTAAATAATGGCAAGCAGCCAAGAAACAGCCTGATAACATCGGCTCTAATATTTACATCTCTATAAACTTGGCAGTGTGGAAATATTCAGGATTTCGGGGAAAAGATGGGTCAACAGGCAAAACATGTGGTACATGTCAATAATGCTGCTACGAGATAAAATGCTCTGGAGACACATCAAACCTAGCAGGGGAATAAAAACACATCACACTGACCTTTGTGATAGTTAAGTAACGACAGAAAGTTTTTGTTCTTATTGAAAATAATATATTAATTTTAATTTAAACATCTTGACTCAGCTTATATGGCTGTGTTAAATACTTGACTGATTGGTTAATTAGAGTATTCCGAGGTCTGCTATTTCTCGATAACAGACTGTTGCTATGAAGAACAGACTGTTGCTAGGGGATGCGGCTCTAATCCCACAATCCTGAGGACTAGCTGTAATCATATCAAGCCGCGGAAAGAAGACTGTAACGATAGAAGTTACAGTCTGTTTATAATGTGTGTAATAACCGCTAGCTTAGCTCTTTTTAAGACGGCTACAGAGTTAACCGTTGCTATTTATATGATTATAGTTAGCCCTCCAGATTCTGTGATAAGAATCCCTAGTAACGGTCTGTTCTTCATAGCAACGCTCTGTTATCGAGATATAACAGACCTTCGGAATGCCGTAATTAACCAATCAGAATCAAGTATTTAACACAGCCGTGTAATAATCTGCTATAACGACCTGCTCACTATGCATTATCCCTTATGTAACTGACTGTATTAAATTACTGTATGATGTCTTGGCTTTTAAATATAAAAATAGCTACACCAAACCCACAGAACAAAATGCACACGTCTTCCAACACGAAGCTATTTGTGTGTCCCAAATAAATATCTAAACGTCACACCATTTTTAAACCATGTTGCTTTCATGTGTACAGAACCTCTGAAGGCATTATTTTCATCAGCTCCTGTGTGTATCTGTGTGCACACAGGTAGTGATTTTTCTCTGATGAAATATTAACCCTCTTGCTGCAGCCCACGTGCCCGTCAGTTGTCCGACAGCCAATAGGATTTGGGCCTCGATCTGCTCGCAGCGGTCTCAGCAGCTCTTGCAGTATTTTTCTGTCCTCACCTCGGTGCGGCGAGAGTTAATCTGCTACTAGGCTGCTTAATACGCACAAAGGGAAAACACACAGTAACCTGCTTCCTCAGTATGCAGCACCAGAGCGACGGCTTTAATCTCAGTGTGGAGTCTTTACCTCTGGTGCTTTTATTTTGAAACACCAAAAAATGGACACAAAACACATGTCCTGCCTATTTACGATGTGATTTAAACTGCAGATGTAAGTTATGTCCCCATTTGTGTGTAATTTGATGTTTCTTTATGAATACGTGCTGATCGTTTTGGTTTCTACTGAAGCTTTAATCTGTGACTGAAGTGTCTGATAAGCAGTGAGATCCACACTCAGCCTGGCAGAGAGCTGCTGAGTGTTTGGACCAGATCTTCCTCCCCTGTGGGTTGATACGGTCTGCGTGTCTGACTCTGTCCTTGGTCCCCTGCAAAGACGCTGCAGTCACTAATCTGGCAGGCCGAAACTAAAGAGTTGTGTTGTGTTACCAGTGGAGGAGTGTGAGGTGGGCAGCTGAGAGACTTGAAAGTGGTGTTTGAAGTTGGTTTCTGTTTTAGTCGGCTGTCGAATATAAAGCAAAAGTCAGAAAATAAATATGTGCACTTTAAATGTAGAGTCTAGAGTTGTCCCGATAGTGATACTATCAGAGAAGCCTCCAGTGAAGCCTAAAATTACAGGGTTTGGGGAGAACACCGGTCAGTGCAACGATCTGATCCTGGAACATTTCATCTGTAATACGTTCTTCTTTGTTCCTCCGAAACAAAGCAAACTGCTCTGTGCTAACACCATGTATTCATTATGGTTGCCACCACCTACTACTGTTTTAGAGAGGCAAGGAAGAACTGATTTCAAGTCATTTATAAAGTGATAATAACAAGCAGCATTCACTGACAGCGGAGAATTCGACATAGGCAGAGCTACACTGAATAAAGCAGTTTTCTGGGCACAGTAGACCAAGATGGCGCTCAATTAGCTTAGCTTCTTTTAGGTGTCTGTTTTAAGCAAAGATTCTTGGATCAAGCCCACGATATGTGAGCAATATCCTGACGCGCTTTAAACAAAATGAAAAAGTGGGATCTTTTAGTTTAAGCGAAGGGTCAGTTGGTATTAGAAAGGAAAAATCGGCTTGAAAGGTCAGCTGATTTCAAAATTATTTTCCATTCCTTAGCAGTGAGCAATGGGGCGGTAGGTCTCACCTTCCTGAGCTGCACACCCCGGCCTGATCGCAAGGTTTCGCGAATCTAACCGATGGCTCCCATCGCCAAGAACAGGAAGGATCATCGAGGTCACTTCTGCATTCCAGGGTGTCTCTTTACTGCAGGAAACAAGCTGGGAGACATGAGCCAGCGCTTCCTGTCAGAGCGCGCAGTGGACACACTCACCTTTCACAACAGAGTGCCCCTCTACAGAACCTCTAGCTCTGCCCGGCCCGCCTCGGCCCATAAACTGTACGTCCGCAGGGCTAACCTGCAAGCTGCAGCACTTTTAGGGGGCAAAGCGGTCCAATTACACCCCCCGAGGGAGGAGCGGTGTCGCTGTCACGCTGGTGTTTTTCTGCGTCCAGGCGGTGTGTCACAATCTGAGCATCCTGGGTGACGGAGCCAAGAGTAGATTAGATACCACGGGCCAGCATGAGGTCTGGGAATGTTGTTTCTGCCTGTCTTTGTCCAATACTCGTGTGACTGCAGCTGCTGTTCCCTATTGTTGAATCACGGAGGCTATGACTCCCAATTCCAGAAAATCCCCCCACTTTTAAGCAAACAACTGAACACTTGGCCTGATTATTTAAACATGTTATCTGGAAATTGTTGCACTGTAGGAAAAGATGATCATCGGGTGTATTTAAGGCCATCACAGTTCAAGTGGTGATAAAGAAACAGCTTGGGCGACTTGTGCACACAAACTAAGCATGATCCTGGGAGTTACCAAGCAGTTTTCTTCCATTGTTGACGCCTATTTCTTTCGGGTTCTTATTTTTAGACAGCAGCCTCCTGGCTAAACACGACCTCCCTGTGGGATTCAGCAGCTTGTTGTTTTCCTGGTCACAAATGGCCGGGGGACGCAAAGGAGCGAACCTAGATGCCTTGTGCGATGTTAACGATGAAGCCTTACTATTTCTGAGCAGCCAAACATGTTGTTCACAAGGGGGTATAGGTTCACTGTTGTTTTTGGCACACGTATGTATTGTGTTCATCCTGGCAGCAGAACAATAGCAGCGCTGGCACAAAGCAGGGTCGGAGCAGGTTACAGCCCAGGGGCCGAGGTGACTCTGCGCATGTGTGTGTGTAAGAAAGCAAGTTTGTCCATCATTCTCAGTCCCACCAAGTTTATTTACTCTGCTACATCTAATTGGGCGCTACATTACAGTTGAAAGAGGAAGTGGATGTAAACAGACGGCTGTAATGTAACCATCAGGAGCCCCCGGGGAAGCAGAGAGTGGCTGGGATTCCCCTAAAGTCCCCTGCAGTTATACAAAACAGCTACACAGAGATCCGCTTTTAAACACTGCTGAAACTTCCTTTTTCCTGCACCCCATAACGTACAATGCTGAAGTCATAATGTTTGTTGGTGTGGTGAATTTTCTTGAGGAAAACCTTCCAGAGTCGACAGCATAACAGGATTTTTTCACTACAGCAGTATTGGGGTTTGATTGCTGTGATATATAAAAGCAAAAATCTCTTTTTAACCTCATTATTTCAGTGACAGTCGAGATTCACTCTGAAAGAAATCCATCACACGAGCCAATTTTCTGCTTATTGTCGTCTCAATGAAACACAATGTGGTGACAGACGGGTTATAGTTTGCTCTGTTAACCTCCAACACACAACATGCCGACTGTCATAGTCATTCTCTAGCAACAGTTATTTACATTATGGATTCATCTGCTGGTTATTCATTTATTTGTATTTATTTTGTCCAATTAAGATTTTTAAGCCAGAAAAAATATCAAGAAATACATCTGAGAACTGAAACAAGCTAATGTTGCACCTTTCTGTCTCAAACTGTTCATAGAGTTTCTTATTATTCCCAATTAACTTTACATCAATCACCTTTTTCCAAATCTTCTTCTTCTCTTGTGTAAATCACTTAAAGGGCCAGTTTGCCAATTTTCATCCTCAGTCCTAGCATGCTATTATGGGGAGCTAATGCTATTATGGTAAAAAAAATAAATGCAATTTGGCTCTGTGCCTTTGGAGGACGCTATATGCTTCCCTGGAAAACTTGCGCCATACTACGTCAAAAGTGTCATCTAGCAGAGGCCAGGGAGCTCGCTAAACTACACTTCCTCAATCTAAGACGCCCGCCTCCGATGTCATGTCTCCTTCGGAATCGTCAGGTTTGAAATGTAGGCTACAGACATGAAGATTTCTCGAATATTCATATTTCGGATTCTGTACCGCAGAATGTAGAATGGGCGAAACCACGAGCTGTTTGTACAACTTTCTCCACAGCTATGGCGCCAATTTCCAATATTGTTGCTTCTTTGATCACAGAGAACACCAGCTTTGACTGACAGTGCCTTTTTACAGGGGCAAATTGCTCCTTTAAATTGTGAAACACTGATGTCCTCCTGATGTCTCATCGAGGCTGTCCTAATTCTCTATTTTGGTTTTTTGTTTGTGTTTATCTTTGTTCATATTTTGGACAAACATTAATCCTTTCCATTCCTCTTCATCCTCAGATGTGCACCCCAGCCAACACACCAGCGACGCCCCCAAACTTCCCGGACGCGTTGACCATGTTCTCCAGGCTGAAGGCGTCTGAGAGCTTCAACAGCGGCAGCGGTGGCAGTCCCATGGCTGCCTCCATGGCCACCTCGCCCCCGCCCCCCCAGGTCGGCGGCTGGGGCGTCTCACCAAACGTACCTAATGTGCCGCAACCTCCACAGGGACTCTGGACTCAGGGGCAACCCCCCACGCAGCCCTGCCCCGCCTGGCCCACGGGGGTGAACCCCCACGCGGGCGCGGAGCAGAAGGCTAGCGTAGCGATGGAGGCTGAGAGATGAAGGGCAGCACGGGACTGAAAAAGCCCTCCTTCCACCCTGGGGAGGGAGGGGAAACCGGAGGGAGGAGGGTGGGAGGTGGTGATGGGGTAGAAAAATTGGTTTTGGTGTTTTTTTCCCAAAATACGGATGGATATCTACGCAAACCAAGAAAAACTCAACGTGGACGATTTAAGAAGAGGAGAAAACCAATGCAAAATATCAACAGAAAAATAGACAAAAAAAAAAAGATACGCACACATATAGTAATAAGAGAGCAACTGAAATCTTTGTTAGTTTTTCCTAAGTAAATGCATAGATAAGAGAAATATTATTGAACTAAAAAAACAGAAATTTTTAAAAAAGTGTCACGCCCAAGGATTCTATGTGATGTTCAAGGACTTTCAAGGCAGCAAACTTAATTTTCAGTTCATTTTTTTTCCATCGTTTCGGCCGGTGTCTTTTCATCACTGGTGCTCTGTGTTTCTGTCCGTGCTGCATGAGGAGAGAGGGACTTGCAATGCAGTGTTTGAGATTGACTCAGAAATCAACACGCACTTGAGTGTGAGTGTGTGCGCATGTGAGCGGGAGGGGGGTCGGTTTGTAATCAAAAATGTATACACACACACACAAATATATATATTCACACACATACACACACACAGATACACGCGCATTAGAGGAAAAAAACGCCTCCATACTGTCATCCCCATCGTCAAAGGTGGGACTTTTCTTACCTCACCTGGTGGTCACCTGACTTCTTTCAGCCAATCAGGGATTCTTGTTAAACCAACCGTTGCCGCCGCAGGACATGTTTTTAAAGGTTTTTTCTTAAAGGCAGCAGCCGCTCGGGTCGCTGCGAAGGCTTTTCCTGACAGTTTTAAACCTGGACTCAGACTACAGCGGTCCTCTGTACACTTCTTTTCTGGACATTTGGGTTATTACAAGAAAAAACACGAGAAGTCATGGTTTAATATAATATCGTTTTTAATGCTAATTGTTCTGGTTTTGTTGGAAGGTTAAGGGAGGTGGCTTTGAAAATGGGCGGGACTTCAGGTTGATTATTTTTTTCCTTTTGAAAGAGTGAATCAAAAGCAGCTAAAATGGCTACAGATTATAAAAACAAACACGACTACTCCATCTTTGTAAACAGAATTGCCACTTTGCATGATGTGTTCATAACGTGTAACATCTTTTGTAGCAAACATACATGAGGTTGAGACGTTTCTGGAGAAAAGGGGGTGGGGTTAAAGATGAGGGCGGGGTGGTGGGCGTCATTCCCAAAGCTAATGGAAATGCAAGAGAGGAGCGTTTCTCTACAAAGGCGTCGAATCAGCACTGTCTCACTGTAAATGCAAAAATAACTAAAAGAAAAGAAAAGGGCGGGGGGCAGCTTCGGGAAGCCCACCACAGGCTATTCGGGGACACTACAGACTAGGGATGCACGATATTATCAGCTTGTTATCGGTAACTACCGATATTTTCTGCCGATAAAACGCTTTAATTATGCCTAAATGCTCGATGATTCCCTTAAAATATAAAATCTTACAACAAATAAATATGCCATTTTGTACATAACTTAAGTTTAAGTACTTTTCTTATATTGCCCAGTGAATGTGTACATTTGAAAAAGCACTGTATTTTGTTATTTCTGCTTCTGCCGGTGGGCCACTACAAGAGTAGACATGTTATCAATTCCACTACAGGGGAGACTTGATGATCTCTGCAATTAGGTGGAAATAAACATGTGCCTAATATATCGGTATCTAAATCGGCAAAGAGGGTTGGAAAATATCAGCAAAAAATCCAATATCGTGCATCCCTACTACAGACTAATGTCAGATATACAGTATATATTGAGCCTCAGATTCTGTACCACAGAGGGGTTTTTAAGTCATTGAGGTCTCCGGCTCCGACCGGTCCCTGGTGCATTGATCCTGCTGAAGGACAGTTCAGGGATGATCCTGGTACACGGCAATATTTAAAAAAGCAGGGTCGGCCCCTTTTTAGTTTCTCCTGTTTGGATTATTTTTCATGAGCGAAAGATAAGAGATATTTTGACTAGCCGATGGGGGTCTTTTTTTAAAAGAGATAATTGGGGATATAATGATGAATAAATACGCAAGTTCCTTTTTTATTATTTAGACTAAACTAATGTTTGAGTTCATCCTTTTCCATGCTTCATACTTTATTTGGTTAAATCAGAGCGTGTCTGGGTGGGCCTGTTCCTAAATGGTTTCTCATGTATGTTTCCCCACTTGTATGACTGTATGAGACCATTCCCACAATATTTGTGGACTACCTGATAATTAACTTATCATTTTTGTGAACCTAAATAAATATTGTATGTCAACCTAATCTGCTTTTACTGCATTGTGTGAATAAGATGTTCCAATATGAGGTTTTTAAGAGGAAGGGGCCTGCCTATTTGGCCTCCTTATCAAGACGTATGTGTTATGTTTGTGTGTGTGTGAACTACAGATTCCAGAGCAGTGTGTTAAATAATGACAGAAGGAAAATGGATGCATCATAATCTCACGCTTGGCTACCTCTCAGCCTGGCGGATTTAATACAGTCGCCCAGCCAGACTACAAAGTCACAAACCTCTCGGTCTTTTTCTGCTCTGTGTCTCTCTCTCTCCGTGTGTGTGTGTGTGTGTGTGTGCGAACTAAGAAATCTGTCTGATGTTTCGGAGCGAAAGGAGCCAGAGATAAAAGCCAAAATGGAGGAGAAAAGCTTTTTAAAAGAGGGAGTTCGTCTCTGCGGCCATCGCTATCAGCGCCTCCCTGAATCCACGGCTCTTTGGATGTAAACACAAGCAAACAGCAGCTGTCCGCATGCTTGCCGTTGCCGTGCATAAACACCAGCCACACATGCCAGTGGTGTATTGGTGGTGGTGGTAAAGGAGGGGGTCACAGAGTTCTCCGTGTCCTCAGCTCAACTCCCGACTACTTCCTCCTCTGCAGGAAATAAAAGCGATCTCCTTCGCTGATTGTGTGTGCCACTTTGCCAAATCTTTGAGCTGCTGAGAGTGTGTCAGCAAGGTCGGGTGAATGCCGAGAACTTGGCATCGGATGCTGCAGAGCATCTGAGAATGTGGGAACAGGAATAGCAATGGTACAGACTAATAGGAAGGCGGTGAAAGGGGTCTTGAGGCCGCCATTGCTCAAACTGAAAGAAACTCTTGTATTAAAAGATAAAATGCTGCATTTATCTATAAAAAGTGCAAATTGTCCCATGTTTGCATACTGATGTAGAGTGATACTGCTTTGTCCAGTTTATCTATCCTTCACATAAAACCAGTACGTTGTTTTCTGGGTCACAGGACGGTGTGGACACAACTCAGCCTCACAGATGGTTCACCACCACCAGTACACCTGTCTCACTTCATGTGTAAACATGGCTATATAAGCTAGCCTCTCTATGGCACTTTGGGTTTATTACTGGTAAATTTGTCTGACCTTAATTGGTATTTAAACAGTATTTTAACAGTAAACAAAGACAATTTCCATCTGGCCATTTTTTGACCTCTCAAATTCATTAAATTCTCATTTTACTACCAAACTAGAGAGCTAACTAGCTAGCTAGGCACAAATAATATTTGCAAAAAGGTTTGTATTTCACTTAAAGCTTTCCTGCACTATTCACAACCTTTCATGCTATTGATGCTACTCTGCGGACTGTTGTTTGCAGTAATGCACCCAGAAATGTAGCAATACACCAACTAAAGCAGTGAAGAAGAAGTTTCACACTCTTTTACTTTTTCAGTTATTGCTCTGTTAGCATAAATACAGGCCCCGTGCAGCTTGTAAAAGTAACTTAGCTGTTGATTTAGCTTCTTAGTTTGAAGCTAAATCAACAGCAAGTGAAATTTTGAGGGGAAAAGAAGGTAATAATTTTCTACTTTAACAAAGATATCTTCTCATTTTAATGCTGAAGCTAAGTGCAAAGAGAGTTTGGTATGTGTATCCTTGGCTTAGAAGAGGCTTCTTTAGCTAGGGAGATAATGTATGTAATCGTGAATGCTAACAACAGAAGTATTATTTAATCTTTATTAAAATGACGAGATGCTCAAAATTAGTCTAGTACAGAAGTAGATATGGACAGAATATAATGATTCAGCTTTTTAGACAGATGAGAGAAGGAAGTCAAAACATATTGTTTAGCCGAAGCTAAAGGGAATAGGAGCTAGCTTAAAAGCTGCCTGTTAATATGTCGCTATTAAGAGCCTGCCAGACCTAATGGATGGAACTGTTTACTTTCCAATCATTTTCATCTATTAAAAATCCAGACTTGCAAGTAAGTATTACAAACATGGTGCAACAAAATGTGTATGAACTAGATTAGCAGGTACACTGTTCAAAACTAGCTTAG
The DNA here is from genome assembly GCF_022749685.1 of Semicossyphus pulcher. Classification (NCBI taxonomy): domain Eukaryota; kingdom Metazoa; phylum Chordata; class Actinopteri; order Labriformes; family Labridae; genus Semicossyphus; species Semicossyphus pulcher. The sequence goes on along the minus strand of NW_027211670.1, from coordinate 8,663,973 downwards.
TCAGGGTGCCTGTCAGGTATACTGTAAGGGCAGGGGGGGAGTCAGAGGACACTGCGCACTGTGTGGTGTGGGGCAGGGCAGCAGAACAGGCAGAGTGACATTGGGTGCGTTTGTAACCCAGCACCCTCACCTTCCCCTGTTCTCTCTACAGGTGGAGGCTCTGGGTCTGCACCAGACAAGCTGCAGCTAGCAGCAGGAAGTGGGAGAAAGGTGACACACACACACACACACACACACACACACACACAAATACTGTACATACATACACAAAGTAACTGGCAGACAATAGTTGGAGAAAGAGAGAGGGGGAGGGTGTGAGTCATACTGAGAAAAAGTTAAGCTAGGAATGAATAGTTAATACTTAATGACAGAGAGTGCAGTAAAAAGTCAACCGAAACAAGGTTTCATTTCCTGGAAGAATGTAGTAACCTGACATCCATCTGCCAATACCTCAAAGGTGATTTACAATAACTGAAAGTGAATAATGCAAATGAAGAGGTAGGATTAAAACCTAACTTGCCAAATAAATAATCTCAGAGAGTTCTCTGTTCTTGGATTTTTTGGACAATTTAAAATTTGAAGTCGCCTTTAAACAGTTACAAATGATTGCTAAGGTAATTTACAGTAGAATCAGACTTTAACTTTATTTTCCTTGGCCTAAACAAGTTGCTTATAATATAGTACAATTGTTCAGTGTAACCCGTGGCAGATATCTAATATGTAGGCAACAAACTAGCATAATGCTTAAAGCTATAATTTTAAACAATGCTGTGAAGCTTACAACAATGTGTCATGGACAATTAACTCATTAAGACGCTGGTAAAAGTTCATTTATTTATGCTAGGTGTTTTTTTGTAGTTAACCCAGCAGTTAGCTTGTTTTGCTAGCTTTGCTATTCTTTTGAAAGACTCAGTTAAATAAATTAGTTAAAGTTAAATAATTAAATCAGAAACTTCCGTGGTTCTGGCTAGCAAAATTCAATATTTGTAGCACTGAGTAAAGTAAGCTTCCGTGAGGCTATCTATATGCTAATAAAATGCCCATTGCTTTGCCTTTGATCGAATTTTACTGTCAAGAGCGTGAGATAGTCACGTAGCGACTCGTCTACATAATATCTCAGTAAAATAATAAATCTGGAGAAAAATTTCTTGTTGAGGCTAATGTAGCTGCAGCTAGCTTAAAATGTGGTACAAACTCAACTTGCTAGTTCTTTTCTCCCACTTTCTTTCTTTGGCCTTCACTCACAACAACATGATAGATTGTTACCAATTAAATAGACATTCAATTATCTAACACTGCAAATAATTATAGTTGCAATAATTAGTCGCCATTTTTATATGAGCAGGAAATTAAGCCACCACTCCTATAACTTTGCATTTTTCCTTAGCTCTACAAATCCGTTTTGCTTTACGCCCCCAGTTATGCAATTTTTGTTCCTTGTCAAATTTGTCTGACCAGCATTAAACAGCAGAAGTTAGCCACAAGGCTGTGACCAAAATTGGTGCTTTTGGGAGAAAAAGATCAAGACATTTACCTCAGAAGTTGGAAGCTACCAAAAGTGAGCTAAAAAGAAAGAATATATGGGACTCCTGTTAGTAAACTTGCAAGTAACGTGACAAGAACTATCATGTTTCTCTATATCAAGATGTCGGAAGAACAGCACTCTCTTTTTTTAGCGTTATCTTACAGCCCTGCACATTTCCTTTATATTTGCTCCAGTGGCTCACAATGTAAAAGAAGCGATTGGGGCTGCCAGTCAGTCTGGATGGATGATCTCTGTTTACAGTAATTATATCAATGACTCAAAATAATATGGCAATGATTCACTCATTTTAAACAGTGCTCTTTAATATCTGTGGTTTCAGGCAGTGCTTGTGTCACCATCTGTGTGTGTGAGTAGTGTGTGTGTGTGCATGACCGCAGTGAACCTGTGACAATGGCTGTGTGCCATTTCAGCCACTCTGTGGCCGAGATCTTTAGTCGCAGACAAAGCCGGCTTTATCTCTGCTCTCACTGTTGTATCAGTGCTGCCTGGCTTGACACATTAGCACCGGACTTAGCAGCCACACACACATTTACACACACATACACCATGGCTAACACAATACATTACACTTACACGGGAATACGGGAAATTGTGCAATGTGTGAGTGTGTGTGTGTGTGTGTGTGACCATAAAGCGACCACTGAGGGAAGTGACAGACAGACACATTCTGTTTCTGTTCCCTTGTTATGTGGTGCTTTTAGGAAGAATGTCATATAAGTAACATGCTCTATGGCCTGTGTGTGTGTGTGTGTAGACACCATGCACACGTCCACTAAACTTCATTTCTTCCCCTGACTTCCTGAATAGGTCAAACAGGCCTTACGAAAACATGCAAGAATTCCTCTTTTCACATCCCTCTTTCTTTCTTCTCAATATCACCCTCCTCCATCTTTGTTAGACTTCTCTGTGCACACTTTCTCTCTCTTTTTCACTTCCTGTCTTGTCTCTCACTCTCTTTACTCAGAGCCTGGAATGTGGATAAAGACATTTTCAAAAGACACACGCAGGAGAAACGAGCCATAAAACACGTTTACAGGTGAATTAGCAGGTTGTTACACTGCAGGGCGTCACAGCCGCAGACGTCCACGCAGAAACGGTGAATGTGGGAGTTAACCCTTTGTGTGTCTCCGCAGATGCCATTCAGGATTCACCCACTGCAAAGTTAATCAGCTGTCAGGTGTCCATGCTCCTCCCTCACATTAAGCTTCATTTTTATGACACAGTACAAGCTTACTGCTGTCTGCTTTACATCAAACAGGATTTTTTGCTATGATCCTGCTCTGCAGCTCTGCGGCTCTGCGCCGTTGTCTTGCCTGTGCTTTGGCTGTGTGGTGACAGCAGGGGTTCGATTAGATTAGATGAAACATTAATGATCCCTGTGGGGAATCAGGCCATAGCAGCAAGTGAACACAGACAGTATACATCAAAGGAAAAAAGGATGCAAATGAGAAGATTGCATAGAGTCATATGTAAACACGTAGGTAACAATTCCAACACTTACATTATACATATATGCATGGCAGTGTACACATTAGCATGATTAGAAAGACTTTGTTATATGTCATTAATTATTACATGAAAAATATGTTAATTTTCACATCAGCAGTTCATGCTGTGTGTTTGCATCATAGACTGTATAAATAATGGACATAGCCACTGTGAAGTCACCCATTGGTTTCTCAACTCCTACGAATGAATAAATGTATGATAAACGCTGAACAGGCTAACAAGCCAGGTATGGTCAGCACAATACCCATGTACCTGCCACTTTGGGCTTAAATATCAGTACAATTATACTAGAATTTAACTCACCGAAAGGTTGGAGTTGAGACTTTTTGCACGGCCAGAAAGTTCCATAAATCATGCAGAAAGCCAGATTATTTGTCAGATTTTATCATGAAAAAAATCCCCAAAAGGCTCCAACAACACAAACCCGGTGAAGTAAAGTTCAGTGACTGTGTTGATGCCAGTATTCAACAGAAGCCCAAATGACCCCACCGCTATAATTTTAGCCTTAATATAATTAAAACGGGTGATTTATACTAAAATAAAATCCCCATGTTTATGTCTGCTATAAAAATGGGCATTTTAATATCGGCCCCAATGGGTGTTTTTTTGCTTTTGGAGCCAGTCTCAAGTGGACACTTGAGGAAAACTGAGTTTTTCTTCACTTCCTTGTTGGCTTTATTTTTCAACATTGGAGGTTGCCACTTGTTTTGCACTAATTTTCAAACCCAAGACTTCAATAGATTCATCAGTCCAATACATGGAAATATTATACAACTAAATTCTGTAGGAATTTAAATTAAAGCTCTCTGGGTCCGAACACAATATTGATGCACAGCAGGAGATTATGGTAATTAATCCTAATCTTTATGTGATTGGTTCAGGGTTTCCTAAAAAAATCTGTCTCAAGACATCTCAATTTAGCCTAATCTAATGGGAATCTTCCTAAAGTTTTTTTTTTTGACTGATTACAAAAGATTAAAATCTTAATAGGCAAAATGAGCTGGGCGCCAAGAACTGTGTGAGAAAGTTGGAAAGAATTCAGATGTGGATAAAGAAAAAAATTGTTGTCTTTGATCTTTTAATGGGATTTGTTGAACTGAATGAACTAGACTAAAAGTCTACAGCCTTGCCAGTGACTCTGTGGGGCTGTACTAAGGAACTAATTAGCTCACAATGAAAACAATGCTAACGTGGCTAAGTTTACCATGTCCACCATCTTACTTTAATGTGTTAGCATGCTGGCATTTACTGAATAGCATTAGTCGCAAAGTAGCTGCTGATAGCTGATAGTGATGGTAATGCTTGAAGGTAGTTGGTGAAGTATTGAACTAACTCGATAAATGTTAAAATATCACCAAGGTTTTTAGTAAGTCTACAGCCATGATAGCAGCATTTTGAGGCTGTAATTAGGAATGAAATTGCCTAAACTAAATGCTAACTTTATGCTCTTGATGACAGTGCTAACATGCTGATGGTTAGCATGTCAAATGTTTACCATGTGGAAAGTCATTAGGTCTGCAGGTAGTTGGTCAGGTAGGTTAACTATTGGGAAATATCACATTATACTGCATGATGTGGCTTGATAAAAATGTTAAAAGGTCACCAGTTCATCTTGAGGGGGCCGTGAATGTGTGTACCAAATTTCATGGCAATCCATCCAATATGTGGTTGAGACATTGGACTCACACAGTGACACTAGATGGAAAATCTTGGTTCCCCAAAGTCCCCAAAGGATGCATCATCTGAGAACCATGAATCTATCCAAATTTTAAAGCCTAATGTGGTTTCAAGCAAAGGAGTTCAAGTATCTCAGGGTCTTGTTCACGATTGAGGGTAAAATGGTTTGTTAGATTGACAGACGGGTTGGTGCAGTGTCAGCAGTATTGCGGGAATTGTACCGGACCGTCGTGGTGAAGAAGGAGTTGACCCGTAAGGCGAAGCTCTCGATTTACCAGTCAATCTATGTTCCATCCTCACCTATGGTCATGAGCTTTGGGTAGTGACCAAAAGAATGAGGTCGCAGAAGCAAGCAGCCAAAATGAGTTCCCTCCGAAGGATGGCTGGGCTCAGCCGAAGAGATCGGGTAAGGAGTTAGAGCTGCTACTCCTTCGCATCGAAAAGAGCCAGTCGAGGTGGTTCGGATATCTGATTAGGATGCCTCCCTGTGGAGGTTTTATGGGCCTGTCCAACTGGGAGAAGACCTAGGGGTAGACCCAGAGCTCTCTGGAGGGATTACATATCCCACCTGGCCTGGGAATGCCTCGGAATCCCCCAGAAGGAGCTGGCAAATGTTGCTAGGGTGAAGAACGTCTGGGCTGACTTGCTTAGCCTGCTTCCCCTGCGACCAGACCCCCCAGATAAGCGAAAGAAAATGGATGGATGGATGTGTTTTCCAGATGTAAGGACATTTTAATGAGGCGACCAACTGACAGAAAGACATTGTCATCCCTTGAGCGGTGCTTCAGCATGGCTAAAAATAAGAAATATTGCCCCTATAATCCCTTTAGACTTCAGACTGACATTTGCACCGGAAGAACTGAACTCTTGCTATTTAGGGCACAAAGCTCTTAGTAAGCTAGTGGAAGAGTCTTCTCAGCAATAGTCTTGTTTCCTTGCTGTCACTGAAGATGTGCTTATCTCGAAATGATGTCCCCTCACATGTCAAATTGCTGTATGTATCTTCTTTTACAGTGTCTGCAGGTGATCAGAGGCGAGTGCCGATGCGTTGACAAGTCAATCCAACTGAGAAAAAATGAGGATGCACCCCGCGGGGAGACGCGCTGTGGTAACCCACCAGGAAACTCTTATGATTTGTCACTGTGATTTATCTTTGTTGTACCGCGTACGGGGCATAACAACGAGGTGCCGTGTGGTTTTTAATCTCTCAATTTACAGCTGTATTACGCTGCACGCAGATTTTAAAGGGAAGCTGTATTACATAACATCCTTGTTGCAACAGATGATTTACAGCAACAACGGGTGTGCGAACATAAGTCGGCGTCTGCGGGGAAAGTGATGTAGTGTCTCTGATGCAGAACTGGATCCATCCCCGCTCGCCTGTCGCTGCGGCTGCAGACATCGTTTTTCATATTAGACCTGCATGCTGGCAGCGTGCCTGACATGCTCTCTCGTCCTGTTTTCTCCCCCCTCCTCTCCCCTTTCCTTATGTCTCTCTCACTTCCTCGTCCCCTTACACAAACACACTTCTCCCCTCCTCCCTCTGCTTGCCTCAGATCAGCTGCAGGGATCTCGCCTGTCTGCCCAAGAAAAGAAAAACTGTCCCGGTTTGATGACATCATTACTGCCATTCATGTTCAGCCAACATGAGAGGAACCAACTGCTGGGAGTGTGTGCGTATTCAAATTCTCCTCCTATTAGTCAGTGTGAGTCCAGCTGCAAGCTGCTGCACAGGAAGTGGTTCTTACAAAGGTTTTGTTCAGACAAGAAGACAGGAACATCCACAGACACTCACCCACGCTGTCATACCACACTCGTGACTGCCCGTAATGATGACATTATTATGAGCACCCTTATCTGTACCTGATGCTAATCTTGACCCCGAACTCCTGGCCTATGATCTAATAATCTTGTACTGCAACGACAAATGTTTCCTCGTGAAGATAATTAAAACATAAAGATTTGACTGACTTTCTAGTAAAAGTATGTTTAAAGTTGTGATTTACACTTCTAGTTTGGTCCTCATAAGTGTATAAATACACAAACACACACACTCTCACCCATTAAACCCGGCATGACGCAACCCTCTGAGCAACTGTATGTCATCATCAGTGAGACATCCTCTGGGAGGCAGCGAGCCACTACAACATGCTGCTTAATGGACACACTGGACAGCAGAGTGTGTTAAAATCATTCGTCTCTTTAAACAGATGAATGAAAGTAGAGCCAGTAAACACAGACTGACCCACATCACTGCACGGAGGAACGACAGTGCTGTTACAGTTAAGGATTAAGTCGTTTGATAGACCACCGCTGGGTGTTATCCGTTATGTAACAGCCCATGTTGTGGCTGGGATTTACAGAGGGCTGTTCCAGCGCTGTGTAAAGTGTTTCAGTATGTCTCAGTGTAATGTTGCTAACATCAGTGTTGGGTATTTCACTTATTATTAGGGCTACACCTGCATTTTGAGCTAAATGTTCCCCGTTTACAAGCTCCTTCAAAACTGCTGCTGCTTCAACTAACATGCTAGTACATAAGCTAATTTGTAAGAAGTAGTTAGCTGTTCTTTTGTCAAAATTTATGTTAGAGTTAAGTATTGAAGCAAGGCGACCATGTTTTCATCACCCAAAACCGGGACACTTGAGTGAACATTCATGAATACACACATGTATGGAGCTGGAGCTCTTTATCCTTATCCAGCTGGAGCTCAATATCCTTATCCAGGGGCATCACAGCCAACTGTTAGCATACTGTTAGCCAACTGGTTCTGAGACAAAGCTAGCCTATAAGATATCCTAGCCTTGGCATCGGCACTGAATGATTGACAGACTGGTATACACTTAAATCTAATTGATTCAGAGGCACATGGCTGTTCAACATGAGTCTGGTTCTGCTGGAGGTTTCTGCCTGTTAAAAGGAAGTTTTTCCTCGCCAATGTGCCGAATGTGCTAAATGCTACTCATGGTGATTCATGTTCTAGCTGAACAACAAAGAGTACAGTCTAGACCTGCTCTTTTTGTAAAGTGTCTTAAGATAACTTTGGTTATGATTTGGCGCTATGCAATAAAATTTGATTGATTTATTGAAATACTACAGTGATTAGGTTAGCATATTGGAGTAAGTAAAATTGGGCCAGACGTCTATGCTAGCAATGAAAAAAAGTATATTTTAGTGTTTTACGGATGTTAGTCAGGACTCGTGCCACCGAGCTTGAATACAGAAACATCCTGAACATCCTGAAAAAAATGTATTGTTGTTTTTTAGCAGTACCAGCTAGTATGGAGTAACATTAGCATTCATTATTAGTTAGCTAATTAGACCTGGCTAATTTATGTATAATATTCACCCACTTTTAGCTCCATTTTGGTCTCCACCAATTCCTAAAAGAAGCACTTTAGCTGCTAAATTTTACACTGTGTTGACTAGTTAGTTGCTAACACTTTCAACTGTTTAGTGGGTTAATGAGATGCTACAATGCTATGTTGAGCCCATTCTCTGTGGCATTCATCACTATAAGCAACCCCTTTCACATTATATATTGGCATTTGACAGATTATTAATATAAAAATATTGATTAGAAAATGTTTTATATCATGCAATTGAATATTTCCATATATTTGCCCTCTCAGCAAACAGTTTTTCTTATGTCTTCCCGTAACCATATTGTTGTGGGTTGTCTTTATACACAGTCACACCTACATATTTTTCTTTTTTTTAACTTTAAATTGTACTTTTTTATATTTCAATTTGCAATTTAACACACAAAAATGTGTATATTATATTAATATTCACATGTAGCACAATGAACAAACATATTTAAAAACAAAATAAGCCCCTGAGGGTGGCTGACGGTGGGTGCAAGTTTTGCCCTAGGGCTCCAAAAGCTCTTTGGCCGGCCCTGTAAATAGTACTACAAATTCTTATTTTAGGTTGTTTTAGGTCAAGGAGGTAACATCAGTCCAAGTGTTTAACAATTACTGTATAAGTAACGCTATTGTCCAAAGACACGCGAGAACTTCCTGTTGCTGAATAATGAAGCTCATTACCTTCAATGACTGTGCGTATCCTTCTCTGGGTGTCTAATACCCTGACAGGTGGTGCACACGCATACTTTACTGTAATTTGATCTGTGTCTCACACACATACACACACCGACAAGGAAGCAGCTGACAAATAAGCTTTGTGTGTATGTGAGTGTAAAGTGTGTGGGGTAGAAGAGTAGAGGTTAAGTCTTGAAACAGGAAGTAAGAGAAATAAAAACCTGGGGGTTGTGTAAAGCTGATAAATAATCCAGGTTGTTACATGCACTCAGATGAATGAAAGAAAAGATGGATGGAGGGTTGCCACTGCAGGACGGGTGACGTCAACCCTGTAAAGTGAGGACATAATCCTCTGTAGGTCTGACCTGCTCCTTTTGTGTGAGACACTGACATCAAGTGGCCAACTGCTCCAACAAGACACCGTGCTTTTAAGATTTTTCTCTTCCTATTAATACTTAAATCACTTAAAAATATAGGATTGAGTCCTGTCATTCTTGTTCGCCCCTTTTGTGTTACACCTGTGTTTGGTTGACCTGAGCACAGTGGCTCAGACAGCATTCACAGTGCCAAAGGAACACAAAGAAACACATATGGATGACAGCACAGGATCAAACTGCAACATTGTATAAAGACACAACGGAAATTAAAAGAGGTCACAGATAAGGGTTATGAAACACTCTCCTTATCTGTACTCATATGTTATTACAGTCTTTTGGCCATTATTTTTAAGTGTGTGTATATAAGGAGAGATTTCTTGTGTGGAATATAGGTCAGACATCATCTGCTCTGCTGATGTTAAAACTCGCTCCAGGCTTTATTGATGCTACGGTGGCTTGCTGTCGTCATGTGGGGGCCAACTGCCTCATTTCACAGTTGAACAAGCAGGTACACTGTGCTATGGAATAACGCCATGTTTGTGTTATTTTTAGACCAATAATCGACTGAGACCACGGTGTGGCGATGACCTTTGAATTCAGCATATTTAAATACTTATCAAGGCTTTTTGATGAAGCAACAACAAGAAAATGAAGCAAAAACTGTTTAAATGTTTTGGTGTCACATTAAGACTTAGCTCGAAGGTTTAAAGCTGCACTTATTACTATTCTTATTCCAGCACTGGATCAAGTGACACCGTAATGTGAAAGGAGTCACTTGTACTGATGAACCCACATGGTGTTGGCCTCAGGACTGTTTTTAGAAATAAAGAAAATACATCTGATAAACCAACTTTGCACATCCTGGACAGCTGGTACAAAATGACAGACCAAAGTGGAGAAGCTAACAGGCCAGATATGTTTTCTCAGGAGCTGGTGGAGACCAAAAAAAGAGATAAAAGGACAGTGAATATCAGAAATATATTTATAAATTGGACAGAAAATCATTACAATGTTAAACAATGTCAAAAAACAATCAGTTCTTAAAGGAGCCATATCCTTTGAATGGATATTCTCATATTTTGCATGGGTTTCACATGTTTGGGTGTTTAGAACCTTGCTTTTGCTGAAATCGACCTATTGTCATTCAGCGTCATTCACCTCAGGCCGCCTTCTTGCACTAGCTTGTAGTTTAATGTAGTTTAGTTTAATTTAGTTTAGGTTAGTGTATTCCAGTCATTATCCGACTTATAATAGTACAATGCACTGGTAGATAAATAACTAATAGACAAAACAAAAACTGAATGAGTTGATGCTCCTAGCATTGACAACATATGATAAACAAAAACACAGGACCGAAAAGGTGTAGGTTGAAGCCTTAGCTTATTACACCTACCCTTTTAACATTCATTATTTTTTGTCAGCTCCCATTAAATTATACAAAGCAATAACAACAAAAAGCTCCCTAAAAGGGAAGCCAAAACATCTCTATCGCCCCCTGCTGACTGGCTGCAGGATAGGTCATAAAGCCCGCCTCCTCCATGTTAACAGATGGGACATGAGTCAAACTATAAAATCAAAATACACGTCAAATAAATGTTTCTCAAACATGGTTTCTGTCATTATAGTTAGTTTTTATCACGCTGATTTACGCCAAAGTGTTTTCTTATTTTTTTTTATTTTATTTTTTTTTTTGGCTTTTTATGCCTTCATTTGAGAGAGAGGACAGTGGATAGTAGCGGAAATGGGGGATAGAGTGGAGCTGACACGCGGCAAAGGGCCGAGGGCGGGAATTGAACCTGGGACCGCCGCATCGAGGACTATAGCCTCTGAATATGGTCGCTGATTCAACCACTGAGCCAAACCGGTGCCAGTGTTAATTTTTTCTGACAAATTTATTTTTAATTAGTTATTTGATGCTGTAAAAAAGTAAAAAATTCGGCTCCTGCAGACGATCAGTTCCGGATTAGCAGAGTGGAGGACGAACGGCGAGAGGAGACGTAACAAAAGCAATCACTACAGTCATTGAAGTTTCCACACCTGTGAACGTTAACCTCAGACCAACACAAAGAAGCTGTTCTGCTGTTAAACACGCCGGCGAGCGAGATCCTTGCTGTTTTTTCGGTGAGTTAAGTGTGTGTTTTGGTTAGTGGAAGTGGCTACGGTGGCGCCACCCGCCGATCTCTACAGCGCAGTCTCTGGCTTGCAGCGCCAATCACGGAGGTATTTTTGGCATCACTTTTGTACAATGGGAGCAGATGGAGACGCGTCGTCCATCTATATGTACAATCGTCGGTCTAAGTGGTCAAGTCGTTGTCAAGATTTCAACTTACTGTTCTGATACCTCCTATAAGGCCGTATAACTGATCCCACAGCAGCCATGTTTTCTACAACTTTGGAGAGACATTGCAGTGTGTTGTATCTGTAGTCATTGATCTTTTCTCTGTTTGTTCAGCCATAGCAGATTATTGTTTACTCACAGAGACTGGAAAAGCAGCCTCTTTACACACATGCGTTAGCTCTGCCTACCCTCTCTGGCAGACCAAAAACGTGTCACTAACTGGGTGCCACTTGTAATTTTTTTCCTCCGAAAGTCGCACCAGACACCCAGTCCGTAATACTGCAAATGCAAAGGCTTTCATCAGTGGGCCATAGGCTCAATCACCATTGTGTTACCTCATTCGGCGATAGATTGACTATACAGACATTTAGTTAAATGAAAATCCTCGACATGTTTGTATAACTGAGCACACAAGAGCACTGTCAAAAACATCACAAAACGTGAAGTAACTAAAACTGTTGAAAATACTTGGGTCATGTTGGACCACATCACTCAGCTTAAAAAGCTTATAGAGACAATATATGTTTAGAGCTCTTAAATTGCTGTTAGCTGATAAGTATCACTATCAGGGGAGGTGTAAGTCTCTAAGCAAACTTTGAATGGGAATAAATCCATGCTGATATTTAATCAAATAATTACAAATGCAATAAAATGGTCTGGTGTTCAACTAAGCTCGACTTTGACCCTTATCCTCCACTGCTGTGCATTGTGTTGTATTTTTAACAGCAGTGGAAACAACCAGCTTGTTTAAAAAAACATGATTCACAGTGGCTGAAATACAAGAGATTTGTATTTTTAACTCATGAAGATGGAATAATACCTGCTTATATACAAGAAACAAGAGTCAAGTTATTAAAGCAAGGCTGAGCTCACGTCCACACTTCATAAATGACGTGATGACCACAGTCCGTTCAGCTATTGCCCATTGACTTACGTAGGCTCGAGACTGACTATTTGCATGTTTTACATGTAATCTGTTGATATCTTTTAAAAGGAACTGTAAGCTATTTTCAGGAACTGGCTGGATGGTCATTGAGGAGTCTATTTTACAAAGCCAATGATGATTTTCACAGAAGACTTATCATTCTGAGTCATGCGAGCACCATTTTTTTCTCTCGGCTGTAAATGAAAAGCTGAGCCTCAAAACTTAAACGTGCTCCAGAAGGACTTGAGCCTGGATTCAGACTTTGGTTTTGTGCTGTTTTTTTGAGCTGGCCGTGGTTCATGGTTCATATCACTTCTTTTTGAGGATTATTCACATGGTTAAGGATACTTTATAAACAGCAGGATGGATAAAAATGTGCAACTTAAATCTTTCACAAGGATACAGAGCATGAACACAGGTGTAAGTTTGGACCCCCAACAGGAGCAGCAGAATGAATCCATTCAGACGACACTGGATCCAGAGACCACCTCGCCATCGTCGGCTCTCATCGAGGTCCGCATGCAGCAGCTACATAACAGGCGTTTCATTCTGCTCAAGATGCAACAATTCAGAAAAAAGGCAAAGGACGATGGTGATGGGTCCACGGAGGAAAGTGAGTCAGTCCCTTAATTTGATGATGAATAAGTCTACTTGAATGTGCCCCTAATTCAGGGGTCCCCAAACATTTTGCCCTGTGATTCTTTAAAAGAAGTCTTTGTGGACAGATAGTCTTGCAAGTCGGTCATAGCGCGAAGACTGTAGCTTACAGCATTTTTCAGATGAATACAATTACATAAGTAAGAGGGAAGCAAGTTTTGAATTGCCAAGAATTGCCGTATAGATAAGGACGTGCCGGTGATTTAGTCTATGGTCGGACAATGCAGGCCAGCCAACTCGAGCACACATGAAGCAAAGGTGAGTTAGGGCCTTAAGATTTGTAATGAACCTCAATGCTCAGTATCAAGAGCGTGAACGCATTGAGAAGGTGCATGCATTTATAAAACATCACCATAGTCGATCAGGGGCATAAAAGTAGCAGCAACAAGTCTTCTTTTTTTGCAGCAAAAGAAAAAAATATTTACATATTTATGAAATAAAAGCCCTGCCGCACTGTCACACAGAAGATACAGACTCAATCACCCTGACAAGTAATAATAGATGACAGGTTCAGTGGTTTGTAAACATCAGGAGTTTTGTTTTATCGGGACTCAAGATCAATTTTAACTCACGAAAAGTGTCTTGTACAGTATCAAAAGCATTAGTAGGTGACAGAGCACCTGACATTGTGTTGGAGTGGAGCAGTAAATAACAGTATTATACACATAGCGGTGGAAATTTGTGTTGGGAACATTAGTGGTCCCAAGACTGAGCCCTGGGGCACGACATTTATTATTTCAAGAGATTTTCTCTATTCAGTTAGTTTTTGTTGTCTTAGGGCCAAAAATATTACATATACATATTATTAAATTAAATAGTTGATCAAGAAAAAAAAAAATTGAGTCTCAAATTCATCGACATTTTATATTTTTTGTCAAGCTAACAAGGTGTATAAAGAAATGCCCAAATTTATTATACTTTTTATACTTTTTTCTTTATCTTTTGCTACTTCATTTGACCTTTTAACTACTAATGTATTTTAGGCAGAGATTTAACAATAACAACTAACAGAACTAGCTAGTATTTCTTTTGGTCTTTAGTATTGCTATCTCATGTTTTCATGACAGTGGGGAATGGAAAATGTAGTGTGGGTACAACATGGCATAGTACAGAAGTAAAATGAGAATAATAAAATAATTTCAATATTTCAAAATATTAGAGTTCAAAGTTTTTTATTTCTTTTTACACTCCATTTAGATATTTAACTGATAACATAATTCTACATTTTCTTAGTTTTGAAGAATAGATGGCTAAATCTGTTTCAGCTTTGTATGTTACTCTCCCTGTGTGGTGGTGTCAGCAGTAACCAGTGATGACAGCGACAAACTGTGTGAGCTGGAGGCCATCCAGAGGGAGCTGGAGGAGCTGCAGGTCAAAAAGGAGGAGTTGCAGAAACAGGAAAGGAGCTCCAAACTCTGTATGTGGATGAACACTTCTTTTTTAATGCAACTCTGCTTTCTGTTAAAAGAGCCTTTTTACATAAATATATTGCTTAATGCATTCATAAAATTACTCTGAATACATGTTTTTTTAAAATTAGGTCAAAAGATGACACGCCCCACCTGTCATTACGCGGAGATACCATGTGGAGGGATCTACATGCTGCCACCTCCCCAGCAGACACAGGTGGATATTACACTGGAGCACAAAGTTAAAACTAAGCCTGTAGTAGAAAGACCAACAGGTCCAGTCGTTCCAGGTAAGTTACACCTCCCACACATGTAAATGGTAAATGGTAAATGGACTGTACTTATATAGCGCTTTTCTAGTCTTTGCGACCACTCAAAGCTGCTTTTACACTACATATCACATTCACCCATTCACACACTGATGGCAGAGGCTGCTACGTAAAGTGCCCAACTGTCAATCAGATATCACATTCATACCCGTTGGCTATGCCACCGGGAGCAATTTGGGGTTCAGTGTCTTGCCCAAGGACACTTCGACATGTAGCCTGAGGGAGCTGGGGATCGAACCTCCAACCTTCCGATTGAAAGACGACCGACTCTTCCACTAAGCCACAGCCGCCCCTGTTCACATGTACAAACACCTCAGTCATGCATGTGTGGATATCTGAGCTAGTAGGTGGATATCTGAGCTAGTAGGCTAGTAACAGTGTTCTTTGTCTCTGGGCAAGTGGACAGTCTGGGTCAAACGGCAGACGTCACTCGGTGTCCGTCCTGTCAAGAGGTCGTCTTCACAGAAACCCGTAAAAAAGTGGGAGAGGCTACGTGGCTGGTTTCCTGCTTGTGCTTCATGACTGGGTACGTCTTCTTCAACATGATTGGATGTTATAATATTTACTTTGCTCGACTGCATTATTAAAACGTAAAGAAGAAGTTCGACATTTTGTGAACTACACTAATCCGGTTTCTTGCTAAGAATCTGTCTGAGCACTACACATGATGTTACAGCTGGAGGCAGTTAGCCTAGCTTTGCATAACGACTGGAAGCAAAGGGGGAGGCTCGCCTGGTTCTAAATGTTAGAATCTACCTGCTGGCATATCTAAAGTTCAGAAATGAACAAGTTACATCTCTTAAATGTGTCTGTTCAAAAACTGATGTTGAATCTGTGGACTTAAGGACATCTCTACTAGTAAGTTTGAAAGGTGTTATTAGGCCTTTCTTTGACTCTTTGGACAGAAACACAGATAGTAATGTTTTCATGTAGCCCCTCTTTGAAAAAGAAAAATAATTATTTTTAAAAAACGCCAAACTTAATTTAAATGAATTAAATTTGAAAGGTTAGCTAACCTCAATTCTCTTTAAAGAGAAGAGTCAACATAGTTAATGTTTCTTGTTAAAGAAAGTGTTGTTCACTGGTTATTTGACCCTTTTAAAGGTTTTTAATTACTTAATGTTGATTTGAAAACTCACATAGCATTGTGCTAATAGGCAGACATACTTTCCCATTACAGTTCATTTCAAACCTGGACATTAAGTTTTCCCTCATTCCCGGTGCCATCGAGATTACACACTCATTAAAAGAGCAAAAAGAACAAATACATTTAATCAACTACAGAAAGCATAGATCAATAAATATCAATTAAAACAGTTACATTTGACACAGTGGCTAGAAATCAAAGTCCTTAACTTTAGAAGAGAGGGAAGAACTTTAATCTTCAGAGTGTGTTGAAGGACTTTCCATGAGCGAGGGGCATCAACGGAAAATTCAGAGTTCAGTGCAAACTTGAGGGACTTTAAGAACTAGCCAATGAGTAGAACGAGTCATAGGTTCCAAAATTCCAACTGAACAAGTTTGTGATGTAAGGAGATAGCTTACCAATATCTTAAAACTGTACCAATACCAGTGTTTATTGCGCCTCTCTTCAAGAGAAGGCCAAACAACCTTCCATACTGTTCGATACTGTATCTATCACCAGTTATGAATCTTGGGCAGAGTGAGAGACAGAGTCCAGGGGTTTAAGAGATGAAACTGCAGTGTGACTATAGATTACATCACCGTAATCCATAACTGACAGGAACTCTGCTTCAACATTTCTCTTCCTGCAAGACAAAGGACAACCGGATTTGTTTCTGTAAAGGAACTTTTTGTCGCAACTTGGAGACTACAGTGTTCACATGGAATATAAATGTAAATTCATCATCAAGCCACATGTCAAGATAATTATACTCAGTGACTCTCAATAGTAGAACCATTAACAGAAGATATATGCACACTTTCATAATCAACATTTCTGGCTCTAGAAAACAGCACAAACTTTGTTTTACTCACATTAAGTAGCAGTTTGAAGTTGATTAGAGCTTCTTGAAGAGCATTAATAGCAAGTTGCAAGTTCTTGATGGCTAATTGTACAGAATCAGCAATACAACACACAACAGTGTCATCTGCATAAAGATTTTTTTTTCTTTCTGCAAAATAAAGATATTAAACTATGTAACTTTGTTTTAATAAGGTAAACTGAAAAACAATGAAACACTCTCATTCAGTTTGCTTCTAAAACCTTACTTAGCCAGGTATGACCAGTAGCTAATGCTAGCATAAGTAAGCTAATGTTTGCTAGCTTGTGTATTTGACATTTATGGTTCTGTCGAGCGAGTACATTTTATTTATTTACCCAATGTGATAAGCCGTCAGTATGAAAGACAAACTAGGCGTTGTAGGGAGATTGAACTTTGACCTTACACCCTGTAACATGCCCACTCTCTTCCCTTCTTTCGCAGGTGTGTCGCAGGCTGCTGTTTGATCCCTTTCTTCACGGACCGCCTGAGGAACGTCCAGCACCAGTGTCCCCGCTGTCATGCACATATACACACCTACAGGCTATTCTGATACAGACGCTACTTTATCAACAGCCCTGTTCGATTCATACAGTATGATTCCACGGCTTTAGTACGCGAGTGACCATTTCCTGTGGTGTTGGAGGTGTTTGGGACATGGCTGTTTTTATCCTGAGCACTACATTTGTGAAACACCCTTTTCACATGTTGCTGTTTATCTCAATGGGAACTTTTGACTTCTCACAGACTCTTCAACTAAGGTTGTACCTGCGCCTGGAGTCGACTACAGAGCTGTTACAAACTGCACTAAGGCTCAGCTACAGAAAGTCAAACACATGGTACTAGGACTGCCTGATCTTGTGAGGCTGTTTGCCTCCCAGAATATCTGCATAACTTGGACTTTATTATTCGAGTTATTGGAACACTGCTCAGGCCAAAGTGTCAGATACTGAGAACATTCTGATCCCAGAAATACAAACAGCTGTGATGTTTTTCCTGTCAACGAACCGATGACAGCGTGAGCTGCTAAGGAAATGTTATCGACGGAAAATGGAAATGCATCACCGGGCTAATGCAAATGCAGGCCCATAACAAGAAAACAAAGAACAGTGTCAACCAAAATACAGGTCAAATATAGTGCACAACAGTGCAATATAAATGTGTAAATAACGTCTGCATAGGCGTTCACAGTACACCAAATTTTATTGACACATAAAGGCATACAGTACTTATATACATCTTTTTGAATATGTACAAAATAGAGAACCCATGGATGTTACACATGTATAAAAATATGCATTACATCTATATAAATATGTACACAATGTGCAAAACATATGGCATACAAACGACAAGAGGCATGGCGTGGGGGGTGGAGATATAGAGGAGACGACGAAGGGTGTAAATCAGCTGATTAGGGTGGAGGGTGTGCTTCTGATAATGTCTCCAAAATATGTGTATTTCTACTGAATACGTTCACATGATGATTAACAGGTGAGTGAGGACAAGCAGGGAAGGAGCAGATGTGTGACAGCCTGAGCCTTTAACTCTGACGATGACGGTAAAGAAGCCGACAGGTTCTTCAGACTGACGCTGCTTCCACAAACCTCTAACATACAAGGGTTTTTAAAATAACCCCCACTTAACCAATCTCATATAAGTGCCTTTAAACTTTTAAACTATTACTCTGTAGTAAATGTTCTCGCTATAATAAAATCAAGGCAGGATCTGACATACAGTACAGTACATCAAAGGAGAGCAGCCATTATTGCTTCTTGCTGTCCCCGTCTAACCGGTCAGCAACCACAACTGCCGACGGTTAGAGTGTGTGTAGATTTTTGCAGCCCAGAGGTTTGTGTAAGTCTGATATGACAAATAAAATGCAAAAAAAAACTGCAAACCAAAAATATACACATAAAATTTTCCTTTACAGATTTTACATGAGCAGAAAACAAGATTACATATCTTTTACTTTTCACACTAAAAAAAGTGATAAATACAAAAATGTGAGAAATTAATAAAATGTGATATCTGCCTTTTTTGGCAATTAAATATCAAATTCTCTCAAAGCTGAGAGACTGAAGAATTAAAAAAACCCACAATAACTCATCACCTGTTCCTGGATACATATTAATCGACTATTCTGTTCATCCTATGCAGAGTTAAAGTGATAATCTCGAAGATTTTCATTCAAATAAATGTCTGTTAAGTCACTATCCATTGCTGTATGAGGTAACGCAATGGTGATTGAGCCTATGGCCCACTGATGGAAGCCCCTGCATATGCAGTATTACAGACTGGGTGTCTGGTGCGACTTTTGCACAAAAAAATCACAAGCGGCGCCCAGCTAGTGACGCGGTTTCCATCACCCAGCAGTGGTTGGTCTGCCAGAGAGGGTAGGCGGAGCTAAGCGGCTGCTTTTCCGGTCTACTATAATCTACTATGGCTGAACAAACTAAGAAAAGATCTTTGACTACAGATACAACTTCAAAAATAAGTGAAAATCTAAAGACAAAGAAACAAACTCGACGCTCAGATGAAGGCAAACAGTCTGAAAAGGAAAGCGACCGTCAGCGAGGAAAATCAAGAGTAACAACCAGAGCCAACCGTGGACGTCACACATGCAACACTGTCTGGATATCTGGAAATGACCTATCGTGTATCACCATAGGTGGTGCAAAAGAGAACGAAACAGATCTTCGAGATTACCACTTTAAATGATCCCAAAAGAAAGAAGTACAACTAAACTACGGGTCCGAGCTTCCTCATGCAGCCGAACCAAAGGTGCAGACACCAGAGATGATCAGCAGAACGAGGCCACTGGGCTTTCACCAGTTAAAAATCTGACTATAACAAAGCCCAGAAGCAGCTGTGTGCAGTTTTTGGCGTTACTCTTTCACGTGATCACACATTTTGTGTTAGGGTACATCCATCTGATGATAAATGTAAACATCTATGCAGCATAAATGTTATGACATTATGGGATCTAAATCAGTTTGCTCAGGTCAACACATTATTGCTGCTGTGCGCTTTAAATCAGAGTTACACAGGCAGAAAATACATATAGTTAAAATGCAAAAAAAGAGCCCCTTTTAAATTGTTTTATCAGCTAAAAATGAGCCTGAAGGACCAAGGAACATTTGCTGCAACAGAGGTGCGGCAGCGCCCTCTAGTGCCTGTGGACATAATGACAGAATAAAGTGGTTTGAATGTGATTGTGATCTTTAAAAAACAATTAAAAAGCTTCTTTCAAAGTGCCAAACAGAGGGACTGTGTCAATCGCAATGTGATATCTAGACTGAGATACTAAATCAGTAACTCAATATTAAGGTGTGAAAGGAAACAGGGAGCAGGATATGATGCAATCACTTAAAATAAAAAGGATTTGCATTGGCTTTAAAAACATCAAAGCCCTCTCCACTGACGCCCCGCTGTGCGTCTCCCCTCAGAGGTGTCTGTGCGTGTTTTTTGACCGTAGGACGCCAACACAGATAAAAACCGTAAACAGTCATCAGAAGCCGTTTGATTAGTAGATTTTGGATTACGTTTGATAGCAAATGATTTGTTCTCATAGCAAAATTTCTTCAGACAACTTGCAGGTGACGCAGCCCGAGATTAAACGTGAATACAATCATGCACACAGAGACACGGGGGGTACATGCAACAGACGGGAAGACGAATCCACGCGCACATCAACATGCTTTCACACACACACACACACACACACACACGTGCGTGTCAGGTGTCCAGTTGATGCATCGCAAGTTTCACCGATCATGCTGGATTATTCTGATTCCTCCACATGACGGTTGGTCACTGTTAAAGCAGATTGAGTTATTAGCATTAGCAACAGGTTATTGTTAGCTAGCACGTTCGTTGGCTAGTGTTGCAGTAATTTCCCACCCTGACACACACACACATGGACTTGCACACGCACACAGACAAAGTGCAGGGATACTGTCAGACAGCTGGATATAAAGCTCATCTTCTCCACAGACATCTTGATTCCTTGCAGCACACACACACGTCACACCTGTATTGATGTGTGTCATAAAACTGATATTTGTTCCCTTTCTAACGTTTTTCTGTCAGTTTACTGTCAGAAGAAAAAACAGCTGCCAACTTTAATTCCTTTTTTTTTGTCGATCTTTTCTAAGTTACATTCAACATATGATTCTTGGACATCAACTGCAGTGTCTCTGGAGCATTTGGCCGCGCAATCTTTAACGCCGATCACAATTATATTGATCACTTCATGTTAACGATCACCTCGGATATGCAAAGTTCACATTTCCTTGTTTGCGAGGCGAATGAGGCGCCTCTTTAGTGCATAGCTCTCACGTGGATGGAGGAGCTTGCTCCTCTCGTCGCCGAGTGTTTGTTCTTTAGTCATTGGTTCGTCAGCTTGACCAGCCGGGTCAGGAGAAAACAGTCGCATCTGATGCAACGGATCAGATTAGTCAGCAAACATCTACAGTATGTGGTATACTGGACCAGTGTGAAGAGAGGCTTCGGCTCTTCTCAGCTGGGAATCCCTTTAAAGCTCGGCTCGGTGGCGGCCTGAGCTCGTCTGGCTGCGAGTCTTAAAGGGAACAACAGGTTTGAAAGTCCAGCACCAAGACAGGTTAACGAAACACAGACGTGCTCCAGTGTCAGAGTCAGTAGATGGGCCTGAACTGATGTTAGTCAAGTTATTGTGCTGTCAGGACCAGCTTTCATGAGCTAGTATGGCACAGTGTGCTTCAGTGGAACAAAGGCCTTCACATCAGACAGCCTCAGTAGGTATTTATGACGCCTTTAACATGTAGCTACTGTGCTCACACAGTAAAACAGAAGCAAAGTTCACGCTGGAATCCAACCAGCCAAACCTCCAGCAGAAATAATCATCAAAACTATTCAGGCTCTCTGTCTGAGAGACAGTTCAGTTGTGTTAGTGTGGGGTATTTACAAATAGTCCATGCTACCAGTATTCATTTGGCTCTGTCTCCTTGTCTCTGTAACAGATTCAATCATGTTTAAAATCCCTTTATCACCTATTTTAAGGTGACTATAATCGCCTCAGTGATGTCAGGCTGTTCGGCCAGCATTGGCCCTTTTTTTTTAAAGCTGTGCAAACTCCTGCATGTCGTTCAGTGCACGTCCTTTACAGCACTTCTTCCTGCACTTTAGTGGGAATATTACAGATGATTGGATGTACTGGTGAGAGTGAGATGGCACAGCAACGCCATGTTTTCTCCTTCTTTTAATCTTTCTTCTTCTCTTCATCCATCCGTCACTCTCCTGGCTCTACTGCTCCTTTAACTCAATCTTTCTTTCATCCATCCCTCCGTCATTCCCAGTGCAGCTGCAGGTCATGTGTATCCAGGAAGTCAGTGGGTATCCCCAGTGGCGTGAGCGACCCGGCGGGACCCGGTGGCATGGTGAGGTCCAGCCACTCCATATTATCCAGGCCGGGGTCGGACAGGCCCATGTTGAGCGAGGAGGGAGGGGAGGAGGAGTCACAGAAGGACAGGTCTGATGTGTCCATGGGCGAGTAGGGCTGCTGCTCCATCAGCTGGGCCTGCAGTTCCAGCATCAGGCCCTGTGTGCGCGGGTCTGAAGCCGATGGACTGTTGGCCAGCGTTCCCTCCAGAAAGGCCTCCAGCTGGTTGTCGGTGGCCAGAGAGGAGAGTGTGGGCATGTTGTGGCCGATGATGGGGCTCAGGGTGGGCGGAGGGGCCACCTGGATCTGCGGAGGGGGTCTGGAGATGGCGGTGCTGACAGGCAGGGTGGTGATGTTTGCAGTGACTGGGTGGGTCTTGGTGAGAGACACTGAAGGGTCATGCTGGATGAATGGAGTGATTTCTGGAAGGACAGGGAATAAAAATATGAATACTTTGAGGTTTCGAGTTACTTTATTACTGAACAATGTTTGTTAACAGTGAAACTAAGTGATGATAGAATAGAGAGGTTTATAAACTGCTGGTTTTCATGATATTTACAGCATTCAGGTTCTGTTTTCTCCGTGCCGCCATAGCAACCAGTTAATGTGGCGTGTTGCGTTTGAACAGTGAAGCGTTTTTTTTTTAGTTTTTTTACCTTCACTCAGACAACCACAATAAATGCATACGGGCTTCTAATTGAGATTATTTGTTTCACGGTATTTTAATAACGTATCCATTACATTTAAGGAATTATTGCAACCCTTTTTCCATATATTAAGCAAACTATTTCAAGTACTAATCCTTACTTAAGCTCACTATTTATCCGTTTATCAATTACTTTGAGCTGAAGATAAATGCTTCCACATCTTTACTCCCTTGGTAATCTCTATTTACAGTTTCTACATAGAAATGTAGAATTTGTAGGCAGGGACGTGGATTTCCGTGACGGCAATTGTTCTGGTTTCCCTTTGTAGTAAGCTTGTAGTCCGAGTAATATTGACCAATCACGTATCAGCAGGCTGCGGCGTATGCAGGAAAAACAGTCCGTATGAAAAGCAAAAGCAAGTAGCGTAATGCGCGGTAACGACATCCCGGCTCCCATCAGCGGTATCTGATGATGATTTAGCTTCTTAGTAATCTCTATAAACAGAAATCTGCATGCTAACAGCTAACAATCTGTTCTAGATCTAAAAATCAACTTGAGATAAACTCCCTTGACGCTGTGTCACGAAAGCCGCTCAGCGTTTAGATTTCCCGACTTCCTCGAATGCATCAGAAATGACTATCGCTGATGGGATCTGAGATTGCTCCCTTGGTAATTTTTCACACACTCCTTTTTGAAACACGTCTCACAGCAGACTCAGTGAATTTGAATTTTTGGTCGAGTCATTATTTCTTTTACTACTACAGTGTTTCCACATACCCTTTGGCAACTGCAGAGCTGTTGTATTGGCCAAAATAACCTAAATATCTCAGAGGCTGATATTAGTCAGAATCAGTTGAAGATGTAGTGTAGTGCTGCCTACACAGCACATTCTGCAGCGTGGTTTTGGTTTGAGCTGCCAGCGTTCACCTCCTTACCTCCGCTCTCGATGAGAATGTCGAACAAATCATCCATTTGCTGGCTGGTTGCCGTGGGAACCTGAAAGACAGTCAAAAAGGGTTAAGAGACTTTACACCGGCTCAACAAAACGCAACAATTCCTCAAGGCTACGAAACTGAAAATAGACTTTCATGCTTTCTTGTGTTTCAGCAGAGAGCCGCTGGAGAAACACACTGCGTGGTGTTCGTGTGTGTTGAGCTGCGGCTGGTGCGTGTCTAACCTGTGAAACGTTGTTGATGTGCATGTTGCGGCTCTGTTTGACAGCCTCCTCATAGCGGGGAGGCTCTTTTGTTTTGGGTGGCTGAGTAACCAGAGAGGTGGGCTGGAGGATGAAGGTGGGCTGGGGAGAAGAAGACTGGACGAATAAGAGAGACATGGAGAAAATACAGGCAGAATTAACGTCCTCTGTATGAAGAAATACCTGTTCAGTTAAATGATTAATGCTTTAAGGTTAGACTGAGCCAAACTTAACCCCAGCTCTCCACTGATACCTTATTGAATGGTCCGTTGGAGATGTGGTGGTTGGGTGAGGCCCGAGGAGAGACTCTGTTATCTGGGGAACTTCTCAGGAAACACTGGGGATTCAGTTCAGGCCTAGTCTGGTTCTCCAAACCAGCCGTGTTATTGCACATAGTCAGAGCCTGATAGGACACAGAGTTACATCAGTCTATAATGAATCATAGCTTGACATCATCATAAAAGTACCACAAAAACATGACAGATTTTAAAATACACAAAAATTTGTCATAAATGAAGTAATCATAGACAAAAACAAATGTAGTCTTTGTTCCACAGAAGGAACTGAAATTGATGCAAATGGGATTTTTACAAACGCACGCTCCAGCAGCTCTCACAGAGCTACAGGAGTGGGAGGAGAAGAGATTCAATAATTATGAACCATTATCTTAATTACCTCGTGGCTCAGCTGACACACTCAAATTTCTTTTCAAATGTGAAACCAGCTAAATGTCAGGGTACATTAGTTTTTACAAACACATATGACCATGACTCGGGCAAAAGCTGTTGATAGTGAAAATGACTCCTGATACTACAAAAATGAAGCCGCTTTCCCACTGGTCAAAAAACCTTGCTAACAACAGGCTTTTTTACTTCATGGGAAAGGTTACAATCGGCATTCAGACCCGGTTCAAATGACTCTGCAGAAGACGAAGGGCTGAAAGGAGTATATTCCACTTGCAATGGGAAAACAGACAATCGGCATTAATAAGCGGGTCTACTTGGGTCTGGAAAACCTGCATTAATGCGCTAATTTTGGTGGTAAAGAGGTATAAGGGAGTAGAAAACGATAACAGTACTTTCGACAATTGATCATTTTTTAAGCAAAAAGGGTTGGAAAATATTTCATTAAAAACTAAATGAAACAGTTTCCACTATTTCTAAAAACACTTCAAAGGAAATATAATAAATATAATGTTAATATAGATAAATGGATCATAGTATTAATAATACAATGTAATATACTGTAACTAATAGTGTGGTGTGACAGACCTGTAGCAGCGGGTTGTGGTTGTTCATCTGCTGGTTTGGTGCTGTTTCCATCTTAGTGGTTTGTCGCTGAGGGACTGAGGCCTGCACCAGGCCTGGATTTGAGACGGTGGCCTGAAGAACGGGCTGAGATTAAAGGGAAAGAGTGTAAGAAGTTTGACATGACAACTTTAAGTGTACACATTCAGTTTTATAACACAATCGTCATTAAAACTACCCTGAGTGTGTAAAGCCAGTGACCATAGGGCTGCAAGATATAAAAAACTGACATTGTGATATCTTTTTATTCTGCGATATTTATCGCGATTTTAAAAAATACAAGAAACTATATCAGATAAATGCAGTTTTCATGTTCATATAAACACTTAGCAATCATACTTGTTATTATTTGGGACTTTGGGTCTGATTTCTTCTAACAAAACAAAACCCCTCCTACTTTTATCACTCTTTCTTCAGGGACTCTGACACCAGCATGAAAAAGTAAATAGTTCAGGTAGAGCGACATGTTTCTTTATAAAATAAATGTATAGACTTGTGGGCTGCAGTTGTGTTATTTATATGGTCATCATACCACGTCATATCATTAATAACAGTGTTCAAATGTATGCTTGATCAGCTCGGTGACGGTAACTTTTGAGAATGCAAACTCACTACTTCTACTCCTACTTGCCTGTTGGCACACACAACCACTGTCAGGTGTGCACTGTAGGTGTAGCTGCTTAAATTAAACACTCAGCGGCGCGTCTGCTCTGTGAACTGTCTGTTTATGCAGCCACAGTATTAACAAGCCGGGGAATAGGGTAATATACTTATAAGCCACCTGGCGCAACGGAGCATCTGCCTTGATCATCCCACTGACATGATCTGTGACGGCAGCAGCGTCGCGTGCTTGTTTACAGTTTACATGCAGGTGACACACAGACTCTGCCAATCTGTGGTCAGTTCACTCTGTGCTCTCATGATGAGCTGCTCTAATTTGATTTGACTTTGATTTGACTTCTCCTGTATATGAGAAACTAACGAGTTATTGTTTTCCACCAAGCAACAAAAAAGTAGCAGCCTGACGTGTTGTCCTTAATTTGCTTCACTATGGCACGCCCTGCGATGTGAATACTGCACATGCGCACATCACAATTGCCCTTGTTAAACAATATATCGTGCAACCCTAAGTGAACACATTTCACATTCTGTCACTGTACTTTACTGCTCACCTGCAGGCTAACGGTGGTGCTCGGCAGCTGGATAGTAGTAGCGTTGTTGGGCAGTGACACTGGGAGGAGGATCTGAGTCCCAGCCTGGTTCCTGGTGGTCAGCAGAGTCTGAGGCTGACCCAGCACCTGGGATACCCCGCCCGTGTGGCTGATGAAGAACTGCTGCAGGCTGGGCGCTGCAGGCTGGGCCTGGGGTTTGGGACTTCTCTGTGACTGCTGGCGAATCTGTGGGCTGGTGGGCTGGGCTTGGGGCTGGATCTGGGCAATAAGCTGAGCTTGGGGCTGGAGCTTGAGCGGCTTGCCAGAGGAAACAGTCACATCCTCCAGCTTGACCACTGTTGGCAGGGGGGAGAGAGCCTGGGAGCCCAGGAGGGAGTTAGGGAGTGTAGCTGCAGTGGATGAACAGTTTGACAGGACTGTTCCCTCCATTTTCACTACATTTGAGTTCAGGATAGAAGAAAGGGGGTTTATAGTGTGTACAGAGGTGAGTTTGGGAGATAAAGAGATAGTGTCTGTGGTGCCCGCCCTCTTCTCCACCTCCAGCTGCATCTTCAGCTCCTCCACTAGCCTCTGCTCCTGCTCCAGCTTCCTCATTAGCTCCTCAATCTGCCGCTCCTTCTCATGGAGCCTCTGGTCCTTCTCAGGGACTTGGAAAGACAGGTGAGGCGAGGAGCGTGGATCCCCCCAGCCAGCGCTCATCGGCGCCTCAGTAGGAGCCTCAGACATGCCTACATCTTGCTGCAGGGCGGAGGGATCCGTGGGAATGGGTGAGAGTGGCGATGTGGTTTTAATGCTCTCTGGAGCTACCTGCTGGACTGGAAGGACTATAGCAGGAGTGGTGTTGGTGTTGACCTCCATGGGGATGGAGGAGAGGGTGGTGGTGGCAGTGATGGTGGCAGGAGCAGAGGTGCTGAGGTTGTCTTGGAAAGGCTTCAGTCTTTCTATCAGATCAGTCTTTGTTCCTGACACGGGGAGGCCACGCAGCTTCAGCTCCAGTTTCAGCTCAGCCACCTAAACAGAAATAACATTACATTATTAATTTAGACTGCTGCGAGAGAAGGAGAGCAGCTTCTTTACAAAGAATAGCTTTGTTTCTGTCGAGAGCGGGTCGGCCTGTGCCACACTCTGAATTTTGTCAGACCAATTACACTTGGCTGTTCAACACGAAGCTTCGACTATTAGTTTCTTTTAGTTCCATATCAAACTCCTGTAACTGCCTACACAAGTCTAATGTTTTACCAAACATCTGTCTACAATTTAACAGCACAATCAACATTTCCATCTGACCTCTTAGTGTTTCAGGTCATGGCACCTTTTATTATAATTCAACCGAATTAAGCCCTGCAAAGAGCATTGGAGAAACACTGATTTTTATGATGAAACTGCTTTATTCACTGTTTTTTCTGTTTTAAATAAACACGTCCCTTTGTTTAGGAGAGCAGGAAACCGCTGCTGACAACTTGGCCCTGATTAAAACTAGGGATGCACGATATTGGATTTTTTGCCAATATCCGATATGCCGATGTTTTCCAACCCTTTTTGCCGGCCAATATATTAGGCACATGTTTTTTTAGTTCTATAATTGTATATTGTTGATATCTTTGCACAGGCAGTGCACGTGCACATTTGCGCTGAGTTAATGTCGTAGCATTACGTCAAACTTTTTTAGGGAATCATCGAACATTTAGGCAGAATTAAAGCGTTGTTTTATTGGCGGAAAATATCGGCAGAGAAATGACATATCTGTCGATGCCCATATGCTATTTCAAGCCGTCATCTGCAGATACCGATAACGTGCTGATAATATCGTGCACGGGGGAAGACGAGAAGAAGAAGAAGAGATACTATTAATTCCCGAGGGGAAATTTAATATTTTCACTCTGATTTTAAAACATGCTACACCCACACACAGCCCGAAATACACACACATGCACAAACAGGACTCTATGGACATGCATTAATGGAGAAAGCGAGGGGGCTGCACATGGACACGCTCCCCGAGCAGTGGGGGATTCGGACACCTCGACAGCGCCCAGGAAAGGAACTGGCACCTCTCCAGCTACTAGCTCCAACTGCCATGTGTGGTCCGTACTGGGACTTGAACCGGCCACCCTCCGGTTCCCAAGCCGAGTCACTACGGACTGAGCTGAGCTCAAAATCTCAACAAGGAACCTCGATCAAGTTAGATCTTGTGAGGAGCGGTCAGATTTCACTGGCTGTGTAATATTATGATTCAGCTCAGTAATTTCTCCCTTTAGGCTACAATTGTAACCTTTGATTTCTAAGCTGCTGGTTTCAAGCTACAGGGATGAAGATTTGGGTTTGCAAAATACCTTCATCTCTTCCAGGTTGGCTGGAAGGACACCTGGCTTGCGGTTGGAGAGCGAGTTGTTTGGACGAGCGGGAGCCACAGAGGGAGGTGGAGGAGCAGTGGGCAGAGACACCACGATGGAGGTGGGGAGGGTGCTGGCGCTGCTGCTCTGCCCCTCGGGTCTACAGAGAGGAAGAGACACAAAAGGATGAGGTCATTATTCCAGGAAATCATTTAAACAACACCTGAATGAGAAACAGAAGGAGGGGAAGAGGAGGCTTCCTTTCAAGCATTTCTATGTTTTTTTATCAGCTCTGATGGTCGTACTTGAGTGGTGCTGGTAGTATAGTCTGGTAGTTGTAGTGCTGCTGTTGCTGGCTGAGGATCTGCAGCTGGAGGAACAGCTGCTGTTGCTGCAGTAGTCGGGCATAAGAGGAGTCCATGGGTGCCTCACTGGCCTCCTGCTTCTGGTCCGGGGGAACATACTGGTGGTACTTGAGCTTTTTCACCCGCGATTTGGGCTCTTTGTTCTTCTTACTGCGGCTCTTCTCGGAGGGAGTCTTCTGCTGGCTTTGCTGTTGTGGGAAGAAACAAACATTTAGATATAACACAGAGACAGAATATTATATTTATAGATGGGTGAAAAGGCTCTTACTTTCACCAGGGTCGGGCCTGGTTTTGAGAGAGCAGCTGTGGTGACCGGCTGAGGAAGGGTGACAACTGGGCGACTGGCAGGCGGCTCGTTGGTGGAGATCACTTTCATGAAGTCTGTTGCTGGTGGAGCGATTGGGAATGCCTGAAGGAAAATACAAAGACATTTATAACTGCAAATCAAAGGCGTAACTTTTCAAAAACATGTCTGTGAAGGTGCTTACTTTTTGGGATCTGACCTGCAGAATGGTGTTTGATAGCGGTGGAGGAGGTGGTGGGAGGACTGGAGAGGGCGTCTCTGGCACTTTGATGTCCCCGGGAGAGGGCACAGAGCTCTGAGACTCCTGGCTGGCCGGCTGATCTGGGGACAGAGCCTCGCTGCTGTCTTCATCCAGCACCTTGGGATAATTCACCTGGCCAACTGAGAGAAAAGCACTGTTTTTATTTCCATCTTTACCAGTAAAACATGACTTTTCTGAAAGGTTCCATTAAGGCAGAATTTATCCATGTTCTCATCACTGACTCTCACCGATGATGGCCTGTTTCACGCTGGAATCCACCGGCAGGATGTTCTTCTCCACCAGCTCCATGGGGCCGGGTCTCTGAGCGATCTTCTCGTTCAGGTTGTCGGCCAACCGAGCGCGCTTCAGTCTCATCTGGGTGGCCTGGAGTGAGGGCTCTGCTCCGGTCTCTGAGGAACATGAAGCGTATTTATCATTCTGAATGAATCCAGCTGGTAGATTTCTTGTTTATGGTGCTAATATATGTTGAAAGCATCTCATCTGTTGCCAATTCAAATATCAAGTTTAAGATGTGTGAGACATCTTCTGGGGGATATGGCCTCTAAATCTTCTCTTTATACTCCAAAGCTGTATTTAAAGCTCCACAGGGAACACTAGATGATGCACTAAATGCACATAGTGAGAACCAGAGATCTCCAGTACCTTGCAGGATGTGCATCCTGACCAGCTCTGCTCTCTCCGGACGACTGCGGATCTTGTGCTTCAGAAAATTCTCAGTCTAAAGAGAAAGAAGAATATAAAACAGTCAGTAAATCATGCTGCTTACACAAGTCCACATCTAACACTTTCATTACATTATTGGAAACTGGGTGCCTTACCCTGGCTCTCTCCAAGCTGCGAATCTGCCCATGGAAAGCCGCCGGGCTCTTCAGAGCTGCAACACAGAGCATTTTCATTAGCACAAGTGTATAGACGAATAAGGAGATTAAAAAATAAAAGCAAATATGTTTATTATCTCAGTTTGTTGTCATATTCCCGCCCATGCTGCACAGTCATTTGTGTGAGTGATTGACACCTGGTGGTGCTGATACTCACGTGGCATGATGCCCTGATCCACCAGCTGCTCCCGGGTTCGCCTTTGCTGAAGCCTCAGCTGCAGGACTGAAAGCAAAGGAGATAAAAATGATTTTAAATGTAAGAAGCAGTAAATAAAAAGAAGGGATGAAATATGAGAATAAAAGCAAGAAGAGGAAAAAACAGATGAGGTCTTAGTACATCAATATAAAAAGGGGAAATAAGAGGGACGACATTCACGGAAAGAATCACAAGTGGTGCCCAGTTAGTGACGCGTTTTCAATCACCCAGCAGTGGTTGGTCTGCCAGAGAGGGTAGGCGGAGCTAAGCGGCTGCTTTTCCGGTCCCTGCAAGTGTTGCGAGTAAACAGTAATCTACTATGGCTGAACAAACAAAGAAAAGATCGATGACTACAGATACAACTTCAACAATAAGTGAAAATCCAAAGAAAAAGAAACAAATTCGACACTCAGATGAAGGCAAACAGTCTAAAAAGGAAAGCGACCGTCAGCGAGGAAAATCATGAGTTACAACCGGAGCCAACCGTGGACGTCACACATGCAACACTGTCTGGATATCTGGGAAGTGTGCTCCCGTAATTACCGTTTATCGCCACAAGGTGCCGCCAAGGAAAACAAAACTGAGATCTTTGAGATTACAACTTTAAGTAATTCTACCAGTAGACCAAGCTCTGGATTCAAACATGAGACCTTTAATGTGAGGTTGGTGAAACTCCGGCTGTTTCTGAAAGCCTGCAGAAGAGCTTAAAAGAGTGAGGATGAATTCACTCCTTCCCTCCTTGGAGCTAGTTGATACAATTTCAGTCCTTTGAAGCTGTTAAAGAATGGGATGAACTTTTTTCCTGTTTCCCCTTAAGCCTAACTTAACCAGGGTCTGACCTTTCCCAGGCTGCTGTTATGTGCAATAAGCCTGCTGTTTAATGTTTTTATAAAGTGCTACCAAAAAACAAAACACGGGAAAGGCAGTCGTAAGAGGCAAAGACACCAAATATCCGCCAAAAAATGTCTACACATCATTTATTCCATTGTTTATTTACATCTGTTAAAATGTTGGCCTTTCTGTAAGAGATGTCTCATAACTCTTAAGACTTCCACATCTCCAGGATTAGCTGGTGACAGCAGTCTGCCTACTACGACATAACAACAAAGAGGGGTGCTCACCTGCTGTGACCCCAGTGCAGCAGTCACACACCGTCTCCACCTCCATACAGGCCATTGTTTTAAACTAACAGAGCTGTCCAAACTACAGCTGAGGGATTAAGCCATTTGATCCCGACGTGTGAACATTTGTTTTAATCCTCATATCCTCTCAGTCAGAGTGCTACAAGATTAACAGATTTCTAAGAATCCACAGTGTTGCAACCCCTTTAATAATTACAGTATGGCAACAACCAGCCTGCCCTTTATTTCTCTACACCCACTCTTATTTTTGTTTCCTCCCCTCTACTCTCACTTCCCTGTCTCGCTCAGCCAGTTTGATTATTTTCTGACTGCAGGCGATCTCCACATCGCCTCGTGTGGAGGACGACTCTGGATCCTGATCCTGATACTGCTGAAGGAAAGTGAAGAGTCTGAGTCAGCACCGACGAACTGAGAAGAGGAGCTCGGGGCAACAACACAAGTGTCATGTTAAACAGGAAGAGGTGAAGATTTGCACAAATTAAGTACTATGAGTAAACACACTTCTCTATTCACAGGAAGGGACGCATCAAGACTTACGGTGAAACACTGTTGCTCTCACAGGAAACAGCTGGCCTCACCCTTTCTTTCTTTCTCTCTCATCTCTTTAGTTCCATTCTTTATTGTCACAGTCAGGCTGAGGTGACAAATAAAAACTGGTGGCTACACAAAACTAAACTTCTGCAAACTTTAAAAGGGAATACTGCTGCTTTAAATCAAACTACAGCTGTGAAACATTTACGGAAAATCCACCCTCGCTCTTGTTCGTGCAGATATTTGCATGGCTTAAAAACGGCCTATATACATCCCAGAGAGATTCAAAGCTACTTCAGAGACTCGCAGGAGAAAGATATTCAGTGGGGACGTGTTTGTTTAAGGTGATATTTATAGACTTCCAGGCAGTGGCATTGTCCTAAATTCCTCCGGGAAATGCTGCGCAGCCTGACAAACACATGTTGACCTGTGACCTGAGCAGTCCGAGGACAGAGGAGGTGACATGACTGAGCTGTTAACTCACGCAGAGACAGGCACGCACACACAAAGCCAGTCAGCATGTCAAAGGAGAAAACACAGACTTCCATTAAACTATACCGCTTTCAAACGGTAAACAAAGCATAGCTTTATACAGGAATGTTGCTACATTTTTGACAATATCCTTGTTTGATTTTTTGTTGGGAGTTGAATTAAAAGATTGAAACCACACTCCTGTCAGTCTGTTCAAATGAAGCTGGTTAGCTTAGCTTAGCATAAAGTCTGAAAACTAAAGGAAACAGAATCTGCCTACAAGCCCTGCTTAAGCTCAAAATGTTTCACTTTATATCTTCTTTGTTTAATCAGTACAAAAACCAAAGTGTGAAAATTTCCCCTGTCAGGTAACCAAGCAACCAGCGGAGAGTGCAGGAAGTCCTGCACATAGGTGCAGGCCTGCACAGAGCACCAGTGTGAGAAAAATGAGTTTTCTTAACTGTGAGTTATGCTAAGCTACTCCCAGGTATCACAGAGTTAAATATGAAGCTTGAAACAAGCGTAATACCCCACATTTAAATACATGCAACATATTGGGTTGTCAACATACCAGAATTTTAAACTTCTAGACAATACTGGTAAAAAAAACAAGACTAGGTCAAAACCTAGTATGTGGCCGACCGCATCAGGTCAATGTGTGCTTTTGTGGGCAACACTGGAAGCATGGCGTGTGCGTGCCGGCTGCGTGACGTGTTCATTTTCATTTGTTGTTATTAATTTGCTGTGTTTGGGACATTTCTGGACGTCCATTGCTGGGCAGCGGTCTGAAGCTCAGCCAACAGTCAACAGGTTGGGACTAAAGAAAACGTAGGGCCAAGGTGACATGGCTGTCTCTCTGCTCTGCTCTCTGCAACAGACACTATCATAACTTTTGCATCTTTATGAGACGTGAAAGGGACTTTCAAAAACGTCTTCATTTGCCGTTCTGTGAATGAGAACAGTCTGCTCTGTTGCTGTAAAGAGCTCCAAGCGTGACGGAAGGCGGAGCAGACACACACAGTCGACTTTGGCCTATAAAAACTACATCCTGTACCTTCTTGCGGGGTTGTACGGAGGTGTAGGCGTATTAATTTGTTGTTTAGAGCGTAACCGCTGTGAAACAACCAGAATATAATGTCTTATTTATCTGTTTCACTGCTTTACTTACATTAACGCCGCTCACTCTCTTTTGCTTGCGGCAGCTTTGGGTTCGAAATCTGACTGTAGATCTGTTCTTTGTTTGTTTAAAGCTTCGGTACCTTTCGATTGTATCGTTTTAAAACACGTTGTATGGAAAAGTATCGAACATTTTGGCAATGTTTATTTGTACACTACTTTTGGATGTAGCATATTTACATTTAAAAGTCCTATTTCAATCTAAAAGTTAGCAATATGAACTAGGGATGCACGATATTAGATTTTTTGCAGATATGCCGATATTTTACAACTCATTTAGCCGATTACCGATACCGATACCGATATTTTTTTCCTGCACACCTAATTGCAGACATCATCAACTCTCTCTGTATTGGAATTAGCGTACAGTATAATGGTGATACTCTTCGCCTTGGCTCCTCCTCGCATCACCGAAGCTGAGCAGTCATTGCAAATAGCAGTTTTGCTATCTATTTCGGACACTTTGAAAAACTTCCACACCACGGACATTTTGGCTTCTAACCCTCTCATGCTGCAGGTAGACACACGTGACGTCATCACACTGCGCCGCGCCGCGCCGCGCAGGTCTTCTTCGCACCGGGGACATTGGGCCGAGGTCTGGCATTTAATCAAGTATGCAGCAGCCCATTATTTTATCGGTTAATTAGGTCGGCGGATATCAGCGTGTTGGCCTATATCCGATCCGATCATTTTTAAGCCGATATCGGCCGATACCGATAATGTGCCGATAATATCGTGCATCCCTAATATGAACATAGTGATCACAAGTGAATGACATTAAATTATGCATTCATTAACCAAATTGATTAATAGAACTTGACTATATCTGACTAGATGTGGTTCTAACTGTGCTCTTTTATCATATTTTTGCTGTCATTAATCACCTCATTGATTTCAAATGATACGTCACAATAAACTCACTGGCCTGAGTCTTGCAGCCATCCACTTCTCCTCCTCTCTGAATCTAAACTACACACAGATGAAGCCGTCTTACCGCTGAGACCTGTCAGGATGGTAGTCAGATTAACACCTGCATGTTAAAGCCAATATAAGAGAGGAAGATCCTGCGGCTGGCAAAGTGCTGAGGACGGCTTTAGAGGGTGGAAAGTATGAGGTGTTGTGTTCTCACTGCAGGGGAAATGACACAAGCCGACATGATGAGTGGGTGCTACTACTGTTGACATTCCACAAAATGTTCCACCGTCGAGAGGTTTTACTGCGCTCTCCTGCAGACAGCAGCCGCAGAGCACGAAATCCCACATTCATCCAAAACACGTTTAATCCAGTCTGGAGCGGCTCTGGCTGAACACCCTGTGATTGTTGACTGTGTCTGACAAATTAGATTTCTCTAAGCATGGTGATCAATATTGCAGTGATTGCACTGGACTGATCTCTCTTCGCCATCTAAGCCGTGATTAGGAACTGGCAACAGCAGCAGTGAATCTAACCCGCTCGTAAAGCCTTATAATCGCGTACCCATCCATCAGTGTCTGAGTCAGTCTCATGTGGCGGCCAAAACAACGCCGACATCGTGAGGGCGAGGAGAAGCTAACGTGCAGGCTGGTTCCTCTGCTGCACAGCTGAGCAGCTGATGGAAGTTTCAGGGCTGAGAACTCACAATTATGGTTTGTTTTTAGATTATTAGTAGATTCAGGGAGTACGTGCCTGTGTGCATGTGTACATGAAGGGTTTTAAAGCTACCATGTTGGAGGAGTTTTGGTGATTGTATTCAGGAAGATAGTCTCACATTTTTAACACATTTCATTAATTTTCTTTGGTCTTCTTTGACCAGTTTATCACTGTTTAATTATTTTCTTCTTTTTAATTACATTTCAAATTTCTGATGTTCTTCTTTGGAAAATTAAGACATAAAGTGTCCTTCAACGGCATGCATGTTTGGCTTGATTTTAAATTGCATCTTTTCCTCATATATATATATATGTCACAGTTCCATGATGGTGAGACATTAGCTGTGTCCCAATTCAGGGGCTGCATCCTTCAAAGGACGTATTTAAAGACCGATTGCTTCAGATGCGGCCGACAAATGCGTCCTCCTTTTCAAGGGCCAAGAAGGACCCATCGGGTGCATCCTTCGTGGCCCAACGTATCCCGAGATTCATTGCGCCCCAATTATAATGAGATGGCGAACTCTTAAGCGGCAGAAAAATACACTTTAAATGTGAAATGTGTTTCTTATTTCAACTCAATTGAATAGTTAGCGATACAAATAAACAAAACAAACTGAAAGGGGCCTTTAAACTTTTTATTATCTTTAAATAAGAGGTTAAGTTTTGGATGTTAGTTATGTTAGCTAGTTAGCCAGCTTGCTACCTGTTGCTAGGCGACATGAGCGGTGCTTTGTGACCAAGAGTAAGGGTGGGAACAGCTGGTGATGCAAACCGAAAATCCTCCATAGACCAGACCGTCTCATTTCAGTCCGGCTTTATCGGTCTACACAAGCGCTGAATGGCGCATGGATTGGGACACAGCTAAAGAGTGCAGGAGAATGTTTGGGTTGCCTGGCAACAAAAGTCCAGTTTCAGTTAAGTTGTGGAACTAGTTGAGTTGGTGAAGCAAAAAATAATGTTTTGTTCATTACTACTCTTTACTACTTTTTGTGGCTTGTGTAAAATGTTGTATAAAAGCAGTATCACACTCGAGGTCGTGATGTTATACTGAATATCAGCACGGCTGTGATTCAGTCGTAGGCCACAGATAATCACTCCCTCTCATGTGATATTGCTTAATTCTCTTAACACTAAACTTATATTACTACTGCTTTTCTGATATTCTTCTGTGGAAAATTCTGCTGTGTCTTTTTTCTTTCTTTTCTTAACCTTTGTACCAGTATGCAGGCAGCAGCAAGTGTGTTTCCGGGTTTGGCTTGAATTTAAATGACATCTTTTTCTCATATGAAGTTATATCACAGTTTCATAATGGTGAGACACTTTGTTCGGAGGGATTCTGACGACAGTAACTCTGAAAAACATTAGATATATTTTGTGCCAACAAGTGATCATTCAGATTATTCAGGAGCAGAGTAAGAAGCACAGCGAGAGGATGTGAGGTCAGAGGACGTGAGAAGAAGAAGCTATTTTGCAATAACCACAAGACAGTGTCTGTGATTTGTTTTTAACATGCTGACTCATTGGTGTTTGTCATTGAGCAGGTACAGGAGCCAATGTGTAACAAGGGGATGATATTTGGGTTCTATTTTGTATGCCTGTTTAAAGTGTCAATCATGCAGGTTTTAAGCAGAAGGAAGAGGTGAATCATTTGTAGTCACTCTTTCATCTCAGTAGCCCTCTGTCCCAGCATGCCATCACATGCCTTAAGCAGCACGTCCTCACCGTTTTTGCGTTCATTGAGAGGAGGCAGATTCTGTGTTGGCTGCAGCGACAGCTCCTCCATCTCGTGGGTCACCGCCTCGCTTTGGGGACTGGGCAACAGAAAACTCATCCCAAAATCCCCCTCTGCTCCGAACGGCCCCTGAGAGGCCTGGGGCTCCATGCTGCCTCAGGAGGGGACAGGGGTTTGGATCGCCGTCCCTTCTGTTACGCCTCGCTGCTACCTGCGTGGATACAAGAAACACAAAGAGAGAATGAGTTAGAGGGAAAAGTAGTCATTCTAACCATCATCCTGTTGGTATGACTGCTTTACCCAACTGGTGAAATGCTTAGGGTGGCATTTCATTTCAGCCATCTGGAAGAGCTCAGCTGAAATTATTCATTAAAGAGCCGGGCTGGTCATTATACTGAATAATCACTTCAAACCGCTGCTCATGAGAAACAGCGTGTTCATGAATGTTCCCTCTGTTCAGACAGGCTTCATGATCAGGAATATGACGTCGCTGTGGCGGTTTCAAACGGAGGGAACGGAAACATCTCGGGGAGCAAAACAAACAGTTTAGTATCCATGGCTTCCCTGCAGCCTCTTAACCAGCAGATGACAGACTGCTGGGTCTCTACATGTGTGCTATTTATCGCTCTCCAGCATCACCACACATCTATCCATTCCAGGACCTGCGCGCTCTATACCAACCGTCCTGATGTGTTGCTTTTGGCTGAGAAGCTCCGTGTTCTTATGGCTGCTTTTATTTCTCCCTGAAGGGCCTCTAAAGAGCCAGAGGCATGAGACGGCTCGGGGAGGCTGTGGGACCCAAATGTACTCAGACTCATGTGGTTTCAACACGTCTCAATGATGACGCCATTCACGTATCCAATCACAAAAGACCCTAAAGTCTGTTGCTGCAGCCTGCAAGAGAACATACCAACGCTGTCTCATATAGAACATTCTCCTGCTAGATATGACGTTTAGGTTGCTCCTGGTCTAGCTTCTGTCTGCAAGACTTCCTGATGTGCACGTACAATGCAGTAACTTCTACCTGCTATATGTGTGTAACATTCAGCTCCAAGGAGTCAGTCTCTGTTCACTTGCCATTTACTGGCAGTCTGAACTGGTGCATGTTGAATCTGGAGACCACTGCAAAATTACCCCACACTCTAAAACTTGGCTCCTGACCTGCAGCCACTTTCTGGGCCCTTAATGATGATGTAGTGCCACTAAAACACCAAGCTACAGACGCTGGCCAGGGCTTGATGTTTAACAGCTTAACCTCAAAGTTTTTTTCATGCCACAGATCTGCAGTGACAGATCTCAAGTAACGGCATCTTTAATGTTTATGTTAAGCATGTAAGTACCGCAGATTACAATCAGAGTTTGCTGTGAAGACTTTTGTTTTGAGTTGTCAAAGGAAAAGCACACTGATTAACTCTGGTCGATTGCAATTCATCTCTCTCAGGTTGTCTTTCAGTGGGAGTTGGAGGTCATTTGGCATTGATAATTAACATCAGCTGGTCAGAAGAAGATGTTTAAAAGTCGTCTCCCACAATCTGTTCCTTTTTAGTCACAGACGTTAAGATTTTACAAAGACTGTGTATCTTGCAGGGGCACTATTTACAAGACTTCAACTACATTCCTGTTGAGATTATTATCATTCAGCTCAATGGGGAAGTTATCAATGAGATAAACAAACAATGGAGCAGAAACAGGAGCAGCTTTAGGTCAAACCTGCCCTTGTGTGTACAGTGTATCTAATTTATCTGCTGTGATTGAGGCTGTAATATTAGCCGGGTTAGCTTTATGAGCTAACATTCTGCTATTGAGGCATTTTCTTCCTCCCACTGACTATAAAGTTTCACTGGAACCAATCTTGGATCCCATCATCTATAGTCTGATGACGATATAGCCTCTGGGGACAATGGTGAACATGCCGGGCGTGTAGCCAGCGGTTAGCATTAATGACTTCCAGTCGAGACTTCCTTTTCCGCGTGCTGCATTGTTTACAGGAAGAGAAACTGTTTTGTTGTGATTAACTTTAATCTTTTACTTTAAGTTTGCTGAAATAGAAACATCAAGATGCAAAAAGTCAAAAGTCAAAAATGAAGCTTTATCAGGTCTGTCCTCAAGAGGAGAACTTTTAAAATGCTCGTTTGCTGAACGGGAGGTCGGATCGATCATTTCTGATGCATTCGGGGAAGTTGGGAAATCTAAATGCTGAGTGGCTTTCGTGACACAGCGTCAGGGAATATTTCTCAAGTTGAATCTTAGATCCAGAGCAGATTGTTAGCTGTTAGCATGCAGATGTCTGTTCATAGAGATTAATAAGAAACTAAATCGTCAGATGATGCTTATGCTGTTGCTCTCCAAAGGGACTGCTTTCCCTGCATACGCCTCAGCCTGCTTATACACGATTGGTCAGTATTACTCGGACTACAAGCGCACTACAAATGGAAACCAGAACACTTGCCATCCCTGAAATCGACGCCTCTGCCTACAGATTCTAAATTTCTATGTAGAATCTGTAAATAGAGATTACACTGTCACGGCATTTTCACAGCAAGAGAGCGCCCAACTGTCCTGTCCTCCCTTTTGTGTGCAGTGGCTTAAACCTCCAGATTCTTCTGTGTGTTTAATATCTGCCACTTTCTCTGCTCCCTGTTTGCGCTGGA
Organism: Semicossyphus pulcher; assembly: GCF_022749685.1. NCBI lineage: Eukaryota > Metazoa > Chordata > Actinopteri > Labriformes > Labridae > Semicossyphus > Semicossyphus pulcher. The sequence continues at coordinate 8,623,750 of NW_027211670.1, read as the reverse complement.
TAAAGTGCACCCATTTAATGTTAACATTGTTCACATTATTGGACGTACGTATTTGCACCAGTCAAGATAACATTAAACAAGTTTGATTTTCTTGGACCATCAAGACGGGAAAAACAGCGACAGCTCGGATGTGAATTCCAGCAATACATCTGTGAGATTTGATTTGGAGATCTACAAAATTGTCTTGGGCATCTCCATTTGATAAGATAACTGATCCAAAGTCTAATTCCAGATCTTCAAAGGTAAGTTTGTAAATATTGTTTTCAACAATAACCAAAAGAGAATTGCATTTTATAATGCCGAGTTCATGCCTACCTGTAGTAGCAGAGGACAGCAGGGGAAGGAGGAAAGAGATGTCTGGGCAAGTTGCTGTCAAAAGTCACGCTAAGCCATGGAGTCAAACCTGTGGGGAGAAGAAAAAGAACAAAAATTGAAAGAGATGATTTCTAAGCAATAAAGTAAAAAATAAAAAGTAAAACACCTAAGCTTGGACGTTTTCTCACAAAGTATCAGAGCAAAAACACAACAAAATTATTATATTTTAAAGGGAAAAGAATGAAATGAATATATTTTTACCCAAACAAATTAATATCCATTAAATAAACTGTAAATTAAAAAATTTCAGATACCCAACCAGAGCTGAACCAAACACTGACACTTCTTAAATAGACTTGTCTGAAATGAAGTGTAGAATAAAAAACAGGAGACAAGTGCCACTTAAAGAGGCCTGAATGGAACTAGACGACACTCGAGGCTGCATCAAGGCCTGAGAATGAATGTCCACGGGTTGCTAGGAAAACCTGCAGCAGTTTCTATGACGATGGACGTGGATCCTCCATGCAGGGACAATAGAAACTCTGCAGTGCTTTAATGTAGCATCACACTGCAGTCTGAGGGGGAGACTCTCAGGATTAAGATCCTTTAACGGCACACACAGAGGCTTCGGGGACTCTTCAGGATGTGTGTGTGGTAACAAACTAGATAACTCAATCAGGGTTTGATTGATCTATCGGACACTATGGGCAGATAATGGTCTGATATTTGACTGATTTTCTGAAGCAGTTTTAGAACATATTAACTAGTTATACAGTAATTTCAACAACCGCCTGTCTGATATCAGCATATATTGGTATTTGTGTCCATATCTTTGAATATCTGCCGATATTTACTGTTATACAAAACATAAAATAAATTAAAAAAAACATTGCTTAGGGTGATGTAGAAATTGTGTCATTTACAGTATCCTTAATCTGTACTTTTTTAACCTTTATAAATTCGGCATCTGTATCGGTCTCAAATATATCAGTCGTGCTCTTTTGGCAGTGATAAACCCCGATGGGAAGGTAAATGCTCATTCCTTGCAGGTTTGTGGCCCAGAAGTAGAAAACTAATCACATAACTCACATAAAAATATCATGAATTGTAGAAAACTAAAAGAGGAAAAGGAGAAAAACAGAGGCGATGGCAAAAGGACCACGACACGCTGTGTTTGTTTATGAGTTGGGGGGCAAAATGAAAGGCAGAAACGCGGCTGGGCGTACAAGCGAGTGGGAGAAGAAGGAACAAACGGCTGTCACGGCTGACGAGGCGTTGTGGGATAAACATCGCCGCTGCCCCGGCAGAATCAAAGAGCAGATCCAGATGGCAGGCGCTGCGTGTCGCTCTGCCCTGCACTGGTCTTTAAATGGCACAAGGACCATGTGTTTCATCAAAGGGCAATGCAGGCGTACTGTGTGCACACATAAACACACCAACAGAGACAAAGGTGGGATAGACGGTAGAGGGTAAAATGTATAACTTTTCAACAATGATTGGTCGCAGATATAAAAAGGTAAGACTTGTTCACTGATACGTCACATGACCAGTCGGAGCTGTATGATTTTATCCTGCTGCCAGGCAGGGCTGTCTGATTATACCACTGCTGTGCTTAGTATTTCAAAGCTGGTTCATGCTTATGTCAATCATTTACATTGTACAGTGCAATCATCGTGATTTTAAGGACTGTTCCCACCCCGTCACTGTCAGCACACAACCGGCAGACTTGCTCAACATGTTTGCAACAACAAGTGAGAAAGCTCATCAACAAAGAGAACACCTTTAGCATTACAACCCTTTATTGCTTAAGTTAAGCTGCAATGATTAGTTAATAGAAATAAAATTGCCAACTTAAACCAAATCAATGAACAATTTCTGCTGTTTACAAGCAAAAATGTCAAACATCTGCGGGCTCACGCTACTTAAACGTGGGGGTGCAGCAATTTGTCAATGTTGTTGGCAACAATGAATTTAATTGTCGAAAATAGTCAGTTACGTCATCACACGTGTTTTTCATCCTGTTTGTGGACATAACATTGTTTTCCAGAGCTGAGTTTGGGGGTGAGCCATCTCGCATCCTTATTATCTCTGCTGAGAGTTGCGCATGCATAACAGCGACCGGGAAGCGACAGGTAAACAAAACATAGCGGCAGCAGATGCCACACCATCGCGTCCTAAAACTTCTTAAAGTCTGGGAGTTTTTCACCCTCAATGCTGCAAGGAAAAGGATCACATGTGAGATCTGTAAAGCGGACCTTAGTCACGTGGGAGCACGTCGGTAGTGACATTTGAAGAGAAGGCAGGTTGGACTTGTGGATGATGCAGACTCGTACAGATGAGATAATTAGCTTTTTCGACTAGCTAACGTAAGCTATCTGTAGACAGAGTTGTATTCGTTTTTATCATTAACTGTGACATTCAACTTAACCACGCCATGGTGTGATTGTTCTCTCATATACATTTTCAGTCTCTCACCTTAAAACCATCTCGTAGAACGCACATTTTTTCTCCTTCTCATCTCTTGTTCTTCCTCCTTTTATTCATCTTTTGTTTTAATAGGAGCCAAATCAGCCAAAAAGTTTATTGAAAGACATTTCTAAATGAAGACCTCATATTTACTCTCTTTATTGTTATTAAACACATGCTTAAAAGAACCGCCAACCAAATTTAAAGGCTGAGAGCTAAAAAAGAGCCATTAATTTACTGTGCAATTAATTATCCGACTAGTCGATTAATCGTTTCAATAATCGATGACAAGTCAACTGTCAAAATAGTTGTTAGTTGCAGCCCTACTTAAAGTAAGGAATTGCTGCTTGTAGTTTGTAGTCTTGTTATTTTGGACAGATAGTCAGACTAAAGAAGCAATTTTTTAATGTAATTGTTTCTCAATTAATCACAAAAATATTAAGCACAGTAATTGATAACAAAAATAATATTAGTAGCAGCCCTAATTTAGCAGAGTATTACTCTTTGAACAGCTTCGGGTAGGAGACCACACAGACAATGATTGTCAGAGACAACTTAAGTTAATTTGTAATCAGTATTTGTGCAGCGAGTGAGAAACACAGGGAAAGGATTATGGAGCTCTTGGGGGTCTGTGCAAATTCCACGAAAAACATGGCATGACCAGCCTGAGGTTTTGCTTATTTAGACAGTTACTAAAACTTAAAACTGGACGGCCTCTGAAGGCCTTAAAAGTTGAAGAGAGCTGCACGACACCCGTGCAAAACAGCCAACAAACTCACTGACAATGCAATCGTCTGATCCCTGTGCTGTCACTGGAAGAGCTAAAAATACATCCTCGTTTTGAGACTTCTAAATGAGATATTTTACTCATGGGAGGCTAACACATCACTACCTAACAGACTTCAGTTTGAGGCTGGTTTGAAGCTAAAATAACCAGGTAGATTTTATGATCAACTGAAAGCAAAAACTAGCTGGAGGTTTCACCGGTTTTAATATCTAAAGCGCTACAAGATCAGAGTTTAACTAGGTTATCATTTGAGACGACAGTTTGGCAGTACGAGGGTATTATGATGGCTGTATGTGGGTGTGTCTGTCGCCTGAGGGTGTTTTTCCTCTCACAGCCTTATAAAGGCCTTTATGTGTGCAGTGCAGGTGAGAGGCTTCATGACGTTCTTCTGAAAACATCTTCCTGATTGAGGCCGACAAAAACAACCTCCACTGACGCGGTGTGCTCAAAGAACTATCAGGATTCACAATCATCATTTTTGCAATCCTTCAAAGAATTATGAATAATACCAAACACCGAGAAACGTACCCGCCAACAGTAACAAACACAGGGAAGCAACCACTTCAAAGTTTCTGCATACTGACGAGAAGAGGTCAGGGGTCAACTTTACTACAAATAGGACTGGCTGTGAAGTCTTCCAGTGATGAAGCACTCACAAACACACACACACAAGCACACACATTCACTCAACTGACAGCATGAGATAACTGGAATCTGACGCCTTGTTTAAGAGCTACTAAACCATGAACTGCCGAGGAGGTCTGGCTTCTGTTACAGGACATAAACATACCACTGACAACTGTATAAAATAGGAGCACATTGACATAGCACAACTGTAAAGTAAGGAAATAGATCAACAATCTAGCCAAGCTTTGTCTGAAAACTAAATATCATACGCCCTGTGTAATTGGGGCTCTTCTCAGGCAAGGAATTAATATCATGCTCATATCACCATGCTATATAAGCCATAATGTAAGAGATGCCAAAAAATGTAGACCTAACAAACATGCAGGAACACACAGCATGAGAACCACACGGTGCCAAACTACACTTTGAGTCTGCAGTTTTCTGGGCCCGAAATAGCGCACGTCTCGTCCAACAAAAATGTCTTCTTTTATCCAGAGATAAGACAGAAATGATGTCATCGCCGTGGCTCATTCACCAGAGTCTCTGTTCTGCTCTGTTCCCACAGACACACGTGCGGTGTCGTTTCCTTCCTGGCTGCCTTTGTGGACTTTAGGCTGAAAAGATCTTCTAAAGAACTGCACAAAAGGAGTTGACAGAAACAGAAGGTCTCCGCCGCTGGGAGAAAAACACTATGGTTTTGTCTCACATAAGAAAAGACGATTACAGCAGCCACTTAACTTAACTTCAACAGCCTTAATGTGAAAGAACAGGGGAGATGAGAAAGTGCCGCCTGCAATGAAGCGTAATGTAGGCTGGTTATATAAAGAAGCTTCGCAGACAATAAAACCTGAATGAGCTGCCAGGGTGGCACTCTTCTCTGTGATATGATGAGTCTAGCATGTCAGTACTGATAACCCTTGTAACACAGTAGAGCCTGCTTTGCCAGTCAAATATTAAATATTCTTAACTTTCCCTAAATGTGGACAAAACTCAAGTCCTATTAAATGCAAACACAGCTGCGCACACGGTTGTATTCAGTTACATTTTCATTTCATTTACCTCAGGGAGAGGCGTGGAAACCCTACACTGAAGTGGTGTTAGCAGACAGGCTTCCTGAAAGCTAATACTGCACTAGGAGGTTGAAATAGGCAAAACACACAGGGATATATGGCTCACAGCTTTGGGATAATTACTCTGCCATCCAGGCACTTGCATAAGTGTTTGTTATAGGGATGCATGATACTGGTTTTTTTTGCAGATATTTTCCAACCCTTTTTGCCGATTGCCAATTTCGATACCGATATTTTAGGCACGATATGATATGGAATTAATTTCATGCCTACTCTTAAGCCCTTTTCCCACTGGTCAAAAAACCTGCTAACACCCAGCTTTTTTGCTTAGTAGGAACTTCGCAGTAGACCCGGGTAATTACCGCCTCGGCTCCGATCGCCATTGTTGGAAACTCAAAAGCCGTATCGACACGCTAACCTCCGCCCCATTTCCGGCGTCATGCTATGCTCCATCAGTAACTTCTGCGACTCCTTGTCATCTCAGCTACAAAGTTACAGCATAAAAGGGACCGAAAGGAGTATACTTCACTAGCAATGGGAAAAGAGACGATCTGCATTTATTAGCAGGTCTTCCCGGGTCTGAAAAACCTGTCAACGCGCTAATTTTGGTGGGAAAGAGGTATTATTGTAGTTTCCCACTGGCAGATGCAGAAATAACATAATACAGTGTTTTTAAAGTGTACACATTCAGAAAACTACTTAAACTCATGCACAAATTCCATATTTATTTGTTTGTAACATTTTTTCTTATTTTAAGGAAACCTTCAAGTATTAAGGCATAATTAAAGCGTTTTATCGGCAGGAAATATCGGCAGGAAAATGACATATCTGCCGATGAAGATGTGTCATTTAGATATGTCTAGCCATAATCTGCAGATACCGATAACGTGCATCTCTAGTTTGTTACTTCTAACAAGTCACACTCTTGTGACAGACTTTGACTGAATAGGGCCGACCGCATCCTGTCCGCCTGTATGACTCACACAGACCCGAAACCTGTTTGGATTTGCTGCAGCACTACCTCACTTTCCTCCATCGATTGGAGGGCAATAAGATAACATCATCGGGTTTATGTAAGCCAGAGGGGGCCTCATTACACAGCGGATTACAAAGCGTGCGTGGCTTTCATTACTTGAGTAACAGGGCTGCCAACTTACAAAGACACTGCATGTCATTCACCAGCATTCAGAGAACATCCTGGTTCAGGAGGAAAGGAATCAAATAAAGAGGAAAAAAAGAAAATTGACAACTACGTGCTTTAAACAGCAAGAATATACATTTCCTGGGGAAGTATTAATCGCTGACATGGCTGCTACTTTTATCGCAGAGGTGGAGGCGGGTGGGTGTGGGATGAGCTAACGTCGGCTAGTTACTTTAAATCTGACAGGTGAGCGCGTGCAGACAGTGCCAACCACTAAGGACGAAGAAGCGCTTCCGTGGCAATTATTATATTAAATGTCCATAAAAACATGTCTCAAGATACGTTACAGTTTATAACACGAAGCGCATGCCTTGCTTTGTAGTCTTACCGAGCCTCGTCTGCTGTCTCAGTCCGCATATCACAGACGCACCTCAACAACAACCTCCTCACAGTTTCGCTTGTTAGCTCGGTTTAGCTTACACAGGCTAACATGCTAAAAACAAGACAGCGCCGCCCCGGCTTTGTGGTCTTACCGAATTGCAGAGACTTGGAAGCTGAATCTGTCCTCGCTCTGGTTCAAAACTAGATATCCATTAATGTCAGCGGAGCTATCTTCTGTGTTGTTTTTTTCCTCTAGCTGCGAGATTGAAGTTTATTCCTCGGAGTAAAATGGCTGCGACTGGTCTAGGATGCAGAGTGACGTCATGACGCTGGACAGGAACAGTTGGGGGGCGTGGTGCAGGGCAGGGAGCGCCGTCCTCTTCACCGGTCAGCATTTCGGCAATGAACCAACCATGAGTTTGACCGGGTTTCTACTGTACCACATCACAAACCACACTCATCTCAAAATTTCTCAAAACACCTTTTCTTTTAAGAAACCACATTTGGCTTCTGTTCTCACACGTGCTCTGACATTCTTACATAACAGCCACAGTGAAGATGATAGACGTCCATAAGGAGAGAAAAATCTGCTATCCTCGTTCATCCTCTTTTTGCTTTGAAGTAAAATTGAGGTCTTCCCCACCTAGGGACTGTGAAAAATATCCTACAGTATTACCCTGTTAAAAACTAAATATAACTACATTTCTATAAATTTTGTGTCACTTTCCTCATCATTCAGTTTTTCTTGATGCAGTTGATGTGACTTTCAAATATGCAGTCTTAATTTAAAATCTTTCTTAATACAAGTCAGTGCACAGGCATTCATTCATTCATTGTGTGAAATGATGAACATGGGTATTACGATGATGCTAATGAAGTAATCTTTATTTTGAAACCTGATGCAGTGACCATTTCAAGAAATTAAAACATTTTTTCTCATACTAAAAAATGACACTAAAATTATAGTTACTGCTCTTTGCCTTGCATTATCTATATAGCTATTTAAGGCAATACAAAGGCAGAGTGCAGTAAGTACAATTTTTGTGCATTTTTGGAGTCTTAGATCAAATCATTGATCATGTTTTTTAGGCATAAGAAGTACTCTACGAATACTTATCTAATAAATGCATCATTACTTTTCTAACAAGAAGACATTTGGCTGGACATTCGAAAAACTTTGAAGCCATTTTTCTCAGTTTCAGTGTCTTCGTAGTTACTCCGGTTAGCCTTTGTAGGGCAGAGATATCGATAACGTGCCACTAATATCGCGCGTCCCTTCAAAATAAATGACGTTAAATGTAAGAGTGTGCTGTACACTTTAGGTTTTCTTTTTAGAAAACTTTATTTTGAAACAAATGCAATACAAAATATTATTAAAATGTTTTTTTTTCTTTTTTTAGGATTTTTTTGCAAATATTTTTAAAAAATCTAATGTTTGTATTAGTCTTACAAAACGGCATTATTTCATTCAGTTCATTCTGTACATTAAAATATAACACAATTCACTTTTGTTGACTCATACTGCATTGTTAAACATTGACATCCTATTGATACAGATATACAATACAAAACTATCCCTGATGCCATGAAAACATATTCAATAAATAGTCAGATACTTAACTGTCAATCATTTCTGTTTGGCCTTCTGCACAGGAGCAGGCACATCAGCGTTATTATGCAGAAACTCATATAGCAACTTAGCGTTGTTAGCATTGCTGAGTATCTCTGCCAGCTTTTCCTGGCTGAGTTTGGTTAAATCAGCCAGGCTGTCTGCATGTTTGATAATAGCTCTAAAGTTTTTTGTATTGACCCCAGGCATCTTCAGTAGGAAGTCATAAGGTCCAGGGTTGTAGAGTTCTGCTGATTCAGCCACCATGTCTGACTCAGCTGTGACTGCCTGAGCGGCTGCAGCGTCGGGTTCAGAGCAACCTTGCTTTAGCTCCAGGAAGAGGTCGGCTGTGGCGTGCGGCGAGGGGCACCAGAGGATTCGGAGCCGGGGGAAGTGCAGGGTGAGTAGGGTGAGTTTTGAAGTAATATCATTAGCGGATATCTCATGACGGAAATCTGATCGGGCCGTTAAGGAGAACGGTTTCGCCGGGTCAAACTCAATGAGCAGCACTGGTTTCCTGTAGTAGCGGGTCATGGAGAGACACTGGGTGTAGAGGCGGCCGCTCTGCAGCGAGCCAATCAGATCGCTGACACTCTTGCGCTCGACACATGTATCTGGGGTCAGGATGTAGTCGCCGACTTCTAGGGTGATGGGCTCGATGTCCAGCCCCCGCCGGTGCAGCAGAGACGGCAGCTCACTGCGGAACTCACGCATGTCCACGATGACTCGAGAGGGCTCTTCGGGCTGATCCTGACCTCCTGGTAGATGGATAGGAAACGGATATACAAAATAATTTGACACGTCAAAAAATTTGAGAGTATTATAAGGGAAGACAAAAGAGACTTTCCAGCAAGTTCAAAGATATCCAAAAAAGAAGCAAAAATGACTAAAATAGACATGCCTGCTTTGCGGGAGTTGGTGGTGGCATTGGCAGGCTCTAAATTTCTAGCAAGGTCCAGATTGGTGTCTTCTCGCCCCTCTCTCTCCTCTGGGATGACCATAGTGGCCTTTTCCCTGCAGAGAAACACACAAACAAACGCCAATGAGAAGCCAGGGCCTCAATAAAACACTCATCAACCTGCACTAGGAGAGGGAAATATCTCTGACCTGATGAGGTGTTCAAAGGCTCCTTTTTCCTTAGACAGCGTTGTCAGGTACTTCTGTTCCTCTGTCGAGCCTCCATAGATGAGGAAATATACCCTGAGATGCTTCCCAGGCCGGCTAGCTTTGTAGATCTCCAGCTGGCGTACGAAACTGAGCTCAGCGTCGTACAGCACCACAAAGTTGGGCTCCACCTCGTGCAGCACCCGCGTCAGGCTGTGCGGGTCAGTGAGGCCTTTCAGTGGGTGGATGACAGTCAGCGGCTCCTTCAGGAGGCCATAGTAGGCATCTGATGACAGATCCAGCTTCAGCTGTTCTTCCTCCCCTTCATCCTCCTCCATCAGTTCATCCTCATCCCCGCTGCTGCCCATCGCTGCTGCTTCATCTGTCTCCTCTTTGCCGACCATCTGGGTCAGAGTCAGTGAAGGCCTTGTTTTACTTTTTGCGGACTTTTTTTTCTGTGCAGGCTCCTTTCCCTTGCCTCCTCTTTTAGGCCAGCCTTTTTCCTTTTTGTGCGAGTCAAGCTCAAGGGCAGCGGCGGCAGCAGAGTCCCGTTTGCCGACCGTGCGGGTGTACAGTCGGTTAAGCAGCCAGTCTGAGCCGTGCTTGATGTACTGCTGCAGCTGGGCACAAGTCCTGTCGTCACTGGCACAGATCAGCACGCGACCTGAGGGTGACATGTAATGTTAGTCAGTTAGACAAATACACATGCACAGCAGGGTTAGGCGAGTATGTACTTCCACCTATCAAATAGCAGTGAGTAAATATAATAAACATGGCAATACACGTTGTTGATAGTGGTGTTTGATCAGTCTCATCAAACACAGTGTTACTCATAACATTAATGCTCCAGGTCCAGCCTCTGATGTTATGTTTGCTCACTTGCATGGCTTACTGCAGCGATTCTGTGAGTCATACAGGGGGTTCAGCCCTGCCAGATAAACTCATATCCCCTTTATCAACACCTCCATATATTTCGACAGAGTGATATGATGAACTTTGGTCAGTAAATGTATAATAATGGATGTATACCAACAGTTTGTTGCTGTTTATCAAAAAAGAAGCGTCTAATGCTTCATGCCCCCTTATCGGAGGAGCTCCTGACTCAAAACACGACAGAAGCTTTCATAATAAAAAAGGCGACATCAACTTATTATATCATTTTTTATAAAATGGCAATTAAATATGTGGGAAGGAACAGGATGAAACTGCTGTGCTCATGGTTTATGTGCGAAAGAGTCCGGCTGGTGTTTAAACTAAAAGTTATTAGTCACACTCCGGCTTTTCCTGCAACATCATGTTAAAATGTCTACAGGCAGGAACACTATTTTTTTTTTAATTATTTGCTCCAAATACAGAGGGACTAGTTTACCTTCACAATTTATACAACAAGTACAGTTGGGTTTGTAACGTGTGTAGGATGCAGTTTACGCGGCTTTATCACAAGGTCGTAAACCACAATACAGCAGCACATGCAGAGGATGCTGTGTTTACACCCGCCTCAATGCTACCTCTAAATATAATTTAAAATAATGTCATTAAATTGGGGATTTCCTCTGCTTTATCTCTCTTTTTATTTCTTGTTATCCTTTTCCTTGTTAGTTGTATGTATTGAGCAAACTTTTCTTGTCAATTAATGGACAAAAAAAACACCTTTGGAAAATAAAAGGTAGTTTGTATGAAATTGTGATCATATAGCACAAATATCCAAATCTGTGCAATAGAGACGACACACACTGTTGACATGAACCCTTGTAACGCTTTAACAGAACTGTGCTCTAACCTGGTTCATGCTGAGAGCTCTTGTTCTCCCTCTCAATCTCCTGCAGTACCTCGGTCAGAGCCGCCCACTTTGGGCTCTTCTCCAGCACCAGCTCCCGCTTCACCTCTGGAACACACACACACACACACACACACACACACTGAGTCTGCAGCAACTTCAAAATGAGTTAACGCACAAGTAGATGTTGCCAATATGAAATCTGAAGAACATTTTGTTCAAGAGATGATCATCGGTCGGTTACCAGAGGTAGAGGACTTTTGTTTCTCTGCCTCTGCTCCCACTTTGAGTTTCTTCTTGTTCTCTGGGATGTGGTAAACTCGACCTCTGGCATTCACAAACATGGAGGTACTGGAGTCGAGGAACAGCCACCCTGATGGTAACAACAACACACACATGCTATCAAACATCGATAAAGGTCAATAATAAAAAATAAGTTATTAAAGTATTTTTAACATGTGATTATTTCCATCTCCACTTTGTAAAATGTCCTTGAGTATCCTTAAAACCCCTCTATAAATAGAATATATTATATTTACTATCATTATTTCTACTCCCAGCAGCTAGGGTACAGCCAGTTTACCTGAGTTGGATCCAAAGATCTTTTGGCTGGATCGCAGAGACTCGAGCAGATTGAGGAAGGTGACACAGTCGTACTGGGTGAGGTAGAGCAGGAGAACCCTCAGCACCTTTAGGTCCTGGACCAGGGCTTTGGTCTTAGCTCCCAGCTGATGCCACAGGGGGTCCAGGTAGTGACGGATGGTCTGGATGGGAGTAAGGCAAAAAACAGCCGTAAGACTTCAAATTCAACTCACTAATGGGTTACAAAGAAGGCTACCATGCTACAGTATTTAGACAAAAAAGCTGTGCTATTATGTAATATCGATAGCAAAGAATTTTGTGACTCTAAATTATTAATTTTCAGATGGCAGGCGTTCACCATCTCCAACATAGAAGATGGACTACACTTAATTAAAGTCTAAAACTTTAATGTCCTTGTCTTGTTATTTGTAATGATTGCAAAAGTCAACAGACCTTTTCAAAGGCGTTGCCCAGTGTGTTCTCCAAAGACAAGTCCTCAGCCTCCAGGGTGGGGTTGTAGCGTTTCAGCTCCTTCAGACAGGCACTCATGATATCCAGGATGGAGCTCTGGATGGCCCTCATAGACGGCGTCAACGACACATGGAGCTCCACCACGTCTGGCTTGTGCCTGTCCAGTGCTGTGTTCACAGACGCTTGAAACCTGTTGATTGTAGCAGGTTAAGAGAGCAAAAGGTTAAGAAGGATGACGGAAGAAAGCAGTCTTGGGGAATGTTATTAATGAAGTGAAGTGAAGAGGGTCTATTTCTTTCCATCACACCTGGGCCAGAGGTAGAGCTTCTTGACAAAGAGGCTCCTCATCACACGCTCCACCTGGCAGAAGCCGAAGGAGAAGGATGTAGCTTTGTCGGTGAAGGCTTTGATGAAGCCCGTCTTGTTCTTCTGTCTGAACAGACGGAGGATGAAGGCTTCCTGACACGACTCAATGATTTTATGAGCACGATACACCAGGATACCTGCGGGGTGGTACAGAAAGAAAGTGTACACGTTAGACTAGGTTTTTATTCAGTACTGAGACTAAATTATTGACCAGAAAAAATTATGCTATATACCACTTAAAGAGTTATTAATAATATGTCCACAACTCTTTTTGTGATTTTATACTTTAAAACAAGACATTAAATGCTTATTTTGAAGTGTATTTAAACCAATCTATTGTTTACAGATGCTGTATACAATGAGTCATTTCACCTGATATAAGATGAGCGGGGATGCGGTCAGTGAGGAAGTCGACCACCAGGATTCTGCTGGTAACAAACAGCACCCCTCCCTCAGTGTAAACATTGTAGCGCTCGGTGCTCTGCACGTCGCTGGTGACAGTTCTGGGCAGGTGGGTGACACCCTCCACTCGCAACTGCTCAGTGAAATACTCCTGAGAAGAGAGGATGAGAAACAAAGCATTGTTGTTTTTTTTACCTGCTCCAAGTACCTTAACACTAGTGCTGTCAAAATTGGCTACTTAACACAGAGACAAAGGTAGCTGTATAACCTTTTGAAAAAGGAGTCATACACTAATATGAAAATATGTTGATACTATGCAGTACAATGGGTCATTGGCTGCTCCCTCAGCCAAAGTAGTGAGATGTATCAAAGTACTGTAGTTAGTGAATACTTAGAATGTTTGACAGAATAACAGGTTGCTGTTTTCATTGCACACACATACCAATAAAATTGTATTAAAAAGGAAAGACAAAGAAAATATGGTGGCTCCATTCCTTTAAGCGTCCTATCTATTAAGCAAAAATAGAAGGTGAGCATGTACAATACCAGAGCCCTGGAAACGGCTAACCTAAATGGAATGCAGCCTTCATTAATATTCGTAATTATACCTGAGCTTTGCAAAGCCCCTATGTTACGTATTTCATATTATAAATAAATAAAATATACCTACAAAGCTCAGACCTTTACATTTTGAGTCACAGATTATGTGGTTTTATCGATAAGCAACAAAAAAGTCACAATTCGCCACCTAGCTCAGCGTTTCTTAGCAACAGGCAATGTATGGACCGCTCGCTAGACACATACAACCTAGCCTGTGGCTATCTTCCCCTCACCTGTTCAGGTGTGGTTGTGTTGAGCAGAAGGACCAGGCTTCCAGGCTCCGAGTAGACCCGCATGAATTGCAGCAGGATGCGGTCTATCCCCATCCCCTCCGCCGCCACCAGCAGCCCGTCAGAGCCGAACAGACTCAGAAACATCTCAGTCTCAAACTCGAGCAGCGGTCCCGCCATGTTGGACCACAACACTGGCCTCCAACTGCGAAAATAAACTAATTCTATCTCACTCCGGACCATAAACGTTAGCTGAAAGCGAGAGAAAACATCATTAGACAGCCACTGACAGGCTGAACACATCTGTTGTTCAGTGTTTTGAAGTTGCACTTCCGGTCACATGACACTACAAAACAAACAAGAGCGTGCAGGCGAGAGTTATATTTAAGAGCAACAGCTCCACCTAGTGGCATGGAGGCTTTAAGCAGGTATTTTAAATTCATAGTATGAAGCATTTCTTTATGGACTGTGTTCTGTTGTTAAACACACATTTTTTGCAATAATGTAATGACCTTTTTGAGAATTTCTTGATATTGTTCCTTAGATTTGACAGCTGACTGCAGAGCAATCCCAAATCCATTGTTGTTTTCTTGTGAATTCATCAGTTTTTATAGTAAAAATATACCTCTGCTTTCAAAGTTATTCAAACAGAATAACAATGAAAAAATGCTCATGTCATGTTGTCAAGTTGGCTGAAAAGCACTTCTATTTAAGTGGCATTCATTCCCTACAAAATTAAAAAAATATGAAAAATGTGGTTAAATTGCTTTAAGAAAAATGTAATCTTGTGATGTTTTTGCGAAAAAAAAAAACACATTTAAAGTTGATTACTATAATAAACACTTGTGGCCTGTAAAAATATCTGGATTTTGGATGCACTACTGTAATGATATCAGTAACAGACCTGCAAAAAACTCCCACCACTCAAACAATAAACCACTTTAATAAACTGCAGCAATAAGAAATTCACCATCAAACAATAAAACGAGCACAGAAAGGCAGACTACGGTGCCAGTAGCTTCATTAGTGACAGTTTTAATGTGTTTTGGAGTGGATTATTCCTGTATCGCACTGACAGGAACAAAGCTGTAATATGTTGCATAACAAAGCCTGCCAGCTGGGCTTTGTAAAACTCTGTTGTGTCAGCCCACATTTCTACACCGTGAGAGAGGGGGGCTGAGGGGACCACGAAAGGTCTGTGGGATGATGCTGAGTCCAACACCAAAACCCTGAACACAACACACCACACACACACAAACAAACAATCAAAGTCACAGGGGTTTTGTCACACTGAAGCACGGACATGACTCATCAGTTTGGAGACTTTGATGTTTACATCTGCCACTCATTTACTGTGGTGTTCTGTGTGGAGCCGGATTTTATAAAACAACACATGGACCCTTGAGTGGGACTCGTTATCATGAATTATCTGGACAGTATGCTCTCTCTCTTTCTTCACACCCTGTCCTATGCTGCAAAGTTAGTTCAAGTTACCCTTGAAGTGACACTGGAAAATCAAAGTGTGTGTGTGTGCGCACACACTTTAATATCCTGAATTTGAATAAATGAGGGGTGAAGGACTGTTACCAAAATTAAGTTTATTAATTAAAACTCATATTTCAGTGACTCTTCCATCACTAATGAATTTCATTAACGCTGTCAACAAGTGAAGGAAGACTAATATGGTGAGTCTTATACAGCAGATTATAATATGTGGACTTTCCTGTCCATTTACTTTTATATCTTTGGCTGCATTTCCTTCAGCTCTTTGCTTCTGATGAGGACAAGGCCCAAGAGGTTATTATAATAAAATAACACTACTTTTTTTTCTTAAAGAGGATTTTGAGGCAGGATTTTACTTGTAATGTATCATTTTCACACTGTTGCACAAGTACTTTTACCTACGTTAAGGATGTTTTTTAACAATCTTGACTACAGTAGTTCCAATAGTCTTGGAATAAGCTGTTCAGTAATAACTTATAGCTGTAATGTTCAGGTGTCAAAGTACAACATTCCTGGGCCTGTAGTCCCGCAGTCTTTCAAACTGCCGGCTCGCACACCATAGAGATGCGGTGAGAGAGATGAACATACATTTTTTAAAAGTGATCCAACACTCCAGCCAACATCAAAAGGTGACCCTGAAGGTGGCAGGAGACACAGCGTCAGGCCCACACTGCCTCGCCTAAGTGTAATGCTACTGTGGTTTACAGGTGCCTGGAACAGATGCTGACAACTTGTTGGAAGTGAAGGGAGGCTTGAGATAGGAAACGAAGCACAGAAAGAAAAACAAGATCCTTCCTTGGCATTAAATATTTGGATTTTTAATTAAACCTTAATAAGCCTTCTCTGACTTAAAGGTCTATTTTTAACTCTGAATAAACAGAATGTAAAGATGCGCATAAGTGAAAAGAAAAGGCTTCACATTGCAGTGTCACTCTGAAAAGCAAACAAACTGTTGGACAGCACAGCGCACAGACCCAAAAATAACTCCTGCAGGATTAAAGTAACGCACTGTCACGGACAAGCCTATAGAGAGCAGTGGAGCGCTTTGTTCCCACACATCTTCCTTTAGTGAGTCTACCTCTGGTGTGTGAGAGCGTCCCTGTTCATCCGGCCTCTTCTGGGAGACAATCAGCAGCTTCATGTCAGGATGAAAACATGAAGCAGGCTGCTGGGATGGAGCTGTAACACGACACCATTAAGACCGACAAGAGAGAAAGAAAAGGGTAAAAAAGCAGCTTCATAATTGATTCTGCTATTATTACAGTTTTATGGTTCATGAAATTGAATCGAATGATGCATAAATGCTGGGAGGACGCAGCATGTCACCACTGAGGGCGGAAACTGTTCATCCACTCCTCATTGCACTGAGTGAGATGAGTAAAAGTGTACATTTGGCAGCCGATGTGCATCCTGATATCACGGATGGTGATGCACCATTGTAAATGAGAGGAGAACAGCTTGAAATTGATGGCAGGCTGGAGGATAAAATATGATGAGATATTTAACACTGCCTGCCTGACTGCAGTGTAGGAGGGAAAAGAGAGAGAGAGAGAGAGAGAAAGAAAAACAGAGAGAGAAGAGAAAATAGCTAAAGGCCCGATACATCCCTCCAGCCCTCATTAGGAAGAGAGAGAAGCACCAGGGTTTTGTTGTAAATGGAGGGCTAAGCCTCAGAGCCAACGAGGCTCTAAGGGCCAAACTCGACGCCTCTGGAGGTTAACTCACACACTCTTTAAAGGACTAGCTCGACAGTTTGGGGGAACACTCTTCTTTGGCTTTCCTGCTGAGTTTATAAGAAGATTGAGGCCACTCTCATGTTTGTGTGTTAAATAGGGAGCTAGCAGCTAGTTAGCTTAGCATAAAAAGGCTGGAAGCAGGATGAAACATCTTGCCATGCTCTGCCCAAAGGTAACAAATCAGCTATCAGAAAATTTAAAGCTCACTAATTAATATCTCTGAGACTGATAACAAGCCAGCAGCCGGTTAGCTTAGCACAAAGCCTTTAAACAAGGGGAAACGGTTTGCCTGGCTCTGCCCAAAGGTAACAAATCCACATACCAGAGCCTATAAAGCACATTAATTAACATTTCCAAAATTCAAAGAAAAAGGCTGAGGTCAATTCCATGTTTATATGTTTAATAGGGCGCTTGAGCTAGCAGCTAGCTAATTTAGCACAAAGACTGGAAACAAGGAGAAAACATCCTGCCTGGTTCTGCCTAAACGTAACAAATCAGCTACTAGAACCTACAAAGCTTACTAATTAACATTTGTGAAACTGGAGAACAAGATTGAGGTTAAATATTAAACTAGCAAGCCAGCAGCCGGTTAGCTTAGCAAAAGGCTGGAAACAAGGGGAAACATCTTGCCTGGCTCTGCCCAAAAGTTACAAATCAGCTACCAAAACCTGTAAAGCTCACTAATTAACGCTCTGCTGGTGTGTTTAATATGAAGCTAGAGCCAGCAGCTAGTAAGCCGAGCGTACACAGACCGGAGGCAGTAAGAAACAGCTTGCCTGGCTCTGTTAATTATAAAGTTTAATACTTACCTTTGTAAACTTGACCTGTTTAATTTTTATAAGGAGTTTATTGCTGGTCTGTACACTTGTAAACCAGTCAAGAAGTTAGCATTGCAGGTTATTCACCATAAAACCACAACATGTTGTTTTTAGATTCAGACTTTTTATGGATTAAAAACAATGGGATACTTTTTAATGTGCTCAGAGCTGTAGAGGTGCTGGATTGTGTTACCTGTGGGTAGAGTCAGGCTTGCTGTTACCCCCTGTTGGCAGTCGAAGCCAACTGGCCGCTGGGAGTACCTTCATATTTACTGTACTGACATCAAAGTGAAATCAATATTCTCATCTAACTCACAGCAAGAGTGTAAAGAAGTGTATTTCCCAAAATGTCAAACTATTCCTTTGAACACGATGGCAAGTTTTTGCTATTTATTTCCAATATGTCCTAATTTTAGCACTGAAAACAGGCAGCTGATTTATGTGTTGTGTACTTTAGCTAAATTGCAATTATTGACAATGAATGAATTGATATTTGGGTGGTATTGGATTGTCAATGGTCTCCCCCTTTGGTGTTATCAGTAAGAGAGTGTAAATGATACATGTTTGGTAAGACCGACATGATGATGACCTGACGGGTGGAGGTATAGGAGATGGACTGAAGGTCGCTGATGTAGGTGGATGCCCGCTGTCGGTCAAAAACCAAGACAGGACCCAGGATGATCTGGCTGTAGGTCAAGGCAGGACGGAAGACCACAGATATAATGACCCAGTAAGATGACACATCAGGATGACAGGTATAATGACATAGTAATTCGACACAACAGGATGACAGGTATAATGACGCAGTAAGACGACACATCAGGACGACATGTATAATGACGCAGTAAGTAGACACATCAGGATGACAGGTATAATGAAGCAGTAGGATGACACATCAGGACAACAGGTATAATGATGTAGTAAGATGACAGCTAGGATGACAGATATAATGACGAAGTAGGATGACACATCAGGACAACAGTTATAATGACGCAGGAAGGCGACACATCAGGATAACAGGTATAATGACGCAGCAGGATGACACATCAGGACAACAGGTATAATGACGCAGTAGGATGACACATCAGGACAACAGGTATAATGACGCAGTAGGATGACACATCAGGACAACAGGTATAATGACGCAGTAGGATGACACATCAGGACAACAGGTATAATGCTGTCATCCTACTGGGTCGTTATACCTGTTCTGATGTGTCATCATTCTGCGTCATTATACCGGTCGTCCTGATGCGTCATCCTACTTCATCATTATACCTGTTGTCCTGATGTGTCAACTTACTGCATCATTATACCTGTTGTCCTGATGCGTCATCCTACTTCATCATTATACCTGTTGTCCTGATGTGTCATCCTACTGCGTCATTATACCTGTTGTCCTGTTGTGTCAACTTACTGCGTCATTATACCTGTTGTCCTGATGTGTCATCCTACTGCATCATTATACCTGTCGTCCTAGCTGTCATCTTACTGCGTCATTATACCTGTTGTCCTGATGTGTCAACTTACTGCGTCATTATACCTGTTGTCCTGATTTGTCATCCTACTGCGTCATTATACCTGTTGTCCTGATGTGTCATCCTACTGCGTCATTATACCTGTCGCCCTGATATGTCATCCTACTGCATCATTATACCTGTTGTCCTAATGTGTCAACTTACTGCGTCATTATACCAGTCGTCCTGGCTGTCATCTTACTGCGTCATTATTCCTCTTGTCCTCATGTGTCATCCTACTCCGTCATTATACCAGTCGTCCTGGCTGTCATCTTCCTGTGTCATTATACCTGTCGTCCTGGCTGTCATCTTACTGCGTCATTATACCTCTTGTCCTGATGTGTCATCCCACTCCGTCATTATACCTGTCGTCCTGGCTGTCATCTTACTGCTTCATTATACTTGTTTTCCTGATGTGTCAACTTACTGCGTCATTATACCTTTTGTCCTGATGTGTCATCCTACTGCGTCATTATACCTGTTGTCCTGATATGTCATCCTACTGCGTCATTATACCTGTCGTCCTGGCTGTCATCTAACTGCGTCATTATACCTGTTGTCCTGGCTGTCATCCTATTGCGTCATTATGCTTGTCGTCCTGGCTGTCATCTTACTGCGTAATTATACCTTTTGTCCTGATGTGTCATCCTACTGCGTCATTATACCTGTTGTCCTGATGTGTCATCCTACTGCGTCATTATACTTGTCGTCCTGATGTGTCATCCTACTGCGTCATTATACCTGTTGTCCTGATATGTCATCCTACTGCGTCATTATACCTGTCGTCCTGGCTGTCATCTAACTGCGTCATTATACCTGTTGTCCTGGCTGTCATCCTATTGCGTCATTATGCTTGTTGTCCTGGCTGTCATCTTACTGCGTCACAATACCTTTTGTCCTGATGTGTCATCCTACTGTGTCATTATACCTGTCGTCCTGGCTGTCATCTTACTGCTTCATTATACTTGTTGTCCTGATGTGTCAACTTACTGCGTCATTATACCTTTTGTCCTGATGTGTCATCCTACTGCGTCATTATACCTGTTGTCCTGATGTGTCATCCTACTGCGTCATTATACTTGTCGTCCTGATGTGTCATCCTACTGCGTCATTATACCTGTCGTCCTGGCTGTCATCTTACTGCGTCATTATTCCTGTTTTCCTGATGTGTCATCATTCTGCGTCATTATACCTGTCGTCCTAGCTGTCATCTTACTGTCTCAATATAGCTGTTGTCCTGATGTGTCATCCTACTGCGTCATTATACCTGTCGTCTTGGCTGTCATCTTACTGCGTCATTATACCTGTTGTCCAGATGTGTCATCCTACTGCGTCATTAAACCTGTCGTCTTGGCTGTCATCTTACTGCGTCATCATACCTGTTGTCCTGATGTGTCATCCTACTGCGTCATTATACCTGTCGTCCTAGCTGTCATCTTACTGCGTCATTATAGCTGTTGTCCTGATGTGTCATCTTACTGCATCATTATACCTGTTGTCCTGATGTGTCATCATTCTGCGTCATTATACCTGTCGTCCTGGCTGTCATCTTACTGCGTTATTATACCTGTCGTCCTGATGTGTCATACTACTGCGTCATTATACCTTTTGTCCTGATGTGTCAGCTTACTGCGTCATTATACCTGTTGTCCTGATATGTCATCCTACTGCGTCATTATACCTGTCGTCCTGGCTGTCATCTAACTGCGTCATTATACCTGCTGTCCTGGCTGTCATCCTATTGCGTCATTATGCTTGTCGTCCTGGCTGTCATCTTACTGCGTCATTATACCTTTTGTCCTGATGTGTCATCCTACTGTGTCATTATACCTGTCGTGCTGGCTGTCATCTTACTGCTTCATTATACTTGCTGTCCTGATGTGTCATCTTACTGTGTCATTATACTTGTTGTCCTGATGTGTCAACTTGCAGCGTCATTATACCTGTCGTCCTGGCTGTCAACTTACTGTGTCATTATACGTGTTGTCCTGATGTGTCAACTTACTGCTTCATTATACCTGTCGTCTTGGCTGTCATCTTACTGCATCATTATACCTGTTGTCCATACGTGTCATCCTATTGCGTCATTATACCTGTCGTCCTGGCTGTCATCTTACTGCGTCATTAAACCTGTTGTCCTGATGTGTCATCCTATTGCGTCATTATACCTGTTGTCCTGATGTGTCATCTTACTGCGTCATTATACCTGTTGTCCTGATGTGTCAACTTACTGCGTCATTATTCCTGTCGTCCCGGCTGTCATCTTACTGCGTCATCATACCTGTTGTCCTGATGTGTCATCTTACTGCGTCATTATACCTGTTCTCCTGATGTGTCAACTCACTGCGTCATTATACCTGTCGTCTTGGCTGTCATCTTACTGCGTCATTATACCTGTCGTCTTGGCTGTCATCTTACTGCGTCATTATACCTGTTGTCCAGATGTGTCATCCTACGGCGTCATTATACGTGTTGTCCTGATGTGTCAACTTACTGCGTCATTATACCTGTCGTCCTAGCTGTCATCTTACTGTGTCATTATGCCTGTTGTCCTGATGAGTCAACTTACTGCGTCATTATACCTGTTGTCCTGATGTGTCATCTTACTGCGTCATTATACCTGTTCTCCTGATGTGTCAACTCACTGCGTCATTATACCTGTCGTCTTGGCTGTCATCTTACTGCGTCATTATACCTGTTGTCCTGATGTGTCATCCTTCTGCGTCATTATACCTGTCGTCCTAGCTGTCATCTTACTGTGTCATTAAACCTGTTGCCCTTATGTGTCATCCTACTGCGTCATTATACCTGTCGTCTTGGCTTTCATCTTACTGCGTCATTATACCTGTTGTCTAGGCTGTCATTTTACTCCATCATTATACCTGTTGTCCTGATGTGTCATCCTACTGCGTCATTATACCTGTTGTCTTGGCTGTCATGTTACTGCGTCATTATACCTGTTGTCCTGATGTGTCATCCTACTGCGTCATTATACCTGTTGTCCTGATGTGTCAACTTCGTGCGTCATTATACCTGTCGTCCTGGCTGTCAATTTACTGCGTCATTATACCTGTCGTCCTGGCTGTCATCTTACTGCATCATTATACCTGTTGTCCTGATGTGTCATCATTCTGCGTCATTATACCTGTCGTCCTGACTGTCATCTTATTGCGTCTTTATACCTGTCGTCCTGGCTGTCATCATTCTGCGTCATTATACCTGTCGTCCTGGATGTCATCTTACTGCGTCATTATACCTGTTGTCCTGATGTGTCAACTTACTGCGTCATTATACCTGTTGTCCTGATGTGTCATCCTACTGCGTCATTATACCTGTTGTCCTGGCTGTCATCCTACTGCGTCATTATACCTGTCGTCTTGGCTGTCATCTTACTGCGTCATTATACCTGTCGTCTTGGCTGTCATGTTACTGCGTCATTATACCTGTTGTCCTGATGTGTCATCCTACTGCGTCATTATACCTGTCGTCCTAGCTGTCATCTTACTGTGTCATCATGCCTGTTGTCCTGATGTGTCAACATGCTGCGTCATTATACCTGTTGTCCTGATGTGTCATCTTACTGCGTCATTATACCTGTTCTCCTGATGTGTCAACTCACTGCGTCATTATACCTGTCGTCTTGGCTGTCATCTTACTGCGTCATTATACCTGTTGTCCTGATGTGTCATCCTTCTGCGTCATTATACCTGTCGTCCTAGCTGTCATCTTACTGTGTCATTATACCTGTTGCCCTGATGTGTCATCCTACTGCGTCATTATACCTGTCGTCTTGGCTGTCATCTTACTGCGTCATTATACCTGTTGTCCAGATGTGTCATCCTACTGCGTCATTATACCTGTCATACTGATATGTCATACTACTGCGTTATTATACCTGTCGTCCTAGCTGTCATCTTACTGTGTCATCATGCCTGTTGTCCTGATGTGTCAACATACTGCGTCATTATACCTGTTGTCCTGATGTGTCATCTTACTGCGTCATTATACCTTTTCTCCTGATGTGTCAACTCACTGCGTCATTATACCTGTCGTCCTGGCTGTCATCATTCTGCGTCATTATACCTGTCGTCCTGGATGTCATCTTACTGCGTCATTATACCTGTCGTCTTGGCTGTCATGTTACTGCGTCATTATACCTGTTGTCCTGATGTGTCATCCTACTGCGTCATTATACCTGTCGTCCTAGCTGTCATCTTACTGTGTCATCATGCCTGTTGTCCTGATGTGTCAACATACTGCGTCATTATACCTGTTGTCCTGATGTGTCATCTTACTGCGTCATTATACCTGTTCTCCTGATGTGTCAACTCACTGCGTCATTATACCTGTCGTCTTGGCTTTCATCTTACTGCGTCATTATACCTGTTGTCCTGATGTGTCATCCTTCTGCGTCATTATACCTGTCGTCCTAGCTGTCATTTTACTGTGTCATTATACCTGTTGCCCTGATGTGTCATCCTACTGCGTCATTATACCTGTCGTCTTGGCTGTCATCTTACTGCGTCATTATACCCGTTGTCCAGATGTGTCATCCTACTGCGTCATTATACGTGTTGTCCTGATGTGTCAACTTACTGCGTCATTATACCTGTTGTCCTGGCTGTCATCTTAGTGCGTCATTATACTTGTTGTCCTGATGTGTCAACTTAATGCGTCATTATACCTGTTGTCCCGAAGTGTCATCCTACTGCGTCATTATACCTGTTTTCCTGATGTGTCAACTTACTGCGTCATTATACCTGTCGTCCTAGCTGTCATCTTACAGGTGTCATTATAGCTGTTGTCCTGATGTGTCATCCTACTGCGTCATTATACCTGTTTTCCTGATGTGTCAACTTACTGCGTCATTATACCTGTCGTCCTAGCTGTCATCTTACAGGTGTCATTATAGCTGTTGTCCTGATGTGTCATCCTACTGCGTCATTATACCTGTCGTCCTAGCTGTCATCTTACTGCGTCATTATACCTGTTGTCCAGATGTGTCATCTTACTGTGTCATTATACTCGTTGTCCTGATGTGTAAACTTCCTGCGTCATTATACCTGTCGTCCTGGCTGTCAATTCACTGCGTCATTATACCTGTCGTCTTGGCTGTCATCTTACTGCATCATTATACCTGTTGTCCTGATGTGTCATCATTCTGCGTCATTATACCTGTCGTCCTGGCTGTCATCTTACTGCGTTATTATACCTGTTGTCCTGATGTGTCATCCTACTGCGTCATTATACCTGTCGTCTTGGTTGTCATCTTACAGCGTCATTATACCTGTTGTCCAGATGTGTCATCCTACTGCGTCATTATACCTGTCGTCCTAGCTGTCATCTTACTGCGTCATTATACCTGTTGTCCAGATGTGTCATCCTACTGCGTCATTATACCTGTCGTCCTAGCTGTCATCTTACTGTGTCATTATACCTGTTGTCCTGATGTGTCAACTTCCTGCGTCATTATACCTGTCGTCCTGGCTGTCAATTCACTGCGTCATTATACCTGTCGTCCTGGCTGTCATCTAACTGCGTCATTATACCTGTTGTCCTGGCTGTCATCCTATTGCGTCATTATGCTTGTCGTCCTGGCTGTCATCTTACTGCGTCATTATACCTTTTGTCCTGATGTGTCATCCTACTGTGTCATTATACCTGTCGTCCTGGCTGTCATCTTACTGCTTCATTATACTTGTTGTCCTGATGTGTCAACTTACTGCGTCATTATACCTTTTGTCCTGATGTGTCATCCTACTGCGTCATTATACCTGTTGTCCTGATGTGTCATCCTACTGCGTCATTATACCTGTCGCACTGATATGTCATCCTACTGCGTCATTATACCTGTTGTCCTAATGTGTCAACTTACTGCGTCATTATACCAGTCGTCCTGGCTGTCATCTTACTGCGTCATTATACCTGTTGTCCCAAAGTGTCATCCTATTGCGTCATTATACCTGTCGTCCTGGCTGTCATTTTACTGCGTCATTATACCTGTCGTCCTGGATGTCATCCTACTGCGTCATTATACCTGTCGTCCTGGATGTCATCTTACTGTGTCATTATACCTGTTGTCCTGATGTGTCAACTTACTGCGTCATTATACCTGTTGTCCTGATGTGTCATCCTACTGCGTCATTATACCTGTTGTCCTGGCTGTCATCCTACTGCGTCATTATACTTGTCGTCATGGCTGTCATCTTAATGCGTCATTATACCTGTTGTCCTGATGTGTCATCCTACTGCGTCATTATACCTGTCGTCCTGGCTGTCATCTTACTGCGTCATTATACCTGTTGTCCTGATGTGTCAACTTACTGCGTCATCATACCTGTCGTCCTGGCTGTCATCATTCTGTGTCATTATACCTATCGTCCTGATATGTCATCCGACTGCGTCATTATACCTGTCGTCCTGGCTGTCATCTTACTGCGTCATTATACCTGTCGTCTTGGTTGTCATCTTACTGCGTCATTATACCTGTTGTCCTGATGTGTCATCCTACTGCGTCATTATACCTGTCGTCTTGGCTGTCAACTTACTGCGTCATTATACCTGTTGTCCTGATGTGTCATCCTACTGCGTCATTATACCTGTTGTCCTGGCTGTCATCTTAGTGCGTCATTATACCTGTTGTCCTGATGTGTCAACTTAATGCATCATTATACCTGTTGTCCCGAAGTGTCATCCTACTGCGTCATTATACCTGTCGTCCTGGCTGTCATTTTACTGCGTCATTATACCTGTCGTCCTGGCTGTCATCATTCTGCGTCATTATACCTGTCGTCTTGGATGTCATCTTACTGCGGCATTATACCTGTTGTCCTGATGTGTCAACTTACTGCGTCATTATACCTGTTGTCCTGATGTGTCATCCTACTGCGTCATTATACCTGTTGTCCTGGCTGTCATCCTACTGCGTCATTATACCTGTCGTCTTGGCTGTCATCTTACTGCGTCATTATACCTGTCGTCTTGGCTGTCATGTGACTGCGTCATTATACCTGTTGTCCTGATGTGTCATCCTACTGCGTCATTATACCTGTCGTCCTAGCTGTCATCTTACTGTGTCATCATGCCTGTTGTCCTGATGTGTCAACTCACTGCGTCATTATACCTGTCGTCTTGGCTGTCATCTTACTGCGTCATTATACCTGTTGTCCTGATGTGTCATCCTTCTGCGTCATTATACCTGTTGTCCTTATGTGTCATCCTACTGCGTCATTATACCTGTCGTCCCGGCTGTCATCTTACTGCGTCATTATAACTGTTGTCCCAAAGTGTCATCCTACTGCGTCATTATACCTGTCGTCCTGGCTGTCATTTTACTGCGTCATTATACCTGTCGTCCTGGATGTCATCCTACTGCGTCATTATACCTGTCGTCCTAGCTGTCATCTTACTGCGTCATTATACCTGTCGTCCTAGCTGTCATCTTACTGCGTCATTATACCTGTTGTCCAGATG
This sequence comes from Semicossyphus pulcher, assembly GCF_022749685.1. Taxonomy (NCBI): domain Eukaryota; kingdom Metazoa; phylum Chordata; class Actinopteri; order Labriformes; family Labridae; genus Semicossyphus; species Semicossyphus pulcher. The sequence continues at coordinate 8,596,775 of NW_027211670.1, read as the reverse complement.
TGTCATCTTACTGTGTCATTATACTCTTTGTCCTGATGTGTCAACTTCCTGCGTTATTATACCTGTCGTCCTGATGTGTCATCCTACTGCGTCATTATACCTTTTGTCCTGATGTGTCATCTTACTGCGTCATTATACCTGTCGTCCTGGCTGTCATCTTACTGCGTCATTATACCTGTTGTCCTGATATGTCATCCTACTGCGTCATTATACCTGTCGTCCTGGCTGTCATCTAACTGCGTCATTATACCTGTTGTCCTGGCTGTCATCCTATTGCGTCATTATGCTTGTAGTCCTGGCTGTCATATTACTGCGTCATTAAACCTTTTGTCCTGATGTGTCATCCTACTGTGTCATTATACCTGTCGTCCTGGCTGTCATCTTACTGATTCATTATACTTGTTGTCCTGATGTGTCAACTTACTGCGTCATTATACCTGTTGTCCTGATGTGTCATCCTACTGCGTCATTATACTTGTCGTCCTGATCTGTCATCCTACTGCGTCATTATACCTGTCATCCTGGCTGTCATCTTACTGCATCATTATACCTGTTTTCCTGATGTGTCATCATTCTGCGTCATTATACCTGTCGTCCTGGCTGTCATCTTACTGCTTCATTATACTTGTTGTCCTGATGTGTCAACTTACTGCGTCATTATACCTGTTGTCCTGATGTGTCATCCTACTGCGTCATTATACTTGTCGTCCTGATCTGTCATCCTACTGCGTCATTATACCTGTCATCCTGGCTGTCATCTTACTGCATCATTATACCTGTTTTCCTGATGTGTCATCATTCTGTGTCATTATACGTATCGTCCTGATATGTCATCCGACTGCGTCATTATACCTGTCGTCCTGGCTGTCATCTTACTGCGTCATTATACCTGTCGTCTTGGTTGTCATCTTACTGCGTCATTATACCTGTTGTCCTGATGTGTCATCCTACTGCGTCATTATACCTGTCGTCTTGGCTGTCAACTTACTGCGTCATTATACCTGTTGTCCTGATGTGTCATCCTACTGCGTCATTATACCTGTTGTCCTGGCTGTCATCTTAGTGCGTCATTATACCTGTTGTCCTGATGTGTCAACTTAATGCATCATTATACCTGTTGTCCCGAAGTGTCATCCTACTGCGTCATTATACCTGTCGTCCTGGCTGTCATTTTACTGCGTCATTATACCTGTCGTCCTGGCTGTCATCATTCTGCGTCATTATACCTGTCGTCTTGGATGTCATCTTACTGCGGCATTATACCTGTTGTCCTGATGTGTCAACTTACTGCGTCATTATACCTGTTGTCCTGATGTGTCATCCTACTGCGTCATTATACCTGTTGTCCTGGCTGTCATCCTACTGCGTCATTATACCTGTCGTCTTGGCTGTCATCTTACTGCGTCATTATACCTGTCGTCTTGGCTGTCATGTGACTGCGTCATTATACCTGTTGTCCTGATGTGTCATCCTACTGCGTCATTATACCTGTCGTCCTAGCTGTCATCTTACTGTGTCATCATGCCTGTTGTCCTGATGTGTCAACATACTGCGTCATTATACCTGTTTTCCTGATGTGTCATCTTACTGCGTCATTATACCTGTTCTCCTGATGTGTCAACTCACTGCGTCATTATACCTGTCGTCTTGGCTGTCATCTTACTGCGTCATTATACCTGTTGTCCTGATGTGTCATCCTTCTGCGTCATTATACCTGTTGTCCTTATGTGTCATCCTACTGCGTCATTATACCTGTCGTCCCGGCTGTCATCTTACTGCGTCATTATACCTGTTGTCCCAAAGTGTCATCCTACTGCGTCATTATACCTGTCGTCCTGGCTGTCATTTTACTGCGTCATTATACCTGTCGTCCTGGATGTCATCCTACTGCGTCATTATACCTGTCGTCCTAGCTGTCATCTTACTGCGTCATTATACCTGTCGTCCTAGCTGTCATCTTACTGCGTCATTATACCTGTTGTCCAGATGTGTCATCTTACTGTGTCATTATACTCTTTGTCCTGATGTGTCAACTTCCTGCGTTATTATACCTGTAGTCCTGATGTGTCATCCTACTGCGTCATTATACCTTTTGTCCTGATGTGTCATCTTACTGTGTCATTATACCTGTCGTCCTGGCTGTCATCTTACTGCGTCATTATACCTGTTGTCCTGATATGTCATCCTACTGCGTCATTATACCTGTCGTCCTGGCTGTCATCTAACTGCGTCATTATACCTGTTGTCCTGGCTGTCATCCTATTGCGTCATTATGCTTGTAGTCCTGGCTGTCATCTTACTGCGTCATTAAACCTTTTGTCCTGATGTGTCATCCTACTGTGTCATTATACCTGTCGTCCTGGCTGTCATCTTACTGATTCATTATACTTGTTGTCCTGATGTGTCAACTTACTGCGTCATTATACCTGTTGTCCTGATGTGTCATCCTACTGCGTCATTATACTTGTCGTCCTGATCTGTCATCCTACTGCGTCATTATACCTGTCATCCTGGCTGTCATCTTACTGCATCATTATACCTGTTTTCCTGATGTGTCATCATTCTGCGTCATTATACCTGTCGTCCTGGCTGTCATCTTACTGCTTCATTATACTTGTTGTCCTGATGTGTCAACTTACTGCGTCATTATACCTGTTGTCCTGATGTGTCATCCTACTGCGTCATTATACTTGTCGTCCTGATCTGTCATCCTACTGCGTCATTATACCTGTCATCCTGGCTGTCATCTTACTGCATCATTATACCTGTTTTCCTGATGTGTCATCATTCTGCGTCATTATACCTGTCGTCCTGGCTGTCATCTTACTGCGTCATTATACTTGTCGTCCTGGCTGTCATCTTACTGCGTCATTATACCTGTTGTCCTGATGTGTCATGCTACTGCGTCATTATACCTGTCGTCCTGGCTGTCATCTTACTGCGTCATTATACCTGTTGTCCTGATGTGTCAACTTACTGCGTCATCATACCTGTCGTCCTGGCTGTCATCATTCTGTGTCATTATACCTATCGTCCTGATATGTCATCCGACTGCGTCATTATACCTGTCGTCCTGGCTGTCATCTTACTGCGTCATTATACCTGTCGTCTTGGTTGTCATCTTACTGCGTCATTATACCTGTTGTCCTGATGTGTCATCCTACTGCGTCATTATACCTGTCGTCTTGGCTGTCAACTTACTGCGTCATTATACCTGTTGTCCTGATGTGTCATCCTACTGCGTCATTATACCTGTTGTCCTGGCTGTCATCTTAGTGCGTCATTATACTTGTTGTCCTGATGTGTCAACTTAATGCGTCATTATACCTGTTGTCCCGAAGTGTCATCCTACTGCGTCATTATACCTGTCGTCCTGGCTGTCATTTTACTGCGTCTTTATACCTGTTGTCCTGATGTGTCATCCTACTGTGTCATTATACCTGTCGTCCTGGCTGTCATCTTACTGCTTCATTATACTTGTTGTCCTGATGTGTCAACTTACTGCGTCATTATACCTTTTGTCCTGATGTGTCATCCTACTGCGTCATTATACCTGTTGTCCTGATGTGTCATCCTACTGCGTCATTATACCTGTCGCACTGATATGTCATCCTACTGCGTCATTATACCTGTTGTCCTAATGTGTCAACTTACTGCGTCATTATACCAGTCGTCCTGGCTGTCATCTTACTGCGTCATTATACCTGTTGTCCCAAAGTGTCATCCAACTGCGTCATTATACCTGTCGTCCTGGCTGTCATTTTACTGCGTCATTATACCTGTCGTCCTGGATGTCATCCTACTGCGTCATTATACCTGTCGTCCTGGATGTCATCTTACTGTGTCATTATACCTGTTGTCCTGATGTGTCAACTTACTGCGTCATTATACCTGTTGTCCTGATGTGTCATCCTACTGCGTCATTATACCTGTTGTCCTGGCTGTCATCCTACTGCGTCATTATACTTGTCGTCATGGCTGTCATCTTAATGCGTCATTATACCTGTTGTCCTGATGTGTCATCCTACTGCGTCATTATACCTGTCGTCCTGGCTGTCATCTTACTGCGTCATTATACCTGTTGTCCTGATGTGTCAACTTACTGCGTCATCATACCTGTCGTCCTGGCTGTCATCATTCTGTGTCATTATACCTATCGTCCTGATATGTCATCCGACTGCGTCATTATACCTGTCGTCCTGGCTGTCATCTTACTGCGTCATTATACCTGTCGTCTTGGTTGTCATCTTACTGCGTCATTATACCTGTTGTCCTGATGTGTCATCCTACTGCGTCATTATACCTGTCGTCTTGGCTGTCAACTTACTGCGTCATTATACCTGTTGTCCTGATGTGTCATCCTACTGCGTCATTATACCTGTTGTCCTGGCTGTCATCTTAGTGCGTCATTATACCTGTTGTCCTGATGTGTCAACTTAATGCATCATTATACCTGTTGTCCCGAAGTGTCATCCTACTGCGTCATTATACCTGTCGTCCTGGCTGTCATTTTACTGCGTCATTATACCTGTCGTCCTGGCTGTCATCATTCTGCGTCATTATACCTGTCGTCTTGGATGTCATCTTACTGCGGCATTATACCTGTTGTCCTGATGTGTCAACTTACTGCGTCATTATACCTGTTGTCCTGATGTGTCATCCTACTGCGTCATTATACCTGTTGTCCTGGCTGTCATCCTACTGCGTCATTATACCTGTCGTCTTGGCTGTCATCTTACTGCGTCATTATACCTGTCGTCTTGGCTGTCATGTTACTGCGTCATTATACCTGTTGTCCTGATGTGTCATCCTACTGCGTCATTATACCTGTCGTCCTAGCTGTCATCTTACTGTGTCATCATGCCTGTTGTCCTGATGTGTCAACATACTGCGTCATTATACCTGTTGTCCTGATGTGTCATCTTACTGCGTCATTATACCTGTTCTACTGATGTGTCAACTCACTGCGTCATTATACCTGTCGTCTTGGCTGTCATCTTACTGCGTCATTATACCTGTTGTCCTGATGTGTCATCCATCTGCGTCATTATACCTGTTGTCCTTATGTGTCATCCTACTGCGTCATTATACCTGTCGTCCCGGCTGTCATCTTACTGCGTCATTATACCTGTTGTCCCAAAGTGTCATCCTACTGCGTCATTATACCTGTCGTCCTGGCTGTCATTTTACTGCGTCATTATACCTGTCGTCCTGATCTGTCATCCTACTGCGTCATTATACCTGTCATCCTGGCTGTCATCTTACTGCATCATTATACCTGTTTTCCTGATGTGTCATCATTCTGCGTCATTATACCTGTCGTCCTGGCTGTCATCTTACTGCTTCATTATACTTGTTGTCCTGATGTGTCAACTTACTGCGTCATTATACCTGTTGTCCTGATGTGTCATCCTACTGCGTCATTATACTTGTCGTCCTGATCTGTCATCCTACTGCGTCATTATACCTGTCATCCTGGCTGTCATCTTACTGCATCATTATACCTGTTTTCCTGATGTGTCATCATTCTGCGTCATTATACCTGTCGTCCTGGCTGTCATCTTACTGCGTCATTATACCTGTGGTCCTGATGTGTCATCCTTCTGCGTCATTATACCTGTCGTCATAGCTGTCATCTGACTGTCTCATTATAGCTGTTGTCCTGATGTGTCATCCTACTGCGTCATTATACCTGTCGTCTTGGCTGTCATCTTACTGCGTCATTATACCTGTTGTCCAGATGTGTCATCCTACTGTGTCATTATCCTCGTTGTCCTGATGTGTCAACTTCCTGCGTCATTATACCTGTCGTCCTGGCTGTCAATTCACTGCGTCATTATACCTGTTGTCCTGATATGTCATCCTACTGCGTCATTGTACCTGTCGTCCTGGCTGTCATCTTACTTCGTCATTATACCTGTTGTCCTGATATGTCATCCTACTGCGTCATTATACCTGTCGTCCTGGCTGTCATCTAACTGCGTCATTATACCTGTTGTCCTGGCTGTCATCCTAGTGCGTCATTATACTTGTTGTCCTGATGTGTCAACTTAATGCGTCATTATACCTGTTGTCCCGAAGTGTCATCCTACTGCGTCATTATACCTGTCGTCCTGGCTGTCATTTTACTGCGTCATTATACCTGTCGTCCTGGCTGTCATCATTCTGCGTCATTATACCTGTCGTCTTGATGTGTCAACTTACTGCGTCATTATACCTGTTGTCCTGATGTGTCATCCTACTGCGTCATTATACCTGTTGTCCTGATGTGTCAACTTACTGCGTCATTATACCTGTTGTCCTGATGTGTCATCCTACTGCGTCATTATACCTGTTGTCCTGGCTGTCATCTTAGTGCGTCATTATACTTGTTGTCCTGATGTGTCAACTTAATGCGTCATTATACCTGTTGTCCCGAAGGGTCATCCTACTGCGTCATTACACCTGTCGTCCTGGCTGTCATTTTACTGCGTCATTATACCTGTCGTCCTGGCTGTCATCATTCTGCGTCATTATACCTGTCGTCCTGGATGTCATCTTACTGCGTCATTATACCTGTTTTCCTGATGTGTCAACTTACTGCGTCATTATACCTGTTGTCCTGATGTGTCATCCTACTGCGTCATTATACCTGTTGTCCTTATGTGTCATCCTACTGCGTCATTATACCTGTCGTCCCGGCTGTCATCTTACTGCGTCATTATACCTGTTGTCCCAAAGTGTCATCCTACTGCGTCATTATACCTGTCGTCCTGGCTGTCATTTTACTGCGTCATTATACCTGTCGTCCTGGATGTCATCCTACTGCGTCATTATACCTGTCGTCCTAGCTGTCATCTTACTGCGTCATTATACCTGTCGTCCTAGCTGTCATCTTACTGCGTCATTATACCTGTTGTCCAGATGTGTCATCTTACTGTGTCATTATACTCGTTGTCCTGATGTGTCAACTTCCTGCGTTATTATACCTGTCGTCCTGATGTGTCATCCTACTGCGTCATTTTACCTTTTGTCCTGATGTGTCATCTTACTGCGTCATTATACCTGTCGTCCTGGCTGTCATCTTACTGCGTCATTATACCTGTTCTCCTGATATGTCATCCTACTGCGTCATTATACCTGTCGTCCTGGCTGTCATCTAACTGCGTCATTATACCTGTTGTCCTGGCTGTCATCCTATTGCGTCATTATGCTTGTAGTCCTGGCTGTCATCTTACTGCGTCATTAAACCTTTTGTCCTGATGTGTCATCCTACTGTGTCATTATACCTGTCGTCCTGGCTGTCATCTTACTGCTTCATTATACTTGTTGTCCTGATGTGTCAACTTACTGCGTCATTATACCTGTTGTCCTGATGTGTCATCCTACTGCGTCATTATACTTGTCGTCCTGATCTGTCATCCTACTGCGTCATTATACCTGTCATCCTGGCTGTCATCTTACTGCATCATTATACCTGTTTTCCTGATGTGTCATCATTCTGCGTCATTATACCTGTCGTCCTGGCTGTCATCTTACTGCGTCATTATACCTGTGGTCCTGATGTGTCATCCTTCTGCGTCATTATACCTGTCGTCCTAGCTGTCATCTGACTGTCTCATTATAGCTGTTGTCCTGATGTGTCATCCTACTGCGTCATTATACCTGTCGTCTTGGCTGTCATCTTACTGCGTCATTATACCTGTTGTCCAGATGTGTCAACTTCCTGCGTCATTATACCTGTCGTCCTGGCTGTCAATTCACTGCGTCATTATACCTGTTGTCCTGATATGTCATCCTACTGTGTCATTATACCTGTCGTCCTGGCTGTCATCTTACTTCGTCATTATACCTGTTGTCCTGATATGTCATCCTACTGCGTCATTATACCTGTCGTCCTGGCTGTCATCTAACTGCGTCATTATACCTGTTGTCCTGGCTGTCATCCTATTGCGTCATTATGCTTGTCGTCCTGGCTGTCATCTTACTGCGTCATTATACCTTTTGTCCTGATGTGTCATCCTACTGCGTCATTATACCTGTCGTCCTGGCTGTCATCTTACTGCGTCATTATACCTGTTGTCCTGGCTGTCATCCTAGTGCGTCATTATACTTGTTGTCCTGATGTGTCAACTTAATGCGTCATTATACCTGTTGTCCCGAAGTGTCATCCTTCTGCGTCATTATACCTGTCGTCCTAGCTGTCATCTTACTGTGTCATTATAGCTGTTGTCCTGATGTGTCATCCTACTGCGTCATTATACCTGTCGTCCTGGATGTCATCCTACTGCGTCATTATACCTGTCGTCCTAGCTGTCATCTTACTGCGTCATTATACCTGTCGTCCTAGCTGTCATCTTACTGCGTCATTATACCTGTTGTCCAGATGTGTCATCTTACTGTGTCATTATACTCGTTGTCCTGATGTGTCAACTTACTGCTTCATTATACCTGTTGTCCTGATGTGTCATCCTACTGTGTCATTATACCTGTCGTCCTGGCTGTCATCTTACTGCTTCATTATACTTGTTGTCCTGATGTGTCAACTTACTGCGTCATTATACCTGTTGTCCTGATGTGTCATCCTACTGCGTCATTATACTTGTCATCCTGATCTGTCATCCTACTGTGTCATTATACCTGTTGTCCTGATGGGTCAACTTACTGCGTCATTATACCTGTCGTCTTGTTTGTCATCTTACTGCGTCATTATACCTGTTGTCCTGATGTGTCATCCTACTGCGTCATTATACCTGTCATCCTGGCTGTCATCTTACTGCATCATTATACCTGTTTTCCTGATGTGTCATCATTCTGCGTCATTATACCTGTCGTCCTGGCTGTCATCTTACTGCTTCATTATACTTGTTGTCCTGATGTGTCAACTTACTGCGTCATTATACCTGTTGTCCTGATGTGTCATCCTACTGCGTCATTATACTTGTCGTCCTGATCTGTCATCCTACTGCGTCATTATACCTGTCATCCTGGCTGTCATCTTACTGCATCATTATACCTGTTTTCCTGATGTGTCATCATTCTGCGTCATTATACCTGTCGTCCTGGCTGTCATCTTACTGCGTCATTATACCTGTGGTCCTGATGTGTCATCCTTCTGCGTCATTATACCTGTCGTCATAGCTGTCATCTGACTGTCTCATTATAGCTGTTGTCCTGATGTGTCATCCTACTGCGTCATTATACCTGTCGTCTTGGCTGTCATCTTACTGCGTCATTATACCTGTTGTCCAGATGTGTCATCCTACTGTGTCATTATCCTCGTTGTCCTGATGTGTCAACTTCCTGCGTCATTATACCTGTCGTCCTGGCTGTCAATTCACTGCGTCATTATACCTGTTGTCCTGATATGTCATCCTACTGCGTCATTGTACCTGTCGTCCTGGCTGTCATCTTACTTCGTCATTATACCTGTTGTCCTGATATGTCATCCTACTGCGTCATTATACCTGTCGTCCTGGCTGTCATCTAACTGCGTCATTATACCTGTTGTCCTGGCTGTCATCCTAGTGCGTCATTATACTTGTTGTCCTGATGTGTCAACTTAATGCGTCATTATACCTGTTGTCCCGAAGTGTCATCCTACTGCGTCATTATACCTGTCGTCCTGGCTGTCATTTTACTGCGTCATTATACCTGTCGTCCTGGCTGTCATCATTCTGCGTCATTATACCTGTCGTCTTGATGTGTCAACTTACTGCGTCATTATACCTGTTGTCCTGATGTGTCATCCTACTGCGTCATTATACCTGTCGTCTTGGCTGTCATCTTACTGCGTCATTATACCTGTTGTCCTGGCTGTCATCTTACTGCGTCATTATACCTGTTGTCCTGATGTGTCAACTTACTGCGTCATTATACCTGTTGTCCTGATGTGTCATCCTACTGCGTCATTATACCTGTTGTCCTGGCTGTCATCTTAGTGCGTCATTATACTTGTTGTCCTGATGTGTCAACTTAATGCGTCATTATACCTGTTGTCCCGAAGGGTCATCCTACTGCGTCATTACACCTGTCGTCCTGGCTGTCATTTTACTGCGTCATTATACCTGTCGTCCTGGCTGTCATCATTCTGCGTCATTATACCTGTCGTCCTGGATGTCATCTTACTGCGTCATTATACCTGTTTTCCTGATGTGTCAACTTACTGCGTCATTATACCTGTTGTCCTGATGTGTCATCCTACTGCGTCATTATACCTGTTGTCCTTATGTGTCATCCTACTGCGTCATTATACCTGTCGTCCCGGCTGTCATCTTACTGCGTCATTATACCTGTTGTCCCAAAGTGTCATCCTACTGCGTCATTATACTTGTCGTCCTGGCTGTCATTTTACTGCGTCATTATACCTGTCGTCCTGGATGTCATCCTACTGCGTCATTATACCTGTCGTCCTAGCTGTCATCTTACTGCGTCATTATACCTGTCGTCCTAGCTGTCATCTTACTGCGTCATTATACCTGTTGTCCAGATGTGTCATCTTACTGTGTCATTATACTCGTTGTCCTGATGTGTCAACTTCCTGCGTTATTATACCTGTCGTCCTGATGTGTCATCCTACTGCGTCATTATACCTTTTGTCCTGATGTGTCATCTTACTGCGTCATTATACCTGTCGTCCTGGCTGTCATCTTACTGCGTCATTATACCTGTTCTCCTGATATGTCATCCTACTGCGTCATTATACCTGTCGTCCTGGCTGTCATCTAACTGCGTCATTATACCTGTTGTCCTGGCTGTCATCCTATTGCGTCATTATGCTTGTAGTCCTGGCTGTCATCTTACTGCGTCATTAAACCTTTTGTCCTGATGTGTCATCCTACTGTGTCATTATACCTGTCGTCCTGGCTGTCATCTTACTGCTTCATTATACTTGTTGTCCTGATGTGTCAACTTACTGCGTCATTATACCTGTTGTCCTGATGTGTCATCCTACTGCGTCATTATACTTGTCGTCCTGATCTGTCATCCTACTGCGTCATTATACCTGTCATCCTGGCTGTCATCTTACTGCATCATTATACCTGTTTTCCTGATGTGTCATCATTCTGCGTCATTATACCTGTCGTCCTGGCTGTCATCTTACTGCGTCATTATACCTGTGGTCCTGATGTGTCATCCTTCTGCGTCATTATACCTGTCGTCCTAGCTGTCATCTGACTGTCTCATTATAGCTGTTGTCCTGATGTGTCATCCTACTGCGTCATTATACCTGTCGTCTTGGCTGTCATCTTACTGCGTCATTATACCTGTTGTCCAGATGTGTCAACTTCCTGCGTCATTATACCTGTCGTCCTGGCTGTCAATTCACTGCGTCATTATACCTGTTGTCCTGATATGTCATCCTACTGTGTCATTATACCTGTCGTCCTGGCTGTCATCTTACTTCGTCATTATACCTGTTGTCCTGATATGTCATCCTACTGCGTCATTATACCTGTCGTCCTGGCTGTCATCTAACTGCGTCATTATACCTGTTGTCCTGGCTGTCATCCTATTGCGTCATTATGCTTGTCGTCCTGGCTGTCATCTTACTGCGTCATTATACCTTTTGTCCTGATGTGTCATCCTACTGCGTCATTATACCTGTCGTCCTGGCTGTCATCTTACTGCGTCATTATACCTGTTGTCCTGGCTGTCATCCTAGTGCGTCATTATACTTGTTGTCCTGATGTGTCAACTTAATGCGTCATTATACCTGTTGTCCCGAAGTGTCATCCTTCTGCGTCATTATACCTGTCGTCCTAGCTGTCATCTTACTGTGTCATTATAGCTGTTGTCCTGATGTGTCATCCTACTGCGTCATTATACCTGTCGTCCTGGATGTCATCCTACTGCGTCATTATACCTGTCGTCCTAGCTGTCATCTTACTGCGTCATTATACCTGTCGTCCTAGCTGTCATCTTACTGCGTCATTATACCTGTTGTCCAGATGTGTCATCTTACTGTGTCATTATACTCGTTGTCCTGATGTGTCAACTTACTGCTTCATTATACCTGTTGTCCTGATGTGTCATCCTACTGTGTCATTATACCTGTCGTCCTGGCTGTCATCTTACTGCTTCATTATACTTGTTGTCCTGATGTGTCAACTTACTGCGTCATTATACCTGTTGTCCTGATGTGTCATCCTACTGCGTCATTATACTTGTCGTCCTGATCTGTCATCCTACTGTGTCATTATACCTGTTGTCCTGATGGGTCAACTTACTGCGTCATTATACCTGTCGTCTTGTTTGTCATCTTACTGCGTCATTATACCTGTTGTCCTGATGTGTCATCCTACTGTGTCATTATACCTGTCGTCCTGGCTGTCATCTTACTGCTTCATTATACTTGTTGTCCTGATGTGTCAACTTACTGCGTCATTATACCTGTTGTCCTGATGTGTCATCCTACTGCGTCATTATACTTGTCGTCCTGATCTGTCATCCTACTGTGTCATTATACCTGTTGTCCTGATGGGTCAACTTACTGCGTCATTATACCTGTCGTCTTGTTTGTCATCTTTCTGCGTCATTATACCTGTTGTCCTGATGTGTCATCCTACTGCGTCATTATACCTGTCATCCTGGCTGTCATCTTACTGCATCATTATACCTGTTTTCCTGATGTGTCATCATTCTGCGTCATTATACCTGTCGTCCTGGCTGTCATCTTACTGCTTCATTATACTTGTTGTCCTGATGTGTCAACTTACTGCGTCATTATACCTGTTGTCCTGATGTGTCATCCTACTGCGTCATTATACTTGTCGTCCTGATCTGTCATCCTACTGCGTCATTATACCTGTCATCCTGGCTGTCATCTTACTGCATCATTATACCTGTTTTCCTGATGTGTCATCATTCTGCGTCATTATACCTGTCGTCCTGGCTGTCATCTTACTGCGTCATTATACCTGTGGTCCTGATGTGTCATCCTTCTGCGTCATTATACCTGTCGTCATAGCTGTCATCTGACTGTCTCATTATAGCTGTTGTCCTGATGTGTCATCCTACTGCGTCATTATACCTGTCGTCTTGGCTGTCATCTTACTGCGTCATTATACCTGTTGTCCAGATGTGTCATCCTACTGTGTCATTATCCTCGTTGTCCTGATGTGTCAACTTCCTGCGTCATTATACCTGTCGTCCTGGCTGTCAATTCACTGCGTCATTATACCTGTTGTCCTGATATGTCATCCTACTGCGTCATTGTACCTGTCGTCCTGGCTGTCATCTTACTTCGTCATTATACCTGTTGTCCTGATATGTCATCCTACTGCGTCATTATACCTGTCGTCCTGGCTGTCATCTAACTGCGTCATTATACCTGTTGTCCTGGCTGTCATCCTAGTGCGTCATTATACTTGTTGTCCTGATGTGTCAACTTAATGCGTCATTATACCTGTTGTCCCGAAGTGTCATCCTACTGCGTCATTATACCTGTCGTCCTGGCTGTCATTTTACTGCGTCATTATACCTGTCGTCCTGGCTGTCATCATTCTGCGTCATTATACCTGTCGTCTTGATGTGTCAACTTACTGCGTCATTATACCTGTTGTCCTGATGTGTCATCCTACTGCGTCATTATACCTGTCGTCTTGGCTGTCATCTTACTGCGTCATTATACCTGTTGTCCTGGCTGTCATCTTACTGCGTCATTATACCTGTTGTCCTGATGTGTCAACTTACTGCGTCATTATACCTGTCGTCCTGGCTGTCAATTCACTTCGTCATTATACCTGTTGTCCTGATATGTCATCCTACTGTGTCATTATACCTGTCGTCCTGGCTGTCATCTTACTTCGTCATTATACCTGTTGTCCTGATATGTCATCCTACTGCGTCATTATACCTGTCGTCCTGGCTGTCATCTAACTGCGTCATTATACCTGTTGTCCTGGCTGTCATCCTATTGCGTCATTATGCTTGTCGTCCTGGCTGTCATCTTACTGCGTCATTATACCTTTTGTCCTGATGTGTCATCCTACTGCGTCATTATACCTGTCGTCCTGGCTGTCATCTTACTGCGTCATTATACCTGTTGTCCTGGCTGTCATCCTAGTGCGTCATTATACTTGTTGTCCTGATGTGTCAACTTAATGCGTCATTATACCTGTTGTCCCGAAGTGTCATCCTTCTGCGTCATTATACCTGTCGTCCTAGCTGTCATCTTACTGTGTCATTATAGCTGTTGTCCTGATGTGTCATCCTACTGCGTCATTATACCTGTCGTCCTGGATGTCATCCTACTGCGTCATTATACCTGTCGTCCTAGCTGTCATCTTACTGCGTCATTATACCTGTCGTCCTAGCTGTCATCTTACTGCGTCATTATACCTGTTGTCCAGATGTGTCATCTTACTGTTTCATTATACTCGTTGTCCTGATGTGTCAACTTACTGCTTCATTATACCTGTTGTCCTGATGTGTCATCCTACTGTGTCATTATACCTGTCGTCCTGGCTGTCATCTTACTGCTTCATTATACTTGTTGTCCTGATGTGTCAACTTACTGCGTCATTATACCTGTTGTCCTGATGTGTCATCCTACTGCGTCATTATACTTGTCGTCCTGATCTGTCATCCTACTGTGTCATTATACCTGTTGTCCTGATGGGTCAACTTACTGCGTCATTATACCTGTCGTCTTGTTTGTCATCTTACTGCGTCATTATACCTGTTGTCCTGATGTGTCATCCTACTGCGTCATTATACCTGTCATCCTGGCTGTCATCTTACTGCATCATTATACCTGTTTTCCTGATGTGTCATCATTCTGCGTCATTATACCTGTCGTCCTGGCTGTCATCTTACTGCTTCATTATACTTGTTGTCCTGATGTGTCAACTTACTGCGTCATTATACCTGTTGTCCTGATGTGTCATCCTACTGCGTCATTATACTTGTCGTCCTGATCTGTCATCCTACTGCGTCATTATACCTGTCATCCTGGCTGTCATCTTACTGCATCATTATACCTGTTTTCCTGATGTGTCATCATTCTGCGTCATTATACCTGTCGTCCTGGCTGTCATCTTACTGCGTCATTATACCTGTGGTCCTGATGTGTCATCCTTCTGCGTCATTATACCTGTCGTCATAGCTGTCATCTGACTGTCTCATTATAGCTGTTGTCCTGATGTGTCATCCTACTGCGTCATTATACCTGTCGTCTTGGCTGTCATCTTACTGCGTCATTATACCTGTTGTCCAGATGTGTCATCCTACTGTGTCATTATCCTCGTTGTCCTGATGTGTCAACTTCCTGCGTCATTATACCTGTCGTCCTGGCTGTCAATTCACTGCGTCATTATACCTGTTGTCCTGATATGTCATCCTACTGCGTCATTGTACCTGTCGTCCTGGCTGTCATCTTACTTCGTCATTATACCTGTTGTCCTGATATGTCATCCTACTGCGTCATTATACCTGTCGTCCTGGCTGTCATCTAACTGCGTCATTATACCTGTTGTCCTGGCTGTCATCCTAGTGCGTCATTATACTTGTTGTCCTGATGTGTCAACTTAATGCGTCATTATACCTGTTGTCCCGAAGTGTCATCCTACTGCGTCATTATACCTGTCGTCCTGGCTGTCATTTTACTGCGTCATTATACCTGTCGTCCTGGCTGTCATCATTCTGCGTCATTATACCTGTCGTCTTGGCTGTCATCTTACTGCGTCATTATACCTGTTGTCCTGGCTGTCATCTTACTGCGTCATTATACCTGTTGTCCTGATGTGTCAACTTACTGCGTCATTATACCTGTTGTCCTGATGTGTCATCCTACTGCGTCATTATACCTGTTGTCCTGGCTGTCATCTTAGTGCGTCATTATACTTGTTGTCCTGATGTGTCAACTTAATGCGTCATTATACCTGTTGTCCCGAAGGGTCATCCTACTGCGTCATTACACCTGTCGTCCTGGCTGTCATTTTACTGCGTCATTATACCTGTCGTCCTGGCTGTCATCATTCTGCGTCATTATACCTGTCGTCCTGGATGTCATCTTACTGCGTCATTATACCTGTTTTCCTGATGTGTCAACTTACTGCGTCATTATACCTGTTGTCCTGATGTGTCATCCTACTGCGTCATTATACCTGTTGTCCTTATGTGTCATCCTACTGCGTCATTATACCTGTCGTCCCGGCTGTCATCTTACTGCGTCATTATACCTGTTGTCCCAAAGTGTCATCCTACTGCGTCATTATACCTGTCGTCCTGGCTGTCATTTTACTGCGTCATTATACCTGTCGTCCTGGATGTCATCCTACTGCGTCATTATACCTGTCGTCCTAGCTGTCATCTTACTGCGTCATTATACCTGTCGTCCTAGCTGTCATCTTACTGCGTCATTATACCTGTTGTCCAGATGTGTCATCTTACTGTGTCATTATACTCGTTGTCCTGATGTGTCAACTTCCTGCGTTATTATACCTGTCGTCCTGATGTGTCATCCTACTGCGTCATTATACCTTTTGTCCTGATGTGTCATCTTACTGCGTCATTATACCTGTCGTCCTGGCTGTCATCTTACTGCGTCATTATACCTGTTCTCCTGATATGTCATCCTACTGCGTCATTATACCTGTCGTCCTGGCTGTCATCTAACTGCGTCATTATACCTGTTGTCCTGGCTGTCATCCTATTGCGTCATTATGCTTGTAGTCCTGGCTGTCATCTTACTGCGTCATTAAACCTTTTGTCCTGATGTGTCATCCTACTGTGTCATTATACCTGTCGTCCTGGCTGTCATCTTACTGCTTCATTATACTTGTTGTCCTGATGTGTCAACTTACTGCGTCATTATACCTGTTGTCCTGATGTGTCATCCTACTGCGTCATTATACTTGTCGTCCTGATCTGTCATCCTACTGCGTCATTATACCTGTCATCCTGGCTGTCATCTTACTGCATCATTATACCTGTTTTCCTGATGTGTCATCATTCTGCGTCATTATACCTGTCGTCCTGGCTGTCATCTTTCTGCGTCATTATACCTGTGGTCCTGATGTGTCATCCTTCTGCGTCATTATACCTGTCGTCCTGGCTGTAAATTCACTGCGTCATTATACCTGTTGTCCTGATATGTCATCCTACTGTGTCATTGTACCTGTCGTCCTGGCTGTCATCTTACTTCGTCATTATACCTGTTGTCCTGATATGTCATCCTACTGCGTCATTATACCTGTCGTCCTGGCTGTCATCTAACTGCGTCATTATACCTGTTGTCCTGGCTGTCATCCTATTGCGTCATTATGCTTGTCGTCCTGGCTGTCATCTTACTGCGTCATTATACCTTTTGTCCTGATGTGTCATCCTACTGCGTCATTATACCTGTCGTCCTGGCTGTCATCTTACTGCGTCATTATACCTGTTGTCCTGGCTGTCATCCTAGTGCGTCATTATACTTGTTGTCCTGATGTGTCAACTTAATGCGTCATTATACCTGTTGTCCCGAAGTGTCATCCTTCTGCGTCATTATACCTGTCGTCCTAGCTGTCATCTTACTGTGTCATTATAGCTGTTGTCCTGATGTGTCATCCTACTGCGTCATTATACCTGTCGTCCTGGATGTCATCCTACTGCGTCATTATACCTGTCGTCTTGTTTGTCATCTTACTGCGTCATTATACCTGTTGTCCTGATGTGTCATCAATCTGCGTCATTATACCTTTCGTCTTGGCTGTCATCTTACTGCGTCATCATACCTGTTGTCCTGATGTGTCATCTTACTGCGTCATTATACCTGTTGTCCTGATGTCTCATCATTCTGCGTCATTATACCTGTCGTCCTGGCTGTCATCTTACTGCGTCATTATACCTGTTGTCCTGATGTGTCATCTTACTGTGTCATTATACCTGTTCTCCTGATGTTTCAACTCACTGCGTCATTATACCTGTCGTCTTGGCTGTCATCTTACTGCGTCATTATACCTGTTCTCCTGATGTGTCATCCTACTGCGTCATTATACCTGTTGTCTTGGCTGTCATGTTACTGCGTCATTATACCTGTTGTCCTGATGTGTGATCCTATTGCGTCATTATACCTGTTGTCCTGGCTGTCATCTTACTGCGTCATTAAACCTGTTGTCCTGATGTGTCATCCTATTGCGTCATTATACCTGTTGTCCTGATGTGTCATCTTTCTGCGTCATTATACTTGTCGTCCTGGCTGTCATCTTTCTGCGTCATTATACCTGTTGTCCTGATGTGTCAACTCACTGCGTCATTATACCTGTCGTCCCGGCTGTCATCTTACTGCGTCATCATACCTGTTGTCCTGATGTGTCATCTTACTGCGTCATTATACCTGTTGTCCTGATGTGTCATCCTACTGCGTCATTATACCTGTCGTCTTGGCTGTCATCTTACTGCGTCATTATACCTGTTGTCCAGATGTGTCATCCTACTGCGTCATTATACCTGTTGCCTTGGCTGTCATCTTACTGTGTCATTATAGCTGTTGTCCTGATGTGTCATCCTACTGCGTCATTATACCTGTCGTCTTGGCTGTCATCTTACTGTGTCATTATAGCTGTTGTCCTGATGTGTCATCCTACTGCGTCATTATACCTGTCGTCCTAGCTGTCATCTTACTGTGTCATTATACCTGTTGTCCTGATGTGTCAACTTACTGCGTCATTATACCTGTTGTCCTGATGTGTCATCCTACTGCGTCATTATACCTGTTGTCCTTATGTGTTATCCTTCTGCGTCATTATACCTGTCGTCCTAGCTGTCATCTTACTGTGTCATTATACCTGTTGTCCTGATGTGTCAACTTAC
This sequence comes from Semicossyphus pulcher, assembly GCF_022749685.1. Lineage (NCBI taxonomy): Eukaryota > Metazoa > Chordata > Actinopteri > Labriformes > Labridae > Semicossyphus > Semicossyphus pulcher. The sequence continues at coordinate 8,577,998 of NW_027211670.1, read as the reverse complement.
TGCGTCATTATACCTGTTGTCCTGATGTGTCATCCTACTGCGTCATTATACCTGTTGTCCTGGCTGTCATCCTACTGCGTCATTATACCTGTCGTCTTGGCTGTCATCTTACTGCGTCATTATACCTGTCGTCTTGGCTGTCATGTTACTGCGTCATTATACCTGTTGTCCTGATGTGTCATCCTACTGCGTCATTATACCTGTCGTCCTAGCTGTCATCTTACTGTGTCATCATGCCTGTTGAGCTGATGTGTCAACATACTGCGTCATTATACCTGTTGTCCTGATGTGTCATCTTACTGCGTCATTATACCTGTTCTCCTGATGTGTCAACTCACTGCGTCATTATACCTGTCGTCTTGGCTGTCATCTTACTGCGTCATTATACCTGCTGTCCTGATGTGTCATCCTTCTGCGTCATTATACCTGTCGTCCTAGCTGTAATCTTACTGTGTCATTATACCTGTTGCCCTGATGTGTCATCCTACTGCGTCATTATACCTGTCGTCTTGGCTGTCATCTTACTGCGTCATTATACCTGTTGTCCAGATGTGTCATCCTACTGCGTCATTATACGTGTTGTCCTGATGTGTCAACTTACTGCGTCATTATTCCTGTCGTCTAGGCTGTCATCTTACTGCGTCATTATACCTGTTGTCCTGATGTGTCATCCTACTGCGTCATTATACCTGTCGTCCTAGCTGTCATCTTACTGTGTCATCATGCCTGTTGTCCTGATGTGTCAATATACTGCGTCATTATACCTGTTGTCCTGATGTGTCATCTTACTGCGTCATTATACCTGTTCTCATGATGTGTCAACTCACTGCGTCATTATACCTGTCGTCCTGGCTGTCATCATTCTGCGTCATTATACCTGTCGTCCTAGCTGTCATCTTACTGCGTCATCATGCCTGTTGTCCTGATGTGTCAACATACTGCGTCATTATACCTGTTGTCCTGATGTGTCATCTTACTGCGTCATTATACCTGTTCTCCTGATGTGTCAACTCACTGCGTCATTATACCTGTCGTCTTGGCTGTCATCTTACTGCGTCATTATACCTGCTGTCCTGATGTGTCATCCTTCTGCGTCATTATACCTGTCGTCCTAGCTGTCATCTTACTGTGTCATTATACCTGTTGCCTTGATGTGTCAACTTACTGCGTCATTATACCTATCGTCTTGGCTGTCATCTTACTGCATCATTATGCCTGTTGTCCTTATTTGTCATCCTACTGCGTCATTATAGATGTCATCTTGGCTGCCATCTAACTGCATCATTATACCTGTTGTCCTTATGTGTCATCTTACTGCGTCATTATACCTGTTGTCCTTATGTGTCATCCTACTGCGTCATTATACCTGTCGTCCCGGCTGTCATCTTACTGCGTCATTATACCTGTTGTCCCAAAGTGTCATCCTACTGCGTCATTATACCTGTCGTCCTGGCTGTCATTTTACTGCGTCATTATACCTGTCGTCCTGGATGTCATCCTACTGCGTCATTATACCTGTCGTCCTGGATGTCATCTTACTGCGTCATTATACCTGTTGTCCTGATGTGTCAACTTACTGCGTCATTATACCTGTTGTCCTGATGTGTCATCCTACTGCGTCATTATACCTGTTGTCCTGGCTGTCATCCTACTGCGTCATTATACTTGTCGTCCTGGCTGTCATCTTACTGCGTCATTATACCTGTTGTCCTGATGTGTCATGCTACTGCGTCATTATACCTGTCGTCCTGGCTGTCATCTTACTGCGTCATTATACCTGTTGTCCTGATGTGTCAACTTACTGCGTCATCATACCTGTCGTCCTGGCTGTCATCATTCTGTGTCATTATACCTATCGTCCTGATATGTCATCCGACTGCGTCATTATACCTGTCGTCCTGGCTGTCATCTTACTGCGTCATTATACCTGTCGTCTTGGTTGTCATTTTACTGCGTCATTATACCTGTTGTCCTGATGTGTCATCCTTCTGCGTCATTATACTTGTCGTCCTGATGTGTCATCCTACTGCGTCATTATACCTGTCGTCCTGGCTGTCATCTTACTGCGTCATTATACCTGTTTTCCTGATGTGTCATCCTTCTGCGTCATAATACCTGTTGTCCTGATGTGTCATCCTACTGCGTCATTATACTTGTCGTCCTGATGTGTCATCCTACTGCGTCATTATACCTGTCGTCCTGGCTGTCATCTTACTGCGTCATTATACCTGTTGTCCTGATGTGTCATCCTACTGCGTCATTATACCTGTCGTCTTGGCTGTCATCTTACTGCGTCATTATACCTGTTGTCCTGGCTGTCATCTTACTGCGTCATTATACCTGTTGTCCCGAAGTGTCATCCTACTGCGTCATCATACCTGTCGTCCTGGCTGTCATTTTACTGCGTCATTATACCTGTCGTCCTGGCTGTCATCATTCTGCGTCATTATACCTGTCGTCCTGGATGTCATCTTACTGCGTCATTATACCTGTTTTCCTGATGTGTCAACTTACTGCGTCATTATACCTGTTGTCCTGATGTGTCATCCTACTGCGTCATTATACCTGTTGTCCTTATGTGTCATCCTACTGCGTCATTATACCTGTCGTCCCGGCTGTCATCTTACTGCGTCATTATACCTGTTGTCCCAAAGTGTCATCCTACTGCGTCATTATACCTGTCGTCCTGGCTGTCATTTTACTGCGTCATTATACCTGTCGTCCTGGATGTCATCCTACTGCGTCATTATACCTGTCGTCCTGGATGTCATCTTACTGCGTCATTATACCTGTTGTCCTGATGTGTCAACTTACTGCGTCATTATACCTGTTGTCCTGATGTGTCATCCTACTGCGTCATTATACCTGTTGTCCTGGCTGTCATCCTACTGCGTCATTATACTTGTCGTCCTGGCTGTCATCTTACTGCGTCATTATACCTGTTGTCCTGATGTGTCATGCTACTGCGTCATTATACCTGTCGTCCTGGCTGTCATCTTACTGCGTCATTATACCTGTTGTCCTGATGTGTCAACTTACTGCGTCATCATACCTGTCGTCCTGGCTGTCATCATTCTGTGTCATTATACCTATCGTCCTGATATGTCATCCGACTGCGTCATTATACCTGTCGTCCTGGCTGTCATCTTACTGCGTCATTATACCTGTCGTCTTGGTTGTCATTTTACTGCGTCATTATACCTGTTGTCCTGATGTGTCATCCTACTGCGTCATTATACCTGTCGTCTTGGCTGTCAACTTACTGCGTCATTATACCTGTTGTCCTGATGTGTCATCCTACTGCGTCATTATACCTGTTGTCCTGGCTGTCATCTTAGTGCGTCATTATACTTGTTGTCCTGATGTGTCAACTTAATGCGTCATTATACCTGTTGTCCCGAAGTGTCATCCTACTGCGTCATTATACCTGTCGTCCTGGCTGTCATTTTACTGCGTCTTTATACCTGTTGTCCTGATGTGTCATCCTACTGCGTCATTATACCTGTTGTCCTGGCTGTCATCCTACTGCGTCATTATACCTGTCGTCTTGGCTGTCATCTTACTGCGTCATTATACCTGTCGTCTTGGCTGTCATGTTACTGCGTCATTATACCTGTTGTCCTGATGTGTCATCCTACTGCGTCATTATACCTGTCGTCCTAGCTGTCATCTTACTGCGTCATTATACCTGTTGTCCTGATGTGTCATCTTACTGCGTCATTATACCTGTTCTCCTGATGTGTCAACTCACTGCGTCATTATACCTGTCGTCTTGGCTGTCATCTTACTGCGTCATTATACCTGTTGTCCTGATGTGTCATCCTTCTGCGTCATTATACCTGTCGTCCTAGCTGTCATCTTACTGTGTCATTATACCTGTTGCCCTGATGTGTCATCCTACTGCGTCATTATACCTGTCGTCTTGGCTGTCATCTTACTGCGTCATTATACCTGTTGTCCAGATGTGTCATCCTACTGCGTCATTATACGTGTTGTCCTGATGTGTCAACTTACTGCGTCATTATACCTGTCGTCTAGGCTGTCATTTTACTCCACCATCATACCTGTTGTCCTTATGTGTCATCCTACTGCGTCATTATACCTGTCGTCCTTGCTGTCATCTTACTGTGTCATTATAGCTGTTGTCCTGATGTGTCATCCTACTGCATCATTATACCTGTCATCTTGGCTGTCATCTTACTGCGTCATTATACCTGTTGTCCTGATGTGTCATCCTACTGTGTCATGATACTTGTTGTCCTGATGTGTCAATTCCGTGCGTCATTATACCTGTCGTCCTGGCTGTCAATTTACTGCGTCATTATACCTGTCGTCCTGGCTGTCATCTTACTGCATCATTATACCTGTTGTCCTGATGTGTCATCATTCTGCGTCATTATACCTGTTGTCCTGATGTGTCAACTTACTGCGTCATTATACCTATCGTCTTTGCTGTCATCTTACTGCATCATTATGCCTGTTGTCCTTATTTGTCATCCTACTGCGTCATTATACCTGTTGTCCTGATATGTCATCCTACTGCGTCATTATACCTGTCGTCCTGGCTGTCATCTAACTGCGTCATTATACCTGTTGTCCTGGCTGTCATCCTATTGCGTCATTATGCTTGTCGTCCTGGCTGTCATCTTACTGCGTCATTATACCTTTTGTCCTGATGTGTCATCCTACTGTGTCATTATACCTGTCGTCCTGGCTGTCATTTTACTGCTTCATTATACTTGTTGTCCTGATGTGTCAACTTACTGCGTCATTATACCTTTTGTCCTGATGTGTCATCCTACTGCGTCATTATACCTGTTGTCCTGATGTGTCATCCTACTGCGTCATTGTACTTGTTGTCCTGATGTGTCATCCTACTGCGTCATTATACCTGTCGTCCTGGCTGTCATCTTACTGCGTCATTATACCTGTGGTCCTGATGTGTCATCCTTCTGCGTCATTATACCTGTCGTCCTAGCTGTCATCTTACTGTCTCATTATAGCTGTTGTCCTGATGTGTCATCCTACTGCGTCATTATACCTGTCGTCCTAGCTGTCATCTTACTGTGTCATTATAGCTGTTGTCCTGATGTGTCATCCTACTGCGTCATTATACCTGTCGTCTTGGCTATCATCTTACTGCGTCATTATACCTGTTGTCCAGATGTGTCATCCTACTGCGTCATTATACCTGTCGTCCTAGCTGTCATCTTTCTGTGTCATTATACCTGTTGTCCTGATGTGTCATCATTCTGCGTCATTATACCTGTCGTCCTGATGTGTCATCCTACTGCGTCATTATACCTTTTGTCCTGATGTGTCATCTTACTGCGTCATTATACCTGTCGTCCTGGCTGTCATCTTACTGCGTCATTATACCTGTTGTCCTGATATGTCATCCTACTGCGTCATTATACCTGTCGTCCTGGCTGTCATCTTACTGCGTCATTATACCTGTTGTCCTGATATGTCATCCTACTGCGTCATTATACCTGTCGTCCCGGCTGTCATCTTAGTGCGTCATTATACCTGTTGTCCTGATGTGTCAACTTACTGCGTCATTATACCTGTCGTCCCGGCTGTCATCTTACTGCGTCATTATACCTTTTGTCCTGATGTGTCATCCTACTGCGTCATTATACCTATTGTCCTGATGTGTCATCCTACTGCGTCATTATACCTGTCGTCCTGATATGTCATCCTACTGCGTCATTATACCTGTTGTCCTAATGTGTCATCTTACTGCGTCATTATACCTGTCGTCCTGGCAGTCACCTTACTGCGTCATTATACCTCTAGTCCTGATGTGTCATCCTACTGCGTCATTATACCTGTCGTCTTGGCTGTCATCTTACTGCGTCATTATACCTGTTGTCCAGATGTGTCATCCTACTGCGTCATTATACGTGTTGTCCTGATGTGTCATCCTACTGAGTCATTATACCTGTCGTCCTGGCTGTCATCTTACGGCGTCATTATACCTGTTGTCCTGATGTGTCATCCTACTGCGTCATTATACCTGTCGTCCTAGCTGTCATCTTACTGCGTCATTATACCTGTTGTCCTGATGTGTCATCCTACTGCGTCATTATACGTGTTGTCCTGATGTGTCATCCAACTGCGTCATTATATCTGTCGTCCTGGCTGTCACCTTACTGCGTCATTATACCTCTTGTCCTGATGTGTCATCCTACTGCGTCATTATACCTGTCGTCCTGGCTGTCATCTTACGGCGTCATTATACCTGTTGTCCTGATGTGTCATCCTACTGCGTCATTATACCTGTCGTCCTGGCTATAATCTTACTGCTTCATAATACTTGTTGTCCAGATGTGTCATCCTACTGCGTCATTATACCTGTCGTCCTAGCTGTCATCTTACTGCGTCATTATACCTGTCGTCCTAGCTGTCATCTTACTGCGTCATTATACTTGTCGTCTTGGCTGTCATCTTACTGCGTCATTATACCTGTTGTCCAGCTGTGTCATCCTACTGCGTCATTATACCTGTCGTCTTGGCTGTCATCTTACTGCGTCATTATACCTGTTGTCCTGATGTGTCATCCTACTGCGTCATTATACCTGTTGTCCTGATGTGTCATACTACTGCGTCATTATACTTGTCGTCCTGGCTGTCATCTTACTGTGTCATTAAAACTGTTGTCCTGATGTGTCAACTCACTGCGTCATTATACCTGTTGTCCCGATGTGTCAACTCACTGCGTCATTATACCTGTCGTCCTAGCTGTCATCTTACTGTGTCATTATACCTGTTGTCCTGATGTGTCAACTTACCGAGTCATTATACTTGTCGTCCTGGCTGTCATCATTCTGCGTAATTATACCTGTCGTCCTGGCTGTCATCTTACTGCGTCATTATACCTGTTGTCCTGAAGTGTCAACTTACTGCGTCATTATACCTGTCGTCCTGATGTGTCATCCTAATGCGTCATTATACCTATTGTCCTGATGTGTCATCCTACTGCGTCATTATACCTGTCGTCCTGATATGTCATCCTACTGTGTCATTATACCTGTTGTCCTGATGTGTCATCTTACTGCGTCATTATACCTGTTGTCCTGATGTGTCATCCTACTGCGTCATTATACCTGTCTTTTTGGCTGTCATCTTACTGCGTCATTATACCTGTTGTCCTGATGTGTCATCCTACTGCGTTATTATACCTGTCGTCTTGGCTGTCATCTTACTGCATCATTATACCTGTTGTCCTGATGTGTCATCCTACTGCGTCATGATACCTGTCGTCCTAGCTGTCATCTTACTGTGTCATTATACTTGTTGTCCTGATGTGTCAACTTGCAGCGTCATTATACCTGTCGTCCTGGCTGTCAATTTACTGTGTCATTATACGTGTTGTCCTGATGTGTCAACTTACTGCTTCATTATACCTGTCGTCTTGGCTGTCATCTTACTGCGTCATTATACCTGTTGTCCTGATGTGTCATCCTATTGCGTCATTATACCTGTCGTCCTAGCTGTCATCTTACTGTGTCATTATACTTGTTGTCCTGATGTGTCAACTTGCAGCGTCATTATACCTGTCGTCCTGGCTGTCAATTTACTGTGTCATTATACGTGTTGTCCATACGTGTCATCCTATTGCGTCATTATACCTGTCGTCCTGGCTGTCATCTTACTGCGTCATTAAACCTGTTGTCCTGATGTGTCATCCTATTGCGTCATTATACCTGTTGTCCTGATGTGTCATCCTACTGCGTCATTATACTTGTCGTCCTGGCTGTCATCTTACTGCGTCATTATGCCTGTTGTCCTGATGAGTCAACTTACTGCGTCATTATACCTGTTGTCCTGATGTGTCATCTTACTGTGTCATTATACCTGTTCTCCTGATGTGTCAACTCACTGCGTCATTATACCTGTCGTCTTGGCTGTCATCTTACTGCGTCATTATACCTGTTGTCCTGATGTGTCATCCTTCTGCGTCATTATACCTGTCGTCCTAGCTGTCATCTTACTGTGTCATTAAACCTATTGTCCTGATGTGTCATCCTACTGCGTCATTATACCTGTCGTCCTGATATGTCATCCTACTGCGTCATTATACCTGTTGTCCTAATGTGTCATCTTACTGCGTCATTATACCTGTCGTCCTGGCAGTCACCTTACTGCGTCATTATACCTCTAGTCCTGATGTGTCATCCTACTGCGTCATTATACCTGTCGTCTTGGCTGTCATCTTACTGCGTCATTATACCTGTTGTCCAGATGTGTCATCCTACTGCGTCATTATACGTGTTGTCCTGATGTGTCATCCTACTGAGTCATTATACCTGTCGTCCTGGCTGTCATCTTACGGCGTCATTATACCTGTTGTCCTGATGTGTCATCCTACTGCGTCATTATACCTGTCGTCCTAGCTGTCATCTTACTGCGTCATTATACCTGTTGTCCTGATGTGTCATCCTACTGCGTCATTATACCTGTCGTCTTGGCTGTCATCTTACGGCGTCATTATACCTGTTGTCCAGATGTGTCATCCTACTGCGTCATTATACGTGTTGTCCTGATGTGTCATCCAACTGCGTCATTATATCTGTCGTCCTGGCTGTCACCTTACTGCGTCATTATACCTCTTGTCCTGATGTGTCATCCTACTGCGTCATTATACCTGTCGTCCTGGCTGTCATCTTACGGCGTCATTATACCTGTTGTCCTGATGTGTCATCCTACTGCGTCATTATACCTGTCGTCCTGGCTATAATCTTACTGCTTCATAATACTTGTTGTCCAGATGTGTCATCCTACTGCGTCATTATACCTGTCGTCCTAGCTGTCATCTTACTGCGTCATTATACCTGTCGTCCTAGCTGTCATCTTACTGCGTCATTATACTTGTCGTCTTGGCTGTCATCTTACTGCGTCATTATACCTGTTGTCCAGCTGTGTCATCCTACTGCGTCATTATACCTGTCGTCTTGGCTGTCATCTTACTGCGTCATTATACCTGTTGTCCTGATGTGTCATCCTACTGCGTCATTATACCTGTTGTCCTGATGTGTCATACTACTGCGTCATTATACTTGTCGTCCTGGCTGTCATCTTACTGTGTCATTAAAACTGTTGTCCTGATGTGTCAACTCACTGCGTCATTATACCTGTTGTCCCGATGTGTCAACTCACTGCGTCATTATACCTGTCGTCCTAGCTGTCATCTTACTGTGTCATTATACCTGTTGTCCTGATGTGTCAACTTACCGAGTCATTATACTTGTCGTCCTGGCTGTCATCATTCTGCGTAATTATACCTGTCGTCCTGGCTGTCATCTTACTGCGTCATTATACCTGTTGTCCTGAAGTGTCAACTTACTGCGTCATTATACCTGTCGTCCTGATGTGTCATCCTAATGCGTCATTATACCTATTGTCCTGATGTGTCATCCTACTGCGTCATTATACCTGTCGTCCTGATATGTCATCCTACTGTGTCATTATACCTGTTGTCCTGATGTGTCATCTTACTGCGTCATTATACCTGTTGTCCTGATGTGTCATCCTACTGCGTCATTATACCTGTCTTTTTGGCTGTCATCTTACTGCGTCATTATACCTGTTGTCCTGATGTGTCATCCTACTGCGTTATTATACCTGTCGTCTTGGCTGTCATCTTACTGCATCATTATACCTGTTGTCCTGATGTGTCATCCTACTGCGTCATGATGCCTGTCGTCCTAGCTGTCATCTTACTGTGTCATTATACTTGTTGTCCTGATGTGTCAACTTGCAGCGTCATTATACCTGTCGTCCTGGCTGTCAATTTACTGTGTCATTATACGTGTTGTCCTGATGTGTCAACTTACTGCTTCATTATACCTGTCGTCTTGGCTGTCATCTTACTGCATCATTATACCTGTTGTCCATACGTGTCATCCTATTGCGTCATTATACCTGTCGTCCTGGCTGTCATCTTACTGCGTCATTAAACCTGTTGTCCTGATGTGTCATCCTATTGCGTCATTATACCTGTTGTCCTGATGTGTCATCCTACTGCGTCATTATACTTGTCGTCCTGGCTGTCATCTTACTGCGTCATTATGCCTGTTGTCCTGATGAGTCAACTTACTGCGTCATTATACCTGTTGTCCTGATGTGTCATCTTACTGCGTCATTATACCTGTTCTCCTGATGTGTCAACTCACTGCGTCATTATACCTGTCGTCTTGGCTGTCATCTTACTGCGTCATTATACCTGTTGTCCTGATGTGTCATCCTTCTGCGTCATTATACCTGTCGTCCTAGCTGTCATCTTACTGTGTCATTAAACCTGTTGCCCTGATGTGTCATCCTACTGCGTCATTATACCTGTCGTCTTGGCTTTCATCTTACTGCGTCATTATACCTGTTGTCTAGGCTGTCATTTTACTCCATCATTATACCTGTTGTCCTGATGTGTCATCCTACTGCGTCATTATACCTGTCGTCTTGGCTGTCATCTTACTGCGTCATCATACCTGTTGTCCTGATGTGTCATCTTACTGCGTCATTATACCTGTTGTCCTGATGTCTCATCATTCTGCGTCATTATACCTGTCGTCCTGGCTGTCATCTTACTGCGTCATTATACCTGTTGTCCTGATGTGTCATCTTACTGTGTCATTATACCTGTTCTCCTGATGTGTCATCCTACTGCGTCATTATACCTGTTGTCTTGGCTGTCATGTTACTGCGTCATTATACCTGTTGTCCTGATGTGTCATCCTACTGCGTCATTATACCTGTTGTCCTGATGTGTCAACTTCGTGCGTCATTATACCTGTCGTCCTGGCTGTCAATTTACTGCGTCATTATACCTGTCGTCCTGGCTGTCATCTTACTGCATCATTATACCTGTTGTCCTGATGTGTCATCATTCTGCGTCATTATACCTGTCGTCCTGACTGTCATCTTATTGCGTCTTTATACCTGTCGTCCTGGCTGTCATCATTCTGCGTCATTATACCTGTCGTCCTGGATGTCATCTTACTGCGTCATTATACCTGTTGTCCTGATGTGTCAACTTACTGCGTCATTATACCTGTTGTCCTGATGTGTCATCCTACTGCGTCATTATACCTGTTGTCCTGGCTGTCATCCTACTGCGTCATTATACCTGTCGTCTTGGCTGTCATCTTACTGCGTCATTATACCTGTCGTCTTGGCTGTCATGTTACTGCGTCATTATACCTGTTGTCCTGATGTGTCATCCTACTGCGTCATTATACCTGTCGTCCTAGCTGTCATCTTACTGTGTCATCATGCCTGTTGTCCTGATGTGTCAACATGCTGCGTCATTATACCTGTTGTCCTGATGTGTCATCTTACTGCGTCATTATACCTGTTCTCCTGATGTGTCAACTCACGTCATTATACCTGTCGTCTTGGCTGTCATCTTACTGCGTCATTATACCTGTTGTCCTGATGTGTCATCCTTCTGCGTCATTATACCTGTCGTCCTAGCTGTCATCTTACTGTGTCATTATACCTGTTGCCCTGATGTGTCATCCTACTGCGTCATTATACCTGTCGTCTTGGCTGTCATCTTACTGCGTCATTATACCTGTTGTCCAGATGTGTCATCCTACTGCATCATTATACCTGTCATACTGATATGTCATCCTACTGCGTTATTATACCTGTCGTCCTAGCTGTCATCTTACTGTGTCATCATGCCTGTTGTCCTGATGTGTCAACATACTGCGTCATTATACCTGTTGTCCTGATGTGTCATCTTACTGCGTCATTATACCTGTTCTCCTGATGTGTCAACTCACTGCGTCATTATACCTGTCGTCCTGGCTGTCATCATTCTGCGTCATTATACCTGTCGTCCTGGATGTCATATTACTGCGTCATTATACCTGTCGTCTTGGCTGTCATGTTACTGCGTCATTATACCTGTTGTCCTGATGTGTCATCCTACTGCGTCATTATACCTGTCGTCCTAGCTGTCATCTTACTGTGTCATCATGCCTGTTGTCCTGATGTGTCAACATACTGCGTCATTATACCTGTTGTCCTGATGTGTCATCTTACTGCGTCATTATACCTGTTCTCCTGATGTGTCAACTCACTGCGTCATTATACCTGTCGTCTTGGCTTTCATCTTACTGCGTCATTATACCTGTTGTCCTGATGTGTCATCCTTCTGCGTCATTATACCTGTCGTCCTAACTGTCATCTTACTGTGTCATTATACCTGTTGCCCTGATGTGTCATCCTACTGCGTCATTATACCTGTCGTCTTGGCTGTCATCTTACTGCGTCATTATACCTGTTGTCCAGATGTGTCATCCTACTGCGTCATTATACCTGTTGTCCTGATGTGTCATCCTACTGCGTCATTATACCTGTTGTCCTGGCTCTCATCTTAGTGCGTCATTATACTTGTTGTCCTGATGTGTCAACTTAATGCGTCATTATACCTGTTGTCCCGAAGTGTCATCCTACTGCGTCATTATACCTGTCTTCCTGGCTGTCATTTTTCTGCGTCATTATACCTGTCGTCCTGGCTGTCTTCATTCTGCGTCATTATACCTGTCGTCCTGGATGTCAACTTACTGCGTCATTATACCTGTTTTCCTGATGTGTCAACTTACTGCGTCATTATACCTGTTGTCCTGATGTGTCATCCTACTGCGTCATTATACCTGTTGTCCTTATGTGTCATCCTACTGCGTCATTATACCTGTCGTCCCGGCTGTCATCTTAGTGCGTCATTATACCTGTTGTCCCAAAGTGTCATCCTACTGCGTCATTATCCCTGTCGTCCTGGCTGTCATTTTACTGCGTCATTATACCTGTCGTCCTGGATGTCATCCTACTGCGTCATTATACCTGTCGTCCTGGATGTCATCTTACTGCGTCATTATACCTGTTGTCCTGATGTGTCAACTTACTGCGTCATTATACCTGTTGTCCTGATGTGTCATCCTACTGCGTCATTATACCTGTTGTCCTGGCTGTCATCCTACTGCGTCATTATACCTGTCGTCTTGGTTGTCATCTTACTGCGTCATTATACCTGTCGTCCTGGCTGTCAATTTACTGCGTCATTATACCTGTCGTCCTGGCTGTCATCTTACTGCATCATTATGCCTGTTGTCCTTATTTGTCATCCTACTGCGTCATTATACCTGTTGTCCTGATATGTCATCCTACTGCGTCATTATACCTGTCGTCCTGGCTGTCATCTAACTGCGTCATTATACCTGTCGTCCTGGCTGTCATCTAACTGCGTCATTTTACCTGTTGTCCTGGCTGTCATCCTATTGCGTCATTATGCTTGTCGTCCTGGCTGTCATCTAACTGCGTCATTATACCTTTTGTCCTGATGAGTCATCCTACTGTGTCATTATACCTGTCGTCCTGGCTGTCATCTTACTGCATCATTATGCCTGTTGTCCTTATTTGTCATCCTACTGCGTCATTATACCTGTTGTCCTGATATGTCATCCTACTGCGTCATTATACCTGTTGTCCTGATGTGTCATCCTACTGCGTCATTATACTTGTCGTCCTGATGTGTCATCCTACTGCGTCATTATACCTGTCGTCCTGATATGTCATCCTACTGCTTCATTATACCTTTTGTCCTGATGTGTCATCCTACTGCGTCATTATACCTGTTGTCCTGATGTGTCATCCTTCTGCGTCATTATACTTGTCGTCCTGATGTGTCATCCTACTGCGTCATTATACCTGTCGTCCTGGCTGTCATCTTACTGCGTCATTATACCTGTTTTCCTGATGTGTCATCCTTCTGCGTCATTATACCTGTTGTCCTGATGTGTCATCCTACTGCGTCATTATACTTGTCGTCCTGATGTGTCATCCTACTGCGTCATTATACCTGTCGTCCTGGCTGTCATCTTACTGCGTCATTATATCTGTTGTCCTGATGTGTCATCCTACTGCGTCATTATACCTGTCGTCTTGGCTGTCATCTTACTGCGTCATTATACCTGTTGTCCTGGCTGTCATCTTACTGCGTCATTATACCTGTTGTCCCGAAATGTCATCCTACTGCGTCATCATACCTGTCGTCCTGGCTGTCATTTTACTGCGTCATTATACCTGTCGTCCTGGCTGTCATCATTCTGCGTCATTATACCTGTCGTCCTGGATGTCATCTTACTGCGTCATTATACCTGTTTTCCTGATGTGTCAACTTACTGCGTCATTATACCTGTTGTCCTGATGTGTCATCCTACTGCGTCATTATACCTGTTGTCCTTATGTGTCATCCTACTGCGTCATTATACCTGTCGTCCCGGCTGTCATCTTACTGCGTCATTATACCTGTTGTCCCAAAGTGTCATCCTACTGCGTCATTATACCTGTCGTCCTGGCTGTCATTTTACTGCGTCATTATACCTGTCGTCCTGGATGTCATCCTACTGCGTCATTATACCTGTCGTCCTGGATGTCATCTTACTGCGTCATTATACCTGTTGTCCTGATGTGTCAACTTACTGCGTCATTATACCTGTTGTCCTGATGTGTCATCCTACTGCGTCATTATACCTGTTGTCCTGGCTGTCATCCTACTGCGTCATTATACTTGTCGTCCTGGCTGTCATCTTACTGCGTCATTATACCTGTTGTCCTGATGTGTCATGCTACTGCGTCATTATACCTGTCGTCCTGGCTGTCATCTTACTGCGTCATTATACCTGTTGTCCTGATGTGTCAACTTACTGCGTCATCATACCTGTCATCCTGGCTGTCATCATTCTGTGTCATTATACCTATCGTCCTGATATGTCATCCGACTGCGTCATTATACCTGTCGTCCTGGCTGTCATCTTACTGCGTCATTATACCTGTCGTCTTGGTTGTCATCTTACTGCGTCATTATACCTGTTGTCCTGATGTGTCAACTTAATGCGTCATTATACCTGTTGTCCCGAAGTGTCATCCTACTGCGTCATTATACCTGTCGTCCTGGCTGTCATTTTACTGCGTCTTTATACCTGTTGTCCTGATGTGTCATCCTACTGCGTCATTATACCTGTTGTCCTGATGTGTCATCTTACTGCGTCATTATACCTGTTCTCATGATGTGTCAACTCACTGCGTCATTATACCTGTCGTCTTGGCTGTCATGTTACTGCGTCATTATACCTGTTGTCCTGATGTGTCATCCTACTGCGTCATTATACCTGTCGTCCTAGCTGTCATCTTACTGCGTCATTATACCTGTTGTCCTGATGTGTCATCTTACTGCGTCATTATACCTGTTCTCCTGATGTGTCAACTCACTGCGTCATTATACGTGTCGTCTTGGCTGTCATCTTACTGCGTCATTATACCTGTTGTCCTGATGTGTCATCCATCTGCGTCATTATACCTGTCGTCCTAGCTGTCATCTTACTGTGTCATTATACCTGTTGCCCTGATGTGTCATCCTACTGCGTCATTATACCTGTCGTCTTGGCTGTCATCTTACTGCGTCATTATACCTGTTGTCCAGATGTGTCATCCTACTGCGTCATTATACGTGTTGTCCTGATGTGTCAACTTACTGCGTCATTATACCTGTCGTCTAGGCTGTCATTTTACTCCACCATCATACCTGTTGTCCTTATGTGTCATCCTACTGCGTCATTATACCTGTCGTCCTTGCTGTCATCTTACTGTGTCATTATAGCTGTTGTCCTGATGTGTCATCCTACTGCATCATTATACCTGTCATCTTGGCTGTCATCTTACTGCGTCATTATACCTGTTGTCCTGATGTGTCATCCTACTGTGTCATGATACTTGTTGTCCTGATGTGTCAACTCCGTGCGTCATTATACCTGTCGTCCTGGCTGTCATCTTACTGCATCATTATACCTGTTGTCCTGATGTGTCATCATTCTGCGTCATTATACCTGTTGTCCTGATGTGTCAACTTACTGCGTCATTATACCTATCGTCTTGGCTGTCATCTTACTGCATCATTATGCCTGTTGTCCTTATTTGTCATCCTACTGCGTCATTATACCTGTTGTCCTGATATGTCATCCTACTGCGTCATTATACCTGTTGTCCTGATGTGTCATCCTACTGCGTCATTATACTTGTCGTCCTGATGTGTCATCCTACTGCGTCATTATACCTGTCGTCCTGACATGTCATCCTACTGCTTCATTATACCTTTTGTCCTGATGTGTCATCCTACTGCGTCATTATACCTGTTGTCCTGATGTGTCATCCTTCTGCGTCATTATACTTGTCGTCCTGATGTGTCATCCTACTGCGTCATTATACCTGTCGTCCTGGCTGTCATCTTACTGCGTCATTATACCTGTTTTCCTGATGTGTCATCCTTCTGCGTCATTATACCTGTCGTCCTGGCTGTCATCTTACTGCGTCATTATACCTGTTGTCCTGATGTGTCATCCTACTGCGTCATTA
The DNA here is from genome assembly GCF_022749685.1 of Semicossyphus pulcher. Lineage (NCBI taxonomy): Eukaryota > Metazoa > Chordata > Actinopteri > Labriformes > Labridae > Semicossyphus > Semicossyphus pulcher. The sequence goes on along the minus strand of NW_027211670.1, from coordinate 8,561,579 downwards.
TACCTGTCGTCTTGGCTGTCATCTTACTGCGTCATTATACCTGTTGTCCTGGCTGTCATCTTACTGCGTCATTATACCTGTTGTCCCGAAATGTCATCCTACTGCGTCATCATACCTGTCGTCCTGGCTGTCATTTTACTGCGTCATTATACCTGTCGTCCTGGCTGTCATCATTCTGCGTCATTATACCTGTCGTCCTGGATGTCATCTTACTGCGTCATTATACCTGTTTTCCTGATGTGTCAACTTACTGCGTCATTATACCTGTTGTCCTGATGTGTCATCCTACTGCGTCATTATACCTGTTGTCCTTATGTGTCATCCTACTGCGTCATTATACCTGTCGTCCCGGCTGTCATCTTACTGCGTCATTATACCTGTTGTCCCAAAGTGTCATCCTACTGCGTCATTATACCTGTCGTCCTGGCTGTCATTTTACTGCGTCATTATACCTGTCGTCCTGGATGTCATCCTACTGCGTCATTATACCTGTCGTCCTGGATGTCATCTTACTGCGTCATTATACCTGTTGTCCTGATGTGTCAACTTGCTGCGTCATTATACCTGTTGTCCTGATGTGTCATCCTACTGCGTCATTATACCTGTTGTCCTGGCTGTCATCCTACTGCGTCATTATACTTGTCGTCCTGGCTGTCATCTTACTGCGTCATTATACCTGTTGTCCTGATGTGTCATGCTACTGCGTCATTATACCTGTCGTCCTGGCTGTCATCTTACTGCGTCATTATACCTGTTGTCCTGATGTGTCAACTTACTGCGTCATCATACCTGTCATCCTGGCTGTCATCATTCTGTGTCATTATACCTATCGTCCTGATATGTCATCCGACTGCGTCATTATACCTGTCGTCCTGGCTGTCATCTTACTGCGTCATTATACCTGTCGTCTTGGTTGTCATCTTACTGCGTCATTATACCTGTTGTCCTGATGTGTCAACTTACTGCGTCATTATACCTGTTGTCCTGATGTGTCATCCTACTGCGTCATTATACCTGTTGTCCTTATGTGTTATCCTTCTGCGTCATTATACCTGTCGTCCTAGCTGTCATCTTACTGTGTCATTATACCTGTTGTCCTGATGTGTCAACTTACTGCGTCATTATACCTGTTGTCCTGATGTGTCATCCTACTGCGTCATTATACCTGTTGTCCTGGCTGTCATCCTACTGCGTCATTATACCTGTCGTCTTGGCTGTCATCTTACTGCGTCATTATACCTGTTGTCCTGATGTGTCATCCTACTGCGTCATTATACCTGTCGTCTTGGCTGTCATCTTACTGCGTCATTATACCTGTTGTCCTGGCGGTCATCTTACTGCGTCATTATACCTGTTGTCCCGAAGTGTCATCCTACTGTGTCATCATACCTGTCGTCCTGGCTGTCATTTTACTGCGTCATTATACCTGTTGTCCTGATGTGTCAACTTAATGCATCATTATACCTGTTGTCCCGAAGTGTCATCCTACTGCGTCATTATACCTGTCGTCCTGGCTGTCATTTTACTGCGTCATTATACCTGTCGTCCTGGCTGTCATCATTCTGCGTCATTATACCTGTCGTCTTGGATGTCATCTTACTGCGGCATTATACCTGTTGTCCTGATGTGTCAACTTACTGCGTCATTATACCTGTTGTCCTGATGTGTCATCCTACTGCGTCATTATACCTGTTGTCCTGGCTGTCATCCTACTGCGTCATTATACCTGTCGTCTTGGCTGTCATCTTACTGCGTCATTATACCTGTCGTCTTGGCTGTCATGTTACTGCGTCATTATACCTGTTGTCCTGATGTGTCATCCTACTGCGTCATTATACCTGTCGTCCTAGCTGTCATCTTACTGTGTCATCATGCCTGTTGTCCTGATGTGTCAACATACTGCGTCATTATACCTGTTGTCCTGATGTGTCATCTTACTGCGTCATTATACCTGTTCTACTGATGTGTCAACTCACTGCGTCATTATACCTGTCGTCTTGGCTGTCATCTTACTGCGTCATTATACCTGTTGTCCTGATGTGTCATCCATCTGCGTCATTATACCTGTTGTCCTTATGTGTCATCCTACTGCGTCATTATACCTGTCGTCCCGGCTGTCATCTTACTGCGTCATTATACCTGTTGTCCCAAAGTGTCATCCTACTGCGTCATTATACCTGTCGTCCTGGCTGTCATTTTACTGCGTCATTATACCTGTCGTCCTGGATGTCATCCTACTGCGTCATTATACCTGTCGTCCTAGCTGTCATCTTACTGCGTCATTATACCTGTCGTCCTAGCTGTCATCTTACTGCGTCATTATACCTGTTGTCCAGATGTGTCATCTTACTGTGTCATTATACTCTTTGTCCTGATGTGTCAACTTCCTGCGTTATTATACCTGTCGTCCTGATGTGTCATCCTACTGCGTCATTATACCTTTTGTCCTGATGTGTCATCTTACTGCGTCATTATACCTGTCGTCCTGGCTGTCATCTTACTGCGTCATTATACCTGTTGTCCTGATATGTCATCCTACTGCGTCATTATACCTGTCGTCCTGGCTGTCATCTAACTGCGTCATTATACCTGTTGTCCTGGCTGTCATCCTATTGCGTCATTATGCTTGTAGTCCTGGCTGTCATCTTACTGCGTCATTAAACCTTTTGTCCTGATGTGTCATCCTACTGTGTCATTATACCTGTCGTCCTGGCTGTCATCTTACTGCTTCATTATACTTGTTGTCCTGATGTGTCAACTTACTGCGTCATTATACCTGTTGTCCTGATGTGTCATCCTACTGTGTCATTATACTTGTCGTCCTGATCTGTCATCCTACTGCGTCATTATACCTGTCATCCTGGCTGTCATCTTACTGCATCATTATACCTGTTTTCCTGATGTGTCATCATTCTGCGTCATTATACCTGTCGTCCTGGCTGTCATCTTACTGCTTCATTATACTTGTTGTCCTGATGTGTCAACTTACTGCGTCATTATACCTGTTGTCCTGATGTGTCATCCTACTGCGTCATTATACTTGTCGTCCTGATCTGTCATCCTACTGCGTCATTATACCTGTCATCCTGGCTGTCATCTTACTGCATCATTATACCTGTTTTCCTGATGTGTCATCATTCTGCGTCATTATACCTGTCGTCCTGGCTGTCATCTTACTGCGTCATTATACCTGTGGTCCTGATGTGTCATCCTTCTGCGTCATTATACCTGTCGTCATAGCTGTCATCTGACTGTCTCATTATAGCTGTTGTCCTGATGTGTCATCCTACTGCGTCATTATACCTGTCGTCTTGGCTGTCATCTTACTGCGTCATTATACCTGTTGTCCAGATGTGTCATCCTACTGTGTCATTATCCTCGTTGTCCTGATGTGTCAACTTCCTGCGTCATTATACCTGTCGTCCTGGCTGTCAATTCACTGCGTCATTATACCTGTTGTCCTGATATGTCATCCTACTGCGTCATTGTACCTGTCGTCCTGGCTGTCATCTTACTTCGTCATTATACCTGTTGTCCTGATATGTCATCCTACTGCGTCATTATACCTGTCGTCCTGGCTGTCATCTAACTGCGTCATTATACCTGTTGTCCTGGCTGTCATCCTAGTGCGTCATTATACTTGTTGTCCTGATGTGTCAACTTAATGCGTCATTATACCTGTTGTCCCGAAGTGTCATCCTACTGCGTCATTATACCTGTCATCCTGGCTGTCATCTTACTGCATCATTATACCTGTTTTCCTGATGTGTCATCATTCTGCGTCATTATACCTGTCGTCCTGGCTGTCATCTTACTGCTTCATTATACTTGTTGTCCTGATGTGTCAACTTACTGCGTCATTATACCTGTTGTCCTGATGTGTCATCCTACTGCGTCATTATACTTGTCGTCCTGATCTGTCATCCTACTGCGTCATTATACCTGTCATCCTGGCTGTCATCTTACTGCATCATTATACCTGTTTTCCTGATGTGTCATCATTCTGCGTCATTATACCTGTCGTCCTGGCTGTCATCTTACTGCGTCATTATACCTGTGGTCCTGATGTGTCATCCTTCTGCGTCATTATACCTGTCGTCATAGCTGTCATCTGACTGTCTCATTATAGCTGTTGTCCTGATGTGTCATCCTACTGCGTCATTATACCTGTCGTCTTGGCTGTCATCTTACTGCGTCATTATACCTGTTGTCCAGATGTGTCATCCTACTGTGTCATTATCCTCGTTGTCCTGATGTGTCAACTTCCTGCGTCATTATACCTGTCGTCCTGGCTGTCAATTCACTGCGTCATTATACCTGTTGTCCTGATATGTCATCCTACTGCGTCATTGTACCTGTCGTCCTGGCTGTCATCTTACTTCGTCATTATACCTGTTGTCCTGATATGTCATCCTACTGCGTCATTATACCTGTCGTCCTGGCTGTCATCTAACTGCGTCATTATACCTGTTGTCCTGGCTGTCATCCTAGTGCGTCATTATACTTGTTGTCCTGATGTGTCAACTTAATGCGTCATTATACCTGTTGTCCCGAAGTGTCATCCTACTGCGTCATTATACCTGTCGTCCTGGCTGTCATTTTACTGCGTCATTATACCTGTCGTCCTGGCTGTCATCATTCTGCGTCATTATACCTGTCGTCTTGATGTGTCAACTTACTGCGTCATTATACCTGTTGTCCTGATGTGTCAACTTACTGCGTCATTATACCTGTTGTCCTGATGTGTCATCCTACTGCGTCATTATACCTGTTGTCCTGGCTGTCATCTTAGTGCGTCATTATACTTGTTGTCCTGATGTGTCAACTTAATGCGTCATTATACCTGTTGTCCCGAAGGGTCATCCTACTGCGTCATTACACCTGTCGTCCTGGCTGTCATTTTACTGCGTCATTATACCTGTCGTCCTGGCTGTCATCATTCTGCGTCATTATACCTGTCGTCCTGGATGTCATCTTACTGCGTCATTATACCTGTTTTCCTGATGTGTCAACTTACTGCGTCATTATACCTGTTGTCCTGATGTGTCATCCTACTGCGTCATTATACCTGTTGTCCTTATGTGTCATCCTACTGCGTCATTATACCTGTCGTCCCGGCTGTCATCTTACTGCGTCATTATACCTGTTGTCCCAAAGTGTCATCCTACTGCGTCATTATACTTGTCGTCCTGGCTGTCATTTTACTGCGTCATTATACCTGTCGTCCTGGATGTCATCCTACTGCGTCATTATACCTGTCGTCCTAGCTGTCATCTTACTGCGTCATTATACCTGTCGTCCTAGCTGTCATCTTACTGCGTCATTATACCTGTTGTCCAGATGTGTCATCTTACTGTGTCATTATACTCGTTGTCCTGATGTGTCAACTTCCTGCGTTATTATACCTGTCGTCCTGATGTGTCATCCTACTGCGTCATTATACCTTTTGTCCTGATGTGTCATCTTACTGCGTCATTATACCTGTCGTCCTGGCTGTCATCTTACTGCGTCATTATACCTGTTCTCCTGATATGTCATCCTACTGCGTCATTATACCTGTCGTCCTGGCTGTCATCTAACTGCGTCATTATACCTGTTGTCCTGGCTGTCATCCTATTGCGTCATTATGCTTGTAGTCCTGGCTGTCATCTTACTGCGTCATTAAACCTTTTGTCCTGATGTGTCATCCTACTGTGTCATTATACCTGTCGTCCTGGCTGTCATCTTACTGCTTCATTATACTTGTTGTCCTGATGTGTCAACTTACTGCGTCATTATACCTGTTGTCCTGATGTGTCATCCTACTGCGTCATTATACTTGTCGTCCTGATCTGTCATCCTACTGCGTCATTATACCTGTCATCCTGGCTGTCATCTTACTGCATCATTATACCTGTTTTCCTGATGTGTCATCATTCTGCGTCATTATACCTGTCGTCCTGGCTGTCATCTTACTGCGTCATTATACCTGTGGTCCTGATGTGTCATCCTTCTGCGTCATTATACCTGTCGTCCTAGCTGTCATCTGACTGTCTCATTATAGCTGTTGTCCTGATGTGTCATCCTACTGCGTCATTATACCTGTCGTCTTGGCTGTCATCTTACTGCGTCATTATACCTGTTGTCCAGATGTGTCAACTTCCTGCGTCATTATACCTGTCGTCCTGGCTGTCAATTCACTGCGTCATTATACCTGTTGTCCTGATATGTCATCCTACTGTGTCATTATACCTGTCGTCCTGGCTGTCATCTTACTTCGTCATTATACCTGTTGTCCTGATATGTCATCCTACTGCGTCATTATACCTGTCGTCCTGGCTGTCATCTAACTGCGTCATTATACCTGTTGTCCTGGCTGTCATCCTATTGCGTCATTATGCTTGTCGTCCTGGCTGTCATCTTACTGCGTCATTATACCTTTTGTCCTGATGTGTCATCCTACTGCGTCATTATACCTGTCGTCCTGGCTGTCATCTTACTGCGTCATTATACCTGTTGTCCTGGCTGTCATCCTAGTGCGTCATTATACTTGTTGTCCTGATGTGTCAACTTAATGCGTCATTATACCTGTTGTCCCGAAGTGTCATCCTTCTGCGTCATTATACCTGTCGTCCTAGCTGTCATCTTACTGTGTCATTATAGCTGTTGTCCTGATGTGTCATCCTACTGCGTCATTATACCTGTCGTCCTGGATGTCATCCTACTGCGTCATTATACCTGTCGTCCTAGCTGTCATCTTACTGCGTCATTATACCTGTCGTCCTAGCTGTCATCTTACTGCGTCATTATACCTGTTGTCCAGATGTGTCATCTTACTGTGTCATTATACTCGTTGTCCTGATGTGTCAACTTACTGCTTCATTATACCTGTTGTCCTGATGTGTCATCCTACTGTGTCATTATACCTGTCGTCCTGGCTGTCATCTTACTGCTTCATTATACTTGTTGTCCTGATGTGTCAACTTACTGCGTCATTATACCTGTTGTCCTGATGTGTCATCCTACTGCGTCATTATACTTGTCGTCCTGATCTGTCATCCTACTGTGTCATTATACCTGTTGTCCTGATGGGTCAACTTACTGCGTCATTATACCTGTCGTCTTGTTTGTCATCTTACTGCGTCATTATACCTGTTGTCCTGATGTGTCATCCTACTGTGTCATTATACCTGTCGTCCTGGCTGTCATCTTACTGCTTCATTATACTTGTTGTCCTGATGTGTCAACTTACTGCGTCATTATACCTGTTGTCCTGATGTGTCATCCTACTGCGTCATTATACTTGTCGTCCTGATCTGTCATCCTACTGTGTCATTATACCTGTTGTCCTGATGGGTCAACTTACTGCGTCATTATACCTGTCGTCTTGTTTGTCATCTTTCTGCGTCATTATACCTGTTGTCCTGATGTGTCATCCTACTGCGTCATTATACCTGTCATCCTGGCTGTCATCTTACTGCATCATTATACCTGTTTTCCTGATGTGTCATCATTCTGCGTCATTATACCTGTCGTCCTGGCTGTCATCTTACTGCTTCATTATACTTGTTGTCCTGATGTGTCAACTTACTGCGTCATTATACCTGTTGTCCTGATGTGTCATCCTACTGCGTCATTATACTTGTCGTCCTGATCTGTCATCCTACTGCGTCATTATACCTGTCATCCTGGCTGTCATCTTACTGCATCATTATACCTGTTTTCCTGATGTGTCATCATTCTGCGTCATTATACCTGTCGTCCTGGCTGTCATCTTACTGCGTCATTATACCTGTGGTCCTGATGTGTCATCCTTCTGCGTCATTATACCTGTCGTCATAGCTGTCATCTGACTGTCTCATTATAGCTGTTGTCCTGATGTGTCATCCTACTGCGTCATTATACCTGTCGTCTTGGCTGTCATCTTACTGCGTCATTATACCTGTTGTCCAGATGTGTCATCCTACTGTGTCATTATCCTCGTTGTCCTGATGTGTCAACTTCCTGCGTCATTATACCTGTCGTCCTGGCTGTCAATTCACTGCGTCATTATACCTGTTGTCCTGATATGTCATCCTACTGCGTCATTGTACCTGTCGTCCTGGCTGTCATTTTACTGCGTCATTATACCTGTCGTCCTGGCTGTCATCATTCTGCGTCATTATACCTGTCGTCTTGGCTGTCATCTTACTGCGTCATTATACCTGTTGTCCTGGCTGTCATCTTACTGCGTCATTATACCTGTCGTCCTGATGTGTCAACTTACTGCGTCATTATACCTGTTGTCCTGATGTGTCATCCTACTGCGTCATTATACCTGTTGTCCTGGCTGTCATCTTAGTGCGTCATTATACTTGTTGTCCTGATGTGTCAACTTAATGCGTCATTATACCTGTTGTCCCGAAGGGTCATCCTACTGCGTCATTACACCTGTCGTCCTGGCTGTCATTTTACTGCGTCATTATACCTGTCGTCCTGGCTGTCATCATTCTGCGTCATTATACCTGTCGTCCTGGATGTCATCTTACTGCGTCATTATACCTGTTTTCCTGATGTGTCAACTTACTGCGTCATTATACCTGTTGTCCTGATGTGTCATCCTACTGCGTCATTATACCTGTTGTCCTTATGTGTCATCCTACTGCGTCATTATACCTGTCGTCCCGGCTGTCATCTTACTGCGTCATTATACCTGTTGTCCCAAAGTGTCATCCTACTGCGTCATTATACCTGTCGTCCTGGCTGTCATTTTACTGCGTCATTATACCTGTCGTCCTGGATGTCATCCTACTGCGTCATTATACCTGTCGTCCTAGCTGTCATCTTACTGCGTCATTATACCTGTCGTCCTAGCTGTCATCTTACTGCGTCATTATACCTGTTGTCCAGATGTGTCATCTTACTGTGTCATTATACTCGTTGTCCTGATGTGTCAACTTCCTGCGTTATTATACCTGTCGTCCTGATGTGTCATCCTACTGCGTCATTATACCTTTTGTCCTGATGTGTCATCTTACTGCGTCATTATACCTGTCGTCCTGGCTGTCATCTTACTGCGTCATTATACCTGTTCTCCTGATATGTCATCCTACTGCGTCATTATACCTGTCGTCCTGGCTGTCATCTAACTGCGTCATTATACCTGTTGTCCTGGCTGTCATCCTATTGCGTCATTATGCTTGTAGTCCTGGCTGTCATCTTACTGCGTCATTAAACCTTTTGTCCTGATGTGTCATCCTACTGTGTCATTATACCTGTCGTCCTGGCTGTCATCTTACTGCTTCATTATACTTGTTGTCCTGATGTGTCAACTTACTGCGTCATTATACCTGTTGTCCTGATGTGTCATCCTACTGCGTCATTATACTTGTCGTCCTGATCTGTCATCCTACTGCGTCATTATACCTGTCATCCTGGCTGTCATCTTACTGCATCATTATACCTGTTTTCCTGATGTGTCATCATTCTGCGTCATTATACCTGTCGTCCTGGCTGTCATCTTTCTGCGTCATTATACCTGTGGTCCTGATGTGTCATCCTTCTGCGTCATTATACCTGTCGTCCTAGCTGTCATCTGACTGTCTCATTATAGCTGTTGTCCTGATGTGTCATCCTACTGCGTCATTATACCTGTCGTCTTGGCTGTCATCTTACTGCGTCATTATACCTGTTGTCCAGATGTGTCATCCTACTGTGTCATTATCCTCGTTGTCCTGATGTGTCAACTTCCTGCGTCATTATACCTGTCGTCCTGGCTGTAAATTCACTGCGTCATTATACCTGTTGTCCTGATATGTCATCCTACTGTGTCATTGTACCTGTCGTCCTGGCTGTCATCTTACTTCGTCATTATACCTGTTGTCCTGATATGTCATCCTACTGCGTCATTATACCTGTCGTCCTGGCTGTCATCTAACTGCGTCATTATACCTGTTGTCCTGGCTGTCATCCTATTGCGTCATTATGCTTGTCGTCCTGGCTGTCATCTTACTGCGTCATTATACCTTTTGTCCTGATGTGTCATCCTACTGCGTCATTATACCTGTCGTCCTGGCTGTCATCTTACTGCGTCATTATACCTGTTGTCCTGGCTGTCATCCTAGTGCGTCATTATACTTGTTGTCCTGATGTGTCAACTTAATGCGTCATTATACCTGTTGTCCCGAAGTGTCATCCTTCTGCGTCATTATACCTGTCGTCCTAGCTGTCATCTTACTGTGTCATTATAGCTGTTGTCCTGATGTGTCATCCTACTGCGTCATTATACCTGTCGTCCTGGATGTCATCCTACTGCGTCATTATACCTGTCGTCTTGTTTGTCATCTTACTGCGTCATTATACCTGTTGTCCTGATGTGTCATCAATCTGCGTCATTATACCTTTCGTCTTGGCTGTCATCTTACTGCGTCATCATACCTGTTGTCCTGATGTGTCATCTTACTGCGTCATTATACCTGTTGTCCTGATGTCTCATCATTCTGCGTCATTATACCTGTCGTCCTGGCTGTCATCTTACTGCGTCATTATACCTGTTGTCCTGATGTGTCATCTTACTGTGTCATTATACCTGTTCTCCTGATGTTTCAACTCACTGCGTCATTATACCTGTCGTCTTGGCTGTCATCTTACTGCGTCATTATACCTGTTCTCCTGATGTGTCATCCTACTGCGTCATTATACCTGTTGTCTTGGCTGTCATGTTACTGCGTCATTATACCTGTTGTCCTGATGTGTGATCCTATTGCGTCATTATACCTGTTGTCCTGGCTGTCATCTTACTGCGTCATTAAACCTGTTGTCCTGATGTGTCATCCTATTGCGTCATTATACCTGTTGTCCTGATGTGTCATCTTTCTGCGTCATTATACTTGTCGTCCTGGCTGTCATCTTTCTGCGTCATTATACCTGTTGTCCTGATGTGTCAACTCACTGCGTCATTATACCTGTCGTCCCGGCTGTCATCTTACTGCGTCATCATACCTGTTGTCCTGATGTGTCATCTTACTGCGTCATTATACCTGTTGTCCTGATGTGTCATCCTACTGCGTCATTATACCTGTCGTCTTGGCTGTCATCTTACTGCGTCATTATACCTGTTGTCCAGATGTGTCATCCTACTGCGTCATTATACCTGTTGCCTTGGCTGTCATCTTACTGTGTCATTATAGCTGTTGTCCTGATGTGTCATCCTACTGCGTCATTATACCTGTCGTCTTGGCTGTCATCTTACTGTGTCATTATAGCTGTTGTCCTGATGTGTCATCCTACTGCGTCATTATACCTGTCGTCCTAGCTGTCATCTTACTGTGTCATTATACCTGTTGTCCTGATGTGTCAACTTACTGCGTCATTATACCTGTTGTCCTGATGTGTCATCCTACTGCGTCATTATACCTGTTGTCCTTATGTGTTATCCTTCTGCGTCATTATACCTGTCGTCCTAGCTGTCATCTTACTGTGTCATTATACCTGTTGTCCTGATGTGTCAACTTACTGCGTCATTATACCTGTTGTCCTGATGTGTCATCCTACTGCGTCATTATACCTGTTGTCCTGGCTGTCATCCTACTGCGTCATTATACCTGTCGTCTTGGCTGTCATCTTACTGCGTCATTATACCTGTCGTCTTGGCTGTCATGTTACTGCGTCATTATACCTGTTGTCCTGATGTGTCATCCTACTGCGTCATTATACCTGTCGTCCTAGCTGTCATCTTACTGTGTCATCATGCCTGTTGAGCTGATGTGTCAACATACTGCGTCATTATACCTGTTGTCCTGATGTGTCATCTTACTGCGTCATTATACCTGTTCTCCTGATGTGTCAACTCACTGCGTCATTATACCTGTCGTCTTGGCTGTCATCTTACTGCGTCATTATACCTGCTGTCCTGATGTGTCATCCTTCTGCGTCATTATACCTGTCGTCCTAGCTGTAATCTTACTGTGTCATTATACCTGTTGCCCTGATGTGTCATCCTACTGCGTCATTATACCTGTCGTCTTGGCTGTCATCTTACTGCGTCATTATACCTGTTGTCCAGATGTGTCATCCTACTGCGTCATTATACGTGTTGTCCTGATGTGTCAACTTACTGCGTCATTATTCCTGTCGTCTAGGCTGTCATCTTACTGCGTCATTATACCTGTTGTCCTGATGTGTCATCCTACTGCGTCATTATACCTGTCGTCCTAGCTGTCATCTTACTGTGTCATCATGCCTGTTGTCCTGATGTGTCAATATACTGCGTCATTATACCTGTTGTCCTGATGTGTCATCTTACTGCGTCATTATACCTGTTCTCATGATGTGTCAACTCACTGCGTCATTATACCTGTCGTCCTGGCTGTCATCATTCTGCGTCATTATACCTGTCGTCCTAGCTGTCATCTTACTGCGTCATCATGCCTGTTGTCCTGATGTGTCAACATACTGCGTCATTATACCTGTTGTCCTGATGTGTCATCTTACTGCGTCATTATACCTGTTCTCCTGATGTGTCAACTCACTGCGTCATTATACCTGTCGTCTTGGCTGTCATCTTACTGCGTCATTATACCTGCTGTCCTGATGTGTCATCCTACTGCGTCATTATAGATGTCATCTTGGCTGCCATCTAACTGCATCATTATACCTGTTGTCCTTATGTGTCATCTTACTGCGTCATTATACCTGTTGTCCTGATGTCTCATCATTCTGCGTCATTATACCTGTCGTCCTGGCTGTCATCTTACTGCGTCATTATACCTGTTGTCCTGATGTGTCATCTTGCTGCGTCATTATACCTGTTCTCCTGATGTGTCAACTCACTGCGTCATTATACCTGTCGTCTTGGCTGTCATCTTACTGCGTCATGATACCTGTTGTCCTGATGTGTCATCCTACTGCGTCATTATACCTGTTGTCTTGGCTGTCATCTTACTGCGTCATTATACCTGTTGTCCAGATGTGTCATCCTTCTGCGTCATTATACCTGTCGTCCTAGCTGTCATCTTACTGTGTCATTATAGCTGTTGTCCTGATGTGTCATCCTACTGCGTCATTATACCTGTCGCCCTGATATGTCATCCTACTGCATCATTATACCTGTTGTCCTAATGTGTCAACTCACTGCGTCATTATACCAGTCGTCCTGGCTGTCATCTTACTGCGTCATTATTCCTCTTGTCCTCATGTGTCATCCTACTCCGTCATTATACCAGTCGTCCTGGCTGTCATCTTACTGCGTCATTATACCTGTTGTCCTGATATGTCATCCTACTGCGTCATTATACCTGTCGTCCTGGCTGTCATCTAACTGCGTCATTATACCTGTTGTCCTGGCTGTCATCCTATTGCGTCATTATGCTTGTCGTCCTGGCTGTCATCTTACTGCGTCATTATACCTTTTGTCCTGATGTGTCATCCTACTGCGTCATTATACCTGTTGTCCTGATGTGTCATCCTACTGCGTCATTATACTTGTCGTCCTGATGTGTCATCCTACTGCGTCATTATACCTGTCGTCCTGATATGTCATCCTACTGCGTCATTATACCTTTTGTCCTGATGTGTCATCCTACTGCGTCATTATACCTGTTGTCCTGATGTGTCATCCTTCTGCGTCATTATACTTGTCGTCCTGATGTGTCATCCTACTGCGTCATTATACCTGTCGTCCTGGCTGTCATCTTACTGCGTCATTATACCTGTTTTCCTGATGTGTCATCCTTCTGCGTCATTATACCTGTTGTCCTGATGTGTCATCCTACTGCGTCATTATACTTGTCGTCCTGATGTGTCATCCTACTGCGTCATTATACCTGTCGTCCTGGCTGTCATCTTACTGCGTCATTATACCTGTTGTCCTAATGTGTCAACTCACTGCGTCATTATACCAGTCGTCCTGGCTGTCATCTTACTGCGTCATTATTCCTCTTGTCCTCATGTGTCATCCTACTCCGTCATTATACCTGTCGTCCTGGCTGTCATCTTACTGCGTCATTATACCTGTTGTCCTGATATGTCATCCTACTGCGTCATTATACCTGTCGTCCTGGCTGTCATCTAACTGCGTCATTATACCTGTTGTCCTGGCTGTCATCCTATTGCGTCATTATGCTTGTCGTCCTGGCTGTCATCTTACTGCGTCATTATACCTTTTGTCCTGATGTGTCATCCTACTGCGTCATTATACCTGTTGTCCTGATGTGTCATCCTACTGCGTCATTATACTTGTCGTCCTGATGTGTCATCCTACTGCGTCATTATACCTGTCGTCCTGATATGTCATCCTACTGCGTCATTATACCTTTTGTCCTGATGTGTCATCCTACTGCGTCATTATACCTGTTGTCCTGATGTGTCATCCTTCTGCGTCATTATACCTGTCGTCCTAGCTGTCATCTTACTGTGTCATTATACCTGTTGCCTTGATGTGTCAACTTACTGCGTCATTATACCTATCGTCTTGGCTGTCATCTTACTGCATCATTATGCCTGTTGTCCTTATTTGTCATCCTACTGCGTCATTATAGATGTCATCTTGGCTGCCATCTAACTGCATCATTATACCTGTTGTCCTTATGTGTCATCTTACTGCGTCATTATACCTGTTGTCCTGATGTCTCATCATTCTGCGTCATTATACCTGTCGTCCTGGCTGTCATCTTACTGCGTCATTATACCTGTTGTCCTGATGTGTCATCTTGCTGCGTCATTATACCTGTTCTCCTGATGTGTCAACTCACTGCGTCATTATACCTGTCGTCTTGGCTGTCATCTTACTGCGTCATGATACCTGTTGTCCTGATGTGTCATCCTACTGCGTCATTATACCTGTTGTCTTGGCTGTCATCTTACTGCGTCATTATACCTGTTGTCCAGATGTGTCATCCTTCTGCGTCATTATACCTGTCGTCCTAGCTGTCATCTTACTGTGTCATTATAGCTGTTGTCCTGATGTGTCATCCTACTGCGTCATTATACCTGTCGCCCTGATATGTCATCCTACTGCATCATTATACCTGTTGTCCTAATGTGTCAACTCACTGCGTCATTATACCAGTCGTCCTGGCTGTCATCTTACTGCGTCATTATTCCTCTTGTCCTCATGTGTCATCCTACTCCGTCATTATACCAGTCGTCCTGGCTGTCATCTTACTGCGTCATTATACCTGTTGTCCTGATATGTCATCCTACTGCGTCATTATACCTGTCGTCCTGGCTGTCATCTAACTGCGTCATTATACCTGTTGTCCTGGCTGTCATCCTATTGCGTCATTATGCTTGTCGTCCTGGCTGTCATCTTACTGCGTCATTATACCTTTTGTCCTGATGTGTCATCCTACTGCGTCATTATACCTGTTGTCCTGATGTGTCATCCTACTGCGTCATTATACTTGTCGTCCTGATGTGTCATCCTACTGCGTCATTATACCTGTCGTCCTGATATGTCATCCTACTGCGTCATTATACCTTTTGTCCTGATGTGTCATCCTACTGCGTCATTATACCTGTTGTCCTGATGTGTCATCCTTCTGCGTCATTATACTTGTCGTCCTGATGTGTCATCCTACTGCGTCATTATACCTGTCGTCCTGGCTGTCATCTTACTGCGTCATTATACCTGTTTTCCTGATGTGTCATCCTTCTGCGTCATTATACCTGTTGTCCTGATGTGTCATCCTACTGCGTCATTATACTTGTCGTCCTGATGTGTCATCCTACTGCGTCATTATACCTGTCGTCCTGGCTGTCATCTTACTGCGTCATTATACCTGTTGTCCTAATGTGTCAACTCACTGCGTCATTATACCAGTCGTCCTGGCTGTCATCTTACTGCGTCATTATTCCTCTTGTCCTCATGTGTCATCCTACTCCGTCATTATACCTGTCGTCCTGGCTGTCATCTTACTGCGTCATTATACCTGTTGTCCTGATATGTCATCCTACTGCGTCATTATACCTGTCGTCCTGGCTGTCATCTAACTGCGTCATTATACCTGTTGTCCTGGCTGTCATCCTATTGCGTCATTATGCTTGTCGTCCTGGCTGTCATCTTACTGCGTCATTATACCTTTTGTCCTGATGTGTCATCCTACTGCGTCATTATACCTGTTGTCCTGATGTGTCATCCTACTGCGTCATTATACTTGTCGTCCTGATGTGTCATCCTACTGCGTCATTATACCTGTCGTCCTGATATGTCATCCTACTGCGTCATTATACCTTTTGTCCTGATGTGTCATCCTACTGCGTCATTATACCTGTTGTCCTGATGTGTCATCCTTCTGCGTCATTATACTTGTCGTCCTGATGTGTCATCCTACTGCGTCATTATACCTGTCGTCCTGGCTGTCATCTTACTGCGTCATTATACCTGTTTTCCTGATGTGTCATCCTTCTGCGTCATAATACCTGTTGTCCTGATGTGTCATCCTACTGCGTCATTATACTTGTCGTCCTGATGTGTCATCCTACTGCGTCATTATACCTGTCGTCCTGGCTGTCATCTTACTGCGTCATTATACCTGTTGTCCTGATGTGTCATCCTACTGCGTCATTATACCTGTCGTCTTGGCTGTCATCTTACTGCGTCATTATACCTGTTGTCCTGGCTGTCATCTTACTGCGTCATTATACCTGTTTTCCTGATGTGTCATCCTACTGCGTCATTATACCTGTTGTCCTAATGTGTCATCTTACTGCGTCATTATACCTGTCGTCCTGGCAGTCACCTTACTGCGTCATTATACCTCTAGTCCTGATGTGTCATCCTACTGCGTCATTATACCTGTCGTCTTGGCTGTCATCTTACTGCGTCATTATACCTGTTGTCCAGATGTGTCATCCTACTGCGTCATTATACGTGTTGTCCTGATGTGTCATCCTACTGAGTCATTATACCTGTCGTCCTGGCTGTCATCTTACGGCGTCATTATACCTGTTGTCCTGATGTGTCATCCTACTGCGTCATTATACCTGTCGTCCTAGCTGTCATCTTACTGCGTCATTATACCTGTTGTCCTGATGTGTCATCCTACTGCGTCATTATACGTGTTGTCCTGATGTGTCATCCAACTGCGTCATTATATCTGTCGTCCTGGCTGTCACCTTACTGCGTCATTATACCTCTTGTCCTGATGTGTCATCCTACTGCGTCATTATACCTGTCGTCCTGGCTGTCATCTTACGGCGTCATTATACCTGTTGTCCTGATGTGTCATCCTACTGCGTCATTATACCTGTCGTCCTGGCTATAATCTTACTGCTTCATAATACTTGTTGTCCAGATGTGTCATCCTACTGCGTCATTATACCTGTCGTCCTAGCTGTCATCTTACTGCGTCATTATACCTGTCGTCCTAGCTGTCATCTTACTGCGTCATTATACTTGTCGTCTTGGCTGTCATCTTACTGCGTCATTATACCTGTTGTCCAGCTGTGTCATCCTACTGCGTCATTATACCTGTCGTCTTGGCTGTCATCTTACTGCGTCATTATACCTGTTGTCCTGATGTGTCATCCTACTGCGTCATTATACCTGTTGTCCTGATGTGTCATACTACTGCGTCATTATACTTGTCGTCCTGGCTGTCATCTTACTGTGTCATTAAAACTGTTGTCCTGATGTGTCAACTCACTGCGTCATTATACCTGTTGTCCCGATGTGTCAACTCACTGCGTCATTATACCTGTCGTCCTAGCTGTCATCTTACTGTGTCATTATACCTGTTGTCCTGATGTGTCAACTTACCGAGTCATTATACTTGTCGTCCTGGCTGTCATCATTCTGCGTAATTATACCTGTCGTCCTGGCTGTCATCTTACTGCGTCATTATACCTGTTGTCCTGAAGTGTCAACTTACTGCGTCATTATACCTGTCGTCCTGATGTGTCATCCTAATGCGTCATTATACCTATTGTCCTGATGTGTCATCCTACTGCGTCATTATACCTGTCGTCCTGATATGTCATCCTACTGTGTCATTATACCTGTTGTCCTGATGTGTCATCTTACTGCGTCATTATACCTGTTGTCCTGATGTGTCATCCTACTGCGTCATTATACCTGTCTTTTTGGCTGTCATCTTACTGCGTCATTATACCTGTTGTCCTGATGTGTCATCCTACTGCGTTATTATACCTGTCGTCTTGGCTGTCATCTTACTGCATCATTATACCTGTTGTCCTGATGTGTCATCCTACTGCGTCATGATACCTGTCGTCCTAGCTGTCATCTTACTGTGTCATTATACTTGTTGTCCTGATGTGTCAACTTGCAGCGTCATTATACCTGTCGTCCTGGCTGTCAATTTACTGTGTCATTATACGTGTTGTCCTGATGTGTCAACTTACTGCTTCATTATACCTGTCGTCTTGGCTGTCATCTTACTGCGTCATTATACCTGTTGTCCTGATGTGTCATCCTATTGCGTCATTATACCTGTCGTCCTAGCTGTCATCTTACTGTGTCATTATACTTGTTGTCCTGATGTGTCAACTTGCAGCGTCATTATACCTGTCGTCCTGGCTGTCAATTTACTGTGTCATTATACGTGTTGTCCATACGTGTCATCCTATTGCGTCATTATACCTGTCGTCCTGGCTGTCATCTTACTGCGTCATTAAACCTGTTGTCCTGATGTGTCATCCTATTGCGTCATTATACCTGTTGTCCTGATGTGTCATCCTACTGCGTCATTATACTTGTCGTCCTGGCTGTCATCTTACTGCGTCATTATGCCTGTTGTCCTGATGAGTCAACTTACTGCGTCATTATACCTGTTGTCCTGATGTGTCATCTTACTGCGTCATTATACCTGTTCTCCTGATGTGTCAACTCACTGCGTCATTATACCTGTCGTCTTGGCTGTCATCTTACTGCGTCATTATACCTGTTGTCCTGATGTGTCATCCTTCTGCGTCATTATACCTGTCGTCCTAGCTGTCATCTTACTGTGTCATTAAACCTATTGTCCTGATGTGTCATCCTACTGCGTCATTATACCTGTCGTCCTGATATGTCATCCTACTGCGTCATTATACCTGTTGTCCTAATGTGTCATCTTACTGCGTCATTATACCTGTCGTCCTGGCAGTCACCTTACTGCGTCATTATACCTCTAGTCCTGATGTGTCATCCTACTGCGTCATTATACCTGTCGTCTTGGCTGTCATCTTACTGCGTCATTATACCTGTTGTCCAGATGTGTCATCCTACTGCGTCATTATACGTGTTGTCCTGATGTGTCATCCTACTGAGTCATTATACCTGTCGTCCTGGCTGTCATCTTACGGCGTCATTATACCTGTTGTCCTGATGTGTCATCCTACTGCGTCATTATACCTGTCGTCCTAGCTGTCATCTTACTGCGTCATTATACCTGTTGTCCTGATGTGTCATCCTACTGCGTCATTATACCTGTCGTCTTGGCTGTCATCTTACTGCGTCATTATACCTGTTGTCCAGATGTGTCATCCTACTGCGTCATTATACGTGTTGTCCTGATGTGTCATCCAACTGCGTCATTATATCTGTCGTCCTGGCTGTCACCTTACTGCGTCATTATACCTCTTGTCCTGATGTGTCATCCTACTGCGTCATTATACCTGTCGTCCTGGCTGTCATCTTACGGCGTCATTATACCTGTTGTCCTGATGTGTCATCCTACTGCGTCATTATACCTGTCGTCCTGGCTATAATCTTACTGCTTCATAATACTTGTTGTCCAGATGTGTCATCCTACTGCGTCATTATACCTGTCGTCCTAGCTGTCATCTTACTGCGTCATTATACCTGTCGTCCTAGCTGTCATCTTACTGCGTCATTATACTTGTCGTCTTGGCTGTCATCTTACTGCGTCATTATACCTGTTGTCCAGCTGTGTCATCCTACTGCGTCATTATACCTGTCGTCTTGGCTGTCATCTTACTGCGTCATTATACCTGTTGTCCTGATGTGTCATCCTACTGCGTCATTATACCTGTTGTCCTGATGTGTCATACTACTGCGTCATTATACTTGTCGTCCTGGCTGTCATCTTACTGTGTCATTAAAACTGTTGTCCTGATGTGTCAACTCACTGCGTCATTATACCTGTTGTCCCGATGTGTCAACTCACTGCGTCATTATACCTGTCGTCCTAGCTGTCATCTTACTGTGTCATTATACCTGTTGTCCTGATGTGTCAACTTACCGAGTCATTATACTTGTCGTCCTGGCTGTCATCATTCTGCGTAATTATACCTGTCGTCCTGGCTGTCATCTTACTGCGTCATTATACCTGTTGTCCTGAAGTGTCAACTTACTGCGTCATTATACCTGTCGTCCTGATGTGTCATCCTAATGCGTCATTATACCTATTGTCCTGATGTGTCATCCTACTGCGTCATTATACCTGTCGTCCTGATATGTCATCCTACTGTGTCATTATACCTGTTGTCCTGATGTGTCATCTTACTGCGTCATTATACCTGTTGTCCTGATGTGTCATCCTACTGCGTCATTATACCTGTCTTTTTGGCTGTCATCTTACTGCGTCATTATACCTGTTGTCCTGATGTGTCATCCTACTGCGTTATTATACCTGTCGTCTTGGCTGTCATCTTACTGCATCATTATACCTGTTGTCCTGATGTGTCATCCTACTGCGTCATGATGCCTGTCGTCCTAGCTGTCATCTTACTGTGTCATTATACTTGTTGTCCTGATGTGTCAACTTGCAGCGTCATTATACCTGTCGTCCTGGCTGTCAATTTACTGTGTCATTATACGTGTTGTCCTGATGTGTCAACTTACTGCTTCATTATACCTGTCGTCTTGGCTGTCATCTTACTGCATCATTATACCTGTTGTCCATACGTGTCATCCTATTGCGTCATTATACCTGTCGTCCTGGCTGTCATCTTACTGCGTCATTAAACCTGTTGTCCTGATGTGTCATCCTATTGCGTCATTATACCTGTTGTCCTGATGTGTCATCCTACTGCGTCATTATACTTGTCGTCCTGGCTGTCATCTTACTGCGTCATTATGCCTGTTGTCCTGATGAGTCAACTTACTGCGTCATTATACCTGTTGTCCTGATGTGTCATCTTACTGCGTCATTATACCTGTTCTCCTGATGTGTCAACTCACTGCGTCATTATACCTGTCGTCTTGGCTGTCATCTTACTGCGTCATTATACCTGTTGTCCTGATGTGTCATCCTTCTGCGTCATTATACCTGTCGTCCTAGCTGTCATCTTACTGTGTCATTAAACCTGTTGCCCTGATGTGTCATCCTACTGCGTCATTATACCTGTCGTCTTGGCTTTCATCTTACTGCGTCATTATACCTGTTGTCTAGGCTGTCATTTTACTCCATCATTATACCTGTTGTCCTGATGTGTCATCCTACTGCGTCATTATACCTGTCGTCTTGGCTGTCATCTTACTGCGTCATCATACCTGTTGTCCTGATGTGTCATCTTACTGCGTCATTATACCTGTTGTCCTGATGTCTCATCATTCTGCGTCATTATACCTGTCGTCCTGGCTGTCATCTTACTGCGTCATTATACCTGTTGTCCTGATGTGTCATCTTACTGTGTCATTATACCTGTTCTCCTGATGTGTCATCCTACTGCGTCATTATACCTGTTGTCTTGGCTGTCATGTTACTGCGTCATTATACCTGTTGTCCTGATGTGTCATCCTACTGCGTCATTATACCTGTTGTCCTGATGTGTCAACTTCGTGCGTCATTATACCTGTCGTCCTGGCTGTCAATTTACTGCGTCATTATACCTGTCGTCCTGGCTGTCATCTTACTGCATCATTATACCTGTTGTCCTGATGTGTCATCATTCTGCGTCATTATACCTGTCGTCCTGACTGTCATCTTATTGCGTCTTTATACCTGTCGTCCTGGCTGTCATCATTCTGCGTCATTATACCTGTCGTCCTGGATGTCATCTTACTGCGTCATTATACCTGTTGTCCTGATGTGTCAACTTACTGCGTCATTATACCTGTTGTCCTGATGTGTCATCCTACTGCGTCATTATACCTGTTGTCCTGGCTGTCATCCTACTGCGTCATTATACCTGTCGTCTTGGCTGTCATCTTACTGCGTCATTATACCTGTCGTCTTGGCTGTCATGTTACTGCGTCATTATACCTGTTGTCCTGATGTGTCATCCTACTGCGTCATTATACCTGTCGTCCTAGCTGTCATCTTACTGTGTCATCATGCCTGTTGTCCTGATGTGTCAACATGCTGCGTCATTATACCTGTTGTCCTGATGTGTCATCTTACTGCGTCATTATACCTGTTCTCCTGATGTGTCAACTCACGTCATTATACCTGTCGTCTTGGCTGTCATCTTACTGCGTCATTATACCTGTTGTCCTGATGTGTCATCCTTCTGCGTCATTATACCTGTCGTCCTAGCTGTCATCTTACTGTGTCATTATACCTGTTGCCCTGATGTGTCATCCTACTGCGTCATTATACCTGTCGTCTTGGCTGTCATCTTACTGCGTCATTATACCTGTTGTCCAGATGTGTCATCCTACTGCATCATTATACCTGTCATACTGATATGTCATCCTACTGCGTTATTATACCTGTCGTCCTAGCTGTCATCTTACTGTGTCATCATGCCTGTTGTCCTGATGTGTCAACATACTGCGTCATTATACCTGTTGTCCTGATGTGTCATCTTACTGCGTCATTATACCTGTTCTCCTGATGTGTCAACTCACTGCGTCATTATACCTGTCGTCCTGGCTGTCATCATTCTGCGTCATTATACCTGTCGTCCTGGATGTCATATTACTGCGTCATTATACCTGTCGTCTTGGCTGTCATGTTACTGCGTCATTATACCTGTTGTCCTGATGTGTCATCCTACTGCGTCATTATACCTGTCGTCCTAGCTGTCATCTTACTGTGTCATCATGCCTGTTGTCCTGATGTGTCAACATACTGCGTCATTATACCTGTTGTCCTGATGTGTCATCTTACTGCGTCATTATACCTGTTCTCCTGATGTGTCAACTCACTGCGTCATTATACCTGTCGTCTTGGCTTTCATCTTACTGCGTCATTATACCTGTTGTCCTGATGTGTCATCCTTCTGCGTCATTATACCTGTCGTCCTAACTGTCATCTTACTGTGTCATTATACCTGTTGCCCTGATGTGTCATCCTACTGCGTCATTATACCTGTCGTCTTGGCTGTCATCTTACTGCGTCATTATACCTGTTGTCCAGATGTGTCATCCTACTGCGTCATTATACCTGTTGTCCTGATGTGTCATCCTACTGCGTCATTATACCTGTTGTCCTGGCTCTCATCTTAGTGCGTCATTATACTTGTTGTCCTGATGTGTCAACTTAATGCGTCATTATACCTGTTGTCCCGAAGTGTCATCCTACTGCGTCATTATACCTGTCTTCCTGGCTGTCATTTTTCTGCGTCATTATACCTGTCGTCCCGGCTGTCATCTTAGTGCGTCATTATACCTGTTGTCCCAAAGTGTCATCCTACTGCGTCATTATCCCTGTCGTCCTGGCTGTCATTTTACTGCGTCATTATACCTGTCGTCCTGGATGTCATCCTACTGCGTCATTATACCTGTCGTCCTGGATGTCATCTTACTGCGTCATTATACCTGTTGTCCTGATGTGTCAACTTACTGCGTCATTATACCTGTTGTCCTGATGTGTCATCCTACTGCGTCATTATACCTGTTGTCCTGGCTGTCATCCTACTGCGTCATTATACCTGTCGTCTTGGTTGTCATCTTACTGCGTCATTATACCTGTCGTCCTGGCTGTCAATTTACTGCGTCATTATACCTGTCGTCCTGGCTGTCATCTTACTGCATCATTATGCCTGTTGTCCTTATTTGTCATCCTACTGCGTCATTATACCTGTTGTCCTGATATGTCATCCTACTGCGTCATTATACCTGTCGTCCTGGCTGTCATCTAACTGCGTCATTATACCTGTCGTCCTGGCTGTCATCTAACTGCGTCATTTTACCTGTTGTCCTGGCTGTCATCCTATTGCGTCATTATGCTTGTCGTCCTGGCTGTCATCTAACTGCGTCATTATACCTTTTGTCCTGATGAGTCATCCTACTGTGTCATTATACCTGTCGTCCTGGCTGTCATCTTACTGCATCATTATGCCTGTTGTCCTTATTTGTCATCCTACTGCGTCATTATACCTGTTGTCCTGATATGTCATCCTACTGCGTCATTATACCTGTTGTCCTGATGTGTCATCCTACTGCGTCATTATACTTGTCGTCCTGATGTGTCATCCTACTGCGTCATTATACCTGTCGTCCTGATATGTCATCCTACTGCTTCATTATACCTTTTGTCCTGATGTGTCATCCTACTGCGTCATTATACCTGTTGTCCTGATGTGTCATCCTTCTGCGTCATTATACTTGTCGTCCTGATGTGTCATCCTACTGCGTCATTATACCTGTCGTCCTGGCTGTCATCTTACTGCGTCATTATACCTGTTTTCCTGATGTGTCATCCTTCTGCGTCATTATACCTGTTGTCCTGATGTGTCATCCTACTGCGTCATTATACTTGTCGTCCTGATGTGTCATCCTACTGCGTCATTATACCTGTCGTCCTGGCTGTCATCTTACTGCGTCATTATATCTGTTGTCCTGATGTGTCATCCTACTGCGTCATTATACCTGTCGTCTTGGCTGTCATCTTACTGCGTCATTATACCTGTTGTCCTGGCTGTCATCTTACTGCGTCATTATACCTGTTGTCCCGAAATGTCATCCTACTGCGTCATCATACCTGTCGTCCTGGCTGTCATTTTACTGCGTCATTATACCTGTCGTCCTGGCTGTCATCATTCTGCGTCATTATACCTGTCGTCCTGGATGTCATCTTACTGCGTCATTATACCTGTTTTCCTGATGTGTCAACTTACTGCGTCATTATACCTGTTGTCCTGATGTGTCATCCTACTGCGTCATTATACCTGTTGTCCTTATGTGTCATCCTACTGCGTCATTATACCTGTCGTCCCGGCTGTCATCTTACTGCGTCATTATACCTGTTGTCCCAAAGTGTCATCCTACTGCGTCATTATACCTGTCGTCCTGGCTGTCATTTTACTGCGTCATTATACCTGTCGTCCTGGATGTCATCCTACTGCGTCATTATACCTGTCGTCCTGGATGTCATCTTACTGCGTCATTATACCTGTTGTCCTGATGTGTCAACTTACTGCGTCATTATACCTGTTGTCCTGATGTGTCATCCTACTGCGTCATTATACCTGTTGTCCTGGCTGTCATCCTACTGCGTCATTATACTTGTCGTCCTGGCTGTCATCTTACTGCGTCATTATACCTGTTGTCCTGATGTGTCATGCTACTGCGTCATTATACCTGTCGTCCTGGCTGTCATCTTACTGCGTCATTATACCTGTTGTCCTGATGTGTCAACTTACTGCGTCATCATACCTGTCATCCTGGCTGTCATCATTCTGTGTCATTATACCTATCGTCCTGATATGTCATCCGACTGCGTCATTATACCTGTCGTCCTGGCTGTCATCTTACTGCGTCATTATACCTGTCGTCTTGGTTGTCATCTTACTGCGTCATTATACCTGTTGTCCTGATGTGTCAACTTAATGCGTCATTATACCTGTTGTCCCGAAGTGTCATCCTACTGCGTCATTATACCTGTCGTCCTGGCTGTCATCTTACTGTGTCTTTATACCTGTTGTCCTGATGTGTCATCCTACTGCGTCATTATACCTGTTGTCCTGATGTGTCATCCTACTGCGTCATTATACCTGTTGTCCTGGCTGTCATCCTACTGCGTCATTATACCTGTCGTCTTGGCTGTCATCTTACTGCGTCATTATACCTGTTGTCCTGATGTGTCATCCTACTGCGTCATTATACCTGTCGTCTTGGCTGTCATCTTACTGCGTCATTATACCTGTTGTCCTGGCGGTCATCTTACTGCGTCATTATACCTGTTGTCCCGAAGTGTCATCCTACTGTGTCATCATACCTGTCGTCCTGGCTGTCATTTTACTGCGTCATTATACCTGTCGTCCTGGCTGTCATCATTCTGCGTCATTATACCTGTCGTCCTGGATGTCATCTTACTGCGTCATTATACCTGTTTTCCTGATGTGTCAACTTACTGCGTCATTATACCTGTTGTCCTGATGTGTCATCCTACTGCGTCATTATACCTGTTGTCCTTATGTGTCATCCTACTGCGTCATTATACCTGTCGTCCCGGCTGTCATCTTACTGCGTCATTATACCTGTTGTCCCAAAGTGTCATCCTACTGCGTCATTATACCTGTCGTCCTGGATGTCATCTTACTGCGTCATTATACCTGTTGTCCTGATGTGTCAACTTACTGCGTCATTATACCTGTTGTCCTGATGTGTCATCCTACTGCGTCATTATACCTGTTGTCCTGGCTGTCATCCTACTGCGTCATTATACTTGTCGTCCTGGCTGTCATCTTACTGCATCATTATACCTGTTGTCCTGATGTGTCATGCTACTGCGTCATTATACCTGTCGTCCTGGCTGTCATCTTACTGCGTCATTATACCTGTTGTCCTGATGTGTCAACTTATTGCGTCATCATACCTGTCATCCTGGCTGTCATCATTCTGTGTCATTATACCTATCGTCCTGATATGTCATCCGACTGCGTCATTATACCTGTCGTCCTGGCTGTCATCTTACTGCGTCATTATACCTGTTGTCCTGATGTGTCAACTTAATGCGTCATTATACCTGTTGTCCTGATGTGTCATCTTACTGCGTCATTATACCTGTTCTCATGATGTGTCAACTCACTGCGTCATTATACCTGTCGTCTTGGCTGTCATGTTACTGCGTCATTATACCTGTTGTCCTGATGTGTCATCCTACTGCGTCATTATACCTGTCGTCCTAGCTGTCATCTTACTGCGTCATTATACCTGTTGTCCTGATGTGTCATCCTACTGCGTCATTATACTTGTCGTCCTGATGTGTCATCCTACTGCGTCATTATACCTGTCGTCCTGGCTGTCATCTTACTGCGTCATTATAGCTGTTGTCCTGATGTGTCATCCTACTGCGTCATTATACCTGTCGTCTTGGCTGTCATCTTACTGCGTCATTATACCTGTTGTCCTGGCTGTCATCTTACTGCGTCATTATACCTGTTGTCCCGAAATGTCATCCTACTGCGTCATCATACCTGTCGTCCTGGCTGTCATTTTACTGCGTCATTATACCTGTCGTCCTGGCTGTCATCATTCTGCGTCATTATACCTGTCGTCCTGGATGTCATCTTACTGCGTCATTATACCTGTTTTCCTGATGTGTCAACTTACTGCGTCATTATACCTGTTGTCCTGATGTGTCATCCTACTGCGTCATTATACCTGTTGTCCTTATGTGTCATCCTACTGCGTCATTATACCTGTCGTCCCGGCTGTCATCTTACTGCGTCATTATACCTGTTGTCCCAAAGTGTCATCCTACTGCGTCATTATACCTGTCGTCCTGGCTGTCATTTTACTGCGTCATTATACCTGTCGTCCTGGATGTCATCCTACTGCGTCAATATACCTGTCGTCCTGGATGTCATCTTACTGCGTCATTATACCTGTTGTCCTGATGTGTCAACTTACTGCGTCATTATACCTGTTGTCCTGATGTGTCATCCTACTGCGTCATTATACCTGTTGTCCTGGCTGTCATCCTACTGCGTCATTATACTTGTCGTCCTGGCTGTCATCTTACTGCGTCATTATACCTGTTGTCCTGATGTGTCATGCTACTGCGTCATTATACCTGTCGTCCTGGCTGTCATCTTACTGCGTCATTATACCTGTTGTCCTGATGTGTCAACTTACTGCGTCATCATACCTGTCATCCTGGCTGTCATCATTCTGTGTCATTATACCTATCGTCCTGATATGTCATCCGACTGCGTCATTATACCTGTCGTCCTGGCTGTCATCTTACTGCGTCATTATACCTGTCGTCTTGGTTGTCATCTTACTGCGTCATTATACCTGTTGTCCTGATGTGTCAACTTAATGCGTCATTATACCTGTTGTCCCGAAGTGTCATCCTACTGCGTCATTATACCTGTCGTCCTGGCTGTCATTTTACTGCGTCTTTATACCTGTTGTCCTGATGTGTCATCCTACTGCGTCATTATACCTGTTGTCCTGATGTGTCATCTTACTGCGTCATTATACCTGTTCTCATGATGTGTCAACTCACTGCGTCATTATACCTGTCGTCTTGGCTGTCATGTTACTGCGTCATTATACCTGTTGTCCTGATGTGTCATCCTACTGCGTCATTATACCTGTCGTCCTAGCTGTCATCTTACTGCGTCATTATACCTGTTGTCCTGATGTGTCATCTTACTGCGTCATTATACCTGTTCTCCTGATGTGTCAACTCACTGCGTCATTATACCTGTCGTCTTGGCTGTCATCTTACTGCGTCATTATACCTGTTGTCCTGATGTGTCATCCATCTGCGTCATTATACCTGTCGTCCTAGCTGTCATCTTACTGTGTCATTATACCTGTTGCCCTG
The DNA here is from genome assembly GCF_022749685.1 of Semicossyphus pulcher. Classification (NCBI taxonomy): domain Eukaryota; kingdom Metazoa; phylum Chordata; class Actinopteri; order Labriformes; family Labridae; genus Semicossyphus; species Semicossyphus pulcher. The sequence continues at coordinate 8,532,993 of NW_027211670.1, read as the reverse complement.
ATGTGTCATCCTACTGCGTCATTATACCTGTCGTCTTGGCTGTCATCTTACTGCGTCATTATACCTGTTGTCCAGATGTGTCATCCTACTGCGTCATTATACGTGTTGTCCTGATGTGCCAACTTACTGCGTCATTATACCTGTCGTCTAGGCTGTCATTTTACTCCACCATCATACCTGTTGTCCTTATGTGTCATCCTACTGCGTCATTATACCTGTCGTCCTTGCTGTCATCTTACTGTGTCATTATAGCTGTTGTCCTGATGTGTCATCCTACTGCATCATTATACCTGTCATCTTGGCTGTCATCTTACTGCGTCATTATACCTGTTGTCCTGATGTGTCATCCTACTGTGTCATGATACTTGTTGTCCTGATGTGTCAACTCCGTGCGTCATTATACTTGTCGTCCTGGCTGTCAATTTACTGCGTCATTATACCTGTTGTCCTGATGTGTCATCCTACTGCGTCATTATACTTGTCGTCCTGATGTGTCATCCTACTGCGTCATTATACCTGTCGTCCTGACATGTCATCCTACTGCTTCATTATACCTTTTGTCCTGATGTGTCATCCTACTGCGTCATTATACCTGTTGTCCTGATGTGTCATCCTTCTGCGTCATTATACTTGTCGTCCTGATGTGTCATCCTACTGCGTCATTATACCTGTCGTCCTGGCTGTCATCTTACTGCGTCATTATACCTGTTTTCCTGATGTGTCATCCTTCTGCGTCATTATACCTGTTGTCCTGATGTGTCATCCTACTGCGTCATTATACTTGTCGTCCTGATGTGTCATCCTACTGCGTCATTATACCTGTCGTCCTGGCTGTCATCTTACTGCGTCATTATACCTGTTGTCCTGATGTGTCATCCTACTGCGTCATTATACCTGTCGTCTTGGCTGTCATCTTACTGCGTCATTATACCTGTTGTCCTGGCTGTCATCTTACTGCGTCATTATACCTGTTGTCCCGAAATGTCATCCTACTGCGTCATCATACCTGTCGTCCTGGCTGTCATTTTACTGCGTCATTATACCTGTCGTCCTGGCTGTCATCATTCTGCGTCATTATACCTGTCGTCCTGGATGTCATCTTACTGCGTCATTATACCTGTTTTCCTGATGTGTCAACTTACTGCGTCATTATACCTGTTGTCCTGATGTGTCATCCTACTGCGTCATTATACCATTGTCCTTATGTGTCATCCTACTGCGTCATTATACCTGTCGTCCCGGCTGTCATCTTACTGCGTCATTATACCTGTTGTCCCAAAGTGTCATCCTACTGCGTCATTATACCTGTCGTCCTGGCTGTCATTTTACTGCGTCATTATACCTGTCGTCCTGGATGTCATCCTACTGCGTCATTATACCTGTCGTCCTGGATGTCATCTTACTGCGTCATTATACCTGTTGTCCTGATGTGTCAACTTACTGCGTCATTATACCTGTTGTCCTGATGTGTCATCCTACTGCGTCATTATACCTGTTGTCCTGATGTGTCATCCTACTGCGTCATTGTACTTGTTGTCCTGATGTGTCATCCTACTGCGTCATTATACCTGTCGTCCTGGCTGTCATCTTACTGCGTCATTATACCTGTTTTCCTGATGTGTCATCATTCTGCGTCATTATACCTGTCGTCCTGGCTGTCATCTTACTGCGTCATTATACCTGTGGTCCTGATGTGTCATCCTTCTGCGTCATTATACCTGTCGTCCTGGCTGTCATCTTACTGCGTCATTATACCTGTGGTCCTGATGTGTCATCCTTCTGCGTCATTATACCTGTCGTCCTAGCTGTCATCTTTCTGCGTCATTATACCTGTTGTCCTGATGTGTCATCATTCTGCGTCATTATACCTGTCGTCCTGATGTGTCATCCTACTGCGTCATTATACCTTTTGTCCTGATGTGTCATCTTACTGCGTCATTATACCTGTCGTCCTGGCTGTCATCTTACTGCGTCATTATACCTGTTGTCCTGATATGTCATCCTACTGCGTCATTATACCTGTCGTCCTGGCTGTCATCTTACTGCGTCATTATACCTGTTGTCCTGATATGTCATCCTACTGCGTCATTATACCTGTCGTCCCGGCTGTCATCTTAGTGCGTCATTATACCTGTTGTCCTGATGTGTCAACTTACTGCGTCATTATACCTGTCGTCCCGGCTGTCATCTTACTGCGTCATTATACCTTTTGTCCTGATGTGTCATCCTACTGCGTCATTATACCTATTGTCCTGATGTGTCATCCTACTGCGTCATTATACCTGTCGTCCTGATATGTCATCCTACTGCGTCATTATACCTGTTGTCCTAATGTGTCATCTTACTGCGTCATTATACCTGTCGTCCTGGCAGTCACCTTACTGCGTCATTATACCTCTAGTCCTGATGTGTCATCCTACTGCGTCATTATACCTGTCGTCTTGGCTGTCATCTTACTGCGTCATTATACCTGTTGTCCAGATGTGTCATCCTACTGCGTCATTATACGTGTTGTCCTGATGTGTCATCCTACTGAGTCATTATACCTGTCGTCCTGGCTGTCATCTTACGGCGTCATTATACCTGTTGTCCTGATGTGTCATCCTACTGCGTCATTATACCTGTCGTCCTAGCTGTCATCTTACTGCGTCATTATACCTGTTGTCCTGATGTGTCATCCTACTGCGTCATTATACCTGTCGTCTTGGCTGTCATCTTACTGCGTCATTATACCTGTTGTCCAGATGTGTCATCCTACTGCGTCATTATACGTGTTGTCCTGATGTGTCATCCAACTGCGTCATTATATCTGTCGTCCTGGCTGTCACCTTACTGCGTCATTATACCTCTTGTCCTGATGTGTCATCCTACTGCGTCATTATACCTGTCGTCCTGGCTGTCATCTTACGGCGTCATTATACCTGTTGTCCTGATGTGTCATCCTACTGCGTCATTATACCTGTCGTCCTGGCTATAATCTTACTGCTTCATAATACTTGTTGTCCAGATGTGTCATCCTACTGCGTCATTATACCTGTCGTCCTAGCTGTCATCTTACTGCGTCATTATACCTGTCGTCCTAGCTGTCATCTTACTGTGTCATTATACTTGTTGTCCTGATGTGTCAACTTGCAGCGTCATTATACCTGTCGTCCTGGCTGTCAATTTACTGTGTCATTATACGTGTTGTCCTGATGTGTCATCCTACTGCGTCATTATACTTGTCGTCCTGGCTGTCATCTTACTGCGTCATTATACCTGTTGTCCTGATGTGTCAACTTACTGCGTCATTATTCCTGTCGTCCCGGCTGTCATCTTACTGCGTCATCATACCTGTTGTCCTGATGTGTCATCTTACTGCGTCATTATACCTGTTCTCCTGATGTGTCAACTCACTGCGTCATTATACCTGTCGTCTTGGCTATCATCTTACTGCGTCATTATACCTGTCGTCTTGGCTGTCATGTTACTGCGTCATTATACCTGTTGTCCTGATGTGTCATGTTACTGCGTCATTATACCTGTCGTCCTAGCTGTCATCTTACTGTGTCATTATGCCTGTTGTCCTGATGTGTCAACTTACTGCGTCATTATACCTGTTGTCCTGATGTGTCATCTTACTGCGTCATTATACCTGTTCTCCTGATGTGTCAACTCACTGCGTCATTATACCTGTCGTCTTGGCTGTCATCTTACTGCGTCATTATACCTGTTGTCCTGATGTGTCTCCCTTCTGCGTCATTATACCTGTCGTCCTAGCTGTCATCTTACTGTGTCATTATACCTGTTGCCCTGATGTGTCATCCTACTGCGTCATTATACCTGTCGTCTTGGCTGTCATCTTACTGCGTCATTATACCTGTTGTCCAGATGTGTCATCCTACGGCGTCATTATACGTGTTGTCCTGATGTGTCAACTTACTGCGTCATTATACCTGTCGTCCTAGCTGTCATCTTACTGTGTCATTATGCCTGTTGTCCTGATGAGTCAACTTACTGCGTCATTATACCTGTTGTCCTGATGTGTCATCTTACTGCGTCATTATACCTGTTCTCCTGATGTGTCAACTCACTGCGTCATTATACCTGTCGTCTTGGCTGTCATCTTACTGCGTCATTATACCTGTTGTCCTGATGTGTCATCCTTCTGCGTCATTATACCTGTCGTCCTAGCTTTCATCTTACTGTGTCATTAAACCTGTTGCCCTGATGTGTCATCCTACTGCGTCATTATACCTGTCGTCTTGACTTTCATCTTACTGCGTCATTATACCTGTTGTCTAGGCTGTCATTTTACTCCATCATTATACCTGTTGTCCTGATGTGTCATCCTACTGCGTTTTTATACCTGTCGTCTTGGCTGTCATCTTACTGCGTCATCATACCTGTTGTCCTGATGTGTCATCTTACTGCGTCATTATACCTGTTGTCCTGATGTCTCATCATTCTGCGTCATTATACCTGTCGTCCTGGCTGTCATCTTACTGCGTCATTATACCTGTTGTCCTGATGTGTCATCTTACTGTGTCATTATACCTGTTCTCCTGATGTGTCATCCTACTGCGTCATTATACCTGTTGTCTTGGCTGTCATGTTACTGCGTCATTATACCTGTTGTCCTGATGTGTCATCCTACTGCGTCATTATACCTGTTGTCCTGATGTGTCAACTTCGTGCGTCATTATACCTGTCGTCCTGGCTGTCAATTTACTGCGTCATTATACCTGTCGTCCTGGCTGTCATCTTACTGCATCATTATACCTGTTGTCCTGATGTGTCATCATTCTGCGTCATTATACCTGTCGTCCTGACTGTCATCTTATTGCGTCTTTATACCTGTCGTCCTGGCTGTCATCATTCTGCGTCATTATACCTGTCGTCCTGGATGTCATCTTACTGCGTCATTATACCTGTTGTCCTGATGTGTCAACTTACTGCGTCATTATACCTGTTGTCCTGATGTGTCATCCTACTGCGTCATTATACCTGTTGTCCTGGCTGTCATCCTACTGCGTCATTATACCTTTCGTCTTGGCTGTCATCTTACTGCGTCATTATACCTGTCGTCTTGGCTGTCATGTTACTGCGTCATTATACCTGTTGTCCTGATGTGTCATCCTACTGCGTCATTATACCTGTCGTCCTAGCTGTCATCTTACTGTGTCATCATGCCTGTTGTCCTGATGTGTCAACATGCTGCGTCATTATACCTGTTGTCCTGATGTGTCATCTTACTGCGTCATTATACCTGTTCTCCTGATGTGTCAACTCACTACGTCATTATACCTGTCGTCTTGGCTGTCATCTTACTGCGTCATTATACCTGTTGTCCTGATGTGTCATCCTTCTGCGTCATTATACCTGTCGTCCTAGCTGTCATCTTACTGTGTCATTATACCTGTTGCCCTGATGTGTCATCCTACTGCGTCATTATACCTGTCGTCTTGGCTGTCATCTTACTGCGTCATTATACCTGTTGTCCAGATGTGTCATCCTACTGCGTCATTATACCTGTCATACTGATATGTCATCCTACTGCGTTATTATACCTGTCGTCCTAGCTGTCATCTTACTGTGTCATCATGCCTGTTGTCCTGATGTGTCAACATACTGCGTCATTATACCTGTCGTCCTGGATGTCATCTTACTGCGTCATTATACCTGTCGTCTTGGCTGTCATGTTACTGCGTCATTATACCTGTTGTCCTGATGTGTCATCCTACTGCGTCATTATACCTGTCGTCCTAGCTGTCATCTTACTGTGTCATCATGCCTGTTGTCCTGATGTGTCAACATACTGCGTCATTATACCTGTTGTCCTGATGTGTCATCTTACTGCGTCATTATACCTGTTCTCCTGATGTGTCAACTCACTGCGTCATTATACCTGTCGTCTTGGCTGTCATCTTACTGTGTCATTATACCTGTTGCCCTGATGTGTCATCCTACTGCGTCATTATACCTGTCGTCTTGGCTGTCATCTTACTGCGTCATTATACCTGTTGTCCAGATGTGTCATCCTACTGCGTCATTATACCTGTTGTCCTGATGTGTCATCCTACTGCGTCATTATACCTGTTGTCCTGGCTCTCATCTTAGTGCGTCATTATACTTGTTGTCCTGATGTGTCAACTTAATGCGTCATTATACCTGTTGTCCCGAAGTGTCATCCTACTGCGTCATTATACCTGTCGTCCTGGCTGTCATTTTACTGCGTCATTATACCTGTCGTCCTGGCTGTCTTCATTCTGCGTCATTATACCCGTCGTCCTGGATGTCAACTTACTGCGTCATTATACCTGTTTTCCTGATGTGTCAACTTACTGCGTCATTATACCTGTTGTCCTGATGTGTCATCCTACTGCGTCATTATACCTGTTGTCCTTATGTGTCATCCTACTGCGTCATTATACCTGTCGTCCCGGCTGTCATCTTAGTGCGTCATTATACTTGTTGTCCTGATGTGTCATCTTACTGCGTCATTATACCTGTTTTCCTGATGTGTCATCATTCTGCGTCATTATACCTGTTGCCCTGATGTGTCATCCTACTGCGTCATTATACCTGTCGTCTTGACTTTCATCTTACTGCGTCATTATACCTGTTGTCCAGATGTGTCATCCTACTGCGTCATTATACCTGTCGTCCTAGCTGTCATCTTACTGCGTCATTATACCTGTTGTCCAGATGTGTCATCCTACTGTGTCATTATACTTGTTGTCCTGATGTGTCAACTTCGTGCGTCATTATACCTGTCGTCCTGGCTGTCAATTTACTGCGTCATTATACCTGTCGTCCTGGCTGTCATCTTACTGCATCATTATGCCTGTTGTCCTTATTTGTCATCCTACTGCGTCATTATACCTGTTGTCCTGAAATGTCATCCTACTGCGTCATTATACCTGTCGTCCTGGCTGTCATCTAACTGCGTCATTATACCTGTTGTCCTGGCTGTCATCCTATTGCGTCATTATGCTTGTCGTCCTGGCTGTCATCTAACTGCGTCATTATACCTTTTGTCCTGATGAGTCATCCTACTGTGTCATTATACCTGTCGTCCTGGCTGTCAACTTACTGCGTCATTATACCTGTTGTCCTGATGTGTCATCCTACTGCGTCATTATACTTGTCGTCCTGATGTGTCATCCTACTGCGTCATTATACCTGTCATCTTGGCTGTCATCTTACTGCGTCATTATACCTGTTGTCCTGATGTGTCATCCTACTGCGTCATTATACCTGTTGTCCTGGCTGTCATCTTACTGCATCATTATACCTGTTGTCCTGATGTGTCAACTTACTGCGTCATTAAACCTGTTGTCCTGATGTGTCATCCTACTGCGTCATTATACCTGTTGTCCTGGCTGTCATCTTAGCGCGTCATTATACTTGTTGTCCTGATGTGTCAACTTAATGCGTCATTATACCTGTTGTCCCGAAGTGTCATCCTACTGCGTCATTATACCTGTCGTCCTGGCTGTCATCTTACTGCTTCATTATACTTGTTGTCCTGATGTGTCAACTTACTGCGTCATTATACCTGTTGTCCTGATGTGTCATCCTACTGCGTCATTATACTTGTCGTCCTGTTGTGTCATCCTACTGCGTCATTATACCTGTCGTCCTGGCTGTCATCTTACTGCGTCATTATACCTGTTTTCCTGATGTGTCATCATTCTGCGTCATTATACCTGTCGTCCTGGCTGTCATCTTTCTGCGTCATTATACCTGTGGTCCTGATGTGTCATCCTTCTGCGTCATTATACCTGTCGTCCTAGCTGTCATCTTACTGTCTCATTATAGCTGTTGTCCTGATGTGTCATCCTACTGCGTCATTATACCTGTCGTCTTGGCTGTCATCTTACTGCGTCATTATACCTGTTGTCCAGATGTGTCATCCTACTGCGTCATTATACCTGTCGTCTTGGCTGTCATCTTACTGCGTCATCATTCCTGTTGTCCTGATGTGTCATCCTACTGCGTCATTATACCTGTCGTCCTAGCTGTCATCTTACTGTGTCATTATAGCTGTTGTCCTGATGTGTCATCCTACTGCGTCATTATACCTATCGTCTTGGCTGTCATCTTACTGCGTCATTATACCTGTTGTCCATATGTGTCATCCTATTGCGTCATTATACCTGTTGTCCTGGCTGTCATCTTACTGCGTCATTAAACCTGTTGTCCTGATGTGTCATCCTACTGTGTCATTATACCTGTCGTCCTGGCTGTCATCTTACTTTTTCATTATACTTGTTGTCCTGATGTGTCAACTTACTGCGTCATTATACCTTTTGTCCTGATGAGTCATCCTACTGCGTCATTATACCTGTTGTCCTGATGTGTCATCCTACTGCGTCATTATACCTGTTGTCCTGATGTGTCATCCTACTGCGTCATTATACCTGTTTTCCTGATGTGTCATCATTCTGCGTCATTATACCTGTCGTCCTGGCTGTCATCTTACTGCGTCATTATACCTGTGGTCCTGATGTGTCATCCTTCTGCGTCATTATACCTGTCGTCCTAGCTGTCATCTGACTGTCTCATTATAGCTGTTGTCCTGATGTGTCATCCTACTGCGTCATTATACCTGTCGTCTTGGCTGTCATCTTACTGCGTCATTATACCTGTTGTCCAGATGTGTCATCCTACTGTGTCATTATCCTCGTTGTCCTGATGTGTCAACTTCCTGCGTCATTATACCTGTCGTCCTGGCTGTCAATTCAATGCGTCATTATACCTGTTGTCCTGATATGTCATCCTACTGCGTCATTATACCTGTCGTCCTGGCTGTCATCTTACTGCGTCATTATACCTGTTGTCCTGATATGTCATCCTACTGCGTCATTATACCTGTCGTCCTGGCTGTCATCTAACTGCGTCATTATACCTGTTGTCCTGGCTGTCATCCTATTGCGTCATAATGCTTGTCGTCCTGGCTGTCATCTTACTGCGTCATTATACCTTTTGTCCTGATGTGTCATCCTACTGCGTCATTATACCTGTCGTCCTGGCTGTCATCTTACTGCGTCATTATACCTGTTGTCCTGGCTGTCATCCTAGTGCGTCATTATACTTGTTTTCCTGATGTGTCAACTTAATGCGTCATTATACCTGTTGTCCCGAAGTGTCATCCTACTGCGTCATTATACCTGTCGTCCTGGCTGTCATTTTACTGCGTCATTATACCTGTCGTCCTGGCTGTCATCATTCTGCGTCATTATACCTGTCGTCTTGATGTGTCAACTTACTGCGTCATTATACCTGTTGTCCTGATGTGTCATCCTACTGCGTCATTATACCTGTCGTCTTGGCTGTCATCTTACTGCGTCATTATACCTGTTGTCCTGGCTGTCATCTTACTGCGTCATTATACCTGTTGTCCTGATGTGTCAACTTACTGCGTCATTATACCTGTTGTCCTGATGTGTCATCCTACTGCGTCATTATACCTGTTGTCCTGGCTGTCATCTTAGTGCGTCATTATACTTGTTGTCCTGATGTGTCAACTTAATGCGTCATTATACCTGTTGTCCCGAAGGGTCATCCTACTGCGTCATTATACCTGTTGTCCTGGCTGTCATCCTACTGCGTCATTATACTTGTCGTCCTGGCTGTCATCTTACTGCGTCATTATACCTGTTGTCCTGATGTGTCATCCTACTGCGTCATTATACCTGTCGTCCTGGCTGTCATCTTACTGCGTCATTATACCTGTTGTCCTGATGTGTCAACTTACTGCGTCATCATACCTGTCGTCCTGGCTGTCATCATTCTGTGTCATTATACCTATCGTCCTGATATGTCATCCGACTGCGTCATTATACCTGTCGTCCTGGCTGTCAATTCACTGCGTCATTATACCTGTTGTCCTGATATGTCATCCTACTGCGTCATTATACGTGTTGTCCTGATGTGTCAACTTACTGCGTCATTATACCTGTCGTCTAGGCTGTCATTTTACTCCATCATTATACCTGTTGTCCTTATGTGTCATCCAACTGCGTCATTATACCTGTCGTCCTTGCTGTCATCTCACTGTTTCATTATAGCTGTTGTCCTGATGTGTCATCCTACTGCATCATTATACCTGTCATCTTGGCTGTCATCTTACTGCGTCATTATACCTGTTGTCCTGATGTGTCATCCTACTGTGTCATTATACTTGTTGTCCTGATGTGTCAACTTCGTGCGTCATTATACCTGTCGTCCTGGCTGTCAATTTACTGCGTCATTATACCTCTTGTCCTGATGTGTCATCCTACTGCGTCATTATACCTGTCGTCCTGGCTGTCATCTTACGGCGTCATTATACCTGTTGTCCTGATGTGTCATCCTACTGCGTCATTATACCTGTCGTCCTAGCTGTCATCTTACTGCGTCATTATACCTGTTGTCCTGATGTGTCATCCTACTGCGTCATTATACTTGTCGTCCTGGCTGTCATCTTACTGCGTCATTATACCTGTTGTCCTGGCTGTCATCCTAGTGCGTCATTATACTTGTTGTCCTGATGTGTCAACTTAATGCGTCATTATACCTGTTGTCCCGAAGTGTCATCCTACTGCGTCATTATACCTGTCGTCCTGGCTGTCATTTTACTGCGTCATTATACCTGTCGTCCTGGCTGTCATCATTCTGCGTCATTATACCTGTCGTCTTGATGTGTCAACTTACTGCGTCATTATACCTTTTGTCCTGATGTGTCATCCTACTGCGTCATTATACCTGTCGTCTTGGCTGTCATCTTACTGCGTCATTATACCTGTTGTCCTGGCTGTCATCTTACTGCGTCATTATACCTGTTGTCCTGATGTGTCAACTTACTGCGTCATTATACCTGTTGTCCTGATGTGTCATCCTACTGCGTCATTATACCTGTCGTCCTGGCTGTCATCTTACTGCGTCATTATACCTGTTGTCCTGATGTGTCAACTTACTGCGTCATCATACCTGTCGTCCTGGCTGTCATCATTCTGTGTCATTATACCTATCGTCCTGATATGTCATCCGACTGCGTCATTATACCTGTCGTCCTGGCTGTCAATTCACTGCGTCATTATACCTGTTGTCCTGATATGTCATCCTACTGCGTCATTATACCTGTTGTCCTGATGTGTCATCCTACTGCGTCATTATACCTGTCGTCCTAGCTGTCATCTTACTGCGTCATTATACCTGTTGTCCTGATGTGTCATCCTACTGCGTCATTATACTTGTCGTCTTGGCTGTCATCTTACTGCGTCATTATACCTGTTGTCCAGATGTGTCATCCTACTGCGTCATTATACCTGTCGTCTTGGCTGTCATCTTACTGCGTCATTATACCTGTTGTCCTGATGTGTCATCCTACTGCGTCATTATACCTGTTGTCCTGATGTGTCATACTACTGCGTCATTATACTTGTCGTCCTGGCTGTCATCTTACTGTGTCATTAAAACTGTTGTCCTGATGTGTCAACTCACTGCGTCATTACATCTATTGTCCTGATGTGTCAACTTACTGCGTCATTAGACCTGTCGTCTTGGCTGTCATATTACTGCGTCATTATACCTGTTGTCCTGATGTGTCATCTTACTGCGTCATTATACCTATTCTCCTGATGTGTCAACTCACTGCGTCATTATACCTGTCGTCCTAGCTGTCATCTTACTGTGTCATTATACCTGTTGTCCTGATGTGTCAACTTACCGAGTCATTATACTTGTCGTCCTGGCTGTCATCATTCTGCGTAATTATACCTGTCGTCCTGGCTGTCATCTTACTGCGTCATTATACCTGTTGTCCAGATGTGTCATCCCACTGCGTCATTATACGTGTTGTCCTGATGTGTCATCCTACTGCGTCATTATACCTGTTGTCCTGATGGGTCAACTTACTGCGTCATTATACCTGTCGTCTTGGCTGTCATCTTACTGCGTCATTATACCTGTTGTCCTGATGTGTCATCAATCTGCGTCATTATACCTGTTGTCCTGATGTGTCATCTTACTGCGTCATTATACCTGTTGTCCTGATGTGTGATCCTACTGCGTCATTATACCTGTCGTCTTGGCTGTCATGTTACTGCGTTATCATACCTGTTGTCCTGATGTGTCATCCTACTGCGTCATTATACCTGTCGTCCTAGCTGACATCTTACTGTGTCATTATACCTGTTGCCCTGATGTGTCATCCTACTGCGTCATTATACCTGTCGTCTTGGCTGTCATCTTACTGCGTCATTATACCTGTTGTCCAGATGTGTCATCCTACTGCGTCATTATACGTGTTGTCCTGATGTGTCAACTTACTGCGTCATTATTCCTGTCGTCTAGGCTGTCATCTTACTGCGTCATTATACCTGTTGTCCTGATGTGTCATCCTACTGCGTCATTATACCTGTCGTCCTAGCTGTCATCTTACTGTGTCATCATGCCTGTTGTCCTGATGTGTCAATATACTGCGTCATTATACCTGTTGTCCTGATGTGTCATCTTACTGCGTCATTATACCTGTTCTCATGATGTGTCAACTCACTGCGTCATTATACCTGTCGTCCTGGCTGTCATCATTCTGCGTCATTATACCTGTCGTCCTAGCTGTCATCTTACTGTGTCATCATGCCTGTTGTCCTGATGTGTCAACATACTGCGTCATTATACCTGTTGTCCTGATGTGTCATCTTACTGCGTCATTATACCTGTTCTCCTGATGTGTCAACTCACTGCGTCATTATACCTGTCGTCTTGGCTGTCATCTTACTGCGTCATTATACCTGCTGTCCTGATGTGTCATCCTTCTGCGTCATTATACCTGTCGTCCTAGCTGTCATCTTACTGTGTCATTATACCTGTTGCCTTGATGTGTCAACTTACTGCGTCATTATACCTATCGTCTTGGCTGTCATCTTACTGCATCATTATGCCTGTTGTCCTTATTTGTCATCCTACTGCGTCATTATACCTGTCATCTTGGCTGCCATCTAACTGCATCATTATACCTGTTGTCCTAATGTGTCATCTTACTGCGTCATCATACCTGTTGTCCTGATGTGTCATCATTCTGTGTCATTATACCTGTCGTCCTGCCTGTCATTTTATTGCATCATAATACCTGTTGTCCTGATGTGTCATCTTACTGCGTCATTATAACTGTTCTTCTGATGTGTCAACTCACTGCGTCATTATACCTGTCGTCTTGGCTGTCATCTTACTGCGTCATTATACCTGTTGTCCTGATGTGTCATCCTACTGAGTCATTATACCTGTCGTCTTGGCTGTCATGTTACTGCGTCATTATACCTGTTGTCCTGATGTGTCATCCTACTGCGTCATTATACCTGTCGTCCTGGCTGTCATCTTACTGTGTCATTATACCTGTTGTCCTGATGTGTCAACTTACTGCGTCATTATACCTGTTGTCCTGATGTGTCATCCTACTGCGTCATTATACCTGTTGTCCTGATGTGTCATCCTACTGCGTCATTATACCTGTCATACTGATATGTCATCCTACTGCGTCATTATACCTGTTGTCCTAATGTGTCATCTTACTGCGTCATTATACCTGTTGTCCTGATGTGTCATCCTTCTGCGTCATTATACCTGTCGTCCTAGCTGTCATCTTACTGTGTCATTATACCTGTTGCCCTGATGTGTCATCCTACTGCGTCATTATACCTGTCGTCTTGGCTGTCATCTTACTGCGTCATTATACCTGTTGTCCAGATGTGTCATCCTACTGCGTCATTATACCTGTTGTCCTGATGTGTCATCCTACTGCGTCATTATACCTGTCGTCTTGGCTGTCATCTTAATGCGTCATTATACCTGTTGTCCAGATGTGTCATCCTACTGCGTCATTATACGTGTTGTCCTGATGTGTCAACTTACTGCGTCATTATACCTGTCGTCTAGGCTGTCATTTTACTCCATCATTATACCTGTTGTCCTGATGTGTCATCCTACTGCGTCATTATACCTTTCGTCTTGGCTGTCATCTTACTGCGTCATCATACCTGTTGTCCTGATGTGTCATCTTACTGCGTCATTATACCTGTTGTCCTGATGTCTCATCATTCTGCGTCATTATACCTGTCGTCCTGGCTGTCATCTTACTGCGTCATTATACCTGTTGTCCTGATGTGTCATCTTGCTGCCTCATTATACCTGTTCTCCTGATGTGTCAACTCACTGCGTCATTATACCTGTCGTCTTGGCTGTCATCTTACTGCGTCATGATACCTGTTGTCCTGATGTGTCATCCTACTGCGTCATTATACCTGTTGTCTTGGCTGTCATCTTACTGCGTCATTATACCTGTTGTCCAGATGTGTCATCCTTCTGCGTCATTATACCTGTCGTCCTAGCTGTCATCTTACTGTGTCATTATAGCTGTTGTCCTGATGTGTCATCCTACTGCGTCATTATACCTGTCGCCCTGATATGTCATCCTACTGCATCATTATACCTGTTGTCCTAATGTGTCAACTCACTGCGTCATTATACCAGTCGTCCTGGCTGTCATCTTACTGCGTCATTATTCCTCTTGTCCTCATGTGTCATCCTACTCCGTCATTATACCAGTCGTCCTGGCTGTCATCTTACTGCGTCATTATACCTGTTGTCCTGATATGTCATCCTACTGCGTCATTATACCTGTCGTCCTGGCTGTCATCTAACTGCGTCATTATACCTGTTGTCCTGGCTGTCATCCTATTGCGTCATTATGCTTGTCGTCCTGGCTGTCATCTTACTGCGTCATTATACCTTTTGTCCTGATGTGTCATCCTACTGCGTCATTATACCTGTTGTCCTGATGTGTCATCCTACTGCGTCATTATACTTGTCGTCCTGATGTGTCATCCTACTGCGTCATTATACCTGTCGTCCTGATATGTCATCCTACTGCGTCATTATACCTTTTGTCCTGATGTGTCATCCTACTGCGTCATTATACCTGTTGTCCTGATGTGTCATCCTTCTGCGTCATTATACTTGTCGTCCTGATGTGTCATCCTACTGCGTCATTATACCTGTCGTCCTGGCTGTCATCTTACTGCGTCATTATAGCTGTTTTCCTGATGTGTCATCCTTCTGCGTCATTATACCTGTTGTCCTGATGTGTCATCCTACTGCGTCATTATACTTGTCGTCCTGATGTGTCATCCTACTGCGTCATTATACCTGTCGTCCTGGCTGTCATCTTACTGCGTCATTATACCTGTTGTCCTGATGTGTCATCCTACTGCGTCATTATACCTGTCGTCTTGGCTGTCATCTTACTGCGTCATTATACCTGTTGTCCTGATGTGTCATCCTACTGCGTCATTATACCTGTCGTCTTGGCTGTCATCTTACTGCGTCATTATACCTGTTGTCCTGGCGGTCATCTTACTGCGTCATTATACCTGTTGTCCCGAAGTGTCATCCTACTGCGTCATCATACCTGTCGTCCTGGCTGTCATTTTACTGCGTCATTATACCTGTCGTCCTGGCTGTCATCATTCTGCGTCATTATACCTGTCGTCCTGGATGTCATCTTACTGCGTCATTATACCTGTTTTCCTGATGTGTCAACTTACTGCGTCATTATACCTGTTGTCCTGATGTGTCATCCTACTGCGTCATTATACCTGTTGTCCTTATGTGTCATCCTACTGCGTCATTATACCTGTCGTCCCGGCTGTCATCTTACTGCGTCATTATACCTGTTGTCCTGATGTGTCAACTTAATGCGTCATTATACCTGTTGTCCCGAAGTGTCATCCTACTGCGTCATTATACCTGTCGTCCTGGCTGTCATTTTACTGCGTCTTTATACCTGTTGTCCTGATGTGTCATCCTACTGCGTCATTATACCT
The DNA here is from genome assembly GCF_022749685.1 of Semicossyphus pulcher. Lineage (NCBI taxonomy): Eukaryota > Metazoa > Chordata > Actinopteri > Labriformes > Labridae > Semicossyphus > Semicossyphus pulcher. The sequence continues at coordinate 8,517,145 of NW_027211670.1, read as the reverse complement.
GTTGTCCTGGCTGTCATCCTACTTCGTCATTATACCTGTCGTCTTGGCTGTCATCTTACTGCGTCATTATACCTGTCGTCTTGGCTGTCATGTTACTGCGTCATTATACCTGTTGTCCTGATGTGTCATCCTACTGCGTCATTATACCTGTCGTCCTACCTGTCATCTTACTGTGTCATTATACCTGTTGTCCTGATGTGTCATCTTACTGCGTCATTATACCTGTTCTCCTGATGTGTCAACTCACTGCGTCATTATACCTGTCGTCTTGGCTGTCATCTTACTGCGTCATTATACCTGTTGTCCTGATGTGTCATCCATCTGCGTCATTATACCTGTCGTCCTAGCTGTCATCTTACTGTGTCATTATACCTGTTGCCCTGATGTGTCATCCTACTGCGTCATTATACCTGTCGTCTTGGCTGTCATCTTACTGCATCATTATGCCTGTTGTCCTTATTTGTCATCCTACTGCGTCATTATACCTGTTGTCCTGATATGTCATCCTACTGCGTCATTATACCTGTCGTCCTGGCTGTCATCTAACTGCGTCATTATACCTGTTGTCCTGGCTGTCATCCTATTGCGTCATTATGCTTGTCGTCCTGGCTGTCATCTTACTGCGTCATTATACCTTTTGTCCTGATGTGTCATCCTACTGCGTCATTATACCTGTCGTCCTAGCTGTCATCTTACTGTGTCATCATGCCTGTTGTCCTGATGTGTCAATATACTGCGTCATTATACCTGTTGTCCTGATGTGTCATCTTACTGCGTCATTATACCTGTTCTCATGATGTGTCAACTCACTGCGTCATTATACCTGTCGTCCTGGCTGTCATCATTCTGCGTCATTATACCTGTCGTCCTAGCTGTCATCTTACTGTGTCATCATGCCTGTTGTCCTGATGTGTCAACATACTGCGTCATTATACCTGTTGTCCTGATGTGTCATCTTACTGCGTCATTATACCTGTTCTCCTGATGTGTCAACTCACTGCGTCATTATACCTGTCGTCTTGGCTGTCATCTTACTGCGTCATTATACCTGCTGTCCTGATGTGTCATCCTTCTGCGTCATTATACCTGTCGTCCTAGCTGTCATCTTACTGTGTCATTATACCTGTTGCCTTGATGTGTCAACTTACTGCGTCATTATACCTATCGTCTTGGCTGTCATCTTACTGCATCATTATGCCTGTTGTCCTTATTTGTCATCCTACTGCGTCATTATAGCTGTCATCTTGGCTGCCATCTAACTGCATCATTATACCTGTTGTCCTTATGTGTCATCTTACTGCGTCATTATACCTGTTGTCCTGATGTCTCATCATTCTGCGTCATTATACCTGTCGTCCTGGCTGTCATCTTACTGCGTCATTATACCTGTTGTCCTGATGTGTCATCTTGCTGCGTCATTATACCTGTTCTCCTGATGTGTCAACTCACTGCGTCATTATACCTGTCGTCTTGGCTGTCATCTTACTGCGTCATGATACCTGTTGTCCTGATGTGTCATCCTACTGCGTCATTATACCTGTTGTCTTGGCTGTCATCTTACTGTGTCATTATACCTGTTGTCCAGATGTGTCATCCTTCTGCGTCATTATACCTGTCGTCCTAGCTGTCATCTTACTGTGTCATTATAGCTGTTGTCCTGATGTGTCATCCTACTGCGTCATTATACCTGTCGCCCTGATATGTCATCCTACTGCATCATTATACCTGTTGTCCTAATGTGTCAACTCACTGCGTCATTATACCAGTCGTCCTGGCTGTCATCTTACTGCGTCATTATTCCTCTTGTCCTCATGTGTCATCCTACTCCGTCATTATACCAGTCGTCCTGGCTGTCATCTTACTGCGTCATTATACCTGTTGTCCTGATATGTCATCCTACTGCGTCATTATACCTGTCGTCCTGGCTGTCATCTAACTGCGTCATTATACCTGTTGTCCTGGCTGTCATCCTATTGCGTCATTATGCTTGTCGTCCTGGCTGTCATCTTACTGCGTCATTATACCTTTTGTCCTGATGTGTCATCCTACTGCGTCATTATACCTGTTGTCCTGATGTGTCATCCTACTGCGTCATTATACTTGTCGTCCTGATGTGTCATCCTACTGCGTCATTATACCTGTCGTCCTGATATGTCATCCTACTGCGTCATTATACCTTTTGTCCTGATGTGTCATCCTACTGCGTCATTATACCTGTTGTCCTGATGTGTCATCCTTCTGCGTCATTATACTTGTCGTCCTGATGTGTCATCCTACTGCGTCATTATACCTGTCGTCCTGGCTGTCATCTTACTGCGTCATTATACCTGTTTTCCTGATGTGTCATCCTTCTGCGTCATTATACCTGTTGTCCTGATGTGTCATCCTACTGCGTCATTATACTTGTCGTCCTGATGTGTCATCCTACTGCGTCATTATACCTGTCGTCCTGGCTGTCATCTTACTGCGTCATTATACCTGTTGTCCTGATGTGTCATCCTACTGCGTCATTATACCTGTCATCCTGATATGTCATCCTACTGCTTCATTATACCTTTTGTCCTGATGTGTCATCCTACTGCTTCATTATACCTGTTGTCCTGATGTGTCATCCTTCTGCGTCATTATACTTGTCGTCCTGATGTGTCATCCTACTGCGTCATTATACCTGTCGTCCTGGCTGTCATCTTACTGCGTCATTATACCTGTTTTCCTGATGTGTCATCCTTCTGCGTCATTATACCTGTTGTCCTGATGTGTCATCCTACTGCGTCATTATACTTGTCGTCCTGATGTGTCATCCTACTGCGTCATTATACCTGTCGTCCTGGCTGTCATCTTACTGCGTCATTATACCTGTTGTCCTGATGTGTCATCCTACTGCGTCATTATACCTGTCGTCTTGGCTGTCATCTTACTGCGTCATTATACCTGTTGTCCTGGCTGTCATCTTACTGCGTCATTATACCTGTTGTCCCGAAATGTCATCCTACTGCGTCATCATACCTGTCGTCCTGGCTGTCATTTTACTGCGTCATTATACCTGTCGTCCTGGCTGTCATCATTCTGCGTCATTATACCTGTCGTCCTGGATGTCATCTTACTGCGTCATTATACCTGTTGTCCTTATGTGTCATCCTACTGCGTCATTATACCTGTCGTCCCGGCTGTCATCTTACTGCGTCATTATACCTGTTGTCCCAAAGTGTCATCCTACTGCGTCATTATACCTGTCGTCCTGGCTGTCATTTTACTGCGTCATTATACCTGTCGTCCTGGATGTCATCCTACTGCGTCATTATACCTGTCGTCCTGGATGTCATCTTACTGCGTCATTATACCTGTTGTCCTGATGTGTCAACTTACTGCGTCATTATACCTGTTGTCCTGATGTGTCATCCTACTGCGTCATTATACCTGTTGTCCTGGCTGTCATCCTACTGCGTCATTATACTTGTCGTCCTGGCTGTCATCTTACTGCGTCATTATACCTGTTGTCCTGATGTGTCATGCTACTGCGTCATTATACCTGTCGTCCTGGCTGTCATCTTACTGCGTCATTATACCTGTTGTCCTGATGTGTCAACTTACTGCGTCATCATACCTGTCATCCTGGCTGTCATCATTCTGTGTCATTATACCTATCGTCCTGATATGTCATCCGACTGCGTCATTATACCTGTCGTCCTGGCTGTCATCTTACTGCGTCATTATACCTGTCGTCTTGGTTGTCATCTTACTGCGTCATTATACCTGTTGTCCTGATGTGTCAACTTAATGCGTCATTATACCTGTTGTCCCGAAGTGTCATCCTACTGCGTCATTATACCTGTCGTCCTGGCTGTCATTTTACTGCGTCTTTCTACCTGTTGTCCTGATGTGTCATCCTACTGCGTCATTATACCTGTTGTCCTGGCTGTCATCCTACTGCGTCATTATACCTGTCGTCTTGGCTGTCATCTTACTGCGTCATTATACCTGTCGTCTTGGCTGTCATGTTACTGCGTCATTATACCTGTTGTCCTGATGTGTCATCCTACTGCGTCATTATACCTGTCGTCCTAGCTGTCATCTTACTGCGTCATTATACCTGTTGTCCTGATGTGTCATCTTACTGCGTCATTATACCTGTTCTCCTGATGTGTCAACTCACTGCGTCATTATACCTGTCGTCTTGGCTGTCATCTTACTGCGTCATTATACCTGTTGTCCTGATGTGTCATCCTTCTGCGTCATTATACCTGTCGTCCTAGCTGTCATCTTACTGTGTCATTATACCTGTTGCCCTGATGTGTCATCCTACTGCGTCATTATACCTGTCGTCTTGGCTGTCATCTTACTGCGTCATTATACCTGTTGTCCAGATGTGTCATCCTACTGCGTCATTATACGTGTTGTCCTGATGTGTCAACTTACTGCGTCATTATACCTGTCGTCTAGGCTGTCATTTTACTCCACCATCATACCTGTTGTCCTTATGTGTCAACCTACTGCGTCATTATACCTGTCGTCCTTGCTGTCATCTTACTGTGTCATTATAGCTGTTGTCCTGATGTGTCATCCTACTGCATCATTATACCTGTCATCTTGGCTGTCATCTTACTGCGTCATTATACCTGTTGTCCTGATGTGTCATCCTACTGTGTCATGATACTTGTTGTCCTGATGTGTCAACTCCGTGCGTCATTATACCTGTCGTCCTGGCTGTCAATTTACTGCGTCATTATACCTGTCGTCCTGGCTGTCATCTTACTGCATCATTATACCTGTTGTCCTGATGTGTCATCATTCTGCGTCATTATACCTGTTGTCCTGATGTGTCAACTTACTGCGTCATTATACCTATCGTCTTGGCTGTCATCTTACTGCATCATTATGCCTGTTGTCCTTATTTGTCATCCTACTGCGTCATTATACCTGTTGTCCTGATATGTCATCCTACTGCGTCATTATACCTGTCGTCCTGGCTGTCATCTAACTGCGTCATTATACCTGTTGTCCTGGCTGTCATCCTATTGCGTCATTATGCTTGTCGTCCTGGCTGTCATCTTACTGCGTCATTATACCTTTTGTCCTGATGTGTCATCCTACTGTGTCATTATACCTGTCGTCCTGGCTGTCATCTTACTGCTTCATTATACTTGTTGTCCTGATGTGTCAACTTACTGCGTCATTATACCTTTTGTCCTGATGTGTCATCCTACTGCGTCATTATACCTGTTGTCCTGATGTGTCATCCTACTGCGTCATTGTACTTGTTGTCCTGATGTGTCATCCTACTGCGTCATTATACCTGTCGTCCTGGCTGTCATCTTACTGCGTCATTATACCTGTTTTCCTGATGTGTCATTATTCTGCGTCATTATACCTGTCGTCCTGGCTGTCATCTTACTGCGTCATTATACCTGTGGTCCTGATGTGTCATCCTTCTGCGTCATTATACCTGTCGTCCTGGCTGTCATCTTACTGCGTCATTATACCTGTGGTCCTGATGTGTCATCCTTCTGCGTCATTATACCTGTCGTCCTAGCTGTCATCTTACTGTCTCATTATAGCTGTTGTCCTGATGTGTCATCCTACTGCGTCATTATATCTGTCGTCTTGGCTGTCATCTTACTGTCTCATTATACCTGTTGTCCAGATGTGTCATCCTACTGCGTCATTATACCTGTCGTCTTGGCTGTCATCTTACTGCGTCATCATACCTGTTGTCCTGATGTGTCATCCTACTGCGTCATTATACCTGTCGTCCTAGCTGTCATCTTACTGTGTCATTATAGCTGTTGTCCTGATGTGTCATCCTACTGCGTCATTATACCTGTTGTCCTGGCTGTCATCCTACTGCGTCATTATACCTATCGTCCTGATATGTCATCCGACTGCGTCATTATACCTGTCGTCCTGGCTGTCATCTTACTGCGTCATTATACCTGTCGTCTTGGTTGTCATCTTACTGCGTCATTATACCTGTTGTCCTGATGTGTCAACTTAATGCGTCATTATACCTGTTGTCCCGAAGTGTCATCCTACTGCGTCATTATACCTGTCGTCCTGGCTGTCATTTTACTGCGTCTTTATACCTGTTGTCCTGATGTGTCATCCTACTGCGTCATTATACCTGTTGTCCTGGCTGTCATCCTACTGCGTCATTATACCTGTCGTCTTGGCTGTCATCTTACTGCGTCATTATACCTGTCGTCCTGGCTGTCATGTTACTGCGTCATTATACCTGTTGTCCTGATGTGTCATCCTACTGCGTCATTATACCTGTCGTCCTAGCTGTCATCTTACTGCGTCATTATACCTGTTGTCCTGATGTGTCATCTTACTGCGTCATTATACCTGTTCTCCTGATGTGTCAACTCACTGCGTCATTATACCTGTCGTCTTGGCTGTCATGTTACTGCGTCATTATACCTGTTGTCCTGATGTGTCATCCATCTGCGTCATTATACCTGTCGTCCTAGCTGTCATCTTACTGTGTCATTATACCTGTTGCCCTGATGTGTCATCCTACTGCGTCATTATACCTGTCGTCTTGGCTGTCATCTTACTGCGTCATTATACCTGTTGTCCAGATGTGTCATCCTACTGCGTCATTATACGTGTTGTCCTGATGTGTCAACTTACTGCGTCATTATACCTGTCGTCTAGGCTGTCATTTTACTCCACCATCATACCTGTTGTCCTTATGTGTCATCCTACTGCGTCATTATACCTGTCGTCCTTGCTGTCATCTTACTGTGTCATTATAGCTGTTGTCCTGATGTGTCATCCTACTGCATCATTATACCTGTCATCTTGGCTGTCATCTTACTGCGTCATTATACCTGTTGTCCTGATGTGTCATCCTACTGTGTCATGATACTTGTTGTCCTGATGTGTCAACTCCGTGCGTCATTATACCTGTCGTCCTGGCTGTCAATTTACTGCGTCATTATACCTGTCGTCCTGGCTGTCATCTTACTGCATCATTATACCTGTTGTCCTGATGTGTCATCATTCTGCGTCATTATACCTGTTGTCCTGATGTGTCAACTTACTGCGTCATTATACCTATCGTCTTGGCTGTCATCTTACTGCATCATTATGCCTGTTGTCCTTTTTTGTCATCCTACTGCGTCATTATACCTGTTGTCCTGATATGTCATCCTACTGCGTCATTATACCTGTTGTCCTGATGTGTCATCCTACTGCGTCATTATACTTGTCGTCCTGATGTGTCATCCTACTGCGTCATTATACCTGTCTTCCTGATATGTCATCCTACTGCGTCATTATACCTTTTGTCCTGATGGGTCATCCTACTGCGTCATTATACCTGTTGTCCTGATGTGTCATCCTTCTGCGTCATTATACTTGTCGTCCTGATGTGTCATCCTACTGCGTCATTATACCTGTCGTCCTGGCTGTCATCTTACTGCGTCATTATACCTGTTTTCCTGATGTGTCATCCTTCTGCGTCATTATACCTGTTGTCCTGATGTGTCATCCTACTGCGTCATTATACTTGTTGTCCTGATGTGTCATCCTACTGCGTCATTATACCTGTCGTCCTGGCTGTCATCTTACTGCGTCATTATACCTGTTGTCCTGATGTGTCATCCTACTGCGTCATTATACCTGTCGTCTTGGCTGTCATCTTACTGCGTCATTATACCTGTTGTCCTGGCTGTCATCTTACTGCGTCATTATACCTGTTGTCCCGAAGTGTCATCCTACTGCGTCATCATACCTGTCGTCCTGGCTGTCATTTTACTGCGTCATTATACCTGTCGTCCTGGCTGTCATCATTCTGCGTCATTATACCTGTCGTCCTGGATGTCATCTTACTGCGTCATTATACCTGTTTTCCTGATGTGTCAACTTACTGCGTCATTATACCTGTTGTCCTGATGTGTCATCCTACTGCGTCATTATACCTGTTGTCCTTATGTGTCATCCTACTGCGTCATTATACCTGTCGTCCCGGCTGTCATCTTACTGCATCATTATACCTGTTGTCCCAAAGTGTCATCCTACTGCGTCATTATACCTGTCGTCCTGGCTGTCATTTTACTGCGTCATTATACCTGTCGTCCTGGATGTCATCCTACTGCGTCATTATACCTGTCGTCCTGGATGTCATCTTACTGCGTCATTATACCTGTTGTCCTGATGTGTCAACTTACTGCGTCATTATACCTGTTGTCCTGATGTGTCATCCTACTGCGTCATTATACCTGTTGTCCTGGCTGTCATCCTACTGCGTCATTATACTTGTCGTCCTGGCTGTCATCTTACTGCGTCATTATACCTGTTGTCCTGATGTGTCAACTTACTGCGTCATTATACCTGTCGTCTTGGCTGTCATGTTACTGCGTCATTATACCTGTTGTCCTGATGTGTCATCCTACTGCGTCATTATACCTGTCGTCCTAGCTGTCATCTTACTGCGTCATTATACCTGTTGTCCTGATGTGTCATCTTACTGCGTCATTATACCTGTTCTCCTGATGTGTCAACTCACTGCGTCATTATACCTGTCGTCTTGGCTGTCATCTTACTGCGTCATTATACCTGTTGTCCTGATGTGTCATCCTTCTGCGTCATTATACCTGTCGTCCTAGCTGTCATCTTACTGTGTCATTATACCTGTTGCCCTGATGTGTCATCCTACTGCGTCATTATACCTGTCGTCTTGGCTGTCATCTTACTGCGTCATTATACCTGTTGTCCAGATGTGTCATCCTACTGCGTCATTATACGTGTTGTCCTGATGTGTCAACTTACTGCGTCATTATACCTGTCGTCTAGGCTGTCATTTTACTCCACCATCATACCTGTTGTCCTTATGTGTCATCCTACTGCGTCATTATACCTGTCGTCCTTGCTGTCATCTTACTGTGTCATTATAGCTGTTGTCCTGATGTGTCATCCTACTGCATCATTATACCTGTCATCTTGGCTGTCATCTTACTGCGTCATTATACCTGTTGTCCTGATGTGTCATCCTACTGTGTCATGATACCTGTTGTCCTGATGTGTCATCCTACTGCGTCATTATACCTGTCGTCTTGGCTGTCATCTTACTGCGTCATTATACCTGTTGTCCTGGCTGTCATCTTACTGCGTCATTATACCTGTTGTCCCGAAATGTCATCCTACTGCGTCATCATACCTGTCGTCCTGGCTGTCATTTTACTGCGTCATTATACCTGTCGTCCTGGCTGTCATCATTCTGCGTCATTATACCTGTCGTCCTGGATGTCATCTTACTGCGTCATTATACCTGTTTTCCTGATGTGTCAACTTACTGCGTCATTATACCTGTTGTCCTGATGTGTCATCCTACTGCGTCATTATACCTGTTGTCCTTATGTGTCATCCTACTGCGTCATTATACCTGTCGTCCCGGCTGTCATCTTACTGCGTCATTATACCTGTTGTCCCAAAGTGTCATCCTACTGCGTCATTATACCTGTCGTCCTGGCTGTCATTTTACTGCGTCATTATACCTGTCGTCCTGGATGTCATCCTACTGCGTCATTATACCTGTCGTCCTGGATGTCATCTTACTGCGTCATTATACCTGTTGTCCTGATGTGTCAACTTACTGCGTCATTATACCTGTTGTCCTGATGTGTCATCCTACTGCGTCATTATACCTGTTGTCCTGGCTGTCATCCTACTGCGTCATTATACTTGTCGTCCTGGCTGTCATCTTACTGCGTCATTATACCTGTTGTCCTGATGTGTCATGCTACTGCGTCATTATACCTGTCGTCCTGGCTGTCATCTTACTGCGTCATTATACCTGTTGTCCTGATGTGTCAACTTACTGCGTCATCATACCTGTCATCCTGGCTGTCATCATTCTGTGTCATTATACCTATCGTCCTGATATGTCATCCGACTGCGTCATTATACCTGTCGTCCTGGCTGTCATCTTACTGCGTCATTATACCTGTCGTCTTGGTTGTCATCTTACTGCGTCATTATACCTGTTGTCCTGATGTGTCAACTTAATGCGTCATTATACCTGTTGTCCCGAAGTGTCATCCTACTGCGTCATTATACCTGTCGTCCTGGCTGTCATTTTACTGCGTCTTTCTACCTGTTGTCCTGATGTGTCATCCTACTGCGTCATTATACCTGTTGTCCTGGCTGTCATCCTACTGCGTCATTATACCTGTCGTCTTGGCTGTCATCTTACTGCGTCATTATACCTGTCGTCTTGGCTGTCATGTTACTGCGTCATTATACCTGTTGTCCTGATGTGTCATCCTACTGCGTCATTATACCTGTCGTCCTAGCTGTCATCTTACTGCGTCATTATACCTGTTGTCCTGATGTGTCATCTTACTGCGTCATTATACCTGTTCTCCTGATGTGTCAACTCACTGCGTCATTATACCTGTCGTCTTGGCTGTCATCTTACTGCGTCATTATACCTGTTGTCCTGATGTGTCATCCTTCTGCGTCATTATACCTGTCGTCCTAGCTGTCATCTTACTGTGTCATTATACCTGTTGCCCTGATGTGTCATCCTACTGCGTCATTATACCTGTCGTCTTGGCTGTCATCTTACTGCGTCATTATACCTGTTGTCCAGATGTGTCATCCTACTGCGTCATTATACGTGTTGTCCTGATGTGTCAACTTACTGCGTCATTATACCTGTCGTCTAGGCTGTCATTTTACTCCACCATCATACCTGTTGTCCTTATGTGTCAACCTACTGCGTCATTATACCTGTCGTCCTTGCTGTCATCTTACTGTGTCATTATAGCTGTTGTCCTGATGTGTCATCCTACTGCATCATTATACCTGTCATCTTGGCTGTCATCTTACTGCGTCATTATACCTGTTGTCCTGATGTGTCATCCTACTGTGTCATGATACTTGTTGTCCTGATGTGTCAACTCCGTGCGTCATTATACCTGTCGTCCTGGCTGTCAATTTACTGCGTCATTATACCTGTCGTCCTGGCTGTCATCTTACTGCATCATTATACCTGTTGTCCTGATGTGTCATCATTCTGCGTCATTATACCTGTTGTCCTGATGTGTCAACTTACTGCGTCATTATACCTATCGTCTTGGCTGTCATCTTACTGCATCATTATGCCTGTTGTCCTTATTTGTCATCCTACTGCGTCATTATACCTGTTGTCCTGATATGTCATCCTACTGCGTCATTATACCTGTCGTCCTGGCTGTCATCTAACTGCGTCATTATACCTGTTGTCCTGGCTGTCATCCTATTGCGTCATTATGCTTGTCGTCCTGGCTGTCATCTTACTGTGTCATTATACCTTTTGTCCTGATGTGTCATCCTACTGTGTCATTATACCTGTCGTCCTGGCTGTCATCTTACTGCTTCATTATACTTGTTGTCCTGATGTGTCAACTTACTGCGTCATTATACCTTTTGTCCTGATGTGTCATCCTACTGCGTCATTATACCTGTTGTCCTGATGTGTCATCCTACTGCGTCATTGTACTTGTTGTCCTGATGTGTCATCCTACTGCGTCATTATACCTGTCGTCCTGGCTGTCATCTTACTGCGTCATTATACCTGTTTTCCTGATGTGTCATTATTCTGCGTCATTATACCTGTCGTCCTGGCTGTCATCTTACTGCGTCATTATACCTGTGGTCCTGATGTGTCATCCTTCTGCGTCATTATACCTGTCGTCCTGGCTGTCATCTTACTGCGTCATTATACCTGTGGTCCTGATGTGTCATCCTTCTGCGTCATTATACCTGTCGTCCTAGCTGTCATCTTACTGTCTCATTATAGCTGTTGTCCTGATGTGTCATCCTACTGCGTCATTATATCTGTCGTCTTGGCTGTCATCTTACTGTCTTATTATACCTGTTGTCCAGATGTGTCATCCTACTGCGTCATTATACCTGTCGTCTTGGCTGTCATCTTACTGCGTCATCATACCTGTTGTCCTGATGTGTCATCCTACTGCGTCATTATACCTGTCGTCCTAGCTGTCATCTTACTGTGTCATTATAGCTGTTGTCCTGATGTGTCATCCTACTGCGTCATTATACCTGTTGTCCTGGCTGTCATCCTACTGCGTCATTATACCTATCGTCCTGATATGTCATCCGACTGCGTCATTATACCTGTCGTCCTGGCTGTCATCTTACTGCGTCATTATACCTGTCGTCTTGGTTGTCATCTTACTGCGTCATTATACCTGTTGTCCTGATGTGTCAACTTAATGCGTCATTATACCTGTTGTCCCGAAGTGTCATCCTACTGCGTCATTATACCTGTCGTCCTGGCTGTCATTTTACTGCGTCTTTATACCTGTTGTCCTGATGTGTCATCCTACTGCGTCATTATACCTGTTGTCCTGGCTGTCATCCTACTGCGTCATTATACCTGTCGTCCTGGATGTCATCTTACTGCGTCATTATACCTGTTGTCCTGATGTGTCAACTTACTGCGTCATTATACCTGTTGTCCTGATGTGTCATCCTACTGCGTCATTATACCTGTTGTCCTGGCTGTCATCCTACTGCGTCATTATACTTGTCGTCCTGGCTGTCATCTTACTGCGTCATTATACCTGTTGTCCTGATGTGTCAACTTACTGCGTCATTATACCTGTCGTCTTGGCTGTCATGTTACTGCGTCATTATACCTGTTGTCCTGATGTGTCATCCTACTGCGTCATTATACCTGTCGTCCTAGCTGTCATCTTACTGCGTCATTATACCTGTTGTCCTGATGTGTCATCTTACTGCGTCATTATACCTGTTCTCCTGATGTGTCAACTCACTGCGTCATTATACCTGTCGTCTTGGCTGTCATCTTACTGCGTCATTATACCTGTTGTCCTGATGTGTCATCCTTCTGCGTCATTATACCTGTCGTCCTAGCTGTCATCTTACTGTGTCATTATACCTGTTGCCCTGATGTGTCATCCTACTGCGTCATTATACCTGTCGTCTTGGCTGTCATCTTACTGCGTCATTATACCTGTTGTCCAGATGTGTCATCCTACTGCGTCATTATACGTGTTGTCCTGATGTGTCAACTTACTGCGTCATTATACCTGTCGTCTAGGCTGTCATTTTACTCCACCATCATACCTGTTGTCCTTATGTGTCATCCTACTGCGTCATTATACCTGTCGTCCTTGCTGTCATCTTACTGTGTCATTATAGCTGTTGTCCTGATGTGTCATCCTACTGCATCATTATACCTGTCATCTTGGCTGTCATCTTACTGCGTCATTATACCTGTTGTCCTGATGTGTCATCCTACTGTGTCATGATACCTGTTGTCCTGATGTGTCATCCTACTGCGTCATTATACCTGTCGTCTTGGCTGTCATCTTACTGCGTCATTATACCTGTTGTCCTGGCTGTCATCTTACTGCGTCATTATACCTGTTGTCCCGAAATGTCATCCTACTGCGTCATCATACCTGTCGTCCTGGCTGTCATTTTACTGCGTCATTATACCTGTCGTCCTGGCTGTCATCATTCTGCGTCATTATACCTGTCGTCCTGGATGTCATCTTACTGCGTCATTATACCTGTTTTCCTGATGTGTCAACTTACTGCGTCATTATACCTGTTGTCCTGATGTGTCATCCTACTGCGTCATTATACCTGTTGTCCTTATGTGTCATCCTACTGCGTCATTATACCTGTCGTCCCGGCTGTCATCTTACTGCGTCATTATACCTGTTGTCCCAAAGTGTCATCCTACTGCGTCATTATACCTGTCGTCCTGGCTGTCATTTTACTGCGTCATTATACCTGTCGTCCTGGATGTCATCCTACTGCGTCATTATACCTGTCGTCCTGGATGTCATCTTACTGCGTCATTATACCTGTTGTCCTGATGTGTCAACTTACTGCGTCATTATACCTGTTGTCCTGATGTGTCATCCTACTGCGTCATTATACCTGTTGTCCTGGCTGTCATCCTACTGCGTCATTATACTTGTCGTCCTGGCTGTCATCTTACTGCGTCATTATACCTGTTGTCCTGATGTGTCATGCTACTGCGTCATTATACCTGTCGTCCTGGCTGTCATCTTACTGCGTCATTATACCTGTTGTCCTGATGTGTCAACTTACTGCGTCATCATACCTGTCATCCTGGCTGTCATCATTCTGTGTCATTATACCTATCGTCCTGATATGTCATCCGACTGCGTCATTATACCTGTCGTCCTGGCTGTCATCTTACTGCGTCATTATACCTGTCGTCTTGGTTGTCATCTTACTGCGTCATTATACCTGTTGTCCTGATGTGTCAACTTAATGCGTCATTATACCTGTTGTCCCGAAGTGTCATCCTACTGCGTCATTATACCTGTCGTCCTGGCTGTCATTTTACTGCGTCTTTCTACCTGTTGTCCTGATGTGTCATCCTACTGCGTCATTATACCTGTTGTCCTGGCTGTCATCCTACTGCGTCATTATACCTGTCGTCTTGGCTGTCATCTTACTGCGTCATTATACCTGTCGTCTTGGCTGTCATGTTACTGCGTCATTATACCTGTTGTCCTGATGTGTCATCCTACTGCGTCATTATACCTGTCGTCCTAGCTGTCATCTTACTGCGTCATTATACCTGTTGTCCTGATGTGTCATCTTACTGCGTCATTATACCTGTTCTCCTGATGTGTCAACTCACTGCGTCATTATACCTGTCGTCTTGGCTGTCATCTTACTGCGTCATTATACCTGTTGTCCTGATGTGTCATCCTTCTGCGTCATTATACCTGTCGTCCTAGCTGTCATCTTACTGTGTCATTATACCTGTTGCCCTGATGTGTCATCCTACTGCGTCATTATACCTGTCGTCTTGGCTGTCATCTTACTGCGTCATTATACCTGTTGTCCAGATGTGTCATCCTACTGCGTCATTATACGTGTTGTCCTGATGTGTCAACTTACTGCGTCATTATACCTGTCGTCTAGGCTGTCATTTTACTCCACCATCATACCTGTTGTCCTTATGTGTCAACCTACTGCGTCATTATACCTGTCGTCCTTGCTGTCATCTTACTGTGTCATTATAGCTGTTGTCCTGATGTGTCATCCTACTGCATCATTATACCTGTCATCTTGGCTGTCATCTTACTGCGTCATTATACCTGTTGTCCTGATGTGTCATCCTACTGTGTCATGATACTTGTTGTCCTGATGTGTCAACTCCGTGCGTCATTATACCTGTCGTCCTGGCTGTCAATTTACTGCGTCATTATACCTGTCGTCCTGGCTGTCATCTTACTGCATCATTATACCTGTTGTCCTGATGTGTCATCATTCTGCGTCATTATACCTGTTGTCCTGATGTGTCAACTTACTGCGTCATTATACCTATCGTCTTGGCTGTCATCTTACTGCATCATTATGCCTGTTGTCCTTATTTGTCATCCTACTGCGTCATTATACCTGTTGTCCTGATATGTCATCCTACTGCGTCATTATACCTGTCGTCCTGGCTGTCATCTAACTGCGTCATTATACCTGTTGTCCTGGCTGTCATCCTATTGCGTCATTATGCTTGTCGTCCTGGCTGTCATCTTACTGTGTCATTATACCTTTTGTCCTGATGTGTCATCCTACTGTGTCATTATACCTGTCGTCCTGGCTGTCATCTTACTGCTTCATTATACTTGTTGTCCTGATGTGTCAACTTACTGCGTCATTATACCTTTTGTCCTGATGTGTCATCCTACTGCGTCATTATACCTGTTGTCCTGATGTGTCATCCTACTGCGTCATTGTACTTGTTGTCCTGATGTGTCATCCTACTGCGTCATTATACCTGTCGTCCTGGCTGTCATCTTACTGCGTCATTATACCTGTTTTCCTGATGTGTCATTATTCTGCGTCATTATACCTGTCGTCCTGGCTGTCATCTTACTGCGTCATTATACCTGTGGTCCTGATGTGTCATCCTTCTGCGTCATTATACCTGTCGTCCTGGCTGTCATCTTACTGCGTCATTATACCTGTGGTCCTGATGTGTCATCCTTCTGCGTCATTATACCTGTCGTCCTAGCTGTCATCTTACTGTCTCATTATAGCTGTTGTCCTGATGTGTCATCCTACTGCGTCATTATATCTGTCGTCTTGGCTGTCATCTTACTGTCTCATTATACCTGTTGTCCAGATGTGTCATCCTACTGCGTCATTATACCTGTCGTCTTGGCTGTCATCTTACTGCGTCATCATACCTGTTGTCCTGATGTGTCATCCTACTGCGTCATTATACCTGTCGTCCTAGCTGTCATCTTACTGTGTCATTATAGCTGTTGTCCTGATGTGTCATCCTACTGCGTCATTATACCTGTTGTCCTGGCTGTCATCCTACTGCGTCATTATACCTATCGTCCTGATATGTCATCCGACTGCGTCATTATACCTGTCGTCCTGGCTGTCATCTTACTGCGTCATTATACCTGTCGTCTTGGTTGTCATCTTACTGCGTCATTATACCTGTTGTCCTGATGTGTCAACTTAATGCGTCATTATACCTGTTGTCCCGAAGTGTCATCCTACTGCGTCATTATACCTGTCGTCCTGGCTGTCATTTTACTGCGTCTTTATACCTGTTGTCCTGATGTGTCATCCTACTGCGTCATTATACCTGTTGTCCTGGCTGTCATCCTACTGCGTCATTATACCTGTCGTCTTGGCTGTCATCTTACTGCGTCATTATACCTGTCGTCCTGGCTGTCATGTTACTGCGTCATTATACCTGTTGTCCTGATGTGTCATCCTACTGCGTCATTATACCTGTCGTCCTAGCTGTCATCTTACTGCGTCATTATACCTGTTGTCCTGATGTGTCATCTTACTGCGTCATTATACCTGTTCTCCTGATGTGTCAACTCACTGCGTCATTATACCTGTCGTCTTGGCTGTCATCTTACTGCGTCATTATACCTGTTGTCCTGATGTGTCATCCATCTGCGTCATTATACCTGTCGTCCTAGCTGTCATCTTACTGTGTCATTATACCTGTTGCCCTGATGTGTCATCCTACTGCGTCATTATACCTGTCGTCTTGGCTGTCATCTTACTGCGTCATTATACCTGTTGTCCAGATGTGTCATCCTACTGCGTCATTATACGTGTTGTCCTGATGTGTCAACTTACTGCGTCATTATACCTGTCGTCTAGGCTGTCATTTTACTCCACCATCATACCTGTTGTCCTTATGTGTCATCCTACTGCGTCATTATACCTGTCGTCCTTGCTGTCATCTTACTGTGTCATTATAGCTGTTGTCCTGATGTGTCATCCTACTGCATCATTATACCTGTCATCTTGGCTGTCATCTTACTGCGTCATTATACCTGTTGTCCTGATGTGTCATCCTACTGTGTCATGATACTTGTTGTCCTGATGTGTCAACTCCGTGCGTCATTATACCTGTCGTCCTGGCTGTCAATTTACTGCGTCATTATACCTGTCGTCCTGGCTGTCATCTTACTGCATCATTATACCTGTTGTCCTGATGTGTCATCATTCTGCGTCATTATACCTGTTGTCCTGATGTGTCAACTTACTGCGTCATTATACCTATCGTCTTGGCTGTCATCTTACTGCATCATTATGCCTGTTGTCCTTTTTTGTCATCCTACTGCGTCATTATACCTGTTGTCCTGATATGTCATCCTACTGCGTCATTATACCTGTTGTCCTGATGTGTCATCCTACTGCGTCATTATACTTGTCGTCCTGATGTGTCATCCTACTGCGTCATTATACCTGTCTTCCTGATATGTCATCCTACTGCGTCATTATACCTTTTGTCCTGATGTGTCATCCTACAGCGTCATTATACCTGTTGTCCTGATGTGTCATCCTTCTGCGTCATTATACTTGTCGTCCTGATGTGTCATCCTACTGCGTCATTATACCTGTCGTCCTGGCTGTCATCTTACTGCGTCATTATACCTGTTTTCCTGATGTGTCATCCTTCTGCGTCATTATACCTGTTGTCCTGATGTGTCATCCTACTGCGTCATTATACTTGTTGTCCTGATGTGTCATCCTACTGCGTCATTATACCTGTCGTCCTGGCTGTCATCTTACTGCGTCATTATACCTGTTGTCCTGATGTGTCATCCTACTGCGTCATTATACCTGTCGTCTTGGCTGTCATCTTACTGCGTCATTATACCTGTTGTCCTGGCTGTCATCTTACTGCGTCATTATACCTGTTGTCCCGAAGTGTCATCCTACTGCGTCATCATACCTGTCGTCCTGGCTGTCATTTTACTGCGTCATTATACCTGTCGTCCTGGCTGTCATCATTCTGCGTCATTATACCTGTCGTCCTGGATGTCATCTTACTGCGTCATTATACCTGTTTTCCTGATGTGTCAACTTACTGCGTCATTATACCTGTTGTCCTGATGTGTCATCCTACTGCGTCATTATACCTGTTGTCCTTATGTGTCATCCTACTGCGTCATTATACCTGTCGTCCCGGCTGTCATCTTACTGCGTCATTATACCTGTTGTCCCAAAGTGTCATCCTACTGCGTCATTATACCTGTCGTCCTGGCTGTCATTTTACTGCGTCATTATACCTGTCGTCCTGGATGTCATCCTACTGCGTCATTATACCTGTCGTCCTGGATGTCATCTTACTGCGTCATTATACCTGTTGTCCTGATGTGTCAACTTACTGCGTCATTATACCTGTTGTCCTGATGTGTCATCCTACTGCGTCATTATACCTGTTGTCCTGGCTGTCATCCTACTGCGTCATTATACTTGTCGTCCTGGCTGTCATCTTACTGCGTCATTATACCTGTTGTCCTGATGTGTCAACTTACTGCGTCATTATACCTGTCGTCTTGGCTGTCATGTTACTGCGTCATTATACCTGTTGTCCTGATGTGTCATCCTACTGCGTCATTATACCTGTCGTCCTAGCTGTCATCTTACTGCGTCATTATACCTGTTGTCCTGATGTGTCATCTTACTGCGTCATTATACCTGTTCTCCTGATGTGTCAACTCACTGCGTCATTATACCTGTCGTCTTGGCTGTCATCTTACTGCGTCATTATACCTGTTGTCCTGATGTGTCATCCTTCTGCGTCATTATACCTGTCGTCCTAGCTGTCATCTTACTGTGTCATTATACCTGTTGCCCTGATGTGTCATCCTACTGCGTCATTATACCTGTCGTCTTGGCTGTCATCTTACTGCGTCATTATACCTGTTGTCCAGATGTGTCATCCTACTGCGTCATTATACGTGTTGTCCTGATGTGTCAACTTACTGCGTCATTATACCTGTCGTCTAGGCTGTCATTTTACTCCACCATCATACCTGTTGTCCTTATGTGTCATCCTACTGCGTCATTATACCTGTCGTCCTTGCTGTCATCTTACTGTGTCATTATAGCTGTTGTCCTGATGTGTCATCCTACTGCATCATTATACCTGTCATCTTGGCTGTCATCTTACTGCGTCATTATACCTGTTGTCCTGATGTGTCATCCTACTGTGTCATGATACCTGTTGTCCTGATGTGTCAACTCCGTGCGTCATTATACCTGTCGTCCTGGCTGTCAATTTACTGCGTCATTATACCTGTCGTCCTGGCTGTCATCTTACTGCATCATTATACCTGTTGTCCTGATGTGTCATCATTCTGCGTCATTATACCTGTTGTCCAGATGTGTCAACTTACTGCGTCATTATACCTATCGTCTTGGCTGTCATCTTACTGCATCATTAGGCCTGTTGTCCTTATTTGTCATCCTACTGCGTCATTATACCTGTTGTCCTGATATGTCATCCTACTGCGTCATTATACCTGTCGTCCTGGCTGTCATCTAACTGCGTCATTATACCTGTTGTCCTGGCTGTCATCTTACTGCGTCATTATACCTGTTGTCCTGATGTGTCAACTTACTGCGTCATCATACCTGTCATCCTGGCTGTCATCATTCTGTGTCATTATACCTATCGTCCTGATATGTCATCCGACTGCGTCATTATACCTGTCGTCCTGGCTGTCATCTTACTGCGTCATTATACCTGTCGTCTTGGTTGTCATCTTACTGCGTCATTATACCTGTTGTCCTGATGTGTCAACTTAATGCGTCATTATACCTGTTGTCCCGAAGTGTCATCCTACTGCGTCATTATACCTGTCGTCCTGGCTGTCATTTTACTGCGTCTTTCTACCTGTTGTCCTGATGTGTCATCCTACTGCGTCATTATACCTGTTGTCCTGGCTGTCATCCTACTGCGTCATTATACCTGTCGTCTTGGCTGTCATCTTACTGCGTCATTATACCTGTCGTCTTGGCTGTCATGTTACTGCGTCATTATACCTGTTGTCCTGATGTGTCATCCTACTGCGTCATTATACCTGTCGTCCTAGCTGTCATCTTACTGCGTCATTATACCTGTTGTCCTGATGTGTCATCTTACTGCGTCATTATACCTGTTCTCCTGATGTGTCAACTCACTGCGTCATTATACCTGTCGTCTTGGCTGTCATCTTACTGCGTCATTATACCTGTTGTCCTGATGTGTCATCCTTCTGCGTCATTATACCTGTCGTCCTAGCTGTCATCTTACTGTGTCATTATACCTGTTGCCCTGATGTGTCATCCTACTGCGTCATTATACCTGTCGTCTTGGCTGTCATCTTACTGCGTCATTATACCTGTTGTCCAGATGTGTCATCCTACTGCGTCATTATACGTGTTGTCCTGATGTGTCAACTTACTGCGTCATTATACCTGTCGTCTAGGCTGTCATTTTACTCCACCATCATACCTGTTGTCCTTATGTGTCAACCTACTGCGTCATTATACCTGTCGTCCTTGCTGTCATCTTACTGTGTCATTATAGCTGTTGTCCTGATGTGTCATCCTACTGCATCATTATACCTGTCATCTTGGCTGTCATCTTACTGCGTCATTATACCTGTTGTCCTGATGTGTCATCCTACTGTGTCATGATACTTGTTGTCCTGATGTGTCAACTCCGTGCGTCATTATACCTGTCGTCCTGGCTGTCAATTTACTGCGTCATTATACCTGTCGTCCTGGCTGTCATCTTACTGCATCATTATACCTGTTGTCCTGATGTGTCATCATTCTGCGTCATTATACCTGTTGTCCTGATGTGTCAACTTACTGCGTCATTATACCTATCGTATTGGCTGTCATCTTACTGCATCATTATGCCTGTTGTCCTTATTTGTCATCCTACTGCGTCATTATACCTGTTGTCCTGATATGTCATCCTACTGCGTCATTATACCTGTCGTCCTGGCTGTCATCTAACTGCGTCATTATACCTGTTGTCCTGGCTGTCATCCTATTGCGTCATTATGCTTGTCGTCCTGGCTGTCATCTTACTGCGTCATTATACCTTTTGTCCTGATGTGTCATCCTACTGTGTCATTATACCTGTCGTCCTGGCTGTCATCTTACTGCTTCATTATACTTGTTGTCCTGATGTGTCAACTTACTGCGTCATTATACCTTTTGTCCTGATGTGTCATCCTACTGCGTCATTATACCTGTTGTCCTGATGTGTCATCCTACTGCGTCATTGTACTTGTTGTCCTGATGTGTCATCCTACTGCGTCATTATACCTGTCGTCCTGGCTGTCATCTTACTGCGTCATTATACCTGTTTTCCTGATGTGTCATCATTCTGCGTCATTATACCTGTCGTCCTGGCTGTCATCTTACTGCGTCATTATACCTGTGGTCCTGATGTGTCATCCTTCTGCGTCATTATACCTGTCGTCCTGGCTGTCATCTTACTGCGTCATTATACCTGTGGTCCTGATGTGTCATCCTTCTGCGTCATTATACCTGTCGTCCTAGCTGTCATCTTACTGTCTCATTATAGCTGTTGTCCTGATGTGTCATCCTACTGCGTCATTATATCTGTCGTCTTGGCTGTCATCTTACTGTCTCATTATACCTGTTGTCCAGATGTGTCATCCTACTGCGTCATTATACCTGTCGTCTTGGCTGTCATCTTACTGCGTCATCATACCTGTTGTCCTGATGTGTCATCCTACTGCGTCATTATACCTGTCGTCCTAGCTGTCATCTTACTGTGTCATTATAGCTGTTGTCCTGATGTGTCATCCTACTGCGTCATTATACCTGTTGTCCTGGCTGTCATCCTACTGCGTCATTATACCTATCGTCCTGATATGTCATCCGACTGCGTCATTATACCTGTCGTCCTGGCTGTCATCTTACTGCGTCATTATACCTGTCGTCTTGGTTGTCATCTTACTGCGTCATTATACCTGTTGTCCTGATGTGTCAACTTAATGCGTCATTATACCTGTTGTCCCGAAGTGTCATCCTACTGCGTCATTATACCTGTCGTCCTGGCTGTCATTTTACTGCGTCTTTATACCTGTTGTCCTGATGTGTCATCCTACTGCGTCATTATACCTGTTGTCCTGGCTGTCATCCTACTGCGTCATTATACCTGTCGTCTTGGCTGTCATCTTACTGCGTCATTATACCTGTCGTCCTGGCTGTCATGTTACTGCGTCATTATACCTGTTGTCCTGATGTGTCATCCTACTGCGTCATTATACCTGTCGTCCTAGCTGTCATCTTACTGCGTCATTATACCTGTTGTCCTGATGTGTCATCTTACTGCGTCATTATACCTGTTCTCCTGATGTGTCAACTCACTGCGTCATTATACCTGTCGTCTTGGCTGTCATCTTACTGCGTCATTATACCTGTTGTCCTGATGTGTCATCCATCTGCGTCATTATACCTGTCGTCCTAGCTGTCATCTTACTGTGTCATTATACCTGTTGCCCTGATGTGTCATCCTACTGCGTCATTATACCTGTCGTCTTGGCTGTCATCTTACTGCGTCATTATACCTGTTGTCCAGATGTGTCATCCTACTGCGTCATTATACGTGTTGTCCTGATGTGTCAACTTACTGCGTCATTATACCTGTCGTCTAGGCTGTCATTTTACTCCACCATCATACCTGTTGTCCTTATGTGTCATCCTACTGCGTCATTATACCTGTCGTCCTTGCTGTCATCTTACTGTGTCATTATAGCTGTTGTCCTGATGTGTCATCCTACTGCATCATTATACCTGTCATCTTGGCTGTCATCTTACTGCGTCATTATACCTGTTGTCCTGATGTGTCATCCTACTGTGTCATGATACTTGTTGTCCTGATGTGTCAACTCCGTGCGTCATTATACCTGTCGTCCTGGCTGTCAATTTACTGCGTCATTATACCTGTCGTCCTGGCTGTCATCTTACTGCATCATTATACCTGTTGTCCTGATGTGTCATCATTCTGCGTCATTATACCTGTTGTCCTGATGTGTCAACTTACTGCGTCATTATACCTATCGTCTTGGCTGTCATCTTACTGCATCATTATGCCTGTTGTCCTTTTTTGTCATCCTACTGCGTCATTATACCTGTTGTCCTGATATGTCATCCTACTGCGTCATTATACCTGTTGTCCTGATGTGTCATCCTACTGCGTCATTATACTTGTCGTCCTGATGTGTCATCCTACTGCGTCATTATACCTGTCTTCCTGATATGTCATCCTACTGCGTCATTATACCTTTTGTCCTGATGTGTCATCCTACTGCGTCATTATACCTGTTGTCCTGATGTGTCATCCTTCTGCGTCATTATACTTGTCGTCCTGATGTGTCATCCTACTGCGTCATTATACCTGTCGTCCTGGCTGTCATCTTACTGCGTCATTATACCTGTTTTCCTGATGTGTCATCCTTCTGCGTCATTATACCTGTTGTCCTGATGTGTCATCCTACTGCGTCATTATACTTGTTGTCCTGATGTGTCATCCTACTGCGTCATTATACCTGTCGTCCTGGCTGTCATCTTACTGCGTCATTATACCTGTTGTCCTGATGTGTCATCCTACTGCGTCATTATACCTGTCGTCTTGGCTGTCATCTTACTGCGTCATTATACCTGTTGTCCTGGCTGTCATCTTACTGCGTCATTATACCTGTTGTCCCGAAGTGTCATCCTACTGCGTCATCATACCTGTCGTCCTGGCTGTCATTTTACTGCGTCATTATACCTGTCGTCCTGGCTGTCATCATTCTGCGTCATTATACCTGTCGTCCTGGATGTCATCTTACTGCGTCATTATACCTGTTTTCCTGATGTGTCAACTTACTGCGTCATTATACCTGTTGTCCTGATGTGTCATCCTACTGCGTCATTATACCTGTTGTCCTTATGTGTCATCCTACTGCGTCATTATACCTGTCGTCCCGGCTGTCATCTTACTGCGTCATTATACCTGTTGTCCCAAAGTGTCATCCTACTGCGTCATTATACCTGTCGTCCTGGCTGTCATTTTACTGCGTCATTATACCTGTCGTCCTGGATGTCATCCTACTGCGTCATTATACCTGTCGTCCTGGATGTCATCTTACTGAGTCATTATACCTGTTGTCCTGATGTGTCAACTTACTGCGTCATTATACCTGTTGTCCTGATGTGTCATCCTACTGCGTCATTATACCTGTTGTCCTGGCTGTCATCCTACTGCGTCATTATACTTGTCGTCCTGGCTGTCATCTTACTGCGTCATTATACCTGTTGTCCTGATGTGTCAACTTACTGCGTCATTATACCTGTCGTCTTGGCTGTCATGTTACTGCGTCATTATACCTGTTGTCCTGATGTGTCATCCTACTGCGTCATTATACCTGTCGTCCTAGCTGTCATCTTACTGCGTCATTATACCTGTTGTCCTGATGTGTCATCTTACTGCGTCATTATACCTGTTCTCCTGATGTGTCAACTCACTGCGTCATTATACCTGTCGTCTTGGCTGTCATCTTACTGCGTCATTATACCTGTTGTCCTGATGTGTCATCCTTCTGCGTCATTATACCTGTCGTCCTAGCTGTCATCTTACTGTGTCATTATACCTGTTGCCCTGATGTGTCATCCTACTGCGTCATTATACCTGTCGTCTTGGCTGTCATCTTACTGCGTCATTATACCTGTTGTCCAGATGTGTCATCCTACTGCGTCATTATACGTGTTGTCCTGATGTGTCAACTTACTGCGTCATTATACCTGTCGTCTAGGCTGTCATTTTACTCCACCATCATACCTGTTGTCCTTATGTGTCATCCTACTGCGTCATTATACCTGTCGTCCTTGCTGTCATCTTACTGTGTCATTATAGCTGTTGTCCTGATGTGTCATCCTACTGCATCATTATACCTGTCATCTTGGCTGTCATCTTACTGCGTCATTATACCTGTTGTCCTGATGTGTCATCCTACTGTGTCATGATACTTGTTGTCCTGATGTGTCAACTCCGTGCGTCATTATACCTGTCGTCCTGGCTGTCAATTTACTGCGTCATTATACCTGTCGTCCTGGCTGTCATCTTACTGCATCATTATACCTGTTGTCCTGATGTGTCATCATTCTGCGTCATTATACCTGTTGTCCTGATGTGTCAACTTACTGCGTCATTATACCTATCGTATTGGCTGTCATCTTACTGCATCATTATGCCTGTTGTCCTTATTTGTCATCCTACTGCGTCATTATACCTGTTGTCCTGATATGTCATCCTACTGCGTCATTATACCTGTCGTCCTGGCTGTCATCTAACTGCGTCATTATACCTGTTGTCCTGGCTGTCATCCTATTGCGTCATTATGCTTGTCGTCCTGGCTGTCATCTTACTGCGTCATTATACCTTTTGTCCTGATGTGTCATCCTACTGTGTCATTATACCTGTCGTCCTGGCTGTCATCTTACTGCTTCATTATACTTGTTGTCCTGATGTGTCAACTTACTGCGTCATTATACCTTTTGTCCTGATGTGTCATCCTACTGCGTCATTATACCTGTTGTCCTGATGTGTCATCCTACTGCGTCATTGTACTTGTTGTCCTGATGTGTCATCCTACTGCGTCATTATACCTGTCGTCCTGGCTGTCATCTTACTGCGTCATTATACCTGTTTTCCTGATGTGTCATCATTCTGCGTCATTATACCTGTCGTCCTGGCTGTCATCTTACTGCGTCATTATACCTGTGGTCCTGATGTGTCATCCTTCTGCGTCATTATACCTGTCGTCCTGGCTGTCATCTTACTGCGTCATTATACCTGTGGTCCTGATGTGTCATCCTTCTGCGTCATTATACCTGTCGTCCTAGCTGTCATCTTACTGTCTCATTATAGCTGTTGTCCTGATGTGTCATCCTACTGCGTCATTATATCTGTCGTCTTGGCTGTCATCTTACTGTCTCATTATACCTGTTGTCCAGATGTGTCATCCTACTGCGTCATTATACCTGTCGTCTTGGCTGTCATCTTACTGCGTCATCATACCTGTTGTCCTGATGTGTCATCCTACTGCGTCATTATACCTGTCGTCCTAGCTGTCATCTTACTGTGTCATTATAGCTGTTGTCCTGATGTGTCATCCTACTGCGTCATTATACCTGTTGTCCTGGCTGTCATCCTACTGCGTCATTATACCTATCGTCCTGATATGTCATCCGACTGCGTCATTATACCTGTCGTCCTGGCTGTCATCTTACTGCGTCATTATACCTGTCGTCTTGGTTGTCATCTTACTGCGTCATTATACCTGTTGTCCTGATGTGTCAACTTAATGCGTCATTATACCTGTTGTCCCGAAGTGTCATCCTACTGCGTCATTATACCTGTCGTCCTGGCTGTCATTTTACTGCGTCTTTATACCTGTTGTCCTGATGTGTCATCCTACTGCGTCATTATACCTGTTGTCCTGGCTGTCATCCTACTGCGTCATTATACCTGTCGTCTTGGCTGTCATCTTACTGCGTCATTATACCTGTCGTCCTGGCTGTCATGTTACTGCGTCATTATACCTGTTGTCCTGATGTGTCATCCTACTGCGTCATTATACCTGTCGTCCTAGCTGTCATCTTACTGCGTCATTATACCTGTTGTCCTGATGTGTCATCTTACTGCGTCATTATACCTGTTCTCCTGATGTGTCAACTCACTGCGTCATTATACCTGTCGTCTTGGCTGTCATCTTACTGCGTCATTATACCTGTTGTCCTGATGTGTCATCCATCTGCGTCATTATACCTGTCGTCCTAGCTGTCATCTTACTGTGTCATTATACCTGTTGCCCTGATGTGTCATCCTACTGCGTCATTATACCTGTCGTCTTGGCTGTCATCTTACTGCGTCATTATACCTGTTGTCCAGATGTGTCATCCTACTGCGTCATTATACGTGTTGTCCTGATGTGTCAACTTACTGCGTCATTATACCTGTCGTCTAGGCTGTCATTTTACTCCACCATCATACCTGTTGTCCTTATGTGTCATCCTACTGCGTCATTATACCTGTCGTCCTTGCTGTCATCTTACTGTGTCATTATAGCTGTTGTCCTGATGTGTCATCCTACTGCATCATTATACCTGTCATCTTGGCTGTCATCTTACTGCGTCATTATACCTGTTGTCCTGATGTGTCATCCTACTGTGTCATGATACTTGTTGTCCTGATGTGTCAACTCCGTGCGTCATTATACCTGTCGTCCTGGCTGTCAATTTACTGCGTCATTATACCTGTCGTCCTGGCTGTCATCTTACTGCATCATTATACCTGTTGTCCTGATGTGTCATCATTCTGCGTCATTATACCTGTTGTCCTGATGTGTCAACTTACTGCGTCATTATACCTATCGTCTTGGCTGTCATCTTACTGCATCATTATGCCTGTTGTCCTTTTTTGTCATCCTACTGCGTCATTATACCTGTTGTCCTGATATGTCATCCTACTGCGTCATTATACCTGTTGTCCTGATGTGTCATCCTACTGCGTCATTATACTTGTCGTCCTGATGTGTCATCCTACTGCGTCATTATACCTGTCTTCCTGATATGTCATCCTACTGCGTCATTATACCTTTTGTCCTGATGTGTCATCCTACTGCGTCATTATACCTGTTGTCCTGATGTGTCATCCTTCTGCGTCATTATACTTGTCGTCCTGATGTGTCATCCTACTGCGTCATTATACCTGTCGTCCTGGCTGTCATCTTACTGCGTCATTATACCTGTTGTCCTGATGTGTCATCCTACTGCGTCATTATACCTGTTGTCCTTATGTGTCATCCTACTGCGTCATTATACCTGTCGTCCCGGCTGTCATCTTACTGCGTCATTATACCTGTTGTCCCAAAGTGTCATCCTACTGCGTCATTATACCTGTCGTCCTGGCTGTCATTTTACTGCGTCATTATACCTGTCGTCCTGGATGTCATCCTACTGCGTCATTATACCTGTCGTCCTGGATGTCATCTTACTGAGTCATTATACCTGTTGTCCTGATGTGTCAACTTACTGCGTCATTATACCTGTTGTCCTGATGTGTCATCCTACTGCGTCATTATACCTGTTGTCCTGGCTGTCATCCTACTGCGTCATTATACTTGTCGTCCTGGCTGTCATCTTACTGCGTCATTATACCTGTTGTCCTGATGTGTCAACTTACTGCGTCATTATACCTGTCGTCTTGGCTGTCATGTTACTGCGTCATTATACCTGTTGTCCTGATGTGTCATCCTACTGCGTCATTATACCTGTCGTCCTAGCTGTCATCTTACTGCGTCATTATACCTGTTGTCCTGATGTGTCATCTTACTGCGTCATTATACCTGTTCTCCTGATGTGTCAACTCACTGCGTCATTATACCTGTCGTCTTGGCTGTCATCTTACTGCGTCATTATACCTGTTGTCCTGATGTGTCATCCTTCTGCGTCATTATACCTGTCGTCCTAGCTGTCATCTTACTGTGTCATTATACCTGTTGCCCTGATGTGTCATCCTACTGCGTCATTATACCTGTCGTCTTGGCTGTCATCTTACTGCGTCATTATACCTGTTGTCCAGATGTGTCATCCTACTGCGTCATTATACGTGTTGTCCTGATGTGTCAACTTACTGCGTCATTATACCTGTCGTCTAGGCTGTCATTTTACTCCACCATCATACCTGTTGTCCTTATGTGTCATCCTACTGCGTCATTATACCTGTCGTCCTTGCTGTCATCTTACTGTGTCATTATAGCTGTTGTCCTGATGTGTCATCCTACTGCATCATTATACCTGTCATCTTGGCTGTCATCTTACTGCGTCATTATACCTGTTGTCCTGATGTGTCATCCTACTGTGTCATGATACTTGTTGTCCTGATGTGTCAACTCCGTGCGTCATTATACCTGTCGTCCTGGCTGTCAATTTACTGCGTCATTATACCTGTCGTCCTGGCTGTCATCTTACTGCATCATTATACCTGTTGTCCTGATGTGTCATCATTCTGCGTCATTATACCTGTTGTCCTGATGTGTCAACTTACTGCGTCATTATACCTATCGTATTGGCTGTCATCTTACTGCATCATTATGCCTGTTGTCCTTATTTGTCATCCTACTGCGTCATTATACCTGTTGTCCTGATATGTCATCCTACTGCGTCATTATACCTGTCGTCCTGGCTGTCATCTAACTGCGTCATTATACCTGTTGTCCTGGCTGTCATCCTATTGCGTCATTATGCTTGTCGTCCTGGCTGTCATCTTACTGCGTCATTATACCTTTTGTCCTGATGTGTCATCCTACTGTGTCATTATACCTGTCGTCCTGGCTGTCATCTTACTGCTTCATTATACTTGTTGTCCTGATGTGTCAACTTACTGCGTCATTATACCTTTTGTCCTGATGTGTCATCCTACTGCGTCATTATACCTGTTGTCCTGATGTGTCATCCTACTGCGTCATTGTACTTGTTGTCCTGATGTGTCATCCTACTGCGTCATTATACCTGTCGTCCTGGCTGTCATCTTACTGCGTCATTATACCTGTTTTCCTGATGTGTCATCATTCTGCGTCATTATACCTGTCGTCCTGGCTGTCATCTTACTGCGTCATTATACCTGTGGTCCTGATGTGTCATCCTTCTGCGTCATTATACCTGTCGTCCTGGCTGTCATCTTACTGCGTCATTATACCTGTGGTCCTGATGTGTCATCCTTCTGCGTCATTATACCTGTCGTCCTAGCTGTCATCTTACTGTCTCATTATAGCTGTTGTCCTGATGTGTCATCCTACTGCGTCATTATATCTGTCGTCTTGGCTGTCATCTTACTGTCTCATTATACCTGTTGTCCAGATGTGTCATCCTACTGCGTCATTATACCTGTCGTCTTGGCTGTCATCTTACTGCGTCATCATACCTGTTGTCCTGATGTGTCATCCTACTGCGTCATTATACCTGTCGTCCTAGCTGTCATCTTACTGTGTCATTATAGCTGTTGTCCTGATGTGTCATCCTACTGCGTCATTATACCTGTTGTCCTGGCTGTCATCCTACTGCGTCATTATACCTATCGTCCTGATATGTCATCCGACTGCGTCATTATACCTGTCGTCCTGGCTGTCATCTTACTGCGTCATTATACCTGTCGTCTTGGTTGTCATCTTACTGCGTCATTATACCTGTTGTCCTGATGTGTCAACTTAATGCGTCATTATACCTGTTGTCCCGAAGTGTCATCCTACTGCGTCATTATACCTGTCGTCCTGGCTGTCATTTTACTGCGTCTTTATACCTGTTGTCCTGATGTGTCATCCTACTGCGTCATTATACCTGTTGTCCTGGCTGTCATCCTACTGCGTCATTATACCTGTCGTCTTGGCTGTCATCTTACTGCGTCATTATACCTGTCGTCCTGGCTGTCATGTTACTGCGTCATTATACCTGTTGTCCTGATGTGTCATCCTACTGCGTCATTATACCTGTCGTCCTAGCTGTCATCTTACTGCGTCATTATACCTGTTGTCCTGATGTGTCATCTTACTGCGTCATTATACCTGTTCTCCTGATGTGTCAACTCACTGCGTCATTATACCTGTCGTCTTGGCTGTCATCTTACTGCGTCATTATACCTGTTGTCCTGATGTGTCATCCATCTGCGTCATTATACCTGTCGTCCTAGCTGTCATCTTACTGTGTCATTATACCTGTTGCCCTGATGTGTCATCCTACTGCGTCATTATACCTGTCGTCTTGGCTGTCATCTTACTGCGTCATTATACCTGTTGTCCAGATGTGTCATCCTACTGCGTCATTATACGTGTTGTCCTGATGTGTCAACTTACTGCGTCATTATACCTGTCGTCTAGGCTGTCATTTTACTCCACCATCATACCTGTTGTCCTTATGTGTCATCCTACTGCGTCATTATACCTGTCGTCCTTGCTGTCATCTTACTGTGTCATTATAGCTGTTGTCCTGATGTGTCATCCTACTGCATCATTATACCTGTCATCTTGGCTGTCATCTTACTGCGTCATTATACCTGTTGTCCTGATGTGTCATCCTACTGTGTCATGATACTTGTTGTCCTGATGTGTCAACTCCGTGCGTCATTATACCTGTCGTCCTGGCTGTCAATTTACTGCGTCATTATACCTGTCGTCCTGGCTGTCATCTTACTGCATCATTATACCTGTTGTCCTGATGTGTCATCATTCTGCGTCATTATACCTGTTGTCCTGATGTGTCAACTTACTGCGTCATTATACCTATCGTCTTGGCTGTCATCTTACTGCATCATTATGCCTGTTGTCCTTTTTTGTCATCCTACTGCGTCATTATACCTGTTGTCCTGATATGTCATCCTACTGCGTCATTATACCTGTTGTCCTGATGTGTCATCCTACTGCGTCATTATACTTGTCGTCCTGATGTGTCATCCTACTGCGTCATTATACCTGTCTTCCTGATATGTCATCCTACTGCGTCATTATACCTTTTGTCCTGATGTGTCATCCTACTGCGTCATTATACCTGTTGTCCTGATGTGTCATCCTTCTGCGTCATTATACTTGTCGTCCTGATGTGTCATCCTACTGCGTCATTATACCTGTCGTCCTGGCTGTCATCTTACTGCGTCATTATACCTGTTTTCCTGATGTGTCATCCTTCTGCGTCATTATACCTGTTGTCCTGATGTGTCATCCTACTGCGTCATTATACTTGTTGTCCTGATGTGTCATCCTACTGCGTCATTATACCTGTCGTCCTGGCTGTCATCTTACTGCGTCATTATACCTGTTGTCCTGATGTGTCATCCTACTGCGTCATTATACCTGTCGTCTTGGCTGTCATCTTACTGCGTCATTATACCTGTTGTCCTGGCTGTCATCTTACTGCGTCATTATACCTGTTGTCCCGAAGTGTCATCCTACTGCGTCATCATACCTGTCGTCCTGGCTGTCATTTTACTGCGTCATTATACCTGTCGTCCTGGCTGTCATCATTCTGCGTCATTATACCTGTCGTCCTGGATGTCATCTTACTGCGTCATTATACCTGTTTTCCTGATGTGTCAACTTACTGCGTCATTATACCTGTTGTCCTGATGTGTCATCCTACTGCGTCATTATACCTGTTGTCCTTATGTGTCATCCTACTGCGTCATTATACCTGTCGTCCCGGCTGTCATCTTACTGCGTCATTATACCTGTTGTCCCAAAGTGTCATCCTACTGCGTCATTATACCTGTCGTCCTGGCTGTCATTTTACTGCGTCATTATACCTGTCGTCCTGGATGTCATCCTACTGCGTCATTATACCTGTCGTCCTGGATGTCATCTTACTGCGTCATTATACCTGTTGTCCTGATGTGTCAACTTACTGCGTCATTATACCTGTTGTCCTGATGTGTCATCCTACTGCGTCATTATACCTGTTGTCCTGGCTGTCATCCTACTGCGTCATTATACTTGTCGTCCTGGCTGTCATCTTACTGCGTCATTATACCTGTTGTCCTGATGTGTCAACTTACTGCGTCATTATACCTGTCGTCTTGGCTGTCATGTTACTGCGTCATTATACCTGTTGTCCTGATGTGTCATCCTACTGCGTCATTATACCTGTCGTCCTAGCTGTCATCTTACTGCGTCATTATACCTGTTGTCCTGATGTGTCATCTTACTGCGTCATTATACCTGTTCTCCTGATGTGTCAACTCACTGCGTCATTATACCTGTCGTCTTGGCTGTCATCTTACTGCGTCATTATACCTGTTGTCCTGATGTGTCATCCTTCTGCGTCATTATACCTGTCGTCCTAGCTGTCATCTTACTGTGTCATTATACCTGTTGCCCTGATGTGTCATCCTACTGCGTCATTATACCTGTCGTCTTGGCTGTCATCTTACTGCGTCATTATACCTGTTGTCCAGATGTGTCATCCTACTGCGTCATTATACGTGTTGTCCTGATGTGTCAACTTACTGCGTCATTATACCTGTCGTCTAGGCTGTCATTTTACTCCACCATCATACCTGTTGTCCTTATGTGTCATCCTACTGCGTCATTATACCTGTCGTCCTTGCTGTCATCTTACTGTGTCATTATAGCTGTTGTCCTGATGTGTCATCCTACTGCATCATTATACCTGTCATCTTGGCTGTCATCTTACTGCGTCATTATACCTGTTGTCCTGATGTGTCATCCTACTGTGTCATGATACTTGTTGTCCTGATGTGTCAACTCCGTGCGTCATTATACCTGTCGTCCTGGCTGTCAATTTACTGCGTCATTATACCTGTCGTCCTGGCTGTCATCTTACTGCATCATTATACCTGTTGTCCTGATGTGTCATCATTCTGCGTCATTATACCTGTTGTCCTGATGTGTCAACTTACTGCGTCATTATACCTATCGTCTTGGCTGTCATCTTACTGCATCATTATGCCTGTTGTCCTTATTTGTCATCCTACTGCGTCATTATACCTGTTGTCCTGATATGTCATCCTACTGCGTCATTATACCTGTCGTCCTGGCTGTCATCTAACTGCGTCATTATACCTGTTGTCCTGGCTGTCATCCTATTGCGTCATTATGCTTGTCGTCCTGGCTGTCATCTTACTGCGTCATTATACCTTTTGTCCTGATGTGTCATCCTACTGTGTCATTATACCTGTCGTCCTGGCTGTCATCTTACTGCTTCATTATACTTGTTGTCCTGATGTGTCAACTTACTGCGTCATTATACCTTTTGTCCTGATGTGTCATCCTACTGCGTCATTATACCTGTTGTCCTGATGTGTCATCCTACTGCGTCATTGTACTTGTTGTCCTGATGTGTCATCCTACTGCGTCATTATACCTGTCGTCCTGGCTGTCATCTTACTGCGTCATTATACCTGTTTTCCTGATGTGTCATCATTCTGCGTCATTATACCTGTCGTCCTGGCTGTCATCTTACTGCGTCATTATACCTGTGGTCCTGATGTGTCATCCTTCTGCGTCATTATACCTGTTGTCCAGATGTGTCATCCTACTGCGTCATTATACCTGTCGTCCTAGCTGTCATCTTTCTGCGTCATTTTACCTGTCGTCCTAGCTGTCATCTTACTGCATCATTATACCTGTTGTCCTGATGTGTCATCATTCTGCGTCATTATACCTGTCGTCCTGGCTGTCATCTTACT
This sequence comes from Semicossyphus pulcher, assembly GCF_022749685.1. Classification (NCBI taxonomy): domain Eukaryota; kingdom Metazoa; phylum Chordata; class Actinopteri; order Labriformes; family Labridae; genus Semicossyphus; species Semicossyphus pulcher. The sequence continues at coordinate 8,482,584 of NW_027211670.1, read as the reverse complement.
GCGTTATTATACCTGTCGTCCTGATGTGTCATCCTACTGCGTCATTATACCTTTTGTCCTGATGTGTCATCTTACTGCGTCATTATACCTGTCGTCCTGGCTGTCATCTTACTGCGTCATTATACCTGTTGTCCTGATATGTCATCCTACTGCGTCATTATACCTGTCGTCCTGGCTGTCATCTTACTGCGTCATTATAGCTGTTGTCCTGATATGTCATCCTACTGCGTCATTATACCTGTCGTCCCGGCTGTCATCTTAGTGCGTCATTATACCTGTTGTCCTGATGTGTCAACTTACTGCGTCATTATACCTGTCGTCCCGGCTGTCATCTTACTGCGTCATTATACCTTTTGTCCTGATGTGTCATCCTACTGCGTCATTATACCTATTGTCCTGATGTGTCATCCTACTGCGTCATTATACCTGTCGTCCTGATATGTCATCCTACTGCGTCATTATACCTGTTGTCCTAATGTGTCATCTTACTGCGTCATTATACCTGTCGTCCTGGCAGTCACCTTACTGCGTCATTATACCTGTCGTCTTGGCTGTCATCTTACTGCGTCATTATACCTGTTGTCCTGATGTGTCATCCTACTGCGTCATTATACGTGTTGTCCTGATGTGTCATCCTACTGAGTCATTATACCTGTCGTCCTGGCTGTCATCTTACGGCGTCATTATACCTGTTGTCCTGATGTGTCATCCTACTGCGTCATTATACCTGTCGTCCTAGCTGTCATCTTACTGCGTCATTATACCTGTTGTCCTGATGTGTCATCCTACTGCGTCATTATACTTGTCGTCCTGGCTGTCATCTTACTGTGTCATTATACCTGTTGTCCTGATGTGTCAACTCACTGCGTCATTATACCTGTTGTCCCGATGTGTCAACTCACTGCGTCATTATACCTGTCGTCCTAGCTGTCATCTTACTGTGTCATTATACCTGTTGTCCTGATGTGTCAACTTACCGAGTCATTATACTTGTCGTCCTGGCTGTCATCATTCTGCGTAATTATACCTGTCGTCCTGGCTGTCATCTTACTGTGTCATTATACTTGTTGTCCTGATGTGTCAACTTGCAGCGTCATTATACCTGTCGTCCTGGCTGTCAATTTACTGTGTCATTATACGTGTTGTCCTGATGTGTCAACTTACTGCTTCATTATACCTGTCGTCTTGGCTGTCATCTTACTGCATCATTATACCTGTTGTCCATACGTGTCATCCTATTGCGTCATTATACCTGTCGTCCTGGCTGTCATCTTACTGCGTCATTAAACCTGTTGTCCTGATGTGTCATCCTATTGCGTCATTATACCTGTTGTCCTGATGTGTCATCCTACTGCGTCATTATACTTGTCGTCCTGGCTGTCATCTTACTGCGTCATTATACCTGTTGTCCTGATGTGTCAACTTACTGCTTCATTATTCCTGTCGTCCCGGCTGTCATCTTACTGCGTCATTATACCTGTCGTCTTGGCTGTCATGTTACTGCGTCATTATACCTGTTGTCCTGATATGTCATCCTACTGCGTCATTATACCTGTCGTCCTAGCTGTCATCTTACTGTGTCATTATGCCTGTTGTCCTGATGTGTCAACTTACTGCGTCATTATACCTGTTGTCCTGATGTGTCATCTTACTGCGTCATTATACCTGTTCTCCTGATGTGTCAACTCACTGCGTCATTATACCTGTCGTCTTGGCTGTCATCTTACTACGTCATTATACCTGTTGTCCTGATGTGTCTTCCTTCTGCGTCATTATACCTGTCGTCCTAGCTGTCATCTTACTGTGTCATTATACCTGTTGCCCTGATGTGTCATCCTACTGCGTCATTATACCTGTCGTCTTGGCTGTCATCTTACTGCGTCATTATACCTGTTGTCCAGATGTGTCATCCTACGGCGTCATTATACGTGTTGTCCTGATGTGTCAACTTACTGCGTCATTATACCTGTCGTCCTAGCTGTCATCTTACTGTGTCATTATGCCTGTTGTCCTGATGAGTCAACTTACTGCGTCATTATACCTGTTGTCCTGATGTGTCATCTTACTGCGTCATTATACCTGTCGTCCTAGCTGTCATCTTACTGTGTCATTAAACCTGTTGCCCTGATGTGTCATCCTACTGCGTCATTATACCTGTCGTCTTGGCTTTCATCTTACTGCGTCATTATACCTGTTGTCTAGGCTGTCATTTTACTCCATCATTATACCTGTTGTCCTGATGTGTCATCCTACTGGGTCATTATACCTGTCGTCTTGGCTGTCATCTTACTGCGTCATCATACCTGTTGTCCTGATGTGTCATCTTACTGCGTCATTATACCTGTTGTCCTGATGTCTCATCATTCTGCGTCATTATACCTGTCGTCCTGGCTGTCATCTTACTGCGTCATTATACCTGTTGTCCTGATGTGTCATCTTACTGTGTCATTATACCTGTTCTCCTGATGTGTCATCCTACTGCGTCATTATACCTGTTGTCTTGGCTGTCATGTTACTGCGTCATTATACCTGTTGTCCTGATGTGTCATCTTACTGCGTCATTATACCTGTTGTCCTGATGTCTCATCATTCTGCGTCATTATACCTGTCGTCCTGGCTGTCATCTTACTGCGTCATTATACCTGTTGTCCTGATGTGTCATCTTACTGTGTCATTATACCTGTTGTCCTGATGTGTCATCTTACTGCGTCATTATACCTGTTGTCCTGATGTGTCAACTTCGTGCGTCATTATACCTGTCGTCCTGGCTGTCAATTTACTGCGTCATTATGCCTGTCGTCCTGGCTGTCATCTTACTGCATCATTATACCTGTTGTCCTGATGTGTCATCATTCTGCGTCATTATACCTGTCGTCCTGACTGTCATCTTATTGCGTCTTTATACCTGTCGTCCTGGCTGTCATCATTCTGCGTCATTATACCTGTCGTCCTGGATGTCATCTTACTGCGTCATTATACCTGTTGTCCTGATGTGTCAACTTACTGCGTCATTATACCTGTTGTCCTGATGTGTCATCTTACTGCGTCATTATACCTGTTGTCCTGGCTGTCATCCTACTGCGTCATTATACCTGTCGTCTTGGCTGTCATCTTACTGCGTCATTATACCTGTCGTCTTGGCTGTCATGTTACTGCGTCATTATACCTGTTGTCCTGATGTGTCATCCTACTGCGTCATTATACCTGTCGTCCTAGCTGTCATCTTACTGTGTCATCATGCCTGTTGTCCTGATGTGTCAACATGCTGCGTCATTATACCTGTTGTCCTGATGTGTCATCTTACTGCGTCATTATACCTGTTTTCCTGATGTGTCAACTCACTGCGTCATTATACCTGTCGTCTTGGCTGTCATCTTACTGCGTCATTATACCTGTTGTCCTGATGTGTCATCCTTCTGCGTCATTATACCTGTCGTCCTAGCTGTCATCTTACTGTGTCATTATATCTGTTGCCCTGATGTGTCATCCTACTGCGTCATTATACCTGTCGTCTTGGCTGTCATCTTACTGCGTCATTATACCTGTTGTCCAGATGTGTCATCCTACTGCGTCATTATACCTGTCGTCTTGGCTGTCATCTTACTGTGTCATTATGCCTGTTGTCCTGATGTGTCAACTTACTGCGTCATTATACCTGTTGTCCTGATGTGTCATCTTACTGCGTCATTATACCTGTTCTCCTGATGTGTCAACTCACTGCGTCATTATACCTGTCGTCTTGGCTGTCATCTTACTACGTCATTATACCTGTTGTCCTGATGTGTCTTCCTTCTGCGTCATTATACCTGTCGTCCTAGCTGTCATCTTACTGTGTCATTATACCTGTTGCCCTGATGTGTCATCCTACTGCGTCATTATACCTGTCGTCTTGGCTGTCATCTTACTGCGTCATTATACCTGTTGTCCAGATGTGTCATCCTACGGCGTCATTATACGTGTTGTCCTGATGTGTCAACTTACTGCGTCATTATACCTGTCGTCCTAGCTGTCATCTTACTGTGTCATTATGCCTGTTGTCCTGATGAGTCAACTTACTGCGTCATTATACCTGTTGTCCTGATGTGTCATCTTACTGCGTCATTATACCTGTCGTCCTAGCTGTCATCTTACTGTGTCATTAAACCTGTTGCCCTGATGTGTCATCCTACTGCGTCATTATACCTGTCGTCTTGGCTTTCATCTTACTGCGTCATTATACCTGTTGTCTAGGCTGTCATTTTACTCCATCATTATACCTGTTGTCCTGATGTGTCATCCTACTGCGTCATTATACCTGTCGTCTTGGCTGTCATCTTACTGCGTCATCATACCTGTTGTCCTGATGTGTCATCTTACTGCGTCATTATACCTGTTGTCCTGATGTCTCATCATTCTGCGTCATTATACCTGTCGTCCTGGCTGTCATCTTACTGCGTCATTATACCTGTTGTCCTGATGTGTCATCTTACTGTGTCATTATACCTGTTCTCCTGATGTGTCATCCTACTGCGTCATTATACCTGTTGTCTTGGCTGTCATGTTACTGCGTCATTATACCTGTTGTCCTGATGTGTCATCTTACTGCGTCATTATACCTGTTGTCCTGATGTCTCATCATTCTGCGTCATTATACCTGTCGTCCTGGCTGTCATCTTACTGCGTCATTATACCTGTTGTCCTGATGTGTCATCTTACTGTGTCATTATACCTGTTGTCCTGATGTGTCATCTTACTGCGTCATTATACCTGTTGTCCTGATGTGTCAACTTCGTGCGTCATTATACCTGTCGTCCTGGCTGTCAATTTACTGCGTCATTATGCCTGTCGTCCTGGCTGTCATCTTACTGCATCATTATACCTGTTGTCCTGATGTGTCATCATTCTGCGTCATTATACCTGTCGTCCTGACTGTCATCTTATTGCGTCTTTATACCTGTCGTCCTGGCTGTCATCATTCTGCGTCATTATACCTGTCGTCCTGGATGTCATCTTACTGCGTCATTATACCTGTTGTCCTGATGTGTCAACTTACTGCGTCATTATACCTGTTGTCCTGATGTGTCATCTTACTGCGTCATTATACCTGTTGTCCTGGCTGTCATCCTACTGCGTCATTATACCTGTCGTCTTGGCTGTCATCTTACTGCGTCATTATACCTGTCGTCTTGGCTGTCATGTTACTGCGTCATTATACCTGTTGTCCTGATGTGTCATCCTACTGCGTCATTATACCTGTCGTCCTAGCTGTCATCTTACTGTGTCATCATGCCTGTTGTCCTGATGTGTCAACATGCTGCGTCATTATACCTGTTGTCCTGATGTGTCATCTTACTGCGTCATTATACCTGTTTTCCTGATGTGTCAACTCACTGCGTCATTATACCTGTCGTCTTGGCTGTCATCTTACTGCGTCATTATACCTGTTGTCCTGATGTGTCATCCTTCTGCGTCATTATACCTGTCGTCCTAGCTGTCATCTTACTGTGTCATTATATCTGTTGCCCTGATGTGTCATCCTACTGCGTCATTATACCTGTCGTCTTGGCTGTCATCTTACTGCGTCATTATACCTGTTGTCCAGATGTGTCATCCTACTGCGTCATTATACCTGTCGTCTTGGCTGTCATCTTACTGTGTCATCATGCCTGTTGTCCTGATGTGTCATCCTTCTGCGTCATTATACCTGTCGTCCTAGCTGTCATCTTACTGTGTCATTATAGCTGTTGTCCTGATGTGTCATCCTACTGCGTCATTATACCTGTCGTCTTGGCTGTCATCTTACTGCGTCATTATACCTGTTGTCCTTATGTGTCATCTTACTGCGTCATTATACCTGTGCTCCTGATGTGTCAACTCACTGCGTCATTATACCTGTCGTCTTGGCTGTCATCTTACTGCGTCATTATACCTGTTGTCCTGATGTGTCATCCTACTGCGTCATTATACCTGTCGTCTTGGTTGTCATCTTACTGCGTCATTATACCTGTTGTCCTGATGTGTCATCCTACTGCGTCATTAAACCTGTTCTCCTGATGTGTCAACTCACTGCGTCATTATACCTGTCGTCTTGGTTGTCATCTTACTGCGTCATTATACCTGTTGTCCTGATGTGTCATCCTACTGCGTCATTATACCTGTCGTCTTGGCTGTCATGTTACTGCGTCATTATACCTGTCGTCCCGGCTGTCATCTTACTGCGTCATTATACCTGTTGTCCCAAAGTGTCAACCTACTGCGTCATTATACCTGTCGTCCTGGCTGTCATTTTACTGCGTCATTATACCTGTCGTCCTGGCTGTCATCCTACTGCGTCATTATACCTGTCGTCCTGGATGTCATCTTACTGCGTCATTATAGCTGTTGTCCTGATGTGTCAACTGACTGCGTCATTATACCTGTTGTCCTGATGTGTCATCCTACTGCGTCATTATACCTGTTGTCCTGGCTGTCATCCTACTGCGTCATTATACTTGTCGTCCTGGCTGTCATCTTACTGCGTCATAATACCTGTTGTCCAGATGTGTCATCCTACTGCGTCATTATACCTGTCGTCCTGGCTGTCATCTTACTGCTTCATTATACTTGTTGTCCTGATGTGTCAACTTACTGCGTCATTATACCTTTTGTCCTGATGTGTCATCCTACTGCGTCATTATACCTGTTGTCCTGATGTGTCATCCTACTGCGTCATTATACTTGTCGTCCTGATGTGTCATCCTACTGCGTCATTATACCTGTCGTCCTGGCTGTAATCTTACTGCGTCATTATACCTGCTGTCCTGATGTGTCATCCTACTGCGTCATTATAACTGTCGTCCTGATGTGTCATCCTACTGCGTCATTATACCTGTTGTCCTGGCTGTCATCCTACTGCGTCATTATACTTGTCGTCCTGGCTGTCATCTTACTGCGTCATTATACCTGTCGTCCTAGCTGTCAACTTACTGTGTCATTATAGCTGTTGTCCTGATGTGTCAACTTACTGCGTCATTATACCTGTTGTCCTGATGTGTCATCCTACTGCGTCATTATACCTGTCGCCATGATATGTCATCCTACTGCGTCATTATGCTTGTCGTCCTGGCTGTCATCTTACTGCGTCATTATACCTGTTGTCCAGATGTGTCATCCTACTGCGTCATTATACCTGTCGTCCTAGCTGTCATCTTACTGCGTCATTATACCTGTCGTCCTAGCTGTCATCTTACTGCGTCATTATACCTGTTGTCCAGATGTGTCATCTTACTGTGTCATTATACTCGTTGTCCTGATGTGTCAACTTCCTGCGTCATTATACCTGTCGTCCTGGCTGTCAATTCACTGCGTCATTATACCTGTCGTCCTGGCTGTCATCTTACTGCATCATTATACCTGTTGTCCTGATGTGTCATCATTCTGCGTCATTATACCTGTCGTCCTGGCTGTCATCTTACTGCGTTATTATACCTGTCGTCCTGATGTGTCATCCTACTGCGTCATTATACCTTTTGTCCTGATGTGTCATCTTACTGCGTCATTATACCTGTCGTCCTGGCTGTCATCTTACTGCGTCATTATACCTGTTGTCCCGAAGTGTCATCCTACTGCGTCATTATACCTGTCGTCCTGATGTGTCATCTTACTGCGTCATTATACCTGTTGTCCTGATGTGTCAACTTACTGCGTCATTATACCTGTTCTCCTGATGTGTCAACTCACTGCGTCATTATACCTGTCGTCTTGGTTGTCATCTTACTGCGTCATTATACCTGTTGTCCTGGCTGTCATCTTACTGCGTCATTATACCTGTTGTCCTGATGTGTCAACTTACTGCGTCATTATACCTGTTGTCCTGATGTGTCATCCTACTGCGTCATTATACCTGTTGTCCTGGCTGTCATCTTAGGGCGTCATTATACCTGTTGTCCCGAAGTGTCATCCTACTGCGTCATTATACCTGTCGTCCTGGCTGTCATTTTACTGCGTCATTATACCTGTCGTCCTGGCTGTCATCATTCTGCGTCATTATACCTGTCGTCCTGGATGTCATCTTACTGCGTCATTATACCTGTTTTCCTGATGTGTCAACTTACTGCGTCATTATACCTGTTGTCCTGATGTGTCATCCTACTGCGTCATTATACCTGTTGTCCTTATGTGTCATCCTACTGCGTCATTATACCTGTCGTCCCGGCTGTCATCTTACTGCGTCAATATACCTGTTGTCCCAAAGTGTCATCCTACTGCGTCATTATACCTGTCGTCCTGGCTGTCATCTTACTGCGTCATTATACCTGTTTTCCTGATGTGTCATCATTCTGCGTCATTATACCTGTCGTCCTGGCTGTCATCTTATTGCGTCATTATACCTGTGGTCCTGATGTGTCATCCTTCTGCGTCATTATACCTGTCGTCCTAGCTGTCATCTTACTGCGTCATTATACCTGTTGTCCTGATGTCTCATCATTCTGCGTCATTATACCTGTCGTCCTGGCTGTCATCTTACTGCGTCATTATACCTGTTGTCCTGATGTGTCATCTTACTGCGTCATTATACCTGTTCTCCTGATGTGTCAACTCACTGCGTCATTATACCTGTCGTCTTGGCTGTCATCTTACTGCATCATTATACCTGTTCTCCTGATGTGTCATCCTACTGCGTCATTATACCTGTTGTCTTGGCTGTCATGTTACTGCGTCATTATACCTGTTGTCCTGATGTGTCATCCTACTGCGTCATTATACCTGTTGTCCTGATGGGTCAACTTACTGCGTCATTATACCTGTCGTCTTGGCTGTCATCTTACTGCGTCATTATACCTGTTGTCCTGATGTGTCATCATTCTGCGTCATTATACCTGTTGTCCTGGCAGTCATCTTAGTGCGTCATTATACCTGTTGTCCTGATGTGTCATCTAACTGCGTCATTATACCTGTTCTCCTGATGTGTCAAGTCACTGCGTCATTATACCTGTCGTCTTGGCTGTCATCTTACTGCGTCATTATACCTGTTGTCCTGATGTGTCATCCTACTGCGTCATTATACCTGTCGTCTTGGCTGTCATGTTACTGCGTCATCATACCTGTTGTCCTGATGTGTCATCTCACTGCGTCATTATAACTGTTCTTCTGGTGTGTCAACTCACTGCGTCATTATACCTGTCGTCTTGGCTGTCATCTTACTGTGTCATTATACCTGTTGTCCAGATGTGTCATCCTACTGAGTCATTATACCTGTCGTCTTTGCTGTCATCTTACTGCGTCATTATACCTGGTCTCCTGATGTGTCAACTCACTGCGTCATTATACCTGTCGTCTTGGCTGTCATCATTCTGTGTCATTATACCTATCGTCCTGATATGTCATCCGACTGCGTCATTATACCTGTCGTCCTGGCTGTCATCTTACTGCGTCATTATACCTGTCGTCTTGGTTGTCATCTTACTGCGTCATTATACCTGTTGTCCTGATGTGTCATCCTACTGCGTCATTATACCTGTCGTCTTGGCTGTCAACTTACTGCGTCATTATACCTGTTGTCCTGATGTGTCATCCTACTGCGTAATTATACTTGTTGTCCTGGCTGTCATCTTACTGCGTCATTAAACCTGTTGTCCTGATGTGTTATCCTATTGCGTCATTATACCTGTTGTCCTGATGTGTCATCCTACTGCGTCATTATACTTGTCGTCCTGGCTGTCATCTTACTGCGTCATTATACCTGTTGTCCTCATGTGTCAACTTACTGCGTCATTATACCTGTCGTCCCGGCTGTCATTTTACTGCGTCATCATACCTGTTGTCCTGATGTGTCATCTTACTGCGTCATTATACCTGTTGTCCTGATGTGTCAACTTACTGCGTCATTATACCTGTCGTCTTGGCTGTCATCTTTCAGCATCATTATACCTGTTGTCCTTATGTGTCATCCTACTGCGTCATTATACCTGTCGTCCTGGCTGTCATCTTACTGCGTCATTATACCTGTTGTCCCGATGTGTCATCCTTCTGCGTCGTTATACCTGTTGTCCTGATGTGTCATCCAACTGCGTCATTATACCTGTCGTCCTGGCTGTCATCTTACTGCGTCATTATACCTGTTGTCCAGATGTGTCATCCTACTGCGTCATTATACCTGTCGTCTTGGCTGTCATCTTACTGCGTCATCATACCTGTTGTCCTGATGTGTCATCCTACTGCGTCATTATACCTGTCGTCCTAGCTGTCATCTTATTGTGTCATTATAGCTGTTGTCCTGATGTGTCATCCTACTGCGTCATTATACCTGTCGTCCTAGCTGTCATCTTACTGCGTCATTATACCTGTCGTCCTAGCTGTCATCTTACTGCGTCATTATACCTGTTGTCCAGATGTGTCATCTTACTGTGTCATTATACTCGTTGTCCTGATGTGTCAACTTCCTACGTCATTATACCTGTCGTCCTGGCTGTCAATTCATTGCGTCATTATACCTGTCGTCCTGGCTGTCATCTTACTGCATCATTATACCTGTTGTCCTGATGTGTCATCCTTCTGCGTCATTATACCTGTCGTCCTGGCTGTCATCTTACTGCGTTATTATACCTGTCGTCCTGATGTGTCATCCTACTGCGTCATTATACCTTTTGTCCTGATGTGTCATCTTACTGCGTCATTATACCTGTCGTCCTGGCTGTCATCTTACTGCGTCATTATACCTGTTGTCCTGATATGTCATCCTACTGCGTCATTATACCTGTTGTCCCAAAGTGTCATCCTACTGCGTCATTATACTTGTCGTCCTGGCTGTCATTTTACTGCGTCATTATACCTGTCGTCCTGGATGTCATCCTACTGCGTCATTATACCTGTCGTCCTGGATGTCATCTTACTGCGTCATTATACCTGTTGTCCTGATGTGTCAACTTACTGCGTCATTATACCTGTTGTCCTGATGTGTCATCCTACTGCGTCATTATACCTGTTGTCCTGGCTGTCATCCTACTGCGTCATTATACTTGTCGTCCTGGCTGTCATCTTACTGCGTCATTATACCTGTCGTCCTGATGTGTCATCCTACTGCGTAATTATACTTGTTGTCCTGGCTGTCATCTTAGTGCGTCATTATACTTGTTGTCCTGATGTGTCAACTTAATGCGTCATTATACTTGTTGTCCCGAAGTGTCATCCTACTGCGTCATTATACCTGTCGTCCTGGCTGTCATCTTACTGCGTCATTATACCTGTCGTCCTAGCTGTCATCTTACTGCGTCATTATACCTGTTGTCCAGATGTGTCATCTTACTGTGTCATTATACTCGTTGTCCTGATGTGTCAACTTCCTGCGTCATTATACCTGTCGTCCTGGCTGTCAATTCACTGCGTCATTATACCTGTCGTCCTGGCTGTCATCTTACTGCATCATTATACCTGTTGTCCTGATGTGTCCTCATTCTGCGTCATTATACCTGTCGTCCTGGCTGTCATCTTACTGCGTCATTATACTTGTTGTCCTGATGTGTCAACTTACTGCGTCATTATACTTGTTGTCCTGATATGTTATCCTACTGCGTCATTATACCTGTCTTCCTGATGTGTCAACTTACTGCGTCATTATACCTGTCATCTTGGCAGTCATCTTACTGCGATATTATACCGGTTGTCCTGATGTGTCATCCTACTGCGTCATTATACCTGTCGTCCTGGCTGTCATCTTACTGCGTCATTATACCTGTTGTCCTGATGTGTCAACTTATTGCGTCATTATACCTGTCGTCCCGGCTGTCATCTTACTGCGTCATTATACCTTTTGTCCTGATGTGTCATCTTACTGCGTCATTATACCTGTTGTCCTGATATGTCATCCTACTGCGTCATTATACCTGTCGTCCTGGCTGTCATCTAACTGCGTCATTATACCTGTTGTCCTGGCTGTCATCCTATCGCGTCATTATGCTTGTCGTCCTGGCTGTCATCTTACTGCGTCATTATACCTGTTGTCCTGATGTGTCAACTTACTGCGTCATCATACCTGTTGTCCTGATATGTCATCCTACTGCGTCATTATACCTGTTGTCCCAAAGTGTCATCCTACTGCGTCATTATACCTGTCGTCCTGGCTGTCATTTTACTGCGTCATTATACCTGTCGTCCTGGATGTCATCCTACTGCGTCATTATACCTGTCGTCCTGGATGTCATCTTACTGCGTCATTATACCTGTTGTCCTGATGTGTCAACTTACTGCGTCATTATACCTGTTGTCCTGATGTGTCATCCTACTGCGTCATTATACCTGTTGTCCTGGCTGTCATCCTACTGCGTCATTATACTTGTCGTCCTGGCTGTCATCTTACTGCGTCATTATACCTGTCGTCCTGATGTGTCATCCTTCTGCGTCATTATACCTGTCGTCCTAGCTGTCATCTTACTGTGTCATTATACCTGTTGCCCTGATGTGTCATCCTACTGCGTCATTATACCTGTCGTCTTGGCTGTCATCTTACTGCGTCATTATACCTGTTGTCCTGATGTGTCATCCTACTGCGTCATTATACCTGTCGTCCTAGCTGTCATCTTACTGTGTCATCATGCCTGTTGTCCTGATGTGTCAACATACTGCGTCATTATACCTGTTGTCCTGATGTGTCATCTTACTGCGTCATTATACCTGTTCTCATGATGTGTCAACTCACTGCGTCATTATACCTGTCGTCCTGGCTGTCATCATTCTGCGTCATTATACCTGTCGTCCTAGCTGTCATCTTACTGTGTCATCATGCCTGTTGTCCTGATGTGTCAACATACTGCGTCATTATACCTGTTGTCCTGATGTGTCATCTTACTGCGTCATTATACCTGTTCTCCTGATGTGTCAACTCACTGCGTCATTATACCTGTCGTCTTGGCTGTCATCTTACTGCATCATTATACCTGTTGTCCTGATGTGTCATCATTCTGCGTCATTATACCTGTCGTCCTGGCTGTCATCTTACTGCGTTATTATACCTGTCGTCCTGGTGTGTCATCCTACTGCGTCATTATACCTTTTGTCCTGATGTGTCATCTTACTGCGTCATTATACTTGTTGTCCTGATGTGTCAACTTAATGCGTCATTATACTTGTTGTCCCGAAGTGTCATCCTACTGCGTCATTATACCTGTCGTCCTGGCTGTCATTTTACTGCGTCATTATACCTGTCGTCCTGGCTGTCATCATTCTGCGTCATTATACATGTCGTCCTGGATGTCATTTTACTGCGTCATTATACCTGTTCTCCTGATGTGTCAACTCACTGCGTCATTATACCTGTCGTCTTGGCTGTCATCTTACTGCGTCATTATACCTGCTGTCCTGATGTGTCATCCTTCTGCGTCATTATACCTGTCGTCCTAGCTGTCATCTTACTGTGTCATTATACCTGTTGCCCTGATGTGTCATCCTACTGCGTCATTATACCTGTCGTCTTGGCTGTCATCTTACTGCGTCATTATACCTGTTGTCCTGATGTGTCATCCTACTGCGTCATTATACCTGTCGTCCTAGCTGTCATCTTACTGTGTCATCATGCCTGTTGTCCTGATGTGTCAACATACTGCGTCATTATACCTGTTGTCCTGATGTGTCATCTTACTGCGTCATTATACCTGTTCTCATGATGTGTCAACTCACTGCGTCATTATACCTGTCGTCCTGGCTGTCATCATTCTGCGTCATTATACCTGTCGTCCTAGCTGTCATCTTACTGTGTCATCATGCCTGTTGTCCTGATGTGTCAACATACTGCGTCATTATACCTGTTGTCCTGATGTGTCATCTTACTGCGTCATTATACCTGTTCTCCTGATGTGTCAACTCACTGCGTCATTATACCTGTCGTCTTGGCTGTCATCTTACTGCATCATTATACCTGTTGTCCTGATGTGTCATCATTCTGCGTCATTATACCTGTCGTCCTGGCTGTCATCTTACTGCGTTATTATACCTGTCGTCCTGGTGTGTCATCCTACTGCGTCATTATACCTTTTGTCCTGATGTGTCATCTTACTGCGTCATTATACCTGTTGTCCAGATGTGTCATCTTACTGTGTCATTATACTCGTTGTCCTGATGTGTCAACTTCCTGCGTCATTATACCTGTCGTCCTGGCTGTCAATTCACTGCGTCATTATACCTGTCGTCCTGGCTGTCATCTTACTGCATCATTATACCTGTTGTCCTGATGTGTCCTCATTCTGCGTCATTATACCTGTCGTCCTGGCTGTCATCTTACTGCGTCATTATACTTGTTGTCCTGATGTGTCAACTTACTGCGTCATTATACTTGTTGTCCTGATATGTTATCCTACTGCGTCATTATACCTGTCTTCCTGATGTGTCAACTTACTGCGTCATTATACCTGTCATCTTGGCAGTCATCTTACTGCGATATTATACCGGTTGTCCTGATGTGTCATCCTACTGCGTCATTATACCTGTCGTCCTGGCTGTCATCTTACTGCGTCATTATACCTGTTGTCCTGATGTGTCAACTTATTGCGTCATTATACCTGTCGTCCCGGCTGTCATCTTACTGCGTCATTATACCTTTTGTCCTGATGTGTCATCTTACTGCGTCATTATACCTGTTGTCCTGATATGTCATCCTACTGCGTCATTATACCTGTCGTCCTGGCTGTCATCTAACTGCGTCATTATACCTGTTGTCCTGGCTGTCATCCTATCGCGTCATTATGCTTGTCGTCCTGGCTGTCATCTTACTGCGTCATTATACCTGTTGTCCTGATGTGTCAACTTACTGCGTCATCATACCTGTTGTCCTGATGTGTCATCCTACTGCGTCATTATACCTGTCGTCCTAGCTGTCATCTTATTGTGTCATTATAGCTGTTGTCCTGATGTGTCATCCTACTGCGTCATTATACCTGTCGTCTTGGCTGTCATCTTACTGCGTCATTATACCTGTTGTCCAGATGTGTCATCCTACTGCGTCATTATACCTGTCGTCCTAGCTGTCATCTTACTGCGTCATTATACCTGTCGTCCTGGCTGTCATCTAACTGCGTCATTATACCTGTTGTCCTGGCTGTCATCCTATCGCGTCATTATGCTTGTCGTCCTGGCTGTCATCTTACTGCGTCATTATACCTTTTGTCCTGATGTGTCATCCTACTGCGTCATTATACCTGTCGTCCTGACTGTCATCTTACTGCGTCATTATACCTGTTGTCCTGATGTGTCAACTTACTGCGTCATCATACCTGTGGTCCTGGCTGTCATCATTCTGTGTCATTATACCTATCGTCCTGATATGTCATCTTACTGTGTCAGTATACCTGTCGTCCTGGCTGTCATCTTATTGCGTCATTATACCTGTTCTCCTGATGTGTCAACTCACTGCGTCATTATACCTGTCGTCTTGGTTGTCATCTTACTGCGTCATTATACCTGTTGTCCTGATGTGTCATCCTACTGCGTCATTATACCTGTCGTCCTGATATGTCAACCTACTGCGTCATTATACCTGTTGTCCTAATGTGTCAACTTACTGCGTCATTATACCTGTCGTCTTGGCTGTCATCTTACTGCGTCATTATACCTGTTGTCCTGATGTGTCATCCTACTGCGTCATTATACCTGTCGTCCTTGCTGTAATATCTTACTGTGTCATTATAGCTGTTGTCCTGGCTGTCATCTTACTACATCATTATACCTGTTGTCCTGATGTGTCAACTTACTGCGTCATTATACCTGTTGTCCTGATGTGTCATCCTACTGCGTCATTATACCTGTTGTCCTGGCTGTCATCCTACTGCGTCATTATACCTGTCGTCTTGGCTGTCATCTTACTGCGTCATTATACCTGTCGTCTTGGATGTCATCTTACTGCGTCATCATACCTGTCGTCTTGGCTGTCATGTTACTGCGTCATTATACCTGTCGTCCTGGCTGTCATCTTACTGCATCATTATACCTGTTGTCCTGGATGTCATCTTACTGCGTCATTATACCTGTCGTCTTGGCTGTCATGTTACTACGTCATTATACCTGTTGTCCTGATGTGTCATCCTACTGCGTCATTATACCTGTCGTCCTAGCTGTCATCTTACTGTGTCATCATGCCTGTTGTCCTGATGTGTCAACATACTGCGTCATTATACCTGTTGTCCTGATGTGTCATCTTACTGCGTCATTATACCTGTTCTCCTGATGTGTCAGCTCACTGCGTCATTATACCTGTCGTCTTGGCTTTCATCTTACTGCGTCATTATACCTGTTGTCCTGATGTGTCATCCTTCTGCGTCATTATACCTGTCGTCCTAGCTGTCATCTTACTGTGTCATTATACCTGTTGCCCTGATGTGTCATCCTACTGCGTCATTATACCTGTCGTCTTGGCTGTCATCTTACTGCGTCATTATACCTGTTGTCCAAATGTGTCATCCTACTGCGTCATTATACGTGTTGTCCTGATGTGTCAACTTACTGCGTCATTATACCTGTTGTCCTGGCTGTCATCTTAGTGCGTCATTATACTTGTTGTCCTGATGTGTCAACTTAATGCGTCATTATACCTGTTGTCCCGAAGTGTCATCCTACTGTGTCATTATACCTGTCATCCTGGCTGTCATTTTACTGCGTCATTATACCTGTCGTCCTGGCTGTCATCATTCTGCGTCATTATACCTGTCGTCCTGGATGTCATCTTACTGTGTCATTATAGCTGTTGTCCTGATGTGTCATCCTACTGCGTCATTATACCTGTCGTCCTAGCTGTCATCTTACTGCGTCATTATACCTGTTGTCCAGATGTGTCATCTTACTGTGTCATTATACTCGTTGTCCTGATGTGTCAACTTCCTGCGTCATTATACCTGTCGTCCTGGCTGTCAATTCACTGCGTCATTATACCTGTCGTCTTGGCTGTCATCTTCCTGCATCATTATACCTGTTGTCCTGATGTGTCATCATTCTGCGTCATTATACCTGTCGTCCTGGCTGTCATCTTATTGCGTTATTATACCTGTTGTCCTGATGTGTCATCCTTCTGCGTCATTATACCTGTCGTCTTGGCTGTCATCTTACAGCGTCATTATACCTGTTGTCCAGATGTGTCATCCTACTGCGTCATTATACCTGTTGTCCTAGCTGTCATCTTACTGCGTCATTATACCTGTTGTCCAGATGTGTCATCTTACTGTGTCATTATACTCGTTGTCCTGATGTGTCAACTTCCTGCGTCATTATACCTGTCGTCCTGGCTGTCAATTCACTGCGTCATTATACCTGTCGTCCTGGCTGTCATCTAACTGCGTCATTATACCTGTTGTCCTGGCTGTCATCCTATTGCGTCATTATACCTGTTGTCCTGATGTGTCATCTTACTGCGTCATTATACCTGTGGTCCTGATGTGTCATCTTACTGCGTCATTATACCTGTTGTCCCGATGTGTCATCTTACTGCGTCATTATACCTGTGGTCCTGATGTGTCATCCTTCTGCGTCATTATACCTGTCGTCCTGGCTGTCATCTTACTGCGTCATTATACCTGTGGTCCTGATGTGTCATCCTTCTGCGTCATTATACCTGTCGTCCTAGCTGTCATCTTACTGTCTCATTATAGCTGTTGTCCTGATGTGTCATCCTACTGCGTCATTATATCTGTCGTCTTGGCTGTCATCTTACTGTCTCATTATACCTGTTGTCCAGATGTGTCATCCTACTGCGTCATTATACCTGTCGTCCTGGATGTCATCTTACTGCGTCATCATACCTGTTGTCCTGATGTGTCATCCTACTGCGTCATTATACCTGTCGTCTTGGCTGTCATCTTACTGCGTCATTATACCTGTTTTCCAGATGTGTCATCCTACTGCGTCATTATACCTGTCGTCCTAGCTGTCATCTTTCTGCGTCATTATACCTGTCGTCCTAGCTGTCATCTTACTGCATCATTATACCTGTTGTCCTGATGTGTCATCATTCTGCGTCATTATACCTGTCGTCCTGGCTGTCATCTTACTGCGTTATTATACCTGTCGTCCTGATGTGTCATCCTACTGCGTCATTATACCTTTTGTCCTGATGTGTCATCTTACTGCGTCATTATACCTGTCGTCCTGGCTGTCATCTTACTGCGTCATTATACCTGTTGTCCTGATATGTCATCCTACTGCGTCATTATACCTGTCGTCCTGGCTGTCATCTTACTGCGTCATTATACCTGTTGTCCTGATATGTGATCCTACTGCGTCATTATACCTGTCGTCCCGGCTGTCATCTTAGTGCGTCATTATACTTGTTGTCCTGATGTGTCATCTTACTGCGTCATTATACCTGTTTTCCTGATGTGTCATCATTCTGCGTCATTATACCTGTCGTCCTAGCTGTCATCTTACTGTGTCATTATACTCGTTGTCCTGATGTGTCAACTTCCTGCGTCATTATACCTGTCGTCCTGGCTGTCAATTCACTGCGTCATTATACCTGTCGTCCTGGCTGTCATCTTACTGCATCATTATACCTGTTGTCCAGATGTGTCATCCTACTGCGTCATTATACCTGTCGTCCTAGCTGTCATCCTACTGCGTCATTATACCTGCCGTCTTGGCTGTCATCTTACTGCGTCATCATACCTGTTGTCCTGATGTGTCATCCTACTGCGTCATTATACCTGTCGTCCTAGCTGTCATCTTACTGTGTCATTATAGCTGTTGTCCTGATATGTCATCCTACTGCGTCATTATACCTGTCGTCTTGACTGTCATCTTACTGCGTCATTATACCTGTTGTCCAGATGTGTCATCCTACTGCGTCATTATACCTGTCGTCCTAGCTGTCATCTTACTGCGTCATTATACCTGTTGTCCAGATGTGTCATCCTACTGTGTCATTATACTTGTTGTCCTGATGTGTCAACTTCGTGCGTCATTATACCTGTCGTCCTGGCTGTCAATTTACTGCGTCATTATACCTGTCGTCCTGGCTGTCATCTTAATGCATCATTATACCTGTTGTCCTGATGTGTCATCATTCTGCGTCATTATACCTGTCGTCCTGACTGTCATCTTATTGCGTCTTTATACCTGTTGTCCTGATGTGTCAACTTACTGCGTCATTATACCTTTTGTCCTGATGAGTCATCCTACTGTGTCATTATACCTGTCGTCCTGGCTGTCATCTTACTGCTTCATTATACTTGTTGTCCTGATGTGTCAACTTACTGCGTCATTATACCTGTTGTCCTGATGTGTCATCCTACTGCGTCATTATACTTGTCGTCCTGATGTGTCATCCTATTGCGTCATTATACCTGTCGTCCTGGCTGTCATCTTACTGCGTCATTATACGTGTTGTCCTGATGTGTCAACTTACTGCGTCATTATACCTGTTGTCCTGGCTGTCATCTTAGTGCGTCATTATACTTGTTGTCCTGATGTGTCAACTTAATGCGTCATTATACCTGTTGTCCCGAAGTGTCATCCTACTGTGTCATTATACCTGTCGTCCTGGCTGTCATTTTACTGCGTCATTATACCTGTCGTCCTGGCTGTCATCATTCTGCGTCATTATACCTGTCGTCCTGGATGTCATCTTAATGCGTCATTATACCTGTTGTCCTGATGTGTCATCCTACTGCGTCATTATACCTGTCGTCCTGGCTATCATCTTACTGCGTCATTATACCTGTTGTCCTGATTTTTCAACTTACTGCGTCATTATACCTGGTTGTCCTGATGTGTCATCCTACTGCGTCATTATACCAGTCGTCCTGGCTGTCATCTTACTGTGTCATTATACTTGTTGTCCTGATGTGTCAACTTACTGCGTCATTATACCTGTCGTCTTGGCTGTCATCCTACTGCGTCATTATACCGGTTGTCCTGATGTGTCATCCTACTGCGTCATTATACCTGTCGTCTTGGCTGTCATCCTACTGCGTCATTATACCTGTCGTCCTGATGTGTCATCCTACTGCGTCATTATACCTGTTGTCCTGGCTGTCATCCTACTGCGTCATTATACTTGTCGTCCTGGCTGTCATCCTACTGCGTCATTATACTTGTTGTCCTGGCTGTCATCTTACTGTGTCATTATACTTGTTGTCCTGATGTGTCAACTTACTGCGTCATTATACCTGTCGTCCTGGCTGTCATCTTACTGCGTCATTATACCTGTTCTCCTGATGTGTCATCCTACTGCGTCATTATACCTGTCGTCCTGGCTGTCATCTTACCGTGTCATTATACCTGTTGTCCTGATGTGTCAGCTTACTGCGTCATTATACCTGTCGTCCTGATGTGTCATCCTACTGCGTCATTATACCTGTTGTCCTGATGTGTCATCCTACTGTGTCATTATACCTGTTGTCCTGATGTGTCAACTTACTGCTTCATTATACCTGTCATCCTGGTTGTCAACTTACTGCGTCATTATACCTGTCGTCCTGGCTGTCATCTTACTGCATCATTATACCTGTTGTCCTGATGTGTCATCATTCTGCGTCATTATACCTGTCGTCCTGGCTGTCATCTTACTGCGTCTATATACCTGTTGTCCTGATGTGTCATCCTGCTGCGTCATTATACTTGTCGTCCTGGCTGTCATCTTACTGTGTCATTATACTTGTTGTCCTGATGTGTCAACTTACTGCGTCATTATACCTGTCGTCTTGGCTGTCATCTTACATCGTCATTAAACCGGTTGTCCTTATGTGTCATCCTACTGCGTCATTATACCTGTCGTCCTGGCTGTCATCTTACTGTGTCATTATACTTGTTGTCCTGATGTGTCAACTTACTGCGTCATTATACCTGTTGTCCTGATGTGTCATCCTACTGCGTCATTATACCTGTCGTCCTGGCTGTCATCTTACTGTGTCATTTTACTTCTTGTCCTGATGTGTCAACTCACTGCGTCATCATACCTGTCGTCCTGGCTGTCAACTTACTGCGTCATTATACCTGTTGTCCTAATGTGTCAACTTACTGTGTCATTATACCTGTTGTCCTGATGTGTCGTCGTACTGCGTCATTATACCTGTCGTCCTGGCTGTCATCTTACTGCCGTCTTGGCTATCATCTTACTGCGTCATTATACCTGTCGTCCTGATGTGTCATCATACTGGGCCATTATACCTGTGGTCCTGATGTGTCTTCTTACTACGTCATTATACCTGTCATCCTGATGTTTCGTCTTACTGCGTCATTATACCTGTTGTCCTGATGTGTCGTCTTAATGCGTTATTATACCTGTCATCCTGATGTGTCAACTTACTGTGTCATGATACCTGTCGTCCTGATGTGTCGTCTTACTGCGTCATTATACCCGTCATCCTGATGTGTCATGTGCCAGCAGGAGGCTGGAGTGCAATTTTGCTGATTGAAGGTTCACGCTAGGTGTTGTCAAGGATATCTGACCGGGGTTCAGGCTTGGCAGGCTTGGCCCACAGGAAATTTGGGGCGCTGGGTCACTGAGATTGGCATCAGGAAACATAACAACCGCATGTTCTTTGGTTCTTTGCTGTAGGTAACCAAGTCATGAAGCCCTAGCGACAGAAATCACTCGATGACAGTGAAAGTGAGATTGGGGAACACCCCCTTCTATGGATCACATCTGCCTGTTTTTTTCGACACTACTGTGAATTTCTAACTTTGTAATTACACCAAAAACATCATTTCATGCAACTCTTTTCATGGAATTTCATGAAAGCTGTCTCTTAGAGGTCTCTGGTCAAGAGGACTTGGGCTTAGACTTCACGTTTCTGATGTAAACACTGGCAACTTGGAGTGGACCCAAAAGCAGACAGCGGAGGAGGGCTGGTAAAGTTCACCGATTTATTTTGCAAAAGAAAAACTGACAGGCGGGTACTGGTTCAGGTAGACTGGAAACAGGTGTGAAAGAAGCTCCAAAGGGAAAACACAAAGAAAGATGGCAACAAGGAGGGTACTGGCAAAGGAAGAAAATGTCTGGTGACTGATGAGAGAACTGAAAGCAGGTAAGGAAGTCTGGGGGAAAAAAAGTTACCAGAAGGATGGCAAGTCTGGTGAGTAGGATGAAAGTACAGAGCCTGGTAGGCAGAGACAGGTAGAAAGAGTAATGCAAGGAGCTGGGAAGGAAGTGTTTAGGGGGTGGTTGCGTAGTTTTACAAGTCAGATGCTGCCGCAGCATTGTTTTTCTTCACTTACGCCCTCATCCCGTATTCAGCATCCCTTTAAGGCTGATTCCAATCTGCAAACCACAGTTCAGTCCTACAACAGAAATGCAGCAAAAAACACGATAATGGCTGTTTTTTTTAAACCAATATTATAAAGCTTCCATTAAAATCTGTCTGGAGTGTTTTTCAAATAATATCAGATGTGCCACTGTGTCCATAATTAAGGTGCCGGGCCAAAACTCTTAGACTGCACCTCAGGCTGAACCAACCAACTCAGGGTCAATTTCTGAAAAGTATGACTCACTGAAAACCTTTTAGCGCCATGAGCAGTCACGAATTTAGAAAACTGTGCGAGCAGAGCTGAGTTTCAATGGAAATAAAAAAGTACTCCGGCGGCATGGAAGACGGCTGCTGCCGGCTCGACAAGTATAGCATTTCAGCCTGTCGTGACCCTTGTTACTTGAGCACCTTGGCGGATTGTGAATAAAGATTACAGTGTTAGGAAAAAAGGCAGAGCGGGGCTGCATGTTCACAAAATTGACATTATTACAGATCACCGTAAGTGCGCTGAAACATAGATGAGGAAGAGGCGCACTCGGAGCTGGGTCAAGCAGCACTAGTCAAGCAGGCCCTGCCGTAATGATACGCGAAAAACTAATTTCCTTGTTTATGTAATATTGGGAGCTAAATACCAAAAGGAAAGAGACCCACGTTTTTTCTCCAAGGCTGCAATTTGCATATATTATCAGTGACAAAACAGGAGAATAAGCACTACACGCAGGGAAGACAAATCACTTCCCTCGTGGTCAAACACATGCAGGCAAAAGCTGCCGGAGAAATGAGATGAGAAATTCTATTGAAGCAAATGTATGCCTTTTATAAGAGGCCCGCTGCATGTCACATCCACTTTAGCAAATCACTGTGACAGCGGATGCCAATAAAGAGGAGGGGAACGTGGCATTTGTGAAAAGATGTGAAAGAGGAGCAGAGAGGGAGAGGAGGAAGACAATAACAGGAAGTGAAAGAGTGAGACGCAGATAAACACATTTTTCTTGCCTGTAATGTTTGGCGAAGCGGCACGACGGCTGGCTTTTGTCAAATGGGCATATTAGATGAATAATTCAAGTCGGCTGGCGGACTGGAGGTTTGGAGGATGGTGTCAGGGGGTGACAGGGGAGACACGTTACAGGCTGGACTGGATGTCACTGACGCATTCGAGGGTATGGCTGCTATGAGCGTGTGGGTCACATCGGGAGAAACACTTGAGGACAGAGAACACTGCGGAGGGACTCACATGCATGAGTTTTCAGGATCCATTTGCATACCACGCTCAGGCCTTTGTACGAAACATCAGGAGTAAACTGCATCTATTTTCACTGTCTTTTTCCCCAGCGCAGATCGCAGCATCAAGGTTTCCGTTTGATGTTGCGGGCACACATTTCCTCCCTCTATAAACCAATAAACTCTAAATCCTGACGGATCCAAGGCCCGTTATCGACCGGCAGACCTCAAATCCACAATGCCGCACTTCCTGGACCAAAGATAGCGCGGAGAGGAAGAACAAGAGAGAACCAAAGGAGAGAAGTAGAGATCAAGGCGGCTCAGAGGCTGATTTGATCTCTATCAGAGATGTCCTGGAGAGGTGAACCTCCAGTCTCTCTGTGGGGGAGTAAGAGGAGGTGTGTGAGGTTGAGATGGCACCTGTGGTGAATTCAAAAATCTCTCTATAGGTGTTCATGTTTTTACATTAACAGCATCTTGACACTGAGGGAATTGAAGGCTACAATCCTGAACTTCTAACCTCCAAGCAAGGAACTATAGTTTGCATGGTAATACTTTTTACTCACCTTGATGTCCGCTCAAATAGAAACTAAATGCTGGTGGTGAAACAAACTTTTCTATAATATTTGCAAAATACTAGCAAAGCATTATGGGTATTTCTGGGTTTCTATACATAAAACAAACTCTCACTGAGTAGGAAAGCACATCTGGTAGAACAGATGTGTGTCGGTTTGAATAAAATAAGTTTATATTACAGATTTATCCATCAGGCTTTTTGACGACATGAAAAGAGTTGCTATAGACGACTGAAGTTTCCACCTTTCCCCTTGTACTACAAGTTTTTACATTTTTAATACACTCTGCATTTCTTCGCGTCCTAAAAATGACCATTCGTTGGAAGTGCCCTTGGTAATAATAAAGTAACAAGATACTTTATTATTGTATTGTAGAGTCGTCGTCTCTCAATCGGAAGGTTGGAGGTTCGGTCCCTGACTGCTACAGTCACATGTCAAAGTGTCCTTGGGCACAGTTGCTCCCGGTGGCATAGCTATCAGGTATGAATGTGCATAGATCCTGATTGGAGATTGGCACTTAGGCCTTTGCCGTCAGTGTGTGAATTCATGTGTGTGAATGTGATGCTTAGTGTAAAAGCAGCTTTGAGTGGTTGGAAGAATAAAAAGCGCTATATAAGAACAGTCCATTTAATAGGCCTATTACTCATTGCTGTTGTGAAATCTGGTAACATTCAAAGATGCAGACCGTCATGACCACCATGAAGACTTTTTGGATTGGAGGGAGTCTGTCCTCACATTTGCCATAATATCCTGGTCTGGTAACCTCTCATTAGGGGACAAGAACAGGTTACAAAGGATCATTAAAGTTGCCAGTGAGATCGTAGCATAAAATTACCTGATCCGTCTCACGCCTTCTCCAAGAGAGCAACATAATGCTCGAGACATCTTACAGCATCATCGACATCCTCCCCATGCTGAACTTGAGCTCCTTAGACTATCGATGGCAAAGTCCAACAGGATGAGAACTTCTTTTGTCACTCAGGCCATAATATTACTATATTCCAATGACGACCCTGTAGATTAAGCATTTTCCTGTTCACTTCCAGTAGCTATGTTTTTAATTTTTGTTTTAATGATGGTTTTGTGTACTCTCTGTGTCCTCTTGTCACTTGATGTATTCGTAAATATTTCTTAGGTGTTTTAATGTTTTTTGTAACCCAGTCTATGTGTCTGTGTTTTCTAAATGCTTTATTGTCTTACCTTGCTGCAAAACAAATTTCATCTCGGGCACAATAAAGTTGGAGTTTAAGCATCATTCAAAGGAAGCGCTCCAGTAATGATGAGTCATTCGTAGCCTGTGTAGACCGCTGAAGCCGAACTGAAATGGGACGGTGTGGTCTACGGAGGATTTCCTGTTCGCGTCACCAGCTGTTCCCGCCCTTACCCTTGTGTCACCAAATGTGGCTCCTGTCACCTATCAACAGGTAGCTAGCGGGCTAACTAGCTATCATAATGTCTCATAACTTATTTTAAAGACCATTGTTTCAGGGCCCATTTTGTTATTTTTAACATTTGTATCACTAGCTATTCATTTGAGTTGAAACCAAAAGTGTATTTAAATTCCTTTTCCTGTAACAGTACGGCATCTCTTTTGAATTGGTGCGCGATTAATCTTGGGATACGCTGGGCCGCGAAGGATGCACCCAAAGGATCCTTTGTGGGCCCGGAAAAGGAGGATGCATTTGTCGGCCGCATCTGAAGGAGCCTCCGACATGGGACAGCTTTAGTTTTATTTGCTCACAGGGATTGTACCTGATCTTCCTTACTCTACTTTTGAATATATTCTTACTGTGCGTTCACACCGAATGCAAATAGACGCGAATCTGTGGCGAGATTCCATACAAAGTCAATGCAATGATGCAAGTAGAAGCAAATTTGTGTTGGGCAGCGCGAATGATGTGCCGCGAATGCTGCGAATGATCGCATTGCGAAAGCCTATCAACATTGAGATTCTCCTGACGCCGTTGGTAACCATGGAGATAAGCACCGCCTCCTCTCCTTCATTCTGGAAGTGAAGGGTGAATATTTGCCTGTTATTTAAACGCAAATTTTGATCCGGCAGTCAAACTTGCGCGAGTAACGCGAGGTGAATATTCGCTTCGCATTCGGTGTGAACGCACAGTTAGAGACACTGGGCCTCATTCACAAACCGTGCGTACAAACGTTTGACGCACAAATCTGGGATTCATTAATATGTTCTTACCTGAGTTTGTTCGTACTCTGCGAACTTCCTCAGACCATGCGTACGCACAAATGATGAAGGACCGGCTTTTCTCGGAAACACACACCCTTATAACTTAATGCACGGCATATTAGAACTATTCATCTAAAAAAAGTCTTTAATAGACAACTACAATTAAAACCGTGGATTTACTACTGCATTGACCAAATTAAATTGTTAATTCTAATTAATTAACTGTTGCAATGAGCATTGCTATTTTCACTGAATAAAATGTTTTGTTTTGTTTTTCGGATTGACTTGCACTCATTAATTACAAAGCAACACTTTAAATTATTAAATGAATTACCTTTCGGAGACGGTTCTTCTTTAATACCATCAATTACACCCTCAGTGCGTGGACAAATTCTAGATATGAATGATTCAATTATTGCAGCCTCTCATCCTGCGCCATCAGATCAGGTGGTGCTTGTCCTCCACCTGTTTCCTTTTCCTTCCTTCTTTTAATCCACCTTCATGTCAAACCACTTCTTTTTTTTTTACCTGAGCCACGGTCTGAACCTCAGGACACACAGCATTTACAGCCTCAATTATCAAAGACCAAGCTTAATTATTTTTCAACATCATGACTCCTGAGACTCCTGAATTATTTTGTTTTATTTCACTTTGGGGCCATCTCTTGCAAGCGGATGTCCTTTTATAGCGAAATGGGGGCGTGGTAGCATGCTTCTGATTCACTTACATACGCACGGTGGTGAGAACAAAATTGGCCGGTGCGCTCGTGTCATGAATCTGACGGTGATTTTGCCTATGTGCGCAGAGTGAGAACATTTCTACGCATGTATTAGTGAATGAGGCCCACTGTTCAGAGCAGAAAGCTTCACATTTACTGCTCTTTGTGAACGCTGGCTCACTCGCACATCTCACAGCTAACCAAGAATAGAATGAAGCCATCATTAATGTCGTTAGCTACACTTGTGCTTTTTCCCTGCCATGACGTGTCAATGTGTCTGCCATGAAAAAGGTCTGGGCCAACTTAAACCTATTAGTACACAGAGACTGGTGACTTCACACAATACCAAGAATAGCTGAACTAATCAGCCAGAGGACTGAAAAGACCTGTGTGGGTGTGTAGTGCCCAGTTGATTTTTCTCTATATATACAGTAATCAACAGTGAGCCAGTGGCAGTGAAATACAGAGAAAAGCAAACTAATGAGGGGAAATTTAATGAGCTGATTTTATACGGAACCATTTTCTTTCATTCATGAACATGTAATCACATCAGTACTTCAGCAGATTGCTAACTTACATTAGACATGGCTGATTTAAATTCAGGTCAGCTAGGCTAACTGCTAGCTTGTAGTGTTAAATATGTGATTATCAAGGTCTCAAAGAGATGAAGGACTGTGTCAAAGTTCACACAGACAACATGTAAAGAATTTTCATCTCTCACTTTGACCCATCTCAGCTCATAAGTATGAAAAGAAAGGCAGGCAGGGATAAGGTCAGGCTATGAAGCTAATTTAGAGTCAGTGGAGGTGCTAGCTTGTAGCGGAGGTTTAGCGAACACGTATGCGCTGTATAAACACTAGTTCAGACACACAAAGAAAAACACACTTTCCCCTATAAAAGCAGGTTAGCTGTCAAGCTTCTTGATACACTAAGTCAAAGGCAAAGGAGGATTTCAAACATTAGCATTCCTCCATAATTCCCCTTAATCCAAACACTAACATAACAGTAGGAAGTTCAATCTAATTGAGAGGATGAAAGCCGAGGATATCCTGTGTGGGAAAAGATATCTGGATTAATTAGTATTGTAGTGCGTACGCGTGTTTTTCCGTGTGCGGTATATGTGCCTGTGTGTGCAGGGGGACTATGTTTGTGTGTGCACAGTAAGCGAGACGGTAATTGTTACTCTAGCTATATCCTACAAGTGGAGCCGCAACCTCATCATTGGATGTTCACCGTCATAAGAAGCATGTTTGATTGGATTTTCCTGTTTTAATCACTCTACCTCTATTTTTGCTCATGGTGGTGGGGCCTGGCTAATTACAAGGACGGATTAAATTTGAATGTCAACATGTTAAAGGCATGCAATCACGGTCGTAAACACACATAGGGGAATCTGGTGGGATCGTTTTAAATTAATCAACCACATGTGAGTGTTTGTGTGTACTTATATCCTTGTGAGGACCGTGTTTATGTGTGGGCATGCATATGAACACGTGTCTTTGTAGTTTGGGAACATGACACACATCTATGTTATTTGACGACTTGATCAAAGTATTACTGAATTGGTCAAAATCACCCTTGCATGTGTGACCCTGGTTCACATCAAGTCTCATGCCACCATCATAATTGGTTTCTTTGTTGTCTAGCTAGCATTACAACCTCAATACAGTCTCACACAACTGTAACGCAGCTAGCTAGCGCAGGGCTCCACTGAGTCCAAAAATCTAAATGCAACTAAACATTTTCATTGGTCGCACCAATAAGCCAAAATTAAAAAAAAGAAAGAACTATTTACTTAGGACAGCAACAGAGCCTCCCTAGCTTCCTGACTCCTAGTAGCTTCTGGGAGGTTGCTAACAGAAGCTAGGCTACATTAGGGTGGCCTCCACCAGCTACAGGGGGCTAGCTAGCTATAGCAGCTAACAGTTGAGTTTCCATGGTTCGGTGACCTGTTTTCAATTCAAAAACCTCTCCTCTTTCATGGCAAATAAACTTTAAAATGTACCAAATTCAGAAAAGGAAGCAGAGGAAGAGCTAAACATCTGTCACACCGAGCAGCAGGGAGAGAGGCCATAGAGAACTGCTAAGCTACAGTACCGTAGCTATCAGAGCTGACTAGCATATTGATGAATGTCGGTATCAGAACTAATGTAAGTTTAAATGTACAGTGTCTAATAAGGGTTTAACAAATTTAACTGGGTTGAGAAGGCACCTTCAAGTAAGAAGTAAGTCAGTCCACTGACTGACTGCTGACATCCAGCCAAAAAGCTATCCGACAGTTATGAGTGAAAATACATCACTCAACCTAATATTAAGAATGAAGCACATTGTGGAATTACAGTTAAAGAAAATGTACCAAGACGTGGCAGTGTTTGTTAAAAAGGATTTATATTAATAATCTGTTACATGGTTTTATACTCTATTGGAAGAACTGCGATATTTAGGTTTGTTACAATTAAACCGAGCTTTAAAAACTCTACTTCATTAAAAGTAAACAGTTGATGATGATGATGATGATGATGATCGGTGGAAGTCATTCATACTACTACTATACACAGCACTGTTTTCTTGCATATAAAAACTCAGAGTAACATGTATATGCTTGGTATTCAGTAATATATTATTTAAACGTGTGTGAGCGCATGCATCTTTAAGCACAAAAGTATGTCCTGTTTCCAGTGTTCCCCACGTGTTTCCCTCTAGCTCCTGTTGAGCGAGGCTCCTCTCCACTGTAGGGGATGAGCACGACTGACTGTGGCTCATGTACTCACATTAAGTCTTGGCTTTCTTTTTTATTCTCTCCATCCTTCCAAGAGAAACTAAAGAATATTAATATTTAGAGTGATTGTTGCCTCGCCTCGCACTGCCTTGCCCCGGAGGCGCTTTCAGCTATGCGCAGCACGTCGGCACCCGTCAGTTTAGTGTGTTGTTAGCCTGCATCTCGGTGCTAATGTTCCCCCACATCTTATTGCTTCGTGAAATGGCTCCATTAGTGTCGAAAGCCTCGGTAATGTAATGCAGATGGGCCTTCATGCAGTAAGACTTGTGAGGTGGGGAAGTTGACTGACAGGCAGGAAGGAAAAATCACCTGCCTTCATATATATGTATGTGGTGTCTGTGTGTGTATGGAGAAAATTTACCACAATTGCCAGCAGCTCTATGTATGTGTAGCATGTAATTGGAGTTGTGTGTCTCAGAGTGTGTGTGTGTGTGTGTGTGTGTGTGTTGTATTGTAATTTTGTGTGTTTTAATACGTGAATGTGTGTGTACTCGAGAGAGAATAAGTGTGTGTTTACGCCTCCTCTCAGGGGATAGCAGACGGTTTAGAGACGTGTTCACTTCTATTCAGCCGTTACACTCCGCTGCTCCTCGGGGGTCTTACAGCAGCGACGCAGCAGAGTGTGCGAGAGTGTTGTGATGACAGAAAAAAATGGCCGCTACACCTCAATACAAATCGCTCCGCTGGCTAAAAAAAACTTTGTTAGAGTTGACCCGCAGGAGCTCTGAACTTTCAGACTCAGTGGGCATATTCCAACTAATACTTTGTGAAATATACCAAACTCTGCTTTCACAAAGTAGACATGCAGACGCCCACGCACGCGTCAGAAGTGCACAGTACAGGTTGTGTTACTGTTGAGAGTAAGTAAACAAGTCATGACGCTGGTCTGAGGGCCGGTAGAGCTGAAAATGTTGAACATATATTTAACTCATTATAGTTTAACAAGCCATCAGAATCATAATCAGAATTGTTGTTCATTGCCAAGTAGGTTTACACATTCAAGGAATTTGTTTTTGTGATTTTGGTGCAGAACAATTAACACAGAACTAGAATTAAAATAAGTAAAAGACTTAAATAGAAAAACCGGCAATAAAAATAAGAAAAAAAAACCCTAAACCTAAACAGGTGTGATTAAAAACTGTACAGGTGTGCAGGATATTAATGAGTGCAAAGAGCTTACAGTATAAAGTTAAAAATAGTCTGCGTTTATGTCACGCATAGTCTGAATTAGAGACTTAAACATTCATGAAATGTCGAGTGACTGAGGGGCTGGATGAGCGTCCGTGTCAAGTGGTGGGGTCGGGGCCTTGTTGATGAGGCTGGCAGCAGAAGGGAAGAACCCGTTCTTGTGTCGGGAGGTTTTGGTCCTGATGGACCGCAGCCTCTTGCCAGAGGTGAGGGTTTCAAAGAGTTTTTGTCCGGGGGTGAGAGGGGTCGGCCTCAATCTTACCTGCACGCCTCAGGGCCCTGGAGGTGTACAGGTCCTGGAGAGGGGGCAGATTGCAGCCAATCACTCTGCAGAGCGAATAATACGCTGCAGCCTGCCCTTGTCCTTGGCAGTGGCAGCAGCGTACCAGACGGTGATGGAGCAAGGATGGCGGTGTAGAAGTGCACCACTGTTCTGCTGCAGACTGAGCAGACGTGAGGAATTTTTGGGTACGTTTAATGTGTGTTTTGGGTAGTGGAAGGGCCAGGACGTCAAGATCACGGCTCCACCAGCCGATCTCTACTGCGCAGACTCTGGCTTCAAATGCACAAGATGGTAGCGCCCGCTTCCAGGGGTTGGCTTCATTTTTGTACAACGAGAGGAGGTGGAGATAAGTTGTCCATCTTTTCATACAGTCATTGATCAAGCCCCAGTAATATCAACTTTTTAGAATTTGTTTTTCGGCCAATAACTCAAAGCTTTGTGTTATGCTCCTTAGCTTGAGTTTTTGGCACATTAATAAAACCAGACCTTTAAAATCGCTGACTCTCAACTGATATTTGCTAATTACCTTCTGATTATTGTGTAAACATGTCAATTAACACTGTGGAAGATAAACTTTGCTATGTGGCTATGAGACATATTAATACCTTATTAGTTGGGCGGGTCAGATTTCTTGGTGAAAGACCAGTCGGTCAAATATGATTCCATTTGGTTGGGGGTGGCTGCATGTATGGCAGAGTGCATGAAAATAAGAGTGGGTCTAATAAGCATTCCTTTTCATTGTTTCAACAAAGATTAAAAAGGAATCCGAAACTTGAAAATAAAAAAACAATATAAAGCAGACACAATATCTTTTAACCTCCAGGATACCTGCACCTGCTGTATTCCGAGGGACAGCTGTGTTTCATACTTAAATGCAAATGAATGTCTGAACCAAATTTCATTGTAACAAATCCAAATGTTGCCAAAAAAACAAAAGTCAACTTCAACATGGCCCTGAAGGAAGAGTCAGGAGTCATCAGAAAAGTCCGTCCAAAAGTTGTATTTTTTGTTGTTTTGCGTATTTTGGGCTGAAGTATATATTTCATTCTCGACTAAATCCATCCATCCATCCATCCATCCACTGTCTATACCGCTTATCCTATTAAGGGTTGCAAAGGAGGCTGGAGCCTATCCCAGCTGTCATTGGGCAAGAGGCGGGGTACATCCTGGACTGATCGTCAGTCAATCACAAAGAGACAGACAACCTTTCACGCTCACATTCACACCTACGGGCAATTTAGACTCACCATTGAACCCAGCGAGCCTTTGGACAGTCTTTGGACTGTGGGAGGAAGCCGGAGTACCCAAACTCCACACAGAAAGGTCCACTTCGTCCAGACTTGGACCCGAACTAGGAACCTTCTAGCTGTGAGGCGACCGTGCAGGCCCTGGCTGAAATCAAAGGAAGTGAAATTCAAATGTTTCTGGTTGAAATTGGTTTAATTAGAATGATTTTGCAATTACATCCTCATTAACTAATAATCGAGCCTTGCAATTAGCCATTTGAAATGCGGCAATAACCAGTAGCCTAATTGTGCCTTTTTGTAATGCAAATAGTGGCTTTCATCACTCAATTCTAAGCTGCATCAAAACCACAGTGAATGTCTCCAAGAAACCGAAACACAGTTTAGCTTGCATGCAC
The DNA here is from genome assembly GCF_022749685.1 of Semicossyphus pulcher. Taxonomy (NCBI): domain Eukaryota; kingdom Metazoa; phylum Chordata; class Actinopteri; order Labriformes; family Labridae; genus Semicossyphus; species Semicossyphus pulcher. Next base: position 8,449,809 of record NW_027211670.1, on the reverse strand, counting down.
TGGAACAGGGCAAACTGCAGCCATAAATCTGCAGAGATAACCTCCTATATGCTACTGTTGTTTATGTTAATCTAAATACAGATATGTGTGAAAACCTCGACATCTTTAATGGCTTCAGTAGGTGAGAATTGCGCCTGCTTTAAAATAACTGTGGTTCTGTGATCACAGGAATTGCAGGGGATCATGTCAAGTTTACACATCAGATAAACACAAATTACACGAAACTGTTGCATACTGGCTCAATATTAGATTTTATAGAGCCAGAATAAATCTGGTTAATGCTTTCCAAACTTTGATTAAAGTTTTTATTATACCAGACTACAGGCTTTAATGTGCAGCAATTATAATCACAATTTAGGCAGTCATCAAGTACTTTATGCTAATGCTACGTAGGCACGCTATTGTCCTTGTCACGGTTATGGTTTAAACAAAAAGGTGAGGACCCAGATACAGACTGAAATAATGGATTTAATAAAATAAAAGGCAAAAATGCACAAACAAAATCTAACTCCAACAAAAGACAAAAAGGAAAATCAAAAGACACAGCAAAAAAACTTACAAACAAAACCAGGAACAGGGTAATCCAAGGAACACTAGGAAATCAGGGGAGGCATGAAGATAATCCAGAGTAAGGGACATAGACAAAACTCCAGAGAAGGACAACACAGGATAGACGACATAGACTCACGCACGATGGATGACAATGAACAGGCAACGAGACAGGGGAGCACAAAGACTAAATAAACTTAGGAGGTGAGGCTAATCAGACACAGGTGAGACAATCAAGGGGCAGGTGAAAACAATCAGGGCAGGGCAAATAATCAAACAGGCGGGAAAACACACAAAGGCAGGAAGTAAAACAAGACAAAACATACATAGGGCAAGAACTACAAAATAAAACAGGAAACACTAAAAACCAAACTCAGGACTGTGATAGTAGAACTCATACAGAAAATCTCGAGACAATAAAACACAAATTAATTACATAACTAAACAAGACTAAATCAAGACAAGAACACAATATATATTAAATACAAAATTAAACAATAAGAACTCATGACAGGGAGACAAAGAGACAAGGTAAAACAAGAAATAATAACTGAACACTGAAATACAAGACAAAAACATAACTAAACTAGATTGACTCATGACAGTCCTGGCTGCTTCCTCACAAACACAGCTTTCACACACTCGTAGTGAAACGCGCAGACACGCTCACACACAGTGTTGTGTAGCTAGGTGGGCGCAGGTGCTCCTTGTTGTCCTGATGAACCGCTCCTGTCTCTCTCTGCCTCGCAGCCACTACATCCACATCCTGTGTGCGGCTAAATAACAGCATTTGGCCATTTTTAGTCAGCAGGTGGCTCGTTGTTGGGGAGGTTGCATTCTGCGTCCAAACAAACTGTTGAAACAATCTCCCATCTTCACTGCGAGAGAGTGGGAGTCCAGTCGGTGGCGGTGTGAAGAACAGTATTGTGGGTAAATGTCACAGAGAGCCTTCTGTTCCGTATCTGACTAAGTGGACGGGAGAAAAAAAAAAATCCTCGGGCACATCCGCCAGTTTGTCTGTTCTGACAGCAGACAGGAACAACACTCAGGAGCAGGGGAGGGTTTCTGCAGAGTAATGACTGAGGTCTGTCAATGTCACCATGGAAATACTGTGCAGCTATAAAAGCTTTTTATAAATATGAGCATATTTTTTCATAAAATCTATCTAGTTTGTTTGCACACAGGCACATTAATGATTTGTCTGTCTGACTGTGGCAGAAATGTGGCTCACTTCCTGTTTCTATACACTGTATAATGCGACGTATAGGATGGATGTTAAAGATGGAAAAGACACCAATGTTTAAAACTTGCCGAGTCAACTGTATCTGAGCTTTCAGAAAGCAGAGATTCCCTTGACATTACGATGTTGACATGAGCGTTGGAAACAGATAATTAGCTTCATGGTTTCAGAGTCAAGTCAAGCAGAGAAAATAAAGGGCTTTGAAATATGTATTGATTGAATTGGATAACAAATATCAATGTGTTTTAGTTTTACCTGGATGAGGGAGTTCAGGTAGGCAGGAACCGTTTTTGTTGCTAGCGAGCAACAGGGTTTTGAATTTAATGCTAGCAGCAACTGGGAGCCAGTGGAGGGATATGAACAGCGGAGTGACGTGCCTTTTTGGGTTGATTGTAGACCAGTTGTGCTGCTGCGTTCTGGATCATCTGCAGAGGTTTGAATGTGCATGCAGGAAGGCCTGCCAGTAGAGAGTTGCAGTAGTCATTGCCAGCGGTTGTGTTGCATGCTCTGACAGGTAGGGTCTGATCTTCCTGACGTTGTACAGGGCAATGACATGAATGACTGCCCCAAGTGAGGTGATATATATTGAGAAGAAAAGGGGACCGAGCACTGAGCCTTGTGGCACACCTGTGGATAAGCCGTCTACACCATAATACCATAATGTTTATATTGTATGGTATTTTCAGCCCATTAGCTGACTCAATTTTCAGGAATTTGGTCATAAACAAGGCAATGTGCCAACAATGTGCCTGACCACACCTCATTGTAACACATGCACAGGTGCACAAATGGGCCCAAGTACATTCACTACTTTCAAAACATGGACGCTGGGCATAAAATTAACAACGGCAATGGTCAAGAACTAGTAATGGCACTTGCACTGCGTGCGACTTTGTGCCAGGTGAAAGAAAGGGCCCAAACATTTATGCCTGCTGTTGGTGTTCAGGGAAAAGTCAGGCAATAGCATCACAAATGTAAGTTAGCATGGTTCATCCTCTGCGAAACATTAGCGTCTGTTGAGGTATTTCTGTCATAGTGGTGGACAGACTGACCAACCAACTGACATTCCCATCCATTGATCCTCGCTAGCAACTTTGCCTAAAAGTTAGATGATTGAGGACTGAGGTCAAAAAATCGACCTCAGCTTAGTAGGATGAACTTTCTGTTTAATATTTGTCAGCATCCTCTTCTCCTGGAAATAAGCTGCTGTCCACAGATCAGCACCTTTGCATGTGGAACATGTCAATGTCTCGCTCAAAGACACAGCAGGGAGGATGCCTGATGTCATGAATGCTTAAATGCAGCTCGTCTTTAGGAGGCCGTCTGTGCAGCTTCAAGTGTGACATTTTAGCTGAAAACTTTTCTCTGAAATTCAAATGAGAAAAAAAGGAAGCTTTTAGTTCAAGCAGGCAGACAATTACCATTTTAATTTTCTCATCACACCCGGTCTCCACCTCCCAATTATTATCCAGTGAACTCAATAAGTTATGTGCGCGTACTTTCCTGTCAACCGTGATTATCCTGGCTGAGGGGTATTTAAAGTCTCTTCCATGTTGTGTCTTTGCTACCATTGATGTCTTAACCCTCCGCCAGCAGTGTCTCCCTGAGGTGTCGAGGCTGTGATTTCTGGGTAAAATTGACGTAAGTCTTTGATGCACAAAATATCTAAATCCCTTGATGCAGAACATGTTCTCAGCTGCATTAAAGGTCCTTGATCATTAAAGAAGATAATGTCAGGTAATAGTGAAAAAACATGTAAGTATTTGTGTTAAAATATGAGGGGTTGTTTAAGGCCTTCTGCAACAGTTGGGATACATCTGTGACCAGTCAAACTGTGTCTGAAACCAACCCGTTGCATTAAATCATGTGAATCATGCACATTTTGACCCCGCTGAATGCTAGAATCATCAAAACATGCTCTAGGTTGGCAAGTGAGGGAGAATCGCTGATCCCCGCCAGCTCTCCCGGTCTGTTTCGCTGGCTGCAGGCCCAGAGGGCAGGGCACGGGGATGGATGAGCTTGTTGTCACCGGCTCTTTGCTGCCCAGATGGCTCGCTCTTGTCAGTGGGCTCACCACCAGAAGAGGGTGGCACCCTGACGTCAGGCCATGATTGGATACGCCAAGTTTCATTTGCGTCCCCCCCAACACCTGTGGACTGTGTGGAGAAATGAAGGGGTGGTGGGAGTGGAGCCTGGCCGAGTGTGAGTGCATGTTCTTGGCTCTCTTTTTAGAGCTGATTGGAGTTGAACACCAGCAACGTGAGGATATTTATAGGCCTGCTGGTTGTTTCAGCTGATTTGACCTCTTTAAGGTGAAAGCCCAATGTTTTTGTTTTTTTACTGCTTTGGTGCCGTCTTGCTGCAATTAACTGGTCGCATCAGGCAGCAGCTAAACACACAGGATGAATTACTGCCTCAGGGGTCTCTCAATCAAACTAATAACAAAAGACATAGTGATGTCGTCATGAAGTTCCATGGGATCATGGGAGTTGGTGTGTACATATTTAAACAGCCACCATACCTCGAAGTTAAAAAAGTTTTAAGTAAAAAGCTATAACCTATAAGTGGAGCATGGGCATCTTAAGAGCCAGACTGGTGGAGACCAAACAAGAGCCAAAAGGGGGAGAACATTAGACTTACTGTGGTTCAGTGGTAGAGTCCTCTAATCGAAAGGTTGGCGCTTTGATCCCCAGCTCCCTCAGTCCACGTGTTGAAGTATTCTTGGGCAAGAACCCCAAATTGCTTCTGGTGGCATAGCCATCGGTGTGACTGATTGACAGTGGGTCACTTTACGTAGCAGCCTCTGCCATGAGTGTGTGAATGGGTGAATGCGACATGTAGTGTAAAAGCAGCTTTAAGTGGTCACAAGACTAGACAAGCGCTATTCTATGGTCCATGTAGGTTTATATTATATGATCAAATGTATGAAAGGTACAGGTTTGATTAACAGTGCTTTATCTAACTGAAAGATCAGAATTAAAGCTGTATTATTCTGTTTTCACTCCTTTTTTTCAATCATTGATTCTTTTTTTTATTTGTTACTTGATAATTAATTTTCTTGAGATCACATTTTTTGATTAAATTCCTGCAACTTGTTTATGTGTGTGTATTTATGCACCTGTCTACCCACCTGCATTCATTAAAGCCTCTCTTAGTTTATTGACTGAACATGAACATGGTGTGATCCTGTGACTGGGTACACTGCTAAATTAATAAGGTAAGTTCAGAGTTATTGATTCATACAGCAGCTCTTTTTATAAGGAAAGAACACCAAATAAATCTGCAACTCTGGTAAAAAAAAAATTACTGAAATAGAGTGAAAAATGTAACAGAGGTCTTAAAAACAAATCTCAAGGTTAATTCCAAAAGCTATAGAGAAAGCCTTTGCAGTTTTAATTCAGAACTGAAAGAAATGCTTCTTTCTTCTTTTCTGACAATATTGTAAAACAAAATAATAATAATGCAAATGTATTCCCTACTGCTGACAGATGACAAACACTCTACAAGTCTGTACCCCCCCGACACGCATCCACCAAGTCATGCTAGGGTAAAAAATACAGAAAATTTCGAGTTCCTCCGTATGTTGCCATTGGGCACTTAAAACTATTCTTTAAGTCTGACTTAATTTGATCCAATAAACTGTGAAACCATGGATCCAAACCATTTTACCCATTAAAAAAGGTTATAAAGCTAGTATAGCCATTTTTTTTAAAAATATGTGCGGAAAATGTTTTTGTTATATTTCTTAAAATTCTCTTTACATAACAACAGCAATAAATCAATCTAATAATCTGACAAAAGACGTACAAATATCCGTTGTCTGTGGCTGTCACAGGCCACTCATAAGATGGTCAAATAGCTTAGATTAGGAAAATAAAGCCTATCTTGCTGGTTTCCCCAGATGTGCTTAGAGCATCAACTACAGGGCATCAAATCTTCTAAAAGTCAACTCCAATTTCAGGCTATTTCCTCTGGCACTGAAAACAGCAGTTCTTAAACCACTTTTAAACAACAAAATAATTTAGACAACTTGCTAATGAGTAATTACAGGAACAAACTCTTACCCTAAACTTCTTCTCGTTAACTTAAACAATTAAAGAGGCTGTTTTTCGGCAACTACACATTTGTTTTGATCTTTTCCAGTCAGGATTTTGATGAAGCCTCATTGTGTCCTCATAAACTGGGACAGTTAAGATGTTTCACTTCAGATATTAATCGTTTCAATGCTGAATTCAGCTAAAACATTATACTAGACACTCAGTTCGACTTGGTGGTATTTTTGAAGAGCAGGAACTACTGTGTGACCATCGGTAATTATACATCTGAGTGTACAAAATGAATAGTGGAGTTCCCCAGGGCTCCATTGTGGGATCACTTCTGTTCAAAATCTATGTGTTCCCAGTTGCTCAGATTATAGCAAACAACAAAATATGTTTACATAACTATGTATATAACACACATATATACTATATAGCAATATCAACTCTCCACTTTGGTCCTATACATCCCCGAGTAGGTGCATTGAACAAATTAGGGATTGGATATACCAAATGAAATGTTAGACCCTACAAAGAACAAAATAAGTCACTGCTCAGCTTCCATGGCTAACATTTAGAACTAAAAAAACATTATCACCTTCAGTATAGATAAAGAACAAGATAACTTATATCTCAGTGGGATTTCATCTTCAGTGTCTTTAAGGGCCTCTCTGAAAAAAAGTCAGTCAGACAGCTGTGGCTGATTCAGAACACTGCTGCTAAAGTCCCCTCTAACTTCTATGTTATACATTATCCCATCCTCTGGGATATGTCTGCTTACTCTCCCTTGAGGCAAAATAAAACACGGTGAAAAAACATTCAGTTTTCATGCTCCACATATCTCAAACACACTCCCAGAAATGAAGACTTTGGGAGTACATTTTGTTAAGGTAAATCTGTCACTAATTTTTATTCCACTGTTATCTGTTTTATTTTAGTCTTTTACGTTAAACATATTTAAATGTATTCTTTAAACACCGTCTTCTTATATTACTTTATGTTTCTTTTCTTAATCCTTTTTATATAATGCATTTGTATTGGCTTGTTTTTGGAAGGTGCTATACGAAATAAACCTGTCTTGCCTAGACTCCAGAATGGTGCAATTTGAGTCCACCAAACAAAAGTGGATTTAAGTCCTCGGGCATTTTACTGCAAAAGATTTGTGTTGTGAAATTACTTCCTCTATTCCAGTAGTAGGAATGGGAGTCTAACTTGTGGAGCATGTAATTTAACTGCCTCAGCTGTCATTACTGTGAGTTTGAAAACTTTGATGAGCCTTGGATGAAAAGTGGAGTACATCATAGCGCTCTTCTAAACTGTTTGCTTACCTACAGTTGGTCTTGCGAGTTTCTTTGGATACCCGCTCACAAAGCCACCGGCGCGGAGCCAAAAATATCTGACGGCCAAATTGATCTTTCCACCGTGTAATGATGACTTCTTGGATTCCATTAGGAGCCAAAACATTCAGGCGAACATCAAATAAGCTTCTTGTGTCTCTGATGATTTACAAGGCTTGAAATGTGAAATGCTAACATCCCCCTCGTGCTATCAGGCTGTATGTTGGCCTCTTATGTACATTCAAAAGCAAGTGACCTTTGACCTGAGTCCGCTGCATGCTCTTGAAGTGCGCACTTGTCAGAGAAACAGCATCAGTATCGTGGATTTTACAACCTGGCAGCTGATGAAAGTGTTGCAGAGAGATACATTTGCCTTTTATGTGTGTTGTGTACATGTGTCTGCGTCTGTATTTTACGCATGAAAGCACTGGGGATACTGCGACAGCGCTTTGGATCAATGAACAGGAACTAGCTTTCATCTGTCACAGTAGAATAAATCTCCTGCAGGAACGCAACAGAGGGCAAAGGCCACGTCGCTGACCTCAAGTCTGCTCAGAAAGAGGCCAGACTGCGTGGGCTTTTTTGCATTATCAACATTTTCCCAGAATCCCTTAAATGAGCTTTTTATGTTCTGTCAAAGAAATGAAAAGCGTGCTGATTTTTAAGAAGCCGTTAAGGGACTTAATCTCAAGTTCAGATCAGAGTAGCTGTGGATGTGTTTGTAGCCTGGTGTGAGGCGCTTTGTGAATGAATAACTGTCCTGTAAGCAGTCCGTCCCACATTCAGTCTCTGCTGTTGTGTCCAATATCAGCCATTTGTCGCCTGTAGAGTCCTCGAGCAAGCCATCCCCACCTGCTTACTGCCCTCCGGCTCCGCTGAAGTCAGCTAATCTCAATTTCAGCACAAAGAGAGGAAAAAATATGACTTCAATATGAGCTGGATTTAGTCGGAGATGAACGTGTTGATATTTCCATTTGAAAATGCCACGTCTTATCAGCAGCCCCATTGGTTTGGCGTGTTTTGTATTTTCCGTTTTTGCTGACTGTTTGTTTGCATAGCAGATGATACATCTCCTCCAGACTTGTGTCTGTTTTGATAGACAAAAGTTTAAAGGGAGCAAATATGAAGTGATGGAGAAATGTCAGAGTCATCAGCATCCGTTTAGCAAGCAGAATCGAGGGGGCGTATTTTGGAGTCAGACATATTTCTGTTTGCTAATGAGGCCACACACAAACTGTGTCACATGAATACTTAAACAAACTGAGGCAGAAAAGAAACAAACACACTCTTGTTAAAATTTGATGATTGTACATCCCCAAAAATGCAATCATTGATTGGGATACATCTTGAGAGGTGTTTTCTTAAGAAGGCTCAGACAGCCAGGGCTCTGGTGAAAAGCCAAATCAAAGTGAGCCTATAAGCTCAATACAGAGATGGTGTGATCTTCAAGTCTGACTATTTCTGGAATAAAATAACATATTACAAGAGCAGTCAGGTTTTATATTAAGTCCAAAGTTCTAGCACAACAACAGCAGCATTATCTGTACTAAGAAATATGATTTAAGCCTTGGAAAATCAGACAGAAGTCTCCAATGTCAAGTACATTTAACATTAGTACAGGTGTTCCACAAGGGGCTATTCTTGGTCCTCTATTTCTTCAGAATATAAAAGCTTTTTTTTAACTCTGCAAAAACACACTGTAACGTACATTCTTATGCAGAGGAAACATTTCTTTTACGCCACTGACCCCCAGTCTGACCATTGCCAATGTACAGTCTGTTTTTGATTCATTTAAATTCTCATGAAACATCATATTGTTCTGAGTTTTGGGAAACCTAATTAATGTTTCTCTCCATGTCACTAAAGAATATCCAGCCTACTGCATATCAGAACCTCAGAGTACTAAAATCAATACTGTTGAAACTAAGTACTTGGAAGTAACAGTCAAATGCTACTAGAAAGACGATCACCATTCTGTCTACGAATTATTACGCTGATATTGTATATATGCATCTTCTCCTTCAACATTATAGCCTCTTGGCTGTGTATCACAGTGCTCTGCTCTTCATCACAGGCGATACACTTCTAACTCATCATTGCATCTCGTATGAAGAGGGGGGATGGTCCTCCTTAACAGGAGGGAGCTTCATTTTACGTTGTTTATTTTTAAGACTCTATTGCAAAAACCACCTCTTTACTGCCTGTCACACCCACACTGTCAGGACATTTAAACAATAGCATTACCTCTTGTTCTGCCCGTTCACACCCTAGACTGTATTTAAAAGATGATGAAATGACAGCTCCCTAAAAGTGAAGCCAAAACATCGCACCCTGCTGACTGGCTGCAGTATAGGTCATAAACGCCGCCTCCTCCATGTTAACCGATGGGACATGAGTCAAACTATAAAATCAAAATACACGTCAATTAAATGTTTCTCAAACATGGTTTCTGTCATTATAGTTAGTTCTTATCATGCTGATTGACGTCAAGTGTACATTTTTCTGGCAAGTTTATTTTTAAATGGTTATTTGATGCTGTCAAAAGGATGATTGACAGCTCTGTTGACAAATGCGGCTCCTGCAGCCGATCTGTTCCGGGTTAGCAGAGTGGAGGACGAATGGCGAGAGGAGATGTAACTAAAACAATCACTACAGCCATACCTGTGAACGTCTGCTTCAGACCAACACAAGAAGCTGTTCTGCTGTTAAACACGCCGGCACTCAGGATCCTTGTTGTTATGTCGGTAAGTTAAATGTGTGTTTTAGGTAGCGGAAGGGACGGGACCTCTCAAGACTCTGGCTCCAAATGACATCACCTAGGCTGATTGAATCAGTTCTTAGAAATAACAGCCAATGAACTGATGTATCATAGAGCTGAATTTAGCCAATTGAAAGCATTCTCTGGCAAGTTAAGCTGAAAACATTGTGTCTGACAAGGAATAAGAAAAATATCAAATGTTTTAAACTTTCTTCGGCTGGAAACCAGATTCCATACTTTTGGAAAAGCAGTACATTTTTGGTGTTCTTAATGCTTTTGCCCTTTACATCTTTCACAGCAAAATCTCCAATCAGTGTGTGAGGAACAGTCATTGTCCTCTCTAGAAGCCCTTTGCTTTCAGAGTTACTCTGTCCTGACCCGTGTGCGTGCGAATGACAAGTTAGGTCATTTGACAGAGATCCTATGTCTTCTTTTGATTCGTACTCTTGATTGCCGGGGAGGTACGTTGCATGCTCTGCCTTTCAGAGCTGTCCACGGGGGTTGATGAGGCAGGTCAGCTAGCTGTGTTGAAAATCAGGGCACCGGGCTCTGGATCTCGCTCATCCTTCCACTTCCTGAGGGAAAGGATTTATTCTTCAGAGAGAGCTACAACTGTCAGAATAACTGCCTAACAAACAGCGCTTCTGTCTTGTTATTCTTGTTGGAGTTAATTAGCTGTGTTAGCATTCTCTTGTTGTGAGCCCATGTTGGTGATGTCACTCCCACACAGTTCATTCTCTTCAAACTGGACTCGTAAACAGTGAATCTGATTTCAAACAATGCTGTTTCCTGTTGAAGTCTGGGTATTCAATCTACAAAAGTAATTTGAAGTTATTTTATTGATTCACAAAAGGTAAACAAATACAGGCTAACACAACTGTTCTTGTTTGTCCTTTTAAGTGGGGAATGAGTTCAACAGTTTTTGACTTTAAAAAACCTAATTTATACAGCAAATTATGTGAGGTCACAAGAGTGTCAAAATATATAAATCTGACAAAACTAACCTTACAGTGAAGATTAGGGGTTTAAGATTACATAACAACTTATTTATTGCTTATTAAACCGGGGCTGTATACTACAAAGTAGGATTTGTGCTTATCAAGGTAACTTGATTCAGTACTACTAAGGTGGTTCACTTCTTACCGGGGTAGATCACCATGGTAACTTACGCTGAACACCTAACATGCTCCGGAGCAGGTTATGTTGGAGATATGAGATCATCTTGAACTACGCACCACCTACAGACCAATCAGGACTCTTGATTCAGGAGCTTCAAAGGTGAAATTCTCCCCTGGAAAAAGCCACTGTCAGTCAAAGCTGGTGTTCTCTGTAATCGATAGAAGCAATAATATTTGAAATTGGCGCCATAGCTGTGGAGAAAGTCGTACAAAGTTCTACATTGCTTCAACACCCAGCGTGCATTGCGCCCCTCCCTCTGAAAGGATCGGCCCAGTGCGAGAGACGCTGGAGTGAAATACTACCGTTTCACTGCAGGTAATGGGTCAGAGCGGTACAGAATCCTAAATATGACGAGTATATACCGGTGGATCGTCTTAAAAAATCTTCGGGACTTCAGTCTGCATTTCAAACCTGATTTTGAACGAGACATGACTCGTCGTTATAAATGTGGAATGTCTGAGAGGGAAAACTGGAGAGCAGACAGCGTTTCAAGGCACCTCACGGAACAAATGTTTCCTTTTTACAGTAAATGTTTTTTTCAACTAAACACTGGAGACATCGGAGTCAGGCGGTCCTAGATTGAGGAAGTGTAGTTTAGTGAGCTCCTTCAGATGACGCGTTTTATGTAGTCTGGTGGAGGTTTTTCAGGGCCCATTGGAGAAGCAGAAAGCGTCCTCCAAAGGCACAGAGTGAAATGTATTTTCTACTGTAATGGGATTAGCTCCCTGTAATAGCATGATAGGACTTAGGTTAAGAATCGGAAGAGAGAGACATTTTTTGCCAAATCATTGTTTGCTCTGAATTTGTAAAATATGCCACTCAGCTGACGGCAGACTTGTCCCTGTGTGGGACTGGTCATACGCTGCAAACAACACCCCTTTTATGTGAACCGATCATGGAGAACATAGTGTGACCGGGTGCTCAGCGCGATCTCCTTTGTCAGGGTTAGTGAAGCCAGATAACCACAATATACCTTGGGTATGTTGAACTTGCTTTGTAGTATAGGCCAAGATTTACTTAAGTAAGCCTTTCCTTACTGGTAACCACGTTTTGTAAAACACTCTGATAACCTAAAGTATAAAGAATAACAGTAGAACAGGTAGATAGTCTTAGAAACCTAAGTGCAGTAATTTAAGTGATAATGCACGGCAAGGTGTTCATTATCAGGAATTATTGAACAACGTAGAGGCCAGAACCGTCCAATATGCGTAATAGCATCGTATTCGACCACACTTTGGCATAATGAATCAGATTATTAATTAAGTATAAGTCGTCTTTTATGAGAAACATGTGCAAGAAAAGTTGTTTGAATAAGTCCAGCTTTTACAATACACAGTACAATAAACACAATCGCACTCTGCAATCATTAGATAAAATCAACATTTATTATAAAAATACAACCAATCATGTCACAGTCATGGTGCTCAGTATGGTCATTCATTAAAATTCAACACAGCGACAAGTCATAGTGTGTGATGTTCCCCCCATTCATAGAGCAAACGTGCTCCGAAACGCACTCACACACACAAAAAGAAGATAAGGAACAATGTGATTGAGCTCGGCTACCATGAGGATATAAAAATAGATAAGGACATAAGGTCCTCCTCAAACAGGAAATGAAGGAGATGGACTGAGACGTCTTTCACACATCACACTCATTATCCATTCCTCTCAGACACCCCCCCTCTTCCCCTCCCTCCATCACACGCCGACTTTTTGGAAAAGAGACAGAATCCGTCAGTGTGAAATGAGGTCAGCGATCGAGAAGCCGACAGAATATCACCTACAGTACCCACCAGACCACGGACACACACACACACACACACCCAGACACACAGATGTGTTGCTAAAGGGTTGCCATGACAACTCTCTTAAATTTCCAGTCGGTCAGGGTGAATTTGCGAGTGTGTGTGTGGAAAGTGTAATCGAGTAGAGTCATTTAGGGCTCACAGGGAAAGTCATTTTGTTGCAGTAATGGCCATTTTAAAGACAATTTCAGGACGCAGCCTGCAGCTAGCAGACGCTAACAGCTAGCAGACGCTAACACCGTGAGGATGTTTCACCGCTGACTAAACACTCAGGAAACACTGTGCACCTCCCTCCATTAATCACAGACAGATGACAGCCTGACAACAGTCCTTTAGTTCCCCATTTAACAACGTATCACACTTCTTTCCTTTTATTTACCGCAGGCTTAGCAGTTCACAGCAAGCATCCCGAGCACATTAATCCCATTTAGTGTGATTTATCTGAAGTGTTGGATCATAAATTTTGATTTTAACTCGGATCCAGTAAAGAAATATTTTTTATCAGAGAAACATCACAGTGAAGGAACACCAGTCAGTTTGATCTACACTTTCATGAACACGTAGCATATAGAAACCTGAATGAACACTCACATCGATTTATCTGTATTAGAGAAGCACAGGAGTGATGGATTCAGACACAAAGACGGTCTGCAATACTGTCAACGAAGGAAAGAAGACATTCAAATTATAATCCTTGAGCTTTCCATGAAATAAAACACTGTGTTTGAGGTTATTTAAGGTTTGTTCCATTCAATGATACATTCTTTTTGTAGTCACCTCTTTGTGTATTAGTTTTCCTTGTTAGCGGCAGGGTCTGCAGGGCGTGCTGCCTTCACTTGAAATCATGCTGAATCTAAACGATCCACGCTTGTTAGTCTCAAGGTTAGCGCTGGCAGTGATTTTTCATCAAAATGCATCTACAAACGGTTAAAATCAGTTGAAGCTTTTTCTTCTTACAGTAGATCAGTTATAAGTATTGTCTCAACTTTTCATTATAAGCCACAACAAAATTCTTAGGGCCTGTGTCCACTAACAGCATTTTTTGCGCTGGCAGTGCCGAGGACCTCAATTTCAGAGCGCTTCTCACCGGCCCTTGTTGTTGCTAGGTTACTTAAGATGTCTGGCGGCACTCCCTCTGTAATGATCGTTAAGTCTGTTTTAAATCCGTCTGTATGCTTAATTTGTTTTAATTCAAGGAAATTTTACAAAGGAAACAAAAACAATGGAAAGGAATCGTGTGCTGGCGTTAGCAGCAGGTCATGATGAGGAAATTGTACCCTCGAAAAAATGAAAGGATTAGCTTCTCCAACACTGTTGATAAAGTTGATATCTGAAGTCCCGCCCCTTCTTGATTTTGATTTGTCAGTGGGAATAAGTGACACTGACGAGCGCAGCAGTGTTCCAAAAGTTGAACTATTTTCAACCGAGAGCGCAGCGACAAAAAACAGCAGGGTGTTTATGTGCTTAGGACGCTGAGTGCTGAAAACATGATACAGCATTGATTTTGTTTAAAAAACAGGTTGAAAATAGGTGCTGCCAGCACAAAAAAAACACTGTTAGTGGACACAGGCCCTTAATGTTCCCTACGGGGACAATAAAGTGTATTGTATATCTCGAAGATCTCCTGACACTCTTTGGTGGCTGTAATTGCAGGTGTGTTTTCAGACCTTACATTTACTGTTTTGACTGTTTACATTTGCACTTTTAGATTTACATACTTGTCACTCTTTGAGCTAACGTTACAGCTTCTACCAACTCTCTCGAGTGGAAAAACGAATGCTGGGAGATTGACACCACTTATGATTTTACTGATTTGTCAAATTAGCGGCAAGTTAGTCGAAAAAATCTTGCATATGTAAAGTCTTTCAAATGTGCGTCATAGGCTCTATCACCACCTTTGGAAAGTAACAAAAAATAACAACTTAACAGACATTTATAAAACTGAAAATCTAACTTTTAGGATTAAAACATCAGTAAGATTGTAATTTTTTATAATTAATATGGATTATTAAGAATAATCTCTCAAGTCAACATACATTCAAAGACTGTGTGAAACAGAATACTGGCTGCACAGAACAAAAGTTTCACTGAACATTCATCTTTTGTCTTCATGGCAGTGTGAGGGCCTTTAAACACACAGCTTAGAACTCTGATCTGAGGTCAGCCGTCAGTTCCACATCTTACAGGACAGAGAAAAAACAACGTACCACGATGAACATAAAAAAACACAAATACAATACAATGTGTGAAGAGTTTGCATAGGATGGCCATGAAGGCATTAGACTGCGGCAACGGCAAACATGGTAGGAGCAGCTACAACAGCTGGATATGTTAGGATCAGGAAAGGAAAATTCCACCGTGTAATATACTCACAAGATTGTATATGTTGTTGTGTGTATTTGAAGGTTTCAATATTCAAGGTGGAATCTTCCTTTAACAAGTTTGGACACATTTAAAGTCACACAAATAACATATGACTTGACGTTAGTGTATTGCTTTAACATAACACATTAACACTACACAGGGTGTTAGTCTTCATCTGATACAGGAGGACTGTACGGTGTCCGTAAAGGAACCTCTAGATTTAGCACACATTCAAAGTTATTTGTGTCCCCCTTTGGGAGTTAAAAGCATCCATTCTTCTAAGAGACGCTCGTATGAAAACATTTAGTATAGAGGGAAGATTAAGTGTGTGTAATTTTACCAGAAGATTCTCTACACTTAATAATGTGTTTGGCATGTAGTCACATCTTTTGATGGTTTATGTTCACTTGTCGAACACACTGCACATGCCTCAATATAAATCTTACATGTCGAAGGAGGGAAGCCACTGCGCTTTCTTCAGGCACACTCGCACCGAGCCAAGGATTTAGTTTAAATTGTCTTAATTGAATCAGGGCATTTCTCGTACATAAACAATATGAAAGAAATTGTTTTTTTTGGCTTCCCTCCTTTAACAGTTAACTTCTTAGCCTACACGATCACCTGGCGTTCACCTGGAGTTGAACACGTTGGTACCGTGAGCACCGGGTGTTCATCTGTTTTTTAGTTTAGCATAAATCTTAGATGTTCTTCCCCGTATTAAAGTGTATACCAAATGTTGTCGCTTCCAAGTTGTCATATACAGCATTTTGGTCAGTAGCCCAACACATTAAAAAAATTGACCCTGTAGGTATTCCTGTAGCGTCATTTTTGGACGCTGTCCTCTGGCTTATTGTTTTCATGTGCTGTGGGGGTAAAATGCGTAAAAGGTATGTAGAAAACGAAAGTCTGTTTGGAGTAGGTCGGGGGCGATGGATGGGTCAGAAACACACAACTTTGATCCAGGAGATCACGGTTAAAAATTTCTCTGTGATATCTTTTTTTTTTTAGAAGTTGACTTCTTTTTAAAGTGGTAATGTTGAAGATTTCAGTTTCGTTCTCTTTGGCGGCACCTATGGCGATAAGCGGTAATTGCGGGAGCACACTTCCCAGATATCCGGACAGTGTCGCATGTGTGACGTGCACGGTTGGCTCCGGTTGTAACACTCGATTTTCCTCGCTGACGGTTTGCCATCCATCTTTTCTTACTCTGGACACTTGCAGAGACCGGAAAAGCAGCCTGGGTGATGGAAAACGCGTCACTAACTGGGTGCTGCTTGGGATTTTTTCCGCGAAAGTCGCACCAGACACCTGGTCCATAATAATACGATATACTGCAAATACAAAGGCTTTCATCAGTGGGCCATAGTCTCAGTCACCTCAATCACCGTTGTGTTACCTCATTCGGCGATAAATAGTGACTTGACAGACATTTAATCAAATGAAAATCTTCGACATTATTACTTTATGTTACTGAACGTAGATTAGTTTAGTAACGTAAGTGACCGAGTATAGTTAATATTGCTTACTTCATCATAGGGGACTTTTTAAGGGCCGTGATGGTAGAATGGTTCCTTGATAGTCATATTTTGAAGCTTAAGGCAACAGACCAATCTGCTGTATTTGACGAGTTTGGGTTGAAAACATGTTAGAATTTTGTACCTGTTGCCACAAGTTGACCAATCGGTCTTTAAAAATCTTGTTTGTGCTTCTAAAGCCGGAAACTTTTAATCAAAACAGAACAATACACACACGATGCAAAGTGTTCCTAATGTTCCCTCCCTTGTTCCTCAGGCCTGCAGCAGCTTCCTCAGGTCCTCGTCCATGCCCCGCTCCCTCAGCTGCTCCAGGCTGTGGTAGCGATGGACGACGCCGTCTGCGGTCACCACCACCACCCTGACGCCGTGGGCGTCCTCGCCGAGCTGGCAGCCGATGGCCGAGCTCACCACCATGTCCAGGCCGCCGTGGAAACCTCCAGCGTTTCGATGGTAGTGGCCGGAGAAGACGGCTTTCACCCCTGCGGAGGAGAGAGAGGTGCGAGAGTGTGTTAATGAAGAAGGAACAGAAATCTAAGCATGAAAAGGTGGAACAAATTTGGGATGTTACTATGAATAGGTATCATACTTTTTTAGAGTACCATGTTAATTCACACCAAGCCTGACCCTCTGCCCCTCATTTATCCTAAATAAAGGTGCAAGATGTAAAATTATTGACACCTCAAAGCTCAAAATATCTCAAACTGTCTGTAAGGACTCGACAGGGTTAGTGAGAAACACCTGTGACACAGTGTTTGCTCCATCAGGAGGCATGTGGTTTAAATAACTCACTATGCAGCCCCTCATGTGTTATTAAACAGGAATCTGCTGCTGAATTTCTCAGCGTGTTTATATGTAAATACTGTATATATACATATATATATGTATACACAGTAGCTCTCTTAGCATTAGCATATTATCAATATTAATCACATGTATTCTGTAAATACATAAAAGCAACTGCAGTGCGCTAAGCTAATGTAATCCATTATAATTTTCTATTATCATCTATCAGAACTAGCTGAGTAATTTTTAATGGGTAGAAAAGGGAGGAAGGGAGGGAAAGAATAGAGAAAATAGAGAGGAGAGAGGAGGAGAGGAAGGGCAGAAGTCAGTGAGGATTGGTAGGAAGGGAAGGTAGAGTGGTGGAAAAAAGGAAAAGAGCACTGATACTAGGAAGGAGAGACAGGAAGAAAGGAATGAAAGGAATGAAGGGAAAAAAGCTAAACGGAATAAGAAATAAGAGACTAAAATAGGATTGGAAAAAGAAGAAAAGACAAAATGGTAAGAAGGGAAATGTAAGGACAGAAGGACAAAAGAGAAGAGTTCAGAGAAAATAAAAGAAGGAAAGAAAACTGGAAGATAAAGAAAGTAGAACAGAAAGAGAGAAGGAGGAAAGAAGGACATACTGGGAGCTGTCCACTTGTAGAACATTTTGAAAACCTGGGGAACTTTTCATTAGAGGAGCCACCGTTTTCAATTTATTTTCAATTACACACAGCGTCATTAATAGAGCTGTGAGGTTTGGCTCGGCCCTGCGGCAGTGACGCTGTGTCACTGCAGCTGATATGACTGCACACTCTGAATGGGCAAACAGGCCTCGCTCCGAACGAGGGACGCAGGATGAGGTGTGTTTCTGGGTCTGAATCGTGGACTTTGGATTAACAGAGTTGAGTTGTGGGGAAAAATAAAATTTGGGTTTGATTGTGATTAGCGTTGGTGGAGATGATATAGGACAGGATTGTATAACATCTGAAATGGCCCCATAATTAAAGGAGTACAATACATACGTTATGGCTGTGCAGCAGAAAGAATATTAATCCAGATCAGAATTTTGGTTTCCCACGAGTAAAAAATACATCAATATCGCCGTCAATCATGTTTAAAATGCTCCGCCCGTAGAAAACTCTGCTGCCTATCAAATCAAGCACTCCCTAAACAGCCATTCGAGTAACGTTACACTGCTCGCACACCCGCAAGCGAGTTGTTTTCGGCTAAAGTTGTATAACTCAGTTACATGCACCATGTCAGCCGTTACCAGGAAAAGTGATGTTTGGAAATACTTTGACAAAAAAGACGACAATAATGTGCTGTGCAAGATATGTGGTGTTAAACTATAGACATAGTAGTTCGATGCTTAACTACACGTTTAAAGCACAGGGAGAAGCCAGCGGAGACAGACAACAGACAGTCTCGCATCACATCATTTGCTATCCCTGGAGAAGATTAGCCTGCTAATAACGAACATGCTGACTGGAGATATGCTCCCAGTAAGTGTTGTGGAAGTAGAAGGCTTCCGTGAGCTGATGCCGTTTGTTGAGCCGGGGGACAAGCCACCACCACAGCTAAGAGAGCGGAAAACATGTGAGTTAGCTGTGAAGCAACACAGAACAGAAGTCCAGTCTGTTCTAGTCTGCTAGTCTACTACCACTGTGACGTTTGACGTTAATTGAAGGGCCTGTTAAGGTTGTTCAATGCATTTGAAATTGCTTTCCATTGTTGGCAATTTATTTACATTAATGTAAAAGTGTTAGAGAGTAATGTTCTCTTAGATACAGCCTACTATTTTCCGGGCCAGGAGGTCCATGTCCGACTTTTTTTTAATGGTAAAAAATATATAATTTGCGAGTACTCGATTACTCGTTCATAAAGTAATTAGATTACACGAATATTAATATTACTGGAAATGCCCATCCCTGCACCAAATTCAGGTAAGAACCTAATTTTGAGTCGTACTTTGATGCAAAGTTCTTGGTGTGAATGAGCGTGAATGGAGCACAAAATGAAAGTGTGAGTGTTGCTCTGTTTATTTAATTGTGAAAGCACATAAAAAAAAGAAGTCCCTATAAATAATAAATAATCGGGATTCATAATCGTGATTGCAATCTTGATCAAAATAATCAGGATCAACATTTCAGCCATAATCGTGCAGCACCAACATATGTGCATTCAAATGTCTATCTATGTGAATGCTTACATGATCAAATTAGCCTGCACGTGTAGATTTTGGCAGAGAAACTCTATTTCCTCAGCTTTTCCAGAGGGTCAAGTCTTCCCTCGAGTCAAAAAGATATAAGAAGAGAAAACAGGCTACAAAAGAGGATTTAAGTGCAGCCTCCGCACAAGAAAGACATCAGCCTGTCCTACAAATGTGCACGACAAAAGAGAAAAGGAGGATCTGTCCAAAAAACAACTTGGATGTCATCACTGTGAAATTGTCCTGCATCATCGAGTCTGCTAATCTGCATCATCAAACAGCCCCAGAATACAAATCTGACCTAAATGTATATTAATAATCATACTTGAGGACAGCGGTTGCACATGCAGGACCATTTAATAATTCATCTGCTGTAGATGGAAATTGATAAGTTAGGCATGAGTGTATGAGTGCGCGCGGGCTTAATTCATTTACAATGAAAAGCTGGTGCAGCAGCTCTGTGTGAGGCTTGTGGGTGGGCCTGCAGCTTTATTATTATAGACCACACGTTTAATGAATGTGTTTGTGTATATTCCCCTTTTGTATAACCTTGCCATTGCTCTAGGTGACTGCAGAACCGGCCACACAGACACCACCCCGTCTAGTCCCAAATGTGTGTACATGTGTGTTAGCGTACTTCCTGATGTTGTTTATAGAGCAGGGCCTCGAGGCTACGAATGCCCTCTACACCTCCAGGCCAAAACACACTCATTATTCTGTAAGCCCTGTGTTTGTGTGTGTCTGCAGTGTAGTTACTCCACGCTGACACACACTCGAGCGTCTTTATCTGTCCTACGAGGAATTACACAGCTCATCTACAATTACTCAGACTCTGCAAATGAAAACAAAGCGAAGCAGCAGCAGGAGTGTGAAGCAGGGAGATGGTTTGATGGGATCACCTGATGACTCATTCGGAGACGCCGATTGTGGAAACGTTGGATTTGTTACAGTATCCACATGAGGGCTGTGACTCCTCCGTCACCTCAGAGAAATGAGGTGGTGGGAGGAAAACACCAAGACAGCAGTAGTAAGGAAGTGATAGACAGGAATTAATACTGTAATAGTAGTGAGGAATAAATCAGCAGGAAATAAAAATAGATACTATTTAAACCTCCTCTAAAACTCCCAAAGACGCTGTGATTAATCATGCGTGTGTAAGAGTGCATATGTATTCTTACGCGTCATCTCGAGCTTTGTCGCCATGTGTCTCATGATCTATGCACACCACATGACACCATGGCGCAACAGCAGTGAGCTGCCCACATATGTATGTGACACATTTGTGATGCACGTTGCGGCCCTGTGCTGTTTGTTTGTTGGTCATCGCTTTACAAATGAAGAAAATGCGTCACGAAAACACCTGCTGTGGACATTCTAGATCGCAGCACACAGCCATAACACTATGACCACTGACAGGTGAAGTGAATAGCATTGATTATCTCGTTACTATGACACCTGTGAGTGGGTGGGATATGTTAGGCAGCAATTGAACATTCTGTCCTCTGAATTGATGTGCTGGATAAAGCAGGAATAGTGGCCAAGCGTCAGGATGTGAGTGACTTTGACAAGGGCCAAACTGTGAGGGCGAGACGACAGGGTCAGAGCGTCTCCAAAACTGCAGCTCCTGTGGGGTGTTCCCGCTCTGCAGTGGTCAGTACTGGGTTTCCGTTATCCGGTAATTGCTGGCTTTTTACCGGTGAAATCTGTTCAAATCCGATATATTAAAAATCCACCAATGGATATGGAGGCTGGAATTTATCCACGGCCTGCAGAGTCCTCATCAGGGATTTCAGTGGAATATATGCTATCCCGATTCATATTCATTAATATTAGTAGGCTGTAACAAACTGCACTCCCTCAGGGAGAGAGAGAGAGAGAGAGTGAGTGCATGCAGATGGACAGCGCGGACGCAGCGCAAAAAGTGATCATTTAAAATTGAGACACGTTGTTCTGCTGTAGCCTGTACATTTCAGTTTAGTGGAGTTGTTGAAGCAGAGTGCACCAGCTGGGCGTACTCCTGGCTGTAACGTTACGTCCGACTTAGAGCTGAAGGTTACGACAGACTTTAAAGTACGCCCTGCGCACCAGTTAGACTGAGATTAGACTTAATAGAAAGGGCATTAAAATGAGACAGTGTCATCCGCCATCGGACAGCAAGTTGATCGACAGGTTTCGTTTTGACGGACTCCCCTCAGCTGCAGCATGTGGCGGACAGAAACGCGGCGCTGTCCCCGCCCTGCAGGTGCTGATTGTGCCCAGATTTTAAATATATATATATAAGTCAAATATATATTTTTTTTACTTGTTTTGTCATCCATATCTTCTGTCGATCATGAGAGAAGTTAGCGAGTGGAAACGTGTGTTGCTTGGTAACAGTCACTGCTTTTGGAGAGTTCACGTGGACGCGCATCATGAGACCGGGCGCCACTATGATGGTGTCAGTTAGCTGCACTCGGTATAAATTCCAATCAACAAGTCGGTCATAGCTAAGTCAGACATAAAAGATAAGACCCATTTTTTTACGCCCAGCTGGTGCACTCGCCCCTGTGAACTGTAGACAGGAGTCCTTGTTTACCGTGACAGACAGAGTGATCGCTGTGAGGAAAACAAGTGAACCAGCAACATGGTCATGGGCGACCAGGGCTCATTGATGCATGTGGGGAGCAAAGGTCTCCAACAGAAGAGCTACTGTAGCTCAAATGACTGAAAAATGTAATGCATGTTCTGAAAGAAAGGTGTCAGAACACCTGTTGCGTATCAGCCTGAGAAGCTGCAGACCGGTCAGGGTGCCCATGCTGACCCCTGTCCACCGCCAATAGCGCCTACAATGAGCCTGTGAGCCTACAGGCCTGGTCTGATGAATCGTGTTTTCTTTTACATCATGATGCTGATGCTTTTGGCAATGTTCTGGTGGGAAACCTTGGGTCCTGCCATCCATGTCGAGATGGGGTTGTCTGCAGCCTGCAAGACCATTCAAGTTAGGCCCCAATGTTACAAGATTTGCCCCCTGTCACAAGAAACTCCCCCTTCTGGGGATGTCAAAGCTTCTAGAGATGTCAAAGCGGGAAGGCGGAGCAGCCGGCTGGCAGCGTGGACGGAAGATTGAGAGAATGCTGAGTTTGCTTTAAGTTCGGCTGTTTCTGACCATTAATAAAACACACTTTTTGTTGCACCACGGAGACTGATGAAGGTGGAGGGAGATGGCAAAGCAGTATGGGGAAAAAAGAGCAAGAGCAATTCGTTGCAGGAGTCAGACGTAGGGAAGAAGCAGCGGGGAAATTCAAAGATGATGAGGATGGAAGGGAACCAGAGGAGTTTAAAGTTATTTTCAAACTGAAGGAGGGTCAGGCAGGTTTCAGCTCCTTTAACCCGATTCGGTTGGCTCGGGCATTGAGGGAAGAGCTGGGAGAAAACATTAATGCAAGGATCCTGGCTGATGGGAAACCGCTTGTCTGACAATAATTAATCAGATCAGAAATACTTAATTAATCCCCGGGGGAAACTCTGGAAATTAGTATTTTTATTAGTATACGATAAGTACACATAAATAGAGTAAATAAATATATCAAATAACTATTGAAAACTAAACACTTGGACATAAATCTGCATGATAATAACTAGCTATAATGACAGAAACCATGAGTGAGAAAAATGTATTTGACGTGTATTTTGATTTTATAGTTTGACTCATGTCCCATCTGTTAACTTGGAGGAGGCGGGCTTTATGACCTATACTGCAGCCAGTCAGCAGGGGGCAATAGAGATGTTTTGGCTTCACTTTTAGGAAGCTGTCATGTCGTCCATTTTTTTTTTTTACAGTCTATGCTATCCTGGATGATAAGTCTCTGTAGTAACACCTTGTCTATCACAAGAAAGCACAGCCCTTAAGCATAGCCTACTTTTTTGTTTACCCTTATCGGAGCAGATTTTACATTATAAACACAATGCAGTGATGGAGAAGACTTGAAAGTAGCAATTGAGACCATAAAAATTGTTTACTTCAGTCATAAATTAAATGAGATGTAGGCTTGTTTTCCGGTAGAGTAAATATGGACTTCTTCTTGCAAACCAATGACGTCGCCCCCTGCTGGCTTTTAGACAAATCGCTGGTTTAAGGCACCTCTGCATTGGCTACACTTTTTACATTCACTTCTTTAATCTTTAGAGAAGCATTTCATTCACTATTCCTCTATGAAAAGGGTTCAGATTATTTACATTTTGTACTTGACTTGTATCTTAATATGCTTCCGAACATATTTATTCTGCGAGGCTCAGGGGTCCTGAGAGAGTTGTGCTTGCCTAACCTGTCTAATTTCTATCAGGCAAAATGGGATCTTCTTCATGACACACTAAAGGCTTTCTTTAAGGTCTGAAGTAAAGCTGAGAACTGAGGTGGACTGAACCAATGGACAATTTGTCTGTCGTGGAAATGAATTAGCTCGCTCCGCTGGCCTGTTCCACTGGCTCTTCTGGAGCAAAAACTATTTCATAGAAACAATTGAGCAAAGGCCCAGAGATAACACCCTGACCTGAATTTATTTGAGCACGTCCCTTTTGGAGTGGCGTCATTACGCAGGCTTTAGAAGTCAAAGCGCTCCACCGGGGCCCTTGTCTGCTAAAAAACACTCTGAGAAAAGCGATGGCCTGTCTCGAGAAAGAAAAGCATTCTCCATCTCCAAAGATTGTCTGCATGAATAAAAGATAAACAACTAGAAAAAAATGTATACAGAAGAAAGAAGAAAGCTGTCACCTTTGCAATGCAGCCAGAAGATGAAGCTGACCTCTGAAATTGTTTGCCAGAAAATGAATACAGGACAAAAATCTTTCAAAGTGAGAGGTGGAGGCTGAGACTGCCTGCATGGGAATAAGAGATACACAAAATAAAAAGCTAAAAAACTATTCAAAACCCCCAAATACCAAAGCATAGTTTCAAAGACATTGAATATACTGTAAGTATTGATTGACAGAGTCCTCTATAGACCAATGCATTGATGAGGGTTAAACCTACATTGTAAATCCTCCACTTAAACTGGTCGGAATGTGATGAAGAGTTCTTCTGGTAAGGCCCTTTAGCCAGTATGAACTTGAAAGAACAAAACTGAGCTCGCCGAGATCAGAGGTCTTCATGAGTCCACTGGAACCCGAAGACCCTGGACCCGAACTGGGACCCCGACAGTCCACGTTTTATGTGGGCAACCGGTTCCAGGTCAGGACTCGTTCTATAACCCTGGGTTCCTGGTACGTTCAACATTATGTGTAATACCCGAGTGGATCCGTGAAGACCTGGCTGTGATTAGAAAGCGCTGGTCATGCTGAAAGAAAAAGTGCAAGCAAAATGCAGCTTTGGCCCCAAGGTGGCACCAATGACCTGGCCGAGCGAGTGCTCCAGCTGATTTTGATCAGGAGGTGAAGGTTCAGATCACAGGTCAGACTCACTAGAAATGCTAACGTTAGCAGCTGTGGCAAAGAGTATCATTGTTCAAGAGGACATATAGTTTATCTTTATTATGCTAAATGCAACAACACGGCAATGCTGCTTCTCAAGGGGCTGCGCATTGTCATCCTTTTGCATGACAGTAAGTGGACTTTAAATATGGAAAAGGTACTGTATTATCATTGGTGTTTCAGCAACACAACATTTAATTAACTTTCTTGGCAAGGAGAATGGATTATATGCTATTAACTTCTTAGCAATCAGCTGTGAAGTCAGTGCTGATCGGGTCTGTTTCGCCCAGCTGAGGTCAGGTCCGACATTTCTCGGTTCTGCATGGGCCCGGGTCTCAGCTTTCAAATAATAGAGGAACCCGTTCGGTTCCGGGTCGTACATTTCCGGGTCTCTTTGGGTTTGGGCACAACATTTTGGATCCATGAAGACCTCTAGCCCAGATTCTTATGGTCTGGTCTGGTTGGACTTGACCAATAAAAGAAAGGAATGAGGGTTGGGATCGGGTACCCAATGGGTAAGCACAAAAAGAACTGGGCGCTGTGATTTATGCTAAATGTTCGTGCCACAATGATGATTTTTTTAATGTTGGTGTTTAGCATGCATAGTCCTAACTGTCTTAGTACAGATGTTAGCAATTGCTAATCAACACTGAATACAGGGTAAAGTTAAGGATGACGAGAAAGTGTTGTAATAATTAAAGACCTAATGATCATCCTGGAGGCAACATGAATGTTTGAACTAAATTAATTCATCCAACTGTTGTTGAGACGTTTCATTCAAAACATTCAAAAGAAAGCCAGGGGTTCACAAAAGTAATTAGAATGTATATTCTGGGAACTATGAATATCTGATCCAAATTTCATAGCAATCCATCCAAAAGCTGTTGAGTTATTTCAGTCTCGAGCCGAGTGGTGGGCCAACTGGTTGGCCTATTCGCATCCCTAGAGTTATGCCACTCATGTGAGGAAAGCAACTTTTTGAAGTGTTGAAAACTACTTGATGGCAAAAGAGCTTTCTTTAAGTATGCTTGACCGAGCTTGGAAACTTTGCTTCATTAGGACTAAGTAGTTGTTGTCTACCGGCATGTGGTCCCACTAAATACGCTGGGATTTAAATGCTCCAAACCCCGGCAGCTGCTATTGAGCTGGGGGGCAAAGAAACTCTTATATGCTGTTATTGGATTCAACTGTCAACTCTTGGCTCATTGCTCAGTAGAAATGTTGTAATTTAAGGGCCAGCAATCTGCAGTTACTTTTCACGATGTCCCCCACCTTTGACAGAAACAGCAACCCAAAAGGAACGTCTGCTGTAGTTCTCTGCTGGAAAGAAATCTTCTGCACTTGCGTGACCTGCTGCAGGCTCCCACTGCCTCCAAGATAATGATGGCTGGCGCCCTTCTGAGAAAATGGCCTTGATTTGACAGTGAAGAAATACGATACACAGCTAATTTCACGTCGCTTCACTCCAATCAAAGCACCCCACTCTCTGTGCATTGTTATCGAAAGTGCTTCTCAGAACAATCAGCCCGGTTTGCTTCGTGCAACTTAAAGCATAACTGTTGTATTGTTCGAGCCACGGCTCCACTGACAATACCATACCTGACCCGTTCAATCACACAGACAATGCATCATATAACCATTGTAAGTATGTGCCCTGCTTTACCCACTGAGCCATAAGCAGAGTGGAGGGACAGTACGTGTTCGATAGCAGTATCACATTCAGTAAAAGACTGTTTAGACCATTTTCATCCCGTTTTCCTCTCTTTGCCATGCTTCGCTGCATTCTTCCATGAGTGGGAAAAAAAAACATGCTTTCTCTCTGTGCTGATAATTCCACGTCTTGTCTCAGTGGAAATCCCATTTACCTGTCAGCCTTGAAACAGTGCTGGTTCTTTTGTGCTTTTCTTTGTGATAAAGACTCCCTTCTGGGGAACTGGCCTTTGCTTTGACAGACAGAGGTGGGGGTGGGGAGGAGGAGGAGGAGGAGGAGGGAGAGGTAGGGACTGTAGGAAGGTGGGTGTCGGAGTGCTCAGAAATACACAGCGTAAGCAGTCAGAGTGATGAAAACATATTGAATGCTAACGGAGGAAAATTACCCAGAGTCAAATTGAATTTGGGGCGGAAATGCAGAAAAATGCATGGAAAGGCGTGGGGAGTCCCCTCCAATATGCAACTGTTTTTCCTATTCTATCATTTTCATATCCTGTAGCTGTTTGAGCCACATTCACCTGAATTGGTGGATCATTTGAATATTCTGAAACACCTTTACTATTTAAATGCTAATAGTGTTCCCTGATGTAGGCAGCAAAATAAAGGATTAAAGGGACTAAAGAAACGTCTGTCTACCTCTAATCATGTTTGATGCTTTTTCCTTCAATCGTCCCTCCCTCTCTCTTTCACTTCCCACTCTCCATCATCTCGCTTTCATCTCTTGGTCACTGATTGGATTTGCTAATTGCAAGCTAAGTTACTCTCTATCGGCTCAACCTCCTCCTATCAGAGACCACCTCTAGCCAAAGCCATTTCCCTTCAGACCGTTCCTCCTTTTCTCAAGCTCCTCCTTTGATAAAAACTCTTAATGCGGTTCTGAACAAAGCTGTCATCTACACATCTGTGAGACCGAGCTGCGTAGGAGTGAACATGCAATGTGTGCGCTTGTATTGAAGGGCGGTTGTCATTAAAGTGCAGGTCTGGGTAATAATTTATCATGAAATTGTGGCTGTTGATAATTTGCATGACAGAGGGATACAAAATGATGTAGCGTGGGGAGGCATCTCGCAGCCCCTGCTGCCCATAAATCACTCAGCCATCAGTCACCACGCAGCATCCCCTTCCTGTGTCCTCCAGTCACACGCACATACACAGCACACGTACATAAACAGGCAATCACAAAGGGAGCTGGGAAAGTAGTCGGCGTGTGATCTATCCCTCAGAGAGCATGCATGCCTTTTGGCCATTTGGTACCCAACATGCTACCTAATCATCCTGAATTCAAAAAGCTATGATACTTATGTTCCTCAAAGTATGGCAGGCCTTGAAAGTAGAAGTGAGGGGAGTATAACAATCAGCCATAATTGTGTAGGCCCCCCTTTTGCCACCAAAACAGCCCTGACCCGTCGAGGCATGGACTCCACTAGACCTCTGAAGGTGTGCTGAATTATCTGGCACTAAGACATTAGCAGCAGATCCTTAACTTCTGTAAGTTGCGAGGTGGGGCCTCCATGGATCAGACTTGTTTGAACAGCACATCCCACAGATGCTTGATTGGATTGAGATCTGGGGCATTTGGAGGCCAAGTCAACACCTTGAACTCGTTGGCGTGTTCCTCAAACCATTCCTGAAGCATGTTTGCAGTGTGGCAGGGTGCATTATCCTGGCCATTAGGGAATATAGTTTCCATGGGGTGTACTTGGTCTGCAACAATGTTAAGGTAGGTGGTACGTGTCAAAGTAACATCCACATGAATGGCAGGACCCAAGGTTTCCCAGCAGAACATTGCCCAAAGCATCACACTGCCTCTGCATTCTTCTTATAGTGCATCCTGGTGCCATGTCTTCTCTGCAGCTACGCAGCCCCATACGCAACAAACTGCGATGCACTGTGTGTTGTGGCATTAACTTTTTATTAGCTCTTCTGTTAGACTGGACCACACGGGCCAGCCTTTGCTCCCAACGCGCATCAATGAGCCTTGTTTTGGAATTAGCATAATTTCTAAATTTGCAGCCTGTTTCTCCTCATGGAAATTCTTTGGGACGTCGAAGCGTGTTTGTCCTTGTAGGCCACCAGACTCAATCCTCGCAGTGAGAGCTTAACACAGACTTAAAAGTACGTTGAGGGCTGGAAAAGGCAGAGCTTTCAGATCGTGCAAAATATCTTAAATGCAATATAATACAAATGTATAACTGATTATTCCAATATCCATTACAGCTACTACAGGTTTGCGTGTTTTAATGTGTTGTTTCAGCCCTCCTACAGGCGAGACAATGGATGCATTAGACACAGATTCTTCTACTACACATCTACTCAGAATAGATAGACTGACTTTATTGATCCCAAACTGGGAAGTTGGGGAGAAGCCATGTAAATAAATGTATTGTAGAGGTAAGATAATAATTTCAATAGTACACGTTCATGTCACTTTATAATGACTATTTGGGACCCTTGAGTTACTTTATGCACCCAGGTTTACACAGGAGTTAAGCAGTATGTTAGAGCAGCCGCAGCTTTAGTCCGTTGACAGTGTCTACACAGGTGGCTTTCAGGTACAGTACAGAGTGTAGGTCACCCCTGTTTTGACAGTGCTCACTGCACATAACACAATCACTGTAGCGTAGGTACAGTATGTAAGGGTACAACACCTCTAAAAGCTGCTTGAACTGCAGCAGGGGGGAGAGTACAAGGTGAGCAGAGGTGAGATGGAGCTGCAACAGAACTGCAGACTTTGGTGGGGACTTTGAACAGGCATCGGCTCAGACGTCAAACTTTAACTACATTTAAATGGACAATATTCAAACATTAACTTGCCAATACAGGAATGTAACTAACGCGCTGTACTTGGGTTAAATTTAAAAATACTTAAATAAATGAATCTGGCAACGCAATGCAACCTTATCCATCAAGGCACGGCACTGGCCAATGAAATACGAGCAAATACCCAATCCTGGTAGATTACCCTGTAAGGTTAACTTGGCAGCTCTATTACTTACCTGCTGATCGTAGCAATGAAGAATAAGATAGCTGCCACAGTGATAACCTTCCAAGGTTGTGAAATGGTTCCTCATAGTGCATTAAATCTCTGTGCACTATTTAAACGTCTGAAAAGCCTTGAAACTCATGAATCTATTACTCAAACCGGCCTCACTGTATCGTCTCATCTCACCCATACCTGAAACAACCAATCCCCCACCACAGCAGCTCCTGGTTTATACCCGAATGCCTGGTAAGTGGTCCCCAGCAAACCTTTGGTTTCACAGTGAAACAAAGAAGAAGACAGTAAGTTCAGAAAGAGCAAAAGCATTACTCAGCCTCATCATTAAAACAATGGGGTTAAAGGCTTAGCTGCGGCCTCTTATCAAATCCCCAGTGGGTGATAAATGTGTCTTCGCTTTTGAACAGAGCAGGACCCATGCTGATAAAGACAACCATCGGCAGAGAGAGAGAGAGAGTGAGAGACAGAGGAGGAGAGATGGAGCGACTATGCAGAGCAGCACACAGCTTATCTTCTCTTCTAATTAGCTGCTGTATGTTCAACTCTACAGCCGCAAGCAAATTCTCAGCTGCACTCTTGTTTTTTTCGATACATAAACAGTGTTTGGAGGCAGCGCGGAAGTGGGTATCTGTCTATATCTGAGCCGGCTTTTATTCGTCCTTGTTTGGATGTGCTGAAGGTATCCTGAATGCAAGATATAAAGGAGGAGGGGGAGGAGGCGTAAGGGGGCAAATAAATCTAATTACAGTACTACCATGTATGATGAGAGGAGAGGCTGAGAGCACTGCTGGGATTTCTGCTACTCCACTCGCCTCTCGGAGAGGACACCTTCGTTCCCAGCGAAGGGAATTCAATCTCCTCTGAAGAGATTGTGGATGTTCGTAAAACATGTTCGCTCTGAATTCGACATCCTCATCGAGCGAGCAGCTGACAATTTTCGCATGTTTTTCGCGCTATGCTTGCAGAAAGTGAATGCTGGATGTGTCGCATTCATACAGTGAGAAATTGGTATAGGTAGGCCACAGGGAGGAATATTTAATATGATTATGTGTATGACAGTGACGAGGCAGCACGGGATTACGCATAATAAGTTCCGCTGGGGTCTTCGGGGCTTTCGCAGGATCGTTCCCAACAAACTGTACAGAGGTGAAAGAAGTGATACGTCTTGTTTTGCTTGCTGGTTGTCATAAAATCCTGATCAGGTTTAAACTCAAAAGATATTAAGCGCACAATTAGAGATTTAATATCAAACCAAATCACTGTCAAATAAAAGAAAACACAATAATTGCTTATGCAATTAAAAAAAGGGGGATTGCCTGAGCTTACTGAACCAAGAGGGGGTCATCACACAGACACAGAGCACCATTAATATGAGCTGGAGCGCAGTCAACAGTTCCCAGAAGGTGGAGCCGCTCGCTCTGATGAGCCACAGGAAGACTAATTGGTGTCGCACCTTTCCCGTGTGCAGCTGTGCGCCTGAGATAACATATAGATATTTACTGTAGGATATATCATGCGTAGAGAAAAGCGCCTCTGCAAAGTGATTTATATGCGAAGGCAAACACACACACACACACAGGAACATGCAGAAAATACACACAATATTACTCAAACATGTGCTATGAGAAGAAGAAGTAGGGGGAGAAATGAAAAATAACTCTGTGAGAAAAAAATCAATTACATGTATTTCTTTGTCTGCAGGGGACTATTTTCTATTTCCATCATACGTCCCTGGAGAGGTGGGGGGCTGCACGAGCCCAGCAGCAGCAGCAGTTGTAACACCGTCACAAATGCTGAGCCGAATCCCCAGCTGCTGTAAGTCAACTGACAGAGACACCTTTGGAGTGGACGGAGGACTCACACATAGCAGCGTGTTATGAGGTTTGATCTGAAGCCAGAGACACATTTGCGTGACATCCAGCGGGTTCTTTTTCAAGGCGGCTTTCAGCAGAGTTAGAATTACAAGATAAAGAATGAGGAAAGTCGTTACCTCTTTTGTTCTTGTCGGAGTGCGGTTTGCTGAAAGAGGCACCAATCAGGACTTTTAGGCAGCTTACTAAGAGGAATATACTTGAAGAGTTTTTTTGAACAACATAAAATGTGTACTACTCTCAAAAAGAAACACTGTTAAGAGTATTATAAAGCGCTCCAATACGGGATCCTGAAGCTAAATTCCCTTTTCATTATAAAACGTGTAATCCTTCAACTGTTGGTAAAGCTGCATTTGTCTTCAAGGAAAAATGACGGCAGAGCTGGCTGCACAGACGGAGATAGAGACTTATCCCTGTCAACTGCTCACTTTAATGAAAATCTCACTAGAAAAATGGCAGGAATGCTTCATCCGTGCTCATGCTTTGCTGTTCCTCCGCTGAGGAAGTGTGTGTATGTGTGTGTGTGTGTGTAAGGTTAATGATGCTGCCCTTTACTGTAATGACAGTAATGATCACCAGAGTACAAGAGCACATCTGGAGGCTCTGGGATCACAGGGTGCAGCGGTGAGCACAGAGCAACATGGGGAGGCACATGATGCGTGAATAACTCAACGCAAAGAGGAGGAAAAAAATCACCACAGCCAATCTAGCCGATGTCCAGAAGAGACAGAATTTAGCACGGATGAGAGGAAACACAGACCCTTAGTGCACAGAGAGAGACAAACATACTTTCTAGGGTGTTCTATTTTCTTCCATATGCAGTTAATAACTTTTTATTGTTTTCTCCTCCAAACGCCTGCAGTGTCTCCATTTGGATATTTTTACCAGATGCTAGCTTGCACAGCAGGAAACTTCAACTTCACACAAGCTTCTACAGATACTTTATTTTACAGCTAAGGTAGAAGAAAAACAAGTCAAGGCTTCATGAAAGTTCAACACACACCACTTAACTTCTGGCTCTAGTTATAATGTAACTGCATTTGCACATTATTTTTAGGATTCGAATCTTAAAAAAAAAAGGCTTTTATGTCTGTGCTGGACTATGGTGATATTTTTCTTGTCCCAAAGCTTCCATGCTCTGGACACTGTGTCATGGAGCATTAAGGTTCATCACCAATTTTAAAGCCCTCACTCATCACTGTTTGCTCTATGCACATGTTGGATGGTCTGCCCTGTCCATACGTCAGTTGTGTCCCAATCCAGGGGCTGCAGCCTTCGAAGGCCGATTGCGTCACAGAGGCACGGCGGAGGCTGTCCCAATTCGGAAGGCTCCTTCAGATGCGGCCGACAAATGCGTCCTCTGTTTCCCGGGCCGCGAAGGATGCACCTGATGGACCCATTGTATCCCAAGATGCATTGCGCACCAATTCAAATGAAGTGGCGGACTTTTACGCAGCCGAGGAATACACTTTTAAATGTAAAAGTTTTTGGTTTCAGCTCAATCAAATAGCTACAATACACCTTTATAAAAACAAAAGTGCCCTTGAAACAAATGATCTATAAAATAATAGGTTAACTTACTCGACGTTAGTTATGCTAGCTAGCGGCGTTTGGTAACGCAAGGATAAGGGCTGGTGATGCAAACGGTGACTCCTTCGATAGCTAAAAGTGTAAGAGATCACTACTAGTTAATCAGAGTCAGTACAAAAGTCTATCGCAACAACTAAGTCAGTGGAAGCATCCTCTGGAAACCATGAATATCTGCATCACATTTTAGACCATCCATTTAGAAGAGGTTTTTTAATCAATCCAATATTTGTTATGACATTTCACTTGAAAACAAACCTTAGGTTGGCACAAGAGTGTGGAGCAACAAACCGACCTTTCCCTCCTCTGCGCTAGCATAAAAATCTATTTCTAGCCGACATCTGGTCCGGATGTACAGTAGCAGCTCACAGCCATAATCACATGTGGTGTATTCTACAATCATGCCTCAAGGACATACTGCAGGAGACTCCGGGTTCAGACGTTACAGCATCAGTCACCAAGAAACTCCTAGAAGGAGATGAAGAGGGAGCAGAAGGAGCATGAAAGAGAAACCGTAGGATCTGAGGAGAGATGGAAGAGCTGAGAGACAACGGCTGGATTATTCAACAAGCTGGGTGGATTCCTGTTGTGCAAACAAGTCACCGGATTATCAAGAGCTACTATTAATGTCAACGCCGTTCTCTATGTTTTTATATAGAACTTCAGATATTTTCCCCTACTTAAAGAGTTCCTCCAGCATGATCTCATGACTGTGAATCTTCATAATGACACCAAAATGACGGGTAACTTCTCAGGACATTGTAATTCTCCCTCTGAGCTGTCGGGACACAGAAATGTGCAGATAAATTCCGGAGACAGAGTTTGACATTTTGTCGGAGCATTGTTATGTATGGGACCGGACTGGACAGAGAGGCTGCATGAGTAATGTATGACGGAAAAATCAGAGACGGCCTGAAATCCCATCTCTTCTCTTCTGAAGTGAACTTACCAACGAGTTTAAGTGCGTACGAACATGGAAAAGTCATGTATTGTAGGCAACTTTACACAGAGTAGAAGCATGTCTGTCATCAGTTATTAATAACAATGTGCAGCACATGTATGTATATAGTTCACATAGTACATGCCCCTTATGTAGTCTGAATTTATAATTGCAGACAGGACAAGTGTGAACAACAGTGTGGATGAGAAAGGACACTTCACACTACACTCTAAAAGCGTGTACGGACTGCCCTTTAAATCTTTAACCAGCGTTCCCTTAGAGGAGCAATCAATTATGATGGAGGAGGGTCATCAGACCAAAACAGGCCAACATGGTTAAATACATGCTGGAATAATCGCCGCATAATGAAATTAATACCATCCTCCGACAGTCACCTTGATGCATGATTGAAAGCATGAAACGTGTCCGTATGAGCGTCCTGTCAATCAGTCGTGTCCGGAAAGTGTCACGTGTTCTTTCTTCAAGACTTACCGTCCTTGTGAGAGTCTCTCTGTCCGATACCCTTGTATCAGACTCTTATAAGCCGACAACAATGGGTTCTGATTGTGGAATTATTCTTCTTATAGGGAGTGAATGCATTCATTCATTTAATTATGCCTGCGAGGAGCCGCTCCTGTGGTCCTCGCTAATGGCATATTAATCCTCTGGGCTGGGATCTGAACTGTGCCTCAGTTAGATCTGCTAAAATCAACAGGTTTAACAGTTAGTATTAGCAAAGAAGTTTTAAGATAAGACATTTAAGACCACTTCAGATTAGACTGGATACATCATTATGAAAAAACTGCTGACATTATTAGGTTTATGCAAGAGGCAGCTGCTTGACTTCTAAAACAATAAAGCTTTCTGTCTTTTGTGACCTCTTAAGACGTTTAATCCAACCAGCCATAACATTATGACCACCTGTAGGCCCCCCTTTTGCTGCCAAATCAGCCCTGACCAGTCGAGGCATGGATTTAACTAGACCTCTGAAGGTGTGCTGAGGTATCTGGCACCAAGACGTTATCAGCAGATCCTTTAAGTCCTGTAAGTTGTGCAGCAGAACATTGCCCAAAGTGTCACACTGCCTCTGCCGGCTTGCCTTCTTCCCATAGTGCATCCTGGTGCCATGTCTTCCCCAGGTAAGCGAAGCATACGAACTCAGCCATCCACATGATGTAAAAGAAAACGTGATTGATCAGACCAGACCACCTTTCATTGCTCTGATGCTCATGCTCCCATTTTAGGTGCTTTCAGCGGTGGACAGGGGTCAACATGGGCAGTCTGACTGGTCTGCAACTACACCCTAACACAACTAAGTGCGATGCTCTGATGCTCTGCGTGTTCTGACACCTTTCTATCAGAACCAGCATTAGATTTTTAGAAAGTCGCCCTGACCTGGTTCAGGTCCTTGCTAGCTCT
Source organism: Semicossyphus pulcher (assembly GCF_022749685.1). Classification (NCBI taxonomy): domain Eukaryota; kingdom Metazoa; phylum Chordata; class Actinopteri; order Labriformes; family Labridae; genus Semicossyphus; species Semicossyphus pulcher. The sequence continues at coordinate 8,414,058 of NW_027211670.1, read as the reverse complement.
CTTGGCTCTTTGGCACCTCACGTAGGATCCCATGCCAGGAATCTTGGTGTGATCATTGATGGTGCTTTTAAACTGGACAAACAGGTCAGCTCAGTGGTCAAATCTAGCTTTTTTCAGCTGAGGCTTCTAGCCAGAGTTAAACCTTATCTTTGTCAGAAAGATCTCGAAAAAGTGATCCATGCTCTTATTACGTCTCGTTTGGATTATTGTAACTCATTGTATTTTGGCATTGACCAGTCAGAGCTCAACCGCCTGCAGCTGGTCCAGAATGCAGCAGCTCGTCTTCTAACTGGGGCAAAGAAGCGTGAGCACATAACTCTGGTGCTTTCTGCACTTCATTGGCTCTCGGTTAGGTACAGGATTGATTTTAAGATTCTTTTATTTGTTTTTAAGTCTCTGAATGGGCTGGCCCCGGAATACCTGTCTGACCTTACCAGCCCTCCAGAGCCCTGAGGTCAGCTGATCAGGCGGTCCTGGATGTCCCTCGATCATTTTTAAAATCGAGAGGAGATCGAGCGTTTGCTGTTGCGGCTCCCAGTCTGTGGAACGCTTTACCTTTTACCGTCCGGACTGCAAATTGTCTTACCACTTTTAAAAATACTTTTGAAAACGCACTTGTTCACTTTGGCCTTCAGCAGAGGATAGCCTCTTTTATTTGATCAGGTTTATCCATATTGTTGTTTTTATGTTTTTATGTTTTATGCTTTTATTGTTTTTATTGTTTCTTCCTGCTTTTATGTAAAGCACTTTGGTTGGCCACTGGCTGTTTTAAATGTGCTATATAAATAAAAGTGACATTGACATTGACATTAATTTCTTCTGCAATTTGAGCTACAGTAGCTCTGCTGTTGGATCAGGCCACACGGGCCAGCCTTTGCTAACCACACGCATCAATGAGCCTTGGCTGCCCATGACCCTGTCGCCAGTTCACAGGTTTTCCTTCCTTGGACCACTTTTGGTAGGTCTTGACCACTGCAGACCGGGAGCACCCCACAAGAGCTGCAGCTTTGGAGATGCTCTGACCCAGTCGTCTATCCATCACAATTTGGCCCTTGTCAAAGTCGCTCACATCCTTCAGAACGACATCCATCCTTTTCCAGAGTCCAAAACATCAACTTCGACACAATGTTCACTTCCTCCCTAACATATCCCACCCACAGAAATATACGCACAAAAATAAAAACAGTGACTAGAGTAAAAGTTTCAACTTGATAACTTGTTGTCCTACCTGCGTTCTTGAACCTGTCCAGCAGGTTTTGTCTGACTCCCCTCTGCAGGTTGAAGTAGTCGTCCTCCTCGTCAGGGCTCTTCAGGTACAGAGGAATATGCTGGAACACCAGGACGTGCTTGGGTTTGGGTTCCTGAATAAAGACAGAAGTGAGGTATGGGTTCACCACTGATATGCAAAGACATAATTTAATTGTCGTGTCAAACGGTGACAGAAGGCAGCTATTTTCTAAATGTCCAGACACAGCAAAATGCAGACATTATCGAGCTGAATGTCTTCATAAATCAGAAAAGAATACAATTATGGCACTGATGCAATTTTACCGTTGAGGAGGAGGCTTTGCTCAGCTGCTCCTCCAGCCACGTCTCCTGGGCCTCCTTCAGCTGAGGGCAGCCTGAAGCGTCGAAGAACAACTGGGAGTTCAGAACCAGGCAGAGGACCCCGCCCACCTGAGACAGCAGGAGGAGGAAGAGACGGCAATGTTTACAGATTTGTTCAATTACTGTGACTTATAAAGCCAGAGCATAGGTTTATTGTTGTTGTGAATTTTATAGAATATCTACATTTCTGTTCCTACAATTATGTTTTAGTACTACTTTCCATCATTTTCACTGAGGCCTTACATGGCCTTAAAAGAGTGGTCCTGTCAGGTGTCAACCAAGATCAAAGGTCAGAAGAAGCCTCTGCTCAGGCAGGTCTGTTTATCAATGCTACTTTGTTCAATGTTGCTGTGTGGTCATAGCTGTTCCTCTGAACTACATTCGAGTCTCAATTATGTCTCTCTTGTTGTTTTTATTCTAAAGTTGAATTGAGGCAGCATTATTGACGTTTGGATTTAGACCCTTGAAAGGGCCCTTTACTGTTTTAACAAATGTTCTTATGTAGAAGCGCTATCAGCAAAAATTGCTCATAATCAGTTCTACTCAGCATGTTGAAACTGTTTGGTAATGTCCTGTGGCTCAGGAGACAGCTCTCTGAAGTCTAAGAAAATAACCCTAATGATGTCACAGTGATGTCATCTGGGCTATCTCAGGCTTCAATCAACTATACTCCTGGGGGTCACAATGGATAAAGGGGGTCATAACGGATAAAGAGTTAAAAATGGGCAAGCAGATAAATGCAGTCGTGAAATCAAGCTTTTATCCAGGGGTCACGTCTTTCTTATCGTTTAATGATGCTGAAAAGTTTATGCACGCTTTCATCACCACCCGTCTTTACTACTGCAATGCACTTTAGGTTGGCGTTAGCCAAGCCTCTCTGTCGCACATCTCCCCTATTCTGGCTTCTCTTCACTGGCTTTATTATTAACTTATAAATCATTACATGGGCTTGCTCCAACCTATCGTTCAGACCTTTTAAAACCTCATATTTCATCAAGGACACTCAGATCTACAGACCAGTTGCTTCTGGCTGTCCCACGGTAAAGGTTGAAGCTCCAGGGTGACAGAGCCTTTTCAGTGAAGGCTCCAAAGCTCTGGAACGCTCTTCCTCCACATGTCCGGCTGTCCCCCGCCCTGCCTGTTTCTAAATCAAACCTTTTATTCTTTGGCTTTTGCCTCTGCATGAGAGTTACCTTTTACATTCTTTTTCCTTTACTGTTGGTCTGAACGCTTTTTGCCATTCTTTTGTTCTGTGGTCTTTAAGTTGGTCTTAGTGTTGTTTTTATGTCTTTTATGTTTGATTGTGCAGCACTTTGGTCAACTATTGTAGTTTTTAAATGAGCTTTATAAATAAATATAGATTTGGATTCAAATGTATCACAAAAAGCTTCCATACTAAAAGGTATGAAGTTTAAAATATTGGTATCCAACAAACAGGGAGAGTCTAATGCAAGACAGATTGTGTTGCATTATGGGAAATGTAGGGTTCAATGATTTGGAAGCTTGCCCCATGCTAGAGACTAAATGATAGGACTTCTTGGGCTGTCTGTGACTTTCTAAAAATGTGTCTCCCAACAACTTTTATTTAAATAACTTTATTGCAAGGATTTCAGATTCATCATAGACTGCTGTCACTTTAGAGTACATTACAGAGTTTTTTACATCGGTTAAAGTAGTAAATTAAACAGAAACTCAACGCAACATCGACAAAATAAATAATAAAGAGAAGAAGAAGAAGAAGGAGGAGGAGGAGGAGGAGGAGGAGGAGGTGGTGATGGTGCAGATCTGGGGTTAAGTTAATATAATTAGACAATACCAAATCGGTCTTTAGGGTAGATATTATTCATTTTTTGTCTCTAATTGTATATGTACATTTGTTGTTGTCTAAAATGTGTTGTTTTGTTGTTAGTAGGGCTGTCAAAGTTAACGCACATTCCCCTTAACGCCACTATTTATTTTGACGCCCGCCCCGTAGTTTGTGAAATCAGGAAGCGATGTAGCCTGTAACGTTGTGGATAGCAAGCAGAAACAAACCTCATTGAGCAGAAATGGATAAAGAAAAGCCTCAAAGCCCTGCTAGATGGTTCTCTGGACAAGACAAAAGTTATTTGTGTTTCCTGTCGACGTGAACGGAGTTACCATCGGAGTACGTTGAGTCTTAAATACCACTTGCTGGACAAGCACACAGCTGACGCAGAGAGCCCCAGGTTGTGAAAAATGCCTTTAAGTGATTAAACTAGTTATTTTTATCTCCTACTGCAGACTCAATGACTTATTACTTAGGAATGTTACATTCAGGTCAAAATGTCCGTCTGGTGCTTGTTGGGCACCAGATTGCTATGTTATGCTTTCAGCATATTCTTTGAACATGCAGAATCTTTGAGGTTATTCTGTAGAATATTCTGGACAGTATTTGTCATTGTTTTGTTTTGTTGCAGTAACAATAAACATACATTTGCATAAAGGAAGCATATTTGTCTATTCCCATGTTGATAAGAGGATTAAAAACTTAAAAAATATCTCTTTATGGTACATTTACAACAGGTAAAAAATGTGCGATTAATTTGCGATTAATCGTGAGTCAACTATGGACAACCATGCGTTTAATCGCGATTAAATATTTTAATGGATTGACAGCCCTAGTTGTTAGCCAGCGTTTTAGTTGAAATGAGTTTTCTTGTTTCCTGTCCTTGTCGTCTGCTCCATGGCTGTCACATGCGGTATGTTAAAGAGATACGTTTGAGCAGTGTTTATTGTGGGTGCTATAAAGCAGGTGTGCTCCTTTAAACAAAAATAATGATTCCTTTGGATGCACTATGCAAAACAGAACCAAAATTTGGAATCACATGCCTGAATAATAAACATAAATGAAACATAACACTGAGTGTGATATGGTCACATTGTTCTGTGTAGTACTGAAGGGCTAATAGCAAATCCGTGCCCGTAGTCATACTAAGCTGTCCATTCTCTAGCTGCAACTGCTGGCTATGCTGCTACTGTAGCTATTAAGTGTCTTCTGTTTCTGCATACCCAGAAGCTGAAATAGTCATCTCCCCATTCACTGCAGTACTGCTCCACTGTCCTGGGGGTGGGGACGTTACCCAGGTCATGGTTCCCACTGACAAACACCAGCGGGATGGAGGGATCCGTCCCCTTCAAGGCCGCCTTCAGGTCTCGTTCCTGACCTTCTCTGAACGGGGTGTCTGGGGGCGAAAGAGAGAGGAAAAAAGACAGCTCAATATCTGTGTGACAAATGAGTTTGTGGTCAGAGACATCCACATATATAAACAAAACACCGAGTGCGATCAGAAAAATCCATGCTAGAATATTAATATTGATAAAAACATCTTACCTGGACAGATTAAAATAAGTCAGAGAGAGATATTTATACCCATGTTGATTAGAAGTGTCAGATCGAGAGTGTGAAGGGTACTACAGGCGAGCGTCGCCTGAGGGAAGGGGGATTATTTGGATGATAATGATGACAGCTCAGGGAATGATCAATGCTCTGTACAGCTCGACGCTATATCTCCATGGTTACTGACATGATGGGTAGTGTTCTGGTTAAAGCTTCCTCAGTCCACACGGTAAACCCTGCAAGCCACATCTTGTCGGGTTCTTTGTCCGAGACACATAAAGCTTTAGGTTTTACAAGCTCTTTACAGCGCGTTCATCCGTTTGTTGTGTTAAAATCAGGAGTATTATGAATCTCAGGCTGGAGTTCACAGAAAGGAGAAGTGTGCAGAGAGGAGGGAAATGTTTTAAGTGGAATTAATTCAGTCCCAGCGAAGGTAAAAGGCTGAGACTGAAATCTATTCATAATTTAGAATGTATATCAAACAAAGCAGCCCCTGCTCTTAAATTATTCCTTCCTCTCCCTCCTCACTCATTTCTTTTCCTTTTTATTCATCTGAGTAATTATTTTACTGGCCCACTTTTGGAGCAAATGTTTCCTTGGATGTTTGGATTGGACTCATTATGTAAGAGCCGTTTGAGACGGAACATCTTGTTCATGACAGAGTGAGAGAACGTGGATTCAAAACGTATCAGGATAAAAGGTAAGATGTTTTTTTTTACCTGTCTCTCTTCTATAATTAAGCCGGCCTGTCAGACTTGACATTGACAATGCAACACACAAACATGCACTCAAATAACAGAGAAATGAAGGCCCTTTTTGTTATTTAAAACACAACCTGTGTGAAGCTTTTATTCCTGCATTCCTGTTGAGGTTTGTAAGGTAACTGCCACTACATACAGTTGAGCAACTTCCTCACATTAACAGGTCACTGGGTAGCCTAACATGCTCGATGACACCTCAGGGTTAATCTTATTAAATAACCAGTGCATCTTTAGCAAGTCTCTTCATTAAACTACTGTGGCACAAATAATATGAGAAATAACACACATGTCTTAATTAAAGATAAATCTGGACCCCATTTAGTTTGGCATTAATGAGAAAGTATTTTTATGCACCAACAGATTACAAACATTATAAAATTCACGAACAAAATTGCAGAATTCTGACTAAAGCCACTTTCCCACTGGTCCAAAAACCCGCTAACACACGGCTTATTTGCTTAATGGGAAAGGTTACAATCGACATTCAGACTCCGGTCAAATGACTCTGCAGTAGACGCGGGTAATTATCACCTCGGCTCCGACCGGCATTGATGGCTCCACACTAATCTCCGCCCCCTTTCCGGCGCCATGCTTTGCTCCGTCAGTAACTTATGCGACTCCTTGTCATCTCAGCTACAAATTCCGCCCGTCTCCGTCCGAGCAGCGCTCGAACATCGTTCCAAATTTGGCGGCGCCGAGTTTGATAAACAGAATGAATGAGTAATAGATACAATAAAGACCTAACCACCGTAACGTCTTCACTGTTTACTAACCCTGTTTCAGACGCAGCAGAAAAGAGACCGACAGGAGTATACTTCACTGGCAATGGGAAAAGAGACAATCTGCATTTAAAAGCGGGTCTTCCCGGGTCTGAACAACCGACGCCAACTCGCTAATTTTGGTGGAAAAGGGGTATAAATGTCTCATTCTTTTTTTCTTATTATTATTAGATTAAACATTCGGTTGGATGGTCATGAAAGTGCATTTTATCCCAAGTTTGATAATAAGGGTAATAGTACCGTTAAATGTGATATTTTTATTCTTAGAAAATGTTATTCTAAAATGGGAAACAGAAACTGGTTTGCTTAGGAGATACATTTTCAACATTTCAACATGGCAATTAATAAATTAATGGGGGGAAATGAAATAACTCAATATCAAGTAGTTTCAATTGTACTCTAGTCACACATTAATCTCTACATAAAAATGTAGAATCTGTACGCAGGTTCTTTGCCTCTGTACATGCGCCGCCTGCTCTACCAACGGAGCTTACCGCTGCCTCAATTTAATGCGTTTTTAATGATTATTAACTAAAAAGGTAAGTGGCTTTAGCAGTGGTCCAGTGGGTGATGTCTCTGAACTTTACGAGAGTTTGGTCTCAGGGGAGGCGACAGTTTGAAGCAGAGTCTTGATGAAAAATGAAGACAGCTGAGGCCACAACAATGAGGACTCATTAACGCAGAATCACAACATTTAACCGCAGCCACAATGATGTACAAACAAAGGCAGCTGCTCTAATGAAGCCGGGGTGGAGAGTGAGAGTCTTAAAGGTTGTCTTTGAAATACTGAGGTAATTTTTGCATCTGCTAATTATAATCTGGATAATTGGATAATTATTGTTGTTTTATTCTTGTAAGGTCAGTTCAAATATTCAACAAGCTTAGGAAATATTAAAGTGAAAGTAAATGAAAAGTGCGCCGCCATCTCTTTAACACCCTCAATGTGCCCTTTAGTAAGTTACCTGACCTTGTCAGCTGCTCCAGTGAAGCTGGTCTGGAGCTAAAAAGAGAAAAACATGTTTTATGCTCGACACCGCCCAAGTGTGAACGTGTGTAATCGAGCGAGTGTGAAGCAGGGTGGGGCTCAATAAGAGCACGTCGGCACACTTTACTTTCTCCGGATAAATGAGTGAAAAAATAGCGCTGGTAGCCAAACACAGTGGCAGGGACGCTGTGTTACCTTCTGCTTCCTCACACCCCCCAGCCGCCTGCCCCCAAGTACAGGCATCCACCGACATAGCAATACTCATGAATCATCCAGGAGCACTACCGAGTGTAAACCAATCGTCAACCATACAGAAACCCATCAATCTGCATTTGTGACACTTTGCTTTAGATGAATGGGGAGCGGTTATGGGCATGACACCATTAAGGCAGCAGCCAGTTTAACATTTGCAGGCTGTTTAGATGTGTATTCCAACCCATTGGTAATAATGCCAATGTGAGGGTGCTACTGTAACATTCCAAAATAATTATATTCAAATATGCAAACAGAAGCCATAAAAGGCTGCAGACAAGTTAATTTCTTAAATAAATACAGTACCATATGCAGAGGATATAATGGAGGCTCATTATGCATACATTAACTACCCAGGCTTTTCTCTTTTTGAATAAGCAATATAGTGTACACATAGTGGTATATATGGAAATAAAAACACAATGCTGCTCCGGGCTCTCTCTCTGGAGCTCTGACTGAAAGGCCTTGTTCGTTTAATGAGATTGCCACACTGTGATTCTCAAACCCTGACAGGAGACTTTGGCAGGTTCTCGTTGAGCCTGTCCGACACTGTAAGCACTTCTCTCAATTTCCTCTAAAGACTGTGGAGAGACTGCACACAGGCCTCAGAGTGTGGGGTCCCTGCTGTCGCATACATTTTCTTGCTCTGAAACAACCTCCGGTGTGTGGGGGGACCTCTATATTTGTGACTAACTCCAGTTTGTACCGGCACTGACAGGTTGTGCTGATGTGGAAGTGGACTACAGTTTGAGACAAGCTGGGTAGCAGGGGTGAAGTTATATTAGATGTATTCTACAGCCTTTCACACACAACAGTTACATTACAGTAAGCTGGATTGTTCCGAGTTTCATCTATAGTCATTAGCTCTGGGTGATGGTTGAAAGGTTGGCTGGGCTCAGGCTCCATGTTGAAAAAAGTCCTTTGAGGTTGTTTGGGTGCCTAACAATGACGCTAGAAGAGACTTGTTTGCATACTGCAGTCTAGCCACGTTCGACCCAAGTGTTTATAGGTGTACGGAAGCTCAAATTAGGAGCAAAAATCCACCCTGGTTGAAATATGGGGATACAAATGCACTTTTTCAGACAGTCTCTCCTGTAAGACATGCAAGGACTCCATGCCCTAAGGAATCTCAGAACTCATCAGCTACCACCTGACGACTCTGTAGCCTCAGCCAATTTTTTGAAGGTTTTTGCTGCAGCCAGCGGTTATTCAGATAAGCAATAAAGGACAGCCAAGCCAAGGCTTCCTTTTCTGTCTGCTGGTTATTGTTTACAGAGCTAAGAAACTTAGGACGTGAGAAATGAGTTGGAGTTGAGAGAAGATCTCTATAAAAATCAAACGCTGTGCCGTCACGCACCAAGCCACCCACCACCAAAATAAAGTCTCTGCCTGTGGGCAAACATTGCTCAAAGGACAAATGCGAACCCCACCAACTTTCCCACCTCCACACACCTTGTCAATCCCTGCATAAACTGCCTGGGAATTCGAGGCTGTCTGCGTCGGAAGATTTTATAAACTGTTGGGTTGCAGCCTCCCCAAACCCAGTGTTTGAAGGGTGTGTGGAGAGGGGATGTCTGAAATTGTTCAACCATGCGTCAATCATTTCTGATGGAGTGTACTGGAACCTTAAGAATTCCACCTGGATGTCTTCCTTTAAAGGTTTTCCAGGCACGTCCAATTTAGTTAAGACCACAGGGCGAAACCGAGACCACACGTGATGAATAAAGTATCCTAGGTAGCCTGGGAACGTGGTGGGAAAATGGTAATAGAGAAACATTTCCAGACATCTACACTCCTGGCAGGCCTATTACTGCCCACACTCTACTGGACGATCTCATTAGATAAACACACACTCCAAACCAACTGCGTCCAAAAAAAAAATCCAAAAACGCTTCCACGTGTTCTTAAAACAAATCCTCCCGAGGCCGTATTCGTTCTCTTCTTTCTGCTTCAGAATCCCACAGAGAGCCTCGTTTTATCCGCCTTCAACTGCAATTAAACAAGTTTCCACAGTTACAGAGAAGGACAGGGACGTCCCAAGGCAACCTCTACTTCACCTTTGTGAGTTTTACACACATGCAAAAGTGCACACATACTTCAACACTTTTCTGTATCATGCGTAACATCCCTCATGAAGCCCCAGAGACACAGTGTGAATCCTTTGTAGTGCTCATTAGGAGAGTGTTAAGTCCAGCATGTTTCTCTAATCTAATCAGCTCTGTATCTTGCTCTCCCCTCTCCCTCCTCCCTCTGCCGCCGCTCCCTCCCCTGCTCTTTATCCTCTTCATTTGTCAGCTTTGAAAAATAAGTGAGAGAAAGACAGAGTGAGGGAGGGAGAGGCAGCGATAGGGAGGGGAAGAGAGGCGAGATTGAAGGAAGTCCTTGAGATGGGAAAGTGTCTCTTGAGGGTTGGCTTAGATTGGAGGGGAGACGGGGAATTGGGATCAAGGAACATCGTATCAGTGAAAGGTCTGGATGACACAAGCGCTGGCCGGCAATTTCACAGGAAGCAGGATCAAGATTATTCCGTTTTGGGGTTGGGAGATGTACCTTGTAGACCGGTGGGATGGGAAGGTAATAAAGGCCTTGAAGTCCATCAGGGTTCCTCTCCATTTTGTTCGAATAATCAGCTGCTACACCAACTTTTACGTAAGGAGAGTTCTGATATCAGCTACGATACAGATACCGATACCGATACCGATACCAGTATCAATATCACCCTCCATTACAGATACTGACACCGATAACAGTATCGATATCGGCCTTTGATAGAGCCCAAAATGCTGTATCGGCAAGTGCATCAGTCAATGCAAGTATTGATATCAGCCTCAAGTACAGATACTGATACCGATACCAGTATCGATATCAGCCTCCGATATAGATACTTATACCGATACCAGCATCAATATCGACCTTCAATACAGATACTGAAACCGATACCAGTATCGATATCAGCCATTGATACAGATACTGATACTGATACCAGCATCGATATCGACCTTCAATAGAGCCCAAAATGCTGTATTGGCAAGTGCATCAACTATGGATATCAGCCTCTGATACAGATACGGACACAGATACCGGTATCAATATCAGCCTCTGACACAGATACTGATACCAATACCAGTATCAGCCTCCAATACAGATACTGAAACCAATACCAGTATCGATATCAGCCTCCGATACAGATACTGATAACGATACCAGCATCGATATCGACCTTCAATAGAGCCCAAAATGCTGTATTGGCAGGTGCATCAGTCAATGCAACTTATGCAGGGATTACGCATGTTTTCGACCCATAAATCGAGATTTCATTGTCGGCTGTGGCTCAGTGGTAGAGTCGGTCGCCTCTCAATCGGAAAGTTGGGGGTTCGATCCCTGACTGCTACAGTCACATATCAATGTGTCCTTGGGCAAGATACTGAACCCCAAACTGCTAACGGAGGCATAGCCATCGGGTATGAATGTGTATAGATAATGTTTGGAGATTGGCACTTAGGAGTTTGCCATCAGTGTGTGAATCGGTGAATGTGGCATGTAGTGTAAAAGTGCTTTGAGAGGTCGGAAGACTAGAAAAGCGCTATTGGTAGATGATTGTTTGGTAGTGGTTTTTTTTCACACTGGTATCCAAGGATTACTTATATCGGTCAATACTAAAGTATAGGTATCAGAATTGATATCTCAAAGAAAAAAATGGTATTCCAACGTCTCTACAGATAGGAAATTACATCAATGAAATGAAGACAGAACTACTGCAGGAATATATCAAGGTCTAAAACACAAACCCAGTACTGATGAACCCGACAGCCCCATTGTTCTTCTATTGTTGTAACAGAACAATTACAAGATCAAACAAAACTTCTCATTCCTCAACAGATTTAATTCAAATGGATGCTTCAAATAGATTCATCAGAGGCAGGAATAAATCAGCGTGTTTGTGTACTGTCACACTTGCAAATGAAGGTTGTCAAAATAAGGTATGAGGCATGAGACCACAGCTGTTTACTAAAGGCAACAGACAGAAGAGAGAGAAAGAGACAAGCAGGAAAAGAGAATGTAAGAGCGACCGTGAGGAGTAGAGATAGAGAGTGAAATCCGTGGGAACAGAAAATACAGTTGCCAATTTCCTGTCGCCGGCAGCCAGCAGTGTTGACAATGCCGGTTGACAGCCAGCTTCCCCTGGCCGCCACCCATTCATTCTGTATTGTAAATAAACAGTTTAAGGGGAAATGTCAGCCGAGAGACGGAGGGAGCAGCTTCGGCTAAAATATCGCTTCCCTGCATCCAACTGATGCTGCGGCTCGGTTGCCAGGCGAGTGACGGACGTGGCGAGTAATGAGGATGGCACACACAACCTGCTCAGTTGGAGCTGACAGTAACAAGGGCTGACGCTACGGCGTTTAAAGGTCCCCGAGGCCTCGCGGTTTAAACCCCATGCTAACACTTTCTACTGTCCTACTGTGCATCTGAAATAGATCTCACTGTGACCTATAAATGCGAGTGATCAGAGGGAGATGGGGAGGGATGTGGGAAAATGGACGCCGGCCATGTTTTGGCCTAAATGGTGCAGTCATGGAGATGATAGGGATACTTGGACGCCTACAGCAAGACTCAGAGATGATAGAGGGAGACAGCTCAAGGAGTGTTCATGTACAGCTAAAATTGGTGGTCATTATAACCCAGAAAAAGAGAAGAGGAGGGCCAGAGTGGTTCTGTGACTAAGCCAAGAGAAATCTGTGTTGCATATAAATAGTTGCCTTGAGTCAAATTCTAAAAACAGAGGCCAAGGACGTCTCACAGATGACATACTGCACCACATACAACATAATACTCCTTTTCTGCTTAATAACTTACGTAATCTTCAAATGAGGATCAAGGCCAGAGATACTTTCATCACGATCCAACCTAACATGTAAACAGACGAGGCGGCTGAGAGAGGAAATGGAGACATGGAGAGAGAGACAGGTTGGCCGATTTCTTTTTCATTTCCTCCAGGCAGCTCATGCTAATTGTCATGCAAAGGTAGTTAGCATTGGTTGGGTGCTTGTGGCTGTTTTTGCTGAGCAGTAACTCTGCAGTGGGTTCTGCCAGCCTGTTCATCGTTCCCTGTTATCCAGTCAGGCAGCTGGGCATTGAAAAACAGTCATACCACAACATGATAACTCATTTCATTAGAGTTTCTTCAATAAAGGCATCCGTCTGCATCAAATGCCTCCCATTATACACAGACACGGTCCTCCACTGAGGGAAAAACAAAAACATCCTCTACAGCTTTAACAAGTCTTTAAATTATAAGCGGGATTGGTTGGTTTATGTTTACAGGTTAGCATTAATCATCATAAATCTGTCACTACATTACAGAGACACAGACAGACAGAAGGGAGCCCAATTAATCACAGCATGAGTCAAAACCAAAGTGTCAGTTCCAAACAAGGTGAGAAATGAGCAGCAAAATGATGATTTTGTTTACTCGCCCCAGCCATCTCTGGAGGTAACCAACTTTTTTTCAAAGCCAGTTCTATTCTGAAAATCTATTTGTCTGGCTAGATGTTGGGAGCATCTGGTGAATTGGGGAAACCAGCTGCCACTGTGGCAAATTAAGTCGGCCCGCTGTCCTGGTTCCAAGACATCTAACACGTCTAACTCCCAGCATAAGACTGATGGAGAGAAACCAATGCACACCCCTGTTTATCATTATTTACAAAGTAAATGATCTGCAACCAGGAGTCAACCGCTGAGCCATTTCAACAAAGAAAAATGTTCAAACAGCTTGAAGGCAACCAGATAAGGTTTACAGATAAATATTGCATGCTGTCATAGGGGGTCTGATGTTTACAAACTAGCTTCAGCGCTCTTGCACCCGAAACCACATCTGCCGCTAGCTTATATAGTTTTGAAAATTGAACAGGAATTTTAAGTGAGCTCGTCTAATCAATAACTGAATACTTCATCCGCACAGAAGCTAAACTTGGTTGGAAATAGCCAGAAGGTCTGTGATATTTCATAGATAAATATCAGCTGCTGTCATCGGGGAGTATTTTGTTTACAGACTGGCTGGGAAACAGAGACGGCTAATATTCTAACATACCTCAGTAAGGAATATTCTGTAGCTGAACTATCCCAAAGCTGATGTTCTTCACAGAGTGCATTAATTAGATTAGGACCATCTCAGAGAATACATTAATCAATACACAGTGTTTGTATGAGACATATTCCAGTCTCTTTTAAGACTGATATGTCGGGAAGCTTGTTCAGCTTCTGCTAATAAGTGATCTGAGAATCTGCAGCATGAAGTGTAAATGAGGTTACAAAACTCACTTCTTAACTGTTAATTGCACAAGTGAAATAATAACCAAAATAACATGTCAAGTATTTTTCAAGTATGTCAAGGCCAATAAATGCCTACCGCAGATTAGAGCTGCATAATAAATCGAATTAATCAAGATCACGACTTTGGCTTCCCATGATTAAATAAACGTGCTTGACGGCGATACTGATGTTTAAAAAGCGTGCTCCATCCATAGAAGGCTCTGCTGCATATCAAATCAAGTACTGCAGAAACTAACGGCCACTCCCTCCCAGGGGGCGATCAAGAGGTTTTGGCTTCACTTTTTTGGGGAGCTGGCATGTTATGTCATGAGCACCTACCTTGCAGCCACAGTTTAGAGTGGAAGAGTAAACAACAGAAACGGGTGGGAGAAAAAAAAGTCAAATGTCTGGAACAGAAGAGGAAGAGCTCTTCCCACGAAACGGTTCGTTAACAGTTGTTCTGAGGTATTTCGGGTTTATGGAAAGTGATGTTAAGGAAGAAAAAATAATATGCAAAGAGTGCATGAAACCTGCGCCTGTGCTGCAAAGCAACTTCCTTGTTCAACCACCTGAAAAAACTGCACAGAGTGCAGCATGATGAGTGTATGAAGGCCAAGAGGAATGACATCACTACCCCCTGTTTTTGTCCAGCGTCAAGTCAGACATTCAGCAACACTGTACAGCACGACACACTATTCACCCAACTCCCAAAAACACACTGAAATTAACACTGATGCACCATTGCAAAGGAGCACCAAATTCAGGTAAAGGACCTAGTTAAAGGCGCCAATTTTCTACCTAGATCCTACCATGCTATTACAGAGACTTCAAGAAATGCAATTTGGCTTTGTGCATTTGGAGAACATTATCTCGCTAAACTACACTTCCTCAATCTAGGACGCCCGCCTCTGATGTCTGCAGTGTTTAGTTGAAAAAAACCCCACTTATCTTATTCCCCATTTATAACTGAGTCATGTCTCAAAATCGTCAGGTTTGACTGCAGACCCGAATTTTATTTAGACGATCCACCAGTATATTCTCGTCGTATTTCAGATTCTGTACCGCTCTGAGCCCATTGCCTGCAGCGACAATGGTAGTATTTCACTCCAGCATATCTCGCTGGACCATAATTGTGCAGCCCTGCCACATATCGGTATCGCCTTATACGTTTTCCCGTTTTATAGCCCGCCATATTGATAATCAGTACGTTTTTCTCTCTAAAATCATTTCATGGGTTCAAGTGCTTTAAGGTAATATTATACATTTTGTTCAAATGCCATTTAGTATGTCCAGAAATACATACATGCATTGATTTTACAGGTCATCACACATTTCTCCTGACTGCTGCACCGGGGTCACAATGATATAATTTGGCCTGAGGCTCAGAATGACAGCAGTGTCTCAAAGTGAGATTACAATGCATGTCCATTTGGACTCCTACATGACAGAAGAGGCGTGAAACCTTTAATGGTTTCAGTCAGAAATACAGTCTTGTCACATTTCACTATTGTGACAAATATAAGTTGCATCGGTATAACAGCTCCTTTCAGAGCAGCTCTCCTGCCTAATCACAAATTGATCTCCTGCTGGGCGAAAACTAAAACTCACAGAGGAAAAGGGCTGAGCAGAGAAAGAGCCTGCATACTACACTGATGTTGCAGATATGATTCACTGTGTATATTTGTATGTAAATATTCACTTTTCCTTTTTATTCTTTTGCCTATTTTACTGTTTTTATTCATTTCTTATTTGATTGTTTGAAAATCGTTTCATAAGTATACCTTTGCTGTGTCTACAGTATAACTTCATTGTACAGCTCTGTTTGGTGTAATGGTCCTAATGCTGAACCATGAATAGGTACGTCCACAATCTGATGTTACTCTCTTAAATCATAAAGGGAATAAAAAAAATACTCTGTTACATATGTGATGAATGTATCTAAAGCACAATAGAGCCTGATTACAGCCAGCTCCCTACATCCGTCTAGTGTTGTGGTGGTGCTATTATTGGGTGAAATGTCAGGCTGAACTAAAACTAAAACAGTGACTCACTTGTGCAGGTATAAACCGCGCTTCAACATTAGCAATAGCATTCAGATGTATGGAGCTGAGGGTTAAATACATCATTACATAAGTACATGAGTAAGGCAACAGATCAGCGTGGACCAGCTAATGATCAGTTGATCTAGGCAGCATAGGAGACCTAATGTTCTTGCCTGGATCTATACGTTCAATTCCCTTTGATACAAAGTCTTTGCTTTAAACATCAGAGGGGTTCACTTATAACCATTGCTTAGACACAAAATGGAACCTGAGAGTGGAGTATGCCACTTCCCACGCAAACGTTGTGATCTATAAAAACCGACTAGACGGGAAAATGTTTGGACAGGTAAGCAAACTCTGACCCATGTGTACGTACATTTTGGAGGCAAGGGAATTTGCTACAGAGATGGTCTAGTGGTAGGGATGATTCCATATGATCACGATACTGTGAATCATAATAATAATAATTCTCTGACTTTAAATAGATTTTTAATCACAGTTTCTTTATAAATGTAGTTACCGTAAAATCCAGAATATAAGTCACACCAGGAAAAAAAGGCCGTTTTGGGGGGTATCCCAGAGGGAAAAAGGTTTTCTGTAGCTATTTATTTAAAAAACGTGTATACAAGTTATTATAACACTATTTCAATTTAATATTATTCTACAAAACACACACAAATTACAGCCTTCTGTTTTCACCATGTCGAGTTTGCAATCCTGCTGCAGCTAGCGGTAGCTGGCAGTCTACGATAACATTGATTGTTGCGAAGTAAGTGGCTACAATGGCGATCACGATGTAGCATGTCCCTGATGAAGCGTTAGCAACAATCTAGTTAGTTTAGCTTAAAGCAGTGAGGAAAACACAAAACAGCACTGCTGCCATTGTAAATAGGACACGTTGTAGCGGCTTGGACCCAGAAACAACTTAATGTGGAGATGTGACATCACCACTTAACAACCGACAACTTAGCTAGAGAACAGCGCCATCGTCTGGGTAAATAACACAATAACATACCTCTCTGCATTTTATACTGGTATAGTGGTCGCACCAGTAAATAGGACGCAGCCCACTTTTTTTCCATTTTTAGTTTTGAGGTTGTATAGATAATGAAAAACACAGCATATTTTTTTCTTTATAAAAAGTCAAAAGTGATAATATATCAAGAAAAGATATTTTTAGACAATATTATTTACAATAAAAAAGTGTAATTTAAAAACAAATCCCAAATCAAATAAAAACATTTATAGCAAGAATAAGGAAAATCTGTGTTCCTGCACTGAAGCACAGAAAGAAGGCAAAAGCAGGTAGCGCCCTCTGCAGTTTAAAAAAAGACAATTGCAATTAATCTCTTCATCTCATCGATTTCAATCGTTCCTTTTATATATCGATATTTTATTTAAGTATCGTCGCTTCCCGCACATTCAATTTCACTAAATATCTAATGTTATGGACTAATCCGGTTGCAATGTCACAATTTCATTTAGCAGACGCTTTTTTCCAAAGGGATGTACATCTGAGAGTTAATACAACACAAGCAACGATCAAGACAGGAGGGAACAAATTCAGGAAGTGCCAACAAACAGCTTCAAGTGCGATCGGACACTGGTGCTGACAGGCAGCGCACGGAGGTACATTTTATTATGTATATATGTATCATCATTATCAATAGCATCAATATCATTAAGTGCGGAGGTGTTCATGGAAGAGCTGGGTCTTTAGCTTCTTCTTAAAGGAGAAAGGGACTCTGCGGACCGGGTGGAGTTTGGTAACTCATTCCACCACCAGGGCAGGGTTTCTGTTAAAAAGAAATCCGTGCCGGTCCACGTGTCCTGGAAGCTTTCAATGTTACGTGCAAATGGGTGAAAATACAGCCAAATATTATCTGCATTTATTTAGCTTAAAAACTATTGATAGGCAGGCTATATCAAGGGCGTAGAATTGGGTAGGGAAATTACTGAATAGTCCCAACATGTTACGCGTAACTGTTGCACAGGAGTCGTGCAGCGATCACTGTAAACAAGGACTCCCTTCTACAGTTCAGTTCATACACTTCACTTAACTGGAATTTATACAGCGGAACATGTCTCATGCTCAAAAGGCCACTTTCTGTGCCGCGTCTGCGCTGTCCATATGCATGCACACTCTCTCTCTCTCTCCCTGAGGGAGCGCAGTTCGTCATACATAGCCGACTAATATTAATTAATATATATGAATTATTATCAGTGCTTGAATGTCTTTGGTTACAGTGGGACATCATCATCAAAGCGTTCAGTATCAAAAGTTCCGTTGATCCATTATAATTAATGGATAAGAGAGAACAGCAGTGAGAACCCTCTCTGGCACACTGGAGACGGGGATCAAGCAGACCACCTTGGCCAGTTTGGCCCACTGGGGATATATTTCACCGAAATCCCTGATGAGGACTCCGCAGGCCGTGGAGAAATGCAAGCCTCCATAGCAGCGGAGCGCTGTCATCACAGCGCTGGCATCTTGTGCGCTTGTGGCATCGAGGAGAGGGGCCGTGGCTGGTGCAGCTGACCCGTTCTCGCCGGTATAATTCCTTTGCCAAAATGACCAAAAATGGTTCGGATGGCTGGTTAAGCATATTCCTGAAGCGCTGAGGGGACGGAGTTATAATCAGTCATTGATTTTTTTTGTTTTTGTTGGACATATATTATTTTCACCGGACATTATGACTGGGGGATTTTAATATGACGGACTTCAACAGATTTTACTAGTAAAAAAACGGCAGTTACAAAATAATGGAAACCCTGCACCGGGGGACTACAGAGGAGAAGTCTAGTTAGTGACTTAGGGCCCTGTTGTGATGGGAGTACCTTCGCGTTTCATTGGCAGGGCATAGTGGGCGGGAGGGAGTGTAGACCTGGATGAGGGCATTTATGTAGGCAGGAGCCTATGGAGCCAGATCAGTTTCAGTAAGACTAAATGCACACAGAAGGATTCACCATATATTTTGCGATTTAGGGCTGTCAAAGTTAACGCGTTAATAACGCCACTAATTATTTTAACGTTCTATTATTATGACCCTCCGTCCACCCTGTAGTTTGAGAAATCAGGAAGCGAACACGCAGTACCTTTGAGGTTTTTCTGTAGAATATTCTGGAAAGTATTTGTCATTGTCATGTTTTGGAATGTTGAAATAATAATAAACATACATTTGTCCATTTCCACTTTGATAAGAGGATTAAAAAATTTAAAAAATATCTCTTTAAGGTACATTTACAACAGGTAAAAAATTTGCGATTAATTTGCGATTAAGGACGAGTTAACTACGGACAACCATGCAATTAATCGTGATTAAATATTTTAATCGACTGACAGCCCTAATTTATATTTATATTTATTTATACATCTCTGGCCAATCAGATGTCTCCCTACTTTTCAACCAATCACATGTGCGCACACATAGGAGCCGTGTTAGTTGCTGTTTTGTAAGCAAGCACCTGTTGCTTGAATTTGATGCAGGTATAAGCATATTAATAAAAGTCTGATTATTATTTCGTCTGCACTGACTCATCTTCACATTACCCCCAGAGTGCAGAAGAGAGAGACGCCTCCTCATTTGTTTAAGAAATCCAAAATATCACCAAAAAGCATTGAAGAAGTGTAGAACAGAGCGTCTATAGTTTTTATTAATATCTTCACCGTGTGATTTTTAGTTGTTATAAAGATTCTGTGTGAGAAATAACTGCAGTGATCCCGACTGAGCCGACATGCACGCAGAACGCACTGCGATGGCTGCTTCACAGACTCTACTCTCACAATCAATACGTGCAGGCTTTGAAGGCTAAGGTGAAGGCAAAGTCCGTCTGCCACACTTTTAATATGGATTCTACGCACTCTTTTATAAATGAGACCCCAGGTCAAATATTTCAAACGTCAGCAGCTTTTTAAAAAAAATGTGATGTCAGATGACCTGATCAAACAAGGACATTATGTTACAGTGCTTGGGTGGTGGCTGTTAATCATTTCCTTCTTTACTTCCCAACCTTTCTTTGATCTGTTTGATGTAAAACCAGATCTCTGCTTTTGGGGGGAAAGAATCTGTCAACGTGCGGCTGCGGAGTACTGAATACAAATGAGACACGGCGAACCGGTGAAAAGTGCTAAAACCACAGCTTGTGTCGCTCAATAGTTTGCCGTTATCTTTAATTTGGGTGCCATTTCAAACACTTTAAAATAACTGCGGCATTT
This sequence comes from Semicossyphus pulcher, assembly GCF_022749685.1. Taxonomy (NCBI): domain Eukaryota; kingdom Metazoa; phylum Chordata; class Actinopteri; order Labriformes; family Labridae; genus Semicossyphus; species Semicossyphus pulcher. Next base: position 8,393,745 of record NW_027211670.1, on the reverse strand, counting down.
CCATGAGCCTGCATGATGTACCAGATGCCATGAGATGACGCTCATGGGACCACTGCTGTGTCGTTTCGGTCTGACGAGGAGAGTCTGAGCAGAGTTAAAGCTCATGCGAGTGGCATCTGTGAGTTCACATTATGTTCTCTAACAGGAGGCGGATAATTGGCAGCGACCCTGGTTGATGCCAATATCTTGTTTCTAACACGTCTGCGTGTACGCTGGTAACCTCTCTTTATTATTGCGGCTTGTTGTCAGCGGAAAGCATGTGCTGTTGCATTTAGAGCTACTACCTTCTTAAAAAAAGCTGTAAGCTGCTCTGAAGTTCTTAAAATCTATACAATATTCAAAGGTTTTTCAGAGCAGTCTACAATATGTCCTTTACGTGCTCTTTCCCTACCTGGCATGGCATGAACAAGGTCCCCACACAGCACCATGAACCTCGGCCTGGGTCTGAGTTGGTTCACGGCCTCCACGGCCTGCTTGGTGAGCTCGGCCTCCTCGGCCCACTCGTCCCCTCCACCGTCGCAGTCGCCCTGCCTCCAGGCCTTCATCAGGCCGAGCTGCGGGTCTGCGGCCTGGATGAAGCAAAATGGTCCGGTCCACTTACGCTCGGCATCTGGTACAGGGAGAGACGAGATTTCAGAGGTTGTACTGACAGAGGGGGTATTATGCTGTTTCACATTTTAAGACATATACATAATGTTACACTGTTGGATGTCCAGACTCAACGTGGGTGAAGTTTCAAATCTGTAGGTAAAAGTATGTTGCAGTAATCCCCAAGCTTCTCAGCTCAGTCTGCAGCTGCTGTGAACGCCAGGTTTCACACTGTTTTTTCAACACGCTGCACTTTGTGAGCCCACAAGTGATGAAAGTTGGCTTGTAGGGGCGGGATTTCTTAAAGGGGCAGAGCTGACTGAGTTGTTTTAGGCACAGGCTTTATGAGGGCCTGCGCCTGAGTTTTTTTAACTGTAAATTATGCTAAGCTACTCAACAGGTCTCACAGAGTGAAATATCGAGCTGGAAATTAGCATAATACGCCCCCTTTAACATAGTTGTTATAAAGTCTATGAAAGGAACCAAAGAAATATGTTATGTTGACTTCATTTGTTAAAGCTGCACTAAATTAATATTCTTAATTAAACTATGGATCAAATTCTTTCATGCAGAGTCAAATATTAACACCCTCTGCTCGACAAATGCAAGTAAAAATCTGTTGGCGAAAATAAAGAAATAAATAAGGCCAGACAACAATGGAGATTTGCTGAATTTCGGCAGTATTTACTTTACTCCACTCTTCTACTTGTATCACTCCAACACATAAATTGTAAGATAATGTTTAGCAACATATGACCCTCATCAACTGTATCGCGATTTTTTGGATTGACCCTCACTGTGCACCGTTTCTTTGGTTACACTGAATTTGGCAAGGGTAATCTAGCCGTGTGCAAGCTTCCCACTAACCGGGGAATAGTGGCCAACTCATAAGAATGTATTGGCATATAACCGGTGTAGAACAACCCGAAAGGGGGGGAAGTACGGCTAAAAGAAAATGAAAAGGCTGAGGGGAGATCGGCTTTTGCATGACAGCAACATGAATACGATGAGTTGCAGCGTTTGCCGCAGATACTCTACCAACAGAACCTACGTGTTTGTGGTCGGGACTCATAGGCAAGATCTCATTATCTGACGACAATGAAATATAAGCCGAGGCAAAAACGGTTGTGTGGAGGACATGTACACAACCATAACATGAAGCTATGTTTAGTATTTTAAGTAGATAAAGTTGAGCAGAGTGGGCGCCGCTTGTGTTTTTTTCTGCAAATGTCGTCACAGACACCCAGTCTGTAATACTGCAAATGCAAAGGCTTTCATCAGTGGGCCATAGGCTCAATCACCATTGTGGCCTAAACATCATACACAGACACATATCTTCATTTGGTACAGATAATCATTTTAATGTTTTTCAGTGAAAATGAGAATAACGATGTAAAAATTGTCATTCCCTTCAATATGATAAAACAGACTGAAATTGCAATATAAGTCAAAACAATCACAATTAGATATTTTTTTCAAAATCATTCAGCCTTAATTGCAATAAAAATGTTCATTAGAATATGTTTTCGGTCACGCAGGATGCTCGCACAGAGGAGTGCGCAGAAACATAAAAGCTTTGGGGATTGCGAGTCATTGCAGCCTTAGTCATTCAGGTAGTGTAAGGTGTGCTGTGAAAGCTTATTTATGTGTGTATCCTGGAAATGTAATAAACAGCCTTTGTCAAACTTTTACATGCTCACTCCATGTGTTACCAATGCTAAATAAGTAACACATTTTTGAGCATGAAGGGCAAAGTACAAGTGTTTTGCATAATCCTGATATTACATAACACAAGAGCCTTGCAATCTAATCACTCTCCAATATTCATTAACCCGTAAAGGACGGAAGCGGATACTTAACACGGCCTGGTTGATGGTAATGACATGTTTGACATGAAGGACGCGGGAGAAAGTGTTCCTGCAATTTCAAACGGAAATTGAGTCCCCGTTGTTGCTCGCAAATGGCCGTATGTTAAGAGCAGGTGTGAACAACAGCTATCCACTCCTCTCTTTCAGTTTCCATGTGGATGTGGACGCAGTATTGTAAGTCAGCATCTGCATTCTGAACGATTCCCCACACTCACACTGAGCTACTGGGGCTACTAGCGGTTCAGCGTCCTCCGTGTTTAACATGCTATCCGTGTTATCTCGCTCCCAAATGAGTTAATGATAATTTCTCTCCTCCGGAGGAACTTGCGCACAGATAGGAAAAGAAAGAGCCACAAAGAGTCTCGCTCCTGGGAACCAGATGAGTCAAAGCTTCACAATGATCCCATCGGTGTAATTGACACTTATGAAACCATAAGGGGAAACACATTTTACTTTTATGATTATCATCATCATGACTTCTTCAATCGAATTACTTTAGAGTGGCTTCAGTCCAAACGAGCCTTTGATCTTAATTTATGACTACAGAGTGGGGGCCGCTGAGGAAGCTGCCATGGCACTATAGTAAAAAGTTCCTTGCTGGGGGAAGAGGTTTAACTTTATCTCATTACTTCTTTAGAGAAAGCTGGCTGGATCGTTGTCCTGATGCCAATGCCAGCATTGGAAATGCGTCCAAAGCCGCCTCAAATGCCGTATTGGGTATTGGAGAGTACACTAGTCAATGAACTGATCTATTACCATAATTTATAAGCCCCTGAAATGTGTTTCTTCTTCTCTAAAACCGTAGTCAACAGAGCAAAAATATGCATTATGGCTGCTACTAGCAACTACTGCTTTCGAGCAGGAAAAAAAGAAATGTATTGTCATGTGAAGACAGCAAACAACTGCCACTAACGTTAGCACAACAAGTCCAGCTCCAGTCATGTTTTCAGACATATAAAATGCTCTGCTTGACAAAATAAATTGTGTCTGAAATTTTTTTTTCTGCAAAATACATGAATTACCAAGTAAAAATCATCTCCTCCTTCTCCCTCATTAAAAGTAGTGATAAAGCGATTAATTGGTCGGCCGATGTCTGCGCTCACAAGGCCGATCAAACAAAATATGTCTGCATACACAGGCAGCCTCGTCTGTGTTGCTGGCTTGAAGCATGTGCTTCACGGACTCTGCTGCCAGTGTAGAGAAAGTTCTCTACACAGTCTACACTCACTTCCCATAACAAACCTGCCAGACGTCACATGCATATGTCACACATAAGGCCACCGTTCTTAAAGGGGAAGGATCCGCCGTTAAACACCTAACTCAATAAAAATAACTACAATAATGTTGTTTATTTATTCTTTATGGAACTTTTATGAATTTTTGTTCTGCCTCAAGTGCACTACAATATACATTAATTTAATTATTTTTTTACAAAGTTTAGTTTTTTTATTACCAGTGGACATTTATTAAGTAGATATATTTATTTATCTAAAATAAGTTCACTGCAGACAGAATGCAGATCAACTTGCAGATAATGGAGACAACAGTGTTAAATAAATGTTCATTCAAGTTTAGCAATTTTGTGTCTCATTTGTTGTTATTATTAAATTGTTGTATTTTAACAAATGCAAAAATAAGCAACAACATGATATCGGCCTCATATATTAGTCATCAGCCGCCCTGCCCTCTAAATATAGGCATCGGCCATTGAAAAACCCATATCGGTCGACCACTATTAAAAAGTCTCCAATCTGCATAGACCGCTTTGTACATTTCCAACCGCCCCCTCTGTCGCGAAAACAAAACACGTCTCTGCCATCGTTTAGTGGCAGCTTGTTGAAACTTAGCTAGCTTGAAATGAAGTAATTAGCAGATGTAATGTTAACGTAAGTAATCAGTAGTGAGTTTACAAAATTACGATGACAGTTACAGCTGGCTCGCGCAAAATGGTTGATATAGGTTTCACATAATAGGGACTTTAAGCAGCCACGGTTAAAGGGACGGCTACAGCATTCAAAAAATTCAAAAAATCCAGTTTGCACACTTCCTGTCGTTGTAGCCCAGCTGTCTACTATGGGAGAAAGACTGGTTTGTCGTAGTCAGTACAGAGTGTAAGGTAATAGGCCTATACGTTTTTCAACGTATTTGACACTGTCATTTTATTTATATTCAATTCTACCTTTAGTAGTTGTATGGATTATTAGTATATTAATTCGTTTTTTTCTACATGCCATCTGTTGCCAGCAGCAGTCAGGAATGAATCATAGCTTAACATTAGATTTCTATCACTACCTGGAATGTTTCACAGGCACTGTAGCCGTCCCTACGGTGGCCCTGAAGTGCAAATCACAACGGCAAATCAGAAAACACAACGACAAATCAGAAAACACAACGGCAAAACAGAAAGCCTCTTTTGGCATATAAGTGCTTCCATATGGAAATGACAACAGAGCAATGGACAGACCAAAAGACCTGTTACTGAGGTCTACAGTTAGGTGTGGAGACCTACTCTTTTGCAAAGGAGTGTGTTCACTGCGTGTGCACACATGCATGAACAGAGACACTCTCATGCATGTCGGTGTTGTTGATCCTCACTGTGAGTGTGCATAACAGACACAATCTGTAAAGATTTCATGAAGCGTTAAGGCACACTCAAGTAAACCTGCAAGCCTTTTCTTACAATGAACATACTTTATAGTAGAATGTCTCTCTGTGGAGCCACATGTGTGAACTATTTCTCTGACAAATGAAAGATAAAACAACAAGGACTTGCAGACGATTGCAGAGCTCCCATGACAGCAGATAAGAGGCAGCAGCCTCGTGTGCCTCCTCTGGTCCACACCGACTTCAAACATTACTCGCGCAGATTTCTCAGGTGGCACATTGTGAGCTCTAAACAAAATTAATCACCATTTGAGATGAAAGCGTGAGGGGGCTTGCTTTTGCATCAAATAATAAAATACTAAACATTTCAATTTCTTCCCCAAGTTCCCTCAATAAAAGCTGCTTCCAATGTTTACAACTGGACAGACATGACAAGTAGAAACCGAGGAACACATGACTGAGCACATCAGTGTTATTATTGGGTTTGATCCCTTGAATATCTTGTCTAGGTGGATAAACCACACGCTTTATTCAACAATAAAATAATATCAGCTTGAATAATGTCTAACACAGTGACAATACTTCAGGTTTTGCTATAAATCCTCATTAAAATGCAGAATTGTGATTTAGTGTTCCTCCTCATTCACTTCTCCTACCTCAGGTTTTATAGTAGCGAAGAGTTTTATTTTGAAAGGTGAAATTATTAGCCTGCTTACAGTAACGTTTACTCACCAGACACTATTATCTCATAGTAGTATGCTACATTATTTATTCAACAATAAGGGACTGTTTTGGTAATATAATGTTTTGCAGCACTAAGCTGATTCATAACCGCTCCTGAAATAGCAAAACACGGAAGTTGCTCTAAATATTTACTTCACATGCTAGCAAACTATGCTACAGCGACCCGGATAGCATAACAAAGCTACACGAAGCTGGGCTAACTCTGAGAACGTGCAGCTAAGCAACGACGTGTATGACCGCTGAGTTAGCTCGCACGTTAGCCTCTGAGGCTAACAGGCGGGTGCTGATAAACTGCCGACAGGCTGCTACCTTCAGTCAGTCCGCTGAATGTCCGATGTTTAGCCCTGAGAAAGATATCCTCACTTTCAGCCATAAGCTCCGGTGGTTAAGGAGATGCCAGAGCAAACTATTTCGTGACTCCTCAGCCTGTCAGCGAGCCTCCAAGCGGGTTTGTTGTGGAGCTGTTGGGTGGGTGTCCCCAGCTGTCTCTGACGCTGCTGGTCACTATCGGCTGCCTGTCTGTGAATGTGTGGGACTGTCTCTGCAGCGGCCCCCAGTGTGGCTGCAGCATGCAGGCGCTTCATTGCTTCACAAACAGTAAACAAACGGGACATTTAGGAATTCACAACTGACAATTTACAGTCACAACTGTAAGCCGTAAATAGACTAACATTTAGCCTACTGTATATGTAGAAGTAAATATTCAACAAAAATATAGCCTACATAATTTTCAAAGGGAAGCCAGTTGGTCAGCTTTGGTTCTGCAAATTAGCAAATAGCATTAATTTGAGTGAGCAGCTGAATTATTGTGCCGTTTTGTTCTCAAACTTTACATGAATTTGCTTGATCTGTTCTAAATATTAAAGCTCCTGTGAGGAACTTTTGGTTTGTGTTGATTTTGGCGCCCCCTGTGGACAAAACTTCTTATTTATTTTGTTTGTCCTATACTAAGTGGTGATTTTTAACAAAAAGTCTCATCCTGCTTTCTTTAACATATGTATCACTCACTTTAAATTTTAGCCCTGGAAAATGTAAACAAAGGCAGCGTTAAGTTAATCGCTTCGTCTGATGTAGAAAGGTTATTCAAAATTCCGATTCGGCATAATTCATCTGTTTGCTTTGATATTTTTCAGACTTGAAATGCTTACTAAGTTTTGCTTGCTTTCAGAGCATCCAGACACCCCAAATATCTAGGCCGTACATTTTTAAACTTAATCCCAGAAGTGCTCTGCTTGCTCTTTAAATTCATTGTTTAACTGCTTTTGAGATATGGGTAGGGAGACAAGCCCTTCCGTTTGTAACACTTCTTCTGTTGTTCTGAGGATTATAAAGTCCCCAGGGATGTAGTGGGCATTCCCAGGGCCACATCTTTGTTGAAGGGCCAAATTCATTCCCTGCTTTCAGAAGCTCTGCCAGCCACTACCTATTGTAGTACATTAAGCTACTTGTGGTCTCAGAATTTCTAAAATAATGGCAACCTACGACTGAATGCATGAAGTGGAAAAAAAAATAGGGGAAAAAGGCTCCCACGCCTTTCCTCGACGGCATAACAGAATAGTGATGTGCGTATTCTGGGCTTTTATCGTAATATTTCACAATAAAGGCTCCCCCCTTTCCTCTCCCTCTCTCTCTCAGCCCTCGCAGTCTCTCTCCCTCACCATGTTTTCCTCCTCCTCCTCCTCCTCCTCCTCTCCTTTTGCGCACCAGGCTCTCCCACCCTCGGCTCTTCTATTCGCTCACTGCGCTCTCATCCTCTGTGCGGCATGTGTCTCTGCCTACTCCTGTGCGTAAGAGCGCACCGATGGATAAGTGATGCACTCTTGAAAACGCAAAACCTGAACGTGCAGATGCCTTTCTGACGAGACAGATGCGCAACAAAGAGCGCGCGCTAGAGAGAAGTCAGTTAGATAAAGTCAAGATAACACCACGGAGATTATTTCTATTCTGCGCGAGCTTTTCTGGATGATGCTATGTTAATAAAGATGTTCATCAGCGCGGATGAAGGTGCGTCGCTATTTGGATGCGTGTTTCTGGACTTTTCAGCATACCATGACCGCGCGCCTTTTCTCCTCTCTCCAAGTCTTTTCGTGTCTGCGTGAAGTTAAACGGAGGAGAAAGCACCATGAGAGGAAAATACTTTCTCCTCGGCTTCTTGTTGCTCAAACTTATGGCTCTCGTGTGCAAGGCTGACGGGGAGCCAGGGTTGCTCGGAGGATTCGTCATGATCGCAACCTCCAACGGCTCCAGGGAGGAGGAGAGCGTGTCCGAGGAGACCCCGCACACGGAAGACAAATGCCGGGGTTACTACGACGTGATGGGTCAGTGGGACCCGCCGTTCATCTGCAAAACGGGGAATTATCTGTACTGCTGCGGCACCTGTGGCTTCCGCTTCTGCTGCTCCTACAGACACTCGCGGCTGGATCAGAGCACCTGCAAAAATTATGACACTCCGCTGTGGATGAAGACCGGGCAGACTCCCTACAAAAAGATGAACAAGATGCACGACAGCACCAAAGACAAGACGAACTTAATTGTTTACATCATTTGTGGAGTAGTGGCCATTATGGCTCTCGTGGGGATTTTCACCAAACTGGGGCTGGAAAAGGCGCACCGGCCCCAGAGAGAGAACATGTCCAGGTGGGTCTCTCTCTCTCTCTCTCTTTCTCTCTCTCTCTGTCTGCCTCCCTGCTTCTCTCAGTGCGCTTGTTTACAAAGAGACTTGCAGTAGTAGCCTACGCACACAGCGATCTGGAGCGCGCAATGTTTAGTTCTATCCTCCACCTGCTTCTGTGCGCATCAGAAGTATATGATGGGAGTAAAGATGAAACACAGCAGCGTAACATTTTTAAAAGCATTAAGAGTGCGTAAATGCATTTGGCATATTACATTTCACACACAGGCTGTTGTTTCTTGGCAACCAGCTCAACTTATGTCATCGAGACTCTCTATGAAAAAAAGTGCGTGCATGCTCTCTGCACTCCAGTCTACCTTTCCAATGTGGTTTATAAAGCATAACATAAACGTGCTCCTCTCTTTGTAAACGGGGGCGGTGTCTTTTACCAGTGAGGCGGCGTTGCGCGCCATGCATTGCGCTCCATTGTGAGTGGAGAAGGCGTCTTTACACCTGTGTGTTGTAACATAAATGAGTGTTTGTAACGTAATCGAAGCAAAAACAGTACAAATGAAAAATTCTCATTCATCATGGAGTCATATTTTCTTCCTGTGAGCTGCACCCTCTCAGTTTCATGGAAGAATTCTGTACAGCAGTGCAGCCCGACTGACTGAATAATTAAATTAACCATGTTATGCACAGTTCCTCTTGTCTGCACCCATAATCCTTCACCGCCTCTGTCTCTCTCCTCTCCCGCTCCTCTTCCCTCTGTTTGTGCGTCCCACAGGGCCGTAGCCAGCGTGCTGCAGGGCGGGTGTCCAGGTGAGCAGTATCGCGGGGAGGAGGCCCTCGGGATGCATTCGCAGCACTTTGTTTCCAGGGCCACAAACCTCCGTGAGTTTCTACCTTTTGTTTGTGAAGTTGGCGTGTGTAACTTTGTGCAGCGTATGGAGGTGTGGGTGGGGCTTGTGTCAGCAAAAGGCGGCTTAATTGTGTTCAGTGGTGTCAGAGGCCCTTTATGAAGTCATGAGGAGTGATGTAATGGTGTGAAAGTTACTCACTCAGCTGGATTCCGTTTGTTTTAAACCAAACTGGTATGTGGTCGGTTGTGCGTAGTGAGAGAATCCTCAAAGATTCAGCAGAAGCGCGGGGAGAACACACACACAAAGCCCCGCAGGCCTTTTTTTTTTTCAGCCGTGTTTCAAATGACAGCATAGGCTTTTGTTTCATCTCGCACCGGCCAGATATCCATCCATTTCATAACACGCTGGAAAGAGAATATCTGCTTCTTTCTTTGCTCAAATCCAAACCGTTATTCACCGTGTTATTTTGGTTCATGCCCACATGATATAATGAGGGAGAGGAGAAAAAGGGAAGTGGGAGTGAGTCGGTGAGGAAGTCGTGGTAGTGCTGGTTGTAATGGTGTGTTTATGTGTGGGGAGGATTGGGGGGGGGTTGAAGGATGGTGCTGGTGGTGGTGGAATACAGAGAGTATGAATGCCATCTATTTCTGTTGCGTCCCGTGGGCTGCTACAGTACCGGGCTTCTTTGTGTTTTTACACTGAAGATCAAACAAATGAGGCACACGAACACACACACACTCAAATATGTGCACACACACCATAAACACATGTAGCACACACGTTCAGATTCTATCAAAGTAGTGCCGAAACCAAAAAAGCAGATCAAAGGTGAATTTCACAATAAAAGACAGATTTCGTCTGGTGAAACAAATGTTTCCTCTCATTTCCTGTTACTGTGAAGCCGTGCAGAAGCTGACAGGAGATTAAATCATCAAACAGACTCCATCTTGACTGTTGGTGTGGACAAAACAAGAAAATAAATCCATTTCAAGAAGTTGTTTAATCTGCTGTTGGGTTGTAAAGTCATAGTTTAAAGTTGTAATCTCAAAGATCTTAGTTTCGTTCTCTTTGGCGGCACCTATGGCGGTAAATGGTAATTGCGGGAGCACACTTGCCAGATATCCAGACAGTGTCGCATGTGTGACGTCCACAGTTGGCTCCGGTTGTAACTCTTGATTTTCCTCCCTGACGGTCGCTTTCCTTTTTAGACTGTTTGCCTTCATCTGAGCGTCGAGTTTATTTCTTTTTCTTTAGATTTTCACTTATTTTTGAAGTTGTATCTGTAGTCATCCATCTTTTCTTCGTTTGTTCAGCCATAGTAGATTACTGTTTACTCGCAGACCAGAAAAGCAGCCGCTTAGCTCCGCCTACCCTCTCTGGCAGACCAACCACTGCTGGGTGATGGAAAACGCGTCACTAACTGGGCGCCGCTTGTGATTTCTTTTTGTGAATGTCGCCACAGACACCCAGTCTTTAATAATACTATATACTGCAGATGCAAAGGCTTTCATCAGTGGGCCAACAGACATTTATTTAAATGAAAAAGTTAGAGATTATTACTTTAAGTCTCTATCTATTGCCGAATGAGGTAACACAATAGTGATTGAGCCTATGGCCCACTGATGAAAGCCTTTGCATTTGCAGTATATAGTAGAATTATGGACTGGGTGTCGGAGAAAAATCACAAGCGGCGCCCAGTTAGTGACACGTTTTCCATCACCCAGCAGTGGTTGGTCTGCCAAAGAGGGTAGGTGGAGTTAAACGGCTGCTTTTCCGGTCTCTGCAAGTGTTGCGAGTAAACAGTAATCTACTATGGCTGAACACACAAAGAAAAGATCGATGACTACAGATACAACTTCAAAAATAAGTGAAACTCAAAGAAAAAGAAACAAACTCAACGCTCAGATGAAGGCAAACAGTCTAAAAAGGAAAGTGAGCGTCAGAGAGGAAAATCAAGAGTTACAACTACAAGAAAGGGAGCCAGCCGCAGACGTCTGGTTAAATTGGTAAGAGTGCTCTAATAATTAATAATTTCCAGTGGGAAGTGCTCAAGAGCAGATAAATGGAAAGCTATGATAGACATTTATTTAAATGAAAATCTTTGAGATTATTACTTTAAGGAAAAAAATGAACAATTTTTGCCAGTTGGAGAACATTATTTTGCAGTTTTCCAAGTGGTTTGGAGAATTCCGTTCAAACTGGCAGCTTGCTTTTGGCTCGGAATGAGAAAAGAATCTCAAATGTTTCGTTGCAGCTTCCAGATTATATTTGGAAAGCGTGCACAGAGTTCATAGTTGAGCTGAAACCATCAGCAGCGAGCTGGCAAGAATTGCGGGATGTAACAGAGAGGAAGACAGGAAGTGAACATGTAAGGAAGTGGTGGTTGTAGATGTGGAAATGGTGTTGGTGGGGGGGTATTGAGTAACTACTTCTATTATGAGAATGAGAGAAGTATGTAATCCTACAACTCCCCTGGCTAACGACAAGGTGACATAACCCTACTCAGCGTGGAGCACGACGCCCACAGGCTCCATCAACATCATGTGGAGAGCACATCTCATGGAAAGGGGGAATGAAAGGTTACGTTCATTAAAATGGTTTGCTTTCAGAAGTGAGCGAAAGGTGGGGGTGGGGGGGTGGGGTCTCAAAAAAAAAAGAGCTACCATTACATCGCGGAAAGAGATAATTGACACTTTCAGCAGGTGATGGGGTCGGCTCAAGTCCTTTTCGCCTTCCTCGCTGTGGGAGAGATGAGATGGCGGGCTGGCCTATCACCTGAGTGGTCACTGTGAAATAGCGTTTATTATTTGCAATGTGTAACCTGCTCCCCTGAACCTCCTAATCCTCTGGCTCGTGGGTGATGATGTGCAATGTTATTAACCTCTGTGATCTGGCGGGATCCTCGCCAACAGCCACCTGATTATAGGTCTGTGCGCCGGCGAGGGGAGACGATTCATCACAGGGTGACGAGGAGGGGAGGGAGGGGAGAGGAATTAGATATGGATTCACAGGAAATGGACGTGTTATTCTTGCTTTAAGTGAAGATAAATAGACTGAAAAGGGCAAGATGATTTCTCATTGAGTGCGCCGCTGTAAATGCTAAGAACAGGCGCGGACGGGAGTGAAGAAAGGGGTGATTGCAATGTAAAGATAAGTGCTTGGGTTAAAAGGGCCAATGTACAGCGGCGCAAGCTGGAATTTGTTGACATATTTTGCAGGGAAATCGATTTTTATTGCAAACCACATATTGATTATAGCTTATAGCCTGATTGCCCAATTGCTGGCATCAGTGAATCAGGTCTGGCAGGTCTAACAGGAGGATAAAATTCCTTTGGGTCTAGCACGACTGTCAATCACACACTGTTTTTGTATGTAAATGCATTTATACGCTCTCCCAGCATGCACTTCTTTGAATATATTGTCAAAAGAGGAATAGAGGAGCAGGTAAACCTGCTTTCCAAATACCTGCTTCTTGAGAATTCACAATCTTTATCGCATTCACCACACGAGGAGAAACCCAAAGCATTAATTAATAATACAAAAGCCTGAGGTCTGTTTGTCTGGGCCCCTGTGCGCATCCAGCAGGGGCCCCCAGCAACCTAATGCATATTAAAAATGGACGCCTCTGTTGCTTCGTGAGCCAGAAAACCAGCCGGCCTGCCGATCCCCAGGTGAGCCGGCAGGCAGACTTTCATGTCATCTCCAAACCGGGAGACTTTGTTTGAATCCTTAAAAGGCGGAAAATCCCGCGTCGCTTCACTTTCGGCTTCAAAGAGCCGAAGAGACAAAGAAGGGAGGCATGGAGGATGAGGGGAAAACGGAGGGATGGAGAGGGAGCGGTTCAAGATCTGAGTGGCAGCAGTGAGACTGATGGCAGCTTTAAGAATGTGGTTTTATATCTGTTACATGGTCTGTATTTAAAGGAGCAATTGGCCCCTGGAAAAAGCCACAGTCAAAGCTGATGTTCTCTGTAATCGATAGAAGCAATAATATTTGAAATTGGCGCCATAGCTGTGAAGAAAGTTGTACAAACAGTTCATGGTTTCGGCCATTCTACATTCCTACAACACCCAGTGTGCATTGCGCCCCTCTGCTTGTTAGGTTTATTGGTGACTCTAAATTGCCCGTAGGCGTGACTATAGATGTGAAAGGTCGTCTGTCTCTATGTGTCAACCTTGTGATTGACTGGCCATCAGTCCAGGGTGTACCCCGCCTCTCGCCCAATGTCACCTGGGATTGGCTCCAGCTGCAACGCGACCCCGCACAGGATAAGCGGTATAGATAATGGATGAATGGATGTTCTGTATTTAAGCTTTTGGTTTGAATGCCATTTAAAAGTGTGAAGACATCTTAAGCATCTTAAGCATTGCCACTTAATTCAGGTTGACTTCCCTCACAGCATTTGGCTCCAGAAACTACAAGTCTTAAGTTTGTTAAGTGTAACCGACAGGCAGCAGAAGCTAATCTCATTGTCGCTACTCTTCCTGTATAATCTAATGAAGGCGTAAGTCAAGAAATTGAATTGGAAAATACTATTTATCCTTGAGAATTATTACACTGAACACTTCTCCCTGACAAATATTATGCTTCTTAGCCCTGTAATTGTCATTTGGGGTATCACACTGCGGAGCTTTAGGTGGGCAGCGCTATTAGTTTTATTAAGACAAAAACACACACAGCTACATGCACACTCACACACACACACACACACGCAGCACTCTGTATTCACAACTCAATTCACCATTTGCAGGCTTAATTACCTCCCCAGCAGTTATAATCTTTTCCTAAACATTCTGAGATGGGAAGGATGAAATTTTAATAGGTAATTGCTTCGGAGATTGCACAGGCACGAGAAACGGCCCTGTCTGCAAAACACTCCTGCTCCGCCTTGTGACTGCGTATGTGTGTGTGTGAAGATGTGTGCATGTGTGTGAAGCACAGCGCAGGCCTGTCAAGAGGAGCTGTGCATATCCTCCGTTAAAAGTAGGTGACTGTGTGACCTTGTCTTCCCAGCTGTCATCCGAGCCTTCAGTGTGTCACATCTGATTGCAGAGTGTCAGAGCGGAAAGTGGAGCTGCAGCGAGTGAACCTACACACCGCCACGCGGGCCATAGAAACAAGCAAAGAGATGCTGTGAAAGAGAAAATGACAGAGCTGGAGGTAGTTATCTGTGAGGCGTCACTCCGGCTCCGGCTCCGTTTGAAGCTCAGCTTCTGTCCTCGTGTTCAAACAGGGAAGAGAAGCGGGTGAAGTTGTGGTGTCATCCCTGAGTTTGTCTTTCAGGCTCACAGCTCAACGGTGTGGCAGTAAAGCTTCGGCTATATATACAGACGGTTTATTTTGTTCCATTTTCTTTTGACTTGTTTTTGTTCATCCTGAATATACACAAAAAAAAGTCATACAGGCACTCAAGTCAAACACGATTTAGCTTTCATGCTTCCCCTAAAGGAATTGTTAGACGTCTTGGGAAATATGTGCCGAGAAGAAGTTAGAAGTTAGCTTAGCATGAAGCCTGGAAGCAGTGGGAAACTGCTAGCCTGGATTAGTCCAAAGATTAAATTAAATTTTCCTTTAACCCTCTGAAACACCTGTCAATCAAGACAAATATGCCCTGAAAGATGCTTTGATTTCAGTCTTAATATGTTCTTTATGAACTATAACATTTATCCAGTCCTTGTAAATATAAAGTAATTATTGCGACCATAATCTATATGGAGAATCAATGCAAAACTACAAGGCTAAATTGATCAGAAATCAGTCCACATAGTGAAACTTCAACGACACATAAAGGACAACATCTGCCTCCTCCTAACACCTTGCTTTAAACGTGATCTGTCTCTCCTGGTGTAACCATTTGGTGTCTTAAAGTGTTCCCACTTAAAACTCGCACACATCAGGCCACAGCAAGGCGAAAGCAAGTCAAATGTTCAGAAAGTGCAAAAGTGTCTCCTCCTCCTTCTCTCAAGAGCCTCATTCCTGCACCCTCTCCTCGCCTAATTATCCTAATATAAGGCCCCTCAGCAGCCCGGGGACGCCATTAGACTCCTGTTTTATTAGAGCTCTGGGGCCGAACAGCCTGCAAGCGTCCGCCGACGGCAGACATCCACTCAGTTTAGGCGCAGAGGGACGCCCGACCAGGGATCACGTGACAACATAAAAGCTGAGGAGCGAGGAGGACTTGGGACTGCGGCCTGCGAAGAAGCAGAAAGATGAAAGAAAGTGTTTGGACACAAATAGAAGAACTCAGTGAATAAAGTGTGATTTTCCACTTAAGTAGCAGGTGACCCCTAGCTGCTTCACGCTCCTGTTCCCGAGCATTAGCTTCAAAATTAAAGCTTATATCATTTTGAAAAAGAAGCGTGCAGTCCTTGTAGAAATCAAACGGTCAGAAAGAGCGGTCGAATGCGCGCCAGCCGTCCTTTCCTGCCATTAATATTTGTCGCCCAGTGTGTAATTTCCTATCTTGTCATTGTGGTGTTGCAATAAAAGAAGCGATGGGGACTGTGCATATCTTAACTTCTAATCAGCCAACCCTCCTGACGAAAATTAATCAGTTCATTTACTCCCAGGAAGTCACATCCTGCATTTGACAGGTAATTACGTCTGCGTCTGCTTGTGTGTGTGTGTGAGTACGCCGGTGTGCGCACCTCACAGTCTATGTTCACTTACCCGCTCATCCTATACGCCTCTGCACGCGTGTGCGTCGGGCGCATTAACCTGTACTACGCTTCAATCAAGTCCTAAGCGCTATGAGCAATATTACATCCATCCATCTTCATCCGTTTCAGCCTCATTTACATTTGACTATCTGTAATGATACAGCACTCGCAGGCAGTCATGGGATAAGCAGACAGACTTCCCATCTGCCTGTTTGAACAGGTGGTTATCACCACTGGTTTCTAATTAACTGCTACACTGACTCTCCTTAATCGACTAAAGAAATTGATGATTCAAGCCTTTTGCAAATATTAGGATTCATTTCTGTCAAATGGATTCACAGAAAATGTAATTATTAAAGAGGATAACTGTGAACACAGTTTTGAAGTCGAGGGTTTTGTTTGTAATTCTGGCAGTGTTTGTTTTCGAGAGGCACTTGGCTCAATGGATGAATCCTCATTTTTGTCACTGCAGAGGAGAAGCTATTAAGAAAGCAGCCATGTTCCTTTTAGCAGTCATAATCTCGCTGTCTGTCAGACATACAGGGCGGCAGGCTGATTCTCATACTGGCATTATAAGTCTTTTTAGCCTCCCCAACATAGCCGTGTTCTGCTGTGTGAAATCCTCTGTAATCTGCAGCTATTCACACAGTTCTCCTTTCATACTGTTTCTAATAGGAAAATAGAGCTCTAATCCTCTGTATGACTGACAATAATAGTATGCATATTACCGCCACTTCCCAACAGTGTTCCAGCGTTGTGTTTGTATAAGAGCATTCACAGTGAAAGCTCTCCATTTACTGAGCACTTCAGGGACTTCTAACCAGGAGTAGGCTGCTGAAACCAAAGGGGTGCTTCTGCAGTTAACAGGACGGTGTGGACAGATTGTGGAGAAACTCAACAAATTAGCAAAAAAATTGTATCCAAAAAAATCTGATCTACGTATTAAGTGCTCATAACCTAATCGGTTGGAAGATTTATTGTAAATTAGCCAGAAATCAAGCAGAGAAGCCTAATTGGAGTAGCTTAAATAATGATTAGGTTAAAGTAACAGGGAAACACTACCGTGTCTTTCAGCTAGATCTTTCATTTTAGCTTAATCAATCAATAGTTTAAATGTTTAGCTAAAGTGATGAACACATACTTAGCTAAAAATAATTGTTGAAACAAAACAGATAAACAGTCAAGCAAGTACGCTAAAATTGATACCCAGCAAGCCAAATGACGACATGATGACACTGTGATGACGTCTTTCAGTGACGTTTGGGACTTGGCCAGATCATAGCCGATTTGGGGTTGATTTTGACATCATTTCCAGGACGCCCAAACCGGCTGTAGATGAGTCATTGAGATGACGTCATCCCTAAATCGGCTGTGATCTGGCCAAGTCCCGAACGTCACTGAAAGATGTCATGACAGCGTCGTCATGATGTCATTCGGCTCGCTACTTATACTAATCTGCCTTGCTAGATTAATTTATACATTACTTTAAATCCAAAGCGAGACTGAAGTGGAAAAGTGCACTATTAAATGTAGCATTTTGCAAAAACTAGCATTGTCAAAAAATAAGGCAAGAAATATAGAGATAAATATAGACAACTTCTCCTCTAAAAAGCTCATCTTAATACTTTAAATCAGTCAATTTGCAGTACAACAGTGGGGCTGTTGGCTACACTCCTCTTATTGTACCCCCACCACCAGTCCTCCCAGGGGCACGTTTCAGATAGTCACCAACAATGCAGGTGATAATGTGGTCTTCTGCCTACCTGTCCCACCATTTCACTGCTTCTGTAATTCAAAGTAATTAACACAGTCAGAAATTCAAAACTTGTAGCTCAAAATAAAAAACATATCAGATCATATCTTAGCATTTTTATGACTTTTGAAAGGTTGAAGACATTAAGGCCTTAATGTTGTAATGTAGTATCTAGCTTCCGTATCGTGACGTATTTCCGAGTGAAACAGGACGTGCAGGCGGGACATATCATTGGAGGGATTTTATTTGATCGTTGAGAAGTGGGCGTAGACAGACGTTCTCCACAGCGCAGTAGCTAGCTAACTGACCGAACGTTC
Organism: Semicossyphus pulcher; assembly: GCF_022749685.1. Lineage (NCBI taxonomy): Eukaryota > Metazoa > Chordata > Actinopteri > Labriformes > Labridae > Semicossyphus > Semicossyphus pulcher. The sequence continues at coordinate 8,375,738 of NW_027211670.1, read as the reverse complement.
TTGGTGCTCTGCGGCTAAATGTTGCAGATTGATTGGTTGAAATTGGTTGGTTCTAGCCTATGTAAGCACATGGGCAATTTTTTTTTACAGGAAGAAAAAATGATCGGATTTTGATATAAGAATACGAAGAAATTGATTTTCTGTATTTTTTTTGGCCTATATTGTCAAATAGATGCACAATATTACCGGGGATGTGATCTAAAAGGATTAAAATTACATTTTTCATTTCACCTCGACTTTAAATATATAGCTTAAGTTGGCCTGTGTAAATGGTTTAAATGTCTAGCTTATGTCATAAGCAGTATGAATGCAACCTTGACTGGGCCTAACATTTTCAGTTCACTTTCATGAAAAAATATTGCAATATTAAGCGTTCACATGAACATGTTTGAAAAATGACTGGTTTTGTTTAAGAAAGGGCAACTCGTTTCATCTAACAGGGCTGTGATAAGGCGGGAAACCACTGGAGTAAAGCACTTCATATCACACTTAAAGTGTTATAGAAGCTAAGCTGTGTGCTGGCAAGTCACTTCTCTCTGTTCATTTTAAAAGTCTTGGCTTTGAAAGAGAACAGTCTGTTTGGGATGAACCAGCCAAAGCAACAGATCAGTTCCCATGTCCCTGAGGTGCAAAAGCCTCTTTTTACTTTTTTCTTTAGGCACACACATGCATATGGACACCAAGAGGCACACACACGTGCACCGTCCAGATACACACATATTCTGTCCCCGGCCTGTGTATTACACGGCCTGGGGGCAGGCAGCAGATTTGCTTGGCTAGCTGACTGATGCCAGCAGCGACGTAAAGTCACAGGCAGCTCAGGCTGGTGGCATATTTGTGAAAACTATCCATCCCCATGCGCCATCCATGCCACCCCTCACCACAACCACACACCCATCCCCAAATTTGGGTGGCGTCTTTGGGAGAGCAAGCTCCACCTCGTGCTCTCTCTTTCGCCTGCGGGCGTCAGTATGGCCTGGCTCTCTCACCACCCTGCCCCGAGGAGGTAGGGATGCATTGGCAGGCTTCCCGTCCCTCACCCTGCCGTCCTCGTCCTTACATATGGACACACACAAACACTGAAGCGCACAAACTCATGGATAGGCTTACAGCCCCCGCCCCCACCACCTCCCATCCTGCTGGGCGCTGGCCCATGGATAGGGGACATGTGGCTGGGAGAAATGCGTCACGAAGCTGGGCTTTCACTCCGACAGATCTTGTGCCTGCAAAATTACCAGCCTGGAACGACACACAAAAACAGAGAAGGAGTTTTGTTTTCTGCTCCTCGGATTTTAGCAATCGCCCCGCTCTCAGCTCCTCTCAGATGCTGGCCACTGTTGCGTTATCTCTAGGCATTTCTTGTCTCCAAACGCCGTAGCTGGTTACAGATTTGTTTTTCTTTCTACTCCTGGTGTTAGTTTGGTTGTTGTTTCTCTGTGACATTCTCATCCTTTTGCCCAGACAGTAGCAAAAGTGTTTCTGTCTGTAGCCATTTGTAAGCAAATGTAAGCAACAGGCTTCGAGGTCACTGACAAACTAGCACAGAGTGTTACTGTGTTTATTTTGTGCTGTGGATTGGGAATGAGTAGAATCCACAATTGAACAGACAAATCTCCTTCCTTGGAAGATTTAACAAACTGTTTTTTGTTTAGTTTTTTTTAGTCTGAGGAGCTATTCCTTCAGGAAAGGTCAGATGTTGTCTTTATTTCTCTGGTAGAGAGAACTTCACACAGCCAGACAGATCAAGGACAACACATGGATTGAATACATAATACAATCAGTGAGACCTGCAACTTTTCTTGCTTTGAAATCTTTTTAAGGTCTGAACTACTGAAAACCATATAAGATTATCCCCTTGGCCATTTTTCTGCCTTAATTAGATAACTGCAGAAAGACAGGAAATGCGGGGGATGAGAGAGGGGATGACATGCAGCAAAGGGCAGACGGGCAGAGCTGAACTGTGGCTGCTCCGAGGTTAAATATGAAATGACAGCAAACTGTTACCTTAACTTAACATGAAGACCAGAAACACGGGGAAACAGATAAAGGCTACTTGGAAACATTACTTGTTATTGCATCTACAAGATTTAGTAGTCATAGCGACGAAGCGGCCCTTAAATCCTTTAAAGTCGAGCTGAAACGGCATTTCGAGAGTATTTAGCTTCCGTATCGTGACTTATTTCCGAGTGAAACAGGACGTGCAGGCGGGACATATCATTAGAGGGATTTGATTTGTTTGTTGAGAAGTGGGCGTAGACAGACGTTCTCCACAGCGCAGTAGCTAGCTTACTGACCGAGCGTTCTTGGTGCTCTGCGGCTAAATGTTGCAGATTGATTGGTTGAAATTGTTTGGTGATAACTAACGTAAGCACGCGTGAAATTTAGTTTTACCGGAAGAAAAAACGATCGGATTTTGGAGGTTGGAAATTTGCATTGTGGGCGGGGACTATACAGATTCAGGAATTTTGAATGAGAGATGGAGGAGGAGATGACTTGGGAGGATTTTTACAAGTTAATTAAACGTATTTTGCAGAAAAAACATATCAGACCCAGTTTATTATTTCAGGTAGAGCATTTTACATGTCTTAAAACATGACTGGAGCTGCTCTTTAAAGAATGATTTGCTGGTGGACATCATGACATTTTATTGTTTGAAATTAGTCCGTTTAAATGAGAACATGTTTTGTTTAACAGGAAGAACATATGATTGGATTTTCATATAAGAATACAAAGAAATACATTTTTTATAATATGACTGTGAACGGTTTCTGAAAGGGGAGAAAATATATTTTTTCATTTCATCTCAAAATGTTAAAAAATGATGTGAGTGGAAAGTGAAAACCCTTCCCTTATCAATAATTCCTTTTGAGGTGAACCTTTGCTAGATAATAAATCCATAACACTTGTAGTGGTTCCAGGTTTGCTGGAGAGCTCGAAAGTCTGCTTCACTGTGACAATTCAAGCACGGGGTTGTTTGAAAACGCTATCAATCCGTCCTAAATAAAGATTTTTGTACCATTGTGCAATTTGTAAACCCAGAAAAAGTGAAATAATTTCCTGCCAAAAGCTCGCTCTCTATGGTTTGGTGAACCTGTTGACTCAATATGGAAATTCATTTGTTTTCCTGCCCTTTCATTGGCCACTGTGCTGCGTCTGATGCTTGTATGCAAATGCACCATTTGAGTATCTTCTCATCAGATCGCAGGCAGCAGCATGGCTCTGTGTGTGTGTGCACAAAGGAACTTAATGAGCTTCATAATCCCGACAGGCCTTACCTTATTGGAAAATCAGAGAGCACGTTCATTTAGGTGGCAGCCCAGTAATATATAATATACAATACTGCGTCTTTGATGACACATTCATCTTTTATTTTACTCTGTTATTATGTATACAGCGCATGTATTCAGATTTAATACTGACCTTGAGTGTCGTCTTGGCACATATGATAACAATCTCCAATCACACAAGAAAGGAACTTTTTCACTACAGAGAGATGGAAATTGCACCGAGTCCTGCAGCGAGTATAGAAGAGTAGGAATTCTAGAGAATCATAAGAGACAGACATCCAGAGGGAGCGGTGCCTTCAGATGTCACTGTCAACCTCACCAGCAGGCAGCGATTGAATCAGTCCCCACTCAGGAATCTGGGGAAATGGAAGCAGAGGGGATCTGAAAGTGCCTTTTTTTCCACTACCATTCTGATATACGGAGTCTGACAGAGAGGAGTCGTACATGCCAAGTCTGAAAGACGGAGACAGCGGGAGAAATAAAGTGAGGGAGCAGAAATGAGATGAGTGCAAGTGAAGGAGGAGAGATGAGAAAAGAAAGAATGAAGCCTGCTGAGGGGAGGCCGAGAGTGTTTGCAGAAAGATGGAGTGAGGAAATCTATACCGAGACCATCGATCTTTCAGGCCTCTCCTGATATGAAAGTGGGAAACTGAGCAGATAGGATTCAGACAAAGCTCCCCGTTGGGTTTCGCCTCCGAGCGCACAATGGCAGCATTCCACTGTTGCGACAATGCGGCTTCTGAGCTTTGACATTCATTTAGTGCTGAATTGCTCTAAAGCTCCCGTGTGTACAGAGTCCCTATTTGCTGGAGCATCGGCGAGTCTGTTACATGTCAAGTGTGAACAAACAGTATTGATGTGAATGTGGCAGGTGCATCAGTCTTGCATAGTTCAGGTAGAAGATGAGAAGCATTGATTTCTTGTTTTTGTTGCGAGACAATTAGAAAGGAGTGGACTGAAGGCGGCAGAGGGAGTGAGTTTTGGAGGGTGTATATTGTTAAAGTTATAAAAAAATATGTTTAATGTTTATAGAGTGAACTATTTACATATTTAGGTTAACAAAGTTATTATTTACATATTTATGTTTGAATATTTTCTGCAGCATCTTTAAAACTCACAGTAATAGGCTGAATCTAGCTCTCTGGTTTTCCTTATATTTACCTTGAGACAAGTTATCCTATCCTCTGATTGGTTAGTTCAGTGACATGTGATTAGTAACGAGGAAGTGTTGTTGTTGTGAAGCTGATGAAGTTATGGTAAATGGACTGTACTTATAAAGCGCTTTTCTAGTCTTGCGACCACTCAAAGCTGCTTTTACTCTGCATGTCACATTCACCCCTTCACACAATCATTCACACTCTGATGGCAGAGGCCAAAGTGCCAATCTCCAATAAATCCAATCCAATCAATCTCCAATCAGATCTATTCATGCCACCGAGAGCACAGAGACAAAAAACAGCTGATGCTGAGGGCGTTTTTTTTGTGCTGAAAACGCAGAACTGCACTAGTTTGTACAGAAAATAGGCGCTCCCAGCACAAAGAACGCTGCAAGTGCACACAGGCCCTAAGTACAGAATCAGGACACAGAATTACTTCCTGGTAAAACTCTTACAGATCACACTTGACCTTATTGTCTGGACCAATGACTGTATATATAGATGGATGACGCGTCTCTATCCGCTCCCATTGTACGAATGTGATGCCCCCGTGATAGGTGCTGCCGTCTTGTGATTGTGATGTCATATGGAGCCAGAGTCTGCGCAGTAGAGATCGGCGGGTAGCAGGGAGCTGTCATGTCGTCCATCTATATATACAGTCTTTGGTCTGGACACGATTTTCCATTTCAATAATAAATAACTACTACATAACAACACTTTAGTATGGCCCAATTTTGGTTTAACCTCGAATGAAAGCAGTTTAGATAATTGAGAGAAATTGTGTGTGTATAACATGTCTGGTTCCACTCCAGTTTGCTGCCCTGCAGACTTTGAAGTGATCTTGTGCTGGTCTTTGATCTTAGCTCTCACTTTGGTGACTGCAAAATTAGCACAAGTCTCAAGTACAATTTACCTTCAAAGCTGCCATAGTGTTTTATACATAACTGAGACCAAGCCTTTTTAATGCACAGGGCCAATAATGAAATATTTAAGGTTGATGGCCGTGCGAAGACTGCCTGGTTCTAGTTCATTAATATTTAATTGCTCAGGGATTTTGAAAGGTCGTAACTTGACTCAAGTTAAGTTTTCAGGCAGTCAACTCTCAAGTTTTCATATTTGTACCTGAAGTCCAACTCAAAGTTTTAAAGTCTACTGATTTTTGCCCATCTACAATGTGCAAGCTTGTATGCAAGGTTGTGTTTATGTGCAGTGTACAGTATGGAGGCCTGAATGTGACATTTTGCATGCATGGCCTCGAGTTCCCCATGTTATTTCAGCAGCATACTGAATCCATCTGCCTCGACTCGTTCCAACCAGCCGCATGTTTGTATTGATTTTAATCTGCACCCGCAATCCATCCCAGCCCTCTGCCACTTCCTCCTCGCCCATACTCCTCTCTCTCTTTCTCATCATGTTTTCCTCTCTGATTGTGTACATTGTTCCACCAGGCTCTGCGTCGTCCCCAAAGATCAACAGTTAAAAGCCATAAATGATGTATAACTCATTCCACGCAACACTGCCTGCGCAACAGATTAGATTTATGTATGACTGCCTCCCCGGACCCGCAATATCCATCTCCAAAATCTTGCTTAATCATAATGCATCTCACATCGTTCTGGTTTCTATGGTGATTATGAACAACAGCTACTTTCCTCTGTTATCCCTGTCTAGTTTGAGTTTAGAGACTCAAAGAAGGAATGATCACCTGTCCAGCCTTGATGTCCAATGTTGAATGTTGGCGTGTACAGGGCTGGAGTACAGGAGATACTGTGCATTTGAAATGTTTGGGGTTGATTCAGCCTTTTCAAAAACAAAAAAGCATTTGAAAGTTGAAAGAATGATTTTACGGTGTGCTGATCTGGTCTAATCAGCAGCAAGATATATACCCCCCTTGGCACCCAGACACCGGTGGTGGAGGTGTTGGCTGATGACGCTGTCTAAGGGGGATGAGATGTTGAAGCCGAGGAAGACTGGGCAGTGATGGGGAGGTGGAAGGTTGCACATAACGACGGTATGAACGACCTCGAGGCAGAGAAAAGCCATATTTAAAAAGTCAGCAAGAATATGATATGGCAATGAGAGGGGGGGGTTGCAGTTGTATTGGACAGCTGTCACCAGGTGATGAGAACAGCTGATGACTGCAGGAAAATAAGAGTTAGCATGCGTGGAGGGAGTATAGGCAGAATGGTATGAGACATAAACAATAAAACTAAAATGCAAGTTTTAGGGCCCTATTGTTCACCTGGCGTAAAGCGCCAAAGTGCGCAGCGCAAGTGTCATTGCTATCTTCCACCCAGCGCAGTCGTCATTTTCACGTCCAGCACCCACGTTGTGTAAAAAATGAGTGATCTTGTGCCACTGTTAGCGCCCATGGGCATGTTAGTTTTGAAATGATGTGTGGTCAGGCAAACGGGTGGCGCGCTGCTATCTTGAGGATGCAGACAGTGACTGCGCCTTAGACCAACAAAAACATGGTCTAAAGTCTATTCCGCGGTCTGTCGCTGTTATGTAGAGGGTGCATTATGGACATGCATCAAAGAGTTCACAACACTGGGACGCACAGCAGTGCTTCTACTCATAAGGAAAAAGCACTGTATTTGCAGATACAGTGAAAAAAACCTTGTTTAAGGGACAGGCTGCAAGCTTTTGTTTCCCTCGTCTCCTTAAATCATGATACTGCTTTCGGTTTGTTACCGATCTGCTGAGAAGTGCAGGAAGACGTGGACAAGCTCACCGCTGCCTCCACACACACCTGCTTCACCTCAGGGTGATTCCTGCTCGAGCCGTGCACGGGTCGAAAACTACTGAGACTGACACAAAGCTCTCCAATGCGCGCTCATCATTCTGACGCACGCTTTCTCTAATACAGGCAAAACACAGACACACACTCACACACACACAACTAAGAGGTACATTTATTGAAATCCTCAAACATAACTACCTGTGGCAGTGACATTCGTGCCCACAGATATTAAAACACTGTCCAGTTAGTCTCATTACGTGGAGTGTCCATTACACACGAGAATACAGCCATGTGATCCAGCAGCAACAATAAGTAAATAAAAATCTAAAGCCTACCTTTCTTTAATGGTCAGCACACAGAACTCTAATAAACATAATATCCTGTCTGTCTGGAGACTTAAATCATTAATGCTGTCCCTCATGCGTAAATGTACACAGCGTGCCTCTTTTCATTTTCCTTTCTGTTGGGCAGTGGGATCACTTCAGTGGCTTTAACATCAATCCGTGCTTTGACATGTATTGTACAGTGGCCTGTGTTTTTTCTGCGTGTGGAAAGAAATCAGTTGAATATGCCGGTCGGGGTCCGGTTTATGTAAGAAGAATGACTGAAATCAGCCATATAAATAGCAACACGCCTCTCTGCAGGTGCACCGGGCTCTTAAAGGGAATGACAGCTGACACTCTGATTGGTTTGATTCATGTTATGCCGAAAACACGCCTATGAATAATCTAGGACTTAAGCCAACCTCTTTGTGCCTTGTGCCTCGGTTTGCGCCCAAATTGTGCGCCGTCTAACTAGCAATGGTCGGTCGCTAAAAAATAGTGTATTCCAACAATCTAACCTAACGCAAGTTTAATTAGCGAGCTAGCTAGCAACAGCTACTAAAACATGCATCATTTCAGCTGGCAACATTGATTTTTGCAGACCAGAGATGAAAAGCTAATCTTAAATTGTATTAGTCTACCTCTGTCAAAAAATAAAGCACCCCCAAAATAACTGAGAATTTTGGGAGGTAAATCTCACTTTGTTACTGAGCTAATCTGCATATTTGCTGCTGGAATGTAAAGAACAACAGGCATAGCAACCCTAATAGAGGTTGGTCTTTAAGTTGCAGCCAATGTGATGCCATTGGAACTCTTTTTCTATTAGGCTCCCATTTTTCCCATCACTTTTGCTGGAGATTTCAAAAATAACCTTTCAAAAAACTTTTTTCTTCAGAGAATGGATTTCATTTCATTGTAGACTTTCACTCCCTCTAGATTTTTGCAATGGTATTGTTGTGAAGCAATCTCCCCCCTGCCATAAATGCGTAGTGCGGCACATCAGAAACTTCCAATCTTCTGTGATAAGCTTTCTCTGTGTTGTTTGTGTTATGGGATTATTGATTCCAAAAATTCTACACCTTTAGAAGCATATTTTCTTTTGCCAGCAATTGCACATCTTTTGGTTGTAGTATCAGCCAGTGAATGGAAAGAAGATTGTCATTATTATCTATGTGTTTATTGTGTACCTGCCAAACATGTCAATATCCAATCTGACAAAGAAAATCAAGTGCTGAAGCATCCTTCATTGGCTCTCTTCTGCAGAAACCCTGGCGTTATAATATCAACTGGTGACTTCTGATTAAATTTGCAGCACATGGCTTAAAATTTTAGAGAATACTATTAGTTTGAATATCGAAATACAGTCATGAAACTGCAGCACAAGCTTATTCTGGCCAGAAGCACCATAACCATTCCAGCATCGGCTCAGTCCTAAATTATTTATTGTTTTCTGATGGCTAACTGACATCTCAGGTTTCTCCATTGACGCCCACACCGTCTACCCATCTGTGCTGGATGGAATTCCAAGACTGCTTTATTGATGAGTACAGCCAACATTTGTTTATTGCAGTGCTTATTTATTTTCCGGGATGATTTGCTAACAGCAGGCGCAGGGCACACAGGTTGATGAGCAGGGGAGAGAGAGACGGGAAGGTGGAAACAAGAGAAGAAAGAGAGAGAGAAACAGATAGTAAGCTAGCTAAACCATGTTTTTATGGAGGATAATTTTCCTCCCCAGAAGGCAGTGATTGGCATTAATTACCTAACAGGTGCTAACAGCGATGCATCTCATAATTAACCAGTTTAGATGTAGTTCATTTGGGAAGACATGAGTATGAGGCAAGTGTGTGCAGAAGTGCCTGTGCATGCAAAGGAGAAAAGAAAGTGAAAGTAAAAGACCATGTCAGAGCGAGATGTATGTGTATGTATTAAAAAGATTGCATGCAAATTTGTGTGTTCTTCACTTCTGCGTTGTACTTGAACCTTCTTGGACACGTTTCAACTGCAAATATCCAGACTGGGAAACGTAATTATCCGTTTGGACAAAGTTTTCAACAGTTAGAGCTCAGACTTTGATAGATTGTACTTGACTTACGTGTGTGAAGTATGCTTAGACCAGTAAAACCAGTTTGCCAGAGATACTTCTCTTTATACTTAACTGGTCAAGTGGATCATGCTGATAATCCTCGTAGAATTTCACTTGGAGTGTTACTGACTTTTCAAAGGTACTTGAATTTGTTGGAATGCCATCGCCTGTTCTCATTCCCAAGCCATTAAACACGATGTATGACATCTCAAGGTACTCTTCAGCATCCACATGTGACGCAACAGGCTTTCATCCAATGTAACCGATGTAACCCTACTAATAGCAATATTAAACCCTCAAAGCAACTACACTTTGGTATGGAGTAGAAAGGTAAGAAAGAAAGACAACAGACCTACCATGTGCATCTAAATGACACACATCTGTATGAGAAGCCAAAGGTGCGTGACAAAGTGTTGGTATTTGATGACTCGGGATGAGATCGGATGTCCTGGGGACTGTGCTGGCCGATGAAGCTGAAAATGTCTTGTGGAACCATTTGGTGAATGATTCTATCCAGGTGGAGTACCATGCCGAAGGGGTCCATCCAAGTTTAGAAAGATAGGTAGTTTGATAGCAACAATGATCTGACGGGCAATCCTGCTTGGACCTTCTCAAAAGGGTATCAGTGACCCTTGATGTGTCATGTCGTTACCAAACTTCCAGCACCTGCAGTGGCCTGTACTGCTGCAATCTAAAAAAGAACACTGCATGCATGCGCAATGCTTGAGCCATATTCTGACCCAACATCCAGATTTTGATTCAGGTTCCCTTGTCCAGTTAGATGAGGAAAGATCAACTGTATCTCTTGGATTTTGTTTCACTACAGCCCTTTCTTTTCACTTGTCAATAGTCCACATTTGATGCTAGCTGGAGACGCATGTTCTTGTTCTTTGCTGACGAGATGATCTACTTCACATAAATTTTGAGTTTGGTCTGGATGTTCTGTTTTGCATGATTCTTGACATTCTGATTGTGTGATGTGTAGTTTGTCTGATTCACCAACTAACAGTTGTTGGTTGTCCGATAGCAGTCAAGTGACAAATGACTCATTAGAATGTACAATCAGTGTCATGCAGTGTCATGATTGTTCCTTAAAACTGGCTGCTCCCTGTATACTAAGCGAGTGAGTCCCCTTTATTGTTTTTCCCTCTGGGCTCTGGGTGGGTTTTGTAGGGCTGCTGGCAGTACGACAGTGCCCAGCAGGGGTAGGGCGTTGGGATAGGGGTCGTCCATATGGGGATTTCCTTATGACCCACTTCTTACCCCCGTGCTGGAGCACAGAAGCCATCTCTCGCCTGCCTGCCTGCCTGCCTGCCTGCCTCCCCGTTCTGCCACATTCGTCAAGCAGAAGGAGGTGTCTTTGTCTGCTCGCACTGGTTCCCTCGCGCTGCCTGTTGCCAAGACACGGAGCTGTGCAGAAGAGCCGACAGTTACAGGCATTCTGCAGGACCATTGCCTTGCAAGGATGCTCACATGAATGCTTTCACGTAACGTTCAGTTGTTCTTGCATGTGCATGAAACAAATGCACATGGAAGAGCAAAAGCATTCGAATGGAAAGCAGCTCTAAACTGTTGCACAAGCCGAGAGCCAGTGCAAACACCCATGTGAGATATGCACGCGCTCATCAGGGCAAACGAATCAGCAATAGCATGTGCACTCACGCAGTACACCTACTCATTTCCATCAATATTTGCTACCGTTTTTTGTTTTTCTCCGTCCAATTCTTTCAGCCAGCCATCTCAAAGGCACGACGACACACTGGCACATTCACATGCGCTTAACACAATGACACACTCACACACTGTACACTCGCACCCTGCCTGTGCTTGTGTTCTTACAAATGGAGCGAGGCAGCCGGTCTTTCTTCAGTAACCTACTTTTCTCCCCCCTCTCCTTTTTCCATTTGCATCCGTAACTCTCAGAGGGAGTATGGATGTCTTGCTCAATATCAATAAGTGCCGTTTTTTGTTGACATCGTGCTAATAATAGCATGTCACTACGGCATCTTTGAGGAAGAATAGACAGGTCCTGCGGTGAAGTGAGTGTGGGATTCAGTCAGGGGCTAATCTGTCTCTTTTAGTGCGGAGTTCTTGGAGGAATACCCCTTTCCTTTTTTTATACATCTTTGTGAGCTCTGGGGAAATCAGGACAAAAAAATCAGATTCCTCTCTGGGTATGTTTGAGAATAGAATAGTGCTCCTTAAGCTGCATCTAGACAAGAAGACAGAGAGACAGGCAGATAAATACTCAGGATGCTTTTTGACAACAGATGGACTGAAGGAGCAGGAGATTGAGAGAGCGGAGAGAGCGCAGGGAGAAAGAGAAGTGAGATAAACAGGTACACAAACAAACAGGCACATGGATATGCCTGTGTTGCCTACCATGTGCTGATATCAGACGGGCATATGGCAGCGATGCTGAGGGAGAGATTGAGGGAGTGGAGATCACTCCAAACACCAAGCCTCTCAATCTGGCCCTGCAGAAACCCATCCCCCTATTAGTGAACCTGTGCCACCTCTAGAATGAAGTCCCTAATCACGTTCAACTGAAGCAAATTATACTTTCAGAGTACAGTCAGGAGCATACCGAGCATTTAATCCTGGACATATCAAAGAGACACGGGCAGATACTGATGGAGGAACCAGGAACAGGCTCTGTACACGACCCCAAGTGCGCAATCAGAAGTAAAACTCTTTGTTTTCTAGCAAAAGGAGGAGAGGAGGCAGATTATTTTCCTCACAGATGGAGTGATGTGCAGGAGTCAAGGCTATTGTTCTCCAGCATCACTTTGACTCACTTCATCAATGAGGTATTGTCTTGTGGCTTTTAGGCAGGAGAACACGAGGGAGATAGAAAACAAAAGAGGAACGGATTGCGGTTAGAATGTTTTTGTTCAGGAAACTTCTAAATGTCAAAAAATTATGAGTCTGCAAGCAAAACAAATTACGTCCGCAGATGATGATAAAGCAACATGTTATCAAGCTGCTGTGCCTCGAGGCATTTTGAGAATGCGTGGAGCAAGAGGTTATTTGTACTCATCCCTCTAGACATATACCTAGAAGCTTTTTCTTTGTTCCCCAAACAAAGCAAGCCGGGTAATTGCAGTCTGGGATTGATTAGATTGTTCTGATGCCATGTGAACTGCATGCAGCTTAAGCCACCGCATTTAACTCCCAAGTTCGCCTAAATTCAGCAGATATTGTCATGCCTTTCTCATCCTGCGACTGCTGGCTGCGTAGGGATGAGCGAGGGGAAATCTGCCTACTGCCCTGTCGTGTCCTCGCAGGCCAAGAAAAGCCCCTCACAGCTGTGCTCAGACACTTAAACCTGCCAGGGATTGAGCCCAAGGGCCAGGTGCGGCGGACTAAAGCTTTTAAACATAAAGCCTCTCTTCAGCGGAGCCAAAAAAGAGCAGGCTGAGGGTGAAAGGCTGCAAGGGGAATACGTTCGGAGGTTACACTTCATTAAACACTAGCAGCTTTGAGAATCCTGCCTTCAGTTTGTGTACTTTGTTATGAAAAGGCTGCTGGATTAAGGTGAAACTTATATATCAGTTTCAAGAATCTGATATCAGTCAGTCAGGTTGTCCATTGCTGGTGTATCATAGTTTATCACATAACAGTTTAACTAGTATCTATACTGTATTCAACAGGACTAAACACAGATATCTCCCGCTTTATCTCTACCACACGGTGAGGCTTTGACTTGACTCAACTCTCTTTTGAACCCATCTGGCTTTCCATTGGCAAAACTCATAGATAGCATGGGGTACCTGGTACTCTTTTTAGCATCACTCTGGCCAAGACTCAAGCAATCTAAACTGACACTAGAAAGTGGAGTTGTAAAACTGTAGACCACATATTGGTTGTAGAGAATCGTCACTCAGGACAGCAATAGCGCAACACTGGACACCCCCCGCACACCGGTTAACCCCTTGGTAGTTTGGTTAAGTGGTTTACAATGTTGACTTTTGCAAACAGCTGAAGATCTAGAAATACACGTTCACAACATACACATTATATCCATCCATTCTATACTGCTTATCCTGTTCAGGGTTGCAAGGGGCTGGAGCCCTTCCCAGCTGTCGTTGGGCGATAGGCGGGGTACGCCCTGGACTGATTGCCACTCAATTACAAGGCTGACACATAGAGACAAACAACTTTTCATGCTCACGTTCACACCAAATCAGAGTCACCAATGAACCTAACGTGCATGTCTTTGGACTGCGGGAGGAAGCCGGAGTACCCAGAGAGAACTCATGCATGCACGGGGAGAACACGCAAACTCCACGCAGAAAGGCCCACTTCGTCTGAACCGGGAGTTGAACTCGGAACCTTCTCGCTGTGAGGCAACAGTGCTAATACACATTTAATATAAAACAAAATTATATGTAATATCTGACAGCTAACAACCCAAGGTAGTCCTATGCTTCATGCCTACAGGAAGCAGGTACTGTCTGCAGTGGAAAATGAATTATTCCAAGTACTAGGACTCGAACAACTGAGTTTACACAAAGAAAAGCAGGGCTAAAATGCACAACCTTGGAGACAAAACACGTCCAGCATGTAAAGGGAAACAGCAGGGTCACAAAATGGGCAGGAATCAGGAAAAAGCTAAACACTAGGAGAAACCTGCAAGGATGCTTGACATGACAGACAAAGACAAATTGGCTCAGACGAACAGAAACACACAGGCTAAGTACCCTTGGAGGTGAGGCTAATCAGACATAGGTGACACCAATTAGGGCGGGGCAGGCAATCAATCAGGCGGGGAACACACAAGGATAGGAAGTGAAGTGTCTGGAAACAAGAGGAGAGGTGAGTACACAAAATAACGGATGTGGCCCGACATATTGAATGAATGTAAACACAGTTGTTATTGCACTGGATGGTCAAGTACCAGTTCAAAGTAAGTAGGGATAAGTAGAGTTAATACAGCGCTGTGTGGGAAAAGCATTAAAACAAATATGGTTCCAGCTTAACATTGCATTCCTTTCACTTAAACCAAATGTGATTTGCATAACCTTGTCGTCCTAAATACCCTCTGTACCCGTCAGGCTCTCCCAAGCAGCCATTCGAAAGCAGTGTCCTTCCTGCCTCTCCGGTGGTATCTGGGTCGGCGCTGCTGACATGTTGTCAGAGGTGTCAGCCCCCCATGGAGACACACATCATTATCATCACCATCTCCCACTGCTTCCCTCCCTATCTGTCTGCCTGTCTCGCTTTGTCTCTTGCTGCACGTTACCCTCAGTTGATGGAGCGGCAGTCCCACTGCTGACTCATAACAGTGGATGAGGGATTGGTTGGGCGGTGGGTGGAAGGGTGGCGGTACGGCCCAGTAAGTCAAGGCACTGCAATGGTTGGAAGCCCAGGAACAAACAAGTGGCAAAGTGAGGAAAATAAAGAAGAAGTAACTTTATAAATTTGCCCCCCTTTTCGGGCAAACATTCATAAGCAATCAGGCCATGACCTAAATACGGGGCATCTTTCTTTGAGAGAGATAGAGAATCATCCGGGAAAACAATAGGCCTAGATGTTATTGTGGATGCTCTGTGTCCTTGAGTGGTGCTCCATCATCATGATGAATGGGGGATCCTCTTTGTCAATCATGTGCTTTAGTGGAGCAGGTATTTATTTTTCTGTTTGCACTGTCTGCCTCTTTCTCTCTCTCTCTCTCTGTTTCTCACTCTGTGACTGATGAGGCCTGTCACAGGGAGGAACACCCAGTCTGTAGCCACCGGAGACGACTGCCCACGGCTCTTATGGGATGAAATCATGTCACAGAGACCTCAATTCGGATATTTTTGAAATGCCAAGAAAGTACATTTACTTGAAATGTTTTTTGGGTCAGGTGTCTGTCTGGAGGAGAAGTTGCGCAATCACTTACTTCGTCTGAAAAGGTAATCTTGCATCTGCAACAACCCTGATAGGAGGCATGTGGTAGGATAAAGTCAAACGAGTTATTCTCTAGATTGAATTGCTTACTTCTTCCAGCATCACAGACATTGAAACTTGGCTCAGACCTTTGCACCCCTTACTATTGGTTTCCAGTCATTATAACCAACTCAATCGTTACACTCGACAAAACAAGCCAAAACCAATGCAGGGTTTGATTTCTTGTTGACTCAATGTTGATATAAAATTGCTGTTATTAGAAAATATTCTGCTGCTTTCCCTTCCAAACATCTTCCTGCACATTCTGTTTCCTACCTGCTGTTCTCCCACACATCTGTCAGCGCTCAGCGGCGCACATGGACTCGCTGTTTTTTAAGCGTCTGATAAACAGGTCCTGTTATCCGGAGGTGTTATTCCGCGTTGTGTTTGCTCGAACGACCTTCAGGTGCGAGTTGTTTCCGTCCGCTCGTGCGGGGCAGATGCCACAAGGTGGAATTTCCTTCCCCGTTTAAATGCGAGAGTGAAGTCAGTCGTAATGGCACATGATAATGCCGTTACAAATGGCTGCCCCCATCTGCTGCGGTTTAGGAGTTGGATGGAGATAAACTTCGAAGAAAAACTGTCCTAGATTGTGTCAGAAGCAATGGAAAGAGAAAATAATGGAATGTGTTTAACAATGTCTTATGGGAACGTGATGGATTACCTGAATTGTTTTGACATTTACTCCCAGTTTAGTCATGAACCACAGCTGAGATATTTCAGGTTTAAACATCTATCAGGTCTTTATAGATATCAGAGAGATATCTTACTATTGATTCAGTGACTACTCCTAACAATGCCCTGTGAGACTCCAGGCAACGTATTGTCTGGTGACAAGACAACACAAGAGGGAGATAGATGTTGAGTCCTGCTTCAAACTCTCCTCTGTGAATACAAGACAAAAAACACTGAAACAATAGAAATCGATATCACTTCAAGGTATGACAGAAGGCTCTAATCATAAAAGGGTGCAGCGGAAGTCATTGTGCTTTCAACGGCTCAGGGAGGAACAATTAAGAGTAGATAAGCTATTCTCTCCGCTATCGTTCCCAGACGCCATTTTCCGTGACAGACTTTTCAATAATACGGTTTCACTGCATCGCACTCCTATCAGTTCAATGGTCAGCCCTCGTGGGAATAACTCAGAGAGAAGTGATCGCTTTTCGAAAAGAGTTGGCTGCACACATTTCTCTGCGCCTCTCGAGCATTTCATTACACCCTCTCCATTGTATCTCCCTCCGTCTTTCTCTCACTATCTCTGTCTAAATGGGAGCGTACTGATGCGCTAATGAGCGGAGACAAAGCTAGCAGCATATGGTGGTGATAATGAGATGAACAATGTTTGGAAAACAAGGCCATATATAAGGCTGTGGATCCGACATGTTGCATTGGAGCAGGCAAACAGCGTTGTGCATGAAAAGACACATAACAGCCTTAAGGCTAAGATACATGAGATATATTATTCATGGCCATGCACACCCAAGTCCTAAAGGCAATGTTTCTGGGCAAACAAATGGATGTCGGCGCCAGTGACATGCCTTTATACAGTAAGATCCTTTTATCTCATGGCACATGCCTCCTTTGCCCGCAAGTGTTTATGCAAGTTCTCATTATGCGCCTTGAAAAAACGGCTTAATGGCAAGTCCTGCAATCCAAAGCTGTGTTTCTCATCCTTTTTTTGTTAGATGGGACTCCACAGCTAGATGAACTGGTGACACATTAATAACACCATCTATCATGGTCCAAATGTGTAAACTGGGCATTATATGGTTAGCAAACTACAGGGGGCACAAGCTAAACATTTCAACCATTTATCTTGAACTTTAAGTTAACGCTAATTTTACAATAGCTAGCCAAATTAATTTTGGCTAACTATTGTAAACATTTATACACAATTTTAAGCTAACAATTTATACAGTTTAACCATTTAAGCTAACTATTTTCAATAACATTTGTGTTGAACTATTTCAAATTTCTTCCCATTACTTTAAGGTTGTTGTTAGCTTATAATCAACTTACTCTGTGTCAATCAGAGTTAGCTAGATACGATGAAAAATCCCTGTAGTTTTTGGCCATCTTCTGTGTGTGTGTTTGTGGCGCATTTTGGTGCAGTGTTGAAATCTGTTCTTCGTCCTGCTGCCCTCGCTTCTGTTGCAAACTAGCAAAGGAGCTACGCTACAAAAATGTTATGGATGAATTTTCATTCCGCATTGCTCTGGCTCGATCAGATATTAACTGTGTTCGAGACACAGTTTACAGTGTGGCCGGAGAAAGGCAGCGGCACAAAGCCACGGCTGTTTCTGCTTGCACGCAATGTATATTGGTAAATGTAGGCAGGATCTGGGGAACTTAGCTATCTCGGTCAGTATTGTTGCATTTAGTAATTTAGGCCGATATTTACCACCAACAACAGCCCTTTTTACACTGTGGTTCCTCCATGCAGCCGTTGCCATTTTACATTGGATCAAGCAACACTGGCGTAAAGCCGCTCCAGAGTGTGTTTTTATGTACCGTTCCAGCCCTGTTTTGCCTCTGTTACTACCTCCGCTGCCGGCTCGGACGAGGAACGACTTCGCCCCACCATTACGCATCCATGTGTTTTACATAGAAGACAGAGGCGTAATAATTCTGCCTTGAACTGGCAGTGTAAAAGGGGCTAATGATAGGACATATACATTAAATGGGGCAAAAATTTCCTCAAAGAAAACCATTTCAACCATGTAACAATTCGTTTTAATTTTGCCAACGATTTCAGCTGCTTATCCGTGACTTTCAACTTTCAACTTTTATTCAAATACTTCCAGCCAACTCCTAACACTTGCTTGATAACCAGTTTCATCCAGTCTTAGTTGCAACTGACGTGCTCAAGTGTAATATTTAACATTTAAAGATATTTTTAATAAAGTAATATCTTTTTAATTTCCATGTACTCTCTCCTGCATAAGTACCCCCAGGGGTATAAAACCTTACTGAGAATCATTTTTCTAAAGCAGGCTACTTGATGACTTTTGAAGCACCTCTAAAAGCTGTGTGCAGTTTGTTTGGCTGTCACAGGGCTGGCCCTCTTTCAAACAGTTACCATCGCTGTCAAATAGTCTCTATCTGTGGGCTTTTTGGCCCTTGGACTTCAAACTTACCTCCGACTGCTGACAGCGCCAGCAGGTAGCAAGACCCATGCAGCCTCGGACATCTGTTCTTCCCTTACAGTTTGTCTCTCTCTTATCCAAGCAAACTTTGTTGTTTATAGATAAGGATTCAATTAAAGTTCTCCCCCACGTCCGCAAATCATGAAGGTCTGACCTATCCACCTCGGGGTTTGAAAACTTCTTCGTTGCACAAGCCATTTCATGAACTCTTTCACCTTACCCCCCACCACACAAAGTGGATTTTACACCCGACTCCCGGCAATATTTCTGTGAGCTCAGCGGTCTCATAGCAAGGTCTGTGCTCACTCTATGATCCTCGCCGCCATGCTGCAGCAGAGAGATAGGGGCCGAAGGGATGAGGTCAAGATAGACGCACAGCTTCTTATGTTCTGTAAACAGACGGGAGGGCAAATAAATAGCAAGCTCTCCACTCCCGCCTCACACAGGCTCACACATAACCTGCTTACCATTTGTCAGCGTGACTAAATATGCATATGCAGAGAAACAGAGAGGACCCCACACACGCCTACACATACACAAGGATGTGAGTGCACTGTCACACAAGAGTGAATGATTTGGACGAGTCAGGAGCTTTCAGGCTACATTATAAATACAGAAAGCTTCACACTAGGGCTGCCAGCCACTAAAGATATCCGAGTTGACTCGTAGTCTTGAGTTTTGAGTTTTGAGACTGCAGTTTTATGATCTTAATGTAAGTGTTTTGAGCAACGTTGTTAATACTGTGCGAGATTACAGAGAAATACATAACTATAATAATAAGCCTTTAAAATACAAGTTTAACAAGCCCCTTAGCTACAGTGCCAACGACAAATGCTGTTTATTATTTGTGTTGGAACCAACAATAAATCTAAAAATGTATTTTAATTAGGTATGACGTCCTCCTCGCCCTTCTTTGGTTCTCTTAACTGTAGTTGGGAGACCTCAGATTTCTTTAAGCTGATGATCCATTTAGCATTAGCCTAGCTAGTAGCTGCGAACTAGCTAGCCAATGACATAGTGTAGAATGGTAATGATATTGACCCCCTGAACTGTAGTTGGGAAAACTCTATTTTTTTTAAGCCAATACAATTGGCTTTAGCCTGGCTCGTAGCTGCTAACTAGCTAGCTAACAACACAGTGTAGAATGGCAATGAGATATCAATCCCCTTAAATATAATTGGGAAAACTCTAGTTTTTTTAAGCCAATACAATTGGCTTTAGACTGGCTCGTAGCTACTAACTAGCTAGCTAACTGCATAATGTACAATGTCTGTGTTAGTCAGTCAGCGCAATGAAAACAACACAGGCCTTTTCCCAACTGCTATAATTGTACCTGAGCTTTTCTGGAACTTTCTACCTCTGTAGCTAAACATGTGCTACCCTGTGTCTGTGGTACATCCCTGTACTTCTCTCTAACCCACACACTGAGCTGACTCACTTCCCATAACAAACTGACCTGTCTACATCACACGCACACGTTACCTTCAAGGCCACCGTCCTTAAGGGGAAGGCTCATCTGTCAATGTACAGATACGTGTTACAGACGCTAAGATGACAGACAAGGTGTTGACCCTTGACAACATTTTTAGTTTTTTTTTTTTTTTGTTGAACCTTATAATCTAAATATGCTCAGCTAAAACTCGTTTAAACAACTAATTTGGTGGAATATTAGGGGCAGCCCTAGTTTGTTCATTTAAAATTGTCCATAAGTAGTCTGAGGATGCTGACTCAACTCCTCTGAACTAATATCTCAAAGATGTTTGCTGTCACTCCCAATTTCACACGATACAGGCAGCAGCTCTCGACAAGTGCACACATCTCATCTTTCAGGTTCAGGCTCTGTTTACACAGGTTTTCATTGTTGGCACACACTTTTGTGTCAACATCTTTTCAATGTTAAAATGCTCTGCTCAGTTATACCCAAAGATGACTCATGAAATTACCCATTTACCAAACTAGAGCAAGTCTTTCAATAAAACATGAAGGCTTTTATGACAATGTCTGACAAAGCTGTTAGGATGTGACCTAGAACGTGCTCCGAGGAGCAAAAGCAGACACGTGAAGAAGAAGTGGAGAGAGTTGAGCAGACAGACCGACAGAGCAGCAGGCAGCATAACATAGGTTGCATAACAATGACTTCTTCAGTACAGTACAGCCGGCCTGCCTGTTGATATGTGGGCGCGGGTGACTGCGGGACAATGCGAACTTGCCGTGTGCTGCGGAGCAAATACTACACGAGAGAATACTGTTGCCATGACAAGAGTCGAGAGGAAGAGAAGGAGAGATGGAGAGGGTGTTGTAATGACAGAGAGGCAGTTTTGCAGCTGAAGGAAAGAAGGTTTATGCATTTAAAGAGTGAGGAGAAAGAGGGAATAATAGATGAGTCAGCTGCTTACAATTTTTGCGCCGAATCAAACAAGCAGTGAAATTGAACTGTAAGGCCAGTAGCGATGGAGTCAGGCCAACATGAGATAGAAGCACTCCTACATACATGTGCTCAGGCTCTCTCTTGATGTTTTTTTTCTCCATTTTCTCGTGCACACACACACGACTGTACAGCGCACATCAAGGGACACAGTCGGATGTGTTGTCTACCCTATTTCAACAGAGTATATTCTTGTCTGCGACATGAGCAAAGCACAGATACCGTTTCTGCCCCGGGAGGATTGCCTCTCGGCTCCGTGCAGGATGTCTGGCTTCCCACCAGGGAGGCCGCACGGCTTTGAAATCACTCCGTGCTTCGGTGCCGTACGACTCTGCCTCTGCACTGTTATGTAGTGCACACTCATGCCGTGCGTTGCTGACTGCGATGTCTGTTACCTGGCGGTCATAAGCTCATCATCCACGCGCTGTCTCATCAGTGCAGTCACACTTACTGTAATGCTGACATTCCTGCGCCTTCGCCCTGCAGGGGGAATTCATGTAAATGTGTCTCTCTCTGTAACGTTAGAAATGAGGTTCAAACGTTGGCATACATTTGGAAATAAAACCAACTTCCCTGAGTAGTACTCACTGATGACTTCACGAAATTAAATTCATAGTTTCCTGCTGTCTGTGATTGATGTAATGGAGTCATGATTCAACTCTAAGCCAATTTACAGCCACATTTTCACTTGCAAACAGTCAGGGTTGTGAGCAATTCTTGATAAGAAAAAAAGCCAAACAGGAAATGATCGATCTTTTGTATTGGGCGGGAGTAATTTTGCACAGCCAGAAGTCCATCTTGTCAAGCTCATGAAAGTCTAAGGAAAATCATAACTGACCTTTAGCAATCTCCTCGCAGCCATTCAACTGGCTTTGAGGGGGAAAGGCTAAACTCTGCACCTTCATAGATTCAATTATCTTCACGTGAAAGTCAGAACGGTGGATTTTCTACTTGTGTTGGAAAATACAATGAAACTTTTTTTTATGGACGTTTCTGCATGTTTTCTCAAGACTGACAAGCTATCAACTGAAATTGACTCCTACACAGATAGCAGCAGATATAACTTATTTTTAGTTTGCATGTTAACAATACTGAATCAGAATTTAAGGATGGCAGCGTTTTTAAAATGAATCAGTGTTTGGTTTGTCCAGTGACTCAACAATAGACTGTATATAAAAAGTGGACATACCCATCGCAAAGTCACCCATTGCTTTATTGACTTTATTGTTTTGAATCCATGACTTTAGCCACCGCCATCTTGTTTTCTGACCCAGAAATGACCATATTTGGACGAGAGGGTGGGAACACATTGCAACTGCCCTAACCTGGTTGGCTGGTTGCTGTGACAGGTATCACAGGTAGCCACGCCCTAAAACAAATCTGGTCTATAATCTAACTTTACATGGAACCATAATTTAAAAAAGGAACATCATGCTTTATTGAAGACTTATACTAGTGATTGGGAACATGAACTCAATAGTATTTTTTTTAATGAGGAAATAAATCAAGCTAGAATTTGGGCGATTTTCTCATAGACGTCTACAGCTCCACTTATACAGCCTATGGGAAAAACACACAAACGCAACACAACAACTGAATCTGAACACAGGTTGACTTTCCTTGACCTGGTTGATATGGTGATCTACCGGAGCTGATATTTTAGTAAAGAGAGAACTGCCGTGCGAGCATTAGCAATGTTAGCCATCTAGGCTAAGCAGATGATAGTTGGACTTATTGGCGATTGGTCCTTCTATACCTTTTCTATCAACCATGAAAGGAGTGAGACAGCTGTTGTTTTCGAAGGAGAACATGGCTACACGGCTAAACAACTGTGCTTCCATATTCACCCGTCTATACATCGACAGAGAGAGGGCTTTTATTATGACCACATCCGAGAACTAAAGGAATATTTGCAGACTATTAAACCAGGACTTCAATAGCAGAAATTAATAACGGAATGATTCAGCTTCTTTTTACAGTGTTAATGTTAATAGGACATTACGTTTTAGGGCTATCTAGCCTAGTTACAAAAGCTAGGATGCTTTTGCTTGCATGTGTTTCTGCTAGCACATTTTGTTTGGCCAATGAAGCCTTCTGCTACGAGACAGTAGTTCTTTTGATACATAGCATTGGACTGCTGCTTTTAAGAAGCCCAAGGATCCATCATCAGTCTTTCATTTTGAAGTCACCAAGACTGTATGAAGTCTTTTAACAAATTGAAGTGTTGAATAAAGAAATAAAATATCAAGGATTTACTCCTCCAGTTTGAGTTTTCTTTCTCCTCCAGCGAGAACATGATCAAATCGCTTTATTTGTCTTTGATCAACATGCTGTAAAGTGTGCAAACTCTGCACCATGTGAGATATGTAAAATAAGTTTAAAGAACCACCTTCAGTGCAATCTTTCAGTTTTTAAGTTATCTTCTGACATTTCTTCATTAACATGATATTCTCCACTGTTGTGACCAAGTCATTTTTGCTCAAATCCCAAGTAAGTCTCAAGTCATTTGGTCCAAATCTCAAGCAGATCTTGAGTCTTTTTTGGGGGGGGCAAGTCAAGTCAAGTCACAGGTTATGTCAAGTCAAGTCGAGTCCTTAGTTAAGTGAAGTCACTTGGTGGTCTGCTCTGAGACCGTATTGAGTAGTAACGATTACGACTGATGAGGCTTCTCTTTGGGGAAAAACATCAGGTAGCATGGGGCTTTGATAGTGCGTGTTGCCATAGCGAGGAGCTTGACTGACAGCCAGTCATCCAATCATGACAATCACATACCGGGGAGCTTTTTGAATCATGATTCCCAGTTTGCGCTGCATACATACTTGATAGTTAGAAACTTGATAACATTGAATTATATCATTGTATATTTAACAGCTAACATTCAAACTTATAAACACATGCAAGTCATCCGAGTCATCTTGCCTCAAGTCAAGTCAAGTCGCAACTCAACAAAACAGTGACTCGAGTCCAAGTCACCAAGTCTCAAGTCCACATCTCTGATATTCTCAGACAATTGGGCTCCTTACAGGTCTAAATGTATTGATTTTCTTGACCTTGTGACCTTTTACCCAACACTTTTTACAACTGTCATCTATCAAGTACAGTTGGGCCTTTTTCTGTCTTCAGATTTCTTCAATTTCTCCATACTTTGGATTTTTCAATGAGCTTTAATATTCTGATCATAGGACTGTTTGTATTTGTCAGTTATATCGTTAGAAATCTGTAGAAAAGCATGTTTCCATAACTGATTCCCAACTGTATCCAACTGATTTTCTGTTCTTTGTATTCTGCAGCTGTAATCTTTGGTAAATACTACATATTAAAAAATAAAAACTGGCACACACGGGAGAAAGTTAAAAGCCAGTGGTGGTAGATAGTCATTGTGTTGTGATTCAGCTTGGTGAGGCTCTCTGTGACCACACCACGAGCCTCCCACTGCAGCCTTTCATCATCCTGATGGGCATCCTCTGTCAGCTGCCAATCATCCTGGTGAATGGGTTCACAGTGTGATGATGTCATTAGGGGGGCTGCGTCTGTTTTCACTTTCTGTGTCTCTGTGTGTGTGTGTGTGTGATCTTTTTGAGATAACAATGCAGGGATCAGAGGTTTTTTTGCAAAGAAAAGTGGATATAATCACAGTGGTTTGGAAGGAGCAGAACGTGTGGATATTTTTGGTCTCTCAGGTTCGGATGAGACGAGGTGTGCTATTATATGTGTTTTGGCTCGAATTTCCATCATCTTGTCACCCTTGTAAGAGTGTGAGAAGAGTGTCAGCACTCTACGAACCTGAAATAATTATCGCGCACTGTAAGCAAATAGAAGCAGAGGAAAAGAGTGAACCGCATCAGTTCTTGGATTGTATACGTGAGCACAAGAACTGGCAAAGAAAGCCTCAACTAGCAGTCCCTGTGTTATAAACTGTATCACTAAAATTCTGTGTTATAAACTTAAAAACGGCACAAAATGTTCTCCTAAAAATAGCTACTTCAGTGTCCAATAAATCCACTTGCACACCTATTGTAAGTCCTAACCCTAACAGCACTGCTGCTACTTCTTGTATGAATCACTGTTCTTTGAGCCTCCATGAGGTACTTGGTTCTTTTAAACTTGGATTGCTTTTGAGAAACGATGACGTAAATCCAACAGTTTTAACAGGTGCTGGTTAAGCAGGGGGTATACAGGGCAAAATCTGGACAGGCATGCTCCTGGTGCTGTAATAATTTTAGTGATCTGTTACTGCGTTTCATTAAACTGACATGGAGAAGTTGCAGTAGCTTAAAAATAAAAATGTTATGGTAGCATAATAGTAGTTAAACATTTTGGGAAATGAGTTTACGTTCTGGTGGAGAGTTAGGTGAGAAAATTGATGCCACACTCATGTCTCTATGCTAAATACTGAGCTACAGCTAGCCCAAGAGAGAGCTAGCATACATTAGCACAAATACCAAACAGCTAGCTTGTCTCAGCACAAAGGTTTGGGTAAAGAAATATAAGAAACAACATGTTAATCAGTGAGGCTGAAAGGTTGATATGGTTACTGTACTTCCCCCAGTCTCTGACATTTGTGCTAATCCAAGCTTATCTTCACAAGCTACATATTTAGCCTTCTGTGCTCGAGAGAGAGAGTGGTATCAATATTCTGTCTAACTCTGTGTCAAGCAGATAATTTGTGTATTTCCCAAATGTCTGTTACTGTGTTTCATTAAACTGACATGGAGAAGTTGCAGTAGCATAAAAATAAAAATGTTATGGTAGCATAATAGTAGTTAAACATTTTGGGAAATGATCTTAAGTTCTGATGAAGAGTTGGGTGAGAAAATTGATGCCACACTCATGTCTCTATGCTAAATACTGAGCTACAGCTAGCCCAAGAGAGAGTTAGCATACATTAGCACAAATACTAAACAGCTAGCTTGTCTCAGCACAAAGGTTTGAGTAAAAAAATATAAGAAACAACATGTTCATCAGTGAGGCCGAAAGGTTGATATGGTTACTGTACTTCCCCCAGTCTCTGACATTTGTGCTAATCCAAGCTAATCTCCGCAAGCTACATATTTAGCCTTCTGTACTCGAGAGAGAGAGTGGTATCAATATTCTGTCTAACTCTGTGTCAAGTGGATAATTTGTGTATTTCCCAAAATATCCACAACTGCTCTTAGACCCACATATGGACATTTCTATTTTTGCATGTCTTTGTATTTTGCCTCATTAAGTTGTCATTTGTCACAGTATCATCAGTGTCACACATCCCAAGAATGAGCACAACCTCAGCTAACTATATGTCACTCAATAGAGACACTATAATAGGAGATCAGCCTATAAAAGAAAAAATGCATATTTTAATTGCATATTTTATTGAAAAACACACTGTAAACTATATGATTGGGAAAAAAGTGACGCTTAAAATTGCACACGTGTGTTAGGATTGTTCTAGAAGTGATTTGAAGCTTCTAGCTCCTACTGTTAATGAGTTATACCCATTCTTTTGGGCAGAGTCTTTGGGCGTTTTTTTTTGCTAGAAATTGTCTTTTTTCCCTGCCAGGGCATTTCCTTATCGAGTGCAGAGTCGTTTTTCGTCCACATCTCCTCCGTCAAAAATCAACTGCAAAGTCTCTTTTTTGCCATTTCTTTTTTTTTTTAATGTAAAAACTAAACTTCGGAAAACGTATCTCTTCTCTCTCGTCTCTGTCTGTCGTCTCATTTTGCTCTGGTACCCCTCCGTTTTCGCCTCTGTATCACTGAATAAAACACAGGCTGATGGCACCTACTGGAGCCAATCAAAGTGTCTGATTCGGAAATGTGACTCTCTACATCAACAACAAAGATGGCTGATGAGCACCGATCTATAAACGTACAAAGAGAATGAGCAACAAGCCAGGCAAAGAGAGGAGACTATCCATATTCCTATCCATAACGCAAGTTTGCAAGACTTATGACCCAGACGACATGGAATTTGGGCCCGTATTCGGGCCTGTGGGTCTCAGAGGGTTAAATCAAACTGCACCACAGTTTTAACCAATTGTTTGCAAGCTTGTAAGCTAGCTAACTAAAGCTTGCAAGCTAGCTAACCAAATTATAGCCTCACATAGCAACAGATAAACAAGCCAACCTGGCAGAGCAGACATGAGTCCAATTAAATGGACTGTGTTTGTCGTTTCTCTGTTTAAACCCACCAGGTTTTTATTTACTGACAGCCTAAAACATTTGCATAAAATTGCAAATTAGTATACAGTGCAATTGCGAGGTTGTCTCCTCTTGGTTGTTTTGCTGGGCTTTTCAATATTGTGAATCCATAGCTGATCATAGATTCACACTATTGCGAACCATTTCATGGCAGGGCGCCTGAAATAAAGGAGATGCACCTGTGCTTTGATAGGATATTGAATTCCATAATTGTGCTCCACAAGCAGACAAAATCCATTATGAAATGAGAAAATTGGTGACCTCGTGTCGGCCATTTTGGTCTGCCATGAAAAATAAAGCAGTGGACCGGCTTTTATCATCAGTGGACTGAATGTTGTTTTCCCAGAAATTCTATTAAATGGATGAGAGAAAAGGGCTTCAGCGCTATCTTTGCAATTTTTGCCCAAATCCCTCGTACAGAGCCTTCAATTTAGTTGAATTCATGTCGCCTTAAGTGAACCAACATGCACTTCAGTCTATTTCTTTTCATCAAGCACCATGGGACATTTCATCACATTGGGGAGTCTTTCTTTATTTCTTCTTTACGGCTCCACGCTGTCTCTCACTCTGATGTTCCTTTTTAATTGTCTGCACACTCTACCTTGTCAGTCAGTGTGTGTAAATGTGTGTGTGCGTGGTTTGAGTCAGCGCCAGGGCTCCGTGATTAATTAGTAACAACACAACTTGCTTTTCCTTGACAGTTGGATTGGGTAGGTTTAAGGCCTGTGAGCACACCTCGTTTCTCAACAAGGCACCGCTGAGAAGAAACGGGGAGAAAATGGTGGAGGAAATCAATATTGTCAGGTCGTGGCCACACAATTTCCCCTTCTGTTTGCTGTGGAGCAACAAAAGGTCGTCTGTACGGGCACCTGGAGGGCCAAAAAGGGAATAGAGGGGAAGAAGAGTTTGTATTTATGAGACTTTGTTGAGATTGTTGATCTTTAACTGCCTCTTCATCCCTCTTGCATCCTCATCCCTCTCCCTTCACGTCTCCCGCTCTCGTTCCTTCCTCTTCCTCTTTGCCTCCAAACGTTTTCTTACTTTTCAAATTACCAAGTGGCAGTTTTGGGGCTTTTAACAGAATGTATCCACTTAGCAAGGATACCTTCGCCTTCAGTAACAGGAATTTGCAATTATCTGTCTGGCTCAGCGAAGCGGGAGAACAATGTTGAAGAGAGTGTCCTCCGAATTCCCACACACATTTTAACTTTCGGGCTGTGCTTTAAAGTCTGTGAAGTTGTGTTACACTTCCCTGCTGCTCTCTTACAACTCTGCCCTTCATATCTGTATGTTCAGCGTCTTCCAGAGGAGATGCAGCTTGAGGTGCGGTTGACGGAAAGCTGATCCGTTCACCAATCAATTATGACCATGGAAGAAGGCTATTTTTAAAATGTGCTTGGGTGTGGGGGACTGATTGCCTGCTTATCACAATCAGTACATAAAGTATTGGATTTCTGGATCAACATATGATTTACTGATGATCCTTTATGGTTTAGAGGCAACAATTTACAGCCAACTATTCCTAGCTGTAAGTGAGATGTTCGTTAGCAGTTAGCAATTTTTGCAGATAGATTATTGATAGTAATTAAGAAACATGGCAACGTAGAAACAATGGTCAAGCAAAATTAATTTGACAAAAGGAGAAGGCTAACGCCGGGGACACACCTGACGCGGAAGCGCCGCGAAGCGCCAAGAAGCACCGAGAAACAGAGCCAGTTTCCTTTCGGGGTCCATGTTAACCGATTGTGTCGTTCACAACAGACGCGCCGCACCTCCGCGGTCGGCTCGCGTCCTGCAGCTATCGTTTTCGGCGTCTGGTCTATTTTTTGCGCGAGCCGCGAGCGATCACGTCAATCCTGGCCGGAAGTCACACATGAAACAACGAGAGAATCCGGTCAATTTTCAAAATTAAAACAATTTTCAAAGCAGCGCTTCCTCGTCCGGTTTGTCCCCGGCGTAACAATGTCTTGGTTCAAAAATATCTATACACATGTTGAATCCGCTGTATGTGAACATAATGGGTGGCAATTGAGAATGCATCAAGACTAGCTAGATACCAAGCAAGCAGTTAGCTAAAATAGCTGATGGATAACTAGCCTCTAGCTCAAGAGTAGAAATCGTTAGCTGAAAGTGCTGCAATGGAAATGGTTTGAACAGACAGATTAAAGTAATGGGTCGACATTTGAAATCGTTAGCAGCTAAAGGGAACAGATTTTAGATCATGAAAGAAACACATGGAGACCTAGAAACAATTGTCAAGCAAAAAGGGAGTAGGCTGATAATGTCTTGGTTCAAAAATATACACATGTTGAGTCCACTTTATGCAATAGGTGGGAATTGAGAATGTATCAAAACTAGCAAGCTAGCAAGCAAAAAAGTCAAAAGAGTTAGCTAAAATAGCTGATGGATAACTAGCCTCTAGCTCAAGAGTAGAAATCGTTAGCTAAAAGTGCTGCAATGGAAATTTGTGGTTTAAACAGACATAAAAATAATGGGTCGACATTTGAAATCAGCCAAAGGAAATAGATAAGCTAGCTCTTATACTGGAGAGTCATTAAGATAGAGAGCAAAAAGTAATGGTTAAATTGAGGCTAGTTAGCTAAAACGATGATACAGAAATGATGATAAACAACACAGATAGTTAGCTAAAGGTATTGAATAGACAGTAGTTGGCTTAAAATGATGGCTAAATATTGATCTAAAATGATAAAACGTAATACATTTTGAATGATATATTGCTTATTGCTTCATTAATCTTGATCAGAAAGATACATTTCATGCTAAAACGGCATCAAAAGTATCTTGTGTGGATGACTCCAAAGTGTGTCTATAAAGCACCATTAAGATAAAGCGGTTTCTGTTGCATTTCGTCAATGTTTAAGCTGATAGCCGAAGGGAAATGTGCATAAAAAATGTCAGCTTAGAATCCAGAAATGTGTATTCAGGCTGAATATTTGAGCTCAAATGACATAAATGAAGTGACATGCATGATAATAGACCGCAGATGCAGCTTATCAGAGAACATATACACTCTGGATTCTGTCCAAATGTGTGTTAGGCAGCATGACATACAAACGGCTGCAGCTGTGGAAAGATGGCAGGAGTCCATCAGATGATGGTCCTGACATGAATGGATGTAAATGTGTCCGTAGAATTATGGAGCGTGATAATCATTCAGCAGCTTAAATCGTTTCAAAACGAGGTTTATATAAGCGGCCAGTCAAGAAGCCCAAGCCACTTCCACGCACTCTATCTTAACCTGATTGTGACCTTGTCCTGTCGTGTGTCCTTGCCTACAGAGGGGGGTCAGATCAACAACAACGTGGGACCAGGCTCAAACATGGCCCAGCAGCACCCGTACCCTGCCCTCAGCCAGCTGGCTCATGTCTACGAACAGCAGCAACAACAGCAGCAACAGCAGCAGCAGCAAAACAAGGACATCAACAAGTACGCCTCCCTGAAGGCCGTGGGTGAGTATCTGTCAAGTTCCATTGTTATCTTAACATATTTAAATTTAAAGACACAGCAGAACAGAGGAATCCTTTACAGTTTGAGATAAGCAGTGTGCTTGATGTTGGGGTTGGGGGTTCCCTTGTTCTTGTTAGCGAAGTCACATTCAAAGCATCCAAAGCTGGCAATAAATCTTGGGGAAAGGAGAACTTTGTTTTGTACATTTTATTTTGCTGAATATTTTGTGATCCGAAAACACACAGAGGGCAGAATTGATTTGAGGCCTCCCGTAGCGAAGTGACTAAAGAACAGCAGTCCTGCAGGCAGACTTGACAGGTGTTATTGAACGCCGGACGCGCTGTGAAACAGAAGCAGGCTGCTTACCGAGCTGTTTGACAGCTTAATGCATGCCACCAAATTCAATGAGCTCAGCTGCCAGCTGATTTGAATGTGCCTCATCATGGCAGTATGTTATTGGCAGTGGCATTACTATTTCATAACCTGAATAAATTTGAGATTGACTTGTGAATTTTTCAGGATGTGTCTGTCAGCATATCCTTTCCAGACTTGATTGAGAATTCAGCCCACTCACGCAGGGCATCATCTGAGCCTTACTGATATGGGATTGAGACCGATATTGATTCTGATTTTGGAAAGAAAAAATCAATCACTGATATAGTGAATTTTTTGAGCAGGAATTAATTTATGAACATACCTTTTCTATGTGGACAGATTACTTTTTTCTCCAACAACTCAACTAGTTCTGCAACTTTACTGAAACTGCACTGTTGTTGCCAAGCAACCCAAACATTCTCCTGCACTCTGTCTACAGGAGCCGAGTGCACAAGCTGGGCCTAAAAAATTGGTCTTTTCTTTCACGTCTGACTTTGCTACAACCGACTTCTTGATTCGTATTTACACTGAGTGCACCAAGCCGAACTGACACCGGGCGTAGCTGCACCTGGTCATTTAATGCGCGTCCAGGTAAACACTTGCAAAGCAACACACGTCCCCTCTCTTTCTACTTTCTATTTTCTACAGATGATATGAATAACACAAAACAAAACAAAAATTAATTCAACTGATAGGGAAATAAGGAAGCTAATTTTTATGTTCTGCATTCAACTCTTCAACACACACACACAAAATTGATCACCGCTGCAATCAATAATAATAATCATGCCGTTGTCCAATGTACATTTATTATATTCCTTCCCTGTGTTTTGAAAGGTCCCACTGGCATAAAATCTGAGCACAATCAGCACCTGCAGGGCTGGGACAGCGCCGCGTTTCTGTCTGACACATGCCGCAGCTGAGAAGAGAGTTCTTCGATTAATTCAAACAGGAAACATTT
This sequence comes from Semicossyphus pulcher, assembly GCF_022749685.1. NCBI lineage: Eukaryota > Metazoa > Chordata > Actinopteri > Labriformes > Labridae > Semicossyphus > Semicossyphus pulcher. The sequence continues at coordinate 8,343,653 of NW_027211670.1, read as the reverse complement.
CCATCAGCTCACTTTTCGAGCAGATTTCCAGCGGGTTTGTCCGATCATGGATGACCCTCTCTCGTTTTAATGCCGTTTATTCATCATCCCGTAAAACAACAAGATGCGCTGCCATTGGGTTTTACTTTTAAGTTTTGTGACCGTTACTGTTACCTTTTGTTTTTACCATGGATTTGAAGTCAGGCGTTCTAAACAAACGGGACTTAGGTCTAACTGGTGCACAGGGTGCGATTTGAAGTCCGTCGTAACTTTCAGCCCCAACGTTACACCTATGCGTACAACCAGCTGGTGCACTCGGCTCCAGGTTACCACAGATCCGCCACGTTGTGTGACATACATTTATCTGTATATGTAAATTTATAATGCAACCAGTGAAGTAAGCTGTGTGATTCAGAGGTACCAGCTTGATCATTATAGACATACACGGCCTGCTGGGATGTTAAGTAACAGCATTCAGAACAAAGTGATACACAGTGAAAATTCCCAGTGATGTTCTACTAACTGGAACTAACTGTTGTATAATTATTTATCATCAATATTGTTTATACTCTCCTTAATTAACAGTTTCTATATCAGCACATTTACACCAATACTGATATATCTATTTTGATATAACGGTACCGATAATATCGGCTTACTCGTATATCGGTCAGGCTCTAGTGTAAGCTACAAACACATCTACATAGGCAGCTACAAGATGCTATTTGTCTGCTTCTGTGCCCTGTATTAGAATCTAATCAGAAAGACCTTGTCTTTGAAAAGTCTTTTGCTGCGTGCCAAGCAGCACCAAGCAAAATATTTGGTTTAATATTTGATTCAGATATCAAATGTAGGTGTGATCTCGCTCAGTGTTGTAAATGTAATTGGTATTCCCTCCGCCACACAGCATGTGGAGGCCTCTGACTCATCTCGAAAACATGTTACAGTAATAAATTATCATGATTGTTTATGCTGAGTACCGCTTTGTGCTGGAAGCAAGACGATGTTGTGTAATTATTGTAGCAGTTAATATAACTGCCAGCAAACCAGACAAACAGATGAATAATAAGTGATAAGTGGACACATCATCTTCGGGATTACAGGAAAGGCAACTCAGAGGAACATCAATGAAATAGTGATTAACACCGTCATCATGCTCCCTCCATTGTTTGGAGTATTTTTTATAATTCCTCGATAACTGACTAAATATACATATCAGTGGATGGATATTTTCAGCAAAGCGACAACTGTGACTGCAGAATGTGTTCAGTTATCTAAAATGCCACCCGACGACATTGTGGTGTCAGTCCCCAGGGATTAGAGAACAAAAGGATTCTTTGTCGACTTCACATTTTAGGCCGATATTCAACAAGAACGGAAGAATTCCATCACAGGAGAGAGAGCTCCAATTTCTCCTCTGACAGTTCAGCGCAGCCACAAGGCGCGCTGAAACCTTCCTCTCTGATGTTAGACTGTGGCTTTCCTTTCATCTCACCACACATTAAACCAACAGATGGATGCGACACATGCTTTGAGGACTGGGGATGGCATTTTGGGAAATGTAGTAACTGTAGGCGAGGAAGGCTGATGAAAAAATGGGTACAAAAAGGAAAATTGTAGCACAATTACTGTCATTTTAATAATGATATTTAATTATGTGTTTCCTTTGAAGCACTTTTTTTTACTGCTTTTGTTTGCTTCGTGTATTTAAGATTAGAAAATCCCTTTCAGAATTATTTCATTATTTCAGTTTCTAATGTGTGTTTTTTTTAGACACAAAATTGGCTCAATTACCTGTTTAAAAAAATTAGTTATATCTACTACCTTCATATGATTTAAAACTCCAGAATCTATGAATACATACATATTAAAGCAGATATTCCTTTTGATAACAGTTCACAATGTCTCCTGTTTGCTCACTGAACACTTTGTTCTCAGTTGTTTGTTAGCTGGAGGCTTCGAGTTGCGTAACCTGCATATCCAAAATTTGGAATGTCATCCTTGTGAGTACACATCTTAAACTCAGATTTCAGGTGAGCATAGAGAGAGTTTGAACCAATAGTCTAATGTGAAAGCAAAATCTACATGTGTCATTCTGCATAATCAAGATTAAATGAACACAATAAAGCAATCTATGATTTTCAATGGATTCCCAAATGGCATGTTGTAGTTAGTTAAGTTACGTTGACTGAACCACTGACGGGGAACTATTTTGTTTACACTTTAAACCCCATCACCAACAGTCTGACATTACAACTCTGGTCGACCAATCAGCCATAACATTATAACCACTGACAGGTAGAGTGAATACATTGATTATCTCGTTACAATGGCCCCATCAGTGGGTTATGTTAAGGCCAGTTCAGATCAATGATTCGCAACGAGACTGGATGCAACTGCCAAAAGAATCCATTGACATCTGATCGTAAATGTTCCAAAACTTGGGCGTTCAACATCAAAGCAACACAACGTAACGCACACAGACACAGCTGACCGTCTCCATAGTAACCACATACCCCACTACTTCTGCGTTAATACTATAATGTTAGATAATACTATATAATGTAAGTATTAGGCTTAGTATTGGGTTACATGAATTATCTAGCTGGATTTCTGTTATCGTTATAAAAAGAAATGGATGACAGTGACATGCTCGCAATGTTAGCTGTAACACTGATTAATAAACGTCGAAGACAGAGAGTTTGGAGAGAGAGGATCTGGAGACAGCTTTGGCTACTGCAGCGCCAGAGACAGGGTGCCTACACCAATTTATGCTGTTTCCTGATTGGCTGAAGTGAAATAGGTACATCATTCCATTCTAAAACTGCATTTGGAGATTTGACAAGTCAAATCTTCTGCAGCTCCACGCAACAGCTTCAGAAGCTCTGCAACTAACCAGTTCACACCACTGCAATTTTCTCTGCAACATTCTAAAACTGTTTTGTTGCATTGCGAATCATTGATCTGAACTGTTTCTGAACAAAGTTGATGTGCAGGAAGCAGGAAAAATGTGCAAACGTAAAGGTTGCTGCACACAGACAAACGCTGACCAACACCAACCGTCGGGTCAGTGTGCGCAGACAGTCTGTGTTTGTCGGTGGTTCTCGGATGGAGTTGTTCGAGTTTGACATGTCCAGTCGTGGAAAGTAGGACCAATGTGCGCCTATTCCCAACAAACCACAACATTCTGAGAGTGCTTTCCCTTGATAACTATCCTATGCTCGCGTGCAGAACATCACTAAGCAAGTTCTGGTAAAATAAAGCTAATACTTAAATAAGAATAAGTAGGCAACAAAAGTCTGTCCTGTCAGCTAACGTCCTGGCAGTGTGGAGCTGGTAGTTGGTTTCCGGAACATTCTAAAGACTGCAACAAGTAAACTTTAGAATATTGAGGTGACGTTGTCTGGGCAGTGTGTAGTCACTGTAAGGATGTGAGGGACTTTGACAAGGGCCAAATTGTGATGGCTATAGACGACTGGGTCAGAGCATCTCCAAAACTTCAGCTCTTGATGAATCACGCTTTCTTTTACATCATGTGGTTGACTGGATGCGTGAGCGTCAGTTACCTGACGAAGACCTGGCACCAGTAGGCACTCTGGGCAATGTTCTGCTGGGTCCTGCCATTTATGTGGATGCTACTTTGACACGTACCACCTACCTAAACATCAAGTACACCCCTTCATGGAAACAGTATTTCCTAATGGCAGTGGCCTCTTTCAGCAGGATCATGCGCCCTGCCACTCTGCAAGAATGGTTCAGGAATGGTTTGAGGAACACGACGAGTTCAAGGTGTTGACTTGCCCTCTGAATTCCCCAGATCTCAATCCAATTGAGCATCTGTAGGATGTGCTGGACAAAGAAGTCCGATCCATGGAGGCCCCGCCTCGCGACTTATGGGACTTAAAGGATCTGCTGCAAACATAGTGCCAGATACCTCAGCACACCTTCTGAGGTCTAGTGGAGTCCATGCCTCAATGGGTCAGGGCTGTTTTGGCGGCAAAAGGGCGACCTACACAATATTAGGCATAATATTATGGCTGATCAGTGTAAAGTCTTCTCCACTGCTGGAGAGGTAACATGGCACCTAATCAAGATAGATCCCCCCCTCCCCCCCATTTAGTCCGGAAAACATTGACTTCTGTCTTACAAGAGACATTAAGGCATGTTTGTCAGTAAATCACAGTTACGCAAATAGATGTTGTTAACCTTTTCAAATGAAAATGTTTCAAACTCCCACACACTCTACATTTTTCTGTTTGACAGTGACCTACATGAGGACTATTTATCTTAATAACTGCCGGTTATGATTCATGTTGCATTTTAGCAAACAAAAACACAAGTCGATTGTTTGACGGTGCACTTAGTCTGAAACTAGAGCCCCATTTCTAGTGATTGATTTAAGAATTGATTCAGAATCTAAAAAAGTTAGATATTTTGAGCTGGAGGGACTTTAATAATGACCGTTTAAAATTGTAATGTCAGTATTTATTGTTCAAAGGAAGAGGAACACACAAACATACTAGTCTAAACATCCTCTGCGATTGTTATTCTGAGGCTGTATTAAGTCTCTGCAGGTTGATTTTTATAATGCTCTGACATGTTGTGAAAGCCGCGACTGCCTGGAGGGAATAAAATCAATCTAAAAAGCCGTGGTCGCCTCTGAAAAATGGTTGGAAGCTCCCGAGAGTGTGCACTTTTTCAACTTAATGGGATAAAATGTGCAAAACTACCCGTGTGGTTCTGTTACAAAGAGGTAAATTTGTACATTTGGGTTCTTTGCGAAGATTGAGTCGAGTCCAGGCGGGAAAGTAGAAATAACATTCGCACCTTTAAACCACCTCTTCCTCTCTGCTTCTTCATGTCTACAATGGCCCTCATCTTCCCTTAAACACCATTTGCCTTCCTCCTGTTTGCTCTTTCAACCTTTAATGTCTCCTTTTTCTCTCCCTCCTTTTCATTTCCTCTCCCGCTCCTTCCCTCCCACCGTTCCCAATTTCCCATCTTCTTCCCTTCCTCCTTTCATATCGACACCTTTAATCATCCGCCTCCTGCCCTCTCATATGCACCTTTTCTTTTTCACTCCCTTTGTCCCCCCCCCACCCTTCCACTCAAACCACTTCCTCCCCGCCCTCCCTCCCACCCCTACAATCCATCACGCTTCATATCGCTCCTTAAAGAATCATTGGACTGCTAATCTCCAGCCTCCCTTATAGCGCCTCATATCTGATTCCATTTCTGTAATTGAAGGCAGCCCCCTCTCCCCTTGCCCGCCCCCACCCTCTCCATCCTTGGGCTCACACTTGACTGACAGGTTTCCATTCCACAAGTGGTATTCAAAGAGGCTCCTATGAAATGATTGGAAACCTGGCCAGAGATATACAGCACAGGAAACCCTGGATTTGTGGAGGCAAAGTGCCATTACTGTGATTCAGAAGATGGGACGTCTCACACACACACGCTGGGAAAAAAAAATGTGTGTGTGGGTGGAGTAAGAGAGGAAGAGGGACCGAATGACAGCCAACAAATCTCAAATGCCATTGGTAGCTCTCCTTTCTGTGTGCTCTGCTAATCTTGAGCAACACAAATGGACTTTTCTTTTCTTCTCCTCCGCTACACAGTTTGGTGTTTTCACTCCCCCCCTGAGCACCAAGACTAAGATCAACTCAACCGCCCTTTTCCCCCCTTTTCTTTAATTGCTTCTGCCACTTTCCCAGTGGGCCACCATCCAGCTGATAAGCCACACTTCTGTCAATCAATAGCCATCTCCTCTGTCCCCCCTGTGCATCTATATAAGGTTACTTTATCGAACTTCAACTGCAGCCGAGGCAAAAACCAACTAATAAAGGTCCCTGGATGCCGACCTGAAGCTCGGCCTGGCGGAGGACACCGTCTCCCACATGTACAAATAACCAATCATGGCTAATGTCCAATGCACACATCTAACACCTGCGATAAGTCTGCAAAGAAACTCCTTCAGAACTTGAATTGCTGTTTTTGTTTAAATCAGGCCTGTTCCTGTCCTGCTGTAGCATTTATTAGTAGCACTGTTTTGTATTCAGGACTCAAAGTGAGCTCAGCGAAAGATCATCATCGGTATGAAGTTATTAAAAATGTAAAGTTTTTTGGGCACATGAAGATTATATCCGTAGGCTTATATCCTCACACCTCATCTGTTATTTATTCTTCTATAATCCTCTTTACATACAAATGAGTTTCAAAAATTAAACACGGAGGGAGAAATATTCAGCCTTTTATCTGCTTATTTGTTTGGGTTTAACATGGAAGAAGTGGGATCTTAACGGGACTGTACAAGAGAGTTCAAAAGTTCAAGCAACACAGGGCTTTGAGCTTGCTAATGCTAATGCTAATGTCTTTTAGCTATATGTTTTTCCATGTAAATCATCTTACTTTGGTGTGTTAGCATGCTAACATTTGCTTAAGAGCACTAACACTAGCTTGGCAACATGCTAATGTCTTGTAGCTATATGTTTTTCCATGTAAATCATCTCACTTTGTTAGCATGCTAACATTTGCAAAAGAGCACTAACGCTAGCTTGGTAACATGCTCACAATAACAATGTGAACATGCTAATGTCTTGTAGCTATATGTTTTTCCATGTAAATCATCTCACTTTGGTGTCTTAGCTAACATTTGCAAAAGAGCACTAACGCGAGCCACAAATGCTAAACACAATGACGGCTAGTGGGAATGTAATTAGTTTTTCAGGTTCTTTGGTTATAAGCCAAAATGTTGACCTGCTGGTAGCCCTAGAGAAAGGTCAGGGGATCACGAAAGTCATTAAGATACATTAAGATACATACACTGTACATATAAGTACCAATTTCATGGGAAATCTATTGAGTAGTTCTAAAGTTAATGGATCACAAAATTCAGATTAATCAATCTTTTGGGAAATATTACTGATGCAAAAAATCATGGCATCCATCTAGTAATTGTTGAGGTATCTTTAGGTGCGTGTCAGTGGGGTTGACCAACCGGAGACAGTGACATTGATATTTCTAGAACTGTTGCACCATAGTGGCTTTAGGGCCTGTTGCCACTAACTGCGTTTTTTGCACTGGCAGCACCCACAGCCTCAATTTCAAACTGCTTCTCACCGGCCCTTACTGTTGCTAGGTTACGAAAGTTTTCTCACAGCACTCCCTTGGTTGTGACCATTAGTATTCGTAATATTTGCTTTAATTCACGGAAATTTTGACAAAGAAAATGTTAAAACAATAACAATGTAAAAGAATCTTGTCCTGGCATTAGCAGCAGCTCTATACCTGGATATTGTACCCTCGAAAAAACGAAAGGATTAGCTTCTCCTCTGCCATTGTTCTTGACAAAGTTGATATTGTAAGTCCCGCCCCATTGACGAGCACGTGTTCCAAAAGTTTAACTATTTTCAACTGAGAGCCAGCAACAAAAACACAGCTGACACTGAGGGCGTTTTGCCCTGAGTACGCTGAGGGCTGAACTGCATTGGTTTTGAAATGAGGCGCTACCAGCGTAAAAAACGCTGTAAATGGACACAGGCCCTGAATAACAAAAGTACTTAACATTCTCCACACAGTTTTACCTGTGTCTCTAATAGACCATTTTATGTGCTGCAATTGCAAATACTTGAGCCTCCTTGCCTGACATTAATGTATATCTAGCAGATGTGGTTGTTTATTTGCTCCAGAGAGCAGGATCAGTGATATCTCACGTTGTGTGCCAACTATGTATCTTCATTTTAGACCATTTCCCTGCCAAAGCATTCAACCACTCAGTGGTAAAGAGTTTATTTGACAGGTTGATAAAGAGTCAGAGAGCATTTAATTCAGCATAAGACAATAAAACCCTCCACTGAATACAGACAAATGGATGTTTAAAGTAGGGTGGTGGACGGTGAGATCCGCCCACTTAGAGGAAATACTTGATGTATTACAATACAGCGATTTGGACTGATCTATCAAGAAGATGAATATTGATCCACATCATCATCTTTAGGAGACACTTTTGTGTTGAAATTACCATGGCACAACAATTTTACCGTCCAACTCCCTGTCAAGCAGATTCTTAAACGTGAACGACAGAAGTAAGAGCTATTTTTATGTCTTTATTTAAAAGTATTGCTTTTTTTTATTTAAATGTCACAAAAACTTTGGTCATAAAATTCATATTTTAGTTGCTCTTTTGGAGTTGATATAAATATATTGTGTTCATGGGGGTATGATATCATCTCATATCGATTGCAGGCAACTGTCATCAAATCAAATTACATCATGGCAGATTTTGTTGTATTAAAAACTACTTCAATGTTAGAATCAAATTTAACGTAGGCTTTAAAGACTTTACAGACCACTATACCCTGCTTTATCTTGGCAGTAGAAGGCCCAATTTCCTTATATAAAACCACACTGATATGATATATTAATAAGGTCTTCATGTTATTGGCACCGAGACTTCACAGAAGCTATACTTGATTTTATTTCCTGATGCATAATATGTGTAAGTCTCTGTGGGTTGCTGGCCTTTCTCAGGCACAGGCATGCAGAGCCCACACTGCGTAACAGCGGTGTTTTCCATTTCCACTCACGTACACATACTCCAGTTGGATGTGTGCACTGTCGAGCTGACTGCCGCCGGATTGATTCACCTGTCGCCTGAGCAAGTTTGATCCCCAGGGGCGGTCTAGCGACGACTCAGCTGGTGAGGCGCTCTCCCTCCACACCCCTCCTCACTCTGATATCCCTTCACCGGCCTGCTCGCTCGTTTCTCTTTCCCGTTCACAGAGCGATAAACTAGATTTATAGTTACAGCGGCTAAGCAAACTCGCTGAGTGTGTTAACTTTATCTTCAAGGACGCCGAGGCAACAAGGGCTGAAGAGTAATGACTCGTCTGTGAACGTGGATTCGACAGGGAAAAAAAGGTCACATTTCTCAGAGATAAGAGAAACTGTAGCTTGGTGACAGTGAGTGACAGAGGAAGGAATTAATGTGAGGAAGTAAACCTGACTGCTCCAAGGCTAAAGAAACACACACACACACACACACACACACACACACACACAGAAGATATACAAAGACGCTTACACCTGCACAGACAGCGAAGCAAGGCTGACGCTTGTTCATTCATGTGGAAAGATACACATGCATACCCTGTAAAATAAAAAGTGAACCCTACTTTGATATCTATACTTTTTGTGGACTACTTTTTAAAAGCATATCTTCAACTTCATCTTGTTTTTTTGGAGACTGAAGTGACCATATTTGGAGCAGAGGGAGAGCTGGAGAGGAGCGAGGGGTTGGCAATCGCTAAATTTTCAAGTTAAACAGTATGCACATGGCTAATTAGCTAACAGGCCAAGCTAAGAAGCCCGGTATGGGGGCACAGACACCAAGACCTTCTTATTACTGCTAACATCAGTGAGACATCAATTGTAATGTTAACATGCTAATGTCTTTGTCAAGGTTTCAGTAGAAACAAATAGGTGAGGACCCAGGAGCAGACTTGAATATAAGGTTTAAATAATAAAAGGCAAAAATGCACAAACTAAACTCCAACAAAAGACAAAAAAGGAAAATCAAAAGACAGAGCAAAAAACTTACAAACAAAACCAGGAAACAGGTAATCCAAGGAAACACAAGGAGCCACGAGGAAGTCAGGGGATGCACGAAGATAATCCAAAGTAGACACGAGGTTCAAAATCACAGAAGGAGGGTCAAATACATAGACTCAACTCCACAGGACGACAACGAACCAGCACAGACGGGTAGGAACACAGAGACTAAATACACACAGGGTAATCAGGGACAGGTGAGACTAATTAACACAGGTGAACACAATGAGGGCAGGGCACACAATCTAAAAGGCGGGAAACAGAACAAAGGAAGGAAGTAAAACAAGACATGACATACAAGGGGCGAGAACTACAAAATAAAACAGGAAACACTAGAAACCAAACGCAGGACTACAAAGTAAAACATGAAATTCTCTAAATGAAATGCACAACTAAACCAAACTAAACCCAGACAGGAACACTATATACTAAATACAAAACTAAACAACAAGAACTCAAGACAAGAAGAGACAAAGTGACAAAGGAAAACAGGAAATAATATCTAAACCCTAAAATACAAATCAACAACATAACTCAACTAGAATGACTCATAACAGTCTTAGCAACATGTTTTTCCATTTAAATCATCTTTCGTTGTTGGTTACAAAATTGGAATGATGTTCGAGCGCTGCTTGGAAGGAGACGGGTGGGAATTGTAGCTGAGATGAAGGAGTTGCAGAAGTTACTGATGGAGCATAGGATGGAGCATAGCATGACACCGGAAAGGGGTAGGAGATTAGCGTGTCGACACGGATTTCGTGTTCCCATCAGTGCCAATCGGACTACTGCATTTGAGTCATTTGACCAGGGTCTGAATGTCCATTATAACCTTTCCCATTAAGCAAAAAAGCCGGGTGTTAATGGGTGTTAGCAGTTTTTTTGACCAGTGGGAAAGTGGCTTTAATTAAAATGTTAACGTCCAGTTGCACTGCAAAATGCGTTATACTGTATATATTACACTTTGTGGTGGTATTTCCTACTTATACATGTAACATAGCTAGATCTATATCCTAATGTTCACCAACACATTCATGTAGGGTTCAAATTGGTTGCACCTGGGCTGATTCGTTTGGCCCATCTGGGATAGCCAAGTAGGGCCCAGCCATTTTTGTACTCTGCTTCCATGGAGGCTGCACTGGTTAACCCAGTTGCCTTGATGGGCACCATTACTCTCCAGTACCCACATTCCCTGACTAAATGGTCCATGCATATTCTTCTGGGTTGCCCATGTGGGCCACATCTCCGACCCACTTAAAACCCCACTCTGAGCAGTTTTTAGCCCACCTAACCCAGTTAAGGCCCATATGGGCTCCATTGGACGTGTTGAATGGGAGAGGGCACCTGTGAGCCAATACACTACTGGACCTTTGGCGAAAGGAAATTAACACAGAACAAAACACATTCAACAAACTACATCCATATCTCCTGGATATTCTTTCTCTTTTTACCACAGTGAACACCTTCCCACCTCACAGAAATGAGATGTTTCCTTGGCCTTGTAAAGGTGGAAGAAAAGAAGAGGAGGAGACATTCTGGGCTTTCCTTTTGATTTACCTCCTCCGGTGGCACCACAGGTTGCTACATGCAGGCGTTTACAGTAGCCCTAACACTCTGCTTGGTCAGTTACAGTAGATGGTGATACTCTGACGTGACTAATAAGGTCAAAGTTTATGTGTTTGTTAAATGACCTTTTCAGATTGTGGGAGTAAAAAGTGATGGGGATGTTTTCTATCCAAACTTCTGCCTGTGCGTGAGTGTGCACTCAAATGTTCATGTCCTAGTATTTTATGAGTCACTCTTTACAACAGTTTTTTGTTTCTGTTCCACAGCAGCAAAACAGATGATATTGTGTTTCACAAGTGACAGTCTAAAAAGAGCAAACTCATTTAGATATCAAAACATTAATGCCAAGATTTCCGCTGTGCTCCAAAGCAGCTTTTTCATATCCACTAAGCATGTTCATTAGCGATGTTTTCTCTCTCTCTTTTGTCAGCTGCCAAGTACAACGGTGAAATCTACAAGCGTCGTCTAATGGTGGAGCTGCCGACGAAGGGTGGACTTCCTCTCCAGCCCATGGGCAATTCAAGACCCTCCATGGGCAACATGACGTCGATGCCTCCTCAGATGACCAACCACATGGCTCCTAATCCAATGACCTCCAACCCCATGAATCCCACCATCACCCAGATGACCTCTATGACACCAATGACGTCTATGATGCCCATGACCTCTATGACTCCCATGACCTCTATGACTCCCATGACCTCCATGACTCCTATGACCTCCATGACTCCTATGACCTCCATGACTCCTATGACTTCCATGACTCACATGACCTCCATGACCCCCATGACCTCCATGACTCCCATGACCTCTATGACTCCCATGACCTCTATGACTCCCATGACATCCCTCGCTCCAATGTCCTCCATGACCCCAATGACCTCCCTGGGTCCACTGACTCCTGAGCCAGTGGCCACCTATGTCACTGAGATGCCCAGGGTGTCAACCCTCCCAACAGAACGGCACTTAGCTGGTGGAGGAGGAGGGGGACTCAAGCCGAATGGCCAGAAACACAAAGGCAGCCACGGTCATATTGCCCACAGCTCCCACAGCTCCCACAGCTCTCACACTCATGCTCACAGCCACAGTAGCAAGCCGCCAGGACTTGGAGCTACCTCCCTGGCACACATGGCGGGGACCATGCCAGGTGGCACATCCCTGGGTATCTCCAGGACGGCCAACGCTGCCATTGGCGCCAGCTCGGCTACAATGGGCCGCCCAATGGCATATAACTCCAACACAATCGCGACAGGGCATGGGATGGGGCTGGGGCTAAAGGGCTGGGATGGGACTGAGACGGTTGGTCGGCGGAAGACCTACGGGCACAAGAGGCCTCAGTGTACCGTGCTGGAGCCTAACCAGCTCCACGGCAGCAGAGTCCACAGCCACAGCCAACACTTCCTCCCCACACAGCCCTACTTTGTGACCAACAGCAAGACAGAGGTGACTGTGTGAAAGAGTAAGAAAGGAAGAAAAGAGGAGGAAAGGATGCATGTGGAGGGGTGGCACAAGTAATCTCTGAGTTGAGACACCAATTCTTGGGGCGATCAAAGGTGCAGATCTATGTGTGTGTTTGTTTGGCTCGTTGGTATACTGGCGAATGTGGTGGGACACAGCGTCTCAGTGGTCCTTGTTTCACCAATCAAATCACTGAACAGACCTTTGTTATCAAGAGGACGGCATCCAAGTTGGTCGTGTCTGTAACCATAACTTCAAGGAGCCTACAGAGCAGCGATGTCTGTACACTTTTGGGAATATTAGAGTGTTACCTTACAGCTAATATCTACCCAGTAATGATAACAATATCTGAGCATAAAGGGCAACAACACAGATGATAAAGTGGGAAACTGCTACTAATAAAGTGGATTTGCTTTTACGAACCCAACCTGAAAGCAATATTAGGGATCCAATATAAAGCAAACTGGGAAAGAAGAAATCAAGGAGGAGTTCTGCTCATCTGCCCAACAAAGTGTCGGATTGTTTGGAAGAAATTACATTCCCTTACAATTCACCCCTTAATCTTCTGAGGGCTTTGAAACAGACACACATGATGAGGGTGCTGGGCTTTGGACTGCAGTCCTGCAGGGCTTTGTTCTGCGGCTATTCAGAAGCACCTTCATAAGCTCTGTAGCTGAAGGTCGCCCTTTTCCACACGGCTGCAGGACAGAGAATGGAGGCTGTCACACTGGCATTGTTCTGTTCTGATCTCGTCTGTGTGGTGACAGCTGGCCCAGAGGAGGGATAAGATGACAGGGAGGCAACATCTGGATGATACTACGGCTAGCAGAGGATCCTCGGCGCAGGATCCTCATACACACAAATCCATACATTCATGCACATGCAAACACATCTTCATACACACACTGAAACATATACTGTAGAAATACCACACACGAGGGATGGACTGTGATTTTTCAGAGAGTGATACCAAGAATTTCAACGTTCAAATATAACCCCAAGAGAAAAATGTACTTTGGAAATGGCAGCTAAGTCAGAATGACCTACTTCTCCAATCAATGGCAGGGTAGTTTTGGCAATGGAAATACTCAACTTAGAAAACTCTTTATAAAAGGGTTGCACAATTAAAACTACAGTTACAGCCAGAAGTCAGTTAGCGTAGCTTAGCATGAAGACTGTAAAATGGGGGAAACGGTTAGCCTGATTCTGTCCAATTGTTTCCAAGGTATAGTAACTTCCTGGATTCTTACCATCACCATAAGATTGTCAGGCAACTAAATGGCGCACTGTTTCTTTAAATGTTGCTGTCGTCAGGAGTGGCCCCGATCATACTAGAGACAAAAAAATGACTAGGTTATATATGTATTTAGTAAAAATAGAGTAAGTATTAAGTAAATATATACCTTATATATTTCATTAGCTGGACCAAAGGTAAGCTTTGGCTTCTCAACATTTTATGTATGCACAGAATATTGCATAAGATGTTATACTTCTAGACAAAAGCAAGAAACGACTGTGAAAGTGGGTGTATCAGATATAAAAATACCATATTTTGCTGGTAATACTGCCTCAAGAAACTAGGCTTGATTAGATCACTCACTGTACTCCAGCTCTAGCTGAAAAAAAACATCACAAACCAGTGGAAAAAATCTGGGTTACATGACTCAAACGTAAAAATAAATCCTTAAGTCTGACAAATAGGCCACATCTTCTAAGGGCTGCTCAGAGCCTACTTGCTTGTTGTGTAATGATGTGAGACTTTATTAGCAGCTGCAGCCACAGTTCGACCTTGTTATCTAAAGTGCTGCTTGCAGCTCTATGTCCCTCCTCACACTTGCTATTAGGATGCATTCTTATGTAATCAGATTGTGATCAGACATTGCTTAGCAACATTAGAACGAAAATGTGAATGCACCCGAGACACCGAGGACGGATTATGATTGGATTGCTTATAAACCATGTTTGGAAGTGGTCAGAGACGCATTTAGCGAAAGTGTTACTGCAGCTTAGTCTTGAATGTTTTGCAGATTTAACCGGAAGAAGTAAAAAAAAAAAAAGAAAAAAGGCGATGGGCAGTATCAAATTAACAAACACGGATTGTCAGGACATGTGTGGATAGACAACAAGCCAAAAAAAAGAGTTCACCATCAACTTTAAAGCATGTAAATATATAGGAGGAAGAGGTGCACATGACAATCTGTGTTGAGGAAAAGACACTAGATTTCAGTGACACATTTTATCAGAAGCTCAGTTTGGGTGTGTATCCAGACTGCATTTGCAAAAGACAGGCTTAATACAGCATCTACATGAAAGGATGACAAAACTAAGCCAGCTGAGCGTAAGACAAGGGGGTCGACAGGAGCGGATATTTCCGCCTCACGCTGCGTATCCCCTGCTGCCTTCAGGGTCACACGACTGGAAACGTGAGGCCAAATTGAAGGCACGGAACGGGATTTAAGAAGTCGTCAGAGCGTTAAAATGTGACACCTATACACCCACACCTTACACATGCACACACACACACACACACACACACACACACACACACACACACACACATATAACACACTACAGGGTGGACTCTGCTTTCCCTCTGCTCCCACAGTGCCGAGCGGCAGGCGTCATCACAGCAGGGAGACAAAGAGTCAGTACTGTTACTTCGCCTGTTGTACATGAAAGACTGTGAAACTCCAGACCTTGGCCCTTTGTAGCGATTACTGACATTATGCTTTTTATATATAAAGATATACATAGCCTTTCTCGCTTTCTTTTCATCTTTTCTTCACTTCTTTTCACCCTTTTTTTCTTCTTCTTTGCTCCCTCCATGTCGGAATGGAAGACCGTCAGAGCAGAGATATCTGCGGGAAACAAAAAACCGGGACTGTGATGAATCTTTTCTTTGATAGTGGAGTGCAGTCATGATGAGACAGTGAATAATAATAATTCACCCCCACCTCGGGAAGGCGTGATTGGTTTTCCTCCTGTGCATTGTTCTAGCAGGAGATAGAGGTGATTGATTCTGTGTGCCAAAAAATGTAATTCAGTTTGCAATTTTGTACCAATTTGTGTCCTCTTGAACACTGCGCACATCTCACTCTTTATAACTTTTTGTACGTTTGTGTGTGTGTGAATCCAACTTTTGCATATGATCATTTTCTCTGAGGAAGTCAAAGAAAAAAGCAAACAAAGTGAATTATATATAAACGGAGTTCACAATCCCTTAAACCTCTTTGCGTCCGCTTTGAATCCTTTTGCAAATGTTGTCCTTTTTTTCCCTCCTTCCTGTATTTATATTTGACAGCTGGTGGTTTTTGTTTATATCAGAGTTGAGAAGCAGGTCAATGTTTCCTCAGGATGTGCATTATCAGGTCCAATTGACTTAATCCAGCAAGGTGGAAACGTGGAAATATGAACCCCCTTCTTGCTACCGCATACTGCTCCATCCTTAAAGCCCACTCAGCTCTACAAAAGCAGCCACTGGAACAATCGGTAAGCAGGCAGGGCGGTGGAAACAGTTAGTAAACAACAAAAAACACATCCCCCCTCATCCCTAACAGCCAAAATAAACCTGGGAGAAAGCAGGGAAGTGGCAACGCCGGCCGGGTCACGGTTGACAGGGTCAAGGCCACAGATGAGTGGCTTCAGGAGGCATTCATGTCTGACATTTTTCATCACACCAGTCACTCAGAGAAAGAAATGCCACAGCAGAGACAAAGGACACAGGTAGTCTCCAGCCAGCTCAGTGACACAGCCAGCAGGCGCTCAGAAACACAATGTTTATAATTTATTGAGAAGATATTCAGAGGGAGTCTTGTTTTTCTGCATTTTGACAACACAATGTTGTGATCAAACGTACTTTTTATTGGTACTGGCTGAACATACTGTAACAAATTAAACATTGAGTACATTCAGTGGTGAAGGAAAGAGGTAAATGTGCATTATTCCTCTTCAGTTAGGAGTGCTTTGTAATTTGAAGGACAATGTTTTAGACCACAGGTGGTTGTTTTTGTCTTACAGAACACTTAGCTTTACCTTGTTGCATTTTCTGTTGTCTGTAGTTTGCTACTATGTAAGAGAGGATATTATGCTCTTTCACATGTTAAGACATATGTATAATTTTACAGTGTTGGATGTCCAGACTAAACGTGGGTGAAAAATCTGTAGGTAAAAGTATGTTGGAGTAATCCCCAGGCTTCTCAGCTCAGTCTGCAGTGCACGCTGCACTTTGTGACATCACAAAGCCTACTTTCTTCTGGCCAATCAGAAGAAAGTGGGCTTGTAGGGGCGAGGTTTCTTACAGGGCCATTTCAGGCAGAGTCTGTATCAGGGCCTGCACAGAGCAGCAGTGTGAGAAATATTTTTTTAACTGTACACCTGCTAAGCTACTCCACAGATATCACAGAGTGAAAAATGACGCTTAAAAATGTGCATAATACCCCCCCCTTTAAAAGGGTTTCTTTCGTCCAATCATCTTTTTGGCTGCTTCTTTAGAGAGAGTCACGGTTAATTTCAGTAGAATAGCTTAAAGCTCCTGTGAGGAACTTTTGGTTTGTGTTGACTTTGGCGCTCCCTGTGGACAAAGTCGTACCTCTTATCTCTTTGCTGATTTTGTCCTATTCATGCTTAAATGGTGGTTTCTAACAAAAAGTCTCATTCTGCTTTCTTTAACGGTCATATGTATCCCTCACTTTAAATTTCTGCCCTAGAAAATGTAAACAAGGCAGCGTGCAGTTAATCGCTTTGTCTGCCACCTACCCCCCGCTATCAGTTTCAGGCAATAAAATTAAGTATATAGAAATAATCTTGTCTCTGATGGTCTGGTTTGCTTTTGTAGCTCATATAGAGAAATCAGAATTAATTTCAGACCATTTCATAACCATTGAAAAACTCCTCACAGGAGCTTTAAATAAGCATGAACAGGGTTCAGGATGACACTGTAAAGTGGGTTTGCAGTGGCCCGATCACATCAGCCTTTTAAACTGTGAAGTTTCGCTCCATGGCACTGATCAGTGATCAATAGTCTCGCTCATGAAGGCCAAGTAAATGAATGCAAATTGTTCATATTAAGTTTAACTTTGGTGTTTCAAAATTCTAAATTGAGGGACCTATTGCGCTTATTAGCTTTGTTGCACCATTCAGGTTTATTCAACCTCATCAATAGGAATATCAACTACTCATAATAGTTGCATGGATAGAAGACAGTTTGCTAAAGGCATATGAAAGACTTTTTGTACCATAGGTCGATTTTTCAACCAAGCTAGCATGCTTGCTAACATGATTTCCCCCCCTTCAATAACCTCTTATTCAAATGATATCCTATCCTGTGAAAGGCCCAGTGCAAGCAAAAGCAAGAAGTTACATTACATCAGCTACATTGTCGGGTTTCAACTAGCATGTTACTGCTAAGGTTCATTACGTCACGCAAACAGCAGGTCGCAAAGGCAAGGACAAATACATGTTTTTTTTGTTGTGCTACTTCCTGATGGCCTCTAGTTAATCAAACTACTAGTCAATCAACTCACCCAGCTGACCTCACTGTAGTAACTGATATCTTGTAGTATATTGTCAGCTTCACCTCTTTGTGTCTTACTACCAACCACAACTGCCAAATGAGGGATGGCCAAACGGTGTGAACTAATGGCCCCGAACCATTCAGGTCCTGATCGCCCTGCAGGTTCACTGCCTGCTACCGTTAAAAGATTTCCATCTGAATAGAAGTCAAATGAAGAGTGCAATTGGCCTTACTATGATAATCAGAGCTAGGTTAGAGGTTCAATGGTTCACTGGCACAATGATCAGCTACAGGGCAAGCATGCAGCCTGATGATATATGGTTTTTCTGCTGAATATATTTGGCCCTGAGACACAGAGGTTATAATAAATGTATTTTCACTGATGAAAAATTCTTTACCGTTAATCAAGTTAGATCTGTCTGTAGTCGCTTGATTCAATCAAAGCACATTGTGGTGCCTGGCAAGGGCACTTTGCATTTCACAGTAAGATACAAATTCAAACAGTAATTGCAGTTAGCATTATTTTCAGTCAATTCACCAACCTCAGATCTTTTCCCCTTCTGTGGAATACTTTGCTGTTAAACGTTGCAGTCCAGCTACCTTAAACTGCGTTTACACCAAAGTATACCAGAACTTTAAGCCCCGGGAGTTACTTTCCATGGGTTAAAGGTTCCCCCAGCCCACTGCTGTCTGTGTTTCCATTGAGGTTGAAAGACATGTGAAGAAGTCAGCCAATGACTGAAAAAAACCTAACTGTACTCCAACAATCAGAAATGTTCAGCACTGCAGATCCCACCCCCAAAGTCCTGGTACTCTAGAAAGTCCCTACTAGGGGATCGTTTTGGGGCTAAAATAATGTCCCTTGAACTTTATGTAGGTATGGACCCTGTGATGGAAACGCAAACAGTACCTTGTCCTTGGGTAAAGTTGCTGCGGTGGAAACACAGCTTTAGCAACACAAGCTAGCTAGTTGGAGCCACACTAGCTAGTTGGAGTCACTACTTTTGGTTCCCGTCGGTCCCACCCCTGGCTGCACAGGATGCCAAACCCACAAATACAAGTTGCTGGTACAGCACTGGCTTCCATTTGAACCCGGGTCTACACAACTGAACTTTTTATCCCTGCAACAACTGAGCCATCACGCCACATGACATATAGCCACGTAGCCACCAATGTGCTTATTTCTGCTTGTCTCTTACTGTAGTTTTGTTGAGTCTTGCTCTTGGTAAGGCGTTTAAATATGTCTTACCCGTGACGTTTTATTAAAAGGGGCGCAAAGGGAAGCAAACAGCAAGAGTGGCAGCTGAAAGAACGATATTGTGACTGTAATGGATTGCCTTGAAACAAGATTGGAAGGCAAACACCGAGCAAAGTTATCTCAACCACCCACCCATTTGCAAAATACACAATGACGAGTACTACTGTAGAAGTGACAAAACTGAAGAGTTCAAAAGCTTACCTACACAAGCTTCAGCGAGTGACAGGAAGAGGCAGGTGACAGAGAGTGTATTCGGGAATTGTGGTACAGCTACTCCTCTCTGGGTTTAGCTCAAAGGGAGCGAGAGAGTAACCCCATTAGACAAAAATCCATCTCTCTTGTTAAGTCGAGCAGCCTGGCGTCAGGAGAAAACCACACAGAGGAAAACCTTCAAGGAATATTCAATAAGAGACGGAAACAGAGCTGTTCTGGGACCAGTGGCTGGGGGGGTTTATGAGTTCTCACTGTGGTCTTTAATCACTGAAACGAAGAGAAATGTGGGGGGAAACTTTGGCGCTGCAGCCGGGACTCAGGTCCACAGTGGCACACAAAGACAGAAAAGGGACTTTATGTCAACACTAGATAGCGAGGAAGCTTTGAATTATTGATATATCAAAGTGTTAGCGTAGCGTGGTGTGTTAGCGCTAACAGCTCCACTTGGTAAACTGTGAATGGGAGATGACTGTTGGCTCACACACACAAACACACACAAACGCTCCCCTGTCCAGTGTTTTTTATGTTGTTAGTGCATTGTTACGGACTTGTATTGATCATTAATGCAGCGGCTCAGCAGATTCCCAAATCAATCCTCACACACACAGGAACGTGTTAGCTGTCAGCTCCTGTTAGGATGAGTTTTCTTTACACTCCAATTTAAAGATGTGAAGCATGGATTGTTCTAGATGTCTGGATAAATCGGGACAATGCAGCAGCCTGTAAATATTCATTTCCTGGTGGGGGAGGTTGAGAAGAAAGTCTTTTTACTTTAATAACGACAGATAAAATGCAGTATACTCAAGTATATTTTCATTAAAGAAGAGAAAGAGCAGTGTTGATCATGAGCAAACAGGCGGATATGTACAGTTTAATGGGGACGACACTAAAGGGCTCAAACACAAACAGATTTTCCTCCATTTTTTCCCTCCTTTCTATCCGTTCCTGAAAACCGACACATCTCTATAAGGGTTTCTCGTCAGCTATGTTTACGACTTTGTATAGTATCAGTCTTTCTGCGCAACGTTTTCACCAATAAAGAGCTGTCTAAATATGCACACAGAGACAGAGGAGATGCAGTATTTGTTGTCCAGTAATGCTCAACATTCGTTTTTTTTCAAAAAGGGTTTGCTCCTATGGTGTGCTTTATATGTATCATATTTTTTATCATAAACCTATAATAGATATACTTACTGTTAGAATGAAAAGGATATCAATAAGAGTGGATGTTGAAAAATTCCGGTTATTGACCTCTGCGCTGATGCAGAGTCGAGGGATTTTTCCGTTACCTGAAGAATCAATAAGCTATTTGCGATCTGACTACTATCCATTAGCAGGCATATCCTTTTATAGAATAACTCATTGATTAACTCATTTTGGTGTTAGTCACGCATTACATACGAAATTATATGAGATCCAATTTTCTATTTTTGATGTGGAGACCAGTTTGTGGTATTTATGCATATGTGTATATGGATACATATGGCCCCAACACTGCATTTATGCGTGACTAGTAAAGCATATTTTCTATAGTAGAGCCCATTTCCTGCTATTGTTTGCA